>NC_140751.1:54711000-56109500 GCF_051527215.1 Medicago sativa | reverse complement strand
GAACTTGAAGGTCTGTGGAACAAAGGCTTATGTTGCTCAATCGCCATGGATACAGAGTGGCAAGATAGAAGAGAATATACTGTTTGGTAGAGAGATGGATAAGGAAAAGTATGAGAAGGTTATAGAAGCATGTTCATTGAAGAAAGACCTCGAGGTTTTACCATTTGGTGATCAGACCATTATTGGAGAGAAGGGAATCAATTTGAGTGGTGGACAGAAACAGAGAGTACAAATCGCTCGTGCTCTTTACCAAGATGCTGATATTTATCTGCTCGACGATCCCTTTAGTGCAGTTGATGCTCAGACAGGATCCCATCTCTTTAAGGTATTCTGTTTTGATCTTTGCTAATATCAGTACAATCTGTTTTAATCTTCTTGACAATCCCTTTAGTGCTGCTCATGCTCTTCTATTTTGTGACAAAAACTTTCGTGGAAGTTTATTTCTTAGCGTATTGTCTATATAAATTCCAATAGCATATTATGCACATGGATACCGTTATAACATCAAAGATTTGGATTGTTCTTATTCCTGTGATATATAATATACGTCAATGTTCCAATAGAAATACACTAGTTTTGTTGTGCATTAGATGGCAAGGTTTTATCGAACTCTACAATTAACTTCTGTACTGTTTCAGGAGTGTTTGCTTGGCCTTTTGAAAACAAAAACAGTGATATATATAACACATCAAGTAGAGTTCTTACCTGATGCTGATCTGATACTTGTGAGTGATTCAAATATTTCATCGTGCACATGAATTCAAAAGTTTCAAACATTATATCTTACTGTTTTATTAACACTATTATCTTTCTTACAATCCATTTAGGTCATGAAAGAAGGAAGAATAACACAATCAGGAAAATACAAAGACATTCTTACATCGGGAACAGATTTTATGGAGCTTGTAGGCGCACATAGAGCAGCGTTGTCTTCAGTTAAGTCCTTAGAGAGAAGGAATACATTTAAAAAATCGAGTATTACGGACGAAGACACAGTTTTATCAAGTGATTCTGAACTTGAGCAAGAAGTTGAAAACATAGATGATAAAAAAGGAAAGTTACACGGCACACCTGACGGGAAAGGACAACTTGTTCAAGAGGAAGAACGAGAAAAGGGTAGAGTTGAGTTTAAAGTGTTCTTGAAATACATCACAACCGCTTATGGAGGAGCTATTGTACCTTGTTTATTGCTTTCACAGATACTCACTGTGGGTTTACAGATTGCAAGCAATTATTGGATGGCTTTGGCAACTCCTGTGTCGGCAACTGCAGAACCTGATATTGGAAATCTTACTCTTATGGTTGTCTATGTTTCTTTGGCAATTGGAAGTTCGTTTGCCACCCTTGGCAGAGCAGTTCTTGCTGCGATAGCTGGATACAAGACCTCCACAATGCTCTTCAGTCAAATGCATTTGAGCTTTATTCGAGCACCAATGTCGTTTTTCGATGCCACACCAAGTGGAAGAATTCTTAATAGAGTATGTAATTTGTAATGAGTCAAAGAGTTGAAAGGGGCATTATAGGAAATGTGAATGTGGACTCTTATAAATAAGAGAAAGCCAAGAGAAAAAGGCATGGAATATGTGTGATGTCAACATTCTTCTTCTAACCTCTTCTCTCATTTTACTATGCTTATTTTCCTGCAATTTTATTTACTGCAATTATACTCTCTCTTTGTGTGTTCACATTATCAATTAATTGAGATTTTTATATCAATTTTAGTACCATTACATTGGTGCTTTCATTTTCACCATGGCAGAGCATAGATTGATGACTGATGCTGAATATGCAGAAATGGAGGAACGCCGCAATAAGACATTCGATCGAATTTTTGCTGTATTGGACACATTATTGCAGCGACAGGGTTTACCACCAGTCTCTTCCCATGGTGTTGAGAACTCATCCAAGGAAATAAGTAGCTCTTCCCGTGGTGTGATGAACTCGTGTCAGGAAACTGTACAACAACCATTACATTCCAATTACATATTCCCTGTTGTTGAATCGTCAAGAGAAATTAATCTCCGCACGGCGGAATTGTCGCGAGAAATCAAGCAATCTTATACAAGAATGATCAATTTGTTGCAAGAAGAGATCGATGCATCTGAATTGGCGAAGGATTCTCTACCAACTTTGAACAAAAACTTTTCTGTCGTTGAACCAATTGAGCGACATTCTATCACCGGAGAAGATTATGTTGGTTTGACGATAACGACGGAGACGGCGGATGTTCTTTTGGTACCGACGGTTTTGCATCCCTCAACGGAACAACTTCAAAAGGTACAAGTCACACAAATTTCAGAATCGTCGAACAATCCAATTTCATACGTAATTAATGTGCAAGCTACGGATCAAAAGAAACTGGAAGACGATGTCGTAATTATACCACTTCTACATGATGCGACTCACTATTTCACCACTCATGCGTTAACCATACATAACTTCCCATATGACCCAGGATCATTCGACACACCGGCGGCAATACCCAAAGTAAGCAACCCTCGCGATTCCTTACTATTTGAACAAGAGGTAATGTCACAAACCCTGTCTCACTTTGACAAAGAAATTCATCCTCAAACTATTACCATCTTGTGGAAAACAAACTGTGCAAGAGTTGCTACTGGTTCACTTCTTATTCCAACTTCTCTGTGTCCTATTGTGATTCATATGCTTAGTGCTGGTGGTTATTTTGGGTATGGAACATGTGCAATTGATGCATCCAACAATTATATGTCCTCATGTGAAGCACACAATGTGTTTGTTAAAATGCCACTGAAAACTAATTTCTCTTGGGGTCCTCTTACAAGCTTGCTAATTAGAATGCACATCCATGTATTTTTTATACAAGATGATATGGTGCCATGGATTCATGTTTTGCTTTGTGTGAGTGTACATAGTAAGGTTGTGCCTGCTAGGTGTTGGATGAAATCATCGGAAAATGCAGACTATGCTTGGGCTGTTTTATCTCATGGTAGTGTTCCCGTATTGCAGAGTAATTTTCATATTGTGATCAGGCTTCAAAGTGTAAGCCAATCCTTCAATCCTAGAGCTGATTATTTTTCGGTTGTGGATCTTTCTTCTACCAAGTATACAATATGTATGGTGAAATTTTCTATATGTTCTGGTTCCTTGGTTTATAGACAAAAAGGGGTTGGTTTCATTCACATAGTTAACATTAGCAATATGGGTCTTCCGAGTGATGTGTCGCTGCTAAACTAATACACCAATTTGTTTTATATGTTTACTCATAATGGCCTATTTCGATTGGCTTATTTGAGCTTATCTACTGACAAAAGCACTTGTGAGACTGTTTGAGAGAGTTTATGGAAACAACATATAGCATTTCATAATTTATTTTTAGCTTATTTCCGTAAGCTCTCCAAGATAGCTTATGAAAAATAGTTTGGCTTCATTCTACTTTTTGTTATAGAAGTAGCTTGAACATAAGCACTTATACTGATAAAATCTTTATGCTATAAGCGCTTAATTAAGTTGTTTGTCTGAGAGGACTCAAGTGTCTATAATGGTAGAGGTTCAATATGAAGTAGATAAAATAGTCACAAGAAAGGGGGGGTTTGAATTGTGACCCTTTAAAAATTTTCCTGAAACTTAAAAGTTATTCTCAAGTAGTTTACTTGGAATGGTTAAGTTAACTTTCTGAACTCAGAACGTTCTGAAGTTCATACACAGAAACTGATTAATAAAGTAAATGTGTTGGTGTGTGTTGTGTATACTGAAATTAAAGAGTATAAGGAAGAAAGAAAGAATACACAGAGATTTATAGAGGTTCACCCAATGTGGGCTAGTCCTCTCCTCACAATCTTGTGAGAGTTTCCACTATGATGCTTGAGATAACCTCTCAAGTCCTGCACCTTACAATCTTTGTTCACCTGAACAATTACAATCCTGTATTCTCTAAGCCTCAGCAGGCTTGCACCTTCTTTCTAAGTTACCCACTTAGACTTTTACAACCTTTGCTCAAACTAATACTTTAGTACCCCTAAAGCTAGATGAGACTTAGTTACAATTTGTATGGAAGTTGAATGTTTGTGAATCAAACAGAGGAGGAAGAAGAGAGAGGAGTTATCTTAGAGATAACAAAGAGTATTGATTTGCACTAAGTAATGAAAGCCTTAGAGATTGATCAATTTCAGTTTGCAAGAGCTTCAAACAAAATCAAAGTTGTTTTCTTGTATGCTTTGCAATGGTGCAAGTAATGCTGAGCCTTTGAACTGTATTTATAGAGTCCTTGGGCTCAAATAGCCGTTGTGGGGTGTCCAATGGTGTTATGCCATGTGTCCTGGGTCCCACAAGCTTTTACTTGAAATTCTGGGCAAACATTCTGATCTCTGATGAACTTCAGAATGTTGTTGCGTTCATGATGATCTTCATCTGGGTTCATCATGTTCTTCATCTGGGTTCATCATATATGAATGAATATATGAAGTTCTGGGCGTGTCATATGCTTTTCATATGAATTTCTGGGCAATAACCAAAGTATGGACTTTTCTTCATACTTCAGAAAGTTCAGTTGCCAGATCTGCCTTGGAACTTGGTGCAGGAGGATATAGTGGGATTCTGCATCTTCATACACAGGCTTTGAGAGATTGTGTGGTCCTTGTTCTGTACCAACTCTCATATGTGTCTATCTCTGATTGAGCAAGATAGATTTGCTTTGCTTTTGCTTTTGCTTTTCACCTACTGTACTGTTCATAAAGTAGGCCTGTGCTGAGCTGAACATTCTGATCATCAGAATGTTCCATTTGTTTCACTTAGGATGATTTGTAAGACTACCATTTGATGTAATCAAATCCTAATAGTGAAACACAATGAAGAGCAGTAAATATAACATCTAGGATGATATTCCCTTGTGGAATATTCCTAGGACTTTAATGTTCATAGTCTTAAATGAACATAAAGTATCCTTTTTGACATAAACCTTGTATATGCCTTTATTGCTTGATTGATCCATGCAAAAGTACTTCTCTTGACATTTATTTATGTCACATGTGCCTTGCATGACCTTGATCCATGTTCTTGAGATTCTGGGCTTGTATAAAAGCAACCTTCTGATCTCTTGTGCGAACATTCTGATCTCTGAGCAACATTCTGATCTAACTTTCTGACCTCAGTGTTAGATCTTGAATTCAAATGTCCTTTGATTTCTTTATTCTTGGTATGATTTAAACCTTGTTCCTGTCTTAGTAAAACACTCAAGAGCACAAGTTAAATACCAAGGAATTAATCAAAGTCCATTAATTCTTTAATCATATTGGTTTATTATCTTTAAAATTAATTAGGGATTTTGCCTCAACAATCTCCCCCTTTTTGAAGATGATAAACCTATGATTTAGGATTAAGGATTTTGATTATATATATGAAGAATAACAGAGCTTGAAAATTTATTTTAATGCTCCCCCTCATTTTTATAATCCATTATGCAGAGTTTTTAAGAACTTTAAAAAGCTCCCCCTTAATTTCATAATACATTGCATAAAATAAAAATTATGCAGATTTGAACCAAACTCAATATCATTCATTAATGTAAAGCATGAAGTACAATTACATGAATATATGGTTCAAAAACAAAAAGAAATTCAAAGCATGTGATCAAGCAAAAAGTGAAGTTTCTAACTCCAATAACTAGTGATCACTAGACCTACTTAGGGCCTAAAACTAAGAAAAACTTAAGACTTAAATCCTAAAGCTTCTCCCCCTTTAGTCATCTGCAAAAAGGATAGGGAGGACAATACAGAAAGATTCAGGGAGTAGAATCCCCAGAATCAGAGGATGGTTCAGACTCAAACACAGATGGATCATCAAAAACTGGTGGATCAATGGCCAGACCAGGAGCATGGACTTTGACAGTCCAATCAGCCAAAGCACAGACAATTTTGTGTGTCTTGGTGGAGACCCTGAGTGCCCTTGAGGCTAACTTCTCAGCCCTTGAAGGCTTGGCAGGTGCAGCAGGTGGAACAGCATCAGAAGCTTCAGCCTTCTCTTTGTTGGCAGACACAAAGGTATTGAGGGAGTCAAAAAGAGCAGCCATATTAGGAAGCTTGCTTGTGGTGGAAGTTTTCATTGGTGGTGGTGGTGGAGTGTATGAGGGAATGGTGTCTGGAGTTGGAAGGTTAGAAACCAAAAAGTTGCTTGTACCAGCAACAGATCCCATTGTGGAGGATGAGAGGTTAACATTCTGACCAGTTTGAGCCATGAGCTGTACCTCAGCAGAGGGCAAAGATCCTGAGGCCATAGGAACTGGGTCTGCTGACAGCTGGCTAACTTGAGCAAGAAGAGGCTCATTTGATGCATTCAAACCAGCAGAGACTTGAACATTCTGACTGACTGGAACATCTTCAGCAGGAATTTCAACATTCTGAGCTTCAGAGATTTCAACATTCTGACCTGCAGCTGGTTCCTGAACATGTTGAGTGGTGTCCTGACCATCTTGGAACACTTCATTGTTGAAGTCAGTGTTGACATCTTCAATGTTGAGATCAAACCCAGTTGTGAACTCCATTTGTTCAACTTGAACATCTTCCTCCATGGACATGTTTGAAGCTAAAATTTCTGCCACTTCCTGAGTATCTTCATCAACATTCTGAGCTGTCTTCTCAGTATTTTCTTCAACTCTTTGATTTGGATCAACAGAGTTTTCCTTACCAGCCATCTGAGATATACCTTCATGAATCTCAGTTGCTTGCTTAACATTCTCAGCTTCCCTTTGAAGAGATGCATCATCATCCTTCTGAGCATCATCTTCAATCATTGATTCACCAATCAAGGCCTTGAACTGAGAGCTTCCTTCTTGAACAATCTCCTTTGCAAGTTGAGAAACTTGAGAAAACACCTCCAAAGCTGGTGGAGAGGGAGGTCTGACTTCTGCATTCTTAGGAGGTTCATCTTTGATTTCTTCTACCTTTCTTTTCTTCCTAGTTGTCTGAACCTTCTGAGCAGTAGATCTCTTAGTAGATCCAGAAGTGCCAGAGTTTGTGAAAGATGGCATGTTTGAGGTGGTGATGCGTAGCTGACCTAGTGTTTTGGATGTGAATTTCATGAAATCAAGCTTTCGGTTTTCTCCTTCAAGAGGCACCTTTGCTTTCTGAAAGATGGGGGTTAAGTGCATCCCATAAGGTAACCCAGCAACAGTTTGTTTCATGGCCAAGCAGGAATCTATCATATGTTGAATGATGATGAAACAGAGGTTCAATTTGGTTTTGGTCATGAGGTGGTAGATGATGCATAGATCCATATCAGAAACAACATCAACAGATCCACACTTAGGGACTAAGGTGTGCCTAACCATATTATGAAGGATTTTTGGAATATCTTCTAGATTTGTGGAGTTAAAAGTGCGGTTTTCTTTGGTGTATTTGACTATGAGTTGATTACGGTTAACCCTAACATCATTATACCATGAGCAAGAAAACAATTTGTTACCTTCATTAGGAATTTTCAAAGCTTTAGAGAGGAAATCTTGAGTGATAGTGATCTGAACTCCTTTTACAGAAGAGATGAGAAAGTTCTCATTTTCCTTTTTCTTCTGCTTCACAACCAGGTTGGTGTAGAACTCTCTGACCAAACCTTCATATGTGTGTTCTTGTAGAGACACAAAGTTAGTCCAGCCTTGTGGATCAGTGAACTTCTTCAGGTTCCATCCTTTTGTCTCCAAGCTTTCAAACTCAAAATACTTTGTTCTGCTTATTGGTCTGAGAGCAATCTTTTCTGCTCTCTGAGCTTTTAGAACAGCAGCAACTCTAGCAATGTCTTTTCCTTTGCCATGCTTTTTAGGAGAAATTTTCTCCTCTTCTTCAGGAGTCTTTTCTTCAGACTCTTCCTCATCATTCTCATCATCATCTTCCTGAGATGATGAACTTCCTTTTGATGGAGAGGGAGTGGCAACTTTCTTTCCTTTCTTTGAGTGTACTCTCATGGATTTTATTATTTCAGAGAGAGTTTGCTCAGAGTCTTCTTCCAATTTTTCTTCTTTTTCAGAAATTTCCATTTCTTCTTCTGGATCCTCTTCAGAATCTTCCTCTCTTTCATCATCACTTGAATCTGTCTTCTTCTCTTCGTCAGAGACAAGATTCACATGTGAGACCTTAGGTTCCTTTGATGAATGCTTCATCCAAGATGATCTTCTAGTAGGGATAGGTCTGGGTTTGGTGATGGGTTTCTTAGAGGCTTTTGATTTTGAGGATTTGGGTGGATCAAAAGCAGGATAGACAACATCTGGAAGAACAGTGTGAACAGGGGTTTCACTTAGTGGTTGTTGATCAGAGGATTGACCAGCAGCGACGTTTGGTGGTGGTGATTGAGAACGTTCCACTTGTGGAACTTCATTATCAGAGAGTTTTGAAGTGGTTTTTGTTCTTGCCATTTTCTTCGTAAGCGAGAGAGAGAGAAAAACAGAGGGTTTATAAATTTTTGTGAGTTGAGAAGAAGGAAGTTTGGATTGAGATGGTTGTAGAATAATCAGAAGTGGTTACTGATTATATAGACCAATCGTGCAGAAGGGAAAGAGAAAGGGAGAGAAAATGATAGCAGTTTGCATTGGGAAGGAGGAAACTGCAGAAAAGTAACGGTCAGAAGAGAGAGAGAGAAAAGTAGCCGTTTGTGGGAAATGGAAGGGATTGGTTGATTTGATAGTTCAGGTTTTACATGGTGGTTAAACCTTAAACTCATCTTCTTATAACCAAACATTAAATGCTTGAGATTATAGAAGGATTTTTGGATAAAGTCAACACAAAATCTCACGCATGAGATAGTTGACCCAGAAATCAAATTTTGAACATAACTGAGTTTTGTGGACATCCTGAAAGGATGAAACCCAGATGAACAAACTTGTGAATGTTGTTTGAATGAATGTTAGGATGAACATTCTGATCATATGAACATTCTGACCTGATGAACATTCTGAACTCAAGAACATTCTGAGCTCAGGAACATTCTGAACTCAGGAACATTCTGATGAATGTTCTGATTATGATAGATCTATCTGATTTGCATCAGATGACATCAAGGGGTTTAGTCTAAGGCCCTTAGTGATCTGTAATCAATCTTTATTGGGATTTTTTATGATTGACAATTTTTCTTTAAGAAAATTGAATTTATCCTCAACAAGGGGTTTTGTGAAAATGTCAGCTAGTTGATTTTCAGTATCAACAAAGCTTAATGCAATATTCTTTTTCTGAACATGGTCTCTAATGAAATGATGCTTTATTTCAATATGTTTAGACCTAGAATGCTGAATAGGGTTCTTAGAAAGATTAATTGCACTTGTATTATCACAGAAAATAGGAACACTTGTGTACCTTAATGAGTAGTCTTCCAACTGATTTCTTACCCATAAAATTTGAGAGCAACAACTAGCTGCAGATACATACTCAGCTTCAGTTGTGGAAAGTGCAATGGTGTTTTGCTTTCTGCAAGACCATCCAATCAATGCTTGTCCCAAGAATTGACATGAGCCACTTGTACTTTTCCTCTCAACTTTGTCTCCAGCATAGTCAGCATCACAATATGCTACAAGATCAAAACTAGAACCTTTTCTATACCAAAGGCCAAGATCAGTAGTACCTACTAGATATCTAAAAATCCTTTTAACTGCAGTTAAATGGGATTCTTTTGCACAAGTTTGAAATCTAGCACATAAACCTACTGCAAACATAATGTCAGGTCTGCTAGCAGTCAAATATAATAATGAGCCTATCATGCCTCGATATTCTTTTTCAGAAATAGATTTTCCACTCTCATCCTTATCTAAACTTGAAGATGGATGCATAGGGGTGACCATGATTTTTGCCTCATTCATTTTATATTTCTTAAGAATGTCTTTGACATACTTTTCTTGACTTATGAAAATTCCATTTGGATGTTGTTTGATTTGTAAACCAAGGAAGAAACCAAGTTCACCCATCATGCTCATCTCAAATTCACTTTGCATAAGGTTGGAAAATTCTTCACACATTTTCATTTTGGTGGCACCAAAAATAATATCATCCACATAAACTTGAACAATAAGTAAGTCAGAGTCATGTGTTTTTCTAAAAAGTGTGGTATCAATTTTTCCTCTTGAAAAACCATTTTCAATTAAAAATGTGCTAAGTCTGTCATACCAAGCTCTAGGAGCTTGTTTAAGACCATAGAGTGCTTTAGTGAGTTTGAAAACATGATCTGGTTTTTCGTTACTTATGAAACCAGGAGGTTGACTTACATAAACTTCCTCATTTAGAAAACCATTTAAAAATGCACTTTTAACATCCATTTGAAAAAGTTTAATGCTTTTATGTGCAGCATATGCAAGGAGAATTTTGATGGCTTCTAACCTTGCCACTGGTGCAAAGGTCTCATCATAGTCAATACCTTCTTGTTGGTTGTAACCTTGAGCAACTAACCTTGCTTTGTTTCTGACAACCTTACCATTTTCATCAAGCTTGTTTCTGAAAACCCATCTTGTTCCAATGATGGTTTTCTCTTGATTATTTGGAACCAGGTTTCAAACTTTGTTCCTTTCAAACTGAGAAAGTTCCTCCTTCATGGCCTCAATCCAGGAATCATCAATAATAGCTTCATTGATTGACTTGGGTTCCATTTGAGAGATCATTGCCATGTTGGTATCTTGAAAGGACAATCTGGTTCTTATACCATCAGTTGTGCTTCCAATGATTTGATCTACAGGATGGTCTCCTACCATTCTCCAACTTCTTGGTGGACTTTGGAAGGTTTGATCCTGAACATTCTGATCATCTTCTTTCTCAACTGAAGTGTCAATGTTCTGACTGGGAACATTCTGAAGTGTTGGCACTTCTGTGTCTTCACTTTCTTTTGGTTGAGAATGTTCATCATATTCATCAAATATGACATGCATACTAATTTCAACTGTCTGGGTTTTTAGATTGTACACTCTATAACCTTTAGAAGTTGTAGAGTATCCTAAAAAGATAGCTTTATCTGATTTAGGATCAAACTTACCCAATTTTTCTTTATTGTTCAGAATGTAGCAATAACAGCCAAATATGTGAAAATAAGATATGCTAGGTTTAATGTTTTTCCAGAGTTCATATGGAGTTTTATTAAGAACTTTTCTTATTGAAACTCTATTCAAAATGTAGCAAGATGTGTTAATGGCTTCTGCCCAAAAATAATCTTCAACATTTGATTCATTTAACATTGTTCTAGCCATTTCTTGCAAAGTCCTATTTTTTCTTTCAACAACTCCATTTTGTTGTGGAGTTCTTGCACAAGAAAAATTATGTTTAATACCATTTTCATCAAAGAATGTTTTGAAAGATGCATTTTCAAATTCTCCTCCATGATCACTCCTTACTGTAATGATATTAGAACTTTTTTCATTTTGAACTCTTTTACAAAAGTGTTGAAATGCTTCAAAAGATTCATCTTTGTGTTTTAAAAACAGCACCCATGTAAATCTGGAAAAATCATCAACAATAACAAACCCATATCTTTTGCCTGTTAGACTAGCAGTTTGAACTGGACCAAATAGATCAATGTGAAGAAGTTCTAAAGGTTTCTGAGTTGAGACAAACTCAATGGTTTTAAAACTACTTTTCACTTGTTTACCTTTGACACATGCTTCACAGATCTTATCCTTGTCAAAGCTAATCTTAGGCAAACCTCTAACTAGATCAAGTTGAGAAAGTTTAGCAATGGTTTTCATGCTTATATGACCAGCCCTTTTGTGCCAAATCCATTTGTCCTTTTCAAGAGACATGAAACAGGATTCTGCAGGCATATCATTTAGTTCTAAGACATACAAGTTCTTTCTTCTTGATCCAGAGAAAAACAGTTTGTTAGAGGAGGTTTGTCTTATTTCACATATGTTAGGTTTAAAGATCACTTCAAATCCACTATCACACAATTGACTTATGCTAAGTAGATTGTGTTTTAAACCTTCTACATACTGAACATTTTCTATCTTAGCAGAGTTAGGTTTACCTATAGTACCTTTACCTCTGATCTTACCTTTGTCATTGTTTCCAAATGTCACCAGTCCTCCATCCTTCTTTTCAAAGGTCAGGAAACAGTTCCTGTCACCTGTCATGTGCCTAGAACAACCACTATCCAAGTACCATGGCTTTGTTCTAGCACCCTGAGGCAGGACCTACATTTGACAAGATAAAAATTTTAGGTACCCATGTAATGTTGGGTCCTTGAGGGTTAGTTCTTCTAAGAGATCCTTCCTTATTGTAACATTCTGTCTTGTGTGATCAGATTTGTTACAGTAGGAGCATGACTTCTTAGCTTTCTCAGCCTTTTGTGAACTTTCTGATCTATTGAGATGAGAACGTTCTGAACTAAGATTAATTTTATTTTCTTTGATAAGTTTTTTCTTAACATGGCATATTTTTTCATCATGTCCATACCTATCACAAAAATAACATTTAGTTCTTGGTTTAGTTTTAGGTACAAAACTTTCAATGATTTTGTGTGGATCCTTAAAGCCTAAGCCAGATTTTTTAGCACTTTCATTTTGAGATCCTAAGATATTTTGAAATGTTTCTGTAGATTTTATAAAACCTGTAAGATCATTTTTCAAAGTTTCAACTTCCTTTTTCAAAAGTGTGTTTTCCTTTTTCATCTCAGAAGGTATAGAAATAATGCCTTTTTGTTTCTTGTTTAACTCTTTTTGTTTTTCTGACATTTTAAAATGGGAATCTTGCAAAATCTGTATGGTTTTTCTAGATTCATCATATTTGTTTTGAAGTGTTTCTTTTTCTGCTTTTATTTCAGAAAGTTCCTTGATTAAAGAATGACATCTATTAGTTAAGAAGTTTGAGTCATATAAGAGACTATCTATTTTACTTTCAAGATCTTTATAAAAAGAATCAGTTTTATAGACAATTACCTCTTCTTCATCATCTGACTGAGCCATCAATCCCATGTTGGCTTCTTCATCTTCTTGAGGTTCTGACTCTTCTAAGTCATCCCAAGTGATCATTGCTTTCTTCTTGAAGGGAGGTTTCCATTGCACCTTCTTGATGTCAGGACATTCACTCTTGTAGTGTCCAGTTTTGTTGCAGCCATAACAAGTGACTTGGCTTTTGTCAGCTTCAGTTCTGGTGCTATTGTTGGTGTTTGGAAACTTCTTTCTGATCTGATTTCTTCTCAACATCATTCTTTGAATTCTTTTGGAGATTAGTGCAAGTTCATCTTCAGCTTCTTCTTCATGAACTTCATCTAATTCTTGTGGTTCTTGTACCTCATCATCAGCAACTGATGGGGTTTGCTGAGATGCTTTTAAAGCAAGTGTTTTAACCTTCTTCACTGGTTTGTCTCCTTGAAGTACCACTTCATGAGCTCTCAGTGATCCAATGAGATCTTCCAGGTTCATAGATTTCAAATCTTTGGCCTGAGTGATTGCAGTGACCATAGGTCTCCACACACTTGGAAGACATCTTAATATTTTTCTGATTCTATCATGAGTAGAATATGCCTTTCCAAGAGATCTCATTTCATTTACTATTGTAGTAAATCTAGCATACATCTCATCAATGGTTTCATTTTCACTCATTTCAAAGACTTCAAACTTTCTGACACCTATGTCAATTCTAGTTTCTTTGACATGAGATGTACCCTCATTGTTTTATCTTGGTTTTCGGGTGTCAAACATTGATTACGTTTGAACCTTTTAAACCGGTGATATCTTATTTTTTCTTGGGAAGGGAAAAAGTAAGCAAAACCCTTGAGAATCGAGGTCCGGGAGTTGTTTTCGCTACGGGAAGGTGTTAGGCACCCATAACGACTATAGTAACCTATAGGAACCGTCTTTAATTTCTACGCGCGCGCTTTATTTTTAAATGCTATTTTGAAAGTGTTTATTAAACCTAAGAATGTTCTAAGTGAAGAATTGGAGGGAGAAGAATGTTTTTGGATTTTTATTTTAGTTGAATTGAAGGAATTTTGTTCCTTGCCTACGTACCCGATTAAGGGATCAAATCCACCGTAGTTCTCTCTCAAAAATGTTTTTGTTTTGGTTGGTTGATTTTAAGTTTGAAAATGGATTTCGAAGAATAGAAAGAGGCCTCAAGGGCATGAGATTAGGAAATAGTGAGGTTGAATTAGTGAATTGCAAAATATGGTCAAAGTTTGATTATTTTCATTGAAATTTGATTAAGAAAATGGAAAAGAAAATACAATGGGATGTTGGATCCCAAGGTTTGTTTGGAAAAGATTTGAGTGAAGTTGTTCACATTTGTTTGGAAAATTGGTTTTTTCTAAGTATAAATCCTAGGCATTCATCTAAACATACAATCCTAAACATACATCTAAACATGCATATTCTAGCTATATGGTGATGTGTGTGTATGTGTCGGTGCTTGTGTCGGTGTACATCATTAGAGTCCATTGTCCTTTACATCGTACTCTAGATACATTCTATGGCCTCTTTGCCAAGAAAATTAAAAGCATGAAGAAAACAATATTACAAGGATTCCTAAGTGTTTACATTCTAACTTTGGTACAAATTAAATTGCAAGAAAGAAATAGAGATGGATATGGGATGAAATGGAAATGCTTATGAAATGAGGAAACATGAAATGAGAAGGTTAGTGACATATGATACTATGGAGAAAAATAGGGCAAGAAAAATACTATAATGGAGGCATAGGATCTAACACAAAACAAACCAAACCAAGAGCAAAATATGACTAAGAATTCACTCACATAATGCAATCATCATAGAGCTCACAACTTTCATAGCCTTATATATTTTTTGAGGATATACATCTCTATTTCAAAGAATGAGAGTCAAAGCCACATGATGAGTCTTGCATTCTTGAGTGAACATAGGCATATTTTATATCACTTATTCACAAATGTAACTTGTAAACCAAGCAACTAACTAAATTCTATACACAAGCATCAAAATCAGTTTCAAACAGTGGTTGAAAATTATAGGAGCACATATTATGTATCACAAGTATGCATCAAGAACAAGAAACAAAGTTGAACCAACTTTCACTACTTTTTTTTTAACATAAAATTCAAGAAATAACACTAAGATTGCCTATATATATCTTTTATCAAAATTTCCAGTGTAAAAACATTAAAGAAACACCAAAAAAATATCAAGAAATCAAGAAAAATGTTTTGGAATTTTTTGTAAAAAAAATTGATGCACAGGAGGTGCCAGAAGCAGAGTCCAGGGGTGTACATAGCAAGAAAATCAAGGAACAACGAAACACTGCAAGGAACCAAGGTCCAGGCCCATACCCTAACAGACTTGGATCACAGGGAGAGACCGCAGCCGTTGGATTGATCCAATTGGATCAAGCCTTAGATCTAACGGCTAAGATGCAAATCAAGCGAACCAGGACTGAACCAGACCGGTTCAGTGGTTTATAAAAAGGATTGGGGACCGGTTCGCTTCATTTGCTTCTTCGTTTCTCTCTCTAATCTACGAGCTCTCTCTCTTCTCTCTCTAAATCCTCCACCGTCTTCTCCGGCGGAAACAGCCACCGCCGGTGACGATGAAACCCTAAACTCAACAAACTTTAACGATCTAAGACTTTCTACCGTTCGTTTTTCAATCTAAACATGAATCAAGCATCAGACATGGCAAACAAGGCTTGGATCTATGCAGATCGAAACTCAAAACTTTACGGTTTCAGTTTTTTTTTCAAAACTCATCATACTTTTGAAACGAGGCTTTAATCTATGTTATTCTCTCTGCTGGTGATGGATTTGATCTTGATTTCGTAAAACGAACGGTTAAACTTTGCAGATCTGTCTTTTAGGGTTTCGTTTTCGAAGCTTTTGAAACTCTTTTTGAATATGTCGAAACGAAACCCTAAACTGAAGTGCTTTTCTTACTTATGATGATTATAGGCCTCGTTTCAAGAAATAAACGGTGAATCTTTGAAGATTCACATCTTTAGGGTTTCGTTTCGAAGTTCTTCGAATCTTTTTCGAAGTTCTTCTTCAACTCACCGTTTATTTCTGTTTGTTGAGCTTCGTTGAGCTTCTTGCAATGAAAAACGAAGGAGTTTGGGGAATTACCTGAGTTTGTTTCGGAGATTCGAACAAGAAAGATCCACGTAGTAGTTGATGCTTCTGGTAAGCTTCGAAACCGAAAATAAATCGGTGTTTTGATCTCTTTCTTCTTCGAACTGTGATCTTGCTTCAATTCTTCTTCTTCTTGCTTCTCTCAAATCCTCGGTGATCGTACCAAATGATTTGGTGCTGGAATTGCAGAGGTCGTGGTTCAATGATGAAGATTCGTCCTCGAATCTCTGAGAACTACGAAGCAATTGCTTCAATTTTGACTTGATTCTGATTCTGGAAAACTAGGGTTCTTCATTGTGTTCTTTGTGTTCTTGAGTTTTGAGATTTTGATCGTAACAGAATAGAGAGAGAAAATGATGAATTGTTTCTGTGATTTTCTGATGAGTTGGCGTTGAATGATTGATCCTCTTTCTGCATTGAATGATGTGGCCTATTTATAGGCTGCCGAGTGTATTTGAGGACCTGTAAAACTGTGACACCTGGATTTGAACTTGTGAGAAATTCGGCCTTTGCTGGATTTTGGTTTTGAGGACCTTCGTGCAATTCTGAAAAATTGAGGGACTAATCTGCAATATTTTGGACTTAAAGGACTTGTTTGCAAATTTAAAAAAAATGTTTAAGAACTGCAGAAGAAAAAAGACCAAATATGCAATTACTAAAAAATTAAAAAAAACTAAAAAGAAATGACAAAAAGGACTAGTATGCAATTTTTAGGAATTAAGGGACTAAAGTGCAAATAAAATAAAAATGAATTAAAATTGGTAAAATTGACTAAACGTAAAGTGAAACAATTAAAACTGACAAAACGGACTAAAATGAACCAATGGCCTAAATGAGGTACTTTAAAGTACCTCTCTGCCGAAATTTCGCGTGAAATGACCAAAATGCCCCTAGGGCTAAAAACGACTAAAAATGACTCAGATGAAATTTTAAAAGGATTTTTATCAAGGAATTGAATCAAAGACTTACTCAAGCAAAATTAAAAGACTCAGAGACAATTTTCAGGATTTAAACAGTGATTTGACACTTGAAATGACCAAAATGCCCCTAGGGGCAAAACCGACTCAAAATGGCTTCAAATGCAACTTAAAAAATGGATTTTGGTATAGAATGAAACAGAGACTTATTCACACTACTTGTAGGGACTTCAAACAAAATTTTGAAAGACTGAGAGACACTTGACATAGGAAATGACTAAAATGCCCCTGCATGTGAATTTTGCAAATAAAATTGAAATAAAATGCAGAGAAAGGTGCAACTGATCAGAGATAGTTCAAATAGCTTGTAATGCAAGAAAATAAGAATTGATTAGTATTTTTAGGTCCAAAATTAGGGTATAACAGCTGCCCCTATTTAAGTTTCTTTGTCCGGAGAGTCAAGAGACGGAGTCTTAGAGTTGACGGGACGAAGATACTTAAATATTAACATTTGCACTGTTTTTGGACGTAAAAATACGCTTTCAGAGTTGAAAATCATGAATGTTATGCAATATGTTGATTATGAATGCAGGACAAACAACTGGAGTCTATGGAACCTATCATGTCACTGGGGATTCAGGTGGCCACTGACAGGGTAGACAAACCAGGGAGTAGAAAATAGGGTACAAGTTGTTCTTTGGGTCGAACTAGTCACTTGACCAAGGAATACAAAACAAGAGATAGGTGCAAGCTGTTCTTGGGATTGAACTTGGCACTTGACCGGAAACACAGACATATAGGCAGATACAAGCGGTTCTTTTGGATCGAACTTGACACTTGGTTGAAGGTACAAACAGATAGGCAGACACAAACTGTTCTTTTGGATTGAACTGGCTGTTTGGCTGGAGACATAGACAAAAGGGTTGATACAAGCCGTTTCTTTGGATCGAACTTGCTTGTTGGATTATCACCACATCATGTGGGGGGAGTACAGACTGTTCTCTTAGATCGAACTTGTCGTTTGACCGATAACAAAGCATAAGCTGGGTACAAACTGTTCTTCAGATTGAACTTGCCGTCTGACTGATAACAAAGCATGAGCTAGGTGCAAACTGTTCTTCAAATCGAACTTGCCGTTTGTCCGGAAGCATAGGTATATAAACAGGTACAAGTGGTTCTTTTTGGATCGAACCTGGCACTTGACCAGTAACAAGATACAAATTGAGAGTCTGGCTTAACAAGATACCAATTGAGGGTAAATTGTTATTGACTTGGTTAGAAAATAGACATGACCATTTTTGTTGGCCCAAAAGCAAATTGAGAGTGAATTGACATTGATTTGAATTGAAAATTGACATTGACAGTTGAAATTGACATTGACATTGACATTGGCTTGGAAATTGAAATTGACATTGACATTGACATTGACATTGGCTTGGAAATTGAAATTGACATTGACATTGACATTGGCATTGGAAATTGAGATTGACATTGACATTGACATTGGCATTGGATATTAACATTGACATTGACATTGACATTTGACATTAACATTGACATTGACATTGACATTGGCATTTGACATTAACATTGACATTGACATTGGCATTTGACATTAACATTGACATTTGCATTTGACATTAACATTGACATTGACATTGACATTGGCTTGGAAATTGAAATTGACATTGGAATTGGATTGAAATTGGAATTTGTCATTGAGATTGGATTGAAATTGGAAATTGACATTGAGATTGGATTGAAATTGGAATTTGACATTGAGATTGGATTGAAATTGGAATTTTGACATTGGAATTGGATTGAAATTGGAATTGGAATTGGAATTGGAGATTGACATTGGAATTGGAATTGGAGGTTGACATTGACATTGTCATTGGATGTCAACATTGGAATTGGAGATTGACATTGACATTGTCATTGGATGTCAATACTGACATTGTTATTGAAGTTGAGATTGCTTCGAATTTGACAATTGAAATTGAGTTGAATTTGACAGTTTGACATTGAAATTGAGATTGGAATTGACATTGGAGATTGGAAATTGCTTCGAATTTGACAGTTGACATGATTGGAATTGAAGTTGGAGATTTGAAACTTGCATTGAATTTGGCAGTTGAAAGTTGGAATTGGAACTGAAATTGAAATTGAGTTTGGCAGTTGAAATTTGGATTGGATTTGACGATTGAGAGTTGGATATGCAACATGTATGTATGGTATAGCAAGATTATTGGATGTATGAGCGCATAAAATGCATGATTATGCATGTATGAATGCTTGAAATGCATGATTGATTGGCAGTTTGACAGAGAAGTTTCGCAGAGATAGACAAAACATTGGAAGTTTGGGCACGTAGTGGCTCGTGCTGCAACATATTCACAGGGGGAAAACCTCTTTGGAGAGACCGTCGTCGAGAGACGTATCGAAACCATGGCTGAGGGCAATAAAACTTGTAAAGGAGGGACCCTTGGAGAGTCCTTGGATACAGGTCGCCGTTGCTGGGCGTGTCAGTGCTGGGTAAACATTGGATGTTCGCATCTGTGGTCAACGCTTTTTCAATATTTCATTCTTTCATTTTTCATTTTCAAACCCCATTTTTGCCTGAACCGCCCTTTCGGGTTTTCGATTCACCGGGGAGTAAAGATTCTTTTCATTGCCCCATTTTTGCCTGAATTGCCTTCATAGGTTGTCAATCAGCGGGGTGCTCATTTTTGCCTAAGCCGCCCTTTCGGGTTTTCGACTTAGCGAGCTTTTCATTTGTATTTTTTCCACTTTTCATTTTCATTCTGTTTTTTCATTCTTGCTATTGACCACAGATCATCCTGGGGAGTAACCTGCTTGTAACATGTATTGAAATAGACATTGACATTCATTCATGCATGTTTCACTGGAATGTACCCTGTTGCTCAGGTTTGCTTTCAAAAATAGACAGGAAAAGGTTTTTCAATTTTTAAAGATGTTCGTTTCAAACATTGACATTATCAAATAGAAAGAAAGTATTTTGTATATAGCATTGAAAGTAGAAAGAAAATAGAATTTCAAACAATAGAAAGGCTCAGATTGATGTAGGAGAGTGAGAGTCAGCCAAAGGCATGACTTCACGGATTTACAAAGCTTGGAAAATGGTAATTTTATTGGTTGGTGATACATTGAACACGATGACCGCTACATTTCATAGAAATTTTGAATTCACAAGTACAGAAGTCTCTGATGAAGAAGATCATTGACAGTTGCATATGCCCCAAGGGGTGATGGTGATTTGCCAGATATAGTTACTTGTCTTTCATTGTCAACCTCATTTTTGCATGAACCGCCCTTTCGGGTTTTCGGCTCATCGAGGCGCTCATTCTTGCCTGAGTTGCGTACAATCTCAGCGAGCTCTTTCATATTCATTTTTTTGTCCCTAACTTTTGCCTGGATCGCCCTTTCGGGTTTTCGATCCACCGGGAAGCGCATTTTTGCCTAGGCCGCCCTTTCGGGTTTTCGACCTACCACGCTGTTCTTTTCTTTCTAGACAAAGTATTTCTTGACTATATCGGCATTAACAGGATTTGGAAGCTCAACACCATCCATGTGTGTAAGAATCAAAGCACCACCAGAGAAAGCCTTCTTGACAACATATGGACCTTCATAGTTAGGTGTCCACTTGCCCCTTGGGTCGGGTTGCTGACTTATCCTTCTTTTCAATACAAGTTCGCCTTCCTTGAATTCTCGAGGTCGGACTTTCTTGTCGAAAGCATTCTTCATTCGCACTTGATACAACTGTCCATGAGTCATGGCATCCATATGCTTCTCTTCAATCAGATTCAATTGATCATACCGACTTTGACACCATTCAGCCTCAGTTAGTTTTGCTTCCATAATCACTCGAAGAGATGGAATCTCCACTTCCAGAGGGAGAACTGCTTCCATACCATACACAAGAGAAAAAGGGGTTGCCCCGGTTGAACTGCGCACTGTAGTACGGTAACCATGCAAGGCAAATGGCAGCATCTCATGCCAGTCTTTGTAAGTAGTGACCATCTTCTGAACAATCTTCTTGATGTTCTTGTTAGCGGCCTCAACTGCACCATTCATCTGAGGTCTGTAAGGAGAAGAGTTGTGATGTTCAATCTTGAATTCTTCACATAAAGCTTGCACCATGCTATTGTTCAGATTGGAACCATTGTCAGTGATGATTTTGTTGGGAACACCATATCGACAGATGATGTTATTCTTGATAAACTTGACAACCACTTGTTTGGTCACATTGGCATAGGAAGCAGCTTCAACCCACTTGGTGAAATAGTCAATTGCCACTAGGATGAAACGATGTCCATTGGAAGCCTTTGGTTCAATTCTTCCGATCATGTCAATGCCCCACATAGAGAAAGGCCATGGGGAAGAGATAACATTGAGAGCGTGTGGAGGCACATGAATCTTGTCAGCATAAATTTGACACTTGTGGCATCTCTTAGCATGTTTGTTGCAGTCACGCTCCATAGTTATCCAGTAATAGCCGGCTCTTAACAGTTTTCTTGACATGGCGTGACCCGAAGCATGGGTCCCAAAGGTACCGTCATGTACATCATGCATCAATTTCTCAGCTTCTTGTTTGTCAACACATCTCAACAAGACCATGTCATAGTTCCTCTTGTATAGGATTTCTCCGTCCAGAAGGAACCTGCTAGCCCATCGTCTCAAGGTCTTTTTATCCCTGTTGGAAGCACCAGGTGGATATTCACGATTCTGCAAGAATTGCTTGATGTTGTAATACCAAGGCTTTTTGTCATTCACATCCTTATCAGCTTGTCCTGGCATATTTTCAATGGTAAACACATGAGCGGGTCTATCAAGACGCTGTACTTTGATTACGGGCACGTCATTCCAATGATTGACACGAAACATGGAAGACAAAGTAGCAAGAGCGTCAGCCATCTGATTTTCATCCCGAGGGATATGGTGCAGCTCAACCTTTGTAAAGTATGTCAACAGACGTCTTGCATAGTCACGGTAAGGGATCAGCTTCTCATGATGAGTCTCCCATTCACCCTTTATCTGATTGATAACAAGTGCAGAATCTCCATAGATGTCAAGGTGTTTGATTCTCAGGTCAAGGGCTTCTTCAATGCCCAAGATGCATGCTTCATATTCAGCTATGTTGTTTGTGCATTCAAAAGTTATTCGAGCGGTGAAAGGAATGTTGTGCCCCTGCGGAGTTACAATGATGGCTCCGATTCCTTTACCATAAGCATTAACAGCACCATCAAACACCAATCCCCACTTGCTATTGGGGTCCGGCCCTTCATTGATCAGTGGCTCTTCACAGTCTTTTGCTTTCAAATACATGATCTCTTCATCAGGGAAATCAAATTTAATCGGCTGGTAATCATCAAGAGGTTGACAAGCAAGATGTTCAGCAAGGACACTTCCTTTGATTGCTTTCTGAGCTTTGTACACAATATCATATTCAGACAACAACATTTGCCAACGTGCAATCTTTCCAGTAACAGCAGGCTTTTCAAAGATGTACTTGATTGGATCCATTCGGGATATCAACCAAGTTGTATGATTCACCATATAATGACGCAGGCGTTTGGCAGCCCAAGCTAAAGCACAACAAGTCTTTTCAAGCATTGTATACCGGGTCTCGCAGTCGGTGAACTTCTTGCTCAGATAGTAGATAGCATGCTCTTTCTTACCAGTCTCATCTTGTTGACCGAGAACACAACCCACTGAGTCATCTAACACTGACAGATACATGATCAAAGGCCTTCCTTCCACTGGTGGGACAAGGATAGGTGGTTCCAACAGGTATTCTTTGATGCTATCAAAAGCTTCCTGGCATTCATCATTCCATACAACGGGCTGATTCTTTCTGAGCAATTTGAAAATTGGTCCACAGGTAGTAGTCATGTGAGATATGAATCTTGAAATATAATTCAGACGTCCGAGGAAACCTCTGACTTGCTTTTCAGTTTGAGGGGCTGGCATCTCTCTGATGGCTCGGACTTTGTCGGGATCAACTTCAATGCCTCTTTGACTGACAATGAAGCCTAGCAACTTTCCAGATCGTACACCGAATGTGCACTTGTTAGGATTCAACCGCAGCTTGTACTTTCTCAATCTTTCAAACATCTTTTTCAAATACACAACATGCTGATCTTCATCACTTGACTTCACAATCATATCATCAACATACACTTCAATCTCTTTGTGAATCATATCATGAAACAGAGTCGTCATACCTCTTTGATAGGTAGCACCGGCATTTATCAAGCCAAACGGCATCACTTTATAACAGAATGTTCCCCACGGGGTGATGAAAGACGTCTTTTCTCTATCTTCAGGTGACATCCGGATCTGGTTGTAACCAGAGAAACCATCCATAAAGGAGAACACTTTGGATTGAGCAGTACTGTCAACAAGCACATCAATATGAGGCAATGGGAAGTTATCTTTTGGACTAGCTTTATTCAAATCTCTGTAATCAACACACATTCGAACTTTCCCATCTTTCTTTGGTACTGGTACGATGTTGGCAATCCACTCAGGATATTCAGCTGTCATGAGGAAGCCCGCATCAATTTGCTTTTGTACTTCAGCCTTGATCTTAAGAGCCATGTCTGGACGAGACCTTCTCAATTTCTGTTTGACAGGAGGACATTCAGGCCTTGTCGGTATCCGATGTTCCACAATCTTGGGGTCTAAACCCGGCATATCTTCATAGGACCATGCAAAGACATCTGGATAATCATGGAGAAGCTGAATAATCTTCTTTTTCACCTCTGGCTCAAGTGCAGCACCGATCTTGATCTCTCGCTTGTTCTCTTCAGTACCCAGGTTGATAAGCTCAATCTCTTCTTGGTGAGGCTGAATGGCTCTTCTTTCTTGCTCAAGCAGTCGAGTGATCTCATACGGTATCTCTTCATAATCATCATCCTCATCTTCGGCTTCATATACAGGGAATTCAAAATTTGGAAGAACCATAGGGTCACTGTGTTCAACGGGTTTATTATGGTTCAATCTGCATAATATGATTGGGATGATTTTTAGAAAAATGTCTTTCATGCAGATTTTTGAAATTAATAAGAAAATACAGATGTTTTGGTTTTTTCTGGCATTACCATTATTTCCAAGAAAAAGGCACTAAAAAGTAAAAAAAAGCAAAGAGTCGTGAGAAAAACGACAACTTTTTATTGATAACGGCAATGCCGAAACAAACACGCCCTTACAAAGATATCACTTTCGCCTTGGGCAGAGCGAAAGGATTGTTATTTTGAAAACAAAAGACATGAGCAACAAAACACATTACATGGAAGCATGCATGACTAAAGGAACATCAATGGCTTCCCAATTTCTCACAGTGCCTCCTGGTATAACAAATGCAGGCACGTGACCATTTCCAGCAGCGTCTTCAGCAATAGCGTTGATGAACCCAGCACTGTAAAAAGTTCCCTTTGAAACAGCAGAAGTTGGAGAGAATCCAAGGCCTTCTTTGCGCTTGTTTTCCAAGATCTGAATCACCTTGCCCCAGCCAGCAGCTTGTCCTGCTTGGACAGCCTTCTGGGCATCTTTCAGTGAGGCCATGCTAGCACCAGCCCTCCGGGGTTCTGTACCCTCGACAGTCAAGCCTTGAAACGATGTCCCTTCCGCGGACCCTGCTTCAACACAAGAGAATGATGATATTTGGCTAACCAGAAATGCCTCCTCACCATACACAGTGACAACCTTACCATTCTTCATGAACTTGAGCTTCTGATGCAAAGTGGAAGTTACTGCTCCAGCGTCGTGGATCCATGGTCTTCCTAGGAGACAGCTGTAAGAGGCATTGATATCCATGACTTGGAAGGTTATTTGGAATGTCTCGGGTCCAACGGTGATTGGCAAGTCCACTTCCCCGAGAACATCCTTGCGGGATCCATCAAAAGCTTTAACCAGATAGCTGCTACCCCTCAGAGAAATTCCATGGTGGCTCAATTGCCTTAGGGTGGATTTAGGCATTACATTCAGAGACGATCCAGTGTCCACCAATACGTTGGATATCATATCGGACCCACAGTGCACCGAGATATGCAGAGCCAAGTTGTGGCGTTTCCCTGCTTCGGGGAGCTCGTCGTCACCAAACCCCAAGTTGTTGCAGGCAGTAATATTACTCACTATCCCATCAAATTGATCCACAGAGACTTGGTGGTCAACATAAGCTTGCTCCAATATCTTCATTAACACCTTCCTGTGAGCTTCTGAGCTCATAAGCAGAGACAAAATGGATATCTTTGATGGGGTTTGTAGCAGCTGGTCAACAATCTTATAGTCACTTTTCTTGATAAGCCTCAGGATTTCGTCCAGATTGGACTCTTCAATAGATTGGCCTGCTGGGCCGGTGTTCTTGTCAACAGGAGGAGCGACTGGTGGAGTTACTGTAGCAATGGGTGTGACTACCTGTCTTTGGAACAAGGGTGGACGGACTTTCCCGCTTCTGAGAGCCGTAATTTCGCCGGCAACATTGTCAATTGTAGCTGGGGATACCAGAGGTACTTCCACCCCATTTTCAACCATGGTTGCATTGTATTTGTAGGGAATTGCTTTGGTAGAGGTATAAGATACCGGACCAGGTAACCTGATCACCAAAGGCTCAACATTCTTTGCACTTCCAACAGGAGAATCATGGAACACCGGCACAATCACACATACATCACTGACGATCAAGTGTTTGTCATCCATCAGACTCTGAATATCATTTTGCACAACACAACAGCCCATAGGATTCTGCAGACATTCTAAACAAGAATCATGATCATGTTTGAACAGAGACGCCTGGCAAAGTTTGACATGCAATGGCACCAATGGAGTAACGACGTTGCGGACATCCAACATGGGATCCTCTTGAGGAACAGGAACCCTTTCAAAGGCCTCAATCATGTTAACAGCAGCATGGTTTGGAAGCGGATTGTCAAGGACATGAGGAACACTATTCTCAAAAGTCAAACGTCCCTTTTCTATCAGGTCTTTCACAATATATTTCAGAGCAAAGCAACCTTCAATATCATGGCCTTGAGCACCCTGATGAAATTCACATGTTAGGTCTTGACGGAACCTGGGCGGTAATGGATTAGGCGGAGGCTTGCCTGGTCTGGTGACGCAGTGTCCCTTAGCCAATAGAGTTGGGAGCAGCTCACCATACCGCATTGGTATTGGTGGAAAAGAAGGCTTGGGTCGGGGACCCTGTTGTTGCTGTCGTTGCTGTTGAGCAGGAGGCTGTTGTTGTGTTTGCTGAGGGATAGCATTGACGGGCATTGGTGGTTGACCCGGCGGCAGAGGATATTGTTGGTAGAATGGTGGGAAGAAAGGGTGTTGAGAGTATTGCATGTATTGATAGGGCAAAGGTAGTTGCATGGCTGCAGATGGATTACCAGACACCATCCCTACATCAGATTCTTTTCTCTTGTGATGACCATTACCGTACTTCTTCGGTGCACTGTTTGAAGATTCACCCTTCTCAAGGACAATAATACCATCTCGGACAGCCTCTTCTAGGCGAGTTCCCATTGTAACCATATCAGAGAAGTTGTTCGGGGCAGAGACTATCATTCTCTCTTTGTATTCCTTCTTCAGAGTCTTCAGGAATGTTTGTGTTAACTCTTCCTCATCAAGTCGAGGAGAAACACGGGCAGCTGCCCCTCTCCATCTTTGAGCGTATTCACGGAATGTTTCATCTGATTTCTGAGATAGGGCTTTGAGAGAGTCCCTGTTTGGCCTCAGACGGGTGTTGAACTCATATTGACCTTCGAAAGCAGCAGCGAGTTCCTCAAAGGTATGGATGTTGTCTTTGCTCAGACTAGTGTACCAATCTGCTGCATCATCTGTCAAGCTACTCTGAAAGCAGTGGATCATCAGTGCATCATTGTCGGCATAGTTAGCCATTTTTCGGACATACCGGATGACATGGTTGTGGGGGCAAGTAGTCCCATTGTACTTGTCGAATTCTGGCTCTTTGAATTTCTTAGGAACCTCGAATCGGGACACCAAGCATAGATCACGTGCTTTAGCAGGAGCACCATTGTTTCCTCGGCTAGCCTTGACCTCACGGAGTTCTCCAGCCAACTCCCTTAACTGTCTCTTCATAGCTTCCATTGCGGGATCTTGTCCACGCGGAGTATCGACATCAATCACCTGTTGCACAGTGTGTACAATAGGGTCGGTAACGACAGTGGTCACCTGAGGCATAGCAGTAGACATAGGAATCTGTCCTTGACCAGCGAAACCAGAGACACCAGCAGCAGTATTAGGAGAGTAGAAAGGTGGGAGTCCGTAAGGACGGCCGTTGGGCATAACAAAACGAGCATCAGTAGCCACAGTAGATAGTGGGATAGAGGGAATCACCTCAGCAGTAACTGGAACAGAAGTAGCTGGCTGTTCCTGTGAAGCCATCATAGCGGACATAGCGTCGTGAGCCTTAGTCAAGTCTTCTTTCATAGCTGCCAATTCGGCACGGAGCTGAGCATTTTCCTCTTCAAAATTAGCCATCATCCTTCTCTTGTGAAATCTTGTTTGATGAATTCTATCTGGTTGGTAGACTTTGCGAACACGAGCCACTTTTCAGACTGCGGCGGACAAAACCAGGAGGCAATGAGCACGAGAGAAGTTTTTTTGTAGCCAATGAATGCATATGATGCATGAAATGTGTTAATGCATATGCAAAAAAGACTCTTTTTATGTTATCGAAGGGTTTTAGACAAATTAAAAACTTGTAAACATTACTAAACAACAATTAACATAAACGGGAAACAAACAACCAACATATGGTTTTACAAGACAATTTCAACATAAACAAATGGAAATAACAACAGAAAATGGCAATCCTCAAGCATAGGAAGTGGAAGCGTCGTCCTCAGACTCAGACTCATAGTCGCAGTATCGTGCATAGAAGTCACGGGCACCCCTAGCTCTCTTGGAGTCCCTCATAAGTAGTCTATCTTTCTCTTCAATCTCCCTCTTAGCCTTAGCTAACTCTTTCTTCAGTGTCAAGACCTCATGAGTCTACTGCTCACCCTTTCCATCCAAAGTCATGATCAAGTTCTCAGCCTCATAGTATCTAGCTCTCCACTGATGCTTCTCTCGACTCTCCATAGCTAGATGCTCCTGATACATCTCCTGGGTAGGTGGGAGTAGAGGCAAAGGCATGGTAGGGACAGTTGCAGACACATATCTCATAGAGGGGTAAGGCATACCAATCTCCTCAGCTTGGTTTATCACCCACTGTGTATAGGCCTCATGAGCAATACCGGACCTTACACCCATATGTTTCACCTCTTTCTTCCGAAGCTTAGTCCAAGCTTGCATAAAATCTTCTCTAATTCCGGTGGGAGCATTGGAGTAGTGAAAGAAGTAAGGAGCTGTAGCAAGATTGATGGGTTTATCTCTCATCGGGAAACCAAATTGTCGCAAAGCAAGCTCCGGGTTATAGTTGATTCCACCCCGGGTACCAAGAAGAGGTACATTGAGAAACTTTCCACCACCAAAGATAATTTCCTTGACCCTAGAAGCCGGAGTGAGCCAAACCACTTCATTAGGAGTGAGAGCCATAATCCTCTGTGAAATAGACCAATTCCTCGGATTGTCGTGGAAAGACTGCGGAAGGTGCGAAATAAACCACCTATAGAAGAGAGGCACACAACAAAGAATGTATCCACGACCTTTGCTGGAACGATCGTGAATAGCATGGTATGTGTCAGCTAGCAAAGTAGGAACCGGATTCTTGGAGTGGAAGATCATAATAGCATTCATGTCCACGAAGCCATCAAGATTCGGAAAGAGAATAAGCCCATAGATGAGAAGTGCAAGAATAGCCTCAAGAGTGTCCTGACGAGTGGTATTGAGGTTGGCTTTCCCAAGAAGATACTCTGAAGTGAACCCCCGGATATGTGCCTTAGTGACAAGATTCTTGGAGCCATCGGTGGTTTTGAGATAGAGATCCTTAGCAATAACCAATGGAGGAAGAGGATTTTCAGGTCCTGAGAAAGGTATCCCCTTAGCAATAGATAAACCCGTCAAGGAAGAATAAGCCTCTAGAGTAGGCACCAACTGAAAGTCTGGAAAGGTGAAGCACCGACACCCCGGATCATAGAATTGCACTAGAGTGTGCACAAGCTTCTCATCCACATTAGTATGGAGAATAGGAAGTAAAGCCCCGTAACGACGTCGGAAACCAGTTGGATCCTCAATCTTGAGTGCCAAATCTCTCAAACTAGCCAAATCCACTTCCTTGAACTTGTAGGACTTAGTCATCTTCATCCCTACAATGTTTACAAATTCAACTTGTCTAAGCCCTTCGATAACAATGTATGACAAAAGTTTATGCATGTATGCATGTATGCATGAATGCATGATTATGTTCAAGTTCGGAGAAAACATGGGGGGTTGAAGTTCAAAGTCGAGGAGCCATGGGTGGACACGGTGTCCGGTGAAACTAGGGCTTTAGGATAATAGTAACCGGGTTCTAAAAAGGTTCCCAAGCTGCAACCTCTCCGACGTATCTCATGGTGTCACGAGACAACTCTCGCTCCATGATTATACGTGGAAGGTCTAACTTGAGTGTAGTATCGCGTGACGACTAAAACTCGAGACGACACTCGGTTTAGCCTCCGCACTACGTCCTAGAAAATGGCCATGGATGGGTTTGGTTATCTACGGTTCATAGCGTCATAGAACAATTAGAAGTAAAGTGCCTAAACGCGACAACCCGCGCCGACAACATCACCTCCAAAATGCCTCAGCTATGTGGGATTGATCGCATAATCCAAAACACGAGGCAACCCCCGGAATGAATTGTCGATTATATCCCTCCTAAATCCTAAGTTCACTCAGCCCGGGTGCAGGACTTTTGATATTCTCACCCCACACGTTTGCAAGAAATTAAACATTTATTCACATAGGAAAGCAAGAAAAAGAAGCAAGTAAAAAAACACAAGCGCAAGCGTGGAAATAAAGACTAGGCGTAACTCTCGAATCTCCCCAGTGAAGTCGCCAGCTGTTTTATCTTGGTTTTCGGGTGTCAAACATTGATTACGTTTGAACCTTTTAAACCGGTGATATCTTATTTTTTCTTGGGAAGGGAAAAAGTAAGCAAAACCCTTGAGAATCGAGGTCCGGGAGTTGTTTTCGCTACGGGAAGGTGTTAGGCACCCATAACGACTATAGTAACCTATAGGAACCGTCTTTAATTTCTACGCGCGCGCTTTATTTTTAAATGCTATTTTGAAAGTGTTTATTAAACCTAAGAATGTTCTAAGTGAAGAATTGGAGGGAGAAGAATGTTTTTGGATTTTTATTTTAGTTGAATTGAAGGAATTTTGTTCCTTGCCTACGTACCCGATTAAGGGATCAAATCCACCGTAGTTCTCTCTCAAAAATGTTTTTGTTTTGGTTGGTTGATTTTAAGTTTGAAAATGGATTTCGAAGAATAGAAAGAGGCCTCAAGGGCATGAGATTAGGAAATAGTGAGGTTGAATTAGTGAATTGCAAAATATGGTCAAAGTTTGATTATTTTCATTGAAATTTGATTAAGAAAATGGAAAAGAAAATACAATGGGATGTTGGATCCCAAGGTTTGTTTGGAAAAGATTTGAGTGAAGTTGTTCACATTTGTTTGGAAAATTGGTTTTTTCTAAGTATAAATCCTAGGCATTCATCTAAACATACAATCCTAAACATACATCTAAACATGCATATTCTAGCTATATGGTGATGTGTGTGTATGTGTCGGTGCTTGTGTCGGTGTACATCATTAGAGTCCATTGTCCTTTACATCGTACTCTAGATACATTCTATGGCCTCTTTGCCAAGAAAATTAAAAGCATGAAGAAAACAATATTACAAGGATTCCTAAGTGTTTACATTCTAACTTTGGTACAAATTAAATTGCAAGAAAGAAATAGAGATGGATATGGGATGAAATGGAAATGCTTATGAAATGAGGAAACATGAAATGAGAAGGTTAGTGACATATGATACTATGGAGAAAAATAGGGCAAGAAAAATACTATAATGGAGGCATAGGATCTAACACAAAACAAACCAAACCAAGAGCAAAATATGACTAAGAATTCACTCACATAATGCAATCATCATAGAGCTCACAACTTTCATAGCCTTATATATTTTTTGAGGATATACATCTCTATTTCAAAGAATGAGAGTCAAAGCCACATGATGAGTCTTGCATTCTTGAGTGAACATAGGCATATTTTATATCACTTATTCACAAATGTAACTTGTAAACCAAGCAACTAACTAAATTCTATACACAAGCATCAAAATCAGTTTCAAACAGTGGTTGAAAATTATAGGAGCACATATTATGTATCACAAGTATGCATCAAGAACAAGAAACAAAGTTGAACCAACTTTCACTACTTTTTTTTTAACATAAAATTCAAGAAATAACACTAAGATTGCCTATATATATCTTTTATCAAAATTTCCAGTGTAAAAACATTAAAGAAACACCAAAAAAATATCAAGAAATCAAGAAAAATGTTTTGGAATTTTTTGTAAAAAAAATTGATGCACAAGAGGTGCTAGAAGCAGAGTCCAGGGGTGTACATAGCAAGAAAATCAAGGAACAACGAAACACTGCAAGGAACCAAGGTCCAGGCCCATACCCTAACAGACTTGGATCACAGGGAGAGACCGCAGCCGTTGGATTGATCCAATTGGATCAAGCCTTAGATCTAACGGCTAAGATGCAAATCAAGCGAACCAGGACTGAACCAGACCGGTTCAGTGGTTTATAAAAAGGATTGGGGACCGGTTCGCTTCATTTGCTTCTTCGTTTCTCTCTCTAATCTACGAGCTCTCTCTCTTCTCTCTCTAAATCCTCCACCGTCTTCTCCGGCGGAAACAGCCACCGCCGGTGACGATGAAACCCTAAACTCAACAAACTTTAACGATCTAAGACTTTCTACCGTTCGTTTTTCAATCTAAACATGAATCAAGCATCAGACATGGCAAACAAGGCTTGGATCTATGCAGATCGAAACTCAAAACTTTACGGTTTCAGTTTTTTTTTCAAAACTCATCATACTTTTGAAACGAGGCTTTAATCTATGTTATTCTCTCTGCTGGTGATGGATTTGATCTTGATTTCGTAAAACGAACGGTTAAACTTTGCAGATCTGTCTTTTAGGGTTTCGTTTTCGAAGCTTTTGAAACTCTTTTTGAATATGTCGAAACGAAACCCTAAACTGAAGTGCTTTTCTTACTTATGATGATTATAGGCCTCGTTTCAAGAAATAAACGGTGAATCTTTGAAGATTCACATCTTTAGGGTTTCGTTTCGAAGTTCTTCGAATCTTTTTCGAAGTTCTTCTTCAACTCACCGTTTATTTCTGTTTGTTGAGCTTCGTTGAGCTTCTTGCAATGAAAAACGAAGGAGTTTGGGGAATTACCTGAGTTTGTTTCGGAGATTCGAACAAGAAAGATCCACGTAGTAGTTGATGCTTCTGGTAAGCTTCGAAACCGAAAATAAATCGGTGTTTTGATCTCTTTCTTCTTCGAACTGTGATCTTGCTTCAATTCTTCTTCTTCTTGCTTCTCTCAAATCCTCTGTGATCGTACCAAATGATTTGGTGCTGGAATTGCAGAGGTCGTGGTTCAATGATGAAGATTCGTCCTCGAATCTCTGAGAACTACGAAGCAATTGCTTCAATTTTGACTTGATTCTGATTCTGGAAAACTAGGGTTCTTCATTGTGTTCTTTGTGTTCTTGAGTTTTGAGATTTTGATCGTAACAGAATAGAGAGAGAAAATGATGAATTGTTTCTGTGATTTTCTGATGAGTTGGCGTTGAATGATTGATCCTCTTTCTGCATTGAATGATGTGGCCTATTTATAGGCTGCCGAGTGTATTTGAGGACCTGTAAAACTGTGACACCTGGATTTGAACTTGTGAGAAATTCGGCCTTTGCTGGATTTTGGTTTTGAGGACCTTCGTGCAATTCTGAAAAATTGAGGGACTAATCTGCAATATTTTGGACTTAAAGGACTTGTTTGCAAATTTAAAAAAAATGTTTAAGAACTGCAGAAGAAAAAAGACCAAATATGCAATTACTAAAAAATTAAAAAAAACTAAAAAGAAATGACAAAAAGGACTAGTATGCAATTTTTAGGAATTAAGGGACTAAAGTGCAAATAAAATAAAAATGAATTAAAATTGGTAAAATTGACTAAACGTAAAGTGAAACAATTAAAACTGACAAAACGGACTAAAATGAACCAATGGCCTAAATGAGGTACTTTAAAGTACCTCTCTGCCGAAATTTCGCGTGAAATGACCAAAATGCCCCTAGGGCTAAAAACGACTAAAAATGACTCAGATGAAATTTTAAAAGGATTTTTATCAAGGAATTGAATCAAAGACTTACTCAAGCAAAATTAAAAGACTCAGAGACAATTTTCAGGATTTAAACAGTGATTTGACACTTGAAATGACCAAAATGCCCCTAGGGGCAAAACCGACTCAAAATGGCTTCAAATGCAACTTAAAAAATGGATTTTGGTATAGAATGAAACAGAGACTTATTCACACTACTTGTAGGGACTTCAAACAAAATTTTGAAAGACTGAGAGACACTTGACATAGGAAATGACTAAAATGCCCCTGCATGTGAATTTTGCAAATAAAATTGAAATAAAATGCAGAGAAAGGTGCAACTGATCAGAGATAGTTCAAATAGCTTGTAATGCAAGAAAAGAAGAATTGATTAGTATTTTTAGGTCCAAAATTAGGGTATAACACTCATGATGTATTTTCAGAGTATCCCATACCTCTTTAGCATTCTTACATTCATCAACTCTTTCACTTTCTTCCATGGTTAGTGCACATGATAAAAAGAGTCTAGCTTTAGAGTTTAACAATACCTGAGCCTTTTCATCTGTTGACCATGAACTCTTTTCTTTGACAGCTCCTTCTTTGGTTGTTGGGACAAAATCTCCATCTGTGATGACTTGCCACATATCATTGTCTTGAGATCTGAGGAAGAGTTCCATTTTGCCTTTCCAGAAGTAATAGTTTGAGCCATCAAAAAGTGGTGGTCTGTTTGATGATCCTCCTTCAGCTATGTACTTGACTTTAGACATGCTTCCTGAATCTTTTCTCTAACACTTGTTAAAGTGTTCAAACCCTTAGAACCGGGCTCTTGATACCAATTGAAGTAGATAAAATAGTCACAAGAAAGGGGGGGTTTGAATTGTGACCCTTTAAAAATTTTCCTGAAACTTAAAAGTTATTCTCAAGTAGTTTACTTGGAATGGTTAAGTTAACTTTCTGAACTCAGAACGTTCTGAAGTTCATACACAGAAACTGATTAATAAAGTAAATGTGTTGGTGTGTGTTGTGTATACTGAAATTAAAGAGTATAAGGAAGAAAGAAAGAATACACAGAGATTTATAGAGGTTCACCCAATGTGGGCTAGTCCTCTCCTCACAATCTTGTGAGAGTTTCCACTATGATGCTTGAGATAACCTCTCAAGTCCTGCACCTTACAATCTTTGTTCACCTGAACAATTACAATCCTGTATTCTCCAAGCCTCAGCAGGCTTGCACCTTCTTTCTAAGTTACCCACTTAGACTTTTACAACCTTTGCTCAAACTAACACTTTAGTACCCCTAAAGCTAGATGAGACTTAGTTACAATTTGTATGGAAGTTGAATGTTTGTGAATCAAACAGAGGAGGAAGAAGAGAGAGGAGTTATCTTAGAGATAACAAAGAGTATTGATTTGCACTAAGTAATGAAAGCCTTAGAGATTGATCAATTTCAGTTTGCAAGAGCTTCAAACAAAATCAAAGTTGTTTTCTTGTATGCTTTGCAATGGTGCAAGTAATGCTGAGCCTTTGAACTGTATTTATAGAGTCCTTGGGCTCAAATAGCCGTTGTGGGGTGTCCAATGGTGTTATGCCATGTGTCCTGGGTCCCACAAGCTTTTACTTGAAATTCTGGGCAAACATTCTGATCTCTGATGAACTTCAGAATGTTGTTGCGTTCATGATGATCTTCATCTGGGTTCATCATGTTCTTCATCTGGGTTCATCATATATGAATGAATATATGAAGTTCTGGGCGTGTCATATGCTTTTCATATGAATTTCTGGGCAATAACCAAAGTATGGACTTTTCTTCATACTTCAGAAAGTTCAGTTGCCAGATCTGCCTTGGAACTTGGTGCAGGAGGATATAGTGGGATTTTGCATCTTCATACACAGGCTTTGAGAGATTGTGTGGTCCTTGTTCTGTACCAACTCTCATACGTGTCTATCTCTGATTGAGCAAGATAGATTTGCTTTGCTTTTGCTTTTGCTTTTCACCTACTGTACTGTTCATAAAGTAGGCCTGTGCTGAGCTGAACATTCTGATCATCAGAATGTTCCATTTGTTTCACTTAGGATGATTTGTAAGACTACCATTTGATGTAATCAAATCCTAATAGTGAAACACAATGAAGAGCAGTAAATATAACATCTAGGATGATATTCCCTTGTGGAATATTCCTAGGACTTTAATGTTCATAGTCTTAAATGAACATAAAGTATCCTTTTTGACATAAACCTTGTATATGCCTTTATTGCTTGATTGATCCATGCAAAAGTACTTCTCTTGACATTTATTTATGTCACATGTGCCTTGCATGACCTTGATCCATGTTCTTGAGATTCTGGGCTTGTATAAAAGCAACCTTCTGATCTCTTGTGCGAACATTCTGATCTCTGAGCAACATTCTGATCTAACTTTCTGACCTCAGTGTTAGATCTTGAATTCAAATGTCCTTTGATTTCTTTATTCTTGGTATGATTTAAACCTTGTTCCTGTCTTAGTAAAACAATCAAGAGCACAAGTTAAATACCAAGGAATTAATCAAAGTCCATTAATTCTTTAATCATATTGGTTTATTATCTTTAAAATTAATTAGGGATTTTGCCTCAACACAATATGCTCCTCACTTGCCTCTTGTTTTACGCGGACTTACTTGCACTTTTATTGCTGGAGCGAAAACTGGGATCGTGGGAAGAACAGGAAGTGGAAAATCAACGCTAGTGCAAGCACTCTTCAGACTTGTTGAACCTGTTGCAGGACGAATATTGATAGATAACATCAACACCTCATTGATTGGACTTCATGATTTGCGATCCAGACTTAGCATAATTCCTCAAGATCCAACAATGTTTGAAGGGACTGTAAGAAGTAACCTCGACCCGCTTGAAGAGTACACAGATGAACAGATTTGGGAGGTAATTTGGTTGTGCTTGAAAATAAGAAATAACTGATCCTTTTAGTTCAAGTTATACAAATTTCAATATTTTGTGAAATGTTTTAGGCTCTAGATATGTGCCAACTTGGAGATGAAGTGAGGAAGAAAGAAGGAAAGCTTGACTCCACAGGTTTAACTTCTCAAAACTTTAAGCATATATATACTCTCTCCATTCCAGATTAAGTGACCTTTTGACCAAAGAAAAAAATTCCACGCTAGGTAACGTTTTAGTTTTTCGAACTTCAAGTCGTTATAGTTCACTATACATTTATGACAAAGTTGTGACACTCATTAGAGATGGTGACCATTGTGCTGATAAGCCAGCCTCTTTTGGTACCTCTATCTCCGGTTTAGTCTGGCAGGCGGAATTATATCCTTTTTAATCGTGGCGATAAAAGCTAAACGTCACTCAATGTAGATGAAGTTAATAATAATTTTTAGAAGACGGTTTTAGATGTAATACTTTTCATTAACCATCATGAGTTCTGGCAGTTACTGAGAATGGAGAAAATTGGAGCATGGGGCAAAGACAGTTGGTCTGCCTCGGACGTGTTCTGCTTAAGAAAAGCAAGATCTTGGTGCTCGATGAAGCAACTGCATCAGTTGATACGGCAACAGATAATATTATTCAGCAAACAGTTAAGCAACATTTCTCAGATTGCACAGTCATTACCATTGCTCATAGAATCACTTCAATCCTCGATAGCGACATGGTTCTGTTTCTCAGTGAAGGCAAGAACCTGTTTTATTTCCCCCTTTATTTGTCACCATTTAATGTTTTCTTATTAAATCTGAACATGATTTTTCTTCATATTGATCCTACAGGGCTTATTGAGGAATATGATTCACCAAAGAAGTTGCTTAAGAACAAATCTTCATCTCTTGCTCAACTAGTTGCAGAATACACAAGGAGATCAAACACTGGTTTTGGAAGTTAAGAGCTGACACTGAAAATATACTAGACTAGAAACTATAAGTTTTAATAAGAGTATAAAATAATAATATATAATTCATATTTTATATATATTTGTGCAATATAATGTTTAGATTATTTATTAAAAAAAAATGTTTAGATTATTGATAATCGTTTTTCTTTGGTGGTGGCCAGAGTTTGAACCCCGGACGTTGCATATTTTATGCATTGTCCATACCAACTGAGCTAAGCTCACGAGGACAGATTATTGATAATCGTTTGTTATGAGAGAAAGTGTGTTATAAAAGTAAGAATTTGTTGAAGAAAAAGAGAGTAACTAACAATTGTAAGTTATGAGAGAAAGATAACACATAAAATTTATTGGAAAGAAAAAGTGTGTGCAAAAAAATATCTGCAGAGTAACAGGAGGGTATAATAGGAAGAAATAGTGAAAAAATACACTTATTTAATTTGATGTTACTATTTTAAAACGACATTTAAAAAAGAACGAAGGGGAGTATTATATCTATGGTTTTATTTTGAGAAATATACAAATATAACTTGAAATAAAAACAACAATAATATTAAACAATAATATATTATATAATTGTAAAAAGAAGTAATATTATGTTTAAAATGAAAAATAATTATTATTTTGGGACTTATGTACGTGACATTCTTGGTAGGATTACGAACCATAGTCACAGGACAAATGCTCAAGATCAACAATAAGTAAAATCAATTTTTTTTTCTTCGTATTATTAGAAGAAGAAAAAAAATCTTTTGGGTGTATCAAAACATTTGTATTTGGTTTTATGATCATGCAAAATAAACTCGTATATTAAACTAATGTTAAATATGTTTTGGTTTTTATAAATATATCAACTTTTTGTTTTAGTCCTTCTAAAATTTTCGTTCAATTTTTAGTCCCTATAAATTTTTCAATCATTACCTTTTAATCCCTATTTTTAAATCAATTTTTGTATTTTTTTTTAATGAAATTTTGCAAAAATATGTAAAATATTGTAAAAGTGACTTCCAGAAAAAATTATAATTTTTTAGCAAAACATAAATTAAATACAAACTTTTAACCGAAAAAAATATAATAATTCATATTTAATTCATGTTTTGTTAAAAGTTCTAATTTTTTTTATAGATATTCTTATAATATTTTAAATTTATCTGCAAAATTTTATTGAAAAATATAAATTTTACATATGAGTTTTATTTAAAGGAATGATTAAAAATGATAATGTAAAAGTTTTGGAGGACTAAAAGTTGAATAAATTTTTTAAATAACCATAACCGTATTTAACTCTTAAACTACATGAAGGTATGTTTAGTGGAACGGGATAGACTCTCACTCACAATTGGTGAATTAAAGTTTGAATTTTTGACTTGAGAGAAGCTCTCGTTTAGTGTCAAATAGTATCTCGTGAGCTTAGCTCGTATGGAAAATGCATAAAATATGCAAGGTCTAGGGTTTAAACCCTGGCCACCACAAGAAAAAAAAATAGTATCTCGACAAGCGGAATCTATAAAATGCTAAAAAGAAAAATATAAGGCGTGAAGCACTTGAACTATGGCAGAAAAGCGTTGCATTTGAAATCAACATCAATACAATTTTCCCTTTTTTTTTTTTTTTTTTTATATGACTTTTCTTATCATGTTTTCTAACTTTCCCTCCATCACTCACTCAGTTGTGCTCACAGAACACAACTCTCTCTTTAGAGCAAAGTCAACAAGTCAACCATAATTTTCCAGCCATTATTTTCTCCTTTCAAGGTGACTACATTTTGCGTATTCATGTTGCCTTCTTACTATAGAAAATATCTTTTTTGCCAATAACATATTGTTTTTGGTAGGGGTCTGGTAGTTCAACTAGTTCGAGTTAAGAGTTAAATAATTTGTAGGAGTTAAAGGGCCCATGTTTAAATTCTGGGGAAAGAGAAAATATGTACTAGCGTAACAACCAATATATTCAGGGTCGAATTAAACAGTTTTAAAGTCTGTTCTAATCTTAGATAGCATTGGTATATGCGGTAATTTGGGTCCTCAAAATGGTAGACTCCGAAATTGGTATATGCAGGAATTTAGGCCTTTAAAAATTGGTTTAGACATGAATTTGGGCTCTTAAATACTATGGAAGCCCTCAAATTTTAGGATTTATTGGCATAATTAAGTTCATAATTTCAAATTTGATTAAAAGTTGGGCCCTCAAACATTTTTATTTAATGTGTTTGGGGAAATTTTAGCCTCAAAATATATATGGTTTTTGATAAAGGTTTCTCTATTACAGGTCTCTTTCTTTGTCATGTTGGATTTTCTGTTTACAATATGACCAAACTTGCCCCTCTTGAAGAGTCCCTTTTGAATGGTGAAGCTAGTGTAAGCAACAACAATTCTGATTCCAAAAAGACACTAAGAAATGAAATTTCAACCAGTTATTCAAATGCTGGATTTTTTAGCATTCTTACATTCTCATGGATGACACCACTAATAACCTTAGGCAGTAAAAAGACTTTAGACCATGAAGACCTTCCATTGCTTTCTGCGAAAGACAGTGCCAGTGGAACTTTTTCAACTTTTAGAAATGAGCTTGAGTTAAAGTGTGGTAATGTTAGGAATGTGACCACTATCAACCTCGCCAAGGTGTTGTTCTTCTCGACATGGCAAGGGATTCTTCTATCTGGCTTTTTTGCATTGGTGTACACATGTGCTACTTATGTAGGACCCTACCTCATAGACAATCTTGTTCAATATCTTAATGATGAAAACAAGGTTAAAAATGAAGGCTATATTTTGGCAATGACATTTGTAGCGGCAAAGCTTGTCGAGTGTCTTATGCAGAGGCAATGGATGTTTAAGTTCCAACAGGTTGGTGTTAGGATGCAATCAATGTTGGTATCAATGATCTATGCTAAAGGTTTGACACTTTCCTGTCAGTCGAAAACGAAAGAGGGACACAGCAGCGGCGAAATCATCAACTTAATGACTGTTGATGCTGGAAGGATTGGTGAATTTTGTTCGTACATGCATGATCCATGGGTGGCTGTTCTGCAAGTCTCTTTGGCTTTGTTTATACTTCATAGAAGTGTAGGGGTTGCTTCAGTAGCTACTTTTGCCGCCACCGTAGTTGTGATGTTGCTAAACCATCCTTTGGCATCACTGCAAGAGAAGTTCCAAGGTAAGTTAATGGAATTCAAAGATAAAAGAATGAAGGCGACGTCTGAGATTCTAATGAACATGAGGATTCTTAAACTTCAAGCATGGGAGATGAAATTCTTATCGAATATTATTCAGATTAGGAAGTTAGAGGAGACATGGCTAAAGAAATTTCTTGGTGGTACAGCAATTATTAGATTTCTCTTCTTTAATGCCCCGACGTTTGTTGCTGTGGTTACTTTTGGTGCTTGTGTTCTTATAGGCATTCCGCTTGAATCAGGAAAGATCTTATCTGCTCTTGCAACGTTTAAAATTCTTCAAACTCCTATCTATAGTCTTCCTGACACAATTTCAATGATTGCACAAACCAAGGTTTCTCTAGGAAGGATTGTTGCATTTCTTCGCTTAGATGATTTGCAGGCCGATGTAGTGGAGAAGCTTCCACGAGGTAGTTCTGATATAGCAATTGAAATAGTAGATGGAAATTTCTCTTGGGAATTTTCTTCTGCCAATACAACATTGAAAAACATAAATCTTAGAGTTTTTCATGGAATGAGGGTTGCTGTTTGTGGTACGGTTGGATCAGGCAAGTCGAGTTTACTTTCATGTATAATTGGTGAGATACCAAAGATATCTGGGAACTTGAAGGTTTGTGGAACAAAGGCCTACGTTGCTCAATCACCGTGGATACAGAGTGGCAAGATAGAGGATAATATACTATTTGGTAGAGAGATGGATAGGGATAAGTATGAGAAGGTTATAGAAGCATGTTCATTGAAGAAAGACCTCGAGGTTTTACCATTTGGTGATCAGACCATTATTGGAGAGAAGGGAATCAATTTGAGTGGTGGACAGAAACAAAGAGTACAAATCGCTCGTGCTATTTACCAAGATGCTGATATTTTTCTGCTCGACGATCCCTTTAGTGCAGTTGATGCTCATACAGGATCCCATCTCTTTAAGGTATTCTGTTTTGATCTTTGCTAATATCAGTACAATCTGTTTTAATCTTCTTGACAATCCCTTTAGTGCTGCTGATGCTCTTCTATTTTGTGACAAAAACTTTCGTGGAAGTTTATTTCTTAGCGTATTGTCTATATAAATTCCAATAGCATATTATGCACATGGATACCGTTATAACATCAAAGATTTATTGATTGTTGTATCAAGAGAGTTTTGAAAGGTGGAAAATTAACCATGGATTAGACCCACATAAAAAAAAATGGTATATCATTTGAACATGATATCAAGCAGGATGACAACCTTGAATTACCTTACTAAAGAATGTTGTTGTGTATTTATTTGTATTAGGTCTAAACATTTAATAAATTGATTATATTTTTTTCATAAAAAAATTGTGCAAAGATGACATGCGTGAGCATCAATTGATGAAAATAATATTGTAGCAGCCGATAAAAGTTGGCGAGTGCATTGGTGCCATCTATAAAAAGGTTGATTCATGTATTTAATTAATAACTTGGTATATGTATTCATGTCATATAACAAGTTATTAATTGAATATGTGAACCAACCTTATCATACGTGGCATATTGATGCTCAACGCACACATCAACTAATATCGATTGTTATGATACTTCTTTAATCAATTGGCATATATACATGTCAACTTTTACATAATCTTTGATGAAAACTCTTTCTTGAGAAATAAAATTAATAGTACTTTAATAAATAAAAAATATATCAACTTATTAAAGATCAAAACTTTGTATGCAAATAAGAAAACATCGACATTTTTCTACAAGGCAATCCACGTTTGACATCATACTTGTAATCATGTTCATATGTTCATGTTATGAATTAGAGGATTCCATGGTTCTAGGTCAAATGCAATGGAGAGATAGATTCTATAATTCTCTCTAGGAGTCATCACAAAGATACAAATGAATAAAAGATGATGAAATAGTACATAGTGTAGCTTATTTATAGTGACTTGGAGCAACTAACTCCCTAACTAACTTTCTACTAGATTACTTGCTCTCCAAGGTACCTAGATTGCTTGCACTCCAAGGTACCTTCTCACTAGACTCTAATAGTCCCCCTCAAACTCAAAGTGGGAAAACTTACCAATTTGAGTTTGAAGTACTATGAAAATACAATTTATTCATTGCACTGTAAGCTAAGTAAAATAGGTGTAAACTAGCAAAAGCAAAGACCAAATAGTACATGATGAGGAAGCCAAGCTGAAGCCCAACAAAGATGAGGTCCAAGCCAAAAAAGGGAACGCTAGAACCTTCCTGTAAGCAAAAGCAGGCATAGTCTTGTCTTCAAACTGATGCAAAACGCAATTCCTCTCCAAAATCTGCAAAACATGCTGCTGAACCAAAACAGCTTATTCAGAAAAAAAATCACTTTTCCAAAACCAGCTTAACCCAAACGCACTTTTGCTTCTTTCAAAAGCCCAAGCCTGAGAATCTGAAAACTGAGACCACAACAACACGCTCTCTGTGCTTCTCCTTCCTGACTCTTAATTGCTTCAACCAGTTGCACTTTTGCAGAATGTACTTGTCTGAAACAACTTAATTGAAACTCAGTTTGTCAAAAAACAACTTATTGGAAACGCGCTTTTATCAAAACACATACAACAACTGAACTGAAATTCCTGCTTCAAAACACAATGTTGCTAAGAGTGTGAAAACATGATTCTGTGATTATGTGATTCTGTGAGCTGTATCAAGAACTGATTCTTCAAAAACAGCTTAAGATGTAAAGCAAATCCAAACGCTATTCAGAACTGAAACAAAACGCGTCCCAAATTGATTCGTCAAGAACGTGCTTCTGCTTGAATTTTCCTTCTTCTGAACAAACTGTCTTGACTGCGATTGAGTTTGAAAACGAGGAAGAAAGAATATTTGGAACTGGAAGCGTTGTAGATGAAAGTGTACAATCAACAAGGCTTAAAGTTCGTTTCTTCCCTCTGTCCCAAGGTATCCACAACAAACGAAATTGGATTCGTCGGAGAACTGCAAAAACTGAGAACAGCAAGAACGAACCAATTCTTCCGCCGGGATCGAAATCGACGATTGATTCGTCATGTAACTTGAGAAACTGAATCTTGTTGTTGTCTGCAGAAGCGATTGGTTCCTGTTTTCCGGCGATGCAGCAAACGCCGTAAACAGATCCAAAGCATGTGATAACAGTATCGATGATGAGATGCTTCGATTGCTTGAACGCTGCTTCAGAAACTATGAACTCAGATTCGCGATTGTTCGAATTAGTTGATTTGGCAGAAACGAGCAACTTTGAATCAAGACTCGGTGTGTTCTGGTTTTCTTCCGAAGCTTCAAGAACAGAGTTCTGATCGCTGCAACTTGAATCAACGAGAAAACAAGGAACTGAACCGATCTGGACGGTGAATCCATCAAGGACTGGTGCGATCCATGATGAAGGAGGAGGAGCAAAAACTGAATCGTCGAAACTGCCGAAAACAATCGAAGCTTGCGAAGCGGAAGAACAAGAATTTTCTGATGCGGAAGCTTCAAGATCTTGTTCTTCATCACCATCGGAATCTTCTTCTTCATCAGAAACTGGATCAAATTCGCTATCTCCATAGCGCTCTGATACCATGTTATGAATTAGAGGATTCCATGGTTCTAGGTCAAATGCAATGGAGAGATAGATTCTATAATTCTCTCTAGGAGTCATCACAAAGATACAAATGAATAAAAGATGATGAAATAGTACATAGTGTAGCTTATTTATAGTGACTTGGAGCAACTAACTCCCTAACTAACTTTCTACTAGATTACTTGCTCTCCAAGGTAACTAGATTGCTTGCACTCCAAGGTACCTTCTCACTAGACTCTAATAGTTCATGTTAATGTTATGTTATCTTATGATGTGTTAAGCCATGGTGAATTTCCCTCCTTTCAAATCTATGGTGTTTTAACTGCGCTAGTTAAAGCAAAAGTCATGCAAATTCTTGATTTCCATGATGTCTTACTTTATTTAATACTAACCTAGCCCAATTTATTTATTTATTTATTTGTAGAATGAGTTAAGAGAACAAATGTGTAATATCACCAAAAATCTAATACCACCTCTTTAAGCAAATCCCCTACATTAAACCCTCATCTAGGTCATTGACCGTCTCTTTTTCAATGTCATAAAAGGTTACTCTGCTTACTTCATCATCACTATTATTATTTTAGAACTAGTACTTCATCATCACTATTGTTATCATCCTCTACACCAAATCCATCATCGATCTAGGTCGTTAATTTGATATTTACCATATCAAATTTTTATTTTTATTTTTACTTTTTTTACAAAATTTGAAGTTGTAGGAGTATTTTGTTGTGTTGGTGGTTCCTGATCTTCCAAAATATTCAAATTGCAAAAATGAACTTTAATTTCGACTTCTAGAATCTCTGTCATTCCGGAATACCTATACAAAAGAAAAATTAGGTTGATCTCCCAACTCTTACTCCTCTCCCAAAATATCTCACTCTCATGCAAGATTGAGTGTTTTGCGAGCTCTCTCTTTCACACACACATTTCATGTTACAATATTACTAATTTTTCTTTTTCTATGGATGTGTTAAATATTTATTTTTCTTATTTCAAGAAAATTAGTAGTATATGGTTATATTTAGAAAAATAAATAAATGAATTGTTTGTTGCCCAAATTAAGAGTAAATTAGGGCAAGTCAAGTTCCCAAACCAAACTTTCTTTATGCTCTTACTTTAGTAAAAACTTCCCTTAACTACTACTCTTCAACCAAAAATAAAGTTCAACACTTGCTTGTATTAGGCTTAATAGAATGGTTATTCCTAGAAAAGAATGATATTATAAATATATGTAGTGCCAACAACGATTGTTTTGAGTTTAGTATAATGGTTGTTACCAGAAAATAATGATATTAGAAACATCTATAAAATGATTTGTTCATTTTTTAGATGTTTGATTATTCCAAAATTTGTCCTTTACAAATTTTGAAGAATTCTTCTCATTTTGTTGGATTATTCTTTTTCGTTTTTCAGAGGGAAAGTCATTAGGTGGTTACATTTTGAAGTGTTTAATAAAAAGCTTATATTTAATCATACGTAGTTTTATGGACAAAGAGTGAAAAACATATAAACGAAAAATAACTCAGTAGAGAAGAAAATCGAAAACACACTAACATCAAACATTTGCACTTAGTAAGACGTTGATTAACGAAAATAATCACTTTTACAGCACATCCAGTTTTTTCAAAAAACATTGATTGGTCTATGTAATAAGTATTAGATAAAGTAACGCATTAAGGAAACGCAAAAGCTTGTTGGACTTTTGCCTTAACCACATGACCAATGCAATTATTAAAATGTAAATAAAGATCTCTATGTAACTCTCTAAAAAGAATTTCTTGATTGTTGTTTCAAAAGAGTTTTGAAAGGTGAAAAATGAACCATGGATTAAACCCACATAAAAAATGGTATATTATTTTAACATGATATCAAGTAGGATGATGAACTTTGAATTGCCTTAGTGAAGAATGTTGCTGTATCCTTATTTGTACAAGGTCTAATCATCATAAATTTGTTATATTTTTCATAAAAAAAATTGTGCAAAGATGACATGAGCGAACATCAATTGATTAAAATAATATTGTAGCAGCCGATAAAAGTTGACTACTGCATTGGTGCCACCTATGAAAAGGTTGATTCATGTATTTAATTAGTAACTTGGTATATGTATTCATGTCATATAACAAGTTATTAATTGAATATATGAATCAACCTTTTCATATGTGGCATATTGATGCTTAGCGCAGATATCAACGGATATTGATTATTATGATACTTCTTTAATCAATTGGCGTTCACACATGTCAACTTTTGCATAATCGTGGATGAAAACTCTTTCTCTAATCTAGAGAAATAAAATTTAATAGTACTTTAATAAACAAAAAAATATATGAACTTATTAAAGATCAAAACTTTGTATGCAAGTAAGAAAACATCACGTTTGTCTACAAGGCAATCTACTTTTGGCATCATACTCTTAATCATGTTCATGTTATGTTATCTAATGTTGTGTTAAGCCATGGTAAATTTCCCACCTTTCAAAACTTAGGTGGAACATCAATCTTTCGAGAGCGTCACACAAATCTTTGTTTTTGTTTTAACAATAATTTTAATTGCGCCAGTTATAGAAAAGGTCTAGCAAACTCATTAGTTTCCATAATGTCTTACTTTATCTAATACTACCTTAGCCCAATTAATTTATTTATTTTTAGAAAATTTGAATTTTCAATAAAGGGGTTGTTTTCATTTATAAACATATTACTAACCGTAAATATTTGATCAATAGTGTGTTTCTGATTTTCTTCTTAATCATGGGTTATTTTCCATTGTCCTATTCTTCGCAACTTGTTCATACATTTATGTATGATCGAATATTAGCTTTTTATGAAACGCTGGTGTAACCACCTAGTAACTTTCCCTCTCAAAAAGAGTAATGTAGATAATATTTGACTTAATGCATATTTTACGTTAACATTTAAAAAGTTGTGATTTTGATCCCTAACAAAAAAAATAATACCCTCAACATTCACAAAACGTAGCAAAACTCCTTAGAAGACGCCATATGTCTCAAAACAGTGGGTTAAAATCGCAACTTTTTGTGAAGATAAGGGGTCAAAATGACATATTTCCCTAAAGATAGAGGACCAAAAGAGCATATTTTCCTATAGATATAGGTTCAAACTAGCATATTTCCCCAAAGATAGAGGACAAATTTGTTAATTTTTTGTAAGGGGTTAAAATCATTACTTTTCAAAAGTTAAAGGGTAAAAAATGCATTTAAGCCACAATATTTTCATATCAATAGAATATTGAAGAGTTAGTGTTGTAGAAGATATTTTCATATCAAAGATTACTCAAAAATAATGAAATCGCACACACATTTATTAAATTATTGAGCGAGAAAAACACTATAAAGGCTTTAAAAAAAGTCTTTATGTTTCAATGTATTGAATACACAAATTTCAAAATAAAATTTCTATTTTAAACTGTTAAACGAGTTCCCTTAATAGAAACAAGAGGATGTAAAAGAAAATGGATAAAATCAGAAAGAAAATAACGGGGGCAAGAGAAAAGATAATATAAGGGAAAATAGGGAATACATTACATGGCCACAAATGTAGGTGGTGGCGGTGCGGCGTTTGGGTCGTTTTTCGACGGTGATGGCTTCAATGAAGGTGTGATGGTTGTGGTTATTATATGGATGAAAATGATGTGATAGATTATAAATGTTAAATTACATATATTGTAATAATTTAATAAACAATTATGCATCTCAAAAAGCTTGAAAAATAAAGTTTACATAAAATATTAATTTTGTTAACAAGGCCTCGTTTTAGGTTTTAATATTAGTTGAGACAGTGTTGGATAAGTATTGGTTATTCTTAGATGGATGAAGACCCAAAGAGTCTTTTACATCGTTTGGTTTCGCGGTGAGAGGAAAATATCACGTCCCTAGCACATTTTTACATGATTTTTCAAATGCTACTAACTATAGAGTTTAGAAAACACACACCATTAAGGGTTACATTGCATTTTTTCAAACACTCATAATATAAAGAGAGAACTAAAAGGTGAAATCTTTGAATCACTCAACAATAGACGAAGTAGATAAAGAAAATGAAAACTATGAAACAAAGAACAAAGAAAAGGAGAAAGAAAATAAGTATTGAGAAGGCTTGTATGTCAAACAGTAATGTTGCACCCTTCTTATACATCTTTCTCGCACACTCTCCCTATTTCACTTTCTTTTCAACCGTTGATTTTTCCGTGTCATAGATCCTAAGCTTAAATCCAACGGGTCCATGTAAGGCATGCATTTGAGTACTAATGTGAGTCTACCAACTCCATTCCAAGCATTTTCGTAAATAAAAGAGGTACCAAGTCAAAGCATCCAATGTCTCACATGTGGAAAAGCAGCAAATTAGTGTTGCAACACTAAAATATTTCGAACTCATTTTGAAATATGTCTTTTTGAAATTAAAAACAATTTTTGTAGAATTGTCTATAAAAAGATTTGTTCACATTGCCTATAATTGCTTATAAAAAATATCTATAAAAAGATTTGTTTGTTTGTTTAGATTATTCCAAAATTTGTCCTTTACAATTTTTGTAGAATTCTTCTCCCTTTGTTGGTTTATTCTTTTTGTTTTTGAGAGGCAAAGTCATTAGGTGGTTACACTCTTAAAGTGTTTAATAAATAACTTAGATTCAATCATATATGTAATTTAATGAACAAAGAGTGAAGAGTATAAGCAAGGAAAATGGAGTTAAGATCCTCTCCATTTGTAATTTGTTCCATTTGTTGCAATTTGGAGAGAGATAGACACAAAAAAATAAGTGGACCATTGTTCCATTTGTTGCAATTTGGAGTTAAGATCCTCTCAGTAGAGAAGAAAATCAAAAACATTGATTGGACCATGAAATAAGTATTGGGTATGGTAAGTCATCGAGGAAACACAAAAGCTTGTTAGACTTTTGCCTTGATTACACAATCAATGCAATTTTTAAAATGCAAATAAGGATCTCTCTAACGCTCTCCAAACAGGAATTTCTTGATTGTTCCAAAAGAGCTTTGAAAGGTCGAAAACTAACCATGGATTAGAACCAAACACGAAAACATGGTATATCATTTGAATATGATTTCAAGTAGGATGACGGACCTTGATTGTCTTGTTAAATAACGTTGTTGTTTTCTTTTTTGTATAAGTCTAAATATTTAATAAGTTTGTTATTTTTTTATTAAAATATTATTATATTTCGTTTCTTTTGTCAAAAAAATAAATAAATTATTTTTCGTTTCTCCTTTTTGAATACGTCGTTCATCAATTAACGTTCACAAATATCAACTTTTGCATAATCTTTGATGAAAACTCTTACTCTAATCTAGAAAAATAAAATGTAATGGTACTTTAAAAAATAAAAAATACATTATCTTATTAAAGATTAAAACTTTGTATGCATTGCTAAAAAAAAAAAACTTTGTATGCAAATATGGAAACAACGACATTTTCTAGAAGGCAATCCACTTTTGCATCATACTTGTATCATGTTTGAATGAATGATAGACCATGTTATCCATGTAGTTTCTAATCCATGGTGAATTCCCTCTCAAATCTTTGTTGGAACATCAATCAAGCAATTATTTTTTGGAGAGCGTCGCATTCACAAAGATCCATGTTTTCATTTTAATAATAACTTTAATTGCGCGTTACAGCAAATGTATAGTAAACTCTATATTTCATTGATGTCTTTTTTTTTTTTTTTTGGTACAAAATTTCATTGATGTCTTACTTTATTCAATATGGAAAATAGGGAACACATTACATGGCCACCATTGCAGGAGGTGGCAGTGCGGTTGTTGGGCCATTTTTTAATGGTGATGGCTCCAGCGAAGGTGTGTGATGATTGTGTTTATTATATGGATGAAGATGATGTGAGTGCAAGTCGTCTCCACCATTCTTTCAATAAAGGCCTAATTTGTTTAGGCTTCAAGTTTTAATTTGTGTGTGTACATACTAGTAATGAGACAACAACGATTTATTTAATTTACTTTTGTAATTTTCACGAAAGTTTAAATTTTGTCATTCAAACCCCTTAATTATGGTTAATATTAAATTAATATGTAAGTGTCTTTTGTGATACATTGCAATTTTCTACGATTAATATGTGTAGTTTCCTATATAAACTTTGCGATTCACATTCCTTTTTTAACGTTTGTGCACCGTCTTTATCTTCGTCTCTTACTCTCGGTCTCACCATTATCTCTTCATTTGACATTATTATCTATTGGAAAAAAATGTTAAATGAAATAAATTATGATAATTTAATAAACGGTTTTGAATCTCAAAAAGCTTGAAAAATAAAGTTGACATATAATATTAATATTTTATTAAAAAGACCTTAGTTTTAGAGTTTGTTTTAGACCTTAATATTGGTTAAGACAGCTTTGGTTAAGTGTTGGTTATTATTAGATGGATGAAGACCCCCCCTAATCGAAAAGATTCTTTTACATTGTTTGGTTTGGCGGTGAGAGGGAAATATCACGTCCCTAACATTTTTACATGATTTTTCAGATGCTACTAACTATAGAGTTTGGAAAACGCACGCCATCAAAGTTACATTGCATTTTTTCAAACACTTATATAATATAAAGAGAGAACTAAAAGGTGAAATCTTTGAATCACTCAACAATAGAAGAAGTGGATAAAGAAAATGAAAACAATGAAACAAAGAACAAAGAAAAGGAGAAAGAAAATAAGCATTAAGAAGGCTTGTATGTCAAAGAGAAATGTTGCACCCTTCTTATACACCTTTTTCGCACTCTCTCTCTACTTAACTTTCTTTTTAACCGTTGATTTTTGCATGTAATTAATGGGTCCTAGGCTTAAATCCAACGTGTCCATGTAAGGCATGCATATGCATATTGGAGTACTAATGTCTAATGTGAGTCAACCAACTCCATTCCAATTTTCTCATTGCAAGGAAAAAATTACCAACTTCAAGCATCCACCTTCCAAGAAAAAAAAAAAAAAAACTTCAAGCATCCAATTCCTCATACGTGGAAAAGCAACCAACTAGGAATTCCCAACACTAATATAATTTGAATTAATTTTAAAATATTTATATTTTCTATCGGAAATAATATGGTTGTGCTTGGTTAAAATAAAATTATCCTCTAAAAATTGAACTAGTGAAAATAGAGGGGGTAAAAAAGAAACATTTGACCTTCTTTTTCTATAAGGGGTATGTTACTTAAACACAAAACTTGGACACTTTATTCGATAACATATAAAATACAACTCCAATATGTGTAGTGTCAAAACTAAGAGAGAGCTATAAACAATATTAAAATCAGAAAATTGTTTATACATATATGTAGTTAGTTGAGAAAGATGCCAAAACTTGAGCACTCAAAAGCAACAATATGTACCCTCATGCTCTTGCTTGTGGAGACTATGGAGTTGGTGTTTGAAGTTGTACCCTTATTGGCAAGGAATAAGACAAAAAAATCAAATGTTTTTTTTTGTCTCCTCAAGAATAATAAAGAAGGAAGATTATATGCCAACAAGGAGAAATGTGTTTTCTCCATTTTTATTTTTCTGCAGAAGATTATTATTTTTTTTACGAGGGTTTTTTAAGTTTGAGGTTTGTAATAAATTAGTTCTATAAGTTATTTTTGTCACACGTAAGTCCTTTAAGTTTGAGGTTTATAACAGATATGTCCTTTAAGTTATTTTAGTCAAGCACAAGTATTTTAAGTTTGTAAACATTTTCAATTTAGTTATTATGCCACATCATCGTTTTTGTAAGATTTGGTTAAGGAAAATGCTAGATATCAAGAATGATTTTATCAAGAAAGATTCAAGAATGATATGGCAGAATAATCACCCTTAGATTTCAGTCCCACCACCCCATTATTTCCGACCACCCCATGATTTCCGGCCAAGCTGAGATTTTATTGGCTAACATTAATTTTGGGACAATTTCTTGATAAAATTTAAAGGTGATTATTCTGCCATGTCATTCTTGAATCTTTCTTGATAAAATCTTTCTTGATATATAGCATTGCTCTTTGGTTAATAGAAGGAATAAATGCAAAAAGTTTACAAACATAAATGATACTACATCCTGTAACCGAATCCTCTTCGATTGCAAGAACAATTAGAAAGAACCCCCAAGACCTTTGGAGGTAGAATGAGATTATTCACTTCACTTGGGAACCTTGATTAAGCCCAACCAATTTTCTTGAGAGAACCAACTTACAATCCCTACTAGCACCCTAGCAAATCAATGTGACTCAATGTACAAAGTGATTCTAAGAAAAAGTGTTTAATCTTGAAGAATTTATGAACAATGAGTTTTTGAGACCTAGAGAGAATAGATGCAAATGATTCAATAAATTGAGAGTTATGAGAGAGTGAGTATATATAGAAAATGAGTGCTAGTGCAAGTTTTCGTCCAAAAGCAACTGAGTGAATCGATTCACTAAATGCATGAATCTATTCTGACAATAGATATACAAACCAGAGGAACAATGATGATTGATGCGATTCAGGCAAAATCTCAATCGATTAAGATTGATACAATTCAGATTAAAAAGAATCGATTCAGTGTAAGTTATAAAGTTTTCATGATGCGATTCAGATTAGATGACTCGATTCACACAAAGTCAGAGAGTTTGTGTGATACGATTCACATAACTTCGAATCGATTCACATGTGCACAAACTGAATTTTGACAGTTAATGAAGAAAATTTAGACAAACGGGTAAAATGAACATCATGCCACACATCACTAAGGTGCTTTAACAAGTTCTAATTCTAAGCTACAAAGTGAGAAACAATATGCTAGGAAAAACAAGCTTGCAATTAAATCATCATCAAAATAACGGTTGGCAAAACAAGCTTCACTACAGTTGAACAATATTGGTGATTTTTGGCAATGTTATTAATATGAATTTCACGTTTTCCGGTTTATAAGAAATCTAGAAAATACAATGAGTATTTTTTTTGAACAAGAAAATACAATGAGCATTAATTTCTTGATTTTAAACTATTCTTACTTTTTATGGTCTTAATTACTCATATACCCTTGTATAGCTGTTAACAATGCATAATAATCTAGTAATTTTGCTTGTGTTTGTAGAATGTGGGACCATGAGTACGAGAATAATTAAACTACTTTTAAAAGAATTTTGAATACATTTATTTCTTACAATTCTTTATAGTTAGAATTGATTGTCATTATTATAAGTTTGACCATGAATATTGAAGTTAAAAACATTTCCTTTTTATGTATGAATAATAAGGAATAAAATATGAAATCACTAAAAGACTTTTTTTAACATTAAAAATAAAAAAATAAAAATAAATAGTTACCAAAAAATCGTAACAGGTTTTGTGTATAAATTAACGCATACTTGCAAAGACCAGTCATTCTAAATATCCACAAGAACATCATACACATACACAAATTTAAATTAAAATGATGGTGAAGAAATTTATTTCTCTTTCTATGGTTGTGATGATTTTAGGCATGTTAGTAACAACATTGGATGCACGTCAAATTGATGATGTGAGTTGCACTTCGGCTCTTTTTTCATTGTTGCCATGTCTGCCTTTTTTGCAGGGAGTTGACCCTGCTACACCAACTAGTTATTGTTGTGCAGGAGCAAATGATTTAAATCAAAAGGCTAACACTACTCAGATTCGGAGAGATGTGTGCAATTGTCTCAAACCGGCTGCATCAAGATTTGGGGTAAACCCTGATAGATCTAAACAACTACCACACCTTTGCAACATTACTCTCAGTGTTCCATTTGATCCAAGCGTCGATTGCAACACGTAAGTTTTTCTTCCAAACTCACACATATGCATACATTTTTTTTAAATGTTAAAAGTGATTTAATAATTTTTTTTTTAAATGGAATGAGTTAAAACAATGAACTCCTTATAATCTAACCTTACATCTCTTCTTGCAACGCACAAAGCCTAATTATTATTTAATTTCCAGCACATTTGTATTTTATTCTAAGCTTTTTTTTTTTATTTCTTTTTTTTGTGTAGGGTTCAATGATTCTTAAATGTGGGACTTGAAGACCGTAAAGAAACATTAAAGGTTCACCAAGACAACAATAAATGTATCAATAAGCAAAGTGATAAATTGTAACAACCATTTAATGTTGGTTAACTTTTCTGAATTTTATTATTAATTGAAAAAAAATTATGCCATTACCATTTGTTTCATTCTTTTGAAGCTTAATACGTTATTTCAGGGATTAAATCGTACAGACAAAACTACGAACATATAATTATATATGTTTTATAAAATCGAATGATAACAATTCAATAAAAAAAGATTTAATTAATATCTACACTACCTTTATGAAGAGTTTTTACATTGTCAATCAATACTATTCGTTAGATCTTTAAAAAACATTTGTCTTTAATCATTATTACTACTAGAGTTACATATATGATTTCTATGTGATTGATTGACAATCTTAAGCATTATACACCGATGGTGTATCAAATTAAGCTCTAATGATTAAAAGTTCTTTTTTAGTAGATTTTATGTAAATAAACTTAAATAAAATTATTATTTTTCTAACACTTTAATTATCATGTCATTTTATTTTAACGTTTTATATGATACTTAAAATATAGACCAAATTGTCTTGCCAAACATAAGGGACATATATATATATATATATATATATATATATATATATATATATATATTTAAATCATCTATATATGTTATAGATATGATCATTAAGATAACCGAACATCGATAAATGTACGGATTATAAATTGATATTTTAAACCATTATTAGAGATATCATTATCAATTAAAATGATGAAATATCAATGAGACAAAACAATGTTTCTTAATATTAGATCAATTCCACAAGTTAAAATAATTTTAATACATATTCGTGAATATTAATTACACTTGAGGCGCTAGCTCAGTTTGTAAGAGTTAGTCTTGTAACCTCAAGCTGCAGAGTTACAACCCCCTTGACGACCGTTGCAATGACCATTATTTTCATTGTAATTAATCCAATGTGAATGTGCTTAATTTGAAATATTAGTTTCGAATCATATATCTTTCGAACTATAATTGACTTTAATAATTTTATGTTTTTTTTAAATAGTGAAATTAAACAACAAAACAAAGTTTCATTTAGAATTACAATTCACAAATTTTTGACAAAAAATCTTTTTTTTTTCAAAATATTTCTTTAAACAAGTGTGTACGCGACAATTAATATTACTATGAAAGGATTTTTATTTTAGGGAGGTCATAAATCATACCCGAGAAAAAAAACAATTTTAGAGTATTAGGAGGACCGGTCCGCACCGTAGATCGAGAGTATTTTAAACAACAAAACACAATGATTTTACGAAATTTTAATTTAGAACTTAGAGACATCTGCAATAAAATAATGTTCATTTCTCAAAAATCTTTCAAAACACACAATTCCACGAGCAAAATTTGACTTAACCATTTGACCAGTAGGAGTTTAATGATCTTGTTCACTAATATCTTATATAATTTCTTTGTTGTTGTTTGAAACTGAAATATATATGGTTTGAATTTTTTAATTATAGAAAATAATTACACATGAGGTGTTAGCTCAACAGTCAAAACTGAAATTCAAACGCCATATACAAAAACTTTCAAATGGATATTACAACCGCCACTATAGACCCTTTCAAAAAAAAAAAAACATGCCACTATAGACAACAATTGCACAAATTAATTTTTTTTTTAAAATAACAAAATTAGTTTTATTAAAATTTATCGATGGCTTTGTAAAATTTCTATAAATTTCATAATATTTAAATGTTTTAATTTATCAATAATTTTAGAAAAATAATATTTTATTTATATTTTTTTTTTTGCTTGGCAAGGAGAGATGACATGTATCAAGAGGAAACACCGACAATCCAACTAAGTTGGCACCCTGGGAAAAATATACTTAATTGGAATTAGATTTTTATAAAATTAGTATATTTTCTATTTTATAGTACTTTTAAAACGAATAATCTTTATATGATGAATCCCAGCCACCACAAAAAAAAAAAACTAAATAAATATATCACAAACGAAAAGATTATAATATTAACTAATAATATGCTTCCATATCACCAAACAACGAATTAATAGTAGATATCACAATCGGTCTATCCTTGTTGATTAAATGATATATTATAACTAATGAGATTCACACAACAAAAGTAAAAAGAAAAAAAAAATCATATCAATCAACATCACTCATAGATCTAAGACAATTTTTTTTCATTGAGCATAATAAAAATGTTTACAAATTTCCATTTTGAGTATAGTAGTCAAAATATTTTAAAACTACAATCATAATTTGACTCTCAATTAAGGTTTATATTTAAAGTTTTTCCACAACCTTTTAATTTATTCATTTTATTCTTATTAAAAAAGGAAAATTTACTCTTATGAGTATTTAATTTTGAAGAATTAATCAATGAGATTTTAGATAGGTGCATTCTACCTAGTACAAGGTGTACTAGAATAGAACACCAATAGTTACAACAATTTACACTTCGAAACACGGAAGAAAAAGCAAAACAATTAAACATTGCCCAAATAAGAGAAAGGGCTTAGCCACCAATACCTAAAGCAATATGAACATGTTTTGTCTTTAGCCTCCCAAATGAGAGTACTTATAATCTTATCTAAAAGTTGTTGAATTGTTTCTTCCTGGTTGTTGAATGTTTTATTGTTCCTCTTTTTCCAAATTACTCAAATACACGAGCACCAAATGATATGCAAAATTGAGCGCCGCAATTTAGAACCACCTGCCAAATAACCAAACTGAACAAAGTGGTCGACAATACTTGAGAGGTGGACCGAATCAAACTGAAGCCAATAACGAATGAAAACCCAAATAGCACTAAAAAAGTTACACTCCAAAAAAGATGGTTTGATGTCTAAAAAACGCCGCAACGACTGACACAAAGCCTAGAATCATTAGTAATAATTCCCCTTCGAAGTAAGTTATCCTTGGAAGGAATTCGATTTTGAATAAGACACCAAACAATAATCGACACCTTCAAAGGAATCTCCTTCCGCCAAATCAGGTCTGTAATATATGAACTATCTCTAGGATGGGTGGTAGCAAGCAATTGATAAGCTCCTTTGTTTGTATAACCAGCAGCAATATCTAACAATGTTAAGGAGAAAAACCCTACTCTCCTCTTTGATGATGGGAGCCTTCGGTGGATGAATATTGATGTTAAACTTCTTCAAGATGATTAGGTCTTTGACTGAGGACTTAGAAACTCTAGAACTGTTGGTTCATGAAAGAGCTACTGCATAAGTGATGCTATTGATTAGGTCTTTTACATGTTCTCTCTTTTTTATTATTTGTATTATAATAAAGATATTAAAATTCAGTATCGTTTGAAAATGATGGATAAATACAAGGGTAATGCTCATTATTACGGAGAATTAAAAAAACGAAACACTCAAACTAATGTGCTCCGTAGATTTACACCCACACACGGGTTGATTTCCATCAAAGTCAAATATATGTTTTTCAGATTCTCTAATGCATCCTCCCGGTGTTTACCATCGCCATCGCCGTTCCTTTAACATCAAGTCTTCGTCGTTTGATTTTATATGCAAATTGAATAATTTCCTATTGCAAATTTAATTGATTTTCCGTGTAAAGTTAGTTGTTTTGTGTGTAGTTGTTAGCTGCTTCGCCAATTGTCAACTTTTTTTCATCTTGTTGGTGATAAGCTGCATTATATTCAACTTCGGAAGAGATATAACTTTATGAGGGCGGTTAAGCACTAAATTGTGTCCTTAAGTTCCATAAATAACCATAGGCATTGTTCTGCAATGTTTATATTGATTTTATAGTTTTACAGTTACTTGATTGCATTGTCTTCAATTCAAATTTGTGCTGAAAAATGTTATAATTCTTGAATAGCTATAACCAAAAGTGTATTGGGGTGATAAAAACAAAATGAGTGCTCCAGAATGAATCAGTTGTTCATTAAAGTGTATTGAACAGGACTCCAGAATAATATCAGTTGATTAGGTCTTTTACATGTTCTCTCTTTTACACATTCATTTCCTTCAATCTGTTGATAAAATTTATTTTTCTTTTCCAGCAACCAAAGAGGAGTACTTTTATCGTTCATATCTACCGTGAAGCTAATACACATGCGATTTTTTTTTGTCAGGTAGCCTAGTGGCTAGATTCACACACATTATGTGTGGAGAAGTGGGGAATCCGGGGTTCGAACCCCGGCCCCTACACATAATGTCCTTGTTGAAATATGATGCACATTTCTAGATATTTCTAGAATACATTAGAGAAAACTAGAATAAGCTTAAAGTTACTATATGTTTCTAGATTGTTCCATTAATGTCTAGGTTAAGTTGTAGCCTAGAAGCATCCATAATATTCTAATGTAGAAAAGGCAAACAAAGGCCTAGATTATTCTAGTTCTAGAAACATCCTCAAGCACCTATAAATAGACTTAGATGGGTGCAATTGTATTCAAGCCTTTGAGATGCAATGTCAATAATATTGAAGGCTTCACCATATCACTAATGTGTCTCCTCCTACAATATGCTCATCACTAATGTGTGTTCCTACCACTAGCTCCCTCACGCTCTATATTTTGCAACAGTGGTATCAGAGCTGCGTTCGGTCATTAACAGGGCGTAACAAAATATGACCTCGTGTCACCAACTATATGTTCTTCTATAACATGAATTCTACAAAAGTAGAAATTCTCAGTCTATGACTCAAACACAAAAGGAGTACATGTAGCCACAAGGCTCTACTCTGTTTGAGTTCAAACAAAAAAACTAAGAAGGCCTCTGTTTGAGTTAAAACAAAAAAAACTAAGAAGGCTATAGAGGAGTTCAGGTAGCCAAACAGCCCGATCCTCTAAAGTTCAAGTCCGACTCATGTCGAAGACCTATGGCGAATAAGACACTCAAGTTCGAATAGAGCACAAGTCCAGGCAATAAATATAAATGGAGACCTGTGACCTCTGATGCTTAACTTGAGTACAAGCATAGGTAACTACTAGAGCAAGAATGAGTCCCTGTCAAGAATCTACTACATGAGTGACAAGGAGACTCACAAGCAACTATGAACAAGAAATTCTCCCTGTCAGAAATCTTCAACAATGTCGACAAGGAGATTCACATGCAACTAAGGAGGAAGAATGGTCCATGCAGAAGTCTTCATCAAGACCAATAACAAATATCATGGCTGGCACAAATTTTCTATCATGTCAAATTGATCAACTATGAAGAGTATCAATGCAGGAGGAGATGATAGCACACATCTATATTTGAGCAACTACGTACTACATTTGAAGTTTTCGAAATATGCATCAAGGAGGAGTGTTGAAATATGATGCACATTTCTAGATATTTCTAGAATACATTAGAGAAAACTAGAATAAGCTTAAAGTTACTATATGTTTCTAGATTGTTCCATTAATGTCTAGGTTAAGTTGTAGCCTAGAAGCATCCATAATATTCTAATGTAGAAAAGGCAAACAAAGGCCTAGATTATTCTAGTTCTAGAAACATCCTCAAGCACCTATAAATAGACTTAGATGGGTGCAATTGTATTCAAGCCTTTAAGCCTTTGAGATGCAATGTCAATAATATTGAAGGCTTCACCATATCACTAATGTGTCTCCTCTTACAATATGCTCATCACTAATGTGTGTTCCTACCACTAGCTCCCTCACGCTCTATATTTTGCAACAGTCCTTGATAGCTACCAACTGAGCTACATTTATAGGACATGCGAATTTATTTATATCGACGTCATTTTGTGACAACTTTTCCAACAACCTAGAAATACTAATTGTCAAAATACCCTTATTGTATATCACTTAGCATAGTGTTTTGAAGTTTTTTTTTTTATTTTTTTTTATCTTTCCTTTACAAAAATACCCCTATATACATAGAGTTATCAAAATAATTGTTACAAAATAGATATTCAAATATCATTTATGTTAATTCTTCCTTCTTAACAATTTTTTAAATATTAATAATACAAACCCCAAATTTGACATTTGTCTCCTAATTTTCTATTTACCAATAAAGGAATGTTGAATTCAAATATATATTTTTATATTTTCTTCCAAAAATATATTTTTATTTTATTTCCTTTTAAATTTAAATGCCACATTTTCTGTGATTATAATATATGCTTGAAAGCAGAACTGTAGTTCTCCACAATCTCTTCAAAACTCTTTGAATTGTTTTTCTTCAATTTCTTTTGTAGAATTGCAATTTTTCAGTGTTATTTTTTAAAATTACTTTGGAGCAATACAATATTTTTCTTCTTCTTTGATCACTAGTTTTACTTCGAATTTTGATTTTGATTTTTTGGGTCATTTTTTTACTTCACAAAAGATGGCCTTTCAATCTTTGATTTTGAATCAACAAGAGGTCACATTTTTCTCAAGAACAAACTTCACTTTGCATGAGAATCGATCTAAGAGAATGTCAATGAAAACTTTTGCCAAAAACAATGCATGCCCATCTCATTTAATATGCCAATGAAAGGGTGTTACACCATGCAATTTTGATGGTACTTTTCTTTCATGTTATGGGAATTATTTCAAGCTGTTTGGCAAAAGTGGTTTGAAATTGAAATGTTTGAGTCGTAGTGATGGTTTGAGTGAAAAAAATGATTTTTCAAATGAGAATTTGAAATTATGAAAGTGTTACTGAAAAGGGAGATTATTGTGGCTGCAACTATTTGTGCTGTGTTGATTTTTGGATCTAAAAGAGTCATTGCCATGGAAAGTGTTATCACAGTTATGGAACAAAGCAAAATGTTTCTTTGGAATGTATGCCCTAAAGTATTGCCGGTTCTTAAGATATTGAAGGAACAAGGGTTGGTTTTAGGTTTGCTTCTAGCCCTTTCAGCTTTCTTCTCTATGGCAGAGACTTCTATCACTACACTTTGGCCTTGGAAGGTATTTGTTTTTACATAGGATAATAATGATAACTATATGAAAAGTATTAGGTAAATTTTGTTCAAATTTTTATTTATACGTCAATAATTTATTTTAAAGTTTGAGATTTCCCGGGTGATTTGATCGGTCAATTTAAAAATCGATTAGGTGTTTGATTTATTTGTCTAAAAAACCCGCGAGAATCAATTTAAAATCGGTAGTTAGAGAATCAACTTGAACCAATATTTTTTTCTTTAAAACTTATTTATATATATAGAACCGTCAATATTTCAGTACATGCATTGCTCCCAATATTCCCAGAGATTATATTTTCTGATGCAAGTTTAAAAAACTTTCACTTTAGATTTTAATGTCACTTGTATGATTAATGGTATCTGATTTCCTTTCCTTTCAGAAATGAGTTTCTCCAATATAGCTTCATTTATTTGTACATAACATTTGCATTCACCTTTGATAAATTTAGCTGGTGAAAATCATTAAGTCTAATAATCACTGGGAAATGTGAATTGTAGATTCGTGAGTTGGACAATGGCGTCTTCAAACTACTCCAGAATGATGTTACACGATTCCTTACAACTATACTTATTGGCACAACATATTCCCCTTTTCGCTAATATAAAAATTTCATATTTTCAACGTATTTCTCTAACTGATTTTAATATGACTGTTGTTGAATGCAGTGTGGTTAACATCGCAGCAACAGCAGTGGTCACAGATGCTGCAAAGACAGCATTTGGTGAAGCTGGTGTTGGTGCAGTAACAGGAGTCATGACTGTGTGTTCATATTCTGTGCTATGAAGTATATACTTTAATTAGTGAGCAAGTTTGTGCATGCATTGCCACAGAAATGCATTTTATTTTCTACTAAATGTCTAATTTATCTCTTGATTCTCTTCTCTGCATAATCATACAAGGTTGTCATTTTGCTTCTTACTGAAATCACTCCAAAAAGTATAGCAGTTGATAATGCCGCAGAAGTTGCTCGAATTGTAGTGAGTTGTAATTTTCTTTTATAATCTATAGGAATGGAAATAGTGAGGATTTTAAATTTCTTTTTACATCATTATACTTGCATAATATTTTTTGTAATAAATTTTGGTATTATTGTCTTTAGGTCAGACTAGTGGCGTGGCTTTCTCTAGTATTGTACCCTGTGGGAAGAGTTTGTTACTTATCTCTCAATGGGGATGCTCAAATTACTTGGGATAAAGGGACGAAGGTATGCTTATAGACTAGACTAAATATAAAATGAATCCTCTTGTGGAAAACTTGGTAATATTAGGGTGGTGAGATATTTTTAGGATACTTATGCTGAAACTTTTCATATTCATGTGGAACATGCCCTGCTTTTTTTTTACAGTTTTTTTTTAAAGAAATTTCTCTTTGATTCTTTCGAAGTTTCAAATTAATCAGTCAATGTTAAAATTTCATGAATCTGTCAGCATAGAAAATTGTATTTCTACCAATGCATCAAATTTCCGTTAATGTGAAACTGTAGTTTTTTTTTTGGATATGAATAAATTTTTAGTGTTTCGACAACCAAAATATCGCAAATTTCCATGTTTTGTGTATAACTAATTGATACGTGCCTTGTTAACCTATACTTCATCTAACTAAAAAAAATTGAATTCTACAATATAACTACATAATTATATTCTACAGGATATGATTAGAAATGTGTTAGAGATAAAAGAAACACAAGTCAGAGAGGTTATGACCCCTCTTGACGTTGTTGCAATTGAGGCAAGTGAAAGTCTTGTAGATTTTCAGACCCTGTGGACTCGACATCCATACTACTGGTAGAAATTGAATTGTGTTAAATTGGTTTCGATAGGTCACACACAGATATATATATATATATATATATATATATAAGTATAGAACAATAACTACTTATTACAGATTTTGCAGATTCAATGTCGATTTGGGATCTTCTAAGAGACTTCCGATTCAAGAAGGTTCACATGGCTGTTGTTTGTAATGAGTATGGAGGAATTGTAGGAGTACGTAAACATCATATTGGAACTCAACTAACTTAGATCTATGTGAGTTACATAAAACTAGATATAGACCCGTGTATTGCACAAGTTCTTTTTTGGGGGGGAAAATGATGTTTAGAGATACAGAAAGATAGAAACCATAACAAAGATTGAGCTAATAAAACAGGAGATACAATCTAATAGAATAGTCAATCTCCTATTGTTACCGGCTATGTCTGCATTTCACAATGGCTGGTTTATGAATTAGGTAAATTGAATCTTTTTTTCCATGGTTTAATTAAAGTGAGGGTTATTTGTTAGATAAATTTAATTAGAATGTACATAAACTCTAAGTCATCTATAACCTAATTTTTGTTTTCTGTCTTCAAGTTCTAGCATTTTTATAAAACTAACAAGTATGAAATATAAGTATCTAATTTATACTTCCGTTTTACAGATTGCAACTCTGGATGATATTGTTGAGGAAATTGTCGGTGAAATCTTCGACGAAAACGACTCAAAGGTAAAACTCAGTATAAAGGCTTGTGCAGTTGTGGTTTCTCTTTTCTTTATTTATTTGAATTTGATTTTTAAATAACTGAATTGTACATCAAAAGTATGTTTCTCTGTGTGCTTTATTCTGCAACTGGATAGTGACTTAACTGTAAACATGCATTTGATGTATGATCTTCAAGTAATTGACATTTAGACATTATTACATAACCTACTTTACATTATTTCTGAATAACTGACACTGACAGGAAGAGATCCAGAAAAGAAACTGGATGTATAATAATGCAAGAGGAGGGAGTATTTGATGTGGACGCAAACACGTCTATTGATCAGGTTTCTGAAGATTTGAATGTCAAAATGCCTGAGGTATGTTATATTATTTAACACAGTTTAATTTTGTATCTCAAGTAAAGTTGCAGAACTTATATAATTCTGATTGAATCAACCTTGTAGTAGTTGCCTAGATACAGTTAGGTTTTGAATTTTTTATTTCGTAAAATTTTAATTCAAGATCAGGATATATATACTAAAGTGTAGAGCTAATAGTTTTGCAATGTATTATGTATCAGAATATAACTCTTCTTGATTTGTAGAGTTATGCATCACTGCATCTTAGATATTCAAAATTGATAATTGGAAATTTAGCAGCTAAGGTCGATACATTATTATATTTATATACACAAGTTGATTAAATAGCGAAAATGTACATATACTGTATTTTTAAGAGATTTTCGCCATAAAAAATAACTGAAATTTATGGATACTTGGATGGATACAATTATGTTATATAGGAATTATCTATGCATACAACGTTAATCAGTTTCAGAACTGTCCTCTTGGTACTAACTTTCCTTCTATAATTGCAGGACCACCAATACGAAACAATATCGGGTTTTGTAGGTGAAACATTCGGCTACATCCCTACATGCATCGAAGTGGTTCTTGAAAGGAAAACTGACGATAATGATCCCTCCAATACTGACAATCAGGACTCGAAACAGACTTTCAACTTTCGGGTAATAAATTGGTTATTGTCAGACATTTATATTGCCATATTTTATTCTCTTTATCTATTTGAATGTTAACGGACGTCCTTGCAAAATTTCAGGGAAGACAATACTTGGAGATTGGCTATTCTTAATGGTGCTCACAACCATGTGACAGTGCCACATTTAGCAGGGCACCTTCTTGCGGGAAAATTAATGGAGGACGACAAGAAGATTGTACATGACTTGACCAATAGTTCGGTGAAACCAAAATATATTTTAAGAAATTTGATGAAGAAAAGGCAAGAGTCCATGACAAATATCAAGCAAGTCTACAATGAACGTCATAAATTCAAAAAGGCACAAAGGGGTGACTTGACGGAGATGCAATTTCTAATCTCAAAGTTGGAAGAGAAAAAATATGTTTATTTCATAATAGAAAAAAGTGAAAGTCAAACTATTCAAGACATATTTAATTTTGGACTCATCCAACATCGGTAAAGTTGTTTAACAATTTTTCGATTGTGTTGATAACGGATTCAACGTACAAAACTAACTTGTACAGGATGTCATTGTTTCAAATAATTGGAGTCACCTCAACCTATTTGACATATTCCATTGGTTTTACATTTATGATGTCGGAGAAGTAGGATAACTTTACTTGGGATTTACAAATGTTGCTTAAACTTCTTAAACCAAATAGTGATATGCCTAAGGTGGTAGTGACCGACAGGGACACGACTATGATGAATGTCGTAGCAAATGTTCTCCCCGATAGTAGTGCAATACTTTGTTATTTCCATGTTGGGAAAAATGTTAGAGCAAAAATCATCACCAATTGTAAAGTGAAACAAAAGGTTGTGTTAGTGGATGGGTAAAAGAAGCTTGTCGACGAGGTGAAGCATAGTATGATAGTTGATACCATATTTGATGCATGATAAAAATTGGTTGAATCTCATACTCCAGAGTTATATGCAATTAATCTAATGTAATTCCAAGATGCTTGTAAGAATTATCCAAAGTTTCTTCGCTATGTTCAAACTACCATTTTGGACATTGTGAAGGACAAAATAGTTAGGGCATGGACAAACCGTGTTACATCTTGGGTGCAGGACCATGAACAGAGTTGAAGGAGCTCATAGTAGAGTGAAGGAATATTTTTCCACCTCCAAAGGTGATTTGGCTACTTGTTGGGAAAAATAGATGAGATGTTGGTAATCCAGTTTGGGGAGATACAATCATCATTTGGGAGGAGCGTAACGGTCTTGGAACATAGATACAAAGATGTCACTTTGTACTCTGGGTTGGGGGGTAACATGTCTAGACAAGCCATGAACTTTATTTTTGTGATAGAAGAAAGTGCTAGGAAAACATTGTGCATGGACAAGAAAACTTGCGGTTATGTTCAAAGGACGTCGTATAGCCTACCTTGTGCTTGCTTCATTGCTATGAAAATATGTTACAACAAGCTCATTCGATTGTATGAGATACACCCGCATTGACATAAGTTGTATATGGGTGAAAAAGAAAGTAATGAATATTTTTTTTCGGTCGTGGAGGAGTGGAGTGGTATTTAAGAACGTCTCAAAGAGTTCCATACCAAATAAAACTAGAAATCAAAAAGGGTTTGCGGTTATTGGTGTTTTCGGAGACCACAATGTTGTCACCACCTCAAAGAAAGGTACCAACCAAAGGAGCAATGAAAAAAATCAAATCTACATTAAAATCAACACGTAGGATCCCATCTTCGTGGCAGACTATTGATTCTCAACATCCGGAAAGTCAATCTTCAACACCAAAAAAATCTTCCCAGCCTAAAAGAAAAGGTGCTCGCATTGGCATTTCTCCATGTTCATCGATTCCAACTCTTGTTCTAGTTTCTAAGCCTATCTTGGTTCCAAGAAATTATGATCCATCGAGTCTTATGTATTACATGCCAAAATTCGTGAGACCATATATTGAGAGAGTTGTGGATATTTTTGGCGATGAGAATTGTGGGTTTAGGGCTATAGCCGAATCCTTGGGTTTGACGGAAGAAAGTCATGTTATGGTGCGGAGAGCACTTATTCAAGAGGTGAAAGAGCATAGGAATGACTACATCGGGATATGCAGGTAGAGACCGTTATAACTACATCTTGGATGGATTGCATTCTCCCAAAAATGGTAGTGGTTTTGCACCTCCAGATAAATGGTTGACATTGCCGGATATGGAACATATCGTTGCATCTTATTACAATAGGTCGGTGGTAGAGAAGACTACCCTTGATATTGGAGTCTCAGAGACTTTTTTCCCACTTAGAGGTAGGCCTCCGGTTAACCCGAAAAGCAAATGATTTGCTTTGGTTTAATCCCAAATCATTTTGTCCTTTTTTGTTGAAAGATGATTGCCTACTACCTCCATCATCTACGGAGTGGAAGCTACACAAGAGTGAAGAGGCGGCAACATGGAAGGATGAATTTTTGGATCAACACGATCGTTTCCGAACACTCATCGAGATTGAGAAACAAGAGAGACCGATTTCACCCAAAAAAAACCAACAAATCAAGACAATCCTATTTTGTGTGACACTCCGGTTAAAGCAAATGAAGAATTTCAAGATGTTGTGGAACATTTAGATATTTTAATTTCATTAGATGAAATATGACACTTTTTGTCAGGGTTCATCCTTTTTTGGTCGATATGCACCGACGTATTTTTTGGGATATATAATGTAATGACCATTTTTGTGGTCAAGATCTAACTAACCTCTAATGAATTATATATATATATATATATATATATATATATATATATATATATATATATATATATATGGTCTTGCTAATATACACACAACAGAATAATATAAAGTGTATTTTAGCAAACTACACCTTTTTCTTTGGACCATAAAACCCCATTGTCTCTTTCTTTAAACCAAGTAAAAGTGAAGGATAAAAATGTAATTTAGAATATTTTAATATTTTATTTCATCTTTTTGCCCCAACCTACTTTACCTTTTACGCCATTACCAATACCAATGAGAAGGGGGGCCATGTTGCAGGTGCATGCTTGGAAGACAACGTAATGAAAGTTTGTCCAATTTTGATATGTGAGACTCCAACAACGCAGGAACGACGTCCCAATTTTCCGACTACTCCCCGCCGTATTGTGTTTGCCGTGACCGGCCATGTTGTTTTTACCGGAGAGTATGAAGTTTTTTTTTTTAGTTTTCCATGGCTTTTTGACCTTCCTGTTCCAACAGCCAAGTCAGCCACGTGAAGCTCTTGTTGGAAGGATCACATGCAGGATTTATTGGGTGAAAGAGAGAGAAATGTATGGGATGGGTCTGGTGTGGTAAAATTACTTTATGGTTTGTTTGGTTGGGAAGAGAAGTTGTGAAGAGAGAAGAAGGTGAGAGAGAATAAGAGAAGAGAGAATTATGTGAGAAATATAGTAGATTTGATGGGTGGTTTGGTATAAGAGAAAGAGAAAAGAAATAGGAAAGATAGAAGTGTTTATTATTGATAAAAGTACAAAAATGCCATTGAAATATATATAATATGATTAAAAAAATAGTTGTGCATATAGGGGCCAAGGTGGGAAAATGCGTTCTCCACCCACTTTCTTCTCAATTTGGAGAGAACTCAAAAAGGTGTGGGCCCCACAGTATTTTATTCTCTCTTCACAATTTCATTGATGTTCCAAACAAGAGAAGTTGTCTGTTTCTCTTCAATTTCTCTCGCATGTCTTTCTCTCTGCTGTGTTTCTCGCCTACCAAACAAGGCCTTAAGGACATGCATTTAATCACAATTAAACCCTTAAATATATGATAGGGTATTTTTGTCCAGAATAAATAAGTGTAGAATGCTAATACACACCTTCTACAATTAAGGTGGGTGTGTATTAGCATTCCCAGTGTATATATATATTTGAGTTTCACATTTATTATAAATTAATGTACTTTTAGTGTAATGTGTTGCATTATTTAAAAAATTTGACGAATTTCAAACAATTGTGTAATGTTAACGTATTATCGGTTTTGTGTAATGTTACCGAATAATTGATAAACTATGAAATATTGATGTTTGTAATTGCTGGATGTTGTTGTTTCGGTTTGATTTCATGCGGAATTGCCGTTTGAAATTACAGATAAAAACAAGTCAAAATGGTTGGAAATCGCAGTGCAACCTGTACTGGTTTTTTTAACTGGTATGAAAGGTAGTTAACTACCGCTGGTCTCAGCGGTAGTTAACTGCTGCCGGTTTTTTGAGCAGTGGCGGAGCCAGGAATTTCATAGAGCCTGGGCGAAAAATATATGCAAAAAAATTTAAAAGAGAGGTTCGTCTTTTTTTGAACAAAATTACAATTTGAATTAAGAGAGATGGAATATTACCTGCCAAGCTAGATAAAATTAGGAGGTAAATGGCCTTTATGAGATTTCTTTGCGGTGAATGTTCGAATAATATCAATGTCATCAAGTGATTTGAATATCTCCTGCTCAGTGTAACATATCATCAAGTCATTTAACTACTCATTGTTGATCTTGTTGCGCAATTTAGTCTTGATAATCTTCATTGCTGAAAAAGCTCTTTCAACGGATGCTGTCGACACCGGCAATATCAAAGCCAACTCAATGAGTTTGTAGACCAATGGAAATAACAAATGTTTCTCAGTTTGAACCATCTTCATAGCCAAACTTTGAACATCTTCACAAGAAGAAAAGGAAGCATGCCTTTTCACTTGAAGTACATAAGTGTCAAGTTGTTCCCTTATTGTTCCACGGTCATCATCATAAAAGTCATCATGATAAATATCAGCAAGACGAGCAAGCTTATCAACGTCAAACTTGGAGAAAGAGTTCTTGGCGTCAAGACATGAGAAGCAATCAAGGACAATGTTACTTGCGATGATCCATCTCCACACATATTTTGTCAATAGCAACATAAAAAATCTCAGCACGGTAATGGTGAAGATTAGTGACAGTCCTGCCTTCAAGTCTTGAACGACCCCGAACCGGTATTTCATCATCCATATTTGGCACCGGAATACCTTTAACAACACAAAATTCTTGTACATCCAAAAATAAATTATCCCAACCATTATCTCTCAATGTGGCCAACCGAGCTTTGACAATATTAATTAAATCCATGGCAAGCACAATATTAAGATCTTTTCTTTGCAAGATTTTTGAAAGCTCGTTTGTGATACCAAACAACTTATCATTAACTTCAAAATGAAAACAAATTTAAAGCTCTCCATTTTTTCTATCAAACCCGCCGCTTGAGATGGTCCACGTCCTTCATTATCAACCATACTAAGCACCACTAACACGGAGGACCACATCTGATCCAAACAAAGCAAGGTAGTATGATGTGAACCCCATCTAGTATCCCCGGGTCTAGCGAGACTAGATGATTGGCTCAAACCCCTTCCTGTAGATATCTCACCACTCAATAGTTTACTCAAAATTTCTTCATGTTGTGCCTCCGTCAAAGCATCCCTTCTCTTGCAAGATGCACTACATGTTGTTACAATCAAGGAGATGTACTCAAAGAAATCATTAATAGATGAGCAACTACTAGCAACAGACACAACCACCAATTGTAAGCGGTGAGCATAACAATCGACATAGAAAGCATAAGGGTTTTCATATAGGATCTTTCTTTGCAAACCATTAAATTCACCTCTCATATTTGAAGCCCCATCATATCCTAGCCCCAAATTGAGTACGAGGAAAACTTTCCAAATTTGGTTGCGTTGGACCCTTCAATATATATGCCCTCCTCACTTGGTCTTGAATATCCGGAGCATACTCCCAAATTTATTTCCTAAGACCTGGATCAAGCATAATCTCATTTGGATTAAACTCATTGGCCACATTAGGAGGTGGTTCTTCTACTTCGACTTCCGGTTGCACAACATTTACATTCTCAATCCTTGTTCTATGTACCAAAAACTTCCTCATCTCTGAAATTTAATGATTCAAAGTGAATATTCATTTCACATAACAAGTTTAAAAAATAACAGTTATCACTTATCAGTTCCTTAACAACTAGCTTTTCCATTTGTAAAAAAAAATAAAAAAATAAGGACAATTCCTTACCAACTATTAATCAATTTTTCAATTCACATAACAACTACTAATCTCAATTCACATAACAACTACTACTAATCTTTTACTGTAGTAGTCATTTCCCATTCAAACTTCATGCAAACTTCAAATAATCATTCTAAGTTTCTAACTTCAAAATCAAATAATCATTCCCCTTTGTTGCCGTTTAAATTTGTCCTTCAAATGATCAATTTTTCAATTGCACAACCAATTTTTACAATTTTTCTAAAACCCTAAAACAAGGAAATAAAGGAAGGAGAATAAGAGACTACCTTCAGAGAATTAGAGTGAATGAGAAGAGTTGAGATTAGCAACCGAGAGAGAGATGAGAGTGAGTGAATATCATATAGCCTGCGGGAGAGAGAGATGACTGATGATGAGAGAAGAACTGAGTCCGCCGTAGTAGTGAGTACCGAGACCGAGAGAGAGATCCAGAGAAGAGTTTGTGACTTTGTGTTGTCATGCGTGTGAATGTGTGATGTATTTGCCCAATTTTTTTTTAAGTGTGTAAATGGGCCTATAGGTTGGGCCCAATGTGAGGAAATTACGGATCGAGCCCGGGAGACCGCCCGGGGTCGCTGGGCTCTGAATCCGCCCCTGGTTATTAGAAAGATTTGTATGTCCTAAAAGCAATTTTCTCGGAGATGCACATGTTTGCCAAGCAAGATGTTTGGTCTGGACTTCGTATGATCATTATACAATCACCCAACTAATTAATACTATATCGCACGACCCGTGCTATCGCACGGTTCAATGATGAGCATAATATATTAGCAATTTAGGATTACAATATCACATTGAAACTTCATTCAAATATCGCATCGGTAAACTACATTTGACATTACATCTACATCTTCAATTTTTTTTGTCAATTACCGGTATCAATTGACCTATGCATATTAAAAATCACAAAAGAAATTAATAGTTATATAATATGAGATGAAAATCATTCTAAAATGTCTTTCAAGGACATTTATCAACAAACTTTTTTAAAAATATTTTTACATGATACACACCTCTTGAAAAAACTTCATGATAAAAATTAAATACATTTTTATCACAATTTTCACTATCATAATGGAAATTCAATACATTTTTGTAAGTAGCTACTGAACATTATGAAATACGTCTTTGTAAACTAAGTTTAACATTACATCTACATCTTTAATTTTTTTTGACATTACATCTACATCTTCAATTTTTTTCTTCAATTACCGGTATCTTCAAGCCTTTCCTTGAAGCACATATAGTTGACCATGAGAGAAAATCGATTGCAGTAGATATGGGACATGAGAAAGATATGCGACATGAGTAGATATGGGACATGAGAAAGGAAAAAAAATGCTTGTGGTATTAACTAAATTCAGATACAAATTGATTGAGTCAGCTCCTTAATTTGTTGCAATAATGTAGGAGAAATTATGCTTAACAGAGACCTCTGTCCTAAAGAATAGTATATGCTACAACAAACTCATATGCATTACATGAGCTAGAATAGTGCAGAATTGGATAGGAACACCGTCTGAATTATATTCATCTATTAATGAGCATACCTCCTTTTTTCAAAATGCCAAACTGAACGCTAGCAGGCAGCAGCTACCACATGGTGACAACATCCAATGACAGAAATAAAATTCACCTGACAAAAATAAACTGAACTGTTTTTATGGGCTTCAGAGAAATTAAGCGCTTATTTTTTTCTGTTAAAATACAAAAAAAAAAAATATATCTATTTTCATAATGGCTGCTTATAAGAACATTCAAAGCATTTTTAACCATATAGTTGATTCATATAGGGCTTATCATTTTTGCATTTCATCCTTGACTGATGAGGAATGGCAGGTCCAGCGGATGAAGGCGCATCAGTTGAGATTTCTGGAAGCTTCTGTATCAATGGAGTGTGTACTTTATATACTTTATCTCTATTCTGCTCCTATTTATCACTCCAATGAAGAAAAGGCAATTGTAGCAGTACGAAATGGTCAACCAAGCACCAACTATAAGCTTGTAAAAATATAGCAAACCCATCCATCCGTCTTTAAAAATGAAATCTCCATACTCCTTTTCAACTGAGACCTCAATTTGATTCCCATTCGGATCTTGCAGCACAACACTTCTACCAATGTAACCGCACTCACTTACAAATTGTGTTGGCAATCTTCCTCTTCTCTGCACATAACAGTGTAGTTAATAATTTTATTACAAAGGAGGTAACTCATAAGGTAATTACTAACAAAGGGATTATAACTTACAATGTTATTATCCAATTCGAAGTCATATATGCGCAATGCAAACACGCTTCTATGCAATCTCTGTGAAAAATTCATTAACATCGAGTCCTAGAACTGATAATAGATGAAAGGACAGTTAAGAATTAGTACAGGGAGACTAACAAAATATAAAAAAAAAAAAAAATGAAAACTCACAGGGGTTGCAAATTTTTTTCTTTAACAAAGCTGAATCTACAATGTAACTGAAAATAAAATGTACCCTTTAGATGGAGCAATCCCGCCCTTAGCCTGTTCCATGTCATTGGCCATAAGAAATCAATCAACACTCGAACCCACTGACATGTCAAATAGCCGCAATGATCAATAGCATGTGCGCGAGAGGGTTACTTGACAGAAACTTATACATGGATACCTCAATGATCAAACAATTAAAACATTATGCATGATACATATTATGCTAGATAAATAAAAACAAAAACAGAACGAAAATGCTATAAGAAAATGTAGTACCAGAAAGTCTGATAATATATCAATAGCAGTCAGTGTCTTTGAACAAATTAACAATGAAGAAATATTCTTTTTACATGTTTATTTTTGCTTTCATCCTAAACATCAAAAATGAGTTTATACATACTTTCAACTCCAAATCTATCCCTAGCTAACTTTTATAATTAACACGATGGAACTTAAATGAGTTTTTACATAACTTTCATCCAATGTATGTCTACAACAATATAATTGTCTTTGAATCAAATCAAAAATTTGTCATCACTGGGGCATTTCATCAAACATCTTACAAACAAAACCCCTCATCAACTAAACAGTAATGAATATGAGAATTGAAAGAGATGGTTATGTTACCAATGGAGTGTTAAGTGGCGCACATTAGCTGAGATGAAGCATTTTCTGACATCCAATCATGGTGGCGAAGGAACCATCCATTTCCTTCTTATGTCAGATTCACGATCCTCTCATGCAGTTGTTCTCCAGTCATGTATCACCTTCATCGTGTTTTTTCTGTTCTTCTCTCCCCAATTCGAGCCAGTCACGACGGATGAAAGGAAGGCGGCATTCGGAATGGTTTTCGCAGACAGTCTATGGTGGAGTGCTTGAGGCGAGAGGGTTTTTTTGTGGGTTGCGGGAGGAATAGATTTGGGAACTGAGTGAGAGTGAGAGTGAGGAGGACGATGGTGATGGTGGGTTATCGTGGTGAGGTAGTTGTGGCCGGCGATGTCGGACGAGGTAGGCCGGTGGCGATGGCTGGTGGGATGGTTTGGAGGAGAGGATTGGTGGCGGTGGGCTTGACAGAGAAAGAGGAGGTTTGATATGTGGGAATGTGTTTTGAAACTGCAGACCAAAAACTGCTTGTTTGTGAATCTGGTAAAGTGATTTGAAAATATGGCAAAAAGATGTGGTTTTTCAAGTTTATCCATCATGACACCTGAGCATTACTAACGTGATGCAGCAGGTTTGTGTTTTTCAAGTCTCCAACATGGCGGCCATTGTATGGTGTTAAGAGGGCAAAGATATAAGGGTATTTATGTAATTGCCGCAAAAAAATTCATATTTTCATTGGTTCCCGCCAGAGGCATTGCAGTTGTAAATGTAGAGTTTTCAAAGGAATGTATTAGGGCTAAAATGCAGCTCAACACTACTTTTATAATATTATTATGATTATGATATGATTATGATTATGATTGTTTAGTTACTGTTTTTTTTTAATAAGGCAAATGCCTAAATCACGTGAATAAAGCTTGTTTAGCTTGCCAAGAAAATATTAAAGAATGACTACGCACGATTAATTTTTTGAGAAACTCAAAGTCATATATTCCCGGTGCATGTAAAGCCAAATGAAAACGAATCATTTATTCACACGAGATAATCAATCAATATTACTCCCTCTCCCTCTGTACTATAACTAGTGTGTTAACCCGTGCAATGCACGGGTGATACATCATTATTTTTCAATCTCAAATTATTTTATGTTTTTTAATTATCGATGAAAATTATTTATTCCATGAATTTTTAAATATGTTCGTATTTTTTTTGCCGCAATGATGTGAAATATGTCTCATATTTTTTATGTTTATTAATGATAAATATATGTCTCATGTCTTTATGCATAAAAGAAAAATATATTTATGGATTTTAGATCATCGATGGTGAAGCGTCACCCCAAGTGTCCTCTCACAGTCTTGGTTTGAGTTGATTCTATTGTGGTCATTGGTTTCGTTCAATGTTGACGTTGTCTTTGTACTGCTCTGGCGCCGACGCAATTATGAGTTAGTTTTTTGTGGTGCATTATGTCAGATCATGAGTTTTTCGATATGGTTTTTGCTCTGTTTTTTACTTTTGTTTTTGTTTTGTTTTGTGGAGATGAAGATGGGTGGTGGCTTTGTTCCACCTCTGTAATTTGGTTTGAAAACTTGAATATGATTTTTTGGATTGAAAATATGGGTTCTTTAGTTCTGGCGTTGTTCTGTTGGATGCATATCTTGATTCAACATGACTTGTTTTATCTTGATGTTGCTCGAAAGGGTTAGGTGAGTAAATGCTCCATGTTGACGGTAGTAATCGTTCATCGTACCTAAAGGATTTTATCCTCCATGGTTGCTTCTTTCGCCGTTGGTGGACTGTGATAGATTTCTACTGTTTGTTCATCCCTCGATCTGGACTTCGGCTGAAGTTTAAAGACCACTGTGAATGTGTGGGTTCAGTTCGTAATTGGTTGTTTTGGCTCGAAATGGCGTTTATGGCTTCCTGATGCTCTGAAGGGAGTTGTTGGAACTTTAGTCATTTCTGTGTTGGTAGATGATCCATATGCCTTTCTAAATGCTTAGAAAATTTACACTGCGTTTATTTGCAATTCGGTTTCGCACTCATACATGGGTTCGTGGATTGTCTGTGGTAGTGGTTATTTAGGGTTATTCTCTTTTATTACCACTTTTGTACTGAATTGATGGGTTTTGCTTTTGTGGTTTACTGGGTCTTGTCCTTGATCCTCAGTCTTGTACTTCCTTCTCTTTTTAATTTAATTTTTACTTTGATTATAAAAAAGAAAAATATTTGACTCATAATTTTTTATGTATCAATAATAAATATTTATCCTATGTTTTTTCTTTTTAATAAAAACTTCATAAAAAATTGTGATAAATACTTGTCCCGTATTTTTTTATGTATGAGTTATAAATATTTTCCCGTGTTTTTTAATATTTGTCTAGTGTTTTGTTAATATTTATCAATATTTTTTGGTTCAAAATATTTATCAATTAATTCATATAGAAAGTAACTCATGTATGAGGTAAATAAAGTATCATAATCTGTTCTTTTGTTCCAACCAATAAATAATTTTACTCTCGATTCAAGTACATTTTTTTTTTAAAGATGTTTTGAATAACTTGTTATGAATAAAAGATGTTCTGATTCTGTCATAAAAAAATTGTTATTAGGATATTTGGTAGTAAAGAAAATTTATTATCAATTTCAGGTCAACCAGAGTTACATTAATCCAAATTAATTATAATTAGTCATTTAAGCTGTGTTATTAAAAATGGTATCAAACAAATTATTTGTAGGTTAAATATAAAAGAATATCTTGTCAAAATAAAATAAAAGAAAGGAAGAACAATCAGTATTTTGTAGGTTATGAAAATAATCTACAGGAAAACAATCAGTCCTTTTTTATTTTTTATACTTAGTTTCGATTGTTTTTTAATTTAATGCACGCGCACACACAAACACATATTACAGTCGCAAACATAAAAAATATAGAATATCAAACAATCGGTCCTTTTTTATTTTTTATACTTAGTTTCGATTGTTTTTTAATTTAATGCACACGCACACACACACACACATATTACTGTCGCAAACATAAAAAATATAGAATATCAAACAATCGGCCCTTTTTTATTTTTTATACTTAGTTTCGATTGTTCTTTAATTTAATATTCATACATATTACTGTCGCACAAAAAAAATATTGAATATCAAACAATCAGTCCTTTTTTATTTTTTATATTTAGTTTCGATTTTATTTTATTGTGATTTAAATGCCATTTGAATGTCACATTATTAAAAATAAGTCAACCCAATTTGACTGGCTTATTTTAAGAAAGAGAAAAATTTGATTGAATGGTTTGAGTGGCACAAAAAGATTTTGTGAATGGCAAAGCATCATTGAGCATGAAAAATATTTAAACCACAAGTGCCAATCATATTTTCGTTGATCCTGCAAATTCTAAAGTTACTGTTTGTAAAATGCATTGAATGATATTTTAGTGTGACATTTATACGGTTTCAACAGAAAGATCAGATTTTTATAAACTTTGTCAACGGTTTCAAAGCTTATGAAATAGTCATTCCATTTTAAATTTACATATAGAAAGATCAGATCTTTTTTTTTTCTTCCTTAAAATGTCATTCCAATTTAATGTCAATTGCCGTTACATTTTAATGTCAATTAATAATAGGCAGAGTCAATATTTCATTTTGCTGCACAACCAAAATCGTTCATGTGATTTTTAAACGAAATTAGGACACGTGGCAGGCGAAAGCACAAAGGATGATGGTTTGCCAAGTGGATTAGTCATTTTAACCATTCTGTTTTGTATGTATAGAGGATAACTGAGCTATTTGAAAAAAAGAAAATCTCAAAATAATTAAACAATTTCATTTTTTAATACAATATTAATTACCGTTTTTCTTTATAACTCTAATTAATATTACTTTTATTACTGTTAATTCAATATATTGCACTTTGCATTCATACAACACTGCATTTTTTTATCACCTTTACATACGTGCAGAGTAATTTTTTAGGATTTTTCTTGGTTGCCTTAACAAAGAGATGGGTAAATTATACATGATGATGTGGCAACAATTTCAAACAATTGTCTCTAATGTGGATGTGCTTAACGTATTCTCCAACTTTAGGATGGCTAATTGTTTATATTCCCACAAGATAACCAATCAGTAGCACAAAGTCGTTTTTCTATTAATTACCAAAAAAAACTTCAACTTTTAAACATCCATACATAATCCATTCAAAATTTCATAAATCATACATAATCCATAGAAAATTCATAAATCATACATAATCCATAGAAAATTCATGATTCTTACATAATTCATAGAATATGTTTTATAATGTGACTGTAGTGAAAACCATGAACTTTTTTTTTTTGAAGGAAGGAAAAAACCGTGAACATAATAAGCTGAATTAAAAATATTAAAAATAAAAATAGTTTATTAATGAGGAATCTTAGGTGAACGGTAGAATTTTCTTCAAAAAGGTAACAACTTTAAGTAATAAGATAAGATATATAATGATATTTTAGTAATTTACTTAATTTATTGTCTGGTATGGGTATCCGTGTCTGTATCCATATAATAAAGGGTAGTCAAATACTCATTTATTATACCCGTGGATACCCGTTTAGCTACCCGCCCGTGACTGTGACGGATTTTACCCACGGGTACCCGAGGGCATGGATATTTTTGCCACCCCTAACTACCGTTGGTCTCATCGGTAATTAACTGCTGCTGGTTTCCTGAGCGGTAGTTAACTACCACTAGGGCTTATTGGAAATTTCCATGTGTTATTATGTCAGAAAAGCAATTTTCTCAGAGATGCACTTCATATGATCATTATACAATCACTCACCTAATTAATATTGTATAGTTACTTTTTTCTTTATAAGGAAAATGCCTAAATAACGTGAATAAAGCTTGTTTAGCTTGCCTAGAAAATACTTCCTCAGTCCCAAATTGTATGACGTTTTGTGTATTTCATATATATTAAGAAATTTTGTGGGAAAAAGATATTATGAGTTGTTTTACAAAATTGTCATTAATAAATTATATGGAAAAGATAAATGAAGGAATTGAAAAAAGAGAGAGTAATAAATAGTTAAGGATATAATAAGAAAAATAACATTAAGATTTCATTGGTATTGTAAAACGTATAATTTGAGACGGAGGGAGTATTAAAGAATGACCAAGCACGATTAATTTCTAGGGAAACTCAAAGTCATATATAAAAAATGACTCCCTCCACACTATAATAACTAAGCTACTCCCTCTATTTTTTTTTTTTTTGGCTTTCGCACCGGTTTCCGACTCACCAAAGGTTGGCGACTAATCCGGCTCATGCGTAGAGGCATGCGCACTGGCCAAGCGTTGTTCCCCCTGGGAATCGAACCCGATATTCCCCGGGTACGTCCTCCATTTTTAAATATAAGCAAAAGTCACTTTTTAGGTTCATTCATTTAATGATGTATGTGGTTCAGAATATGGACCACATACATCATTAAATGAATGAACCTAAAAAGTGACTTTTGCTTATATTTAAAAACGGAGGAAGTATTTGTAAAAAAATATATCTCAAAATAATTAAACCGTTTCCTTTTTCAATACAATATTAATTACTTTCCAATACAATAATTTCACTTTGCATTCATAGGAATACTAACATTGTTTGATCACTCTTGTCAACACTGCATTTTTTTTTATCACCTTTACAGACGTGCAGAGTCATTTTTTAGGTTTTTTCTTGGCTGCCTTAACAAAGAGATGATGTGGCAACAATTAAAAATGGACAACGGTAATCCATATCTCTAATGTGGATCTGCTCAACCTATTCTCCAACTTTAGGATGGCTAATTGTTTATATTCCCACAAGATAACCAATTAGTAGCACAAAGTCGTTTTTCTATTAATAAAAAAATGAGTAGGTAATTTGTACAGCTAACATTGATGTGCAATATTATTTAATTTATATTATTAATGATAATTGCCACTAATTAAATCACACATGATTAACTACTTGCTCATGTACGACAAATATTAAAAAGAAAAAATTATTACAAATGATGTCAAGGTACTCAATAATACAGTACTAAACAATGACCGAGAGGGAAACTAAAATTCTAAGTGTTCACACCGTTGGACTTTATGCTATATAAATCATGAAAGGACTAATAGCTTTCCTCATCACTCATCTCACTCACAATACAACAAAATGTGTGATAAAATGTGTGACACTGCACTTTCCTTCGCTAATGATAACTTGCTTCGACTAGCCCGTGATCATTTGCTTCCATTATTAAAGGAAGCATTCAACATGATTAGAGGTGTCCCAAAAGAAATTGCAGAATTGAAAAAGGAACTAGAAAGCATTGAAAAATGCATCAACAATGCAGATAGAATGGCTGATGCTGAAGAAGACATGGAAACAAGCCAGGAAATCAAAGCAAAGATCAAGCAGCTGATAGAAGCATCATTTCACATAGAAGATGTCATTGATGATTATATCTTCTGTGAGGAACAACAATCTTCTGATCCTGGATGTGCTGCTGGTGCTGTTGACTTGCTCAAAACTGCAAAACTACGTCTCCAAATTGCTTATAAGATTCAAAACATCAATTCCCGAATCAGAGATATAAAAGATACAAATACTGAAAAAGATCATGGCTTCCATATCCAATCTTCTTCGGATAAAGCATCAAGTAGTTCTGCAACAAACAGAAACACCTCACTATTGCAGAACCTTCGAGACGCTCCATTGTATATGGATGAAGCTGATGTTGTGGGCTTTGACGAGCCACGAGACAAATTGATTGATTGGCTGATAGAGGGAAGAGCAGAACGCACAGTTGTCTCTATTGTTGGAATGGGAGGACTGGGGAAAACCACTCTTGCCAAGAAAGTTTTTGACAACCAACAGGTCGTTAAACACTTCAACTGTCATGTATGGATCACGGTGTCTCGACCATACAATATAGAAATATTGTTGAGGGAAATTTTCTCGAGATTTACAAACAACAAGGGAAAGATCCTCCTCAAAGTCTCCATCAAATGGAACGAAAGCCATTAGTTGATGAAGTGAGAAACTACTTGCATGGAAAAAGGTACGTTGTAGTGTTTGATGATGTATGGGATTCAAATTTTTGGCATGATATTGAATTTGCTATGATTGATAACAAAAATGGTTGTAAGATATTAATCACAACAAGAAACAAGGATGTTACAGATGCTTGTAAGAAATCTTTTGGTAAGGTGCATGAGCTGGAACGTTTATCTGAAGAACAGTCTTTGGAATTGTTTCAAAAGAAGGCGTTCCATGACTTGGACGGATTTTGTCCAAAACATCTTTTTGAAATATCTTCCAAAATTGTTGAAAAATGCAAAGGATTACCTCTAGCAATTGTAGTCACCGGTGATATTTTATCTCGCACAGATAGAAATCCAGTTGAATGGTCAAAGTTTAGTGAAAATATAAATGTAGAGTTAGAGGGATATTCCACAATAAGAAAAATTTTAGGATTTAGTTACCATGATTTACCTTACAACCTCAAGTCATGTTTCTTGTATTTTGGATTATATCCTGAAGACTATATAATTCGTTCAAAGGCATTGACTCGCCAATGGATCGCTGAAGGGTTTGTGAAAGAAGACAGGGGAAGGACATTGGAAGAGGTTGGAGAAGGATATTTAAAAGAGTTGATCCGTAGAAGTTTGGTGCAAGTAGTTTCAACAAGTATTGATGGAAGAGTAAAAAGTTGTCGTGTACATGATCTAGTGCATGCAATGATCCTTGAGAAATATGAGGATTTAAGTTTTTGCAAGAATGTTATTGAGGACAAACAGTTGTCTTTAACTGGAATGATTCGACGCCTATCAATAGCAACTACTGATAATTTAATGAAAAGTATTGAAAACTCACATGTTCGATCACTGCTTGTTTTCACACCATTTACATCACTTAAATCCTTTGTAAAGACAATCCCTACAAAATATAGGCGATTGAAGGTGCTTGCTTTGATGCATGAGGAATTACATGAAATTCCTAATGATTTGGGAAGTTTGAACCACTTGAAATATTTTGAGTTCCGGATGATTGGAAGAATATTTTCTGGACTTCCAATTAAATCCATTGGCATGCTTGTGAACCTAGAGACTTTGGATTTAAGAGATTCAAAGATCGATAATTGCAATATGCCGAAGGAGATTTGCATGCTTAAAAAGCTACGCCATTTTTTAGGTGTTCGTATGTCTTTGATTGAGTTGAAGGATGGTATTGGAGGCATGACATCCCTACAAACTCTAAATGGGGTTTATTTATCTGTTTTTGAAAGTGAAAATGATAATAGAGTGGTAGAGCTAATCGAAGAGCTAGAAAAGCTATATCAGCTAAGGGAATTGGTCTTGCTCGGTGTTGAGAGTAGATATATGAGTGCTATATCTTCCTCAATCAATAAGATGCAAAAACTAGAGAAACTACAAATTAGTGGAATCGGATATGAGACATTCATTGATCTGGATTTGAATTCACCCCCACCTAGGCTTCAACGTGTTAAACTCTGTGGACATTTTAAGAAATTTAACGAGTGGATTTTTAAACTCCATAATCTTGTTAAGCTGAGAGTGATGCTTTCGAAGCAAGGGAATGATGCAATGAAACTACTCCAAAGTATTCCAAACTTGTTGTCCCTCTATGTCAGTGGTAGTCGTGATTATGAAGACAAATTGGAAAGGTTACATTTTCAAGATGGATGGTTTATGAATTTGAAGGAACTAAGTATTTTTGAATTTGATAACTTGATTTCTATCCTTATTGACGAAGGTGCATTGGGCTCTCTGAAAAAGCTCAATTTAAACTTCACCCCCCGACTCAAGACGTTACCAACTGGCATTCAACACTTACACAAGCTTGAAGTTATCCGTTGCAAACGTATGAGTGTGAAATTTTTGCAAAGCATTGCTCCCGATGAAGGAAAAGAGCATTGGATTTTCAAGCAAGTGCCCTTTGTATATACTTCTTCTTCTAGTTCACTTGGCATGCTGGTGCAATCTATGCTACAGATTGTCAAAAAAAGGTATGCTTTTTGCTTTCGTACAATTTGTCAAAAAATAAAAATTTCTAATATATACTGTTTAGTGATCAAAATACAAGGATTATGTAATTTAAAAAAAGAAAAAAACTCGACTTTTGCATTCTTTTACTTTTCTTAATTACGAATACGTTTTTATTTATTCAATTTAGTTTTACACATCACTCGTTTAATGGCAAGGTTCTAAATACTAGAAGGGCTAATTTTTCCAATCCTTATATTAAATTGTATAATCGTTGCATTATTGTCTTTTATACTGATAATTTGGTGTGAACTGCAGGTGATGGTCATCACTGGATTTGAGATTCATATTCCTTCAAGTGGACTTTTCTATCAGCATTGCTTCTTTCTTTTCTGGTTATGTTCTGGCACATTTCCTTAATAAAAAATAAATGTGTTGTTTTTCATTGCTATCTCTATCTACTTTGTCCTTTTATTCAAGAAAACTGAGTTGTTTATGATGTATAATATATGTTGTGAGTTCTTTTCTTTGATGATTGTAATAAGACATTAATATGTTATGAGAGCTTTGCTTGGACAGATAGGATCTGAGTATTGTGCATGCTTCTTCTACTTCTGTAGTTTTGGTTGTTACTTTTACAACGGATGTAAAATTTCTTTCAAATTGAGTTATTTTTGCCATGTAAAAATTCATTTACATGACAAAAATTTAGTGAAAATATGACTTTAGAGCTAAAGAAGGATTCCCATTTGACTGGGATAAGAAAAGTTTTAGGTCTTAGCTACAATGATATGCCTTTTTATCTTAAATCATGTTTGTTGTATTTAAACCTATATCCAGAAGATTATGAAGTTGATTCGAAGAGATTGATTCGACAATGGATAGCTGAAGGATTTGTGAACTGATGTAAGATTTTTCCTACATGTCATATAACTATGTACACGTGAGTATATATAGGATCGTTTCCACAGGGAGTTACGTTTAATCATAAGCATTTACACAATCGTTCACATTAAGGGTTTGGATATAATTTGTTTGTTTGTAACACTATATCCATATTTGACACTAAAGTAAAAACGAGAGGGGATCGAACTATTTCGCTTGCGGTATAAGATAACGAGCAAGCATAACAACAGCAATCTCTCGATCGATTAACAGATTCTAGCTTTATAACCAATATTATCACAATCATTTCTACAATATCCTTCGTGTCCAAAGCGATATCGTTATTTCCAAGTTAGCGTTTAAACATTCGTGTCCAAATTCCTTAAACGATAACAAAGTCGATCGGATAACTTAATCGACCGTGTCCAGCCTGATTAAGTATCCGAAAGCATTAAAATCTTGATTAAAAGTAATTATCAAAGGTTTACAAACTTGTCAAGAGTGATATAACATAAGATAGATTGTTATTCTAGTTCTAGATTCAAGAGTTTGTGTCCAAATCATCTTGAATCTCTTTGAAAGCATTAAAAGCAAGAATAACAACAATATTGAATCATTAAGCTAGAACCTTATATATTAAAAGATCAAAAGATTACATAATAGCTTGATAGTTACCTCAATACTACAAAGAAGGTGATAGTTACACATAGACATGTAAACTAATGCAAGGAATGAAGGAAAGATGAAGATTCCATGCCAAGATCCTTGATGTCTCAATGAATCTAGGGTTGAATCTACTCCTTAATCACTTGCTTTGTGTTTCTCTCTATGAAATAGCTCTAACCTCTCTCTAGAAATGTGTAAAATGTTTTCAATGGAATAGTGAATAGTGTTAGAGAGAGGGAAAAGTTATATTTAAATGGGCTGAAAACGTGACAACTCGCGTAAGCGACAATCATATCGCGCAAGCGAATTGCATAAATATTAAGCTCTGACCAATGAAGTCTTGCCACGTAGCCCTTAGCCTAGATGAACTTGCATCTCGCGTAAGCGACATATACTCGCGTAAGCGAATATGCTTCAATCTTTAAACCGCCTTTGAGTCTGGCTTGAGCGAACTAAAAGCGAGATGAGAAGCGACATGATTAGTTGCTCCCTGGAACTTTCTCGCGTAAGCGACTCATACTCGCGTAAGCGACATACCAATTTCCATGAGCGATCTGAAAGCGAAATGATAAGATGCTCCCTGGAACTTTCTCGCGTAAGCGAATCACACTCGCGTAAGCGACATGCCAGTTTCCATGAGCGATCTGAAAGCGAACTGGAAGCGAAATGATAAGATGCTCCCTGGAACTTTCTCGCGTAAGCGAAATGTTCTCGCTTAAGCGAGTTTTGCTTGGCTTAGAAACTTGAGTTTTGGTCCTTGCTTGTCATTTTCTGCATAAATTGGGTAGAATCAGGCATGTAAAGCATAAATGGTATAAATACACAATTGAAAGCTTTTCCATAGATAACTTGCATAACAAGTCACTAAAAATGCCTCTTTTAACATAAGAAATATATTACTTTTGAGCACTTATCAAACTCTCCCCAACTTAGCTTTTTGTTTGTCCTCAAACAAAAGAATCAAAAGGAAACTAACAAGGCTTTGGACAAGCTTTTCAGCACAATACCAAACAAGTTAAAACAGTAAAAAATTTCAAGTGGTGATTCAAATGTGAATGCGCGGCAAGCATGAAGTTCTCCATTATTCTTAGCACAACTATGAATGTGAAACCAGTTCTAAACACAAAATTTACATCATAAACTTCAAAACATAAACATAACTAACTATGAACCACACCTAACACACTTCTTAAAAAGTAAATGAATACTATAATAACCAAGCGAGGGTAATGAACACTCATCCAACAATCATGCTAACATCCTATTTAAGTCAGGTGTCCATCCAAATATCGTCTCAAAAAGCATAAAAACATGGATCAAAAGGTCTTGAAAGGGTTATAACTTGGCCGGGCTACAAAAGAAATGTCATATGTGGGGCAATTGATCAGAAAGCCTATCAAAGAGGAACATTCCTTGTATTACAACTTGAAATTCAAAAACTTCCCTACCAATAATTACAACCTTTGATGATTAACAATCAAATCAATAACCTTGACAACTTATTCTATTTTTGATTTTTCTTTCTTTTTCTTCTTTTTCTTTTCTTTTCTTTTTCTTTTTCAAATGTACAACTTTTTCTTTGATTCAATGTTGTCAGGTTATTTTACAACTTCACCAGAACTTAGCATATAATACCTCCTTTTTCTCCCCAACTCGAATACAACAAAACTCTAATTGAATGTTCCCCTATCCTAAGGCAAGGGACAAAGTACAAAAAGGTTAAGGGTTCAACAAAGTAAAATTATCAAAGTCCTATAAGATCCAACCATGAACTGGATTTTTGAAAAAATTCAGGCAAATTCAACAAGCATTGTGCTTATGAATATTGACAGTTCATGTTTGAGGACTTGATTCATTTGGCTCAGATTGGGGTATCAGATACTCACTCTTCTCACAGGTAGGCTTTATGTGGTCAAGTAGGTTACTCTCGATTCAAAAAGTGCCTTGATCCTTTCCATGCTTTCAAACAGTTCAAAATAATTATCAGATTTAACATAACTAAAACAAGTTAGACGGTGATTATCGGTATCCAGCATATATACAACAGATTGAAGCTACCTCACATTTAGGTTAAGTACTAAGTGGTTCAAAATTATTTATGTTTATGAAAAGAATTAAATGAGATACATTTTGTGCAAAGTACAAGTTTCAAATTCATAGTACGACCTAGAACAACAAGAAACCAATACCTTGGCTTTGCGCTTTCTCACAATTCATATCATTATCACTCACCTGCTTTTGCTCAATAATTGGCTCCCTGGAGCACTTTAAACTTTGATGTTCATGAGCAATTTTTCTTTTAACGAAACACAAGCAAGATTAACCAAAAATTTTCAACCAAAACGATAAATTAAAATTCAAACAACAAGCTAAGTTATTTAAACCAAGAATGAAATTAAAACTAAACCAAAATGTTGAACACCCAAAACCGTGCTCAAGAAGTAAAAGTACAAAAGCATAAAAATTTGTTTCAACATAAAGCTAAAAACATGAAATAAAGAGTCAAAGCAGAAGTCAAAGCAACTAAACATCACTAAAATAACCAAGAGATACGGTCAGTGTGCCGCATCATCATCCATATCATCAGAAGGATGGAAACTAACAGTCCCCTCTGGATCCTGATCAGCACCATGAAAACTAGCAGTCCTCTCCTGAGTAGCATGCCCCGCTGTACTAATACCATGAACACTAGCAGTCCTCTCCTGATTCTGGGCTGGTCCTGCTCCACTGCCCCCTCCTGGGTAAATTGGCCTGTCCCCAGGCCACATGCAAGAATCGTAGAACTGAGCAGGAGTAAATGCAAAACATCTAGGGTCCATGTGAGAATCGTAAAGATGTGCATAGATACCCTGGTTGCTGCGGAAAATCGCAGCCTGCTGGTCTATCATATGGTTATCTCTGATCTCTTGCCTCATAGCTCTCTCCTGTGCTCTTTGCTCATGCTGAGTCATCCAGGCCTGCAAAGAAGAAAAATCAAACATACTAGGCTGCTGAGGTGGTGGCATAGACTGGTGAGGATCATCATGCTCTGGAACATCCTCAGGTGGGGGTACATCCTCAGGTGGGGGTACATGAGAAGAAGAAGCAGCACCCTTAGATAGTGCTCTGGAAATGTAACTCCGAATGTACTTGTCGTCAATGGGAGAAACGAGCTCTTCAGAAAAGTCAGGAATTTGCACTCCCTTATGCCTAAGCAGCCCCATTATGAATCCTGGAAAGCAAAGTCGAGTCTCAGCTCCTGCTGTACCACCTAGAGCTATATTCTTCAACTCTCTAGAAATAATCCCCGCCACATCCACTGGTCTCCCTTTACAAATATGGTAAATCAGAGGCGTTACTTGCTTAGTTGCAGTGGTGACATGGCTTTTTGGCCAAACATTGTGAACCAGAAACTTGAAGATGATCCCGGCCTTTGGTTTCATATCAGTGAAGCCGGCTAAGTTTGGGTTACCCTTTTTGGATGGGCGATACAGCCTCCCAGGTAGTAGGATCTCTCTCTGAATTTTTCCATGGTCCCAGTCCCCACTTTTCTGTCTATCCCCATAAGGACAAAGGGCTTCTTCATCGGGGTCCTCAGATTCAGGCAAGGTGTAAGGGTTTCCCAGGTACTCATTGATGGCATCACGATCAAAGCGGATCGTAGTGCCCCTCACAACAGTGGTATAGGAGTAGGCAGCATGCATTTGGTTGGCTGCACAATCAGGCATGGAATTGGCATAGAATTCACACAGCAGGTCCAGGTTAATTTTTGGGTGGGGGTTGAGAAGTTTCTCCCATTGCCTCTCTCTAAAAACAGCTGCAATATCCCCAAACTCTCCCTCAGGGTCTATTCGAAAGATTTTGTCATGCCAAGTTTTCTCTCTTTTTAGCTCAAGAAACCTGGCATAAGTTTTGTTTGAGGTGTATCTGGTGCGGTCGGGGTTTCTGGGTAAAGGTGCTGGACGGTCAATAACACCGGACGAGGAAGCAGTAGTTTTTCGCTTCGTGCCTTGTTGATTTTTGGGTGCCATCTGCAACAAAACCAGGAAAACCATATATAATATAGAATAATGATCAGCACAAGCATGAAAACCATAGGGTTAAGACAGTTAGAACCCAAAACAAACAGAGGGACAGAAAGATTCGCTTGCTACTCGCTTGCGCGAGAACAGAAGCGAACATGCATAAGGATTTCTGGAAAAATTCGCTTGCGCGAGATTTTAAAGCATGAACTTCGCTTAAGCGAATTCTGTCTGTACCTGCGAAATTCAACCCATTTCCAGCATATTTCAACACAATCAGCATTTTTAAACACAGCAATCAACCCTAATCCTCTACTAACACAACCATGAATAAGAATTCAATGAGAATCAAAACATTTGCCAAGAAATTTCTCAAAACCCATATTTTCAAAAATAAATTTTCAAATGGGTCAAATTTTCAAAATTGAATTTCAAGGCAATTAGTTGTTGTTCTTGTTCATTTGCATCACCAGTATCCTATGGAACATAGTCTCTAACCAAATATGACTGCAATTAATCCTATCTTTTCTAAACAATACATAAAGCATGAATTTTGACAAATGAAAAGCAAGGAAAAGAAATAGAAATCAAACCTGTTGAATGATGATGAATGAAGCAAGCAAATGATGATGAATGAAGAATTATGCAAGTGATTGACTATGGTTGAATTGGTTTTGATTTTAGGGTTAAAGTTTGTGAGAAAAAGAAAAGTGTGTGAGATTTGTGTTGTATTGTTGCTGTAACCGAAAAAGAGAGAAGTTGGGTGGTTGGGTGTGGTTAAGAGGAGTTATGGCATTGATGTTGGGAACCGTTATAACTCCATCTCGCTTACGCGAGATATACCTCGCTTACGCGAGTTCAATGTCGTAACCAAAATTCAAAAATTGAACCAAATTCGCTTAAGCGAACTATTATTCGCTTGCGCGAATTGTCCCAGAATTGTCCTCAAAAAATATTTTTGCTTTGCTTTGCTATGCTCATAACTACTTCTACATGCAATAAACATAAAAATACTTACAAAACTGGGTGTGCCTCCCAGCAAGAGCTTGTTTTACGTCATGAGCTCGACGCATTTTGAAGAAATCAAGGTTCGCTTAGTGAAATCGTCGACAAACACCGATCAATTTCACCACCGAAATAGGGCTTAAGTCTTTGCCCATTAACAGTCCAGTTGGCTTTGGTGACTGGGTCCTCAAGTTCAACAGCTCCGTACGGTTTAACCTCTTTAACCATGAAAGGTCCGGACCACTTAGACTTCAATTTGCCCGGAAACAACCTCAGTCTTGAATTGAAAAGTAATACCATTTGTCCCGGCATGAATTGTCTCAGAATGATCTTCTTGTCATGATACTTCTTGGTCCTTTCTTTGTAGAGCTTTGAAGATTCATAAGCTTGATTTCGCAATTCTTCAAGCTCATGCATTTGAACTTTTCTTCTTTCACCGGCCTTCTCTTGATCAAAGTTTAGGAACTTCAATGCCCAAAAGGCTTTATGTTCGAGCTCGACCGGTAAATGACAAGATTTGCCATAAACCATTTGGAAAGGAGTGAGGCCTATAGGAGACTTGTATGCAGTCCTATATGCCCACAAAGCTTCATCAAGTTTAGCCGACCAATCCTTCCGAGATGTAGAGACCGTCTTCTCAAGTATTCGTTTGACCTCCCGGTTGGAAACTTCGGCTTGTCCATTTGTTTGCGGATGATACGGTGATGCTACTTTGTGCTTGACTCCATAATGATCTAGGGCCTTGTCAAGTTGTGCGTTGCAAAAGTGTGATCCTCCATCACTAATAAGAACTCTTGGTGTACCAAACCGGGTGAAAATATTCTTTTTTAGGAACTTCACCACCGTCTTGCTATCGGCTTTAGGCGATGCTACGGCTTCCACCCACTTTGAAACATAATCAACAGCTACCAAGATGTACTCATTTGAATATGATGAAGGAAAAGGGCCAACAAAATCTATACCCCAACAATCAAACACTTCCACTTCAAGGATGAGTTGTAGAGGCATCTCATTTCTTTTTGACATTGATCCGGTTCTTTGGCATTCATCACAATACTTGCAATGTAAATTGGCATCTTTGAATAAAGTTGGCCAATAGAACCCGGATTGAAGTACCTTTGCGGCTGTTCTCTCCCCGTTGAAGTGACCTCCATAGGGCGAATTATGACATTGCCATAGGATCTTCTTTGCCTCTTCATCATCCACACACCTACGCAAGAGATTGTCCGCTCCAATTTTGAACAAATAAGGCTCATCCCACACAAAGTGGTTAGCATCATGAAGGAACTTCTTGCGTTGTTGCCATTCAAAATCTTCCGGAATGAACCCGGTTGCTTTGTAGTTCACCATGTCGGCAAACCAAGGTCTCACATTGATTGCTAGCAACCGTTCATCTGGAAATTCTTCACGAACCTCCGGTTCATTCTTGGTTACCTCATTGTTTGTCAACCTTGAAAGGTGATCAGCTACAAGATTCTCCGTGCCTTTCTTATCCTTAATCTCTAAGTCAAACTCTTGAAGCAACAACATCCACCGGATGAGTCTAGGCTTTGAGTCGGACTTAGTAAGGAGATACTTGATAGCTGCATGGTCAGTATAAACAACAATTTTGGAACCTACAAAGTAAGAACGAAATTTCTCCATTGCATATACTATTGCAAGTAACTCTTTTTCAGTTGTGGCATAATTAATTTGTGCCTCATTTAAAACCTTACTTGCATAGTGAATAGCATGAAAAATTTTGTCCTTACGTTGACCCAAGACCGCACCAACAGCATAATCACTTGCATCACACATTAATTCAAAATTTAAATCCCAATTAGGAGCAATGATTATTGGTGCGGTGGTCAACTTTTCTTTTAAAGATTCAAATGCATCAAGACATTCATTATCAAAAACAAAAGACTTATCTTTGTTGAGCAAGTTGCTCATAGGCTTTGCAATCTTTGAGAAGTCTTTGATGAATCTCCGGTAGAAACCGGCATGACCAAGAAAACTCCGCACACCTTTGACATTTACCGGTGGAGGAAGCTTTCCTATGACATCGACCTTTGCTTGGTCTACCTCAATACCCTTAGCAGAAATCTTATGACCAAGGACAATACCCTCGGTAACCATGAAGTGACATTTCTCCCAATTGAGCACCAAGCTAGTTTCAATACACCGCTTCAGCACGGTATCCAAGCTATTCAAACACGTATCAAATGATGAACCGAAAACCGAGAAATCATCCATGAACACCTCCATGCATTTTCCAATAAGTTTGGAGAAGATTGCTTGAACACACCGTTGAAAAGTTGCGGGTGCATTACACAAGCCAAATGGCATTCTTCGATAAGCAAAAATACCAAAGGGGCAAGTGAAAGCCGTCTTCTCGTGATCATCTGGATTCATGGCGATTTGATTGTAACCGGAGTAACCATCTAGGAAGCAATAAAAGGATTGACCGGAGAGTCTTTCAAGCATTTGATCCATGAAGGGCAAGGGGAAGTGATCCTTCCTTGTTGCTTGATTGAGTCTTCTATAATCTATACACATCCTCCATCCGGTGACGGTTCTAGTTGGGATCAACTCATTTTTATCATTAGTGATCACCGTCATTCCTCCTTTCTTGGGAACTACTTGAACCGGGCTTACCCAAGCACTATCCGAGATAGGATAGATCATGCCGGCTTCAAGCAACTTCACTACTTCCTTTCGCACCACCTCTTTCATGTTTGGATTCAAGCGGCGTTGCGGTTGTGCTACCGGTTTAAAGTTTTCTTCCATCATGATCTTGTGCATACAATAAGATGGACTTATCCCTTTCAAGTCGGATAACTTCCACCCTATCGCTTCCTTGTTGGCCTTGAGAACCTCTACCAACTTGGTTTCATCATTGATGGACAAGGAGCTACTAATGATCACCGGTTTTGTACCATCTTTCTCAAGAAAAACATACTTCAAATTAGATGGTAAAATTTTTAATTCTACCTTGGTGTCATCAACTTTGGCTTCTTCCTTGGATTCTTCTTTCAAATCTTCAAGTATGGCTTGATTAGGAAGAACCTCCTTCAAGGAATCTAGCTCCTTCAAACACTCTTCAATGGCACTTGCTTCGTCTTCATCAATAGCATTGAGTGCGTCCACCAAAGCACTCTCAAGGGGTGTTCTATTGTGCATTTGCTTCCGAGTAGTCAAGATGACTTCTTCGGTTGCATCCATTTTGAAACATGCACCCTTGTCTTTCGAGTACTTCAAAGCTTCTCGGATGTTGAAGGTAACCTCTTCATCATTTACCTTGACCTTTATGATATTATCATCAAGATCAATCATCATCCGAGCCGTTTGCATGAAATTCCTTCCCATTAAGATAGGCACATCCTCATCTTCTTCGACATCCATAACCACAAAATCAGCCGGAAAAATAAATTTGTCCACTTTTACAAGAACATCTTCGGCCATACCTAGTGGTTTTGCAAAGGATTTGTCGGCCAATTGCAACATCATCCTAGTCCGCTTTATACAAAGGTCACCAACTCTTTTGGCAACGGACAAAGGCATAAGATTGATGCTTGATCCAAGATCAAGTAGTGCTTTACCTACATGTGTTGCGCCAATAGCTACCGGTAGAGTGACTCTTCCCGGATCTTGCTCTTTCTTAGGCAACGTTCTTTGAATAATAGCACTACAATTGGCATCGATTTGGATCGTCTCTTCATCGTTGATTCTTCTTTTCTTGGAAAGGATATCTTTCATGAACTTCGCATAGACCGGCATTTGCTCCAAGGCTTCTGAGAATGGTATATCAATTTGCAACTTCTTGAAGAGTTCAAGAAACCTTGCATATTGCCGCTCTTTGTCTTTCTTCGATGGAGCATGTGGGTATGGTAAGCGTTGAGCCACCACTTGCTTCTCAACTACTTGTTTCTTCCCTTTATCTCTCCCCACATCTTTATTCTTCCTCTCCATCCTCTCTTGTACCACTAGATCTCTTTTTTGATTTTTTTCTTTTTCAACTAATGCTTCTTTATTTTTTATATACACTTCCTCCTCTATCTCTACACTATCCTCCTCGAACTTCTCTTTGTCCTCCTCATTGACAACTTCATCATCCTTCTCTTCAACAACAATATCATCACCTACCCCTATACCTACTACTCTCCCACTCCTTGTAGCTATAGCTTTTGACTGCTATGCCTTGTGGTGCTCCTTAGGATTTGGTTGAGTGTTAGCGGTGAAAGCTCCCAATTGCGGAGGACCTTGAGCCATTTGTTGTGCTAACTGACCAACTTGCGTTTCAAGGCCTTTGATGGACGCGTCGGTGTTTTTCTGGTTAGCCATGGACACTTGCATGAATTGTTTCAAGACCTCCTCGGTGCTTTGGGAATTATTCGGTTGTTGGGGGTTATTTGGTGGTGGATTTTGGTATTGATTATTGAATGGTTGTTGGTAAGGTTGTTGGTAGAAGTTTGATGGTGGATATTGATAGTTATTGTTGTACGGTGTTCTCCAAGGTCTTTGTTGGTTTTGGTTGGCCGGATACCTTCCTTGGAAGTTGGAAGTACCCGGATTTTGTTGTGAGGTCCCGGCTTGTTGTGGTTGGTTAGGCCTTTGTTGGTTTCCCACATAGTTGACCTCTTCCCCTTCAAAAGAACCGGGTTCGGGACAATAGCCGGTGGGATGATCCCCCGTACAAAGTCCACAAGTATAGACTTGAGCGGTTCCTCCTTCTTGCTTGAGAGATTCAAGAATTTGTTTAGGCATAGCTCTCATCTCCTTTTGCATAGATTCTATTTGTTGAGTGAGGAGCTTATTTTGAGCTAAGACCGCATCATTTGCTTCTAGTTCCAGAATACCGACTTTCCTTTGATTAGGATTCCGGTTGTGAGAGGATTTTCTTGTGTTAAGAGCCATTTGATTAATGATTTTGACAGCATCAGCTGGATTTTTCATAGCAATAGAACCTCCAGCACTTGCATCTAGCATCGTCTTGGACATGTCTTGAAGCCCTTGACGAAAAAGATATAGTTGCATTTGGCTATCAAAACCATGCTTTGGACAATTCCTTAGCAATGATTTATAACGCTCCCAAGCTTCACAAAGAGTCTCACTTTGGCCTTGAGCAAAAGTTGTAATTGAAGTTTTAGCCTCAAGATGCCTATCTTCCGGAAAGAACCTTTCTTGAAATGCTTTCTCTAGCTCACCCCAATTTTCCATCAAAGAAGTTGGTTGATCAAGATACCACTCCTTAGCCTTCCCGATCAAAGAATGAGGAAACAATTGCACAAACACACCCTCTTCCTCATCTTCCTTCATACCAAGTGTACCGGCGGTAACATAGAAGTTGGTAAGATGTCTATATGGATCCTCATGATCCATACCGGTAAACTGGTTATGAGTTATCAAGTTTATCAACCCCGACTTCAGCTCAATTGATTTGGCATTACGATTGCCAAGATTAGCTAGCCTCCTCGGACTAACCCACATAGGTAGAGCATTCTCATCTTCATTAGCCATGTCTACTTCTGGTTCACTCCTCGGAGATGAATGTGCAGAAGAATGTGAAGAATCACCTAGTGATATAGTATGCACCGAACCTGACGGAGAAGGAATAAAAAGTAAAGATTCCGGCTGAGCCAGCCTGGCTAATCTCCTAGCTTCCTTTGCTTGCTTTCTAAGTAACCTAGCAGTTTTCTCAATCTCTGGATCAAATTGTAGGTCTTCGTGAGCAACGGTACCTCGCATAAACAAAGTTCACCAAGACTATACCAAGTGGTTAGCATAAAAAAATAATGAATGATATATGTGTATATGTATATGCATGAAAGAATTTTGTGCAAAATTGACTTAACATGACAAAATTGTTTCAATACTTATGACAAAAATTTCCGTTACTCCCCGGCAACGGCGCCATTTTGATGTAAGATTTTTCCTACATGTCATATAACTATGTACACGTGAGTATATATAGGATCGTTTCCACAGGGAGTTACGTTTAATCATAAGCATTTACACAATCGTTCACATTAAGGGTTTGGATATAATTTGTTTGTTTGTAACACTATATCCATATTTGACACTAAAGTAAAAACGAGAGGGGATCGAACTATTTCGCTTGCGGTATAAGATAACGAGCAAGCATAACAACAGCAATCTCTCGATCGATTAACAGATTCTAGCTTTATAACCAATATTATCACAATCATTTCTACAATATCCTTCGTGTCCAAAGCGATATCGTTATTTCCAAGTTAGCGTTTAAACATTCGTGTCCAAATTCCTTAAACGATAGCAAAGTCGATCGGATAACTTAATCGACCGTGTCCAGCCTGATTAAGTATCCGAAAGCATTAAAATCTTGATTAAAAGTAATTATCAAAGGTTTACAAACTTGTCAAGAGTGATATAACATAAGATAGATTGTTATTCTAGTTCTAGATTCAAGAGTTTGTGTCCAAATCATCTTGAATCTCTTTGAAAGCATTAAAAGCAAGAATAACAACAATATTGAATCATTAAGCTAGAACCTTATATATTAAAAGATCAAAAGATTACATAATAGCTTGATAGTTACCTCAATACTACAAAGAAGGTGATAGTTACACATAGACATGTAAACTAATGCAAGGAATGAAGGAAAGATGAAGATTCCATGCCAAGATCCTTGATGTCTCAATGAATCTAGGGTTGAATCTACTCCTTAATCACTTGCTTTGTGTTTCTCTCTATGAAATAGCTCTAACCTCTCTCTAGAAATGTGTAAAATGTTTTCAATGGAATAGTGAATAGTGTTAGAGAGAGGGAAAAGTTATATTTAAATGGGCTGAAAACGTGACAACTCGCGTAAGCGACAATCATATCGCGCAAGCGAATTGCATAAATATTAAGCTCTGACCAATGAAGTCTTGCCACGTAGCCCTTAGCCTAGATGAACTTGCATCTCGCGTAAGCGACATATACTCGCGTAAGCGAATATGCTTCAATCTTTAAACCGCCTTTGAGTCTGGCTTGAGCGAACTAAAAGCGAGATGAGAAGCGACATGATTAGTTGCTCCCTGGAACTTTCTCGCGTAAGCGACTCATACTCGCGTAAGCGACATACCAATTTCCATGAGCGATCTGAAAGCGAACTGGAAGCGAAATGATAAGATGCTCCCTGGAACTTTCTCGCGTAAGCGAATCACACTCGCTTAAGCGACATGCCAGTTTCCATGAGCGATCTGAAAGCGAACTGGAAGCGAAATGATAAGATGCTCCCTGGAACTTTCTCGCGTAAGCGAAATGTTCTCGCTTAAGCGAGTTTTGCTTGGCTTAGAAACTTGAGTTTTGGTCCTTGCTTGTCATTTTCTGCATAAATTGGGTAGAATCAGGCATGTAAAGCATAAATGGTATAAATACACAATTGAAAGCTTTTCCATAGATAACTTGCATAACAAGTCACTAAAAATGCCTCTTTTAACATAAGAAATATATTACTTTTGAGCACTTATCATGAACGAAGAAAGGGGAAAAACTTTGGAAGAACTTGCAGAAGGATATTTAAAAGAGCTGATACATCGAAGTTTAGTGCAAGTATCCTCACTTAGAATGGATGGAAAAACTAAAAGTTATGTTCACGATCTAATACATATGATGATCCTTGTCATCTGTGAGGATATAAGTTTCTCCAAGCATATCAGTGATGATGGGCATTCTTCTTTAAGTGGAATTCCTCGACGCCTATCAGTAGCAACCAATTCCGGTGATTTAATAGCATGTCCTAAAAACTCACGTGTCCGGTTACTATTGCTTTTCAGTTTTCACAAATGAATCAAATGTTTTAGAGGAAACCATTATTAATAGAATATTGACCAAAGACAGGCAATTGAAGGTGCTTGATTTTCAAGATACCATATTGCTTATTGATTATAAAAATTTGGAAAGTATGATCCACTTGAAATATTTAAGCTTCAAGTATTCTAACATAGAAAAAAGCCGATTTGAACTTCACAAAAGGATTGGTATGCTCCAAAATCTGGAGACCTTGGATCTAAGGACTTATCGTTGTTTCCATGTTATACCAAAGGAGATTAGCAAGATTCGAAAGCTACGCCATCTTCTGGGCTACAATATGTCTGTTTCGATTGAAGGGTGTTATAGGAAGCATGGAATCTCTACAAACATTGTGAAGTGAAAATAGATGTGGATCGAATAGAGTTAGTTAGAGAGATGGGCAAGCTGAGGCAATTAAGGAAACTGGGTTTGGTTGGTGTAAATAGAGAACATGAAAGAGCTGTATCTTCCTCATTGAATGAGATTCGACACTAGGAGAAACTACACATTGAGTCAAAAAGAGGACATACTATGTATTATGGTCTAAAGACAACTGAACATCGTCGTACTGATCCCCCACCCTTCAATTATTAATGACATTGATTTTCATTTGGTTTCATCCCCTCCTATGAGTTACAATACTGGATTATATGGAAGGAGAAAAAAACCATTAACATACTGATTTGTTACGTAATCCATCCTTAGATATTAGACATTTCACATTTAAACGACTGTAAAATTAACTAATATCCTATTGCAATGGTGGGTAGATATGAAAATGACTATAAAATTAACTTGCTATCTAATAAGATTAATGGTTGCCTTTCAATTCTTAGTTTACACTTTTCCATGTTTATACAAGATATATATTAAATTTCAAATGCATATTCTTAGCTAATGCCGGAACAGAATAGGGTAGCTTAAATGTAAATTTCATCAAAGTTTAGGAGTTTATCTTTTTCAATGGTATAATTCGTAAGTGTTTGTTCTTTCGAAAAGTTCTATACGGCAATCATGTTTGATGAATATTACATTTCCAATTACGTGTGTGTTGTTTTGATTGTGGTGTTTGGTCATTTCAGAATGTCATTTGATCTCCTTATAGTTATCAGAGTAATTTGCATCATTGCAGCAATGTCATGCATAACAAAATGAAAGATTGAAATTTTTTTGAGAACCAATGCATTTCTTTTAGATTAAAAGATAATCAGAACATATGGAGGAACATTTTCTTTTACGCGGAAAAGATATGTCTGTCTGACATCAAAATCGAATGCCAAGGCAGAAATACAACTAGGAGTTTCCACAATCCAACACAATATGAATTGGAAATGCCAAATTTTGCTATAGTGTAGAGCATAATAGCAAGACGTACGCCTAACATGCATAAACTGTAGACCATTAAAGCTAGAAAATAAAGGTTTGCAGTCATCCAATATAGAGAATCAGATTCGGCAAATAAATTTAAAAAGAGCGTCTCCCTTACAAATTGCAGTCCAGCCTTCATTGACAAAGCCCGTCCGCATCATGTTTTTACAGCAGTTCAGAGCAACAAGTTCAACTACTACGTTAGCCTCACGAGTTACTGCGAACAGTCCCTAAACCCCATCTGCTGCACCGGTAATATCATATCCGTCGAAGCACTCTTGTTCCTATATTTCCATATGTCATAGTAATACATGGATATGACTGATTTAATCACATGCTCTGATTCACTCACAATCCCTTGTTCATCCCACTCATTGAAAGAGGTGATTAATAGATTCATTTTGTTGATCACGGATAGCACACAGTGCGGAGAAATTAATACCTTTTTTTAAAGAGAGCAACTTTAACCGGGAGTCGATTATGCAAGATACGCCACATAGGCGAAATGACATGGGATAGTTTTGAGATTCCATAGTTTGGACCATGACATGATTGTTTTTGCAATACTTCACTTCTATCCCTTAAGGATTTTTGTTCTGAATTAATAGATGATTGCTTATTTGCTCCCCATATGAACGTATCACTCAGCTGACCAGTAGAAAAAGGAATTTGAAGAATTTGCATCGCGTTAAATGGGAGAAAGAGATCATGGATGAGTTGAATATTGCATTCACCAGGCTCAACATTGATAAATCATGAATCTGTTAATGTTAAAATTAAAATATATAATTATATGTAGGATATGGTTCAAAACATGTTGGAGATAAAAGACACACAAATCAGAGAGGTTATGACACCTCTTGTTGATGATGTTCCAATGGATGCAAGTGCAAGTCTTGTAGATTTTCAGATCTTATGGATTGCACATCGGTACTCAAGGTATTTATAGACTCTAGCTTTATTTTAATTTTGCCTTTTCCGGTTAGTAACTGGATTATGATATGTTCCTAGGGTACTCTCTAGTCTATCATGCAAAGGAGTATATGGAAAGGATATCCAGACTTTAATTCTGAAGGTTCAGAAATTTACTCCATTTAGGTCAAGTGGTTTTTTCTGTTAATTTTGTTTTCTAATCTTTTAATTTGCAGACTAAGGGCCTGTTTGAAACACTTTTTGTTTTTAGTTTTCGAAATATGTTTCAAAAATTAAAAACCAAAACACAATTTACCTGTTTCAGTTTTTTAGTCCCCAACACTTAAAAAACCAAAACTCTTTTCAAAACTTATATTTTAAAAATAGTTTATCACACAAGTTTTTAATTTTTAAGTTTTTAAAAAACTAGAAAAGAGTTTTTGAAAAGTATTTCAAATAATTTTTAATCTGTTTAATTTTTCATGGTGAACCACTAGATACTACTCCTGTTCAAGAGTTGACTCAGATGCCTGTGTATTTTGTGCCAGTTAGGGTAACTTATTTCAATTTCGGGTTTATGGAAAAATCATTTTGTTGTTACTGTACGTGCCTTCATAACATTACAAAATAAGACAGTGAGATATTTTAGGCTTATAAGTTTTGAAATTTAAAAAAAACCAAAATCAGTTGCAATATTGTGGTTTCTTTTTTTAAAGTCGAAAACATTAAAATTTCTTAGGACCGTTAGATTCCACAGATTTTTCTTCTTATTTGAATTGTGTTGAGTTGGCTTGGCTAGGAATATTTTAATACTTGTTCAGTAAATTGTAGATTGATAACTTCTAATTAGTAACTGATTTTGTAGACTCAATGACTATTTGGGATCTTCCAAGAGACTTCAGATTCAAGAAGGTTCACATGACCATTGTTTGTAACAAGTACGGTGGAACTGTGGCCGTAAATCTACATCATATTGGAGCTCAACCAACTTATACCTATGCAGGGACACCAATACAAGATATGTGACTGTGTAGTAGAGAAGTTTAACCTTCTGTTTATCAATTTATTATCTGCAGTTCATCATGTAAGGCAAACACTTTGATTTTTTATTCTTCTTTCCTAATAATACATTTTCAAAGGCTATTATAGAAGCCCTATCATGTGGATTTAGGACAACTTTAATAACATTCAAACTTCATAGTGATCAAGTAATATCAATTTTAATCTAAACATTCATACCATTGCGACAGAAAAGATATTACAGCAGCCCTATGTTGTTGATTCAGCCGTATGTTTGAAACCATAGTAGTCAATCTCGGATAGTGGGATAGCGCATGGCGATAAGACAAATAGCGATAATATAATACAATAACAATACTTTGTTCTTGTAAATTGATAGCGGTTGAATTAATTAATAAATATAAAATTATTGTTTTTAAAAGTTAATTTATTTTAAATTATTTATCATCATAAAAATCAGAATATTGTTATTGTATTAAAGCCATAAGCTCCCAGTTAAACAGTGTCTGAGAACGGTTTTAAGTTTGAAGAAGTTTGAATTGCTTTTCATGCCAAGATTAATAGAACTAAAGGCCTAATGGGATGGTAGAACTTAAGGATGTAGACTTAATAACTAAACAAGCTACAGACAATTCAAAATGAATAACTTAAATGTTACAAAATCATTTTGGCAAGAGCCAAAATGCAAGTAATAGGTGGCATTTGGCAGTTAGGTTATAATAGAAAGGCTATTACTTTCCTCATCAGTAATGACAGTAATAGGTGGAATTTGGCAGTTAGGTTATACAAATTCAAGCATATTCCTTCAAGTAAATGCTATATATAGTCGTTTGTTTATACCTGTAATTATGATTAAACATGATTTGGGTTATCAATACTCATTCTACGTAACGATCTAGTTATATGCTTGTTGATGGTCGGATTAGGCAAGTGTGTCAAATAATTTATCAAGTAATAAAGTGTAAGTAGAGTATCATATCAACATGGATTTTCGTTTAAAGAAAATAATTCACGTTACTTATTTGGAAAGAAAATAAAATTGAAGAGATAAGAGTTTAGAGTTTTGCAATTTAATCTCTTTGTAACAGAGAAAAGTTTACCAGTTTTGATTGCAGAATGTTGGCGACGGTTAGAATTCTTTGAATGCCCTCTATTTATTTGTTGGAATTAATTAACAGTCAAGTCGAGTTCAATTATTCTAAGCATAGCCATCTCCTCAGCTTCTGGATCTTCTTCAGAACCTCCAGCAAGAGATTCATCTTTAGATTCATCAGCTTTGAGAGCTTTTGAAGACTTTCCCTTTGACTTCATGCTATAGATTTGGATTTCTTCATAGGTTCTTCTTTAGTGAGCCCTATCTCATGAAATTTAAGAGAGGTTATAAGATCTTCAAGACTTAGTGTGTTTAGATCTCTAGCTTCCTCAATAGTTGTCACCTTAGGTCTTCTCTTAGCAATTAAGTTCCTTAGAATCTTTTTCACATGATCAGCAGTTACATAACTTTCTTCAGAATCTGAAGTCAAGATATTAGAGTCTGAAACCTTGAGTGCATAGCCTCAATGTCATCATTCTCTTTCATTCTGAACATTCATATTGTTGAACAAGAATAGTAGCTTTAGCTTCTTGGACCTTCTTGTTGCCTTCATAGTTAGAACATAAAGACTTGGACATGACTTTAGCAGTAGATTTGTCAATCATCTTCAAGTATTCTTCAAGTATTCTTTGTGAGGTAGAGCAGCAACAAGAATTCCTCTGATCTTGTAATGTTTCTAGTAGAGCTTCTTCTGAGCAGTAGTGTGTTTCTTTCTATCAACAACTACACCTTCTTCATCCAAAGTAAGATTAACACCATCTATAAGAATATCCTATAATTTTTCATCTATACCAATGATGTGACTATACATTTTGCTTTTCCACCAAGAAAATGTTTCAGGATCACCATTGAACATAGGTGGCTTGTGTGAACCAGATGACTTGTCATTAGTACCATAATCATATGATACGGCTGCTCCAGAATTTCCAGTATCACCATCACCACTTGCAGACATGTTTTTCTCAGATCTTTTCTGTTACAATGTTAAGTGCTAGAACAACTGAACCAGGCGCTCTGGTACCAACTGAAGATGAGAAAAACACAAGAATGGGGGTTGAATTGTGTTAGTTTTTCATCTTTTTAACTAAGTCCAGAGTTCAGAATCTGATAGAGTTCAGAGTCTGAAATAATGTTCAGAGTCAAGTGCATCAGATATAAAAGATATATATATATATATATATAGAGAGAGAGAGAGAAGAGAGAGAGGGGAGGGGGAGGGAGGGAGGGAGAGAAGAAAGAGACCGAACAATTATTCTGGTTCCTTCCATAATCCGAAAGTAGTCCAGTCCCCCTTGCACTTTCAAGGAGATTTTTCACACAAGTAAGAGACTTCAAATGCTCAAGATTACAAGTAAGAGACTTCAAATGCTCAAGCACACAAGCAAGAGAATTCCTATGCTTAAGCACAAAAGGAAGAGATTTCCTAACAAACAGATTACAAATAATAAGTTTGGTTGAACACTTGATATACAATCAGTGGTGTCCACAATACAAAACAGTTCAGACTCTATACTTAAAAATTTCTAAGATATGAAAGTTTATAAGAAATTCTAAGTGTTTGATGCACAATGATTTTGACAGAGTTTTGGCACACGTAAGAATATTATTGCAGAGTCTCTACTAATCTTCAAATCTTCATTCATTTATATAGAGGTATGAAAGAGACATTGTAGAGGTTCCAGCACTTCAAATATTTTTTGGAGAAGCTTGATCAATCAACATTGATTTGTTGCTTGATTCGGTTAATGTCCTAGGAAAGAATAATTCTAAAACCATTCCTTGATATGGAATTAACTGTTCCAATATGCGCAAGAAATGTTGGAGTAGTGGAGGTAGTGGTTGTACAATTGTACTATTTGTCCTTTACTGTCCTTTCTCTGATGATAAGCATCTAAAGCCTTCCAATTCTTCAGAATATCTGTTGCTTTAGTCTTCTAATCCCTTCTGCATCTTTGTGTGTTTAAATAACCATAATAACTGACTTCAGGATCTTCGCTTCAGCTTATGATGAACTATAGACTCTGGGTGAACTTCAGACACTCACAATCAACTTTTGTATAGTCTTTAGACTCTGACTTCTTCAGATTCTGACTTGCAATTAATCTTTCCTTGAAAATTCCTTTGCTCTAATTTGTTATTCTAGAACCAATACTTTGTTTTAAGACATATAAATTTTAGTTTATCGTTCTGCACACTTGATTAAATATTAGCATATCCAATTGAACTTTTAATATTTTGTTATCATCAAAACTTAAGAGGCATTGTTTAAACTCATTGTTCCAACAACTATAGCTCCCAAGATATCCAATGTCATTCTTTACCTTGTTCCATCAAACATCCAAAACTAACATTACTATTTCAAAATGATAAAATAACATTAAAAAGTAGATAAAACAATAAATTCCTAAATAGTTACTGATTAGATGCTTTAGACTATGTATTCACTCAACTTATCGTTTTTTTTGTGGTGGCCGGGGTTCGAACCCCAGACCTTGCATATATTATGCATTGTCCTTACCAACTGAGCTAAGCTCACGAGGACACTCAACTTATCGTTTATTATGGGGGATAAGTGCAACGTGATAACCTATTATTTTGTCGGTTATTACCAATAACTAACAAAAATGACAACACCTTCATTATCTCTCACAACAATATCAATACCCAATTTACCCCCTTCTATCGGACTTGCTGCATCAACATTTAGTTTATAACAACCACTAACAGGGGTTTTGTAATATCCCGCCTGTCAGTGTCGGAATATTACCGTCGATCGTGCCATAAGATTAATAAAAAGGTAAGTAAGTTTATGGAGAATATTTTAAGTGATGACAGTAAGATACGAGCTAAGCCTCAGAGTCGTATTTAACACGCTTAAGACAAAGGGTATTTTGGTAATTTCACGTCAAGGGAGTATTTAATTAATTTGGGGCCAAAAATATCTCATTTCACTCATTCTTTCTCTCTCTAAATTGGTTGGCAAAGATTTTCTGCTCCCTCTCTCTAGGAAGCTCACGCCCCATCTCTCTTCTCCTCTATCAATCCTTCTTAAATCTTCATCTTTTCTTGGTAAGCTTCTAAACTATGTTTCTTTATGGTCTCATAAGCTTAAGGAAGCTTAGATTTTGTTTGATTCCTTCATTTCTCCTCTTAAGGATGGATTCAAAAGTTAGGGTTTGGGCTAAAGCTCTTGATTGGTGATTGGGAGCTTATGTTGTTTATGTTGCATGGAATTGGAGAGTTAAACAAGAAATAACCTAGAGGTGATATTGGAATCAAGAGCTAGGGTTTTGAAGGTGAAAGTTTGAGTTGGGATAGAAAATTGAAGATGGATAAACACACAAAGATCATGGTGTCTTGGAGTTCAAGAAAACAACAAGATTGAATGGCATAAGCTAGGCTTGCAAGAGAAACAAGTTGGGGTTTTGTTGCTTGAGCTTGGAAGCTTGGGAATCAAGTTTATGTCTTGGTTAGGTGAGTTCCCTAGATAGTTTTCCACCCTTTGGGATTGTGTTTTTATCTTGCAAAGATAATATGTATTTAAGGGTTTTTAAAGTATAAGTTAGTTGCCCCTTTTCTTATCATGCTTGCTATACTTGTGCATACTTGTTCCAGGACTGTTTTTACAGGTTTCTAATGATCCTAAGCGTCATATAGCACTTGGAGATGCTTAGTTTGAGGTTTTTAAGTCAAAAATATCAATTTTTAAGTTGCTGGACTGTCACAGCTCGCCACGGCGAGTAAACTGCTCGCTAGGCGAGCTAGAAGGTCGAACAGGGGGTCCTGCTCGCCCCCAACTCGCCATGGCGAGTAAGAGCTCGCCTCCCCAGTGATTCTACTCCCCTAGGCGAGCAACACAGTGGCGAAACCCATTGTTTTGTTCGCCTCAGGTCTTTTCGGCGTTTCGCAAGCGGTTTTTCTTGTGCAGTCTTTCTAAGAGAAATAAACCCCTCAAACCAAGATCCTAATTGTTATAGTTTTAAAAGGAGTCTTTATTATAAATGAAACAAGTATTTGGCAAGTATGGTAAAGCTTGGTAAGCGAGAGTATGATGTTTAATTCGGGTAGCAAGATATTCCTTAAGTAAGGGAATGAATGTAGAGCCTCGACATAGTTGTTGAGAACTAGCAAGATAGCATGAATCACTAAGTATGTCAAGTATAGGATATGAATACATATGTAAGTAAGACGTGAATGATAATCTATTCGCACATGAGCTAGATGATTAGCTAATAAGTAAGTTGTGGATTGATAGGTTAGATCCATCCACCTTGAATAAGTATGTATATGTTTAACTTACATGCACGACAAGACCATGACTTAATAAGTGTAGGTGGCATGTCTCTTGCTATCCACATCAGGGGGATACAAGGGGTTCTCAATATGAGAACGATTCAAGCCGTAAGGGACCCGCATGTCACTGAGTAACAAGAAGTAGGTGCTCGTGTCTCTTGTTATCCACGCCAGGGGGATACGGGAGGTTCTCGACCTAAGGGGAACGGTTCAAGCCGCAAGGGACCCGTACGAAACCGAGGGAGTCCGATGTACGTACATCGGTCATGATGGGATTGTACTCGGGGTTACTCCACCCGGGACTTTCCGTAAAATGAATCAAGATAATATTGTTTGTTCAACGCTAACATAATGATTAATGAACTTAGATGCGATTATGATATGATTATGATCACGAATGAACTCATGTATGAATATGTTATGTACTAGTACAAGCTAAGTAAAGAATGTGATGCTGATGACGTTCTTAGGTTTCCCTAATCGTCCGGCTTAGGATTGTGTCATGAACATGTTACAAGAAGACCTCGATGCATTTACCGTATCTTGGCATAGTGGTCTTAGGTTCCCTTGACCACCATGACACACAAGAATATAGTAAGCCTATAACAAGTAAGATGAATTATGACGGTCCTAGTATGCATCATCGTCTAAGCATGCAAGTCCCCACACACATATAATCAACCGTCAGGTTGTAAAATAGACACGTGGTGACCGTAGGTTTTCCCCCGTGGTTGCCTATAGCCTAGGATTAGGTGGAACTCACTGAGACATTATGTCTCATCCCAATCCTTATTTGTTTCAGATAAACAGGTCGGACGTCAAGTTAGTTGCCGGATGGATATCTCTTCAAGTGCTCGTTCGTACATGCTAAGGAATGGATATGGATTTCAAGGATGCATTTGTTATTATTTTAGACAAAAGGTGTTGTATCGTTTTATACAAACATGTATTGATGTATAATATTCATTCGAAGTTTTTATGTTGTAATTTTAATGTATCCAATACTAAAAATAATGCACATGCTAAACTTTCTAGATACGTTTAGTATGGGTGTTACAGGTTGTCCATTGAACATCAAATATGGGTAAATTTGAACCTCCACTTAACGTCTCCAGCAATATCATATTAGCATTATTAAAATTAACAATAGATCTTTGTGTCTCTTAAACACCGGAAGCCACATCAAAAGACTTCATTCAGTTTATTCACTCTACAGGTTACTCGTAGGCACATCGATCCTTTCTTCAACTTATATGGTAACTGTGTCTGGTTGGTTTGGAATGAACGTAACAACATACTTTTTAATAATATCCAAACCAACGTTGATCAGCTAGTAGAAAACCTTAAATTTCACTCTCTTTGGTGGCTTAAAACTAATAAGGCCACTTTTGTGTATGGTTCTCAAAGATAGTGGTCGGACCCTTTATTATGTTTGGGTATCGACTGACCTCTGTTTATGTTTTTTCATTGTACGACTGACTGTTTCTAGGGGTGACACTTTAGTAAATCTTGTACTTAGGTGGTTCACTGCCGTTGTTAATATATTCCATTTTTATGTCTTCAAAAAAAAAAACTAATATTATAGTTTATGTGATGACTTGTGTTATGAAATATGGTGCACTAAAAATAATAAATTTATTTAGGAGATTGATGTTGATGTAGTTGAACTTTTCAAAAGACACAAAATTCTGTTTTTAATTTTTTTTGGCCAAGTAGGCTAGTGGCAAGAATTCACCTTTTTTAAGGTGAATAAGTGGGATGTCCGAGGTTCGAACTCCGGCCCCTGCATATAACAATGCATGTCCCTGTCAACTGAGCTATCATATATAGTTTTAATACGATATAGTTGGAGACACTAAATAAAAATACAAATTTACTTATATTTGATGTACACTGAACACCCTCTATCAGTAGTTACTATAATCTAAATGTTGATTGGTAAATAAGATTTTGACTTTGACAAATTATTATTTAGTGAACATTGACCAATGATGATTTTTTCATAGATGAGGTTTGTGCTTATATGCCGACTGATAGATGTTTGGCAAGTGCACCAAATACTATCGGAAGTAGTAAAATTATCGATCCCACGAGGACTGTTTTTAATCTCAATAATTCAACTACGTTGTACTTTAGGATGTATAAAAGTTATTTTGTTTTTCCACTAGGCAGTAGATTGGTGTGATTTCAATAAAATAATTGTTGAAAATAAATTCGGTTTTTAAGAATAAGAGAGAGATGAGTTTAGGTCTTTCGAATCATCTATGTTTCCCTAATTGGTATGTTGCACCTATTCGTATGAATGATTTCCTAGTCCCACGATAGTTAACAAAATAGTCCTAATCAATCCCTTGAGTTAGGACCCTCCTCTTAAACTACAACCCCTAATTCCTTAGGTTGTCTAATAATTCTTGAAGGTTTAAGAACGTTAACCTAATATCACTAACAAACGATTATCTATTCCTAGACTAACCATGTTTATTAGAACAATTCAATTTGGTCTAAGTAGAAAGCTATGGTCAGTAGTCATTCATCCTCACTAAATCATGTTTATATTTGATCAGGATATAAAAAGCATTAAGAACAATTGAATTGAATAAAGACGAGAATATCATTCACAATAAATAGAGTTTCACAACATCATGTATCAATTAGGGTTACAAAGAATCATCTCAGACCTAACCTCTAATGGATTTAGCTACTCATAATGGTGTTTACAAATAACATAATCATTAGAGGAGTTTAAACATACACAAAGTGATGGAAGGATGAAGAAATCGTCCTCCTTGGCTGTCTTGCAGTCACAAAATCGCACTTTGCTCTCTAGAATTCGTAACCCTTGTTTTTGGAATAGACTTCAGCTTAAATAGGCACAGAATATCGCCCAAATCGTGTCACATTTTAAGTAAATTGTGACACGTTTTCACCTTGTAGAGCAAGAAACTGAATTAGGGTTTCACCAAATCGTGTCACGTTTTACCAATCGTGACATGTTTCTTCAATGTCGAACCAAAAGTTCTGATGCTTCCCAAATCATGTTACGTTTTTATCAATCGTGACACGTTTCCTTTCTTTGCATTTTCTTCAGTTTTTCTGCTCTTTTTGCTGCATAAGTCTTCTTGTGAACTCCATTTGTGATCAAAATACAGAAGAAATTACGTAATGACAAGATGTCATCACAACTCCAAACTTAAACCATTCCCTGTCCTCAAGGGATTTACTTGCAAAGCTGACAATCGACAGTAAAATAACACTTACCTGATCAAGCGATAGTACCCAAAAGTTCAACACCTTACTAGCTAAAGATGAGCTAGTTTGACTTGTACGCATCCACCAATTCACAACTCCACGCAACAAATTGAAAAGGGTTCATACACAGTCGACATGCAATTTACATATTACCATACGCTTGAAAAGTTTCTAAACGTCAATCAAAATCAATGTCAATGCACACTTTGAGGTCTTTAAGGGTTATAACGGGGCTTAGGTGAAGGTCGGATAATATTTGGATAAGTAGGCTACACAAAATTTGAGTTAGGCATTCCTACGGAAGTTAAGCACAAAATTCAATCCAACATTCATTCACCTTATAGAACAACAATTACAAAGGTACTAGAGAATATTTATAACAGTTGGGACAATCGAGTTTGAAGTTACTCGGATTTTCAATGTTTTGTCCCCTTTTTCATCATTCATTTTTTTCATTTTTTTATACACCATTTTGTGTGTATTTTTCATGATAAAGTTCATTCTTTGTTCTCTTATTTTGTTCTCTTATTCTCTAGTACCCCCACCCCAAACTTAGTTGGTTGCAAATTCCAATAACAACCCCAAACTTAATCTTTAGCAACATTCTACAATGCCTAACTCAGAAAAACAATAAGGGACAAGTCCTAAAAGTTTCTAAGCTTGTAATGTAGTTTGTCACCGAACAAAAAGTTCTAATCCTGCCGGCTCAAAGTGGTTAAGAAAAGGATAAAATATAACAATTACAATCAGGGTAGGCTTCAAAAGGCTCACAGGACCAAGCACTTTTGCTTCAGTGTGCTAATGACAAAGATCAATCAACAGAGAAAAATTGCAAGTTCTAGAAATGTAAATGCATGGAATATTCTAATATAAGTAAATTGAAAAACAAAATTTGGCAATGAACCTTATGGCTGAGATTTTTGGGAGTTGTGACTACCTATCTTTACTGCCGTACACTTCGCCTCTGAAAACCAAGTCACTCCTCCTTTTGAACTTTTGGAATACCACTTGAACAAACATTTGTTATCAAACTGTAAAAAGTCAACTAAACAAGCAAATTCATCAATAATAAACAAGTGCAGGAATAATTACATAAACGGGGGATACAACCGAGTTAAACTTAATGAAAGCAAGTAAAATTGTTCGAACATAAAATTAAGAGTACATAACCAAAGTGCTGAAACAAAAACAGAAAAATAACAAAAGATGGGCCATCAGTAGCCCACTCAATCCTGCATCTGGTCCTCCGGAATCCATGTGCTGGGGTTCTCCTCCTCATAGGTGTCCTCCCCAAAGTGGTATCTAGACTGGGCGCCACCAGCAGCAAAGTCAGCTCTAATCTCCTGCTCTCTCGCCTGAGCTCGACCTCTGGTGACATCAAAGTAGTGGTCCATAGCCTCGTCGGACCCATCAAAGCACTCAAAAGACCCTGTCATCTTCCTCCTGTTGAGGCAGACCGCCTCAGTGAACTCCTGACCAAACCTAGGACGGTTCCAATACTCCTGATCTGACACCTCATTCATCCAGTTGGCATGGTCGAACATGTAGTCCAGCATCATAGGATGAATAGGTGCATAGGCACCTATGAAGCCCCGATACGGATACGGATACGGGTACGATACGATACGGGTACGCGAATACGTCAAAAATTTGAAATTTAGGATACGATACGGCTTGGATACGTTTACAATTTTTTTTAATATATATATATATATATATATATATATATTAGACATAAACGCACAAAAAATAAATAGGGTGAAATCTTAAAACTAATTACACCAAGTCAAAATACAATGGACCATTCACCAACTAAGATAGCATCCTTTAAACCAAAACATACCATATAAACAACCTGCAATATGATGATATCATGGTAGTATGAAGATAGTCACCCTTTTCAAGTAATGGCCAATATAATGATCCCAATTTACAAAAATTAATACTTGTGATCAAAATACAAATAAAAATTTTAAATAAAAATTAAATTAAATTAAATTAAATCATTCGGATACTTCTGGGATACGTATCCGGGAGTATCCTTAACGTATCCTTAAGGTATCCAATATATTTTTAAATAAAAATTAAATTAAATCATTCGGATACTTCTGGGATACGTATCCGGGAGTATCCGCGGAGTATCGGTATCCGATACGTATCCGACACGGGTACGGCACCATTTTGGAGTATCCGGGCTTCATAGATAGGCACCCTGCAGATTGCTCCCCTCTCCAGCAACTGTCTGACTCTGTGGTGGTGGATGTGGCTGTTGTGGTGGCGGTGGCTGTGGCTGTCCTGCTGCTGCTGCTTCAGCAACCATAATGGCATGCATGCGCTCATGATAGTCTTTGACGAAGCCATCCATATATGTATCTGTTATGGGCTTCATCATGGCTGCACTCAGATCATTTGCGAAAAGATCGTACTCTTGCTCCTCACAAAGCCAATTGATAAGGCTTATGGGAGGGAGCGCCTTCTTAGTACCTGAAGCAAACATATAAATATTGTTGGCAATTAACTCACCAACAGTGGCATCTTTATGTTCAAGCTTTGGCACTGGTGTTCCCAGTGAAAATAAATAATGTGTTTTATATGAAACATCAGTCATTGATTCAAGATACTCGTTGTTTTATCTGAGGTTATGTTTGAATTGGTGGTATGTGATGAAATGAAATGGAATGTACATAGTGGTAACTTATTAGATTTTTCATATATAATATATTTTTTTTTCTATCAGAGTTTGGATTGCCACATTTTGGTTGTCATCCTAAATCAAATTTGGGTGCTTCATGAGCTCTTGTTATGGTGGTTGAATTTTTTAAGGAAACAACATTTTTGTTAAAGAGTTTCGAGAATAAACAATATTAAAAATTTATAACATCTTATTTATAACATCTTATTAAAAAATACAACTAATGGGAACATTAATCCGTTACGGTAGACAATACCCAAACCAAGGAATGAAATTTCTGTTTCATTCTGCTTCGTTCTACTCCATTCAATTAATAAGATATTAGACATTTCACATTTAAATGACTGTAAAATTAACTTATATCCTATAGAAATGGTGGGTGGATATCAAAATGACTATAAAATTAACTTGCTACCTGATAAGCTTAATGGTTGCCTTTGAATTCATAATTGTACACTTTTTCATGTGTGTTGAAATTAACTCAAAATTTGATGGATGAAGAAGATTGTTATTAAAAGTATAAAAAAAATTGTTTCAAATATATATTGTACTTCTAGAAGATTGTTGGTGAAAATATATTTATGGACGGTAAATATATTTTGAAAAGGAATATTTGATGCAAATATATTTTGCACTGAAGGAGAAAAATAAAAGAAATGTATCTTCAGCGTGACATCCGTTCCAATTACGAGTTATAGTTCTTTATACATATAGATCCTATATCAGATGAAATATGAGAAATAGATGAAAAACAAGGATTGAAATTCAACAATAAAACTAGGGTTTGTAGACATTTCTCTTGGCAACAAACACTGGGGTTAGGGTTGAATCACTACTGACTCACCATGAACAAACACTATTAAGATTTAGTCTCTTGTTCACGGGAAGAGATTCGGGATTTTGGGTATAATTAGATTTGAATATTAATTTTTGTAACCCTTTAGAATCTTTTGTAAAGTTACTCAAAAATTATAGTGGAAAGGAGAGTTGCATCTCCCCCAGAGTAGGTCGGTATTGGACCGTTGTTGCTGTTTTTATTTTTGCTTGTATTTATTATTGTCATCCACATTGATATTGGTTGCTTGGTTAATTTGCTCGCCACATCAAATGTTATTGCTGTGATTTTTAACGAATTCACAACAATTGGCGTCCATTGTGGGGCAATGATCAAATCGATAATTAGGTACCATGGGTTCAAAGTGGGATATCGAGCTTTTTCCTAAACTTCCAACGATCAACAAAAGCATGCCCCATCCAACTTTGATGGGGAGAAAAGGTAAATATTTTGTTCTGTCATCATTCAACACTGTGTGTGTGTGTGTGTATATATATATATATAGAGGATGTATAGTATGAGAATGACTATCTTATATGAGAATGATGAGAATGATCCTCAACCATTAGATCAAAAATAAATGGTTGAAATTAAAAAGTCACATATGTACCTCACCTTATTACATCAATTCTAATAAACTCATTTCCCTTTTTATCTTCTTCCCAAAATCATCACTCCCATAAATATTATTTAATTCAGTTTAATTTTTTTTTCTTTTTCGAAGAAACCAAGATGTGGTAAGTTTTCATTGATAGAAAATTTCAGTACTACCATCTAATCATCGTAACACACACACACCAAATTCAATACTAATCGGGTATGCATGAGAAACATAGATGTGAAGAACAAACTTTCTTCATTGAATAATATTGTCGTCTGTCATCCTTTCAAAAAAATAAATAATCGTCGTCTGTCTTATACATGACAGTCCTCAAGGGTTCATGTATTTTTACAAAAAAAAAAAAAAAAAAAAGAACGGGAGTCTGAGATTGGGGTGATGATTTAAACCTTCAGGTGAGAGAGAGAAAGAACCTAGGAAGTTCATCATATAAAATCCTAGGATTTAATTAAACTGTTTAAATCATATTTATGGGAGTGATGATTGTGGGAAGAAGATAAAAAGGGAAATGAGTTTATTAGAATTGATGTAATAAGGTGAGATACATATGTGACTTTTTAATTTCAACCATTTATTTTTGATCTAATGGTTGAGGATCATTCTCATCATTCTCATATAAGATAGTTATTCTCATATTATACATCCTCTATATATATATATATATATATATATATATATATATATATATATATATATATATATATATATATATATATATATATATATGCTTTTCCTAAAATTAGCTTACTTTTATTCCAAAAAAAATTTTTTTCCCCGAATAAAAAAATCTGTTTTTCCTCACTTTACTTTTCTTCTAGCATATGCTTTGTATTTTAAGGTTATATTTAACGAAGAGATTGATTCGACAATGGATAGCTGAAGGATTTGTGAAAGAAGAAAGGGGAAAAACTTTGGAAGAAGTTGCAGAAGGATATTTAACGGAGCTGATTCATCGAAGTTTGGTGCAAGTATCCTAACTTAGAATTGATGGAAAATCTAAAAGCTGTTATGTTCATGATCTAATATATATGATGATCCTTGTAATGTGTGAGGATTTTTATTATTTTTTTTATCAGAGTTTGGATTGCCACATTTTGGTTGGCGCTAAATCAAATTTGGGTGCTTCATGAGCTCTTGTTTTAGTGGTTGAATTGTTGAAGGAAACAACACTTTTGTTAAAAGAGTTTTGAGAATAAACAATATTAAAAAGTTATAACATCTTATTAAAAAATACAACTTATGGAATGGTAGACAATACCCAAACCATGGAATGGAAGTTCTGTTTTATTCTTCTTCGTTCCACGCCATTCGATTAATAAGTTTCATTTTGTTCTTTTTCGTTATGTTTTTTCAATCCAAACATAGCCTTATTTTTCAGTTGATCTCCCTTCTATTTTAGAATAAACAAAGTGAAGTTTTATGTAATTTATTTATAACTTGCTGTAGTTGAGGTCAATACTGGATTATATGGAAGGAAAAAAAAAACCATTAACATACTTATTTGTTATGTGATCCATCCTTATATATTAGACATTTCACATTTAAATGACTTTAAAATTAACTCCTATCCTATAGCAATGGTGGGTGGATATCAAAATAACTGTAAAATTAACTTGCTACCTGATAAGATTAATGGTTGCCTTTCAATTCTTAGTTTACACTATTCCATGTTTATACAAGATATATATTAAATTTCAAATGCATATTCTTAGCTAATGCCGGAACAGAATAGGGTAGCTTAAATGTAAATTTCATCAAAGTTTAGGAGTTTATCTTTTTCAATGGTATAATTCAACAGTGTTTGTTTTTTCAAAAAGTTCTATAAGCCAGTCATGTTTAATGAATTTTACATATCCAATTACGAGGGTTTGTTGTTATGATTGTGGTGTTTGGTCATTTCAGAATGTCATTTGATACTTGTATGATCTTCTTATAGTTATCGGAGTAATTTGCATCACTGCAGCAATGTTATGCATAACAAAATGAAAGATTGTAATTTTTTTGAGAAGCAATGCATTTCATTTAGATTAAAAGATAATCAGAACATACGGAGGAACATTTTCTTTTGATGTTGAAAAGATATGTCTATTTGACATCAAAATCAAACACCAAGACAGAAATACAACTAGGTGTTTCCTCAATCCACACACAATACGAATGGGAAATGCCAAATTTTGCTATAGTGTAGAGCATAATAGCAACACGTCTAACATGCATAAACTGTACACCATTAAAGCTAGAAAATAAAGGTTGCAGTCATCCAATTTAGAGAATCAGATTCTGCAAATAAATTTAAAAAGAGCATCTCCCTTACAATTGCAGTCCGGCCTTCATTGCCATAGCCCGTCCGCATCATGGTTTTACAGCAGTTCAGAGCAACAAGTTCAACTACTCCGTCAGCATCACGAGTTACTGCGAACAGTCCCTAAACCCCATCTGCTGCACCGGTAATATCGTATCCGTCGAAGCACTCTTGTTCCTATATTTCCATATGTCATAGTAATACATGGATATGACTGATTTAATCACATGCTCCGATTCACTCACAATCCCTTGTTCATCCCACTCATCGAAAGAGGTGATTAATAGATTCATTTTGTTGATCACTGAAAGCACACAGTGAGGAGCTATTAATACCTTTCTAAAAGAGAGCAACTTTAACTGGGAGTCTATTATGCAAGATACGCCACATAAGGTGAACATGACGTGGGATAGTTTTGAGATTCCAAAGTTTGGACCATAACGTGTTTGGTTTCGCAATACATCACTTTTATCCTGTAAGGATTTGGGTTCTGAATTAACAGATCATTGCTTATTTGCTCCCCAGATGAACTTATCACTCAGCTGACCAGTAGATAAAGGAATTTGAAGAATTTGCATCGCGTTAAATGGGAGAAAGAGATCATGGATGAGTTGAATATTGCATTCCCCAGGCTCAACATTGATAAATCATGAATCAGTTAACATTAAAATTAAAATATATAATTATATGTAGGATATGGTTCAAAACATGTTGGAGATAAAAGACACACAAACCAGAGAGGTTATGACACCTCTTGATGATGTTCCAATGGATGCAAGTGCAAGTCTTGTAGATTTTCAGATCTTATGGATTGCACATCGGTACTCAAGGTATTTATAGACTCTAGCTTTATTTTAATTTTGCCTTTTCCGGTTAGTAACTGGATTATGATATGTTCCTAGGGTACTCTCTAGTCTATCATGCAAAGGAGTATATGGAAAGGATATCCAGACTTTAATTCTGAAGGTTCAGAAATTTACTCCATTATTCTGAAGGTTCAGAAATTTACTCCATTTAGGTCAAGTGGTTTTTTCTGTTAATTTTGTTTTCTAATCTTTCAATTTGCAGACTAAGGGCATGTTTGAAACACTTTTTGTTTTTAGTTTTCGAAATATGTTTCAAAAATTAAAAACCAAAACACAATTTACCTATTTCAGTTTTTTAGTCCCCAACACTTAAAAAACCAAAACTCTTTTCAAAACTTATATTTTAAAAATAGTTTATCACACAAGTTTTTAATTTTTAAGTTTTTAAAATACTATTAAAGAGTTTTTGAAAAGTATTTCAAATAATTTTTAATCTGTTTAATTTTCCATGGTGAACCACTAGATACTACTCCTGTTCAAGAGTTGACTCAGATGCCTGTGTATTTTGTGCCAGTTAGGTTAACTTATTTCAATTTCGGGTTTATGGAAAAATCATTTTGTTGTTACTGTACGTGCCTTCATAACATTACAAAATAAGACAGCGAGATATTTTAGGCTTATAAGTTTTGAAATTTAAAAAAAACCAAAATCAGTTGCAATATTGTGGTTTCTTTCTTTAAAGTCGAGAACATTAGAATTTCTTAGCACCCCCTAGATTCCACAGATTTTTCTTCTTATTTGAATTGTGTTGAGTTGGCTTGGCTAGGAATATTTGAATACTTGTTCGGTAAATTGTAGATTGATAACTTCTAATTAGTAACTGATTTTGTAGACTCAATGACTATTTGGGATCTTCCAAGAGACTTCAGATTCAAGAAGGTTCACATGACCATTGTTTGTAACAAGTACGGTGGAACTGTGGCCGTAAATCTACATCATATTGGAGCTCAACCAACTTATACCTATGCAGGGACACCAATACAAGATATGTGACTGTGTAGTAGAGATTTTTAACCTTCTGTTATCAATTTATTATCTGCAGTTCATCATGTAAGGCAAAAACATTGATTTTTTACTCTTCTTTCCGAATAATACATTTTCAAAGTGGAGTACAAACGATATTATAGAAGCCCTATCATGTGGATTTAGGACAACTTTAATAACATTCATACTTCATAGTGATCAAGTAATCTGATCAATTTTAATCTGAACATTCATACCATTGCTACACAAAAGATATTACAGCAGCCCTATGTTGTTGATTCAGCCGTATGTTTGAAACCAGAGTAGTCAATCTCGGATAGTGGGATAGTGTATGACGATATGACAAATAGCGGTAATACAATAACAATACTTTGTTCTTGTAAATTGATAGACGGTTGAATTAATTAATAAATATGAAAATTATTGTTTTTAAAAGTTAATTTATTTTAAATTATTTATCATCATAAAAATCAGAATATTGTTATTGTATTAAGGCCATAAGCTCCCCGTTAAACAGTGTATGAGAACAGTTTTAAGTTTGAAGTTTGAATTGCTTTTCATGCCAAGATTAGTAGAACTAAAGGCCCAATGGGATGGCAGAACTTAAGGATGTAGACTTCATAAGTAAACAACCTACAGACAATTCAAAATGTAAGTACAAAGGCTATTACTTTCCTCATATTAGAATTCTCCGATTCTGATTCATCAGGAATAATACAAAGGCTATTACTTTCCTCATCAGTAATGACAGTAATAGGTGGCATTATTCCTACATGTAAATGGCTATATGTAGTTAGTTAAGTCATACAAATTCAAGCATATTCCTACAAATAAATGGCTAATATAGTCGTTTGTTTACACTACAAGAAAATAGCCATTTAGCTTCAGAAATTTTAGCTTCAGGGCATTTTTGATGCTAAGATTGTGTGTTTAGCGTCCAAAAATACTGATGCAAATGCATTTTTTTCAATGTTTTTTTATTATGAAATTTAGCTTCAGTATTGTGGACTCTATAATATATATTGTAGACGCTAATATTTTTAAAATTTTATTATTGAATTAGCGTCCATGAATTATGATGCTAAATTTTTGTAATTTTTAATTTTACAAATAGCATCCACAAATATTGATGCTAAAAAATTTACACATTTTTTTCAATTTCTTTTTTCTTTATTTATTTTGACAAAATTTCATTTTCCCCCATTTTTCTTCTTTCCCACAATTTTTTTCACGGTTCCCAACATATTTTTTTCCACCACTATTTTATTTTCTTTTTTCTTCTTATCCACAAATATCCATGTGAGCGACACTTTCTCCATTAAACCCTAAAACCAAAATTACTTTCCCAATCTAACCAAAATCCATATCCTCTTCAAAATCCATTATCAATCATGTTTTAAGAATACCCTTTTAATTGTTCTGCTTCTTTGTTTATTAAATTTTGATTTTCTTATACTACTTTAGGCTTAAAGGGTATCTCAGTAATCAAATTCTCTTAACATTTTAGATCTTGGTTCAAAAAAAAAAAAATCTAGATCTTGTGGGTTTCACCCCCTTTCGGTCTCCATGATCTAATCCATGAAATGAAGTTGGTGTGGTTTGAATATTGGTTCTCTTACTTCATAAATGAAGATGCATTCAACTTTGTGCTTAATTAATTGAAGCTACATAATAAATCTGTTTGTTGTAAAATGCCCCCTCCACGTTTTTTTCTTTCAATTAGTTATCTCTCTTTTGCTTCTTTCACAACAAATTTACCTACCATGTCATCTATCATTGCCAACAAAAGAGGATTCAACTCCATTAGCTATGGTTGTGTCTGTTTTCACATTTCATAACTCTAGTTGGACATCTTTGAAAGCATTACTTAACTACAAATATGTCTACTTGGTGAAAGCATTATTTAACTACAAAAATCAAATATGTCTACAAATATGTCTACTTGTGTCCTGATATGTGGATTCCAACTTTGCGCTTAATTAATTGAAATTACCTTATTACTCTACTAGTAAGAGTGCAAGATAAAGGGGTTAATTTTGGCGATTTAGTTATTAAATGTGTGCTTTGGTACTGTTATTACAAAAGTACAGAATTTGCTACTGAAATGTTAAGGGGTTAATCTTTGGTAACAGGGTTTGACATCAACGTTCTCGAATTGCTTCGACGTTGTCTCCGGTGAAGGTTCCGAGTTGCTTCGTTGTTGTCTCAGTCTGTTGTCTCTGTTATCGCCTTTCACTGATTCACTGTTCGGAGGCAAAATTGTTCCTTGAAGTTCTTCACTGCTGGCTCTCACGTTTTCTCGAACTGGTATCCTTCTTTTCTCTCTCAACTACTTTTTGGTGTGTGAAGATTTTTTATTTTTGATTTCCCATATAGCAAGTACTATTTGAATAAGTAATGAATATTTAGTAGAATAGTTTTTGGTGTGTAAGGAACGATAAACTAGTAGTATATAAATAAGTAGTAGTAAGATTAGAAAGGAAGATCTATGAGTGAATGAGTAAGGTGGGGAGGTTGGAAGTGCATTCAAAGTAACTTGTACGTCCCTACATTTATCTTTAATGTGTTTCATCAATCTCTTTCCTTTCTTTTTCAAATTTATTTGTCTCACATAGTCTTTGTGGAATCATCTTGATCACAACTTTTTTTCTTTTTGACATTTTCTTTATAAGGTGATGATAATCATGCATTGAAGTTTATAGTTAAAAATGTAGTTCTAACTGTATGTATTTTCTCTTAAGCGTTCACACATTTCTCTTATTTTCTGTTAGTTCTAACTGTATGCTTTCAGTTGTTCTAATTGTATTTTTCTGTTTTGGAAAACAGATTGCTTGACCAAATGGCTGGACAATGTCATGGAGATAAGCGGAAAAAGTCTTCCACAAAAATTCATTTGAAGGTATTAAAACCAGGAGATCTTGCTAGAGCCACCAAGAAGCTTGCTGTAGCCAACGAGATACGGCGAAAGAAACTGGGTTTAGCACCATACCTCACCAATAGTCCAAGAGACACCAGCTATAGTCCAACCTGCCCCACCAGCAGTCCAGCTCACCCCACCAGCTGTGGTCCAACCTGCCCCACCTGCAGTCCTACTCACCCCACCAGCAGTCATACTTGCCCCACCAGTAGTCCTACCTTCCCAGGTGACTGCACCATTGTCAGCCCAATCGATAATACCACCTTCCCTAGAGGAGGTTCATGTCCAGGGCTTGCAGGGAGACAACCTAGAGAATGAACAAGAGGACGATCAAGATGATGATATTATAAAGACTGTCATACGCCCTCTTGGTCATGGGTATTTCATTTTTGTTTCTTTTACAATTTATCATGCACTTACTTTTATAAATTAAAATCTATTTCTTTTATAGTTATTTTGTTTTTTTTTTTTTTTGTAGATTGTCTCCTAGCAATGAAGCTGCTAATGCCATGAGGAAGGCTATTAGGCGTCAATTTCGCACTGCTTATTCGTGTTGGAAAAAGGTTCCTCAAGATGACTGGTTTAAAACATTTTCGGTAAGAATATAGCATAATGGTTGAGAATAAATACCTATCGTCTGTCAGTTTTGGACTAAGATGTAAAATTTACTATATTTATATTGTCTAACAGAAATATGTTTCATGGGAACCACATCATGCTAAGGAAATCAGGGGCATATTTAATAAAAAGTGCCCCAAGAGGCTTACTGACATGCTTACAAAAGTAAGAAATAAGGGGAAAAGACCTAAATGGATGGGAGAGGATGCATATGATGCACTTCTTGACTATTGGAAAGGAGACAATTTCAAGAAGCTTTCTTCACAAAATAAGACTAATCGGGGTTCAACCAAGGGAGGAGCTCTCCACACCACAGGTCGTAAGGCTCACCATGACGTGGCTCTAGACATGGTATGCATTCATTAAATTCTTTAAATATTCATTGCTAGATTTTTTTTGTAATTTCCCTTAAATTTGTTTCATGACTTCATTGGCATTGCAAAAAACTAGAACGACCTATCTATCCCGATGAGCTCTTCTTGTTCACGCGTAAGAGGAAGTCTGGTGATTGGGTTGAAAGTCGTGCTGGAAAAACTTATGTAAGTTATTTATTGTAAAATTTTGAAGTTGGCATTGAGTTACTAGTTGCATTGGTGCAAATGTGAATTGTAATTTTTTTCTAAGACAAGATTAGGAACCTAAAATCAGAATTTGAAGCATAAGTTTGAACTAATGTTATAAGAATTAGAAACCTAGGATCAGCTGAGTGCTAGTACCTACATAGCAAAACTACAATTAATGTTTGTTTTTAATGTAACAAAAACAAAATCACTATCACACAATAGTTGAGACTAGCTAGTGATGTTAAATATTACATTGCATGGCCGCGTGTATACAGGCAGGCTTTGTTTTATTATGTTTTGTTTCTCTTATATGTATGTTACAACATAAAAGATGATTGTGATATATCAGCAAAATCAATTCATTGGGCTGTAATATAATTTGGTTGTCTTATGAACTATAAGAATTATTCTCTGTTGCTGAATTATTCTCTGGTGTGAATTGAAATTGGTTACATACATTTTGGATTGTGGCGGAAATTATGCATTGTTGTAAACTACATGCATGTTACCTTTAGGAATAGACATGAAACATGCACTACAAATGTGTTCGCTGATTTGACAATATAATAATAAGTTGTGTTTTTTTTATCAGGAAAAATATCAAGAGCGTCTGACTCAGCTAACAACAATTGATGAGGACTCTACTGGTGATATACAAGAGGTGGATGGAGAGACAAGAATTCAATTATGGGCAGATGTTGCTGGGGGTATTTCTCGAGGTCAGTGTTACGGTACCGGGGCTTTGTCTGGCAATATTAGACCAGGTGTACTTAATCTAACTCAAGAGTCTCTTCCTCCTGAAAATGAGGCGATTGAGATGTTTCGTCAGGAGGCAGCTGCAGCGCGTGCAGATGCTGCTGCAGCTAACCAAAGAGCCGAGGAAGCAAACCAAAGAGCTGTTGAGGCTGATCAACGTACCAAAGAGTTGGAGAACAAATTCTATACTGAAATGGCAGAATTTAGGCAACGGATGGCAGCTTTAGAGAATCAATCAGGTGATGGTTCTTGTAGTATGATTCAACCTCGTAATACTCCTCAACATCCACATTATGATGTTGCTCTCGATGATCAATCAGAGGATGACCTCACCTAATCATTGTCAATGTTGTAGTTTTTGTTGGACATAACAAAATTGTCATGTGTTTTTTGGATGACCTCACCTAGTCTCTTGAACTAATGTCACCTTATGTTTTGGCTTTAGGATTATGTATAGTTTCTACTAATTTTACATTTCAGACTTCGCCAAGCTTTTTTGGATGATCTCACCTAGTTCTCTTTGAACTTGTGACTCATTATGTTTTGGCTTTAGGATTATGTTTAGTTTCTACTAAATTTATGGTTAAGACTTCATTATATTTGTGGTTTGTTTATCATTAGATGCCTCAATTTCAATTCCTGTTAATATTTCTATAATATTATATTTTGAAGTCTTAAATATTATTTTGTAAGTATGATAAGGGGTCGTTGACCAACAAAAACTATCCACATGCATTCAAGTTAATTAATGTTAGTGAATTGAATGCAATTGCGTACGGTATTTTTCAATAAAATTGATAGCTTATTATTTAGCATCCACAATTTCGAAAGCTAAACTTGACAGAATTTAGTTTTCTAAATTTTCATCTTAGCATTCACAGTTACTGATGCTAAATTTAGCCCAACTTTTAGCGTCCATTTTTATAGATGCTAAGTAGCGTCTACATTACATACAATTTTAACACGTGTTTAGCTTCAATTTTAGCGTCCACTTTTGTAGATGTTATTTTAGCGTCAGCTGGATGCTAGTGTTTAGCATCCAAGCTTTTACTGTCGTCAATTTTTTGGACTCTATACTGACTCTAAATGGCTGTTAGCATCCACAATTTGCCTTTTAGCATCCATTTTTCAGCTGAATCTAAAACACCATTTTCTTGTAGTGTTATACCTGTAATTATGATTAACATGATTTGGGTTCCAAATGAGCAACTCAATACTCATTCTACGTAACGATCTAGTTATATGCTTGTTGATGGTCGGATCAGGCAAGTGTACTAAATCGTTTACCAAGTAATAAAGTGTAGCTAGAGTATCATATCAACATGGATTGTTGTTTCAACAAAACAACTCACGTTACTTATTTGGGAACAAATTAAAATAAAATAAACGAGATAAGATTTTAGATTTTTGCAATTTAATCTGTTTGCAACAAAGAAAAATTTACGTGTTTTGAGAAAGGTTTACCTGTTTTGATTGCAGAATGTTAGCGGCGGTTATGATTCTTTGAATCCCCTCAATTTATTTGTTGGAATTATTTTATAGTGAAGTCGAATTCAATTATTCTAAGTAGACTATTTAAGTGATGAGTTTGCTAGGACAGTATAACCTATTCAGCTGTCAAATTGTACCTGTTGGTCACACAGTGATCCTTATGTGTCAAATTTAATCTGACTTGCAACTAATCTTTCCTTGAAAATTCCTTTGCTCTAATTTGTTCTTCTAGAACCAATACTTTGTTTTAAGACATATAAATTTTAGTCTATGGTCTTGCACACTTGAACAAATATTAGCATATCCAATTGAACTTTTAATACTTTGTTATCATCACAACTTAAGAGACATTGTTTAAACTCATTGTTCCAATAGTTGTAGCTCACAATATATCCAATGTCATTCTTCACCCTGTTCCATCAAACATCCAAAACTAACATTACTATTTCAAAATGATAAAATAACATTAAAAAGTAAATAAAACAATAAATTCCTAAATAGTTAATTATTAGATGTTTTAGGTTATGTATTCACTCAACTTATCGTTTATTATGGGGGATAAGTGCAACGTGATAACCTACTAGTTTGTCGGTTATCACCAATAACTAACAAAAACGACAACACCTTCATTGTCTCTCACAACAATATCAATACCCCGTTTACCCCCTTCTATCGGGCCTGCTGCATCAACATTTAGTTTATAGCAACCACTAACAGGGGTTGTCCATTGAACATCAAATATGGGTAAATTTGGACCTCCACTCAACGTCTCCAGCAATATCATATCAACATTATTAAAATTAACAACAGATTTTTGTGTCTCTTAAACACTGGCAGCCACATCAAAAAACTAATATTATAGTTCATGTGATGGCTTTGTGTTATGAAATATGATGCACTAAAAATAAAAATGTATTTAGGAGATTGATGTTGATGTAGCTACCACTTTTCAAAAGACACAAAATTCTATTTCTAATTTTTTTTTAGCCTAGTGGCTATAATTCACCTTTTTCAAGGTGAATAAGTCGGATGTCTTTTTTGTTCGAACCTCGGCTCTTGCATATAACAATGCATGTCCCTACCAACTGAGTTATGTGATATAGTACTTGTCGGGTCATTTTTTGGACGGTCAAATGCCATTTGATTAGCTTTTAACCCACTTTTGATTTCATGACTGAACGTTTAATTTTTTTCAAAAGAAAGTGAAAAAGGTTCAAATACCACATTTATTAAGGATTAAGGGTTCGGGGGTTGGTTATATTTAGGGAAGGTGTTAAGCACCCAAAATATTCGTAGTACTCTACGAGAACCTCTTGATTTTATTTAACTTTTGTGCTATAAACTTGCTTGCTTTAAAATAGAGACCTAAATTATCTACATTTTTATTGATTTGGAAGGACGCGTGTCCTTTGCCTACGTACCCGTGAGGGATCAAAACCTCGTAGTTCGGAGTTGAAATTGACGTTTGATTTGTTTTGTGTTTTTTAATAGTTTTTTGAAAAAAGGTTTTAAAATAAAAAGCTAAATGGCAAATTGGAATTTGTTTGTATTTTTTTATATCGAAAGAAAGATGACTGAAAGTAGAATTAAATTGATTGATGATTTGATTAAGAAAATAAAATGAAGAGACGATCGCTTAGAATCAAGGTTTGTTTATAAAAATATTTCTGTGATTTGTTATTTGAATGTTTTTGTTGTTTTGAGTAATGAATAAAAGTTGAACTAGCGGGGCAATAAAAATAAATGCGCGTGGACTTTTGTGATGATATTGGATCGCCACAAAGTCCCTAATAATAACGTATAAAGCGATAAATAAAACACACGTACACTATTTTTCATTTATGTGTTACATTTGACCTAATTACATTCCAAATCTTTGCAAAGAAAATAAACGACGAAAAAATGCATGATGATATAATAAACATAAAGTAAAAGGATAAAATGCAAAAGAAAATATAAAAATGCAGGAGAATTTAAAATGGATGCAAAATAATTGAAATTTGATGCTGGGGTCCAATCATAAGGTGGGGTGTGAAAATTAAATCCAGGCCATTTGATTGAGATCTTACGGCCTTGATTTAATTACAGTGTGAAGCAACACATGTCAATTGGATCAAATCGGACAAACAGTACTAATACGATATAATTGCAGACACTAAATAATAGTCCAAATTTTCTTATATTTGATGTACAATGGGTAGTTACTATAAGCTAAATGTTGATTGGTAAATATTGTAACACCCTATTTCTAATAAGCGGTAAAACGCACGAATATACAAACATATTCAAGAAATAGATGCTACGTCTTCGAATCAAACCACAAAAATACATGCATAAAGATCATGTTACACAACATAGCAGCGGAACATACATATAATTCATAAACATCTCTGGATCTCAGCAAAATACAATTGTATTCTCCAATTCTCAAATAACAAATAACATCTCAACTCCAAATACGTAGTCCAAAAATAAAACCAACATGTAAGAACTACCCTAGATCAGAGCCCTAATCTAGACACTTGCATAAAAAGAAGAACTCCACTCCTCGGCATCATCAAGCAACAAACTAAGCATCCTGCACTCCATCTACCCGTCCATACAGAAAGGTAGGTGGTAAACCACTGAGGGTTAGCATTACATCATCACAATCCACATAAGAAAATAGTAGGAACATTGGAAATGAAAGATACATTTAAGCATAATGTTTACTAAATTATTCATCTACTCACAAGTATCCATAACATTCAATCATTCATTACCATCATTCCAAGTTCATATCAACAAGTGTATCATACACATATCCCAACCTCACCTTGTCTTTCAACAATTAACAATTAACAATTCAGTCCATAATTACAATTAGCAAATCGATCACCAAACACATCTCAATGCAATTCAATTCACCAACAATTTATGCAATGTCTCTAGACTCATCTAGATGCATGTGGTACCAAAACACCTCAAGGTCGTCACCTTCGATGCAACAAAAACATCGTAATCACCTCAATTGGATATAAAATCCACCACCATCAGTCATGTATGCATGAACATATGACTCAACTACAATGCATATGTTCACACAAACAATTCACCTCAACATCACCAATATTTGTATATATGCAAACAACAACGACAATTCACCACCTCTTAGCATATATACAATCACCAACAACATTCACAATACAAGCAACATATAGTTGTCATACACAAATACATCACCAATCATCTCCACATAAATCAACATATAGTTGCCACGTTTCCACATAATTCTTTACAATCCAAATAAGGAACAACTACAACATATGATCACAAACATCATGTTCATCACTCAACAACCATTTATACACCATTTCATAGTCATATTAATCTATTCATAAAAGGTTGATAAGCAATAGTCTCTCAAAAATCATCTTTAATCAAGTTCGTCTCTCAAAGTCAAAATATTACAAGTAATTGAGCATTAAGCCAAAACCAAGTAAACAAGCTCAATTGCCTATGCCATGTGCTCCCACAAGTCACATATATATGCAGTAGAGGTTACATAAGCATTTCATCGGCCACATATGGAGAATTACCAAAAATCCTTAAGTTCGTCTCACTTGACCACTTTTCACAAAAATTCCCATTTTCAAAGAAAACAAGTAGGTTCACTATATCACAGTTTAAACACCTTAGTTGAACTCATAAAAATCAAGTTTCAAGGGTTGAAAACATTCCACAAGGATTGGGTCGACTTAGAACTAGTTATGAGGGATTTTTCGACAAAGCTTTTCAAGAGTATTTTCCCCATAACTTGAAAATTAAATATCATATTCAAGTCAAACAAACGCCTTTAGAAAGCTAAAAATATTATCTACAACTTTCATGTTTGTACCAAAAACCAGTTCACGACTGAAACGAGTGAAAAAGATGCGAGAGTGCAAAACAGGGATCCTATTCTGTACAACTCGCCACTGCGAGTAGGTCTACTCGCCATTGCAAGTTACCAGTTACTCGCCGTTGCGAGTAAGCTTGCTCGCAGCTGCGAGTTATGACAGTTCAGTCTCGGGAAAAAGAGCCCTTTTCACCCCAAAACCCCATATTTGACTTCCCAATGCCCAAATTTGATTCCAAGGTTCATCCAAACATTTCTAAACATGAAAAGACACACAAATCCATATCAAATTTGTCCTAAAACATTCTCTTAACAAAAATCATCATTTGACCCATTTTTCATCAAACTTCAAAAACAACACAAGTTCCTAGCAAACTTCACCATTATGATTACCCAAGGTTTCAATCATCAACAACAACATCTATCAACAACAACAACAGCTATCCATCATGAATTCATCACCAATTCATCACAACAACATCTCATATCACCATTTTTGGACAAAAATGCAAAGTACACATATAACCACAACTTAAGCATGTAATTTCATCATCAACAACTCAATTAACATTCAATTTACATACTCAAACATTGCATCAAAACATGAACACGAATTTGCAATCAATTAAGTTCAATTCATCAATTTCATAAAATGAGTAAAAAGAAAAAGTTAGGAATTATGGTTGAAACCTAACCCTCTTACCTCTAGCACCAAGATTCTCTAACCCAAGCTTCAATTTAGCTCCTAGATGATGAATCCTTCTTGCCTCTAACCCTTGTTCTTGTTCTTCCCTCTAGCCTCTAACTCTTCTCTTCTCAAATGAAAAATGAAATGAAAATGTTTGTAACCCTATCTCTTCACTAACATTAGCTTATATATAGGCTCACTTAATTGGGCTTATCTCACAAACTTTAATGGGCCTAACCCATTTCTATTTCAACCTCTAAAATGTTACTACTCGCTTGCCGGTAAAATATAACACTAACGGTCACTTAACGGTAAATAAAATAATTACTACACCCTCTAGTAACTTGGTAAAATAACAACTCTCACTAAACACTAAAAATAACTTTCTGCAAAATTACAAAATTACCCCTACTCTCAAAATGACCAAAATGCCCCTAAGTCCAAAATGACTAAAATACCCTTCTAACACCGAATTCTACGATTCCCAACCAAAAATACACACATAGGCAAATAATCACACATGAGCACATATAACACACATAAATAATAAATAAAATAAACCTAGCAAAAATCGGGCTGTTACAACTCTCCCCCACTAAAAAGAAATTTCGCCCTCGAAAATTACCTGAAGGAAACAACTCCGGGTACGCAACCCTCATCCTACTCTCCGATTCCCAAGTGGCACTCTCACCAGTCGGTCCAACCCAAATCACTTTAACCAAAACGATCTCCTTGCCACGCAAACGCTTCACCTCTTGATCCTCAATCCTAACTGGCCAAGTCTCAACGGTCAAATTATCTCTTACTTCCAAATCATCCACTTGAATCCCATGAGACGCATCATACACATAGTTCCGCAACTGAGACACATGAAACACGTCATGAAGATTCGACAAAGATGGCGGTAACGCAATCCGATACGCTACAACCCCAACCTTCTCAACAATCTCAAACGGTCCAACAAAACGAGGAGTCAACTTCCGACACTTCAAAGCACGACTAACACTGGTTACAGGATTCACTCTCAAAAACACATGATCACCAACCTGAAACTCAATGTCCTTCCTCCTCTTATCATGATAACTCTTCTTCCTACTCTGAGACGTTCTCATCTTCTCTTGGATCATCTTAACCCTTTCCGTAGTTTCTTGCACAAAATCCGGTCCTAACAAGGCACTTTCTCCAGACTCATACCAACACAAAGGAGTCCTACACCTCCGACCATACAAAGCTTCAAACGATGCCATCCCGATACTAGAATGAAAATTGTTATTGTAAGTAAACTCAATCAACGGTAGACATTCAATCCAACTGACACCTTGCTCCAACACACAAGCTCTCAACAAATCTTCCAAACTCTGAATAGTCCTCTCCGTCTGGCCATCAGTCTGAGGATGATAAGCAGAACTCAACCTCAACTTAGTTCCCAAAGCAGCTTGCAAACTCTCCCAAAACTTAGAAGTAAACCTCGGATCCCGATCCGACACGATACTAGAAGGAACACCATGCAATCTAACAATCTGCTCAATGTAAATCTCAGCCAACTTCGCCACAGACATACCGGTCTTAATAGGAACAAAATGTGCCAACTTCGTCAACTGATCAACAATCACCCAAATAGAATCAAAACCCTTAACAGTCTTTGGCAAAGCTCCAACAAAGTCCATAGAAATACTATCCCACTTCCACTCTGGCACAAACAACGGTTGCATCAAACCTGACAGCTTCTGATGTTCGATCTTAGACTTCTGACAAACCAAACAAGCATACACAAATCCTGCAATCTCTTTCTTCATTCCAGGCCACCAGAACAACCTCTTCAAATCCTGATACATCTTAGTCGCTCCTGGATGAATACTCAAACTACTTCTGTGACCTTCATCCAAAATCTTCCTCTTAAGCTCAAGAACTCTCGGTACACAAACTCGATCACGAAACATCAAAACACCGTTCTCACTCAACCTGAAGTCTCCACCCTTACCTTGATTAACCAACACCACACGATCTACAAATTCCAAATCTTCCTTCTGACCATTTTTGATCTCTTCCAAAATATTACTTGTCAGCTTCAACATTCCAAGTCTCACACCCTCCGGTGTCAACTCACTAACCAAACTCAAATCTCGGAACTGCTCAATCAACTCTAACTCTTTAACCATCAAAGCAAACATATGCAACGACTTCCTACTCAAAGCATCAGCAACAACATTCGCCTTCCCAGGGTGATAACTCAACTGAAAATCAAAATCCTTAAGATATTCCAACCATCTTCTCTGCCTCATATTCAACTCCTTCTGGTCAAACAAGTACTTCAAACTCTTATGATCACTGAACACTTCAAACTTAGAACCATACAGATAATGCCTCCAAATCTTCAACACATACACCACAGCTGCTAATTCCAAGTCATGAGTCGGATAATTCTTCTCATGCACTTTCAACTGCCTCAAAGCATAAGCCACAACCTGACGATTCTGCATAAGCACACCACCAAGACCCATCTTAGAAGCATCACAATACACGACAAACGATTCCTTTGGATTCGGCAAAATCAACACTGGAGCTGAAGTCAACCTCTTCTTCAACTCTTGGAAACTCTTCTCACACTTAGCATCCCAAACATAAGCTTGTCCTTTCCGAGTCAACTGCGTCAATGGCAACGCCAACTTAGAGAATCCCTCAATGAACCTTCGATAATAACCTACCAAACCAAGGAAGCTTCTAACTTCAAAAAAAGACTTAGGTGATACCCACTGCAACACTGCATCAACCTTCGACGGATCCACGACAATACCACCTTTAGAAATCACATGACCAAGGAAACTCACTTCCCGCAACCAGAACTCACACTTCGACAACTTAGAAAACAACCTCTTCTCCTTCAAGACTCCCAACACAATCCTCAAATGCTCGGTATGCTCTTACTCCGACTTTGAATACACCAAAATATCGTCTATAAACCCCACCACAAAACGATCCAGAAAAGGATGAAATATTCTATTCATATTCTCCATGAAAACACCTGGCGCATTAGACACTCCAGATGGTATCACAGAATACTCATAGTGTCCATACCTCGTTCTGAACGCAGTTTTGGATATATCTTCCGCCTTTACTCTAATCTGATGATATCCTGACCTCAAATCAATCTTGCTGAACACTTCCGCACCAACCAACTGATCCATCAAATCATCAATCCTCGGAAGCGGATACCGATTCTTAATCGTCACTTTGTTCAACTGCCGATAATCCACACACAACCTCATGCTTCCATCCTTCTTCTCAACTAACAACACAGGAGCACCCCACGGAGAAACACTCGGCCTGATGAACTGCTTCTCGAGCAACTCTTCCAACTGCTGCTTCAACTCACCCAATTCTGATGCAGACATCCGATAAGGCGCAATCGAAATAGGACTTGTTCCTGGTACCAAATCAATTGCAAACTCAACTTCCCTCTCCGGTGGTAACTCGGTAACGTCGTCCGGAAAAACTTCTGGAAACTCTTGCACTATCGGCAAATCACCAACTCCTTTCTCACTATTCTCCTTCAAGGAAGCAAACATCATGAACACACTAGCTTCACCATCCAAGGACTTCTTTACTTTCTCCGCGGTCAAGAACTTACCACCTTCCTCAGTTACTGGCTTAGAAAATGTTATACTCTTGGTCAAACAATTAATGTTAACACCAAAAGTCAACATCCAATCCATACTGAAAATCACGTCCATATGCTTCAACGGAAGACACACAAGATCCAACTCAAAATCAACATTGCCAAAACTAACGAGACACTTAGGACACACTAGAGAAGTAGTCACCGAACCACTAACCGGGGTATCGATAACCATCCCTCGAGACAACGGAGTCACAACCAAACCCAAACGCTCAACACAACTAACCGCGATAAAAGAATGAGTAGCACCAGTATCAATAATTGCAATCAAAGGAGTACTATTGATAAAACACATACATCGGATGAGATTATCCGGATGCTCCACCTCTTCCAAATTCAATGCAAACACCTTTCCCGCCGCCTTCTTCGGCTTTGTACACTTAGTACTGATATGCCCCTTCTCACCACAATTGTAGCAAGTGATCTCCTTCTTGCACTCAAAAGCCTTGTGACCTGCTTCTCCACACTTGTAGCATTTCTCACCACCCTTGCAATCATTAGCAAAATGACCCATCGTGCCACACTTGTAGCTCCTCACCTCAGCAACATTCAACTTGGAGCCCCCACTAGATTCCTTCTTCTTTCCTTTTTCCTTGTTGTACGGCTTCCCAAATCCATAACTATTTCCCTTCTTTTCATTCATTGCCTTGTAATGATTCACCTTGACCTTTCCAGCTTCATCAAACATACGACACTTATGCACCAAAGTATCCAAGTCACGGATCTCCTGAATACACATGTACTGATTGATGTCGGGCCTCAAACCGCTTTCAAACTTAACACACTTAGAGATCATAGCATCCTCCGCATTGATGTACGGACAAAACCTCGAAAGCTCCTCAAACTTTGCCGCATACTCAGCCACTGAACGGTTCTCTTGCTTCAAGTTCAAGAACTCCACTTCCTTCTTAGTCCTTAAATCCTCAGGAAAGTACTTCCTCAAAAACTCGGTCTTGAACCTAGCCCAAGTCACAGCTCCACCAGCCTCAAGCCTCCTCTTAGCATTGGTCCACCAATACTCAGCCTCCTCACCAAGCATATGAGTAGCCAACCTGACCTTCTGGTCTTCACTCGTCACCATAGCACGAAAGATCCTCTCCATAGCCTGCACCCAACTCTGAGCTCCATCCGGGTCATACCTACCCTTGAACGTCGGCGGACTGTTTCGCAAGAAACGATCCAACCTCCGCTCCTCAGCCTCACCAGGATCACGATGACCAACTGCCGCCTGCTCATTCGCCTGAGCCAACACCTGAGCCATCGAAGCTAAAGCCTGAACAATCACCGCATCATCTCTACCACCCGCCATCTCACTTCTACATAAAACCAACCAACAGACAAGAACAACAGCACAACAACACAAGAACAAGTACCGAAGGCAACTCATTGTCATTCGCATACTAATAGGGAGTATCAACAAACACTAGTCTACTAGTCTGGACAAGACTGACCACGGCTCTGATACCAACTTGTAACACCCTATTTCTAATAAGCGGTAAAACGCGCGAATATACAAACATATTCTAGAAATAGATGCTACGTCTTCGAATCAAACCACAAAAATACATGCATAAAGATCATGTTACACAACATAGCAGCGGAACATACATATAATTCATAAACATCTCTGGATCTCAGAAAAATACAATTGTATTCTCCAATTATCAGATAACAAATAACATCTCAACTCCAAATACATAGTCCAAAAATAAAACCAACATGCAAGAACTACCCTAGATCACAGCCTTAATCTAGACACTTGCATAAAAAGAGGAACTCCACTCCTCGGCATCATCAAGCAACAAACTAAGCATCCTGCACTCCATCTACCCGTCCATACAGAAAGGTAGGTGGTAAACCACTGAGGGTTAGCATTACATCATCATAATCCACATAAGAAAATGGTAGGAACATTGGAAATGAAAGATACATTTAAGCATAATGTTTACTAAATTATTCATCTACTCACAAGTATCCATAACATTCAATCATTCATTACCATCATTCCAAGTTCATATCAACAAGTGTATCATACACATATCCCAATCTCACCTTGTCTTTCAACAATTAACAATTAACAATTCAGTCCACAATTACAATTAGCAAATCGATCACCAAACACATCTCAATGCAATTCAATTCACCAACAGTTTATGCAATGACTCTAGACTCATCTAGATGCATGTGGTACCAAAACACCTCAAGGTCGTCACCTTCGATGCATCAAAAACATCGTAATCACCTCAATTGGATATAAAATCCACCACCATCAGTCATGTATGCATGAACATATGACTCAACTACAATGCATATGTTCACACAAGAAATATGGAAGTTGCCATATATTGTAAAAAAAATCTTCTTTTATTGAAGTGCATGAATTGCATCCTTTAACGAACGAACAGTCTTTTGAGTTGTTTAACAAGAAGACATTTCGGTTTGACAGTGATGGATGTTGTCCAAACGAGCTCATTGATATATCTTTTGAAATTGCTAGAAAATGCAATGGTTTTCCGCTAGCAATTGTTGCCATTGGCGATCTATTGTCTACAAAAGAGAAAAATGTATTTGAGTGGCAGAGATTTTGTAAAAATATGACTTCAGAGCTCAAGAAGGATCCCCATTTGACTAGAATAAATAAGATTTTAGGTTTCAGCTACGATGATTTGCATTTTCATCTTAAGTTATGTTTGTTGTATTTTGGAATGTATCCATAAGATTATGAAGTTAAATCGAAGAGACTGATTTGACAATGGATAGCTGAAGGATTTGTGAAAGAAGAAAGCGGGTATACTTTGGAAGAAGTTGCAGAAGATTTAAGTTTTTGCAGGCAGATTAGTGAAGATGATCATTCATCTCCATTTCAAATTATTCGATGCCTCTCAGTAACAACAAATTCTAATGATTTTAAGACATGTACTGAAAACTCACATGTTCGGTCACTATTTCTATTCACAAATGATCAATCACAATGGCTGGATGAACACTTTGCAAGGAGAATCTTTACAGAATACAAGAGGTTGAAGGTGATCGATCTCGTTTCTAAATTTCTATATATTAAAGAAAATATAGGAAATTTGATCCACTTGAAGTATTTAAGCTTCAATAAGGGAAGTTTTGTAGAATTTGCAGAGCCTGAATTTGTCAAATCAATTGGTATGCTGCAAAACATGGAGACCTTGGACTTAAGGGGTACTAGTATCTATATGATACCAAAGGAGATTAGCAAGCTTAGAAGGCTACGACATCTTCTAGGACGTGGTATGTCTTTGTTAGAATTGAAGGGTGGTATAGGAGGCATGGAATGTTTAGAAACGCTGAGTAAAGCGTGGATAGATGATGAGGATGGAATAGAGTTAATTAAAGAGCTCGAAAAGCTAAGGAAGTTAAGGAAATTGGGCTTAGCAGGCATTAAGGAACATCATGGGAGTGATATATCTTCCTTATTGAATGAGACACGACACTTGGAGAAACTAAACATCTGGTCAAAAATGCCAAGACGTAGTTCTTATGCGGAAGTGATTGATGCGCATTTGGCATCACCCCCGCCAATGCTTAGAATTCTTGAACTGAATGGAACGTTGGATGAGTTTCCAAAGTGGATTCCTAAGCTTCAAAATCTTGTTAAATTGAAGTTAGTAAACTCCTGGTTAGCTGATGATCCAATAAACTATTTAGAAAATATGTCAAACTTGTTGTCTCTCTCAATCTTGAACAATGCTTACGAGGGCGAAAGTTTACATTTTCATGATGGAGGATTTCAAAATCTAAAGGAACTATTCATTACAGAATTGCCTAATTTGAATTCAATCGTTATTGAAAACGGATCATTGCATTGTCTAAAAATGTTCGAGTTATCTTGTATCCCGAACCTCAAGACTGTTCCTGCTGGCATCCAATACTTAAAAAAGCTTGAAGTTCTCAATGTTTGGGATGTCCCCCTTGCAGAATTTTATCCTAAACTTTAAGTACTATGGAGTTCGAAAGCATACGTCATCCATCTTGGAGTGGGAGAAAAGGTATACATTTTCTTTCCTAAAATAATTTGTATATTTTGCCTCACTTTAATTTTCTTCAAGCATATGTCACTTTAGCAAAACAACATTGTTTCAAAATGAATGTTATACTCAATTTTCAATGCGATCCTACTTAATTTTTATCCAATTGTACCCTCTAAACACTACTCTCAAAACATTATATTCAACTTTACATATTTTAAGGATAACTTGGTAAAATGTCTGTTCACTTTCTTCTGGTCAATTGCATTTTTTAATATGTATGTAAAAACCTTAAACGACGTTTATTTTGAAACATTTCATTGTAATTGTTTCATTCTGAGAAATCCATTCTCAAATAATCTGTATTGTATTAATTTGTGTTAATCTTTAGGTGGTTGGCTTCCAATGTGATCATGGAAATTCATTTCTCCAAGCGAACCTTTACAACAGTGGCATCCTACATTCCTACTTCGGCACTTGTGTTCCTAGTGATACGAAAACTGTGTTGTCTTTCTTTAATTAATTACGGTATATGAAAACTCTATAAGTTATTGATTCAAGGTACTTTGTTATTTTATTTGAGATTTGAGTTGTTGGTGAATTGTGATGTATCATGTATGCAATATGTTGTGAGAGCTTTCCTTTTAAGGAATGAAAGACTTTATTTCTCTGTTGATTTCCCTTTTTTTATTTTCTAATTTGTAATTTTAAACATAACCAGAATTTGCATTATATATTTCTACTTCATTCAGAGATACTTAGGCACAGTACTGGATATGTTATGTGATCCTTGCATGCATACTTAGAGAATCTTCTTTGTAACTTGAAGTTCAAACTTCATTGCCATAGCCTCGTCCGCATCATGTTTTTACAGCAGTTCAACACAACAACTACTTCACCAGCATCACAAGTTACTGCGAAATGTCCTTAACTCCCATCCGCTGCCCAAGGAATATCATATCCTTCATGCAATCTCTTGTTCCTGTTCATGCCTAGGACTGATTTAATCACATGCTCCGGTTCATTCGCAATCACTTGTTCTCTTCATCCCACGCGTTGAAAGAGCAGACATTGGGACTTGAATGGCTAAAATTGAAACCAAGAGGAGAAGCAAGCCACACCCTTCTCATCCAGTTACACTCCATAAAGAGGTGATTAATACTTAATAGATTAATTTTGTTGATCACAGAAAGTACAGTGGTGAGCAATTAACACCTTTGTTCAAGAGAAAAAGCACAAAGTTTGGATACCATCCTTTTATTCACACCTTCCATTTTTGGAAATTGGTTTGATTGCAACACTTCACTTTTATAATTTAAGAATTTGTATGGTGACTTAACAGAGAAAGATCATCGCTTGTTTGCTCTCCATACGAACATATCATTCGGCTGACTTTTATCATTCTCTAGTTTCTTTTTTTTTTTTTTTTCCTGAAGGTTTGTAAATTTTACTTCTTTTATGTTACTTACTTTGTTCGTTGTGATTCTCATTTCCAATCTAATGTGTTGTCTATGAAGAACGAACTCCTACATGCATGGACACCGGACATGACATGGAAAAATTGACACGATCAATGTCAAAAACATAGGACACCGAGACTTTATATATTAGAATTAAATAAATTATGAAAATCAAAAGTTGTGAACTTTACAAATTCTTCGGCACCTCCTAGCTTCGACAGATTTTTCATTTTAAAATTGAATTTTGTTGAAAAGTTTGGATAGGAAAATTTCTATATCTGTTTATATAGGTGTGAAATGTAATTTCTAATTATTGATTTGTAACGAGTATATGGTGGAATGTGTGGGAGTAAGACTATCCAAAATATATTAGCAAAAGAAAAGGGAACAAATACAAAGCAAAAAAGAGGGGGGCCAAAACAAACCTCTTCAAAAGTTAACAAACCTAAAACAAGGCAAACCTAGCCAGTTTTGAACATAGAAAGCTTCTAATACAAGCAGGGATCTCTAGTCAAATAGTGAGATTATCTATGGTAGGACCAATGTGTTGTAAATTTTGAGTATATTTCAAAAGTTTCAAATATTTTGTGTCCCATTATTTTAATTGAGAAATATCGAAAAATATTTTAATAGAAAATTATTATTTTATTTATGATTAATACTAATATTTGACTTGGTCTAATTCTTTAGATCACGTCATTTTGACTTGACTAAGTCTATGCATTTTTACTCTCATTTGAATCGGTAATTTATGCACATGGTATTTATTTTGTAACCGAAGCAAATTAAGAAGGCATACTTTGAATTTGAGCTACTATTATATTTGAGGAGTTAGTGCCTATTTATTCATATAAGCTAACTGCCAATTAGTGTTTTACGTTCCCTTTACTTTCAATATGAGTAACACCATTTTTCTTTATTGTAAAACTCATGAAGAACTTATAAAAAATTATCTCTTCTATGAGTGTAACACACAATTCTGGTATCCTTGGTTTTAAACCAAGAATGGTCTGTTAAACCAAGAAGGGTCTGTTAAATCATGGGGGATTAGCATATAATTACGCGGAAAATCCTTAAGGACAGTGTGATCAACACGTCTCAGACTACCTCACTATTTGTTCATTCCACAGATCTTGATAGTTGATTTGGTAGTAGGTTTGATCTGGTTGTCAAAGATGTTGATAGAGTTGTGACCGGTGATCTATTTCGACAACAATCTTAACAGAAATAAGTTTCCTTGAAATCTCCCTTGATTATTCCTATTAACATAAATTGATTCTTATATTTATATGTTAATTATTATTTGTAGAGATATTCTTCTCCCTAATTTTACAACACAATGTTGGCCAGAGCATCAGCACAACAGTTACCTTCTCTATACACATTAGATACCAAAAAGTTCATGTTGCTAACAATATGCATGCAGTTATTCCAACGATTTCTTAGTTCCAAGGAACTAGAGAATGATTTTTGAAGGCATTCACAACCAAAGCTGAATTTGATTCTAGCCAAGGAGAGTTCGAATGATGATTTGCAGCAACTTCTATTGCCCTCATTATACCAGATAATTCAGCTTGATGAGCATTTCCAGTCCAGTGTTTTCTGCATCGCAAAGGAGGAATTTAGAGTCTTTGTCCCTGAAAATTCCACCACAAGATGTGGTTGTATTAGTTGCAGGGCCATCTGTGTTACATTTGATCCATTGAAAGATAGGGGGGGTGCCAGACAATTTCTATGATCTTGGGAGACTTTGGAGGATGAATACAAACATTAAACTTCTTCAAGATGATAAAGTCAGTGATAGAGGAGGAAGCAACTGTTTATGAGAGATTATTAGTCAGGGAGACATTTGAGATGATAGTAGAGATTGCAGACTTCCAATGAATCTTCTTGAATTTAAACCTTTGTTGATTCCTTGCAAAGCAAATATCATTGAGGATGTTGATTAGGGCAGCAACAATAGTAAGCTTGCATTGAGGATTCCAATTTCTGAAGCATAGCCATGCAAAGAGAGCACATGGAAGGAAGATAGGAGCCTCTCAGGGACAAATTCTCATCAGTAGGAAGCTTATCATGCATAAGTCTCCAGGCAAGAAGGGATTTTGATGGAGGAATATCTTTAGACCAAATTGATTTGGTCCAGATGTGCTTTGGAAGATGATATTAGAGATATAGTTTAGCTTCAAGTAGTACTAGTCTTAAAGTAGTATATATAGTTGTAACCACCCCATTAGTGGGTCAATTCAATCATTTGTAGTATTGCTCTTTACTATCAATACAATACTTTCTAAGCTTTTCTCTCTTTCATCCGTGGATACCATGTTTCCTAACATGGTATTAGAGCTAATCTGGTATCCACCTTGAAGGATATTTTCCGCTGCATTTTCTTGAGAAAATCCAATTTTCTCAATTTTCCTTTTCTTTTCCATTCTAGTTTTTCCCCCCTTTCTCACTTTCTCGAGAATTTTCGTTCACTTTTTCTCGAGAAATTTCATTCACCTTTCTCTGGTTTTCTTCTTCGTCGTTCTGATTCAATTTCCCCCAAATCCTAGGGTTTTGCAATTTCTTGTTCATTTCATACACTGATTCATCTTCTTTCTGTTTGTTTTCGGATTCTATTTCATGTTCAATTAGAATTTCTTATCTGAATTCTTGATCGATCGAGATTTTCTGTTTGTGACTATTTTGATTTCTTGTTGTGTATGTTCTTATCCTTGCGATTACTTCTCATCGCAATTTCGTTATCACTTTTTCCCCAATTCTTAGGGTTCGTGATTCCAATTCTAATTCGGTTTTGATTTTTCGATCCGATCGTCTTCAGCTTTGTTTCGTTTTTGTTCAAGTAGTTTTGGATTCTCTTATAAAATACCTCCTCTATTTTCTCTTCTGATTCATATTTGTTTTCTATGTACCTTGAGATTTTGGTGTTTTCGTCTTTATCGCATATGAATGTTCCTCCCAAGGTGTTTGTTGAAAGTCCTCGCCGGAAGATAGATTGATATTGTTGATTTAGATTGCTTTGGATACTCACAAGTTGTTGAGTTGATTCTGGCTTTGCGAATCGATTGTTGGGATTCTGTTCTGGTTTGACAACACAATCAGTCACTGAATGAAGTTAAACCTGTTAAGATTATGTGATATTGTTGATTATTGGATCCATATCGCGTGGTTTCTGCCATGATTGAAGACAAGAAGCTTCAATTAAGGATCATTGTAACTCTTGATCGCTCATGCAATGTTTTTGGTAATTGACTGATTCATTGCAACTGGCCTTTGGATATTGGTTTGAACTGGTTCTGAATGGTTATTTGGGCATCACATACTCATCACAGTAGCTTGATTTGACAACATGACATGTTTGTCATCTACCAATATTACCTCACTTTGCTGATGTGAATGTGGAACTTTAAAGCCTGAAGTTGTCTTTACACAAAGATCAGATTTGTTTCTTTCGGTTTTTTGGTTATGCTTCATTGTTGGAGGATCCATTATGTTTGAAGCTCATTGAGTTTTCATGTCATGTTGTGGTAATAGTTTCTGTCCATGGCTTTCTTCTTCATCTTTCTTATTAGCCTATGTTGGCTTTGCTTCTTGTTTTGTGCTTCTGTCCATGATGGTTAAGCCTTGTTGTGCTTCTATCATGGATGTTTAAGCATTGTGCTTCTGTCCAAGGATGGTTAAGCGTCGTTTCTTGTGCTTCTGTCTTGAGTTATTGACAACTTTTGATGGTTAAGCGTTGTGCCTTTTATAGCTTTGTGGATGTTGGCTTCTACCGGATGGTGGTTAAGCGTTGTTTTGTTGCTTCTTCCTCCAAGTGGTTAAACCTTGAGTTGTGGTTTCCTCTTGTTGGATAAGCATTTGGTTGTTGCTATTCTCTTGGCCGATGTATTTCCGGCATCTCTCCTTGTATTTTCCTTTGTTTGATATCCTATTGTATTGTTCATCCGAAGTTGGAAGTGTTGAGAACACCTTCCAACTTGCGGGGGACTATTAGAGATATAGTTTAGCTTCAACTAGTACTAGTCTTATAGTAGTATATATAGTTGTAACCACCCTATTAGTGGGTCAATTCAATCATTTGTAGTATTGCTCTTTACTATCAATACAATACTTTCTAAGTTTTTCTCTCTTTCATCCATGGATACCATGTTTCCTAACATACTTTCTTGCTCTCCAAGTAACTTACTCTAACTAACTTGCTTGCTCTCCAAGTTATCTAGATAGCTTGCTCTCCAAGTTATCTTCTCACTATACTCTAATAGATGATGTCTTTTAAATTCAAAAGCTTCTTTAAGGGATAACGTACCTGTAGTATTGTGCTTCCAAACCAAACTATCAGATTGATCTTGAGATGATAGGGATAAGCTTCTTTAAGGATTTCTTTGGTTAGTCAGATGTGCAAACTTCGAAGGTGGGCAAGTTAATTGTTATAGACTATTTGTGTTAGTTACTCATTCTCCATGTTTGACTTGAATTTGGTTGAAATTGTATTAAATTTATGTCCAATTACGGTCTTACTCATATGATATTTGTATGATTTCGTTAATGGTTTATTCAAGTAACTTACCTCAATGCAGCAATATTATCTTTTGTTTTTAGAACCAATGCATTTCATTTAAATTATAATATAATGAGAACATACGAAGGAACATTTTTTTTAGGGTTAAATATGTTTTTAGTCCTTATAAATATTTCAACTTTTCGTTTTAGTCCCTCTAAAATTTTCCTTCGACTTTTAGTCCCTATAAAATTTTCAATCACTATTTTTGGTCCCTATTTTTAATTTAATTTTTGTATTTTTTAATGAAATTGTGCAGAAATGTGTAAAATATTCTAAAAAAATTTCCTAAAAAAAATTAGAATTTTTTAACAAAACACAAATTAAATATGAATTTTTAACCATAAAAAATATAAAAATTCATATTAAATTCATGTTTTGTTAAAAAATTCTGAATTTTTTTTGGAGTGATTCTTGTAATATTTTGAATTTTTCTGGAAAATTTTATTAAATAATATGAATTCTACATATGAGTTTACTTTAAAAGAGGGACCAAAAGTGAAGGTTGAAAATTTTATAGGGACTAAAAGTTGAAGGAAAATTTTAGAGGGACTAAAACGAAAAGTTAACATATTTATAAGGACCATTGTTATCAAAAACGCGACTTAAGTCCCAAAATCCTGGTTTTTGCGACTTTGCGTAGCTTCAACGGCACAAATCCATAGCAAGTCCGAAAAACAGGCAAAATCCTATCAAAGTCGCACAAAATCGCACAAAATCGTGAAATTCATTCAAAATCGCAGGATTTTGATGGATTCTGAAGGATTTTGTTCATTTTTTTTTATAAGGGTCAATTTTTGACCCGGTTCGTAAATTGACCCGATTTGAATCCATGACCCGTTCTATAAATACCCAAAAGGCAAAAAAATTTCATTCTTTCAGTTCCCCCCACATTTATGTATATGTATTTTGGGGATTTTGAACTTTAGTCATTTATGACTATATGCAATATATAACATATATTTAGCATTATTTTTGTTTTCGTAGAATCCTCGATTTTTATTGCGATTTTACGAGTCCCGACTTTGCTGTCCTATATCGATTCTACAAAAGTCCTTGAGTAAAATCCTTCGATTTTGATTGCGATTTTACGAGTCCCGATTTTGCTACTCCCTTTCGACTTGAAGTAAAGTCCCGATTTTGATAACCTTGATAAGGACCAAAAACATATTTAACCCTTTTTTTTATGTGGAAAATATATGTCTGACATCAAGATTTCTCAAGAGAGGGAAAAACATGAGTAAGGGATTGAGGGATGCTCCACTGATAGTTAGAGATGAAATCATTCACAGAAGAAGGATAAGGAGCAATCATATAAGTATCTGCGTTTAGAGTTTGAAATCAGGGGTCTCCACACCAGGAATCAAACCAGAAGTTGATTTTTTTCCCATCCCCTACTAACCAAGTTGAGTTATCTCTAATGACTTGGAACTCCATTTTGATTAATAAAAGCTATGCCTCTGAGAACTCTACTCTTAAGAATGATTGCCCAGTGTTCCTCTGAATGCAAGAGATCCCAGCAAAGCTTTAGGTTTGTGGCTTCAATTAGACAAATAAGAGATCTTATGTTTAAACCCCCTTCTTCATAGGAAGCACAAATCTTCTACCAAGCCACTGTTACAATTTTCCTCTTTTATGATATCCCCACTACATCATATTGGACTCAACTAACTTAGATATGTGATATATATATATATATATATATATATATATATATATATATATATATATATATATAGATTGATATATTATTAACTCACGTATTGCGCGAGTACTTCATTTGAAGACAAAAAACAGTATATTTTAGAGGTATTATTTTTTTTTTCTTTTTTGAGAGAAGATGTATTGAAAAATTCCCTAAGAAAAAGTATTGAAAAATAGAAACCATATTAAAGAGATTAAGCTATCTTAAGTTAATTTCCTCCTATACATTGAAGAATACATAATGGTTGTTCACCAAAAAAAATAAAAAATACATAATGGTTACTTGCACTTTTTTCCTTGAAACCCACAACAATGAAAACCACCTGCCATTTATAATAAGAAAATCATTCGTCCAAGAATGCATGATGACTGGTTGCATTTTTTTAATTTTTATAATTTGGTATTCGGTCTAATGATCGATTAATCCAAAAGATTCAAATAATTACCGTTTCATTCATACTCTTAATCGACAATATTTCGATAAAGATAAATAAATATAGCAATTTGGCCAAAAATAAATAAATAATATTGCAATGAGATAGAGAAAGTGCTTTTTAAAATGAATTTTCATTTATTTAATTTAATAAAAAGTATTCTCGTATTTTTAAATAAAACATTTTTTGAGATCTTTCAAAAAAAATAAAAAAAGTCTTGCTAAAACATTAGTCTACCCCCGATCGTCCAGTTTTCCGGAATATGTTAGATAGTTCAGATAACGATCTTAGTATCTCATGATCGTTCAGGTATGTAGAGCACACACACGCACATATGACAATTGTAGGGTTTCCCCGAGATTGCCTATAGCCTAGGATAAGTGGAACTCACCGAGACATTCTGTCTCACCCCAATCTTTTTTTTTTTTTTTTTATTTCAAATTAGTAGGTTGGTTGTACCAAGAGGTGACAGATATGCAGTTGAATGAATTATTGTCAAGAGCTCGCTCGTACCAGTTGTTGATATTTTATGTATTCAAATATATATCAGATGTATGTATTTGACAGATGATGTTTTATCATATGTACGAACTTGTATTGTATCCAGGATTTTATTCATTCGAAAGAAATCTTGCTGTAATTTTTTTTAATGCATCCAGTACTAAGTTTAATACGCATACTAAATATTCTAGACAGTTTAGTATGGGTGTTACAGAATGGAAACTCGAACATGACACGTTCTTAATGTAATCACATTGGTTGTTGTGACAGTGTTAACAAAATGGCAGGAAGATGATGACTTATTACACCCGACAAGCATCAAGCACGGGTTATTTTTTTAATAATTTGTTTTGGTACACTACATTTAACACAGATCTAGAGATAATTAATATTGTTTACAATTGTTACTTTTATAGATAAGCCAAATTCCTAAATCACGTGAATAACAACTTGGTTAGCTTTTCTTGTTTCACTACACTTAACATGAAAAAAATTATACAAATAATGTTTGATTACCTCTACCAATGTGTAAGTCGTTTTTTAATTTGTTTTAGTACGATGATGGAATACCAACTTGCTCAAAAAATTACTAAACAACAGGGAAACTCAGTCTTCCATTAACTGCATAGATTGCACTAAACAAGTAGTCTTCATCTTACAGAATAACAAAAAATCTCAAAATGGCAGAAATAGCAGTGTCTTTTGCTATTGAACAACTGCTTCCATTGTTGACAAAAGAAATCAAACTACTCAAAGGTGTTCACAAAGAATTTGCAGACATTAAAGATGAGTTGGAAAGCATCCAAGCCTTCCTTAAAGATGCTGATAGAAGAGCTGCAATTGAAGGAGACAACACTGGTGACGGAGTCAAAGTATGGGTGAAACAGGTTCGGGAAGTAGGGTTTCGCATAGAAGATGTCATTGATGATTACATGATCCGTGTGGGACAGAAGCCTCGTGATCCTGGATGTGTACCTTTACTCAATAAGATTTCTCGCATGCTCAAACATATGACCCCTCGACATCAAATAGCATCAGAGATTCAAGAAATTAAGTCATCTGTTCGTGACATCAAAGAAAGAAGTAAAAGATATGACTTCAGAAACCAACCTGTTATTGAACAAGGATCAAGCGGGTTAAGAGAAAACCAAAATGCTAAATGGCACAATCTTCATATGGCTGCCTTATACGTTGATGAAGCTGAAATGGTAGGTTTTCAAGCACCCAAAAATAGATTGATTGGTTGGTTGGTAGAGGGAAGAGCAGAGCGAACTGTCATCTCGGTGGTAGGAATGGGAGGGCAAGGAAAAACCACTCTTGCCAAAAAAGTCTTTGACAGCAAAGAAGTTGTGGGACACTTTGATTGTCGTGTGTGGATCACGGTGTCACAATCATACAATATAGAAGGATTGCTGAGAGGCATGTTAAAGGAGCTTTACAAACAAAAAGGAGACCATCCTCTTCAAGATATCTCTAAAATGGATCGAGGGTCATTGATTTCTGAGTTGAGAAACTACTTGCAGCAAAAGAGGTACGTTTTTGTATTTGATGACGTATGGAACATAAGTTTTTGGGATGACATTGAATATGCTGTGAGGGATGATAAAAATGGGAGTAAGATATTTATCACAACAAGAAATATAGATGTTGCCATACATTGTAAGAAATCTTCTTTTATTGAAGTACATGAGCTGCAACCTTTAACAAAAGAACAATCTTGTGAGTTGTTCAATAAGAAGGCATTCAGATTTGACTTTGATGGATGTTGTCCAAAAGGGCTAATTGATACATCTTCAGAAATTGTTAGAAAATGCAAGGGATTGCCACTAGCAATAGTGACCATTGGTGGTCTTTTATCTACAAAGGAGAAAAATGCATTTGAATGGCAGAAATTTAGTGAAAATATGACTTCAGAGTTAAAGAAAGATTCAAATTTGACTGGAATAAAAAGAATTTTAGGTTTCAGCTATGATGATTTGCCTTTTTATCTTAAGTCGTGTTTGTTGTATTTTGGAGTATATCCAGAAGATTATGAAGTTGAATCAAAGAGACTGATTCGACAATGGATAGCTGAAGGATTTGTGAAAGAAGAACAAGGGAATACTCTGGAAGAAGTGGCAGAAGGATATTTGACAGAGTTGATCCATAGAAGTTTGGTGCAGGTATCTTCAGTTAGAATTGATGGAAAAAATAAAAGTTGTCGTGTTCATGATCTAATACGTATGATGATTCTTGAAAAGTGTGAGGATTTACGTTTCTGTGACCATATTGGTGCTGATGGTCATTCATGTTTAAGTGGAATTATTCGACGTCTATCAATAACAATCGATTCTACTGATATCATGGGATGTATGGAAAACTCACACATTCGTTCACTATTTTTTTTCAGAAATGATAGGGTCTTTTTAGACGAATACATTGTGAGTAGAATCTTGACAAAGCGTAGACCTCTGAAGGTGCTTGATTTTCAAGATGTTTTATTGCTTACTCTTCATAAAAATTTGGAAAGTTTGATCCACTTAAAGTATCTAAGCTTCAAAAATTCTTTCATAGAAAAGTATCAACCAAATTTTACCAAATTCATTTGCCAGCTTCATAATCTAGAGACCTTGGATCTGAGGACTAATAGTTGTTTCTATATGATACCGAGGGAGTTTAGCAAGCTTAGGAAGCTACGGCATCTTATGGGCTACAATATGTGTTTTTTTCAGTTGAAGGGTGTTATAGGATGTATGGAATCTCTGCAAACATTGAGTGAAGTGGGAATAAATTTTGATGGAACAGAGTTTATTAGAGAGTTGGGAAAGCTGAGACAATTAAGGAAATTGGGTTTGGTTGGTCTTCGTAGAGAATATGGAAGCGCTTTATCTTCCTTATTGGATGAGATGCCACACTTGGAGAAACTAAGTGTTGGGGCTAAATTCAAACATAAATATGAATGTGATGACATTGATTTGCATTTGATTTCATCTGCACCTAAGCTTCGAAATCTTAAACTACGTGGAAGGTTGTGGAAGTTTCCTGAATGGATTCCCAAGTTTCAAAATCTTGTTAAGCTAGTATTAAGATGCTCGCAGTTAATTGATGATCCAGTAAAGTCTCTACAAAATATGCAAAATTTGCTGTCCCTCTCAATCAGCGAAGAGGCTTATGAAGGTGAAACTTTACATTTTCATGATGGTGGGTTTCAAAATCTAAAGGAGCTATACATCAAAGAATTGCCAAATTTGAATTCAATCATTATTGACAAAGGAGCATTGCAATCTCTAAAAAAGTTTGAGTTATCAGATATCCCCAACCTCAAGACGGTTCCTTCTGGGATCCAACACTTAGAAAAGCTTGAAGTTCTCAATGTTTGGGATGTTCCACTTGCAGAGTTTTATCCCAAACTTTAAGGACAATGGAGTTAGAAATCATACACCATCCAACTTCTAGTGTGATCAGTGATGGAAATTGATTTCTCCAAGTGGACTTTTACAACAGTGGCATCTTTTTTTTCGTGCTTTGGAACTTCCGATCCCAATGACAAAATTGTTTCTTTAATAATTTTATATGAAACCTCTAAGTTTTTTTTTTGAGGGAATATGAAACCTCTAAGTTATTGATTCAAGATACTTTGTTTTTTTTTTTGAGATTTAAGTTGTTTGTAATTTATCATGCATGCAATATGTTGTGAGAGCTTTCCTTTCAAGGATTGCAAGACCTTATTTCCGTTGATTTCCCTTTTTATTTTAGAATAAAAAAAAAATGAAGATTTATGTAATTAATAATTTGTTGTACTAGAGTTGCTACCTGGTTTATTTTATTGACAGTACCGTTTTCGTATCAATGCTTTGTAAATATGTTACAATTTTATAGGTTTAAACATAACAAGAATTTGCATCATATATTTCTACTCTATTCAGAGATACTTAAGCACAGTACTGGGTATGTTATGTTATCCTTGCATGGATACTTATGGTGTGTTTGGATGGAGGGTTTAAGAGGGGAGGGTTCAATTTTCATTTTTAAATCAAAGACACTACGAAATGTCTTAAAAAAATTTAACATATTAACATGATAAACAATAATATAATACTTCAATCACAGTTGATTTATTTTAGAAAAACATGTTATATAGTCTGTAGTTTAAAAAAGAAAACTAAACCCTCCATTTCCTTCCCCTTCTAAACCCTCAATCTAAACACACTCTCCCTTGTAAATTGAAACCCAAACTTCATTGCCATAGCCTCGTCTGCAACGTTTTTACAGCAGTTCAGCACAACAACTACTCTGCCAGCATCACGAGTTACAGCAGACAGTCCCTAACTCCCATCAGCTGCACCACGAATTATCATACTGGTCATGGCATCTCTTGATACTGTTCATGGCTAGGACTGATTTAATCAAATGCTCCGGTCCATTGACAATCACTTGTTCTGCCTAGTCATTGAAAGAGCAGACATAGGGACTTGAAATGGCTAAAATTGACCCTAAGAGGAGAAGCAAACCACACCCTTCTCATTCAGTGACACTCCATAAAGAGGTGATTAATAGATTCATTTTGTTGATCACAGAAAGCACATAGTGGTGAGCCATTAACACCTTTGTGTTAAAGAGAGAAAGCACAGAGTGCGCCACATAAGGTGAACGCAAGATGTTTTTGAGATTCCAATGTTTGGACCATACCATCCTTTTATTCACCTTCCATGTTTGGCTTGATTGCAACACTTCGCTTTTATCCTAAAAAAAAATTTATGTTGACATAACAGGGAAACTTAGTCTTCCACTAACTGCATAGATTGTACCAAACAAATAGTCTTCATACCACTTTAGGTCCTAGAATGCAGCAATATGATTGGAAGCTAACATGGTGAGGAGACCAGCCATCCGAATTGTTGACATAACACCGTCAGAAATCAAATTCCGCTTGACGGCTGGCTCTGGGCTATTGAAGAAGGCACGATCCTCCCGGCTGAGTGAGTTCTTAAAATTCTACTTCGTGGTAGGAAGATTACCCACAAAGAGGTTCAAAAATCGGAAAGGGTAGTTAGGACCAATAGGTATGATGGTCTCAGCGGAAGGAGAGGACCTTGGATGTCCAGCACGTCGGTGTACCAGCCCATAACGATATCGTACACAAAAGTGAAAACCTTCTGCTTCTTAGGGAGGTCCACACCATCATGGGATTTCCCATGTTACTATGAGAAAAATCCCTTTTTTTCCATAAGAAGAGTCAGAGGAGGAACGTCGAGGGCGAGGGGGAGGATCTTGAGCCTCCACATCCAATATTTCAATGACATGGCGAGACGCGCCAGTGTCCATCCACCATCCATCAGATCCGCCAACTAGGTTGACTTTAGTTATCATAGTTGTGAACAGCCATCAGTTGTCAGGTGAGCCTGAGCAATTTTGTTTCATTTGTTCCTGCACTTGTGTACCATATGACCTGATAATCCGCAATTGTATCAGTTGAATTGCGGAACAGAGTCATTCTTTGTTTGTTTCTGATATTGGGCCCTTTGGGGATTCCGATTCTTATTCTGATTGGAATTCTTATTCGCATGGTGGTTCTCATTCTTAAATTTTTGGCCATTATGCTTTAAAACAGCATTAAAACAGCACCTACAAATGTCTTTTTAGTGTAGTTTTTAGAAATAGGAAACACCTATTCTTTTAGGTCTTGTTTCCTCGCATCTTCTTTAATTCAAAGGCGGGTAATCAAACTTTCAAGAGAGAAATCCTTAGTCTTATGCCTAAGGATATTCTTGAAGTCCTTCCAGGCAAGAGGAAGTTTGTCAATAATTACAGCAATTTGAAATTGTTCATCTAGTTTCATACCTTCAGCCACAATTTTGTAAGCTATCTTCTTAATTTCATGAGATTGTGCTTCCACGGATTTGTCATAAGTCATTTTGTAGTTCATGTATCGCCAAACAACATACTTTTTGACTCCAACTTCGTCACTATCATACTTTTTCTGCAGAGCATCCCAAACCTGTTTAGCAGTATCGTAGACTCTGTAGATATCATCTCTGAGTCCATTCAAAATATAGTTTTTTCAAAGATAATCATTATCTTTCTAGAGGGTTATATCTATAGCAGTCTGTTTCACCTTTTCAGCATGTTTCTCCTTCTCAGCAAGATTAGACATATCTGAATCCATTTGAGAGTTACCGTTATTATTCAATCTGGTTGGAATCAAACACTTCGGCATCACAAGCATATTTTCCTTTAAAATGTTGGCAACCTTTTTCGTAGTTAAGAAAAATAGCATGTTTTGTTGCTAACGTTTGAAGTGACTGCCATGAAACCGAAACGGCTTATTAAAGTCATCAGCTATCCAGACTCGGTAATTTCTTTGGTAGTCATGGTGGTTTTCAAATTAAAAAAGTACCTTCAAAAAGGGGAAATCACTACCAAAGAGATTATTGGGTTTAGTCATGATCAGGTCGCTGTAACACCCTGTTTTCCCAACGTAAAAATTACATAATTAAAAATCAGAGTAATTACTCTTTAAACGGAATGATACACTTCTTAAAAATTCATAAACTGAATGAATAACAGTTTATTCTTCAAAATCATTTAACATAAGTAATTCAAAACTTCGCAGCGGAAATTAGTTCAACAATAAAAATAATCTTTGGCACGCAGGCCTCATCATAAAAATCTCATAAGTCTTGTTCAACATTTACTCATAAAAATCCATAAGTAATACGTAAGGAATAGAAATAGAAGACACAATCTCATCCCGTTACGTATCAGAGCACCTAAAGACACTGTGAGAGATAGCCACCCACGACTGCAGCTAATCTTGATTACCTGCAAGTTACCCATACGAAGAGCAACATTTCCAAGCAGAGGGGTGAGATTTCTCAAACAATAATATTAAACATATAAATCATATAAAGTACATTCAACAACTTAAACATCTTATAATTAATTAATCATATCGAACAACTTAAACTTCCTTAACTAGTGTCATTAATCTTCTTATATTAGTCATATACTTCATCAAATAACCTCAATTATTAATCATAAAACATCATCACATGTCATCAAATAATAGTCACAAACACCTTATCATAAATCACATAACATCTTATCATAAATCACATAACATCTAACATCAATAATAATCATAAGCATCAACATCTAACATCAAATATAATCATAAGCATCATCATGTAATTCACATAAGTATCATTATCAAACATAGCATTACCGAAAACAACTTCATAATCAAATTCGTAATCAACTTCATATATCAACATAATTATAACTCACATAACATCTTAACATAAATCATTCGTCTTCATTCATCATAGCACTTCATTAATAACTTATCAACTTGACATCTTAACAACTTGACAACTTGACATCTCAACATCTTAACAACTTCGACTCGACTATGTAACTTCTACTTCTCAAATCATCTTAAATCATCTTAGACATCTTCATTATGCATGTGGTACCACCAAGGCATTAAGCCCTCTTCTCTAAGGTCATAAAGGACCTGTCAGGCATTAAGCCCCCATCTCTAAGGTCATAAAGGACATGTCGGGCATTGAGCCCCCATCTCTAAGGTCATAAAGGACCTGTCGGGCATTAAGCCCCCATCTCTGACTATGCAACGACACAACTCTAATGCAACGACATAACTTTCGTACCACTTAGACAACTTCATGAATATCTATGACATCCTAACATCTTGACATCTTGACAACATAACATCTTAACAACTTGATGACTTCATAACGACTCGACGACTTAACAACTCTTATCATCTTAACGTCTTAACATCTTAACATCTTGACAACATATGGATCACATAAATAATTCATGTCATATCATAATATAACAATATCAAATGATAATAAACAACATCTTAAAACATCATATTCATCAATCATAAACAACTTCATATAACATCGTATTTTAACATCAACAATAATTCACTATGTATCTTTGTAAAAACATAATAAATTATCCACAACATATTTTCATGTCAAACCAAAGCTACTGCAAAGATATCACAAATATCAACAACTTTCATGTTTACAACAAAGATCAATTCAAAACAGAAACATATGAACAAAACGCAAAAACATGAAACAGAGAATGCTGTCACCGTACAATTTCGCTAAGACCTCTTGTAGTATTTTCATCATAACTCAAAGACCAAACATCATTTTCACGTCAAACCAAAGCCACTAGAAAGCTAACAAAATTATCTAAAACTTTCATGTTTACGCCTAAGACCAATTCTGTACCGATCAATACCAGTTTTAATATCAAAATTTGGGCAGAATGCAGATTTTCTTCAAGTTTCACCTAATCTCACGGTGCTAACCTCAAAACTACTTCCAATAATCATCCTATGGATTATCTAAGGTTTGTACACAATTTCTACATCAATTCAACAAGTTTTCATCATCTAATCATCAAATCTCTCTCAAAACCCTAATTCTCAAATTCTCACAAACTCTCCTCAACTTGTTAGATGTAATCTAATGATTTAACAACTTAATATTAATGCAAGATAGTCTCACCCTCACCTTAGATTAATTCCTAAATCAGCAGCAGCGTTCTTCTTTCCTAAGGTATTCTCCTCTTCTCTTAACTTTTCTCTTCTCTTCTCTTCTTTCTTGTTCTCCTCTTTTCCAAAAAGCGGTTTAAGGTAAACTCTTTCCAACATAAGCTTCTCTATTTATAATACTAAAATATTCTTCCCAAATCTATTTAGGCCCAACAACTTATTCTTCTTTCTATTCTAACCCCAAATCCACTCACACTAATAATCCTCATATTCTAATAAATAATATTTCTCTACTAAATATATAATAATACACCAAATAACAAATATATATCTATAACAATTAACAAATATATTATGCTAGTAAATACCAACATATAACATAACAAAATATCACTCAACAAAATATATTAACTAAATTATAAAAAGACATCTAATCTCAACAAATCATATATCCCTCATATACATCATATAAATATATAAATATATTCTAAAACTAATTAAAATAATTAAATAAAAAGGAGGGTGTTATAGTCGCTCTCTTTAAGACGTTTCGCGACACTACCCAAATTTGTGCAAAGGTAAAATTTAAACCGCGCCACCTCTAGGAAAAAGTATCCCAGTTCAAACTGTACGATAACTTACTGCATTGAAGATAATTGTTCGAGAAATAACAACCTCAATATGATATAAAACCACTCTGATATGGTACGAAGACCACTCAAAACTGAAGGAGTATAAGAAAAGAAGAATGACTCATCAACACAAGTCGAAAAGGGAGAGAGAGGAAAAATATTTGAAGTTTCAAAATATTTTTCGTTGTGAAGAATGCACTATGTGAGCTCGCTATGTATAGAGAAGATTCATAAATAATATTTGAGAAACTTTGGGAATAAGTAATTCAAATATTATATTTAGTACAAAAATATCTAAAATTGAGTTGCAAGATATATCATATTGACTACAAAAATATATTATTGAGTACCAAAATATATTTCAGATCAAGTACCAAAATATAATTGATTGTATACCAAAAAATAGTTCAGATTGTGCACCAAAATATTTCAGATTGTGCACCAAAATATTTTAGCAAAACTTGAGGACTAAGAAAGCACTTGCTAATAATGATTAAATTAATTATTTAATTTAACATTTCAAAATAATAAAATATATCAATACATCCCTAAAAAAATATATATCAATACATTTTTTATTATGTCCCTTGGAGGTACACCCCCACTATATAAACACTGCGAATATGTATTTCATCTGTTGTGGGACTTCCACTTTTTTCAATTCAAACTGCACTAGTTCTTCCCAATATGAGAATTTATGTTTAATCTTTTTTTTTTCTTCTCAATTTCCACGCATGTTCCAACAAAACTGTATAAAGTTCCCTATTGGGTAAGAATCATTATAACACATGGGAACAACTAAGGTAGCTAAAATAAAAATTTCACGCAAAATAGGAACATTTAATCTTCTTTTTTTCTTCTCAATTTCCACGCATGTTCCAACAAAACTGTATAAAGTTCCCTATTGGGTAAGAATCATTATAACACATGGGAACAACTAAGGTAGCTAAAATCAAAATTTCACGCAAAATTGGAAAGGGGAAGTTATTTAGTAAACCAGACAATCTTAGCATAAGACACAAAAAACCTTAAATCACACTTGAAATTTGTGTAAATTAAAATTCATAAGCATAGTAGGTCACATATTGCATATAACACTTGCGTAAAAAAGAAACCTAATAACGTTAACATAATTATATAATAAAGATTTTTATAATAACACTTAAGATGAATAATCGCAAGATTTTAGGATTCAAATCGGAATTTTAACTACCATGCATCATCAGCAGATTCTCTCTCTTTCTCCTCCTTAACGTAGTCCATGTAAGCCTTAATGCCATCCTTGTAATCCTTAAATTGACAAAATAGATGATCAATGACATCGGAGGAAAAAATTGCCACACCCAGGTCGTCTGCAAGTTGACTAGCTTCAAGGGTGATTTTGACATCAAACGCCAATACAGTAGCATACTCCTGTTTCTTTCCAAGCATTACACCTGCCTTCATCACATCCTTCGTATGCACCAGACCTATATTTTTAGTACTAACAGGAATATTCACTTCTGGAGTTTTAAAAAACTCCAGTAATGCTTCCAATGAGCTAGGTGTAGATGCTTGGACACAAACACCGTCACCACTACTGTCGATCCTCCGCAAGAATAACTCCACTTCTTCCAAGGCCGCTTTTTTAACATATTCCAAATCATCTTCTGTAATATCCCGCCTGACAGTATCGGTATATTACCCGTTGACCGTGTTAGAGGAATTAAATTATGGAAAAGTAAGTTAATGGAAATATTTTATGACATGTCAGCTTTTTACGGGAGAAGTATCAGAGTCGTTTTTAACACGTTCAAGGCAAGGGTAAAATGGTAATTTCACGTGGAAATGTTATTTATTTGGATTTACCCCCAAAATATCTCATTCTCTTCTTTCCTTTCTCTCTCTAGGTTTTGGATTTGGTTTTTGCTCTCCCTTCTCTCTTCTTTCTCACGCCCAACCTCTCTTCTCTCCATCAAATCTTTCTAAAATTTCTTCCTCCCATGGCAAGCTTAATCTAAGTTATTATCCTTCATGATCTTTCAAGTCAAGGGAGGTTTGTTCTTTGTTGATCTCTCCTTCTCCTTTTAAGAAAGGATTCATGAAGTTAGGGTTTGAAGATGTTATTTGAGGGTGAGGGTTGGAACTTGGTTTTGAGATTGGCAAGGTTTCTTCTTGGTTAAGAATTTAAGAGGGAAAGAATTAGAAGTTGGAATCAAGAGCTAGGGTTTGGTTCTTGGTAAGATGGAAGAGGATTCAAGCAAGGTTTTCTTCAAAGATCAAGAAATTATGGTGCTAGGGTTGCAAGAAAGAGCAATAAGATGGATTGGTCTAAGTCAAGGAAGCATGTGTTCAAAACTAGGGTTTTGGCTTGATTGTGCTTGGAACTTTGTGATGCTTCAAGAACTTGTTTAGGTGAGTTCCATAGCTAGTTTTCCTACCCTTTGGGATTATGATTATGCCATGTATGTTTAGTATGAATAACATGAAATTCTAGGGTTTATGTAATAGTCTAGTTGCCCCTTTTTATGTCATGCATGCTATACATGTTAATACTTGCCATATGCATGTTTTATAAGTTTCCAATGATCAAATATGTTCCAAAACACATAGAGACAATCGGTTTGAGGTTTTTGGGTCAAAAATATCATTTTTAAGTGTTCTGGATTGTCCTAACTCGCCACAGCGAGTTATTACTTGCCACGGCGAGCTAGAACTCCGAAAGGGGGTCCTGCTCGCCCCCAACTCGCCACGGCGAGCTACCACTCGCCTCCCCAGTGAAATCACTCGCCTAGGCGAGTAAGACAGTGAGAAATCTCACTATTTTGCTTGCTTCAGGCAGGCATGGGGTTTCGCGATGCGGTTTTCTCCGTGGTGTCTTTTTACGAATGTAACCCCCTCAAACCAAGGTCCTAAATGATGATCAAAGAAAGCATGATTTTTATGAGATGAGGCAAGTATCAAGCATGTTAGTAAGGCATGGCATACGAGAGAAACAAGTCATGAATCGGGTAGCAAAATATTCATTAAGCAAGGAAAAACTAGAGCCTCGACATAGTTGTTGAGAACTAGCTAGTTAGCAAGATCCCTAGAATGTTAAGACGCGAAGTATGCTATCTTCGCACATGATTAAGATTAAGATAGCAAGCACGTTAAGTCGTGGTTTGGTTAGTTAATCACTCCACCATGATTAAGAACTTACAAGCATGAACAAGTATGTATTTACCGATAATCGGATAGACTCAAGGGTCCGAGATAATAAGCAAGCAAGTATGAATATGTTTATGTATACGTACGACAAGACTATGACTATTAAGTAGGTGGCATGTCTCTTGCTATCCACGTCAGGGGGATACAAGAGGTTCTCGATCTAAGGGGAACGATTCAAGCCGTAAGGGACCCGCATGTCACTGAAATAAGCAAGACGTAGGTGCTCGTGTCTCTTGTTATCCACGCCAGGGGGATACGGGAGGTTCTCGACCTAAGGGGAACGGTTTAAGCCGCAAGGGACCCGCACGACACCGAGGGAGTCCGATGTACGTACATCGGTCATGTATGGGATTGATCTCGGGGTTACTCCACCCGGGACTATCCGTAAAATGAATCAAGATAATAATTGTTTGTTCAACGCTAACATAATTGAATGAACTTAGATACGTTTATGTATGATATGATTATGATTATGTTATGTTCAAGGTTATGCAAGAGTGAACCCATGCAAGTTTATGTTTAAGAATAAGAGCATTAGATGCTACATGACAAGTACAAGGCATGGATTAGAGTAAGTAAAGAACATGATACCGATGACGATCTTAGGTTTCCCCTAATCGTCCGGTTTAGCATCGTGCCATGATTATGATATGTTTAGGCCTCGATACATAGAGTGTATTCTTGGCAATGCGGTTTTAGTTTCCCCCTTAACCGCCATGACACGTATAGGAAGTGAAGCCTATAACAAGTTAAGTTATGATTATGACGGCTCTAGTATGCACTACCATCTAAGTATGCAAGTCCCCACACACGTATAATCAACCGTCAGGTTGTAATGTAGACACGTGGTGACCGTAGGTTTCCCCTTGAGGTTGCCCGTAGCCTAGGATTTAGGGGAACTCACTGAGACATTATGTCTCATCCCAATCCTTATTTGTTTCAGATAAGCAGGATGTTATGCATGTTCGGAGCCGGATGGATATTACGTCAAGGGTTCGTTCGTAAAGCTGCAGGACAATATGGACATCGAGGATGTATTTTTATGTATGGATGAGTTGTATTGTATTATGATTTATACGAACGTGACTTGATGTAATTATTATTCATTCGTAAAATTTTATGGTGTATATTTTAATGTATCCAGTACTAATATTAACGCACGTGCCAGACTTTCTAGATACGTCTGGTATGGGTGTTACAATTGGTATCAGAGCAGGTCGATTCAGACTGTGCCTTGGGTCATTAAATTACAACAATGGAAGTGGGACCATTGGGTTCCAGGTAAATGTTCTAGTTGTTGATGTTAGTTGAGCCTGATCAACTCAATTTAGCATTCAACGATTAGAATGGATGCCTGAGAGCTGAATAGGACCCAGGAGGAACGAAGTATGTGATGAAGAATTTTTTTATCGTGCCAAAAGGTGGCCGGTGAACTAATCAGGTACAAGTGTGAATCCTCCGGGAATGTAAGGCATGTTAAGAAGGGACGTTCCGACAATGTCGGGTGAGATGTTAGTGATCCTTCATGTACCAGAAAATGAAGAATTTGGATATATGTATATATATAATCATGACCGGAAGATTCGGTAAGAGTTGTTGTTGGAATGGGTTTATGATATTCTGGAATGTCAGAACAAGGTAGTGAGAAGTCGGCATGTGTTGATGGAGTCAGCAGGTTCTCAGGAATAGCAATATGTAAATAAAGTTAAGGATTCAAGAGAAAGATTTATGTTATCAGGATTAAGATATTGATTTCCGACGTGCCAAGAACTGTATCGAAAAAGGGTGAGGATTGCCATGCATATGTTATAAAATATTTCAAAATGGTAGGAACAAATGATGTGCATTGGATACTTGAGAATAAGACTTTCATGCAAAGAATGTTTCTGAAAAATAGAGTTGGAGAAGCTCACCAATAGCAAGCCTGAGACGAAACTTTCCGTTTTTATGAAACCTACCATTTCATTCCTATGGTTTGCAATGACTATTGGTGAGATGTCTACACAATAAACTTTTATGTAAAGACAATCTTTTATGACATCAAGTAACGAATGCATATCATACCCTAAGATTTTTAAAGGAAAAGACATGGGCAACCATCAACGAAATCGATACGGTTTAAGGTAGCTTTGGAGGTTAATGTATTAAGAGTCAAGAACAAGCCAAAATCAAGAGTATAAAAGTTTCGGCATTAAGAAGGAAAGTCGTCGATGTTTATGTATGAGGTATGAAGTAAGAAGCTAAAGGGATGCAAAGTTATGAGAAATTGTAAGGTTCATGGATTATGTGGAATTATGACGTATCGCTCAAACCTATGTTTTGCTTAATTAACTTGCTAAGGCTCATTTTGAAATTGAACTATCAGGTTTAAAGGATTTTAAAAAGAATTACGCGTATGGGGGATTGAAGTTGACATTTTGGAAATTCACAAGAGATTTCTAGGAACCGGTTTGCTACGACATTCGTAGAGCGGGCTAGACTTATTAGAGTCTAGGTTTGATGACACGTATGTGTTATCAATCCGTTCTATGAATTTAGAGTAATGGCCGGGGCTAAATTTAATATATTTATAAAGTAGGAAATCATCAACGTCAATGACCCGTGCGCTAATTTACGAAGTTTTCTTTAAAAAGAAGAATCAACCAGCAAGTATTGTTATGATTAAGCAAAATATAGTATGCGAGGATACGAAGGTACAAGGATTAGATGTTCAAGAAGGATATGTTCAAGTGTTATATGAGTTTGTTAAAGGAATTCAAGTTTGATTGGGACCAAGTTCAAGTATGTTATGTATGCCCCGTAGGTAAATGCAATCAGCAATAACGTAAGGTTTACCCCCAAGTCAAGTATTATGAGTATAAGATAAGTTATCACGAGATTTGAATTTACAAGACAAGAGTAAGGTTGTGACATTGGTTGCAACATGGAAGATCTCAAGAAGTATGTATTCAAGTGGTAAGTATGAATTGAAGTCTCAATTGCTCTAGGATTAGAGTATTAATTTAAGCCAACCGGTGGGGATCAGAGTAGCGCCATGGAAGCTAATCGGTGATCATGAAATATGGAAAACATGTAAGATTCAGACGGTTATCTTTTGTGACTTAAGTAATAATCGAAGCATCAAGATTGATGACTGGTTTCAGGAAAAGGTAATAACGCTCAAGCGATAACCTAATGAGATGATGTGGAGAATCAAGTTTAATGTCCCTAGATAAGAGGAATAAGTTAATGTTAAGTGGGTTACGGATCTTCTTGGTTTACATTATGTATTAATATGTTTATGAGGTATGTATATCAGTTAAGAAGGTAAGAATCCACCTCGAAGTTTAAGAATGATATCATGTAGGAAGATGCGACTCTTGAGTTTTATGCAATGAGATTCATACTCTTGTTTGCAATACTTGTTGAGTGAAAACGATACTTTTAAGATATGTTAAAGCATGATTTATAACTTTTAAAGGAAAGATTGGTATCAAGGAACTTAGGAACGATGTTTTTATTTAAACTCATAGAATTATACATTTTTGAAACTGATAAAATACGTCGTAAGTAAATTCACTTAAGACGTATAAACTTCAGGACCAACTTGTTATGGACAAGTTGGGGCAAGTTGTTAAATCTTTTTCAAAATATAGAAACTCGTCCGGTGGTTCTGTGGTGCTATTACAAATTTAGTTTTGGAGATGATAATATTTTTAGTCATGTATATATTCGTTCCAAGAACCCGAATACCAAAGTTTAAGAAAATTTCTTCAAGAAAAATGCTAGACACATATCGTTATCATTTAACAAGAGGTGGTACTTGAAGTATGCACATGTTATGGAACAACAATATTCGTATGAAGCCAATGTTCTACGGAATACACGGAAATGTGTTAAGAATGTTTGATGTATGTGCAAGTAAAATTGCTAGAAAGTTTCAAGAACATGTTAACAACAACATGGGTTATTAGAATGTCAGATGAAGTGGCCATTGATTTCACATTTTCATGTCAAGCTATGTAAATACCCTTTTGTTCAGGCGTAAATAAATTAGATGAAGTCGGAATATTCTTAAGACTCGGAAAGGTATATGTGATATGTGGAAATTGTCTATATGAGTCATTGCAAGTAAGAGACTTGTGTCTCAAAGGATAGTAAGTAAACTGATGAATGAATTGTATGTTTACCCGAGAAGATTATGTATGCATGGAAAGATGATTCAAAGTTATAGGTAAGCACTGCAGGGCAAACCTGGTTTCCGGTAGGACTCCAGTTAAAAGGCAAATCCTGAGTGTTCATGTTTATGATAAGATACCTTTGTGTATGGTCTATGTTAAGCGGGTAAAATACAAGTTCGAGACAATAAGTTTTTGTGTAACAAGGAAAGTTCCAAATCATGATGTATTAAGATAACTTCAAGTATGAGTGATATTAAGATCAAGAAAGCTATATGCTTATGTATGTGGATCGAGAAACAAGACAAAAAAAAAAAAAACAAGCGATGATGAACTTCTTGGATATGTATGAATAGAAAGTATATGGTTCAGACCAAAGATGGTAAGTTTTGGATATGATGATTGGTAGATGGTCTCTAAATTTCGAGGACGAAATTTTTTAAGGGGGGTAGAATGTAATATCCCGCCTGACAGTATCGGTATATTACCCGTTGACCGTGTTAGAGGAATTAAATTATGGAAAAGTAAGTTAATGGAAATATTTTATGACATGTCAGCTTTTTACGGGAGAAGTATCAGAGTCGTTTTTAACACGTTCAAGGCAAGGGTAAAATGGTAATTTCATGTGGAAATGTTATTTATTTGGATTTACCCCCAAAATATCTCATTCTCTTCTTTCCTTTCTCTCTCTAGGTTTTGGATTTGGTTTTTGCTCTCCCTTCTCTCTTCTTTCTCACGCCCAACCTCTCTTTTCTCCATCAAATCTTTCTAAAATTTCTTCCTCCCATGGCAAGCTTAATCTAAGTTATTATCCTTCATGATCTTTCAAGTCAAGGGAGGTTTGTTCTTTGTTGATCTCTCCTTCTCCTTTTAAGAAAGGATTCATGAAGTTAGGGTTTGAAGATGTTATTTGAGGGTGAGGGTTGGAACTTGGTTTTGAGATTGGCAAGGTTTCTTCTTGGTTAAGAATTTAAGAGGGAAAGAATTAGAAGTTGGAATCAAGAGCTAGGGTTTGGTTCTTGGTAAGATGGAAGAGGATTCAAGCAAGGTTTTCTTCAAAGATCAAGAAATTATGGTGCTAGGGTTGCAAGAAAGAGCAATAAGATGGATTGGTCTAAGTCAAGGAAGCATGTGTTCAAAACTAGGGTTTTGGCTTGATTGTGCTTGGAACTTTGTGATGCTTCAAGAACTTGTTTAGGTGAGTTCCATAGCTAGTTTTCCCACCCTTTGGGATTATGATTATGCCATGTATGTTTAGTATGAATAACATGAAATTCTAGGGTTTATGTAATAGTCTAGTTGCCCCTTTTTATGTCATGCATGCTATACATGTTAATACTTGCCATATGCATGTTTTATAAGTTTCCAATGATCAAATATGTTCCAAAACACATAGAGACAATTGGTTTGAGGTTTTTGGGTCAAAAATATCATTTTTAAGTGTTCTGGACTGTCCTAACTCGCCACAGCGAGTTATTACTCGCCACGGCGAGCTAGAACTCCAAAAGGGGGGTCCTGCTCGCCCCCAACTCGCCACGGCGAACTACCACTCGCCTCCCCAGTGAAATCACTCGCCTAGGCGAGTAAGACAGTGAGAAATCTCATTGTTTTGCTTGCTTCAGGCAGGCATGGGGTTTCGCGATGTGGTTTTCTCCGTGGTGTCTTTTTACGAATGTAACCCCCTCAAACCAAGGTCCTAAATGATGATCAAAGAAAGCATGATTTTTATGAGATGAGGCAAGTATCAAGCATGTTAGTAAGGCATGGCATACGAGAGAAACAAGTCATGAATCGGGTAGCAAAATATTCATTAAGCAAAGAAAAACTAGAGCCTCGACATAGTTGTCGAGAACTAGCTAGTTAGCAAGATCCCTAGAATGTTAAGACGCGAAGTATGCTATCTTCGCACATGATTAAGATTAAGATAGCAAGCACGTTAAGTCGTGGTTTGATTAGTTAATCACTCCACCATGATTAAGAACTTACAAGCATGAACAAGTATTTATTTACAGATAATCGGATCGACTCAAGGGTCCGAGATAATAAGCAAGCAAGTATGAATATGTTTATGTATACGTACGACAGGACTATGACTATTAAGTAGGTGGCATGTCTCTTGCTATCCACGTCAGGGGGATACAAGAGTTTCTCGATCTAAGGGGAACGATTCAAGCCGTAAGGGACCCGCATGTCACTGAAATAAGCAAGACGTAGGTGCTCGTGTCTCTTGTTATCCACGCCAGGGGGATACGGGAGGTTCTCGACCTAAGGGGAACGGTTTAAGCCGCAAGGGACCCGCACGACACCGAGGGAGTCCGATGTATGTACATCGGTCATGTATGGGATTGATCTCGGGGTTACTCCATCCGGGACTATCCGTAAAATGAATCAAGATAATAATTGTTTGTTCAACGCTAACATAATTGAATGAACTTAGATACGTTTATGTATGATATGATTATGATTATGTTATGTTCATGGTTATGCAAGAGTGAACCCATGCAAGTTTATGTTTAAGAATAAGAGCATTAGATGCTACATGACAAGTACAAGGCATGGATTAGAGTAAGTAAAGAACATGATACCGATGACGATCTTAGGTTTCCCCTAATCGTCCGGTTTAGCATCGTGCCATGATTATGATATGTTTAGGCCTCGATACATAGAGTGTATTCTTGGCAATGCGGTTTTAGTTTCCCCCTTAACCGCCATGACACGTATAGGAAGTGAAGCCTATAACAAGTTAAGTTATGATTATGACGGCTCTAGTATGCACTACCGTCTAAGTATGCAAGTCCCCACACACGTATAATCAACCGTCAGGTTGTAATGTAGACACGTGGTGACCATAGGTTTCCCCTTGAGGTTGCCCATAGCCTAGGATTTAGGGGAACTCACTGAGACATTATGTCTCATCCCAATCCTTATTTGTTTCAGATAAGCAGGATGTTATGCATGTTCGGAGCCGGATGGATATTACGTCAAGGGTTCGTTCGTAAAGCTGCGGGACGATATGGACATCGAGGATGTATTTTTATGTATGGATGAGTTGTATTGTATTATGATTTATACGAACGTGACTTGATGTAATTATTATTCATTCGTAAAATTTTATGTTGTATATTTTAATGTATCCAGTACTAATATTAACGCACGTGCCAGACTTTCTAGATACGTCTGGTATGGGTGTTACATCGTCAGGCTTCACCACAAATAAACTAGTGCCAGAAATAGCGTGTTTAAGTCCCTGCGATAACAAGAAATCTTATCAAATCAAGAAAAACATTATTGGATACAATCTGACATAAAAGAAGTCAACTCGATATCACTAAGTACCTGGGCAATGATCTTGATGCCCCTCACAGCTTTGATTTCTTTGTGATGTATAAATGATCCCTGAAATTAGACAACATTACTTAGCGCCTGGAAGGCATGCTAATATGAACCGTGAACAACTTTACTTGCTATATCTCGGTGTTCCTTCATGTTACAAATATCATAATCATTTCCTAAGTTTCCAACATTTATCATTTGGACCGATTCGAGTTTCTAAATGCCTTTTTCCTACCCAAACAATACTTAAGTTACAGGATCAATAAAAATAATATCAACCTAGGGCAAAAGAGTCACTAGTTCACATGCCACTAGATGGTTATGGACCAAGGTTTTATAGGTTTGCCATCAAGCAACAAATTTGATAGTAAAATAAATTAATCAAATGCATAAGATATAACAGTACCTTAACACAAAGTTCCTTCATCGGATGAGGTGTCAATAAAGCTCGAATTGTGGTAACAATTGGACCCTAAATTATAAAGTTTATTAGTCCGAGGTAGAAAGTAAGTATTAACAGATGTAGTTAGAATCTAAGATGCTTGCCTGCAATCCAGATACAACTATTTGATCACCTTCATGTAGAACACCATTAACTAAAACAACATCAATAGTAGTTCCATAGCCTTCAATAACCTTGACTTGCAAAACAGTACACTGGTACCCGCCAGTTAAATAACAGTTAAGTCTCTATTGTTAAATGATCAAGAAGTATTCAAGAGTTCAACTACTTAAATATTATTAGAGGAAAGCACTGAAGAAAAAGATCACAGGATCGAAGAATCACAAGGAAGAAAAACTCTGAAAAGAACAAAGTAATCAAAAATGCAATGAAACGCGAATTGATAAAATCACAGAAGAAGAATAAAAGAGAAAGACGAACAAGACAACGTTCTATCTTCATTGTGCGGAAGCAGGGCAAGATTCACTTGCTCTGATACCATCTAAGAATGAAACCGCCATGGAAATCACCATGGATAAAGCTTGAAGCTCTAAGAAGAAGAAAGTGAATGTATTGATTCATCGGAGAAAAACGGTTACAAGTGCAACTTATATAGAAGCTGAGATCTGTAACAAACTACATGCAACACAAATGAAATGTAAGTGAAATGAAATTACAAATTCACTTAAGCTAACTTGAGTGCTAAGTAACTCCTTTATTCTCCTTATTATGTGAGTTTATGACTTGTGCTTCAGTGCTTTCCTCTAATAAATATTATGTGAAAATAAGGCTAACCTGCACGCCTTCACTATACGTAAATTTCTCAATCATGGTCTTTTGGATCCATTGAGACAACAGAAATAACATGTCCGGGATTCCTTCACCACTGAAATATCAAATATTAAAACATCAATACTAAAACACCGACAAAGAATTAGGAAGATGTCATGTAACGCTATAGTTATTGGTTTTTCCCGAAAACAAGGATTTGCCATTGACCCTCTACTCTTACTAAATTATCCCCATCAGAAACAAATGGAGCAGCTTACAGAACTGAAAACAAAAATGAAACTACAAAAATAAGAGCACCCAACAAACTAACTTTATTTGATCAACCTCCCTTGATTCTGGAGTCTTCTCCACCACTCTCCCATACATATTAAACCAAACAAATCCTAAGTGGATGCAGGAACAAGAACAGCGAATAGGTTTCAAAACTATGCTACATGACTACACAGTTACCTTATTGCACCTGTTGGCACAATGCTGAATGTTTCTCGCATTGTTTTGTTTAAATAATACAATTCAGTATTTAGCCCCTGAGACTTGAACTGAGCAATAATCTAGAAGTAAACAGAGAAAAATTAGCATGGCGAACATTAACAAAAACAATCTGCCACCACTTAGAATAAAAGAAAGAAAAAAGAGAAAAAAACTTGTGTTTACTACCTCAAAGACCTTTATATGAAAGTCAGCTTGAACATGCCGATTCTGCTTCATCACTGCTTCACAAATTGGAGCATTGGGACATGCTTTCCAGCGAGGAATCATATCCACCTGCAAAGTTGCAAGAACAGTGTGACAAAATTGAGGAACCGGTAAAAAACACATAATGGAATTTGGAAGCAGCAAGTCATAAAATTGGAATACTGACCTTATTCAAGGCGATGATGAAATTTTTGTTACTCGTTTTTAATAGATTGAGCAAGTCTCTAGTTTGTGGCTCGAATCCACGCATAATGTTCACAACCAAAATTGCAATATCACAACATAATAGAGCTGAACCCCAATAATGGGAGTTATTTAATGATTGGTGGTCAATAAACAGCGTATTACTGCAATATTCCTCAGCACCTTGTTGAATATTGGTTTCTCGAATACGATCTAGAAGCTTGGTTTTGCCAGTGTAGAAATTACCTAACATGTAGCAAATAGGTAAGTTCTCATCACCACTCGGCTTAAAAGGCCCAGCAGACATGAGTTGGTTTATCTTTTTGTCCTCAACTACAACAACTCTAGCATGTTTTCTATCATCAGCCACAGGGATGGAAATAGCACCTGTTGTGGAGGAAAAGCAAAACAAGATATAAATAAGCAGTTACATCAATAGTGTTTTGTTGTTTTACATCAATAGTGGAGGAAAAGCACACCTTTTTTAGGAGTCTGGATCAGCTCCAGTACATAAGTGCTCCAGTTTTCCAGTTTACGTGACCGATGTGTGACACGTGGCAGGGTCAGATTTCAACGGATCAGATTTTAAAAACAAAACCAGATTTTGCTTTCACAACAAAAAAAAAAACAAGAAAGAAAGAGAAACGGTGCACGCGAGAGCGCTCCGCCCTCCTCCGTCACTCTTCTCTGCTGTTCTCCTTCCTCTTCTTCGTTAGTACTGTACTCCGTCGTTCTTCTCTCTTTTGCTTTTCAACAATGCTCCACCGCAATTTTCCATTTCCCTCTCCGACTTGCTATCATCTTCGCAATTTCCCCCTTTTTACAGTGTTAGGGCTGAATTGTATATTGACGGAGACAATTGAAATCGATGAGAGTGTGTTTGGTGGTGATTAAATTGAAGATTGTTTGTTTCAACAGATATGCTTGTGCGGTTGTGCCTCATGTATGCCTGAAGATTTATGTAATTAAGCTTTTGCAAGTGCTGAGATTAGTGTATGTGTTATTGATGGTTGAAAGGATACTGTGTTATTCGTTGTTATAAAATTACGGTGGTGCGGCATTGACTGGCAGTGGCACGGCGGCAGCAGTTACGGTGGTGTAGTAGTGGACAACAACAGTGTACGAGACTTTCTGTTCTGTTTTTTCAATTATTTTAATTAATTAAAATTAAAAAAACTAACTTCGAATCTGATCCGTTGAAAGTATTAAAAGCTATGTGTCACACATCTGTTAAAAGAACAGGACAGAAAATGGATATATAGAAATGGAGCAGATCTTGACTCCTTTTTTAGATTTAGCATTACCTTTCGTCATGACCAGAGCGGGTGTGGTTATGGTGCATAAGGAAATTCCTTATGCACCCTGCGTAAATCCAGAAATGATTTTGGAGTACAACTCACAGAAACCATTCCCACAGTAAAATGGTTTTGGAGTACAACATACTATAATTTTATGTAGGGTGCTGGAAACCATTAAGTACATCTAATGGTTTTGGAGTACAACTCACAAAAACCATTTCTGGATTTATGCAGGGAGCATAAGGATTTTCCTTATGCACCATAACCGCAGCCAACCAGAGCCTCCTTCGATTTCCGACCGCCTTCAGATTAGGGTTTTCACTCACAAACTTGAACTAAAACCTGTTAACTGGCTTTGACGCTTTTTGTGGTTGAAAAATCTAATACTCTATTATATATATATATATATATATAGATATGTAGATATTGAGTAGTTTGTTGAGATATTTAAAAATATTTAAAAATAATTAGTATTAGATTTCCCGTATATTAGATTCCTGAAAAGATAGAGAGAGTGTGAACAGAAAATCATCATCGTTATCGAAGCCCTACTTCTCGTGGATAGCTCGTTGTTGAAACCCTAATTCGAGGGAATGTTACCTCCCACCGATCCAGAAAGATTGGTCTCTTCCTTCCTCTTATTCGCTAGAGGTCAAACCGCTGCCATCGCTAGAAACTTCCTTCAGATTCGCGTCACTCCTACCTTTTTCATCTTCACTCTGATAAATGATTTTTCATGCTGTTGAATCTTTCATATTGGTGTTATTCTCATTCTTTTATCTCATCTTAGTTACGTCATTGTGTATGTATATACGTTTGTGTGATTTTCAACAGACAAACTAGTTATTGAAACTGTGTTTTTTCATGTTTGTGCAGTCGTAAAATTGAACAGGAAACGAGCCGTCATGGGGTTTGGGAATCAGAGCAAGGTGCCACCTCACTTGCTTTTCTCTATTGCCCTCCTTTTCATCTAATGTTCAATGGTTCTTTTAACCAGGCAAATATACATTGCTTGGTTTCAATTTGATTTCAAGCTTGAGCCTGTAAAATCCAGCTCAAATTCAAGCAGGGTTTTAGCCTTTTGAACTTGAGCTTGATTGTTTTCTTAAATTTTTACTCTCTATACGTTAATAGTAGTGTTTATCAGGGTATTTTCTTTTTGCACAAGATTCTTTTGTAATCAAAGTTCTTTAAAAATATATTTTCAATAGAATAAATCAAAGTAAATTAAAAAGAAATGTTATCTATATTGTACTGACTACTAAGTAAAAATAATAATTTTGGTGCCCCTAAAAAAATGTTGTCCTGAGCTGCCGCCCTCAGGGCCACCCCTGTTGTTTTTCACTCAAACCTTCTCCGAATATGCAATTTTTAACTGATATGCAATTATTTGTTCACTCTAGATGGGCCGGTGGTGATAATATATATATTGTGAAATAGTGAAACATGTAACTGACATGCAATTGTGACCAAGGTTTGATTTTTGAGTGCAGGCAAAAATTGTTGCTTCTATGCAGGACAAGTGGTTGTTGGTGAACATACAATCTACCGAGGAATTCAGCTCACATATGGTATTTTATTCTTGGTGCTTCATTTTTGAACTTTCATAATTATTTTGTTTCAACATTATCACTATTGGTGACAATTTTTTCTTTTGTAAAGCTTAATCGGGATACATGGGCAAATGATGCTGTTTCTCAGATCATTAGTACATACTTCATATTTTGGCAGGTCAGTTTGTTTCTCAACTCACCTCAATTTTTGTGGTCGATTTTTTATTTTATTTTATTTTTGAAGTAATATTTTGAATGGTAGGTAGCTTATCATGACTTGTCCTCACCACTTTAGTTGCTCAATCACAGAATCGCGACCCAACTTGAAGGATCGTATGATTTTGTGATCTTGACAACCTTTTGTGTGCTAGAGTATGGCTAGAGTCGGATTTGGTGGGGACGGCCAGGATCGAAGCGGAAAATCGTAGGCACGGTGGAATTTGCGACTCATTCTGTTCGTTTTCCTTCCTTGAAGTTTTGCGGTTCGCGATTCGGGTCAATGACCCTGTTTTAAAAAAAAAAATATTGTATTAAAAAACCCTAAAAAGATACTCTTTTTCTTTTTATTTTTTACGTTCAATACGTTTTTTTACCTTCATTTAACATGAAACAGTTCTTTTATGACCTAAATAAACCAATTAATTATTCTTTCTTTATTTGGAGAGGAAACCAATTAAATATTTTTTTTGTCACTCATTGAACCAATTAATTAGTAAAACCTTCCCAATTCATTCCACTAAGCAATAATTTGTGGAAACTTCCCATTATAGTCCCATAAAATGTGGAACCTTAAAAATGCCATTCACCCAAATCATAGCACTCTACTGCTTTAGTTTGTGCAATCAGTCTCAGTATTTCAAATGTTTAAAGTGAGTAGTTGTGAAATTCATTTGGGCTATATATTGTGACATTTGAAGCAGATTTTTTGTTGCTAATATTAACATATTATTTATTTTATACTATTTGCCTTTGTCAATTTTTTATTTTATTTATTTGTTTGTTTTTTGAATATACAAGTATATGATGATACATCAGAAGGCCAGAAAGTCTGCACTTATTACGGACTGGATTCAATTCCTGTTGTGCTTATTATTGACCCAATCACTGGTAAAAAGACGCGCTCCTGGGGCGGAATGGTTGAACCTGGAATTTTATTAGAAGTATGTGATATGTGATGCAACTTCACAGCTTACTATGATGTATTTTCTTGGGAAACTGAAACATTATTCATACCTAAATCTTGCTGATTTGACGAGCCTTCTGCTTTGTTTAGGGTCTGCTAACATTCTTTGAGGCTGGTCCTAAGGATCACCAGAATACCTTGTCTCACAAGTGTCGTAGAGGAGGATCTAGCCCAAAAAAAACTAAAGGTTTGTTACTCGTCTCTTTGCTGCTGTTATGTTCAGTAAAAGATCAGCTCGACGTTGAAGGTTTCTTTATTTTCCTGCTGACTTATTTGCTTCTTTTTACGTATCAACACTGCATATAATTGATATCTTCTATATCATTGTTAATAGATGGGCCTTGCCCACCTATATGATGTCTTTCATTTGGTTTTAAGTCTTTTCTACCAGAATCTTATGCCATTTACTTTATTGACGGTGAAATTGTATTTGACATGTTTTTCTCCCCGTCATAATCTTGGTTGATGTTACAGCTACTGTAGATTCAGATGTGAGTAAAGAGGAGGATGATGAAGTTCAAAGAGAGCTGGCAGCTGTAAACAATTTAATCGTCAAGATCGAGTTATTACATGAAATTAGAACACACTTACTTGTAAACGATGATTACCGGATTCGCCGAGATTTGAGACAAGAGTCTTCCTTTACCTTTCACATGCTCCGGACTTAGGGTTTTCAATGGGGCAAACCGCTAATGAGCAGAATAGTCAGAGTGATGGCAAAGGGGACCTAGCCTCTCTATTTATAACCGTGCAACCCTAGGCACCACCCATCATGGGCCTAGTGTTTGGGCCTACACTATGTTTCTACACAAATCAGATCAAGTGCCCAAAAGCTCAATATTTATTGATCACTTTTATTAGGGCCTAAGCATCATCAAATGGATCACAACATCAGTCCGTTTTTATTAAAACCAAAACCAACAATTGATTGTAGCCCACAAAATATTAGAAGAAATTCTAACATTCTCCCACTTGGGCAAAATCAATTGTGTATTTTAAAAATAAAATAAAAATAAAAATTTAAAAATAATTTTTTGAAAACGACTCTCGGACTGATAACAAACTTCCTAACGTGGCCACTATATGATCCCATGATGCAACACTTAATAAAGACTCCGTCCAACTAAGAACTGAATGATATCGAAGCATGGCAGTAGTTATATCCTTAATTGATACAACACCTTCCATGGTTACAAATATCACCAATTCCGTCGACTAGTCATTTGTGTAGAGTGTAGCAAGAAATGATATGTCAACGTGATCATCGACCATACTATCATTTTCATTGTCGGTCCTCAATTTCTCTCAATGCCTTAAAGCCAGAGAATGTATGTGATTTCTCTCAAATGCTTAAAGACAAAGAAATTATGTGATTTCTCTCAAATGCTTTAAAGCCAAAGAAATTTTGTGTTTTCTCTCAAATGCCTTAAAGCCAGAGAAATTATGCGGTCCACGGAAAACCACATTGCCTCAGCTCCAAAATAGTGTCAATCACCGGCATAGTGATCCTAACGACACTGAGCTCTAATTTTCACATATAATACATCAGCTCCAAAATAATGTTAACAGCCGGCATAAAGATCCTGTCAACATTGAGCTCAAATTTTTCACATGTAATGCCTCAGCTCCAAAATAGTGTCGATCACCGTTATAGTGATCCCTTCAACAGTGAGCTATAATTTTTCACATTTGATATTTGATATATACAAGAATTCATCTCATCATCAATAATTAAATTGAATGGAAATTCACATCAATATATCAAAGAAAATAAGTGAAAGAAAAATTCATCATCAAAAAATTAATAATATAAAATTCAAACTCCCACTAACCAAATGCGTCAAAAGAATTCACAGTATTCATGTTATTCAAAATGACTCTTGAAAACAATGACCCTAAGTCATTTGGTTAAAAGAACAATTAATGTCAAGGTTAGGAAGCCAATGACTGTAATAAATAATTCATTGCCATAAATTATAGGAGTTGGGAGCCACTAATTTCATTTTCAACAATTTCAAAGGGTTCAAAAATGCTAGTTGTAACCTTTGGTTTTAGTAAATTTGCTTCTAATGCAATCCACACAAGTACCTGGATCATCAAACTTTAAGAAAGGTAGAATATTTACTTTGATTAATTTCTTAGCCCTTTCCCCAATAAATATAATCCAAGTGTTTATGTCATAAAGTAAAGGATGTCTTCCTCAACATTAGACCTTATAGCAACAAAAGTTTTGACAAGGAAAGACGAAGCAAGGTTATGTGAAGTCAAAGACAACTTAAATAAACGATCAACAAAAGATTCAGGGAGTCATGAACCATCTACTAGAGACAATTTATATAGATGAATAAAGGATGAAGCAAGGTTATGTGAGTTTAATCTCAAACTTAGTTTTCTACCTCCAAGAGTAAAACTAAAACAAAGTTGCTCCAACAAGAAAACACAAATAGGATTCATCCTAAATGAAGGTTACGTGAAAGATATTTTTCAAAACAAGTTAAAAACTAGAAAACAAGTTAAAAAACTAGAATGTTAAATTATGGTGACATCTCCCACTGACTTCACAATTACTCCTTGATCATATTAAACTGAAATTAAGTTGACATCTCCCACTGACTTCAAAGTTACTCCTAAATTACAACATTGTCAGATTTTTACGTCCAATAACTTTTCATTGACACATGGAGACCATTATGGTCAGATACTTTAACTTGTGAGTGATCTCCCACTTACCAAAAGGTTATTTCAGTTCAGACATGTTCTCCTAGAGATAACTCCAGATCTTACTTCCATTTCTTACGGTTTGACTCGGTTAAGATCTCGATGGAAGTAAAACAATCATTCATTGATAAGGAAAAAAAATGAATGAATTAAAATATGTCATAAGACGTCATAAGACAAGATATAGCTTAAAATAAACAAGCTATTATAACGAGGCCAATATAATTGTACAATCACCTTTGGGCAGAATGCACAAACTAAGGTCGAAACCCAAGCCAAAACCTCAATTGAGTTAATCAATGAGGATACATTGAACTTGGGAAATTGTCACCTTTGGGCAGACAAATTCATTGGTTCAACATATACTCCAATAACTCCATCTTATATAAGTTAATCAATGAGAATGCATAATAAAAGCATAACAATTATCCATTGAGGAAATATATGAGACAAAACATGAATGCATCAAAATATATCTTTTGACAAGATATAGCTCAAAATAAACAAGCTATCACAATGAGGCCAATATAATTGTACAATCACCTTTGGGAGAATGTACAAACTAAGGTTATAACCCCAGTCAAAACCTCAGGTAAGTTAATCAATGAGCATGTATTGAATTCAGAAATTTGTCACCTTTGGGCAGGCAAATTCCTTAGTTCAAAACATTCTCCAATAACTTATCCCAAATAAATTTTTAATTGTAAAATGCAATAACCACCTTTGGGTTGGAAACTACATGTTACAATTAAAAATATTCCTCAAACTACAAAAGGAAATTTCATCAATCAATCAATAGAGGCGGTCCCACTTTGGTGGTAACGACCTATATCAACGCAAGAAATTCTTTTTGCATAGGAATCAATTACTCTTGTCAAAATATGACACAGAAAAAATATGCATCATTTAAATGCATCTAGACTGGTCAATATCGTTTCAATTTGCATTCATCATAATTTTGTTTGATACAATGCGGTAGAATAGTACGTTAAAAGCACATAGAAGAAAATCAAGATATCATTATCTGTTATCCTTTTGGAAGAGTATTATTACCGCTAAACTCATAATCTCATTAACAAGTAATGATTTAAATCAATTATCTACGCAGCGGAAATATACGAGACTTGAATTTTACCACAATTGAGGATAAAAGACAAAAGAGTCACAAAAAAATATTTAATAAAAGACTATAATATCCTCAATGTAAGTCTCCATAATAAACAAAAGAGTATTTTTCAACAAAGGATATTTGTTTCTCATTTATAGATAATTGATGACATGTAAGATTCTCCCACTTGATAGAGAATGATAGTTGGATTATCAATCCAAGATTTTTAAAACATTCAAACAAATATTCAACTATATTCTCTATCACACAATGGTCATGTCAATTAATATTACACCAATAGGATATGCCCTTCCCCTATAAAATAAGGGAACATGTGTAATCAAATTCAATAAAAGAATTTAAATTAATTAAATCATGGCTAACCTCGAAAAGTGTAATCAATTCTCCTTGTAGAGTCATTAAGCTTCAATGACTTAAAGTTCCGCACAATTTGGCATATTGTCATCTCAATTGGTTCATAATTCAACAACAAACCAGTATAACAAAAGAAAGACTCCAATAATATATCAATACAATGCAAGGATAATAGTTTTCAATTGCTTTCAGAATTGCTCAAAAATTAACTTTTATGATATTCCACAAGCGAGCATACCAATAAGAACAAGGCAATATAGAATTTATACAAAATAAATTCATATACATTGGTATTTAATGATATTGACAAAATTGAGTCTAAAGTAATTTCACAATTACAACACTTTAATAGAATAATTCACTTCTATAAAAGAGAATTTCACAAATAATATTTTAAACTCATCCATGGGAATATATATCTCACAAAAAAAAAAGATTTTACATATTTCACAAAATAAAATTTATTCCCATAAATAAAAATGTGAAAACAATGTTTGGAAATTATTTCCAATCAAATTACTCAATTTTCAAAACAAATCAATCCACCAAAATCAAATCAAAATCTTTTGAAAATGCAAAATTTGATCCATAAAATATTAATCATGGTGTTTTCTTCCGGATTTGAGATAAAATAAAATTATGCATGATGGAATATTCATATAATAATCATGCCAATATTTATTCACATTAGATGCACATGCACAATGAATCACAACATGTGAAATTTGTTTCAAAAATCGCAAACCTTATGGCAATAGAAACAAATATAACATCAATTTTTAGTGACAAAAACAACATCAAAAGGAGTAGCACAAAAATACAAGGTCTTAATTTGAACATGACTACTCAAAATTGTCTCTGGATCCACACATGCAATTGTAATTCAATCATGATAAACATATTTTTAAAGCAACTTCAATCTATGCATAAACCAATCTCAAATCCACTCAAATAATAGAATAGAAACTATAGTCATATATAAAGAAAACTATCCATAAACTTAACAGAAGAAGGAGCCGCACAAAATTGGATCAATTTACCAAATTCACACATATTAATACATCTACGACACATATAAAAATAATAATAATAATAATAATAATAATTGAGCAAACAATTATTTAACTCAAACAATCTTTGATATAGATTAATGAAATTTACCAAAATTCCACAAAGAAAATAATCAAAACTCTTGTTCAAGTAGCTTTATTTTGATTAAAAATTGTTTGTGAGATAATCAAAGATCAAACACATACAACAATAGAAAATATTTAATTTCCCTTTCAGCCATATAATTTTGAAAATTGAAACAATTTCAATGATTCAAATTGAATATTAACAAACAAATCTTTCAATTCAAAACTTCAAACTGAATGCTTAAAACAAGAACAAATTCTTGAGAACAAAGTTGAACGTTATAAACAAACATGCAAATTCACCGTGAAGTACAGACCATATATATAAATATATCAGCCAAAAAAAAAATACCAAGGTTGAAAAGAATATCAAATTCCAAGATATGGCAACGATATTAGAGAAAAATGAGCCAAAGTGAAAAGATTTGATTCTAAATCTTTAGAAACAAATCACTCAAAATTAATCGATATCCATATCCACTTTAAGAACTTGAATTCAATTGTATGATGAGAAACATATCTTTTCCGATCCATATTAATGTAAAATAAATTAATATCCAAAAGGATATCACTTTAATAGCATATGATTCAATCAATTCATGCCAAAATATGATAAATTCTGTCCAAATTAAAAAAAAAAAATCATAGCATGAAATTGAAAATCAATATCACATAGTGGTTCACAAGAATTCCAAAAGCTACGAGAGCATATGAAAAGGAAACTCATGAAAAAAAGATGAATAGAAGGTGCACCCATTCATATTGAGTCAACACCTAACAGTCTTACAATGAAATCCAGTTTGATAATTCAAACATCCTTTGATTAACTGCGGTGTATATGATGCACAAGTTTTTTGTCTATAATTGAATACAAATATGTCTATGAGCGACATATATATTCATAAATTCAACAAAACAAAATTTAAAAAGGCAATCACCGTGTAATTATAGTCCCCTCAAAAGAACAATGGTGACTAACAAAATATTCGGGGAGTTAAAAGCTTTTCTAAATTTTTGTTTTCTGTACAGTTGAATACAAAATATGGATTTAGAAAATTAGCATATATGATTTGAATGAAACTAAAACTGAGTTGGCACACAATTTCAACAACTTTAACTTGAAATTGAATTAAATAAAAGTTTGATGTCGTAAAAGCTGAATTCTTAATTTATAACAATCCAAAAATAAAATTAGAGAAAGGGTATGAATTCAGCTTAAAAATACAGTTTGGGACAACAACGATTTGTCAAGAACACAACAATACGGTATAACAGAGGCCTAGGAACGGCGATTGTAATCCCAAATCAAATTTAAAACAAGTTTTGAAACAACTCAATAGAGATAAATTGCGATTTACAGCACAACGCTTATGCAGTCTACAAATATCAAATGTTAGGGTTCTAAATCATATAATAATAATAGGCTCTGATACCACATGTAAACAATTTAATCGTCAAGATCGAGTTATTACATGAAATTAGAACACACTTACTAGTAAACGATGATTACCGGATTCGCCGAGATTTGAGACAAGAGTCTTCCTTTACCTTTCACATGCTACAGACTTAGGGTTTTCAATGGGGCAAACCGCTAATGAGCAGAATAGTCAGAGTGATGGCAAAGGGGACCTAGCCTCTCTATTTATAACTGTGCAACCCTAGGCACCACCCATCATGGGCCTAGTGTTTGGGCCTACACTATGTTTCTACACAAATCAGATCAAGTGCCCAAAAGCCCAATATTTATTGATCACTTTTATTAGGGCCTAAGCATCATCAAATGGATCACAACATCAGTCCGTTTTTATTAAAACCAAAACCAACAATTGATTGTAGCCCACAAAATATTAGAAGAAATTCTAACAGCAGCTTCATTGGAAAGAATGAAACAATCAAGTCAAATCCCTGCAGGAAATAATAAAGATGCAAATGTTGCTGGCAACTTCCAAGAAACAACCTTAATAGAATTTTCCTACAACAACAGCTATCACTCGAGTATTGGAATGGCACCTTATGAAGTGTTGTATGGCAGGAAGTGTAGAACTCCTTTGTGTTGGGCTGAAGTCGGTGATAAAAGCATTATTGGACCAGAAATCATTCAAGAGACCACTTTGAAAATTAAGTCAATCTAGGAAAAGATGAGAACGGCTCAGAGTCGTCAGAAAAGTTATGCGAACAAGAGACGACGACCTTTAGAGTTTGTTGAAGGTGATCATGTGTTTCTAAAGGTTACTCCTAAATTGGGTTTAAGGGGTGTTTTCAGAACTAAGAAGTCGTGTCCAAGATATGTGGGACCGTTTTTGATACTCAAGCGTATCGGACTAGTGGCTTACCAGTTAGCTTTACCTCTGGCTATGTCAGGATTACATGATGTATTTCATGTATCTCAACTGAAGAAGTACATTCCAGATCCTTTCCAAACAGTGGAGTTAGATTCCATAGAATTGAGATCGAATTTGACATTCCAACCGAAACCAGAAAGAATAGTAGATCGTGACGTCAAATCCCTCAGGTTCAAAGAGATTCCTATAGTGAAGGTAGTATGGACGGGTTCGCCAGATGGGGAAGCTACGTGGGAACTTGAATCAGAGATGTTGAACCAGTATCCACATTTGTTTTCAGGTATATTCTAAATTTCGAGGACGAAATTTTTTTTAAGGGGGTAAAATGTAATATCCCGTTTATTAGGAATCGAGGTAATATCTGAAAACGATAAAAATGCGCTCGTTAAGGTAAGGGGTATTCTTGGAATTTCACGCCAAGTTGGTACTTAAGCATGTTGGTACCAACATCCTTCACAATTCTCTTATCTTTCTCTCTCTAGGGTTTCCATTGGTTTCTTTGCTCTCTCTTCTCTCCAGAAATTGTCACCACTACTCTTCACCAACAATTGATTCTTCACTCCCTCTTCTCTCAATCTTCCATCAAGATAGAAATTAAGTAAGGTTAGGGTTTGACTAAGTTGTAGGAAGCAAGCTTCACCAAACATCTTTCTCTCATCTAGAGTTTTGCTCCTTAGGTTGTGTTGTTAGAGTCTTGAGGTTGTGAGCCTATCTTCAGGTTATTTTTGAGGTGAGTTCTTAGTTAGTTACTACTCATGGGATGTGTGTTATGCTTGCAAGAAAACTATACATATTTTTTAGGGTTTACACATAGAGAAAGTTACCCCTTTCATGTCATGCATCATTATACTTGTGAATACTTGCTTAATGACTGATTTTCAGGTTCTATATGATCACTAGTGTCAAGATATGCCTTGGGATGCTTTGTTTTGAGGATTTTGGGTTAAAAACACCATTTTTGACAGTTCTGGACTGTCACAACTCGCCACGGCGAGCAACTGGCTCGCAGGGCGAGCTAGACTCAGAGAACCAGTGTTCTGCTCGCCTTCTACTTGCGTAGGCGAGTAGCTACTCGCCTCCCACACAGATTTACTCGCCATGGAGAGCAGACAGTGAGGGATCTCATTGTTTTGCTCGCTATGGGTGGTTCGGGCCTTTCGCGGGCAGTTTTCTTTAAGCGATCTTTTAAACAATAACCCCTCAAACCAAGACTCCAAGGCATAGGTTTTAAAATGATTTCTTGAATGAGAATCAAGTATTTACTTGTATAGTAAAGTGTAAGACCCGTAATTTTGAAAATAAATAAATGTTAATAATATAATATTATGCTACCTCGTTTATTTTAGTTTACGATCAAATAAAAATGAATAATAGCTTCGATGATGAATTTTTATCGCTACTCGAATATTTTGTAGTTTTTGTCCCGATAGCGACCCATGATAAATTTTTCAGAAAATTTCTCGAGAATTTAGTTTTCAGTCTCTTCCATAAACGGAAGAAGATGACGATTCCACCTCCCCAGATGAGTTGACTATTTCGTCTTAGGGATTTGACCAGCAACATAATCAGTAGGGAGAAAGCTTCTAGGATGGTGTCATATGTAGGTCCAATACCCAACTTTCTTTATTTTTATAGTAAGATCAGCTTAGTGGTCCTGTCAATTTTAGATAAAATTTTGGATAGGAAACTTTCCCTCTGCTTAGGGATGTAATTGTGTCTTGTAAATTATTCTGTTGCCAAACAAAGCTCTATATAACTCTGACGTTCATTTTGAAAAGGAACCTTCACTTTATTTTTTAATAAAAGTCTATGACTTGAGTATATAAAGGTTTTATTTATTCTTTCGTTCCAAATAAAAAAAACAGACACAATTTTTGGTGCTGAAAAAAAATGGGGCGTTACATAAGGCATGACATATGAGCGAAGTATTGGCTTTATGATCGGGTAGTAAGACTATACATGTTAAAGTAAGGGAATGAACATAGAGCCTCGACATAGTTGTCGAGAATTAGATAGTGATGCTTGGATAGTTATGCTAAGATGTGACGATTGTATATCTTTTCACAAGAAGTTTAATCATGTAAGCTAAGACAAGAATCATATATGGTCAAGGCCATTAAGAAAGTAAAGGTGTCGTGTCTTTTGTATTCCTTCGAAGGTTGGATATAAAAGGTTCTCCAAGGGGAATGGGGTGAGCCATAAGGGACCCGCACGTCACTAAAGGAGTCTGGTACGCCCTTGCTAGGCATTTTACCGGTAGTAAGGGATTAACTTTCGGGGTTACTCCACCCAGGATAATCCGTAAAATGAACTCAGATGTTAATGATTGTTCAACGCTAACCTCTAACTTAATGTTTGAACACATATGTTATGCTTATGTATGTAATGCGATGTTTGTTATGTACAAGTTTAGAAGCAAGGCAAGCTCAAGAAGTTATGCCGGCAACGATCTTAGGTTTTCCCTAGGCTAAGAATCATATCGTGATCATGTATTGTTTAGGCCTTGATGCGTAAAGCGAATCTTGGCGTAGTGGTTTAGTTTTCCCTTAACCGCCATGACACGTATAGGAAGTTAGACCTATAACAAGATACGAAGAAACTTTGACGGATCTATAGGTTTTCCCGAGGTTATCACTAGCCTTGGGCTAGATAGAACTCACTGAGGCATTATGTCTCATCCCTCTCATTATTTGTTCAGGTTCACAGGTTACTCGATGAAAAGGTAAGGAAAAAGCTTTGGAATGACCGTGTGTTCGTGCAAACATACTTGAAGTTGGACTTAAGGATGCATATGTATAATTATAAGACATGTTATGTTGACTTATTGTAAATAAGTGTCATATGGTTGTCTAAGTGAACTCTATGTAGCATAATACTTGGTGTTTGTATCGAAATTCTCGACTTAAAGTCGTTTCTGTATTGTAAATATTAATGTATCCAATATCAGTTATAACGCACTTTTGAATATTCTAGACACTTTCAAATAAGGCATTACAAACCCACTTGAATTTGTCTGATTGGTTTATGACATTGTAGTATGCTCCTTTGATGGTTTCATGTTCGATTATCATCAGATAAACTATTTTATATAGAGTTTTACTCTGATTTTAAATAAGGTCCCTACAAGTAGACAAATAGATAAATTAATCTATTTATTTAGTCGGTCATTGAAGCGGATACCGAATTTTAAAAAAAAAAATTGCAAACGATCATCATGAAGTCTTTGGCAAATGATTTTCTTATTTATAAATGATAGGTGGTTTTCATTGTTGTGGGTTTAAGAAAAAAAAGTGCAAGTAAACCATTATGTATTCTTCAATATATAGGAAATTGACTTAAGATGGCTCAATCTCTAATATGGTTTCTATTTCTCGGAAAAAAAAAAAGTTCAATACCTCTAAAATATATTCTGCGTTTTAAAATGAGTGTCGTTTTAGTAAAAAAAATTGTTTCAAAATGAATGTCACTTTCAGTTTCCAATGCAATAATAACTTTTTCTTTTCAATTGTACCCTTCAATTAATATTATATACACTACTTCCAAAGAATTATTTTTTCTTTAATGAAAAACAAACCAATAGTTTTTTTCACTACGCCAAAAAAGTTGATTAATAGCACTTTTTTTAGCCTTTAATAGCACTTAAAAGTGCTATTAAAGCCCCCGCTATTGTAGGGTATACCCCCTATAATAGCACTTTTAAAATGCTATTAAAGACCATGTATTAATAGCACTTTCAATAAAAGTGCTATCTTTAGTCATTTATTTTTACCGTCGTTAATAGCCCTTTTTATAAAAGTGCTATCGTAAGTCTTTTTTCTTTTTCTTTTTTTTTAAAATTAATTAATTCTAGAGATCATTTAAAATAGTTATATATTTATAGAGGAATTTCATTACTCATAAAAAAATACAAAACAAGTCATTCAATGTATTCATTGTAAAAGAACCTAAACACAATGTATATATTATCAAGAAAAGTTTTTCAAATTCAAACAAAAAAAGCTCTTCAAATTCAAACCAACCAATAGTTGATTAGGATAATTTGGTTAAATAACATCTTTCTTTCTTTTAATTAACGCATTCCTTAATATATGTGTAAAAACCTTAAACGACACTCATTTTAAAACAGAGGAGGTACCGTTTTTTGTCTTCAAATGAAGTACTCGCGCAATAAGTGGGTCAATATCCAGTTATTATTTGTAAATCACATATAACTAAGTTAGTTGAGTTCTTCCTTAAAAAAAAAAAAAAAAGTTAGTTGAGTTCCAATATGACGTAGACTTAATCATGCATCACAACGGCCTCAACTGCAGAGTTTAAAGTTTGATATGGTAATTATTCCAGCCAGCCAAGCTAAGACGAAAATCATCACCCTTTTCCTACAAATTTATCACCATATAAAAAATGGAAAATAGCATTGAAAAACATCATATGCATACAAGTCATTCTAATGTAATCACTATGATGATTCACATGAAACTCCAGTGTAAGAAAATACATAGAAAGTCTCAACTTTAAACATCAATGCATACACGTCTTTCTTAAACAATATTGCAGAATGACGAAGGCAAAATAAAAATATTCCTTTAACTAGATAAATATAGGTCTCGAGAAATACAATTTTCATATCACAAAAACACAAATCAGAAGTTTGACTAAAATCACTACTACAAAAATGGGCTTATATAGCGCTTTTTTTTTGCTTTAGATAGCGCTTTTGAAGCGCTACTGTAAATGGCGCTGGTAAAAGTAATATAGCGCTTTTTTTCCTGTATAAAGCGCTAGCTAAAGCATGGTTTATATAGCGCTTTATGTCAAAAAGCGCTAGCAAAGGTTCTCCTTAGATAGCGTTTTTAAAAAAAAAAACGCCATCTAAGACAGGTTTAAAGACAGCGTTTTTGTTTTAAAAGCGCTATGTAACAATATGTTTAGATAACACTTTATAAAGGAAAAAAGCGCTAGGAGAAGCATTTATTTTATTTTTTTTGTCAAATTTTTTTTCCTTTGCACATAGCGTTTTTTATTAATTTAAAGTAAAATATGTATAAAGTCAAAAAATTAAAGGGAAATATATATAATTTTGGCACATTATAATTGGGACTATTATTTATCAAATAAAACTTAACCATATCATAAAAAATGTATGTATATATAGCAAAAAATCAGAAAAGTATAGCCTCTAATATGGTAACATAGATATTTCTAGGAGTTACAACTAAATAGTTAATATAAAGATCAAAATCTTCTATGGTATCATATGCAGTCTTCATCTATCTTCTTGGTCTTCTCAACATTTTTATCCAAAACAAGCAAGCAAATCATCATTCATTACCAAATTTCGTTCACTCTCCTCCACCTGAATATACACCAGAAAACACCATTAAGCAATAACACTATATTATATTAAAGATAAATTCAAAGTACTACTGATCATGAGTACAAATTAAAGCAAGATTATAAATTAAAACAACTACCACTTCTAGCAAATATATTTAGAAACATGAAACTCACCTTATCATAAAAATATCATATAAAATTTAGGCTGAGCATGAACTGACACCATTCTTCTTGGATTTCTCTTAGTTTATCTTTTGAGTATGTCACACACTTGAAATCATCAATGTACTGCATATATTATAACAAAAAAAAAACATGTTACTTAATAAACTTAATTATATACAAATATTATATTTTAATATAAAAATAACATACCAGCTTTGGAATCTCGTTTAGTTTTGAAATAAGAATATCTTTCATAAACCTCATCACAAAGTACCCACAATCTATACCATTTTCTTGGCGAGGACACTACAAAATATAAGATAAGTTTGTATCAATCAAATGTAACACATGTAACAAATAGATAAGAATAAATTTAAATATGAATATACACTTCGGATATTACTCCTATTTAACAACCAATACATTACATGACATGAACTAATACATTACCGAAGGATCAAAGGACAACGTTAACATAGACATAAACACTTTTAATAGAATATTACTACTAATTAATTAAGTTTATTGAAAGATATAATATATCTATTAGAATAAACAAGAAAAGCAAACTTTTGATCTAAAGTAAAAAAAGATAAGCACGTCACATACTCGTATATAACTAAGCAAATAACATATGAAATTATGAATATAGTTCACTAAGTGTTGTTGCAGGTTACACCTTCCAATAAAATCCCAGGGTTTCTTGTGTTTGTGTTGAAGTCATTTGGAGAAACTCCAAATTTGAGTGGATTGCAAACAACCTTCAGAGACTCCCAGCCGGAATGCCACATATTGTTCTTGTATTTAATCAACGATGACAGAATGAGCCCAAACTCCACTGTTCCATCTTTGCGGCTTTGAGCAATGCTGGTCGCCGCGCCGCCAAAATCAAAAGGCTTGTTCACCGACAACGTCATATGAATCACACTCTTTTTATGGGTGGTGAAAGATGGAAGAGATGATTTGGTTAGAACAAGACCTTCACCTCGGTAAAAGATCTCAGCAGAGACGGCGTCGTAACAAACATGAGAATGGCTTGTGGGGTTATCAACGGAGACGGTAATGTTGAACTCGGCTGTGAGTTGGGTGTTGCTAATGGTTAGTGAGTTGAGTGAACCCTCTGAATCGACTTCGAAGTTTGGGAGGTTGGGAAAAATTGAGTCGCGGTCTATCTATCTGAGTGTCAGTTAATTTAACCAAGAATACAATCACTAGAGGGATGAGACCGAAAACGAACACAAAGGTAAAGAGACAGCAGCAAGCTCTGGAAGGCGAAACCTTTTCTTGGGTATCTTTGTGAGTAGAAGTTGGAAACGCAGCCATTGCTAGGGTTTGTTTGTGACGAGAAGTTATTTTCAATGCTAGGGATGTCTTTGTGAAGTTGGAGACAAAGAGAGTTTAAATAGAGTGATACACTCAGTAATATACTCCTAGTTTGTTACATTGGAGGAGTGTTATTCTCCTAGTTAGTTTTAAAGATTAAATCTAAATTCTTTAAATTCTTAATTTTAGTTATTATAAATATGCTGATACACTTCGGAGTAATATCCTTTAGTTTGTTACATAGTTTGCTAATACATTACAGCACATGACATGAATTAATATAAAAACCCCTATTTAACAACCAATACATTACATATAACATAAACACATTTGTCAAAAAAAAAAACATAAACATTATAACCTAAAATTTCACAATAACTTACTTTAGTGATTAATAGAGGTTATAACTTATAAAGGTTCTATTCAACAACCCAGAAAGACCAATCAAAGGAGGGATTATCTAAAGCTAGAAACAAGGTTGATCAAGAGGGATTTCCAATTTCAATATCAAAATTCAATTCAATAACCCAAAGAGAGATTAAATGAGAAGAGCTTGTACCTATGTCTTTGAAACCATGTGTATTGTGTTGTGTCCAAGGTGATCGATGCAGTAGCTAGCAGGAGATGTTCTTGTTGTCGCTTTGTACGTTTCACTGAGTTTTTTCTCTCTCTGTCGTGTGCTTTTGTTTCAATTTGGGATTGGAAAATTGTTTTATTAGCATTAAGATGAATTTATAATTAAGTGTGGGCCACTATTGACTACTACAGTTCCATTCAATTATTAAGAGTGTATGGGGTATTTTAATTTTTTTTTTGCGAGAATATGATTTATTTATGGAAAAGTAGGATTTAGTAGGATCTGGAAATTTTGATTTGTTTTTTTAGATTTGTTTTTTTAGTTTGGATTTGTTTTTTGGAAAAAGTTTGGATTTGTTTTTTTGGAAAAGTTTGGATTTAGTTTGTTATATATTTGATTTGTTTTTTTAGTTTGGATTTGTTTTTTGGAAAAAGTTTGAATTTTTTTTTTGAAAAAGATTGGATTTAGTTTGTTATATATAATATATATATGATAAAAATATTAAAAAAAAAGGTGTGCTTTGTTACTGCAATCCATTTTTCATTAAAATTCAAAAAAATAAAATTGAAATATGCTATGCAGGGGATCGAACAGGGGACCTGTTAGTTAATGTACATTAAATCACTTTATAAAATGACGCTTTTTTTAACCTATAAGCGTTATCTTTGTCAAGCATACAGAAGTGCTTTTTTTAACTTATAAGCGCTATTTAAGGTTTATTTCTATATAGCGCTTTTCATAAAAAGCGCCATATACGATTAATCATGTTTTTTTATTTAAATATATATTATTTTTATTTAACCTATACTGACGCTTTCAATACAAAGCGCTATATATACTTAAAAGGATAGATAGTGCTTTTTCAAAAAAGCGCTAGCTAAGACCTCCGTGTTTTAATTTATAGCGCTTTAGCGTTAAAAGCGCTACTTATGAGGCGCTATATTTTCCCAATTTTGTAGTAGTGAATGGCGGAAATTGCAGTGTCTTTTGCTATTGACCAACTGCTTCCATTGTTGACAGAAGAAGTCAATCTTCTCAAAGGTATTCACAAGGAATTTGCAGACATTAAAGATGAACTTGAAAGCATCCAAGCCTTCCTTAAGGATGCTGATAGAAGAGCTGCAGGTGAAGAAGATGAGATTTGTGAAGGAGTCAAAACATGGGTGAAACAAGTTAGGGAAACAACCTTTCGCATAGAAGACATCATTGATGATTATACGATCCATGTGAGACAACAACCTCGTGATCTTGGGTGTATGTCTTTACTCCATAATATTAGTCACTTACTCAAAACTATGATCCCTCGCCATCGAATAGCGTCCAAGATTCAAGGCATTAAGTCATATGTGCATGGATCAAGGAAAGAAGTGAAAGGTATGGCTTCCAAATCCATCCTTCTATTGAACAAGGATCAAGCCACTTTAGAGGAAGCCAGAAGGCGAAATGGCATGACCCTCGAATGGCTGCTTTATATATTGATGAATCTGAAATTGTTGGCTTTCAAGAACCCAAAAATAGATTGATTGGATTGTTGGTAGATGGAAGAGAAGAGCGCACTGTCATCGCTGTGGTAGGAATGGGAGGACAAGGAAAATCTACTCTTGCCAAAAAGGTTTTCGACAGCAAAGAGGTCGTGGGACACTTCGAATATCGTGTATGGGTCACAGTGGCACAATCATACAATATAGAGGGGTTGCTGAGATACATGTTGAAGGAGATTTACCAACAAAAAGGAGATGACCCTTCTCAAGATATCTCTGAAATGGATCTAGGGTCATTGATTTCTAAGTTGAGAAACCACTTGCAACAAAAGAGGTATGTTTTTGTATTTGATGATGTATGGACCATAGATTTTTGGAATGAAATAGAGCATGTTGTGATTGATAATAAAAATGGGAGTAAGATATTGATTACAACAAGAAGTATGGATGTTGCTATTTATTGTAAAAAATCATCTTTTATTGAGGTGCATGAACTACAACCTTTAACTGAAGAACAATCTTTTGAGTTGTTCAATAAGAAGGTATTTCGATTTCACTTTGATGGAAGTTGTCCACAAGATCTAATTGATATATCTTCTGAAATCTCTAGAAAATGCAAGGGTTTACCACTAGCAATTGTAGCCATTGGTGGTCTTTTATCTACAAAGTTGAAAAATGCATTTGATTGGCGGAGATTTAATGAAAATATGAGTTTTAATGAAAATATGACTTTAGAGCTAAAGAAGGATCCCAATTTGATGGGGATTAAAAAAATATTAGGTTTCAGCTATGATGATTTGCCTCTTTATCTTAAATCATGTTTATTGTATTTTGGATTATATCCAGAAGATTATAAAGTTGATTCAAAGAGATTGATTCGGTAATGGATAGCTGAAGGGTTTGTAAAAGAAGAAAGGGGGAATACTTTGGAAGAAGTTGCAGAAGGATACTTAACAGAGTTGATCCATAGAAGTTTGGTGCAAGTATCTTCAGTAAGAATCGATGGAAAAACAAAAAATTGTTGCGTTCATGATCTAATACATATGATGATCCTTGAAAAGTGTGAGGATTTAAGTTTCTGCAAGTATATTAGTGAAGATGGTCATTCATCTTTAAGTGAAATTACTCGACGCCTATCAATAGCATCCAATTCCAATGATTTTATGGCATGCACTAAAAAACACTCAAGTGTTCGGTCACTAATGGTTTTCACAGAAAATTTAGACCGATGCTCTCTGAGGAGGTTCTATACAAAATGTAGGTGGTTGAAGGTGCTTCATTTTGAAGATGATAATTGGTTTATGGGTGATGAAGATTTGAGAAGTTTGATCCACTTGAAATATTTAAGCTGCAAGAATTCTTCGGGGGACGGATACGTATATCTTTCCAAATCAATTGCCATGCTCCAAAACCTAGAGACCTTGGATCTAAGGGGGGTTAATGTTAGGTTATATGATATACCAAAGGAGACTAGAATGTTCAGAAAGCTGCGGCATTTTCGAGGTTACAAAATCTCTTTGTTTCAATTGAAGGGTTGTATAGGAGGCATGGAATCGCTACAAACACTAAGTGAGGTGGAAATAGATAGCAATTATGAGGATGGAATAGAGTTAATTAAGGAGTTGGGAAAGTTGAGGCAGTTAAGGAAATTGGGTTTGGTTGGTGTTAGAAGAGAACATGGAAGCGCTTTATCTTCCGTATTGAATGAGCTGCGACACTTGGAGAAACTACGCATTGGAAAAAAAATAGGATATTACTCTGTTTATGTTCATGATGTTATTGATTTTCATTTCGTTTCATCCCCTCCTATGCTTCGAACTCTTAAAACACGGGCAAAGTTGACGAAGTTTCCAGAATGGATTCCCAAGTTTCAAAATCTGGTTGAGTTGATGTTAAGACGCTCCGGTTTAATAGAAGATCCAATAAGGTCTCTTGAAAATCTGCAAAACTTGATGTCCCTCTCAATCATCAACAATGCTTATGAAGGTGAAAGCTTACATTTTCATGACGGAGGGTTACAACATCTAAAGGAACTATATATTAGAGAATCGCCTAACTTGCATTCAATTGTCATCGACAAAGGAGCGCTGAATTCTCTAAAAATGTTCGACTTATCTAGTATCCCCAACCTCAACACGGTTCCAGATGGCATCCGATGTTGGAAATTTAGGTCATAATAATAGATTTCATAACACATATTCAACAATTAAGAATCAATAGCGGAAGCAAACAAAACATTGAACATGATTATGATCGGATCCACGACATGTTTGATTTATCAAGGATATTAAGAATTAGATATTAGGAATACCTGCATAAAGCTTTCATGGCAGCCCTCTCAACGGCAGCGGTAAACAGAGAAAGGTGATATGACACAAACAAGAACGTTAGCGGCGGCTGATTTGGTTCTTCCTCAAACAGTACGTTTATGCCTCAAGTTCCCTTCAGATGGGGAGAAAAGAGAGTTCACCGTGTATAGTATATTGGGGATCATAGCCTCTTTTATATTGGATGGCCATTAGGGTTTCCCATTATTCCGTTAATGGGCCATCCGGACATCCACTCATTGAGTCCATATCAACTAATTAAATATTTAACTAATTATCCAATTAGAAATCTAATAGCCTTATTACTTAATTTGATCACTAATCAGCTAAGGCTCACAATTGATAAATAGCTAATATAATTATTATTACGATATTTGCCCACATAATGATATTGGAATATAATAAAATAATAAAATAGTCCAACATCCGACACTTAGAAAAGCTTGAAGTTCTTGATGTTTGGGATATGCCCTGTGTAGAGTTTTATCCTAAACTTTAAGGACTAAGGAGTTTGAAAGCATATGCCATTGAATTTCAAGGAGGGGAAAAGGTGAACACTTTCTTCAATATAAATGACAAATTATATTTATGGAAATCTTTTTTGTTTTTTTATCATTCTGTTATAAGCTTTATTTTTCTTCCTGAAATAAATTTTCTATTTTGCGTACCAGTAATTTTCTTCTGTCATATGATTTGTATTTTTAAAACAGTTTTATTGTACTGTGCCCTAAAGAGTTATTTTGTTGTTAATCTGTAGGTGGTTGGCTTCTAGTGTGATGTAAAACGAAATTTCTTCCAAGTGGACTTTTACAACAGGAGGCTGATTATGTTCATGATTTGGAACTTCTATTCTAGTGAAAAAAAAAGAATGTGGTGTTCGTTTGTTCGTTTGAGATTTGAGTTGTTTATTATGTATTGTATTTATTTCTTTCTTAAAGTGAAGTTTTATGTAATATAAATTAGGCTTAAACAACTTTTATCACTTATCTTTGTTTCGGGGTTTATATTGGTCCTTTATTAAAATAAAGGTACATATAGGTCCTTTAAGGTGTTAAGCTGGTACCACAGTCCTTTTCATGCGAATTCATGGTTTTAAAGTATGAGATCCATGTGAATTTGTGTTGGATCCACTCTCTGCATCATTGTTCAACGATTTCAGAAAGGATGATGATGAGGAACACTCGTGAACTTGACATGTTTGCTCAGATGGGAAAAAAGATTGGTTGAAATCTCTAATTTGGGTCGAAGAAATTGGGGATATATGGGTTTCAATGAACCTTAATTTTGATTTACGGGGGAATTGGTAAATTGGGAAGAATGAGATGTTAACTTACATGCCTGGACCTTTTTTTAAATAAGGGACCAATATGTAACTTACATGCCATGTTCTAGTGTTTCTTCCTGATTTATTTAATTGAGAGTGTTTTTCATATCATTGCTTTGTACCTGTGAAGCCCCGATACTTCAAAATAGATGATGTATCGTATCTCCTGCGTATCCTGCACCGATACGTGCCCGATACTTTCCGATACGTATCATGAGAGTATCCAAAGTTTAAATTTTATTTTTTTTTTTAAAATAATTATCCAATACTTCTCGATACGTATCAGGAGTGTATCCGATAATTATCCTGCATCGATACCTGCCCCGATATTTTCCAATTAATGTTAACTAAAATAACTTAACTCTTGAGAACTAATGTGTTCTTTTTTGGATATAGTGCTTTTTTTGGGATAGAAATAGTATAACATTAACAATGTTCCATTTGGATATAGTATAGCAGTGATGATGCTCTTTTTGGGATATATTGTTTATGTAATTGACTAATCATCAATCTCTTAATATTCAATATTATTTATATTTGATGTGCTACGAGCCTATGACTGGTTTCTTTTGTTTGTTAATATATTTGCATATTAAAAAAACTTGTTATAATTATATTGTAAATTTAATTATAGATTTTTTTTATTAACGTATCCCAGCCGTATCGTATCTTGATTTTTGAAATTTTTCCATATCAGCGTATCGATGCAGTATCGTATCTCATATCCGCGCTTCACAGCTTTGTACTATGTTACAATTTTACAGGTTTAAACATAACTGAAATTTGAATTAAACATACTGACTTGTTATTGGGACTTCACTGGAAAAAATAACTAAGAAAGTAGGAGTTGGATAGACTACCCACGTTAAAATCCAACATAAAATGAGATTCAGGTTTTTGTTAGCAATGACTTCCAAACTCCAACACCGACTGTAAAATCAAATTGGATGTTGAAATATAAGAGCACATCAGAGATGGAAGCAGCATTAATAAGAGATCAGCAACAAGAAGAACAAAGAGATCTTCAGTTACTTGCTCCTCAAGTCATAGAAATAAAACGCTAATGAAGTGTTAGTTAGAGGAATAACTAACTTCCTTGTATTCAGGAAGCTTAGGCAGTGATATAGTGCAGCTAGTACATGTTAGTCTTACAATATAGTAACACCTTGTAACTATATAAGAACACCTTGTAACTAACTCTTTTAACTTTTTGCATCTCTTCAACTATTATCAATACAATAATTTTACAAGCTTTTTCTCTCAACCTTCATGGATGCCATGTTTCTCAACATGGTATCAGAGCAAATCTGGTATCCTCCTTGAAGGATTTTCCGCTGCATTTTCTTGAGAAAAATTAATTTTCTCACGACAGTTTCATTTTCCTTTTCTTTCTCATTCTATGTTTTCCTTTCTCACTTTCTCGAGAAAATTAATTTTTCTCTGTTTTCTTCTTCGTCATTCTGGATTGTATCCTTTTCTTCTTGATTTTCATTTCATCAAATTTCCTTGATTCAGTTCTGTTTCTTGTCTTCTCATTAGCGATTTTGTTCGCAAATCAGTTAGAATTTGTTGTTATCATTTTCCCCAAATCCTAGGGTTTCATGATTACAATTCAATTCCAATCCACTTTCTTGATTTCATATTCATATTCGTTTTCACTTTCTTCGCGTTCTCGATCGGTTTCGTTTTCGTTATCAATTTCATCTGTGAATCTCTTGTTTCAGTTTTCTGGTTGCGATTGTGTTTTGATCGCGGATTTGTGTTCTCACCTTTTCCGTTTTTTTTTCTTCTTGCTTTCTGTTCTATGAATCTTTCGATTTCTCATTGAGTCCACATTTGTTCTTGTGATGGCGATCATGTTCGCGTTTTTTTATTTTCAGTCAGTTTCGAAATTTCTTGATCAATTTCAACTTCGATTTCACGTGCGATTCGTATGTCTTGTTCGAATTCTCCATCGATTGCAATTCGGTCTTGATTTTCGATCCGCTCGTCCTTGATTCGATTTGAATCCGCTTTCGCACGTGTATGTATGTTGTTTGAAGGATTTCTTTGAATCTGGATTTGCTTCATGCTTCTGTTATTTCTTGCACAAGCTGTTCAGAAGCTGTTTTTTGTGTTCAGAAGCTGTTTGGTTCAGATGCTGTTTGGATCAGAAGCTGTTTGGTTCAGAAGCTGTTTGGTTCAGAAGCTGTTTTGGTCAGAAGCGGTTTTGTAGTTCAGAAGCTGTTTTGGTCAGAAGCTGTTTTGTTGTTTCAGAAGCCGTTTTGTTGGTTCAGAAGTTGTATTCTTCAGAAGCTTTTTTTTGTGTGTTTCTCTGTTCAGAAGCGAAGGAGACACAGAGTCTGAAGCTTCCTCACATGTTCTCAGTTGGGCTGGGCTTGCTCAACTGGGCTTCTTTTACTTTTTCTCTCCTTTATTCTCTAGCTGGTTTATTGATGAGCTATCCACTTTTAGCACGATCTGAGTATTGATGCTTCACTCTATAGCCATCAACCATGCTCTCTTTCCTGACTCCTTTATTCTCTAGCTGGTTTATTGATGAGCTATCCACTTTTAGCACAATCTGAGTATTGATGCTTCACTTTATAGCCATCAACCAGCACTCTCTTGATTTTCTGATGTTGAATTGTTGAGTCCTCTGATGAGCTACCTACCTTTTAGCACAACTTGAGTATTGTGCATCACTTTGTAGCCATCAAGACACTTTCTGATGTTAATTGTTGAGTCCTCTGATGTGCTAACTACCTTTTAGCACAACTTTAGTATTGTGCATCACTTTGTAGCCATCAAGACCCTTTAACATTCTTCTTCTTTCTTTCTTACCTTTGGCTTCTACCTATGGTAGTTAAGCATTTTGCCCTTTGTTGGCCTTATTGATGATAACTTTTGTTAAGTGGTTAAGCCTTGAGTTGTGGCTTCTGCTTAATGGTTAAGCATTTCTCTCTATGGCTTTCTTTTATCAGTTTTCGGCCAGAGTTTGGACATCGTTTGGATATGGTTTTGTGGCATATTTCTTACTCCTATACTGTGTTGGAGGAGTTATATGGACTTGGTTTTCTGCTGATGATTAGCCTTTGTAGTTTGTGATGGACCACTCTTACCTTTCTGTTATGGAATGGCTGGCTGTTCACACTTTCTGGAAGTTTTCTACTGATGTCATACTTGTTGGGTGTTCATACTTGGCTGGTGATGATCTTGTTTTTATTAGTAGTTGGTCTACAATGTTTCTTGCATGAAGATTGAAGAGCAAATTCTGTTTGGAAGCTTTCTCTTCTGGTTTGAAGATTTGTATTGGTCATTTTTTTTGTGTTAGCTTTGTAATTCAAACTCAAGCTAAGAATTCTCTTACCTTGAGTTTGAGGGAGGCTGTTGAAATATAAGAGCACATCAGAGATGGAAGCAGCATTAATAAGAGATCAGCAACAAGAAGAACAAAGAGATCTTCAGTTACTTGCTCCTCAAGTCATAGAAATAAAACGCTAATGAAGTGTTAGTTAGAGGAATAACTAACTTCCTTGTATTCAGGAAGCTTAGGCAGTGATATAGTGCAGCTAGTACATGTTAGTCTTACAATATAGTAACACCTTGTAACTATATAAGACCACCTTGTAACTAACTCTTTTAACTTTTTGCATCTCTTCAACTATTATCAATACAATAATTTTACAAGCTTTTTCTCTCAACCTTCATGGATGCCATGTTTCTCAACATTGGATGTATACCATGTGATTGAGGTCGAGTGGTTAATATACTCCACCAAATGAGGAATCGTTCAGAAGAACCGAGTTCGATTTTTTATGGAACAATTTTTGGTCAGATTATAGTTACCTCACGACTGAACTCTGAATTTTGAAGGTCCTCAGAATTATGAACATAGTTAAGAAACTTTGGATAATCCTTACAAGCATAGTTTTAAAACTCGGCTCGGTTATCGACTCGGCAGGGGTCCTGGGTCACTGGGTTAATGGTCGAACCATTGAGTCAATGGTTGAACCGCATGACTGGATCGGATTAAACCGAATAACTCGGTTAAATGACTCGGTCTTAGGATTAAATTTTTATAGGTATTGAATCAGATTAGGTCGGATTGAACCGATGACTCGGACACTTAAAAACTAAAAAGTTGATATGTAATATGTATATTAATATTTGTATAGCAAATTTTTTTTTAAGAGTATAGTGTATTATGTAAATATTATATATTCAATGATAATGTGGTTTCGTAGGAAAAAAAATTATATTTGCTATGTAATAATAATGTAATAATTCCTTCAAAAAAAAATAATAATGTAATAATTGTAGTGGAAAAGACTATCTTTTAGCAACTTGATGTACAAGGTTCGATCCTCCCAGATTTAACTAAAATTCTTAATCTTTCTACTAATTAAAAAGTCAACGCAATTAATACTCTTTAATCTAATTAATGTATTGAGCGTGCAAATTGCGATGGTCAATGGCATAGGAAACTGCTGTAGCTTGGAAAATTGATAACATGACATTTAATCTGCTTAATGATCATCAAGAACGAAAATTAATGATGATGAAAAATTTGTTAAACCGGGTTGGCTCGAAAAACCGGCCGAGTCACCGGTTTTTACCGGTTTTCAGCGAGTCTTACCGGTTTTCACCGGTTTAACTGCATATCCGATCCAATGAATGGCTCGACCCAGTGTAATGACCGGTTCCCGGTCGGACCGGTTCGACCGGCCGGTCCGAGCCGGGTTTTAAAACTATGCTTACAAGCATCTTGGAATTCAAATAGATTTCCCGCATATAACTCTTGAGTAGGAGATTCAACCAATTTTTCTCATGCATCAAATAAGGTATCAACTAACTTACTATGCTTCTCCTCGTCGACAATCTTCTATTGCCCATCCACCACAACAACATTTTGTTTAACTTTGCAATCGGTGATGATTTTTGCTCTAACATTTTTCCCAACATGGAAATAACAAAGTATTGCACTACTATCGAGGAGAACATTTTCTTATACACCTTTTTCGCACACTCTCTCTACTTAACTTTCTTTTTAACCGTTGATTTTTCCATGTCATGGATCCTGGGCTTAAATCCAACGGGTCCATGTAAGGCATGCATTGGAGTACTAATGTGAATCTATCAACTCCATTCCAATTTTCGTATTGTAAACAAAAGGGTACCAACTTCAAGCATCCAATGTCCCATATGGGGAAGAGCAACCAACTAGGAATCAACACTAAAATAATTTGAATTTTTTTGATATATTTATGGAAAATAGAGGGGTAAAAAAGAGACATTTGACTGCCTTTTTCTATAAGAGGTGTGTTACTTAAACACAAAACTCGGACACTTTATTTGATACCATAAAAAATAAAACTCTAACATGTGTCAATACTAAGAGTGAGAGTTAAAAACAATGTTTTGGCCTTGTATCATGAGATATGGCCTTGTGTTAAAAACAATATAAGAAGGGTGGAAATAACCCCTCATTCCAAAAAAGAAGATGTCGAAAGTGCCAGGTGATTTTCGACCTATTTCTCTTTGCAATGTCATTTTTAAAATAATTACAAAAACAATTGCAAATAGGTTGAAATTGATTCTTCCGGATATCGTTGGAAAATGCCAAAGTGCTTTTGTGCCGGGACGTTTAATTATTGATAATGCATTACTAGCTTTTGAATCTTTTCATTATATGAGGAAAAAAAGAAATGGCAAGAAGGGGTGTGTGGCTTTAAAGCTAGATATGTCAAAAGCATATGATCGTATCGAGTGGAATTTTTTGATTGAGGTGCTTCAATCTATGGGTTTTTCTCAGAAATGGCAGAACTTGATTTTCAATTGTATTTCCACTGTTTCTTTCTCTGTTTTGTTGAATGGAACTCCTTGTCAGAAGTTGTATCCTCAGCGAGGCCTCCGTCAAGGGGGTCCTTTATCTCTTTACCTATTTATCTTATGTGCTGAGGTTTTTCCTAGGCTTCTAAATAAGGCACAAGAAGAAAAGGGCCTCCATGGAATTCAAATTGCTAGAGGAGCTCCAAAAATTAATCATTTATTTTTTGCAGATGATAGCCTCATTTTCTGTAGGGATTCTTTTCAAGTTTCTTAGACCATTCAAGAAATTCTTAATACTTACCAATCTGCTTCTGGTCAACTTATTAATTTGGATAAATCTGAAATCTCTTTTAGCCGAAATGTACCTGATGATCGTAAAATCTTGTTCCAAGGTTCGATGCAAATTAAGGCTGTTGAGTGTCATTCAAAGTATCTGGGACTGCCTGCTTTTGTTGGTAGGTCTAAGAAACAAGTTTTCAATTTTGTCCAAGATAGGGTGTGGAAGAAGCTGAAAGGTTGGAATGAAAAGTTTTTATCAACTGCTGGGAGAGAAGTTCTGATCAATCAGTGGTTCAAGCTATTCCTACATATGTAATGAGTTGTTTTTTACTACCGATAGGTTTATGTGAGCATATTGAAAGTATGATTAGTAAGTTATGTGGGGTAGCAAACAAGGTAAGCGTAAAATTCATTGGATTAAATGGGAGACATTATGTAAGGAAAAAAAGAAAGGTGGAATAGGATTTCGAACATTTCATGAGTTTAACCTTGCAATGTTATCTAAACAAGGTTGGCGTATTATGCACAACGATGACTTATTAATCTCACAATGTTTGAAAGCAAGGTATTTTCCTAGAAGCAATTTCTTGAAAGCTTCAACTGGTTACTGCCCAAGTTATACATGGAGAAGTATTTTGCAAGCACGAGTGGATGTTATTGAGAAAGCTGGTATTTGGAGAGTAGGAGACGGTCGTCTAATTAATGCATGGGAGGATGATTGGCTTCCCTATACAAATGGGCACAAGATTTGGTCCCCTAAACCCCCTAATTGTGATATTATGTTTGTCTCAGATCTCATTCATCATGATATTCAATGTTGGAATGCTCCTTTAATTAATGAAATTTTTCTCCCTTTTGAGGCTCAACAAATTCTTCAATTGCCAATTTCTTTCTCTCAGTTGCAAGATGAATTTGTGTGGGGTGCTTCACAGTCAGCTACTTTTTCTGTAAAAAGTTCATTCCATTTCTTAAAGGCAAGGCGTGAAGCAGATGGTTCACATAGCTCAACGCAGGACAATAATCACCAAGTGTGGAAAAAATTATGGAAAATAAAAAGTATTCCAAGACACATCCACTTTTCTTGGAGGATTCTCCATGAAAAACTACCTGTAAAAAATGATCTTTTTAAAAAAGGAATAAGTAGTGATCCATTATGTGTCCTTTGTGAGGAACATAATGAGACAATTTCACACCTCTTTACGGAGTGCCATTGGTCAAAGCAGATATGGTTTGCTTCCTCATTAGGCGTGGTATTTAATTCGCATGATTCCAGGTACATTCCTTTTAATAAGTGGTTGGAGGAAAATATTATTGATGTCGATGAGGACATTATAGTCCATGTTTTGGTCTTGTGTTAGGAGATATGGTATGCTAGAAATAAGAAATGTTTTGAGGGGACTGATGTTGATGTGGCTGCTACTATTCAAAAGGCACAAAGATCTAGTTTGAATTTTAAGAGTGCTGGTACAATGTTGGTGGAGACATTAAGTGGAGGTCCAATTTTGCCAATATCTGACGTTCATTAGACACCTCCTTTTAGTGATTTCTATAAGTTAAATGTTGATGCAGCAGGTCCGATAGAGGGTGATAAGTGGGGTATTGGTGATGTAGTGAGAGATAATGAAGGTGTTGTCGTTGGTGCTAGTTCCTGGCAAGTCTTTTCATTACCAGATTCAGAGGTTGCAGAAGCTTTAGCTATGCGAAAGGGTTTGGAATTTGCAAAAGACATTTGTTTTCTGAATCTTATAGCAGAATCAGATGCTTCTAATGTGGTTTTAGCGTTGAATGCTTACCAACAACCTCCCAACTATGTTGGCTCTATTATTCGAGATTGTATTAGCTTTAAGGATAACTTTCGTAGTTTAAATTTTCTGCATGTTAGGCGCGAAGCCAACCAAGCAGCTCATTATTTAGCTAAATATGCTCTTAAGAATTTAGATTGCATATGGATTGAAGAAACTCCGCCTTGTATTTCTGCAGTCTTAGCATTTGATTTATTGCCAGACTATCGTTAATGAAATTGTCCCCTTTATTAGCGAATATAATCCCTTTCATTGCAAATCCCGATTTTTCGAAAACATTGATTGGGCTATGAAATGAGTATCGGGTAAAGTAAGACATCGAGGAAACACAAAAGCTTGTTTCTTAGACTTTTGCCTTGACTACATAATCAATGCAATTCTTAAAATGCAATTAAGAATCTCTCTAACGCTCTTCAAACAAGAATTTCTTGATTGTTCCAAAAGAGCTTTGAAAGGTGGGAAATTAACCATGGACTAGTATGGACACCCGTGCCAAGCACGGGTTAGAATTTCGTCATTCTTAAGGGAGATGAAATTGTGATATATCAAGATTTAGTTAAATCTCCACATTGGATACAATATTGGAGGTTGAAGAACAAATAAGTGAAAAATAAAATCATATACTTAAGCCTTAAAATTTTGGATGAAGATGTAACATCATTCTCACTTATGTGATTGCTCTTTCTGCAATGTGTCGATTCACACAAGTGTTGAGATCACGGTGGAGGTGGATCATAGTCACGGAGAGTCTCATACTTAATGGAGTGATGTTAATGTGTCAAGTGTAGGTTAAAATAACACATTGAATGCAATAGTAGATGTTGAGAAACATATAAGTGAGATCACTCATATATCTAATGTCTTAAGATTTTGGATGAAGCTGTGATTTCAATCTCACTTGTGCGCTTGCTTTTCTCCTAATGTTATGATACAACCCAATAAAGGTTCCCACGAAAGTCCCAACATTATGCTGATTTGTTTTGTTATTTTTTTTGTGCCATTTGATTAATTTTGTATCTTAAATTTTAGTTTTTGGATTTATTTTAAATTCCTTCACTTTTGGTCTTTGGAACGATTTGGCAATAAAAAAATACAGGCGTGTTCTGCTACGTTGACAAAATACATGTTTATTAAACATTTTAAGTCGATGTGGCATTTTATTAATGAATCTATTATTTTGGTAGCATAATTACTCAGTAATTTTCAACTCCTTCAACAAATTCATAAAATTATCAGCAACTCATTCTATTTTCTATACTTTCACAAGTAAAACACGCTTTCCTTAGTTTTTCCGTCTCGTGTACAAATTCCTTTTTCACCTTATTTCTTTTTCTAAGTTACTTTCTCTTTTATCTTGAAAGAAAAGAACAAAGACATCCCTATATAAAGCCGCCACCAACCACATTTTTTACCTTGTTGTCCCTTTGAGCTTATTTGATTATCTCAAGTCTCACACTTGAGGGAAATATGTTAATGTGTCATGTGTCATTTAAACTTCTACATTATATGTAAGAGTAGATATTGAGCAACATATAAGTGAGACGACTAATATACCCAATGTCTTAAGGTTTTGAGTTTAAAAGTGGTGTGAATTTCACATGTGGGGTTTCTCTTGGTCAAATGTGATGATCAAACCCATTGTAGGCACTATAAGAACTCTGAAGACCATGATGAATTATTTTGTTAGTTTTTGGATTTCGTTTTCTTAATTTTTTTATATTAAATATACGTTTTTGGATGTCATTCACTTTCATGCAAATATTTTTATCCAACCTCTATATATTATTTAAAATACCTTCACTTTTGCTTTTGGGTGGGATCTAACAATGAAATAATACATGTGTTTTGTTGAGTTGACAAAGCGACAATTTAAAATTATGTGACATTTTTTTATTGAGTTTATTTTTATTGGGTAGAATAACTACTCATAAATCTCCAACTCCTCCAACTAAACCATAAAATTACCAATAACTCGCTCTATTTTCAATACTTCCACGAACGAAACACTCACTAATTTTTTTCATCATTTCTCTTATTTTCAAATTACTTTTCATATTCTTTCTTTTTCTAGTTTCATTTCTCTCTTTTCGTGAAAGTTAGAATCATAAACTCATCTACATGAAATCACCGTCAATCCACTTTTTTAACCATGTTATGCCTCCGTTTGACCTTATTTGGTCATGTCACCAGATTACAGACGCAGAGAGTCTCACACTTAAGGAAGGCGTGTTAATGTGTCAATTGTGATTTAAAGTTCCACGTTAGATGCAATAGTAGATGTTGAGACACATATAAATGAGATGACCAAAATAAGAATAGATGTTTAATTTTTATATTAAATTTAAACTTTTTGTTGTTGTTCGCTATCATGCAAATTTTTTAATCAATCCCTATTTTTTAAATTTCTTTACTTTGTGTCTTTGGTGGGATTTAATCATGGAAAAACTCTAATGTGTTATGCTGAATTAACAAAATACGTGTTTATTAGAATTTCTTCAATGTTATTGTGTTTTTTTAATTAAGTCTGATTTTTGGCAAATTAATTACTCAACTCCTTCGACTCACTTTATTCTTTATAACCTCATGGACAAAACACACATTTTTTTTACCGATATCATTTATCTCAATCTCAAATTTCTTTTTCATCTTCTTTCATTTTTCTATTTTTCTTTCCCTCTTCCCGTGAAAGAAAGGAACAAAAATCTCCCTCCATTAAATCACCACCAACCCACATTTTTTCTTTTGTTGTGCCTCAGTTTGACCTTATTAGACTATGTCATATAAATACGGACACGGAGAGTCGTACACTTGGGGAGGAGATGTTAACATGTTAAATATCAGTTAAAGTTCTACAATTGATGGAATAGTATATGTTGAATAACATATACATGAGACGACTCATATATATATGCCTAGATATTTTGAATGAAGATTTAATATTAATCTCACTTGTGTACCAAAAAAAAAAAATATTAATCTCACTTGTGTTGTTTATCATATAGTCTAATGTGATGATACAACCCAGTGTAGGCTCCATGAGAGGTGATAACATTATAATGATTTGTTTTGTTAGTTTTTGGGTGTCATTTATTCTACGTTTTTTTATCTTAAATTTATATTTTTGATGTCATTCACTTTTGTGCAATTTTTTTGTCAAGACAATATTTTTTTTCAACCTCTATTAATTTAAATTTATTCGCCTTTTTTAGAGTACAGACAAAGGATAAAGTTAGTTATGAGGTGCCAACTTAGTTGAGACGTCATAACTTTCTCTTAATGTTTTGTTTCTATTCCTTTAGTAAAAGAATAAAAAAAATTCTCCACCTTTAGTCTTTTGTGGGATCTTACCAAAGAAAAATGTTGATGTGTTATACTAACTTAACAAAATACATGTTTATTAGACATTTAATATTGATATAGATTTTTTTTTAATAAGTATAATATTTTGGTAGTATAGTTACTCAGTAATCTCTAACTCCTTCAACAAACCCATAAAATTAACAACAATTTATTATTTTCCCTTATTAATTCTCTACGTTCAAATTCCTTTTTCATCTTTTTTCTTTTTCTAATTTATTTTCTTTTTTCTCTCATTAAAGAAATAAAAAAAAACATCCATCTTTGAAATCACCACCAACCCATCTTTTTTACTATGTTGTGCCTCTGACTTTATTAGGCTATCTAACCAACTCACATATACAAAGAGTCTCACACTTAAAAGAGAGATGTTAAAGTGTCATGTGTGATTTAAACTTTTATGTTGGATGCAAGAGTAGATGTTAAACAAAATATTAGTGAGATGACCCATAGACCTTATGTATTGAGTTTTTGGGTCAAAATGCGGTGCCAATCTCATTTATGGGAATTCTCTTAGCCAAATGTGGTGATCCAACTCATTGTATACTCCCATAAAACTTTGAACATTATGATGAATTGCTTTCTTAGTTTTTTTTTTTATGTCATTTGCCTAAAAAAAATTATTAGATAAAAAATAATTCTTTTTTTATTTTATTTCAAATTCCTTCCCTTTTGCTCTTTGGTGGAGAACAAACCATGAAAAAACGCCAATGTGTTATAATGAGTTGACAAAATGCATACTTAAATTATTTTAAATTCCTTCACTTTTGGTCATTGGTAAATGAGTTACATATGCACACAACAACAAAAAATGTTCAAATTTTGATCTGCAATGGATGAAATATGTGGGAACACAAATAAGGGAAATAATGGTCAATGTTTCAAATTTAAAAGGAATGAAAATCCACATTTTTTTGAAATACATTGAAACAATTTGATTGTCATTGATATTGCTATAAATACAATAATTAGTGGTTAATTGGTATTATATATTTCTAAAAAATGTTTGATTAGAAATATGATATTGCAGTGTTTCAAAAAAAAATGATATTGTAATATTTACATATATATGTTAACATAGTAAATGATGCCACAATTGAATTTTGAGTGAAGACAAAATTTAGTTTCATGTGACAATTGAGACCCATTTTAGTTGCTAAGAAAAAATAAAAGTACCTTTTAGTTCCATAAAATAAATTAGAAAATCTAGTTTCTATCTCACTATGCGTAAATATATTTTGGCTAAACTGCACTTTTTGCCCCATAAGTTTTAAAATGTTGCGATTTTGGCCCCCTATTAAAAAAATGACCCCATATTTTGGGAAATATGCTCTTTTGACCCCCTAACATAAGGGAAATATGTTTTTTGACCCCTTATCTTTACAAAAAGTTGCGATTATGGCCCCTTTTTTTGGGACACATGGCGTCTTCTCAGCAATTTTTGGCTGAAAGGGGCCAAATTTGCCATTTGTTTAACGGGGGACCAAAATCACAACATTTTAAAACTTAGAAGGCGAAAAGTGCAGTTTAGCCAAATATTTTTCGTGAAGGCATCAATTTTTTTTTAATGATTACCAGAGATATAATTTTATCCTTTTTACTTATTCTTTTCAATAAGGTAATTATCATTTTTTATTATTTTCAAGACATGATCGTCTCTTCAATTATTTTGATGAACTAATTTGTTTGTAGAATCCATTAACAATACGAAAGTGAGCTAATGGAAGATAAAAAGAATTTAAGTCGGAGTTTTTAGGTTCACACCCCAAAATCTACATTTTTTCCTCCTCTCTATAAATTTACTAACAACTAATATTTGCCTGATTAAAAAGAAAGAAACCAACACAAAGGCAAAATAAATGTGTGGAGCAAATTTTCTTTCTCTAAATAGGTCTGTTTAAAAGATTAACAATTTTAACTTTTAGTAAGAAAAATTAATTTTGGAAATATATAATAAAAATAAATACGAAAGTGATTTAAGTAATTTAATCTAAAATAAATAGAAATGAGATATAAAATGATTTGACAATAGACAATAGGGTTTGCTGATGGTTAACAGATCTCTTTCAATGAGAATCAGAGGGTTCACAAAAAAAAAAAAAAAGTTACTACACATCCACACCTTTCATTTTATCTGGATTTAATGAATAAATTATGTCTTTAACAACTCTTATATTTAAACACCAATTATTCTCAAACACTAATTCAACACCTCATTTAATTTTTTCTCTATTTCTTTCTTCCTCTCAATATTTTTCGTACTATTTGTTATATTCTTCTTCCGAATATTTTCGTACTATTTCTTATTATGTGCTAGTTTGACACTTCAATAACTGAAATGAAGACAAAAACATGTAAACTAATCGAATAAGATAAATTAACTACAATAATAATAATAATTAATGCAAATGCAAAAAAATGCATCCATCATCACCATGTCTAGTGACGATAGATGCTTACAGTTTGATACATAAAAAACAAACGATAAACGAACAACCAAACTATAAGATGATTGGTTTTGGACCCACCGAAAAAATGAGAGCAGTGAGTTTTTTTTTTTGACAAATAGTAAGCATTTTTTTTTGTTGAGGGGAATAGTTTTTTTTTTTTTTTGATAAGCAAGGAGCGAGGACAGGCATCAGGAGACATCGTCGACATCCCAACTAGGTTGGCACCCCGAGACACCACCATCCTCTGCCGCCTAACTCAAATAAATTTTATTAAAAAAATGAAAAAATAATTACAAAGAAGGGGGGACTAGGCCAAAACCCTCCGAAAGGAACAGCTGATAAAAAAAACGGAATAAAAATAAACAAACCACAAACAGACTAAGGAAATCTGTAGTTAGGTAAACCGCATCTGTCCCGAAAGAAATCCATAGATATAGCACGAGGGAGAGAGTCTATCCAAACCGCCCCGACCACCGAGTGACCCATATTCGCAAAAAAATCAGCACAGGTATTACCTTCTCGAAAAATATGAGAAGCAATCACCTGAATTCCAAGATTGCGAGCATTTTGCCATCTGTTACGAAGCCAAACAGGTACCAAATGAGGACGGGAAAAAATCATGATAGCGCTTGTTGAATCACTCTCCAACCATATATTCCTCCAACCGTTACGGGCAGCACACTCAATAGCAATAATAATGGCCAATACTTCTGCATAAAAAACAGACTGCACTCCAATATTACCAGCAAAAGCACCACGGAACGTCCCGCGGTGGTCACGAAACAGGCCCCCACAGGCTGCATTCCCACCAATCACCGAACCATCCGTATTAACTTTCAACCACGGAGCGGTGGGAGACTTCCACATAACCGGCACAATATCTCTAATCTTACGGCAATGAGGAGCAACCGTAAAGGAGTCTAGTAACACTGAATCAGAAGGAAGGCAAAACCCCTTAGAAACATTACCTGACATTGCTATAAAGGACTGTATACGAACCTTAGCTGCATGCAAAGTAGGCACCACATTTGAAAACCGCAAAGCATTTCGTGCCCACCAAATTGAATGAATGGTGTGCAAGACCGCAGCCAGATATATATCAGAGACTTGCGAAGAACATCTAGCTGGTCTACAAGAGAGAAGAGAACCAGCAGTAGAACGATCAATAATACAGTTAAGTTTCATACCTATCCAGTCCCACAGCTGATTGGCAAAGTGACACCGAAGAAAGAGATGCTCTGAGGACTCATCTGTTGACATACACAAGCTACAAACCGAAACTACAATACATCCTCGACGTCTGAGATTCTCATCCGTTGGCATTTTATTATGATGCAGCCTCCAGTAAAGACAAGAATGCGAGGGAGGAATAGCGGTGCTCCAAATATTTTCTGCCCAAGACAAAACAGTAGCGCTAGGCCGCAGAAATTCAAAAGCTTGCTTCGAATTTAGTTTCCCATCTGAGGTATGGCGCCACACCAACACATCAGGGAGCGGACTTCTTGGTAAAATAATGTTGTTGACATAATTTTGAATGGTTGCATCAGCTGTAAGAGCCGCAGGAAGCCTCAAGGTGCCATTATCTATCACTTCCGACACCGTACCGGTAAGCTGCGCATGAAATTTAGGATCAAGGTGCATTACATCAACCAATGGTTCTCCAAGCCAATTATCCGTCCAAAAATGAATACTCTCTCCTGATCCAACAACCCACATTGAATTACCTATGACAGTAACAATGTGCGATTTAATTCCAGCCCATACCGAGGACTTGCAATATCGCATATTTGGTATGCCATTCGTGAAATATCTTCTCTTGAAAATGGACGTCCATTGATTTTTCTTTGTTTGAAGGTCCCATGCCAATTTCAGAATTAAAGCCTCATTAAGTAGACGTGTAGGCTTGAGATTCAACCCACCTTCATCCCACGACCGGCACATAGTACTCCAAGAAACCGTGCACACCTTCCGCATTAAAACATCCCCGCTCCAAATGAAATTTTTTATCCAAGTATCAAGCAATCTCAGCAATCTTGTGGGCCACAAATATATATGAAAGGAATAAACAAGCATCCCATGAACAATAGATTTAACCAACTGCACCCTGCCCATGATTGAAAGAACTGAACCCTTCCACGTAGCAAGTTTACTCTTAATTTTGTCTGTAATGGATCTGAAATGAATAACCTTCGGCTTCCCTTGAAAAATAGGGCAGCCAAGATACATAAAAGGAACAGCCCCCACATTGAACCCTAACATATCAGAGATCATGTTCACACGAGCAACCGACATAGAACCCGTATAAAAGCGGCTTTTGGCATTATTGATCACTTGTCCCGAAACCTCCGAATACTTTTTAAAAATATTAAGAAGCTCCCTAATATTAGACTTCAAACCTGTGCAAAAAATCATAATATCATCAGCATACAACACATGGGTAGGAAGATAAGTGCCACGACAATATGACATAGGAATGAGCCGTCCTTTCTCTCGGGATGCAGAAATCGCCCTGCTGAGAACTTCCTCCGCCAGACAAAATAAAAGTGGTGAAAGAGGATCACCCTGACGAACCCCGCGAGAGCAAGAAAAGAAACCAACCGCCTTTCCATTGACCAAAAATACAATAGTGGTGAAAGAGGGGAATAGTGAGCATTGTTGAAAACCCAAAAATACAATAAAATTGAAAAGAATTTTGAATTTTTTGGTTCATTACCGGAATTGTGTGAAGAATGGTGAAATTAGAACAATAACTATAGAAAAAATTCAAGAAAAATCACTATATTAATGTATAGATTCAAAATTTGTCGCAAAAATATTTTATAATATATATTATAAAAGAGGTAGGATCCGTTGACACCAGGTATAAGTCGAAAAACTTACACCAAATTCAAACCATTAGATTAAGTTGATCTAATGGCTAACAACCGTCAAAAATAAAATTCCGTAAGACAAGCACATGATATCTTTCTTTGCTTTTCATTGGGATGAATCTACGTCCGTTTTGAAACATCTGGAAATACACATAACTACCGTCAAATCCAATCCCACCACTACTTTGAATCTAAGTCATGGTTAATCCATTATCTTCCGGTCAAAAAAAAAAAAGTCATGGTTAATCAAAAGCTTGAAGCACCTCTTTCAATTAGGTTAATTATATTTAAATAAAAAAAAGTTTTTCTTTGGAACTTCTTATCACCATTGTTTTTAGTTTTTTTCTTCTACAAATAATATGAACTTATAAAAAAAAAAACTTTTTTCATTGACCCTTCTTATCACCATTATTTTAAATTTTTTTCTTCTACAAATAATATGAACTTTTTTATGGAAAAAAAAATAATATGAACTTAATCAATGCTTTTTATACACCACCAAATCATTCCTTATAGAGAAAACAAAAACGTTTTGCTTTGACCCTTAAATGATGTTTCTTATGTGGAATATAAACATTGATTCTACAGATTTTTGCTTCCTTATTAAAATTATGACAACTATGTTGGTACATGTTATATTTGTTTTTTTATCTCTTATTTTCACATCTTGTGCCTAGTTTAGATGCTATCAATATTCACTACCATAAAAAAAAAAAAGATGCTATCAATATTTTTATTTTTATTTTTTTATTTTATAGAGATAAAAAAAACCTTAAATTTCGCCCATTAATTTTTGAAATCACGTGAAAAAATAAATATCATTAACTTCGAAAAAATAATAAGTATAATTCAACCTTTCCCCTAAAAAGAAAGATATAATTACATTGACAATTAATGTTTTTATAAGTTATCAATTACAATTATTGTGTTACCAAATGTATTAGAGTTCATTGTAATTTACATTAATAACATGACCCCATATATAGAATTTTAAATACTTTAATTATTCATAATTGATTTGTAATATTAATATTTTCAATTAGTTTTCAAATTACAATTAATTTTCCAATGTAATATTACTATTTGCAATTAATTTTCAAAATACAGTTAATTTTCTAAAACTTGAATTTGAAACACACCGAATATGGACACTTTTTTTTATCAATCAGAGTCATTACATCGGTCTAAATGAAAAAAAAAAGTCAAAAATAAACTTGAGTATATAAACATTCTTCAAGTTATGCGATTACCTCTATGTTGTAGTCGTTGGAACTTGAGTATCATAGAATGAACTTCCGTATTTAGACAACATACATTGAAATATACAATATATAGTGGATATAGAATGAACTTCCGTATTTAGACAACATACATTGAAATATACAATATATAGTGGATTGATATGAGAAATTGAATAAATAATCAGAATTTGCAGTCACATGTTCTCCAACGGAACCCTCAAAAAGTAGAATTATCAATTAGATACAAATAAAAAATATCGCACAGTGCATTTTTCATGGGAGAAAGATGAAAATGATAAAAAAAGTGTCCCAAAATAACTGAGTCATTTCAATTTTCAATACAACTTTCATCATTCCCAATACAATATAACTCTAATTAATACTACTTTCATCATTCCCAATACAATATATTCCAATTTCCCCTTTATTTATACATTTTTCTTAATCTGTGTGAAAAATCAAACTGGCTCAGATCTACCGGGACGGAGGGAGTATTAATTTACAAATGAGTCATGATCCTTTTCTTACTGGTTGTTATAAAATAAATTTGTCATAATCAATTTTGATTGGATGATTAGAAAACATAAATGAGATGAGAAACATGAAGATGCCACATGTACTTTTGATTTTAAGGAATGCAAATGTTTATAATAGAGAATAGAGATAGAGATTTATACATATCAAGTGATGGGGCATACAAAAATGTAAATTAACACACATTTATTCATATTTTGATTTTTTTCATGTTTATGTCATATACAATTAATTAATAGTAGTAATTATTTGTCAAAAAAAATTAATTCATAATTACAAATCATGGGAATAAAAGGCGCATTACTAAAATTTTCAATAGAATAAATACATTTTTTCCTCAAATCTCTGTAATGCTTCATTATATGACTCTTTTTTTTTTTTTTTTTAAGGATTCATTACATGACTCTTCTTCTTCGAGCGAGTCACCATTTTTAATCACATCGAAAAACAAAATAAATAATTTAAATATAAAAAACAACGTAAAAAACAAACAATATAAAAATGTAAATACAAAAAAAAAATGAACGAAGAACTATAACATGTAAAATTCTTGATTTTGATAATTTGAATTCATTAAAAACTGTAAAACAGTCTTGCTATCGTTTATAACCATTTTCGATGAGTAAAAGAGTTTATCTTTGTGTATGTCTTCCACAAGCCATGAGAAAACAATTAGAATATCAGAAACAAAAGTGTATTTGAGGGTTATTTGATTGTTAAGAGCTACAAAGAACAAATAATAAACAACTAAAAAAATAGAAAAAAGTGTGAGAGGAGTTGTGATGTGAGATGATGTTAACCATATGTCTAATTTATAGACATATTTCTCAGGGTAATTTGGTAAAATAATATTTTTATTAACATTCTAAAAAAAAAAGAATAGGACGTGTATCAAGGCAATTATTGATTGATAAGGTTCTTTTTTTTATTTTGTTGTGTTAAAGTAATTCAATGCATAATTATATCCAAATTATGTTTATTTGAAATTTGAAGCTTTTTTAGCAAAAAAAAAAACTTATGCAAATCATTGACCAAATTAAAAATAAGATTAATGCATGTTCAATGCATTTAAAATATTTTCTTAAAAAATTTGTTTTTTTATATCAAATTTCGATTACTATCTTCCCTCAAATAAAAAAAGTTACTATCTAAATGTCAATTATATGTAACAAAAAAAATCAAAAATAAGAATATAAGTTAGTTCATTTCATTAGTACATTATCATTATGAAAATAAGAATAGTAGTTCATTTCATTAATTTCATTACCGCATAAAAAAAATTCATGGATTGACAAAAAAAATTGATAGGGTATCAATCGGTCATAGTTGCGCTAATAATTTGTATTAGAAAAAATTACTATTAATACTAATATTACATTAAATTATAATACAAATGATATATATGGTTACAAATATAAATATGGAAAATTATTGAAATCCAAATGCTTGAGAATGCTACATGGAAGGTCATTAAAATCCAAATGCTTGAGAATGCTTGGTTTCTCAAGAGTGGCACATGTCAATACCATATTGAAACTTGAAAAAAGGGTCCTAAATTTATATAATATAGATTGTATTTTCAAAATTTGTATGGATTTTTACGTCCACTTGTTTTAATATGATTGCACTCGCTATTTTGATCATGCAAAGATCCAATATGAATAATATCATATATCTATTGCTTACTGAATATCATGCACAAATTCCGTATTCATTCATTGGGTTGTTATATCAATACAAAAAATTAAGATGAATTGTAATAGCATAAAAATAAAGAGAGACTTGATTGTTAGGACCTCGGCATTTTTTTTTTATATATAGTCAACTTTCTAAGATCTTGTAGAAGAAAAAAAAACTCTCATAAGAAATCTCATCAACCAACACTCACAATGGTCTACATGAAAAACAAAAATAACTAAAATGAATCACATCAAAATAAATAACATCAATTATTCCTAAAAAAAAACATAATGTACTTTGATTTTTTTTTTCAAGACAATTTTATTAGAAAATTACTAAAATTGAAATTTGAAAAATTAATGGGTTTTGCTTGAATTTAATTTTGGGTATCATTGATCTCTTCCTCATAATCTTTTTTTTTTTGACAACCTCATAATCCTGTTGTTATTACATTTCTATAATTATATGATTTTTTTTATGTTCTTGAGTAATCTTTTTTCTTTTAGAATATCAAAATTAAGGCTTCCATTTTGAACAAAAATTTGAGGCTTTTCAACGACAAATATCAAAATTTATATTTTAAAAATATGATTTTTTTTATGTTCTTGAGTAATCTTTTTTCGTTTAGAATATCAAAATAAAGGCTTTCATTTTGAATAAAAATTTAAGGCTTTTCAACGACAAATATCAAAATTTAAATAAGTTTGGTTCTGAATTGCTCACCGACCTCATGGCATGTCTAATGATTCAAAGAGCGCTAACACAAACACTTGAAAATTATCCATCAAGATAATTACATTTTACGAATTTCCAATATTTATTTTATATTAAAAACGAAAATGCATTTATTTTAAGGATAATAGTGCATAATGTCTGATGACTGCTACATTTTTTTAAAGTGATGAGTACTATCCTTAAATTAATTAAATTTGATTTATTTTATGATCATGTTAATAATTAGTTTTGACTTTAGTGGCAGATATATCAAAATAAAATTATTCTACATTACTTATTCTTATGAGTTTTGATAGTAATACAATTTGTTTTTTTATGTCCTCTAAGCTTTTATACTTGTTTTTATTTAATATATTTTTCTTTGCTTAAAAAAAGATAATAATACAATCACATCAATTGATACAAATTTCCTTCTCTAAAAAGAAAAATAGTACTCATTAATGAAAATATATATATACTAATAAATGTATATCAATCAAGATCAAAATATTTTAATACCCTAAAAAACAGTAATTATGATTATTTACTCTAAAAAAGTTATTACAATTATTTATAAGTATTTATGTGTTTTAAAAAATTTCATGTTACTTTTTTTTGTAAAAAAAAAAAAATCATATTACTAATTGATTCAATTCAAGTGAGATGATTGTGTCCACCATTATTAATTAGTAATAATATTAATAAAACCAATTGACACTGCTATTTTAGTGATGTATACAATTTTGAGGCAAAATTTTTGTTTTGTTTTGTTGAGGTGAATAATGCTTGCAAGTTAAAAAGTCAAAACAAACAAAAAAAGTTATACAATATTTAACAACACAACTTTATATTGAAGAAAAAATACATTGTATTTGACAAAAAAAGAAAAACAGACTCAGAAAAGACTTTCAATAGAATGAATTACCGAAACTCATAATTCTCTTACATATATAAAATGTGAGAAATCAAATAGTTTTTACAATACATGTGTCATGGAAATTAATAAGAAAAATTTGTAAAAAATTGACAATGTAACAAAGAGAGAAAATAAAGGTTTGGAGAAGACTTTCAATAATATGAATTGTGAATGGAGAGTGGCGTGAAAAATGTGAAAGTCAAACCCGATATTTATAGCCAAAGACATAAAGTAACCAAAATAATCAAGTACTTCATTCATGCATACAATCACGAAAAAATAATATTGTATATTAATATTCATCAATTGGTACATTTGATCTTAGAAACAAAATCGCAGTAATTCAAACTAAATGATTTTATTTTATTGATGACCATATATTTGACAATTACACACACTATTTTTTGGCCAAATATATTTTTATTTAATTTAAATGTGTAACAAACAAAACTAAAAATGCGTATAAACATATTATATACCATAGCATTCATTTCATGTTTCATAAACTATGGAAGGTGTTACAAAAATTTAGAGAGTTGTCTCTTCGTTGAAATATTTAAAAAGAAATTTGTAATAAAAAAACAAAAAATAAAGAATAAAAAACAAAATTAAAACACAATGCATGAATAAAGAAAACGAAAGCTAATAAAATTATAAACATATTTTTTTTTTTTTGATAAGCAAGGAACGTAGACAGACATCAAGAGGCATCATCGACGTCCCAACTAAGTTGGCACCTCGAGAGGCCTCCATCCTATGCCGCAACGCTCTAAAATTTTATTAAAAAAAGGGAAAAATAATTACAAAAGGAGGGGGGACAAGACCAAAACCCTCCAAAAAACAAAAAGAAAAACAAGAGAAACAGAAAAGAAACAGAAGAAACAAAAAAAACAACCAAAAAACAGATCATTGAAATCTATAATTTGGAAGTCCACATCTATCCCTATAGAGATCAAGCCATAAAACAATAGGAATAGAGCCTAGCCAGACTATACCAACATAGGAGTGATCCATAAAATTATAAACATATAAAAAAACGAAAAATAAAGAAAAAAAAATTAAAACACAATGCATGAATAACGAAAACGAAAGCTAATAAAATTATAAACATATTTGTGAAAACAATACTTATGCATCCATGATAACCATATATATATATATATATATATATATATATATATATATATATATACATTATATATATACATTATATATGAGGGCATATCAAGTGAGAGGACCCTTTATTATGAGAGGATGAGAGGGTCTTTTATCAACCATTGGATCTAAATCAATGGCTGATATCAAAACTCTTATTTTATTGACTGTCATACTTGATTTTCTCCCCCTAATTCCATTCCATTTCTAAACCGTGTCTACTACTCATCTTCATCCTTAGACCCATTCCCATGGATCCCCCTCTCCAATCGACATAACAAAGGATAATCAACCGACAACGTTTGAAACCGAAATATCGAAAGTAGCAGAGAAAGGGAACCTTAAATGATGTGAATCTCGTTGACGGCTCCGGTGTTCGTCGTTGGTGTTCGCATTCGTCGGAATTGGTCGTAGGTGTTCCTGTTCACCAGAAAAGAAAAAGATTTATTTCATATGAAGATTGATATTGGATCTGGGTTTTGATGTTACATTACATTTTATATTGGATATGTTTTGATTGTTCTTCAAAACCATAGATTTTTTTCTTAATTTTATTTACTGATTACATAAAATTTTGACTATCAGAAGAACAAATTGTGGGAATCTGGTGAGTTGGACATGGATTCACACATGAACAGTTAAACACCACAAACTGAAATCAATTTATGCCTTAAATTTAATTTGCCACAAACCATCGAAACCAATTTGGATCTTATAAAAAAACACCCAGCATATGAATCAATTTGGTGAATATCCATTGTTGCTTCTAATTGATTAAAAATTCCACGACTTTATAGTTTTTTAAGGAAGCTTTCTAGTTTCATGGTTGTTATCCTGCCAGATCTGAAGTTGAAAAAACAAGGGATTCTTTCTAGGCCTTTTGCATTTCCGAGAGAGAAAGAGAGATGGGAAGGAGAAGGGGAAGCAAAGAGAATCGCGTGGAATTGCTTTTATGTGGAGCTTTTTAATCTCAACGGTTTGATTAAATCGAATGGTCAATATTCACTCCTCTCATCTCTCATTATAAGTGGTGCTCTCATTTGATACACCCTCCATTATATATATTATATATATATATATATATATATATATATATATAGAGAGAGAGAGAGAGAGAGAGAGAGAGAGAGAGAGAGAGTGGGTGTGCATGAAATGAAGATAGAGGGAAAGGATGTCATATTACAATGAAGATGAAAATGATGACAAACATATTGACTATATATAGGAAAAAAAAAAACCTAGGTAAAGGTTAGAAGGATGACATGTATTCTCAAATTTGATTGGTTGGTAATTTCAATCATGAATCATGATTGGCTGATAATTTAAATCATGAATCATACTCAAATTTTATTGGCTAATAATACAAAACGTATTCATGATAGACTTTTTTTGGTATTGTATTCATGATAGGCTATTAAATTGTTTATAATTTCCATTTTGGTTTTTAATAAATTAATTGAAATAAATGAAATTTGTTTGAGTGATACAAAAATAAATATTTATTAAAAAGCAAAAAGAAATATGATTGGTTCAACAAAATACATATTGCCAATAATAGTGTGGCTGAGATTTGCTGACCATTTAAAATATAAGAAATATGATTGGTTCAACAAAATAATATTGACATATAAAAAATATTTTCTCACATTGTTAAAAAAAACATTGTCTCACATCATCTTTATTATATTATTACTAAAATAAAAATACAAATAAAAATTAAGATATTGATTTTTTCATAATTGTTTGGCATTCAATAAAATATGTTATTAAATTGTCTCACAATTCACAATATTATTATTATTAAAATAAAAATAAAAATTAGTTCATGAAATCATTAATTTCATAAATTCATTAGTTCATATTTACATTTCAATAAAATATATTTGACATTTTTTTGAAAGAGAAATATATTTGAAATAGTCTTAACAAACAAATAGTGTCACATTACTATAATTATTATGAAATAAAAATAAAGATAATAATTAGTTCATTTCATTAATCCAATATTCCTTTATTATTCTTTTTTTCATTAATTGTTAAATGCACGAAAATGCTTGGTTTGGTTTAGACGCCACATGTCACTTTAAAAAACAAATGTTTGGTTTGGTTTATGATGCCACATGTCAACACCAAAAGAAGAGAAAATAACTTCCATAATGGGATATGAAATAGGTCCTAAATTTATATTATATAGATTAGAACCAAACACGAAAACATGATATATCATTTGAACATGATTTCAAGTAGGATGACAGACCATGATTGCCTTGCTAAACAAGGTCGTTGTATCTTTATTTGTATTAAGTCTAAACATTTAGTAATAAGTTTGTTATTTTTTTATTGAAATATTATTATATTTCGTTTCTTTTATCAAAAAAATAAATAAATTATGTTTCGTTTCTCCTTTTTGAATACGTCTTTCATCGATTAACGTTCACAAATATCAACTTTTGCATAATTTTTGCATCAATTAATGTAATGGTACATTAATAAATAAAAAAAAAAAACTTTGTATGCAAATAAGGAAACAACGACATTTTCTACAAGACAATCCACTTTTGCAGGTTTTTTCTACATTACCCTCTCTTATTTAGAGGGTATTTACCCCTTCAAGATATCAACCAATCAAAATATAATATACAAATGTAACATTAAATGTCAAATAAATTAGTCAATTTTTCTATAAAAAAATCAATTTTAATAAGGTAACTTTTAATTTTTATTTAATTATATTTAGGTATACAATCTTAATTAATTTACATTATAGGGCTTGTAACAATTAAAATTTCACATCAAATTCAACCCACCATGGTTGTGTTTGGTAACACGAATAAGCTACCTTATAGCTTGTTGGATTAGCTTATAAGCTTGTTTTGATATAATAAGATGTGTTTGGTAAAAAAACTTTTTTCACTAGCTTATAGCGTTTTTTGAGAAGCTATTTCAAGTAACTTTTGAGCTTGTAGCTGGTAGTTTTTTTTTTTATATTTTCTTTCAATTTTAACCCTATTAATATAATTTAATTATTTTTTAATAAAACAACATGTTCATGGCTTAAAAAATAACGGCCAAGTTCATAGCTTATTTTTTAATAAAACAACTACCACGTTTTCTCCTTTGAAAAAAAACTGACATGCTTTATTTTATTTTTTAATGAACGCTTTATATATATTTCTTAAAAGAAATGCTTTATATTTAACTATAACAACTAGCCTACGGTACGTTGTAAAATTTTATATATTCTTGCTTACATTTTTTTCCACCTTCCTCTTATTTTTGGGATTCATAAAAGTAGAGATCAATGAGCTTTTGCCCTCTTTTGTACAAAAAAAAATAAATACATAGATCACAATTGTCGGTGAAATTTTATTGAAGACTAAAACCAAAAGTTTGTATATTTATAGGGATCCAAAACATAGTTAACCATAAATTAAAATATTAAAAAATAAATACATCAGAAAAAATGTATATATATATATATATATATATATATATATATATATAAACATGTCCTTTTATGTCATTTTATACTTATCAGCCACTTCAAGTCTTCAACAACTAATTTTACCAAACACTTCAATTTTAATAAACCATCTTTTCAGCTATAAGCTATCGGTTATAAGACATCAGCTATAAGCTAGTTTTTCAGCTAGCTTATAGCTTATTTTTACCAAACACACCCCATATACGTTCATAAATTTTGTTCCATTCCAAAACCTAGAACACACATAACATGCAATTTCTTCTTCATTCTTCTTCGCATCTTGCTTGTTCAATTGTCTCGTTCCAGAATTGCCGTCATTTGCAATTATCGTGAGAATCGTTGTCGTCCTTTTGATTCCACACATTGTGAGAATCGGTGCTGTTTCCAAAAGCTATATCTACAAATTGCTCAAGAATTAACGCTCACCTTATGAAATTCATGTTTGTATTAGCATTATTTATTATTTATTTATTTCACCTTGTCTTCTCTTCCCATAGCTTTAACCAGGAACAGAAAATTCAACAAATGTTCATTTCGGCAACACAAAATTCACCAAGAACAGGAACAACATAACAACACAATATAATGATTTGAATAAAACAAATTCCAAAAGTAAATTTAATAATCAATATTGTACCAAAAATAAAATTAATAATCAACGCATTGAAGATCCATTTATCTTAATCAAAGGCAAAATATGTGTGATAAAATACAATTTAAATAATCTCAAACAACTCAATCAAACTCAAAACCCAAATAAAAATGGAAGCATCATTGGAATTCATGCCAAAGTTGAAAGTCACCACCGTCGCATTATAAGTGTGAAACGGTTGAAATCAAGTCATGATAGTAGTGAGAAAGAAACGAAAATGAAAAATCAAATGAAGAAGGAAAATCAAGTCACGATGCCTGATGTGATTATGGAAACAACACCGATTCTCACAATGGCTGGAATCAAAAGGACGACAATGATTCTCACGATAATTGTAAACAACAGCAATTTTGGAACGAGAGAATTGAACAATCAAGATGGGAAGAAGAATGAAGAAGAAATTGCACGTTATGTGTGTTCTAGGTTTTGGAATGGAACAAAATTTATGAACTTATGTGGGGTGTGTTTGGTAAAAATAAGCTATAAGCTAGCTGAAAGCTGAAAAACTAGCTTATAGCTAATGTCTTATAACTGATAGCTTATAGTTGAAAGATGGTTTATTAAAATTGAAGTGTTTTGTAAAATTAGTTGTTGAAGTGGCTTAAAAGGACATAAAAAGACATGTTTATATATATATATATATATATATAAATAGAGAGAGAGAGAGACATTTTTTCTAATGTATTTATTTTTTTAATATTTTAATTTATGATTAACTATGTTTTGGATCCCTATAAATATTCAAACTTTTGGTTTTAGTCTCCAATAAAATTTCACCGATAATTTTGATCTCTGCTTTTTTTTTGTACAAAAGAGGGAAAAAACTCATTGATCTCTACTTTTATGAATCCCAAAAATAAGAGGAAGGTGGAAAAAATGCAAGAAAGAATATATAAAATTTTACAACGTACCGTAGGCTAGTTATAGTTAAATATAAAACATTTTTTTAAGAAATATATATAAAGCGTTCATTAAGAAATAAAATAAAGCATGACAGTTTTTTTTCAAAGGAGAAAACGTGGCAGTTGTTTTATTAAAAAATAAGCTATGAACTTGGCCGTTATTTTTTAAGCCATGAACATGTTGCTTTATTAAAAAATAATTAAATTAAATTAATAGGGTTAAAATTGGAAGAAAATATAAAAAAACTACCAGCTATAAACTCAAAAGCTATTTGAAATAGCGCTTCTCAAAAAACGCTTTAAACTAGTGAAAAAAGCTTTTTACCAAACACATCTTATTATATCAAAACAAGCTTATAAGCTAGTCCAACAAGCTATAAACTAACTTATTCGTGTTACCAAACACAGCCATGATGAGTTGAATTTGATGTGAAATTTTAATTGTTACAAGCCCTATAGTGTAAATTAATTAAGATTGTATACCTAACTATAATTAAATAAAAATTAAAAGTTACCTTATTAAAATTGATTTTTTTGTTATAAAAAAATTGACTCATTTATTTGACATTTAATGTTACATTTGTATATTACATTTTGATTGGTTGATATCTTGAAAGGGTAAATACCCCCTAAACAAGAGAGGGTAATCTAGGCCTCACCACTTTTGCATCATACTTGTAATCATGTTTGAATGTTATATGATGTTATCAGGTTGTTTCTAATCCATGGTGAATTTCCCTCTCAAATCTTTGATGGGACATCAATCAAGCAATTCTTGTTTGGAGAGCGTCGCATTCACAAAGATCCTTGTTTTTATTTTAATAATAACTTTAAGGGAAAATTACACTCACCTCCCCTAAGGTTTATGAAAATAACAATAACACCCCTCTAGTTTTAAGACTTACACTAACCTCCCTTAAATTTTCTTTTAATAGACAAACACCTCCCTTACTATTAACACCGTTAGTTTTTTCCGTTAACTTTTTTGTTTAGAATTTTCAATTAACCGTTAATGGGGACAAACCTCTGTTCTTGAATCCATTCAAGAAACCATAGTATATTGATCAAACTCCAACACAAACAGTACCAAAAGGTAGAAAAGGATTACAAAGCAAGAATTCTAAAGGCTGGGAAAAAAAACCCAAACAGCTAGCGTGACAATATCCAAAGAGCACAACAAGCCAACACCGAAACCTAAAAAACTATGAAAATCACCTCTCCTAAACATAACAGCAGCCACCAAAGCCCAGTAGAAATATGCGTATTGGATCAAAGGTATTCCAAACATTAAAGAAACCATAGGGTTCTCCTTCTTAATTTCACATGGATTCACACATTGTTAATTTTCCACTCATATCCTTATATATGCTGCAGTGTGATTATTGATTATGATTCTGCTGGAACTCATCTAATCATCAATTTCATCTATGACTCATCCTTTATTTAAACTACTAATTCCATTTTTTTATGCTAATTGAAATTATCTTTCATTAGGTTAATCAAATCAAAAGTCCACTGTATTAGAAATCAATTTAGCAGCATAATGGTAAAAGCCTACAAACAAGAAGTGTATAAACATCCATGAACAAAACAAAAATAACGGAAAACATAGCAGAGTTAGTAGCACGTGAGGTGATTGTATATTTGTGGAAAATTTAAGGGAGGTTAGTGTAAGTTTTAAAACTAGAGGGGGTGTCAGTGTCATTTTCATAGACCTTAGGGGAGGTGAATGCAATTTTCCCTAACTTTAATTGCCCCGTTACAGCAAAAATATAGTAAACTCTATATTTCATTGATGTCTTACTTTATTCAATAGGGAAAATAGGGAATACATTACATGACCACCATTAAAGGTGGTGGCGGTGCAGTTGTTGGGTCATTTTTTTAATGGTGATGGCTCCAAAGAAGGTGTGTGATGGTTGTGGTTATTATATGGATGAAGATGATGTGATAAGTGCAAGGTCGTCTCCTCCCGTCTCCACCATTCGTTCAATAAAGGCCTAATTTGTTTAGGCTTCAAATTTTAATTTGTGTGTGTGTGAGTGTGTACATACTAATAATGATACAACAAATTTATTTACTTTTGTAATTTCCACGAAATTTTGAATTTTGTCATTCAAACCCCTTAATTATGGTTAATATTAAATTAATATGTAAGGGTCTTTTGTGATACATTGCAATATTCTACGATTAATACGGGCAGTTTTATGTATTAACTTTGCGATTCACACTCCTTTTTTAAGGTTTGTGCACTGTCTTTATCTTCGTCTCTTACTCTCGGTCTCACCATTATCTCTTCATTTGACTTTATTATCTATTGGAAAAAAATGTTAAATGAAATAAATTATGATAATTTAATAAACGGTTTTGAATCTCAAAAAGCTTGAAAAATAAAGTTAACATATAATATTAATTTTATTAAAAAGACCTTAGTTTTAGAGTTTGTTGTAGACCTTAGTATTGGTTGAGACAACTTTGGTTAAGTGTTGGTTATTATTAGATGGATGAAGACCCCCCTAATCGAAAAGTCTTTTACGTAACGGGCCTGTTTGGTTTGGCTTCTGAGAAGCAATTCTAGCCCAAAATCAATTCTCTACAGTGCCAAAAGCAATTCTAGCCAAAAACAACGTGTTTGGTTTAGCTTTTCAGAATTGCTTTTATCCTCCAAAAGCAATTCTCCATGAAGCTACAAATCCTAGCTTCTAGCTTTTCTAGAATCAATTCTCCTTGAACAACGTGTATAGGTTTGTATATTTTATTATTACAACATGTTATTTTACTTTATTGTCCTTTATCAATTCTCATTCTTTATCAATTCTCCTTTAGCTATGTCTATTTTAGTAATTATACATTCAAAAGCAATTCTACATAATTGCATCCAAACATAAATCATTTTGTTTAATCAATTCTACATAATTGTATCCAAACATAAATCAATTCTCTCAAAATCAATTCTGTCAGAATCAATTCTATCAGAATCAATTCTCTCAGAATCAATTATATTCAAAGCTGAACCAAACGGGCACGTTGCTTGGTTTGGCGGCAGGGGCAGATTCACCTTGAAACATGGTGTGGCAAGTGTCACACCAGATTATTCCCCATATTTTTTTTCATATAATAAACCTAAACAATTCCTTATATATAATATATGTTGCTACTTTGACATGATTATTCACATGGCCTAGCGGTTTGAGTCTGCGTTGTTGAATGGCTTGTACATGGTTCAACACCAGTTGTACCCTTTTTTTTTAATGTTCTTATACATGGTTTTTTAATTTTTTAATGTTCTTGTACATGGTTCAACACTAGCTGTACCCTTTTTTAATGTTTTTTAAAATATTAACATAAAATAGTTTTAGATGAAAAAATCTCATCTCTTTAGTATATATAGTAATATATTTTGCTTCATAGTTTTTTTTTTTTTGCCACACTAATATCAAATGTCTGGATCCGCCCCTGTTTGGCGGTGAGAGTGAAATGTTACATCCCTAATTTTTACGTGATTTTTCAAATGCTATTTTTTTTTAATGTTCTTGTACATGGTTTTTTAATTTTTTAATGTTCTTGTACATGGTTCAACAATAGTTGTACCCTTTTTTAATGTTTTTTAAAATATTAACATAAAATAGTTTTAGATGAAAAAATCTCATCTCTTTAGTATATATAGTAATATATTTTGCTTCATAGTTTTTTTTTTTTTTGCCACACTAATATCAAATGTCTGGATCCGCCCCTGTTTGGCGGTGAGAGTGAAATGTTACATCCCTAATTTTTACGTGATTTTTCAAATGCTACTAACTATAGAGTTTAGAAAACACACACCATTAAGGTTACATTGCATTTTTTTCAAACACTTAGAATATAACGAGAGAACTAAAAGGTGAAATCTTTGAATCACTCAACAATAGAAGAAGTAGATAAAGAAAATGAAAACAATGAAACAAAGAAGAAAGAAAATGAGAAAGAAAATAAATATTGAGAAGGCTTGTATATCAAACAGTAATGCTGCACCCTTTTATCCATCTTTCTCGCACACTCTCCCTATTTCACTTTCTTTTCAACCGTTGATTTTTCCGTGTCATAGATCCTAAGCTTAAATCCAACGGGTCCATGTAAGGCATGCATTGGAGTACTAATGTGAGTCTACCAACTCCATTCCAAGCATCTATACCTAATATGAAAATAAATGTCCGTGGAAATTACCATTTTGCCCTTATGGGGGTATTTTGGTAAATTAGTAAATGCTGCCTTTCCCCTATATATATGGAGTGGTATGAAGAGAGAGAAATGAGAACTCCTTCTTCCTTTATTTCCTTCTCACGCGGACTCATCCTTTCCACTCTCCAACACCAAAAACCATTTTGCCCTTATGGGGGTATTTTGGTAAATTAGTAAATGCTGCCTTTCCCCTATATATATGGAGTGGTATGAAGAGAGAGAAATGAGAACTCCTTCTTCCTTTATTTCCTTCTCACGCGGACTCATCCTTTCCACTCTCCAACACCACAAAACCCCCATTTTTAACCTCAATCAAGCTTGCATGAGGTACCCATTCCTTCAATTCTTCCAACTAAACTAAGGAGAAACTAAAGATAAGTCAAGAACTCTTCCCTCTCCTCTGATTTGTCTCAGCAGAACCACCAAACCCTTTTCCCTAAATTCATCCTTCTTCAAAATTCATGTAATGAATAGCTTGCATGTAAATCCCTTTTATTCAAACATGTTGTTTGGGCTGCTAGGAAACGAATTTGAAGGTTAGAGAAGTGCAAAAGGATCCTTGAAGGAGGAAGATAATTGTGTGTTCTTGAAGCTTTTGGCATCAATGGAAGTGATTCTTTAGGTGAGTTTCCTATACGGCTCTGATTGTTGATAAAACATTTAGCTAAAAATTGATAGATGAATATGGGTTTATGCATATAGAGAAAATTAGCTTAAACTGTTTTATATATTTTATTCCCTTTAAATGCATTTCAATTGAAATGTGTTATTGATATTTAGATTGATAATTTGAAGAATAAATGAATTTGATATGTCACATAATAGGGCTACAACTACAGGCACTACTACAAAAATGGGCTTATATAGCACTTTTTTTTGGCTTTAGATAGCGCTTTTGAAGCGCTACTGTAAATGGCGCTGGTAAAGGTAATATAGCGCTTTTTCCCCTATATAAAGCGCTATCTAAAGCAGGGTTTATATAGCGCTTTATGTTAAAAAGCGCTAGCAAAGGTTCTCCTTAGATAGCGCTTTCAAAAACAAACGCCAACTAAAAGGGGTTAAAAATAGCGCTTTTTGTTTTAAAACGCTTTGTAACACTAGGTTTAGATAGCGCTTTATACAGAAAAAAAAAGCGCTAGGAAATGCATAATTTTTTTTTTTGCCAGGCTTCTTTTTTTTACCGATAGCATTTTTTATTAATTTAAAGTAATATATATATATATATATATATATATATATATATATATATAAATATTAAAAAAAATATAAGGAAAATATATATATTTTTGACACATTATAATCGAGACTATTATTTATCAAATAAAACTTAGATATATCATAAAATGTATGTATATATAGCATTAAAGTTAGAAATGTATAGCCACTAATTTGGTAACATCTTCTCAACAAAAAAAAAAGACTAATTTGGTAACATGGATATCTCTAAGTTACAACTAATTAGTTAACATAAAAATCAGAATCTTCTATATGGTAGCGTGCAGTACTCTTCATCTATCTTCTTGGTCGTCTCAACATTTTTATCGAAAACAAGATGGCAAATCATTATTCGTTTCCAAATTTCGTTAACTTTCCTCCACCTGAACATATAGCAGAAAAAATCATTAAGCAATAAGCAATAACACTATATTATATTATATTAGATTAGAGGAAAATTCAAAGTACTACTCATGAGTACAAATTAAAGCAAAATTATAATGTAGATTAAAAACCACTACCACTTCTAGCAAATATATTTAGAAACATGAAACTCACTTTACCAAAAATATATCATATAACTCTTAGGCTGATCATGAACTGACACCATTCTTCTTGGATTTCTATTAGTTTATCTTTCGAGTATGTCAAACACTTAAAACCATCAATGTACTGCATATTATAACATCAAAAATAACCATGTTACTTAATAAAACTAATTATATACAAATATTATACTTTAATATAAAAATAACCTACCAGCTTTGAAATCTCATTTAGATTTCAAATGAGAATCTCTTTCATAAGCCTCATCACAAAGTACTCGCAATCTATACCATTTTCTTTACGAGGAAACTACAAAAAATAAAATAAGTAATTGTATCAATAAAATTATTTATATTTATACACAAAATTTTTAAAGTGGTTATGTTATATTATTAACACCTGATATCACCTACACAAATGTCCCCTACAACAATAGTTTATACTGAATTGTGTGTTTGGTGCATTGGGCTTTCCTAATAATAAGCATTATGGTCACTTTTCAGCAAGGAACTTCTAAAAAAATATCCCTAAATCCACATTTGTTATATCCAGTTTACTACAACTGTATTAGCGTAACAACAATTAAGTACCAACCCCGTATTCTATACCTTGAAGCACAAATATAATAGATGACATCATAAGATTTTCCTTAACATGGCTCTTCCTCACACTATATGTATCACAACTTTCAATATTCAATTTCCTCATAATTAATCAATTCAAATATGCAGAATTTTCTTAGTTATAGTGGACTTAACATCAAGCTACATCTTCTTAATATCTAGCTTGTCACATCCAATAGAAACTATTACCAACTAAGTAAAAACTATCACACAATTTTCACTTTTCAGACAATAATTATTCACATATCATATCATCACTTAGTAAGTAAGATTTATGTATTTTGCTTCTCTACTTTGTTATGTATTTTTACAAACAATATGGATACTTGATGTTTTCTTATCCAAATATCAATCAACAAAAATAATATGAATTTCCTATTTAAATTAAACAATCAATGAAATGAGCAAACACAAACAGTCAATGAAATAAGCAAACATAAAAGCCCAAATTAAGTTTCGCAACAGAAATTCAATTTCACAGCAAAAACCACATTCAGTTTCACAGAACAAATTCAATCTCCTGTTGTCAAATTCATCCTAAATACTAACACTGTGACCTTAATTTTAGTGTGAACCCTAAAACAACAACATGAAAAATTGAAGAGTAATTGAGTGAAATTGACAAAGGAAATGTAAGGAAAGAATGAAGATGATACCTGGAATGAAGAATCGAGTATTGAGAAAGTTGGAACTCGAACAGAAACAGCGAGATGATGAACTGTAAAGAAGATTGAGATAGAGGTGGTGCCCGTAAGATCTCATGAGCGGTCGTGGTTTTGGAATGAATCTGAGGAGACGATTGATGGTGATGAATGAAAGAATCAGAGAAACGTGGTTATGGAATGAGAGTTGCACGATCTGTGAAGGTTTTGAGGAAAAGAGGTTTGAACTTATCTTAAAAAAAAAACAATACGTTTTATAGTTGATTTTGTTTTTTTTGTTGAGGATCCAAAATACTAGCACTTTTAGTTAATATATAAAGCATTTATTTTTAATAAATAAATGAAAAAAAACCAAAGTATAAAAAGTAGGCTTTTAGTTTTTTTTTTTTTTGAAAAAAAAATACTACCCAGAGAATATAAATTGGTGACTAAATTTAATGTAACAATACGTTTCATAGTTGATTTTGTTTTTTTTTTGTTGACCCAGAGAATATAAATTGGTGACTAAATTTAATGTAACAATACGTTTCATAGTTGATTTTGTTTTTTTTTTTGTTGAGGATCCAAAATACTAGCACTTTTAGTTAATATATAAAGCATTTATTTTTAATAAATAAATGAAAAAAACCAAAGTATAAAAAGTAGGATTTTATTATTATTATTTTTTTTTGAAAAAAAATACTACTCAGAGAATATAAATTGGTGACTAAAGTTAATGTAAATTCACTCAAAAAAAAAATTCATGTAAATAAAAAACTGGAAAGGCCTGCCCAGAGATTCAAACTGAAAGAAAAAAAAACGTTTTATAGTTGATTTTTTTTTTGTTGAGGATCCAAAATACTAGCACTTTTAGTTAATATATAAAGCATTTATTTTTAATAAATAAATGAAAAAAACCGAAGTATAAAAAGTAGGCTTTTAGTTTTTTTTTTTTGAAAAAAAATACTACCCAGAGAATATAAATTGGTGACTAAATTTAATGTAAATTCACTCAAAAAAAATTAATGTAAATAAAAACTGAAAAGGCCTGCCCAGAGATTCAAACTGGTGACAACAAGCTAACTGGTCGTACATTATACCACTCGGCTATGTAAAATCAATTGATATATAGCGCTTTTCTTAAACTATAAACGCTATTAAACTCAAACCAACCATAGCGCTTTAAAAGCGCTATTTAATAGTTGATCCAAAAATAGCACTTCCTATAATAAGCGCTATCTAAGAGAAATTTTTTTTCTTTTTTTAATATTTATTAATTTTATTGAATCTAAAGTGGCGCTTTTTAAATAAAACGCTATATGAACTAAATATCAAAGATAGCGCTTTTTTATAAAAGCGCTAGCTAAAGCCTCAGTGTTTTGATTTATAGCGCTTTAGTGATAAAAGTGCTATTAAAGAGGCGCTATATTTTCTCAATTTTGTAGTAGTGAGGGGATAACCTTAAATCAATTTAAAAAAATATTTGTGTAGAGAGAATAGTGCTAACTTATGTTTGCTTTATGATATGTTTAGTGGTTTCTTCAGAGTTCTTAATTTCATTGCAATTATTTAGCTCTCATATGGATTGCTGAACTGTTTAGGCTCTAGACTTTAGACTTGAAATGCATTTTCGACTAGGTTGTTGTTTAAGTAGGGAAATGGTTAAAACACCATCGATACAAAATGACCATGTGCTTTGTTATGCAATTGGTTAGCATTTCAACATTCTATTATTCCACTGTGTTGAATCATATAAGGGCAAATTCACATTTTATACTTGTCTGTCATGCAGCCATCGGATTATGGGCCTCCTTTCTTCAGGGGGCTGCAGTGAAGAAGAAGCAAATCATCCTTGGGTGAAAAATCCACTGAAAATGGAGGTTGGGAATGTAAACAACAAGCATTTTGTGTTAGCTCTGAGGGTATTTGAAGGATATCCTGCTCAAAGCCAAGTATTAAATATTTTTCTAATGTTTTTGCCGACGATATCTTCTTGCATTTTATAGGTGAAGAGTGTGCTGGACCCTTGTGAGGATGACAATGAGGGACTCCAAGATGATATGAGTGATGATGAAATGCAGAATAATGATTATTATGATACTGACAGTGAGGTAAGTGAGGATGTTGCTTGATATAGTCATTGTTGTAAAGATTTTTGTGATTGTAACTGAAAGACATGAACCACTAAGGTAAATGTGTTACTATAATTTGAGATTTTACAATTTTCAGGTTGATCATACTCAAGGCCAAGGGGATCAATATATTGTTGCACCCATAGGTGATTAGGATTATTTTACTTATTGCTGCACACTTTATTTAATATTCTCCAGTATATTATTTTAACAAGTTAACAATGACAGAGAAACAACAAGAACAGGAAGATAATGGCAAGATTGGTGAAGGTAAACTAGGCTCTTTCCTCTCGAACATAAAATTGTTTTTGTGTTTGTATGTATGTATGTATGTATGTATGTATTTATGTATGTATGTATATAATATGATAAATTGACCAAGTCACAATAGAGTTATTTTGATCTCAGAAAATAAAATATACTTGGTGATTTTTACTTTTTATATGATTCATTTATGCTTGATTAGTTGGAAGGTGAATTTCTGACCATAATGCAGTTTTTGTTCAAACCATTTATCTCCCTCTTTTGTTATCTGGAAATGAACTTCTGTTTGTTTGTGACTATCATGTTTTACTTACTTTTTATATAGCAGCATTGATAATATATTTTGTTACTGAAATTTTTGAATGGCCGGATGTATGATTAAGTTTCTCAAACCTCTGTGTGTGCATAATCGCAAAAATCTTAATGTATACTTAGAAATTGTGTTTTGATCTGATTGTTTGTGTAAATTTGCTTGGTTGAGAAGTTTGGTGTCATAACTTTTTGTTGTATGTATCAAAGTGCCTTCTAATTTTTCAACTCCGATATTTGCAGATTTATTTGACAACAACAAAATGGCATCTGATCTAAATTCAGGGTTGTCAAAGAAAACAAATGTTTTTGGATTGAAAGCATGGGTATTAATGGGAATAGTGGTTGGTTTGTTCATTATAATCATCCTTGTGGTGCTATAAATATTTCTTGCTTTAAGAAAGAGGTCTAGAAGAGGCAAGGGTGGCATGCTTCCTCTTGGCCATATTCTATCTATTTCAGAAGAGATCAAAGAAATTAGTGTCGATCAAGTTTCATCGAATAATCATCCGCAAAATTGTTCCTTTATGAGCTCGAGTGATAAGTTTAGTGACGGCGATTCTCGAAAGGTTTTGATTCAAACAAAGAATGGAGATAATAGTAGTCAATCAGGCTCATTTAATCGTTTAGAGAAAGATCTGAATGGCTCTCAGTCAGGTGAAGATAGCGGCGGTTTTAGGAGTATATCGGCTTATAGGTCTTCGTCACATCCTATATCCGCGTCATCACCGTGATCTGGTCTGCCTGAATTCTCTCACCTTGGTTAGGGCCACTGGTTTACGTTAAGGGGCCTTGAACTTGCAACCAATAGGTTTGCAAAAGACATTATTATTGGAGAAGGTGGTTATGAAGTTGTCTATCGAGGTCAACTTATCAACAGGAACCTTGTGGCCGTTAAGAAACTCCTCAATAATTTGTAAGCTATTATTTCCTTAATACTTTCATTGCAGCCTTTATTTTTTAGTTTTGAATTATGAACCAAGTTTTATAACGGTGTGATTTCCTATTTCTAGAGCATCATGGTGCTTTCTACCTGTTTGTTAATATCATACATTACTATGTTTGTTGTAGCAAAAGGTACCAAAAAATAAATAGTTTATGACAAGTTTTAAATTGAAGGTGTAGTCATGCCGCAACAATTGTTGTTTTTGTTTTTTCAGCTTTTGTAGGGCTATAATTTTTGCAACTCACACCAACAAAAATTCAATGAGAAACCTCTTTAACACTGGTGTTTCCCTTTTCTTAGGAAAATGCCAAAGATAGAGGAATGCCATGATGGGCTAAGTTTAAAACCTTTAGAGCCGATAGCAGGAATGAAGAGTTCTACTCCCTACCTTTCAATCTCAACCGCTTCATTCATTTTCAACACTTTTAAGGGCTACATGACTTGCACTTAGGGTACTTGATCCATTTCCTTATACCACAACAATTCATTGTTTTTTTTTGTTGAAGGGATGATCATTGCTCTTGGATACTTCTAATGTTTGGTTGTCCATTTTCCATTTTTCAACTCAAACTCAAGGTGGTCGATCAAGTGTAAACTTATCAAACACCATGAATGAATGTACTCAAAGTGTTTATATGTATATTATATATAAAACTCTCAACTAAGGAGATGCATAAATATCTATGATTCGCATATAATCTATGCAACAGTTTGCTTTAGTAGTAGTTATTTGAAAAACTAAAGAGCCAAATCTTGGTTTTAGTTTCAGAAAGCAAGTTCAGATGATGCTACACTTCAGCCTTATGAGCAGCTCAGTTTTTCATATCCATCCTTATTGCCACCTCTTATACATGAACGAGATACTGTAAGTTTTTCTTCCTCTCACTCAAAAATTGCATCGCAGTATCCTTTTGCATGTGACAAGTCCTACAACTCAAGTAAACAATAGTATTTTTTGTCTGTTCTGCAGTATCTTGCATGGTCTCTGAAGCAGAGAAAGGCTGTGAATAACTGTAAAAGGGTGGTAGGTGTGATTGGAAAAGGCCACATATATGCACTGTTAGCCGATGCAGGGAATTTGAGATTTCGAGACCTTGCTGGGAAAAATTCAAATGATGGGGGTTCTAATGGCTGGATTGATGTCATTAATTTAATGGTTCTTTATAGCTTAGGCAATTTGAGTCTCTATCCAATTTTCTATACCACTAATTGGCAAAACAGGTATCAGAACTCTTGCTTCAAGGTTCACTTTTTAGCTCAAATTTTTCAATCTTGCAATATTGTTTTCTTTAAAATTGTTGGTTGAGTTTTGTAGTATACTATGATTATCATTATCAGCCACTGTATCATGTTGAGAGTGGAGTAGACCAACTTCTGGCAGTGAAAGAAAATGGGTTCAAATAGCTGAGAAGTTAGAAGGAAGGGTTGGCAAGCAGTGTAGAGTGCGATGGCACAATCATTTGCGTCCTGATATTAAGTTTAGATATATGTACCAATTTTTTTATTTCATATAATTTTTTATTACAAGTTTTGTGCTTTGAATTTGACCCTAGGATTATTTTTTATTTCATATTAACTGGAATAAATTATTTTTGCATAGTAGTAACAAAATCAGTTATGTTGTCATGTATATAATTTGAAGTCAGATTGGTTATCATGGTAAGAAATTTGTTATGTCAATATATAACATCATAGTCAAATAGTAGGTATATAACTTGCAAATTTCCAGAATTTCAATTTATTAAAGATGATAACAAAAAAAGGCAGCTATTCATCACAATTTCGTTATATTTTCCATTTCAAATATGCTTGCTCTCTCAATTGATGTCTCAAAAATCATGATATAGAATATTATGATATTCATGGTTCGCAAAATTGATTTTGTGGTGAAGTCATTCTCAAAGGTTTGGTTTTTCTATATCGTAAGATTAGATAATCAAAACTTGAAAATTCAATCCAGCTATAAATATAAAAGTCTTAGTTCAAATAAATGGAGTTGCAATCGGATATTATTAGACCAGTTAGCAGCACTGCCAACCCTTGGCATGCCAGTTGATTCCTTCTTAGCCTCTGCATCCACCTTGAAAGTTGCACCACATACTTGTCTAGGACTGTCAACCCTTTGTACAAGCTTCAATTTATTCAGTGGGTGCTCAAAACTGCTCAAACCTCCAGATGTTGTAAAGAAACATCCTGAAATGAAATGCGGTAACATTTGCATGAAACCATTGTATGTACTATATAAACAATCAAATTACAATACATGAAGAGCTTGAATGATAATCTAATTGCAAAGTAAACAATAATGTAAAGGTGGTTGAGAAACAAAACAAAATATCGTTTGTTATCTATCTTAAAGGAAAGTGGTATTGAAGTTTCAAAATCTCTTAACTTGTCATTCCTTTCTTCCTCTTAATTCACTTTTTAATGTACTTATGCCTCTAAGACAATGATCACTTCATTTGCAGTTTTGTTCAATCCATATTGTTGCTTAAGATTAGCAACATTCTCAAGGCTAATATTTTGAATGATTAATTACTATCCTTTTCAAAAATATTTTGAAACGCTAAACAAAACCCATATCTGTGGTTACCCGCCCGAACCAAACCCAATTTGACGGGTTTTCCCCGTTTTGACTGGGTTTGGGCATGGGTTTGGGTTTTCCCCGATTTCAAAACACGGGTATGGGACGGGTAACGGGTATACAGGTACCCACCCCGAACCCATACCCAAACCCGTCCCGAATACAAAAAATTATTTTATGTTGATATGCCATGTTGTTTTGTTTGATAATTACCGTGCTATAAAAACTACCCCGAACCCATGTTATTCATTGCGGGGATGGGGATGGGGCGGGGATACCTGAACCCATCGGGGACGGGGATGGCGTTCAATTTCTCATCCCCGTTGGGTATGGGTAGGGTAATGGGTAAGTATATGAGAATCGGGTATGGGGACGGGGAATATAAAACTCGTCCCCACCCCGCCCCATTGCCATGCCTAATTACGATCCTATTTATGAAAAAATTACGTATATTGTTCCATAATTCTTTTTATCGCTCAAGAGATGCTTGTGAAATAAATTTGACCATGTTTCTTGAATTGTTTGTGCAATATTTAATTAATGATTTTGATCTTTAATTATGCTGAACAACGTATTTTTTATGTCAATGTAGGGTAGGGTCCGTATTCCAAACCAGTACTACAATGAACATCGCAGAGAGATCAATATCAATGCTCCTGGATTGCTTCTTTCTGATGAAGGGATAGACTATGTCACACATTTTGGCACGGATGAGACAGGGGTGTACATGGGTAGTGGAATCAGAATTGCTAAGGAGTTTGGGTTTTTGGTTCCAACCAAGATTAGGCTCGACTACAAGGGCGAGAAGAATATATATAAGTTGACACAACTGGGAGCAATTCACATTCCAAATGTTTTCCCCGTGCAAGTTAAAGAGGAACCTATTGAGATTATTTCAGACAATGAAGCTGAGATTGAACAAGTGAACAATGAGGATGAGGTAGGAGCTGGAAATGTAATTCAGGTGAATACAGGTGTTGTCGACAACGTGCAAGAAACTGGCGGCATGGATTATCATCACTTTGAGAAGAATGTCACAGCAGCTTTGACTTCCATTGAAAGACCCCAAGTCTTGGTAAGCAAAAATCTATTTTTAATAAATCGAATATCATCTTCTATTATCAAATAAATATTTCCATCTATTAAGAGTAACAAATAACACACGAATGAATATTGGGAAGCTTACCTCTATCCACTTTCTTTTCAGTTATTCAAGTAGCAAAAAAAATGGTCTCCATTATTCTGATTTTGTCCCATATATTTTTATACCCAAAAATTAGTATAAAGTAGGAAGAAGAAGGAAAAAAAAATGCAAACTTGGTGATTTTCAGAAAATGCAGAGCAATGTAGCAAATGAAAGGGCTCAAAAAGAGAAAAGAAAAAAGCAATTGAAAAAAGATAAATATATATGTATAATATACCACATATCCTTTGTTAGATTTGGTTTAGGTGCTATTATAACTGTAATATATTAGCGTGGCATAGCATTGGTCTCAAGGAAGTCTTTTTCCCTCAAAAAATTATGTTGAAGCATTCTATCTAAGTTGATGGTTCATGGTTTTTTATGTTTATATGCATATAATATCTTTGTTTGGGATTAGTTTGCTTTTAAGCATATTAACAAATCTGTGTTTGCCTGTAATAATCTATTCATCTATAACAAAATTTTCCGAAAAAAGATAATTCAACCCATAAAATTGAAAAGAGATAACATACCACATATCCTCTCTTATATTAAATTTAGATGATGTTATAACTGTAATATAGTAGCGTAATATTTTAGCGTCTCATAGCATCAGCCTTAAAGAAGTAGTTTCTGCTCAAGCTATCTATGTGCATTTACACTTTCATTTTTGATTTCATACAACATTTTCCTAATCAAATATCCAGAAGAGTCTTGAAGAGGAAGTATCTAAGGATGACTTTAGAGGATGTGGAGACACACAAGACATATAATTGCAAGGTAACAACTGCTGGCAGGGGAAATGCCGAGAAATCTTTGGGTGGTGAATGGTCAGACTTCGTCAGAGACCGCGACTTACAAGAGGATGACAAGTTGATCTTTGATTTAGAAGATCCACCAACCAAGATGTATGTCAGACACATCCGCGGCCATTAAACAATGAAAGGTGGTGCTTACTTTTGGGATTGAAGATGATGGTTTTGGAAATTTAACTTTTTAATCCATCAAACACAACTACTTTAAAATCTATGTTGTATAACTTCTGTTTTGGTTTCTTTTATGGTAGACCTATCTAGGATTTGGTATGTTATGGATCATGACTTTTTATATTTATAAGCATGTAATATCTATGTTCGCAATCAGTTCACTTTTAAGCATTAACAAATGTGATTGCCAACAAAATTATCCGAAGAAAAAAAAAAGCAATCCACCCCGTTCGAAGCACGGGTTGACAACTAGTTTTCGTAAATAAAAGAGGTACCAAGTCAAAGCATCCAATGTCTCACATGTGGAAAAGCAGCAAATTAGGAGTTGCAACCCTAAAATTAGGCATGGGAACAAAACCCATACCCGTGGTTACCCACCCGAACCAAACCCAATTTGACGGGTTTTCCCCGTTTTGACTGGGTATTGTTATACCCTAATTTTGGACCTAAAAATACTAGTCAATTTTTCTTTTCTTGCGTCATTTGAACTGTCTCTGATCAATTGCATCCTTCTCGGCATTTTATTTCAATGTTATCTGCAAAATTCACATGCAAGGGTATTTTAGTCATTTCCTATGTCAAAAACTTCTTTCAGTCTTTTAAACTTTGTTTGAGTCCTTTCAAATAGTTTGAATAAGTCTTCATTTCAATTCTATGTCAAAATCCATTCTAAAATTGCAGTTGGAGTCATTTTGAGTCAGTTTTGCCCCTAGGGGCATTTTGGTCATTTCAAGTGTCAAGTCACTGTTTAAATCCTAAAATTTGTCTCTGAGTCTTTTAAGTTGCTTGTATAAATTCTTGCTTTAATTCCCTGTTAAAAATCCATTTTAAAATTTGCATCTGAGTCATTTTTAGTCGTTTTAGTCCCTAGGGGCGTTTTGGTCATTTCACATAAAATTTCTGATTCATTTTAATCTGTTTTGTTGTTTTTAATCGTCTCGCTTTACGTTAATTTTCAATTTACTTTTTCAATTCAATTTTAGTTTTAATTTTCATTTTGGTCCTCGTACTTTTGTTATTTGCATTTTAATCCTTTTTTAAGTCAAAGTCAAAGTTTGTTAGAGTCCAAGTACACATGGCATTGTCTCATTGGTCCAAGGCTTACCACATCACCTATAAATGGGTCAAAGTCATGGTCAAGGTTCACAATTTTTCATTTCACAAAAAACTCCACAAAAATCACAAAAAATTCATAATTTATTTTCTCCCAATTTTCCCTCTCCTCTAACTAACTTTCCCTCATCCCTAACAAACTTCCACCACCCTAACTAACTCCCTCTTCCACCTTCAACCACCACCGAAACCACCCTAACAAACTCTAACCACCCTCTCTCTCATCCCTAACCAACTTCCACCACCACAAACCACCATCATCTTCATCATTCAAACCCCATAACCACCACATTCCTCCACCGTCAACCTCTCAAATTCAACCAAAAATTCCAGCAATTCTTAATCAAATCCAACATCACCCAAACTCCAATTTTCGCATAATCCATTTTTGATTTCAACACAAGGTTTTCACGCAACCAATTCCAATACTAACGGCGTTAGAAATACCGGATCAGAACTGAAACACGCGCATCAAAAGGAGAACGAAGTTGGAGCAGATCGGAAAGGAGCAAAAGGAAGGAGCAAATCGGAGCTGTAACGACACCGGAACCGTACGCGAATTCGAGAAAAGCCGCGGCAAGAAGCTTCAATACTGAGACGCGGAACCAGGTAAGCACTGTACCTTCGCTGTTCCATGCTTTCTTGATTTCGTTCTTGCTGCAAAAATTCTGAATCAAGGAGCCTAAAAACGGTTCTTGCTTCCTCATCTCCCAATTTCAAATCTGAACTTTTAAAAAAGGACGGAAGAGGATTAGAAAACTATTGTTGTTCTTCGAAAAGGCTTTGAAAACCCTTCCGGCCACCACGCCGGAGGCGCTGGTTGGCCGGAATTCTCATTGGATTTTGAAGAGGGAGGATCGCAAGGAAGAAGAAGAAGAGGGAACTGTTTTTTTTTCCTTTTCTGTGCTCACGTGTTGTTGTGCTAATTTCATTCAACCCATATCCTTGACCCATGGGTTTGACCCGTTTTTTCACTCCATTAACCCATGCCCATTCCAGTAACCCAAGCCCAACTGTTCTTTTTCCTTTATTTCTTACTGATTGCTACGTGAACCCCCCTTTCCTGGGCGTTTTCCTTGTTTTTTGCTATTTTCACCCCCACGCATGTAATTTTAACGCTAAAAAATTCCAAAAAAACGCACGTTTGTTTTTCTTGTTACTATTGTGAATTCTTGATGACTATTAGTAGCTTTTGCATGATAAATCTTGATCAAAATATGTGGAAATGTGTTGTGTTCTCATTAATGCATTTGTGTTAATTTTTACGTGCATTCTTGTTTAAAAATTGCCTAGGTCTTTGTAAACTCTTTCTTGTAGTAATCTTGGCCCTGTAAGCCTATCCTTTGGGATGTGGTTTCATGCCAAAATTCACTCCAAGAGTATGTGTGTTTTTGTCTTGCTTTTAGTTCACTCTTTTTGAAGAATTTTGTGAAGTTTTAATGTGATGTTGACCTTGAGATTTTGGTATAAAGTTGTGACATTTAGACATGTAATTTTGTGGAATAAATTTGCCTCTTAATGTGGTGTTTGCTTGCTGTTTTGGTTTAGTTCTTGAGGACCCTGTGTTTGGTAAATAATGTGAAACTCTTTTGTGAAATAAAAGTGCATAAAGAGCTTGAAAATCGTATAATTTTTGGCATGATAATTTCCCTTGGTTCTCATATTTGTTCCCTTGGAATGAATCACTTGAAATGTCTTAATATTGTGAGAATCTAGGTCTTGAGTTTGCTTTAGGATTATATTGAATTTCAAGTTCTTTTGTCACTTTTTACTAAAATTGTTAGTTTACTTTACTTGCAAGTTATATTTGTTTTACCATGCACTTGTCATTTTGCTTCTATATCATTGGTATTACTAACCCATTTTCATTTTATGTTTCATACATCCATAAGCATTTCATCTCCTTCTCATATTTTTTTTTTCCCTCTATTTCTTTCTTGCAATTTAATTTGTACCAAGACTTAGAATGTAATATTTAGGAGCTTTTGTAATATTTTACTTCATACAACTTTTAATTTCTTGGCAAAGAGGCCATAGAATGTATCTAGGGTATGATGTAAAGGACAATGGACTCTAATAATGTACACCGACACACGCACACACATCACTATATAGCTAGAATATGCATGTTTAGATGTATGTTTAGGATTGTATGTTTAGATGAATGCCTAGGACTTCTACTTAGAAAAAATCAATTTTCCAAACAAATGTGAACAACTTCACTCAAAGCTTTTCCAAATAAACCTTGGGATCCAACATCCCATTGTATTTTCTTTTCCATTTTCTTAATCAAATTTCAATGAAAATAATCAAACTTTGACTTCTTTTGCAATTCACTAATTCAACCTCACTATTTCCTAATCTCATGCCCTTGAGGCCTCTTTCTATTCTTTCAAACTCCATTTTCCAACTTAAAATCAACCAACAAAAACAAAAACATTTTTTGAGAGAGAACTACGGTGGATTTGATCCCTTAAACGGGTACGTAGGCAAGGAACAAAATTCCTTCAATTCAACTAAAATAAAAATTCAAAAACATTCTTCTCCCTCCAATTCTTCATTTAGCAAACCTTAGGTGTAAATAACATTTCAAATAGCATTTAAAAATAAAGCGCGCGCGTAGAAATTAAAGACGGTTCCTATAGGTTACTATAGTCGTTATGGGTGCCTAACACCTTCCCGTAGCGAAAACAACTCCCGGACCTCGATTCTCAAGGGTTTTGCTTACTTTTTCCCTTCCCAAGAAAAAATAAGATATCACCGGTTTAAAAGGTTCAAACGCAATCAATGTTTGATACCCGAAAACCAAGATAAAACAGGTATGGGTATGAGTTTGGGTTTTCCCCGATTCCAAAACACGGGTATGGGACGGGTAACGGGTATATAGGTACCCACCCCAAACTCATACTCAAACCCGTCCCGAATGCAGAAAACTATTTTATGTTGATATGTCATGTTATTTTGTTTAATAATTGTCGTGTTATAGAAACTACCATTGGTATTTGAAGGGGCAACCAAATCAATCGATCTAACAAATGTTAAAGTGAGCATATTGTTGGATAATGCATAACAACATTTCTCTAGGGGTTGCAAAAAAACTTCAAAAAAACTTCTATTTTTTATTAAAAAAAATTATTCAATGTGGGGACGGGGATGGGGTGGTGATACCCGAACCCGTTGGGGACAGGGTTGGGGTTCAATTTTTCATCCCCGTTGGGTATGGGTAGGGTAACGGGTAAGTATATGACAATCGGGTATGGGAACGAGGAATGTAAAACCCGTCCCCACCCCGCCCCATTGCCATGCCTAACTAAAATATTTCGAACTCATTTTGAAATATGTCTTTTTGAAATTAAAAACAATTTTTGTAGAATTATCTATAAAAAGATTTGCTCACATTGCCTATAATTGCTTATAAAAAATATCTATAAAAAGATTTGTTCGTTTGTTTAGATTATTCCAAAATTTGTCCTTACAATTTTTGTAGAATTCCTCTCCCTTTGTTGGTTTATTCTTTTTGTTTTTGAGAGGCAAAGTCATTAGGTGGTTACTGTTAGACCAACAAAATAATCCTAATGTTAAGGATAGTGATCTGTCATACATATCTCTTGTTATTATTTCAAATTTGAATTGCACAGCTAATTGCACAGCTATTTGTAGATAAAGCTGTTACCATAAAATAAGCTAGGTAGTTATCTCTTAATGCTAAGGCATATCGTTGTACTTAAATACATGTAGCAGCAATACAGAAGTATATACAATTGCCATTCAACTTTTATATGGTATCAGGTTTTCCTCAAGCTTAACAGCAATAATCGATCCAATTCTTAGAATATGGCCACCAATACCTCTACTTCAAAACCATCCCTTCTTCTAAATGCCTCAATCACCTTCAAACTGTCTCGTCCCAATTTCCGTGCTTGGAAACGTCAAGTCACCGCTCTCCTCTCTGGTATCCAAGTCATTGGTCATATCGATGGAACCACACCAACCCAAAATGCAACCATTGATAACAATGGTGTCTCTGCTCCCAATCCTCAATATACAGATTGGTTTACACTCGACCAGCTGATCATCAACCTCCTTCTCTCATCCATAACAGAGGCTGACAGCATCTCCTTTGCATCCTATGAGACTGCTCGGACCTTATGGGTTGCTATTGAATCACAGTTTGCTAACACATCTCGTTCTCATGTTATGTCCGTCAAAAATCAAATTCAGCGCTGTACAAAGGGTGACAAGTCCATAACTGATTATTTGTTCTCGGTTAAAAGTCTTGCCGATGAACTAGCAGTTATTGACAAACCTCTTTCTGATGATGATATTACTCTCTAGGTTCTCAACAGACTTGGATCTGAATATCATGACATTGCTGCCTCCATTTGCACACGCAAACACCCTTTCACTTTTGAGGAGCTTCATAGCCATCTTCTCGCTCATGATGACTACCTACACCGAGAAGCTACCCAAGTTGACATTCAAGTGCCTACAGCGAATTTTGCTAATCATACATCTCTTGCAAATCTCGCAACTCTAAAATGACGGTCTTCTTCCAACTCCATCAAACGGACGTGGTAACAATGGTTATAAACAAAATCTCAACATCAAGGATTCAACACGCGTGGTTCTAATCAATGTGGCAGAGGTCGAGGTTTCAACTCACCTGGAAAAAGACCTCCACCAAGATGTTAACTTTGCTCTTTCCCTGGCCATATTGCTAAGTACTCTCCTCAGCTGCTGCAACGCAACAATCAGCCAATGGCAAATTTTGCTTCTGCTTCACATTCAGCTGCTCCAAACTGGGTGTTCGACACTGGAGCCAGTCATCATATAACATCAAATCTGAACAATATGCATCTTCACTCCGAATATGATGGTCCAGAAGAAGTTCAGATTGGTGATGGTACAGGTTTGAAAATTTCACATGTTGGCTCTATTATCCTCCCTACCCCTAATACTACTTTCAAATTAAATAATGTGCTTTGTGTCCCAAATGCTAAACATAATCTCATATCTGTTAAGAAATTCTACAAGTCTAACAATACATATCTTGAATTTCATCCTACCTTTTTCTGTGTGAAGGATCAAGTCACGGGGGCGACGTTGATGCACAGTTCAAGTAACGGTGATCTCTACACCTTTCATCCTATGTCTCCATATCAACCCACTGCTCTTTCTTCCACCTGCTCCGCCTCTCCTTCTTTATGGCATGCTCGTTTCGGTCATCCCTCTTTCAGAGTTCTTGCACAAATGATGTCCAGTTGTGGCAATTTTAGGAATTTAGAAAATAAAAATTTTCATTGTAATTCTAGTCATATTAATAAAAGTCATAAGCTTCCTTTTTCTGTTTCTTCTATCAAAACCGCAGCTCCTCTTGAACTGTTATTTTCTGATGTTTGGGGATCTTCACCTATCACTTCAGTTAATGGTTGCAAATATTATCTCGTGTTTGTTGATCATTCCACTCGATATTTTTGGATTTATCCGTTAAAAAGTAAACCTGATGTTGTTACTATATTTCCAAATTTTCATTCAAAAGTTGAAACTATGTTTTTGCACAAAGTTAAATCCCTTTACACTGATGGTGGCATTGAATACATAAAACTCAAGCCACATCTTAACTCTCACGGTATATCTCACTATATCAGCCCACCAAACACTCCCGAACATATTGGTATTGTAGAACGCAAACATCGTCATATAGTAGAAACAACGCTCACCTCATGTCTCACTCTCATGTTCCACAAAAATTCTGGTGTTATGCCTTCCGAAAGGCGGTGTATTTAATAAATCGCATGCCAACAACACATCTTAAAAACAAATGTCCTCATGAAATTCTGTTTGGTTCCACTCCTAATTATCTTACTCTTCGAGTCTTTGGCTGCTTGTGCTACCCATGGCTTCGACCATACACTCAAAATAAGTTATCCAATCGAAGCATGCCATGTGTTTTCCTTGGCTATTCTACACAACATCATGCCTACCAATGTTATCACCCACCCACTCAAAAGTTGTATCTCTCAAGACACGTCACCTTTCATGAGTCACTCTTTCCATATTTATTGAATCTTTATGCCTCATCCATGTCTTCTATTTTAAATTCAAATTCAAACACTAACAAGCACTTTCCTTCTCATCATCCTCTTATTATTCAACACCTTAACTATCCTATTATTCCTCCACCTTCTCCTCAAAATTCAAACTCATCACCTACACCTCTCATCTCCCCCACTCCACATGCTCCAACTTCATCTCCTCAAATTTCTGAAGGTCCCACTAAATCTTCCACGAGATCTTTTACTAGAACTGCATCATCAACACCGCACCCATCGCCGGAATCTACTCGCATAGTTACAAGGTCCATGAACCAAATACACAAGCCTAATCCAAAATATCTCCTCACTACAAAGCACCCATTAGCCTCCTCAATAGAACCAACATGTGTTTCTCAAGCCCTCAAATCCAGTGAATGGCGCAATGCTATGAGTAAAGAATTTGATGCTTTAATCCAACAAGGCACATGGGAGTTGGTACCTCAACCTCAAGCTACAAATCTTATAGGCTGCAAATAGGTTTACATAATCAAAAGAAAACCCAATGGTGATATTGACAGGTACAAGGCTAGACTCGTGGCCAAAGGCTTTCATCAAAGACCGGGACTAGATTACACACAAACATTCAGCCCTGTTGTCAAGCCAACAACGATAAGACTAGTTCTTTCTTTAGCACTGCAATATAATTTGCCACTCCGTCAACTAGATGTCAATAATGCATTTCTCCATGGCTCCTTGAGTGAAGAGGTTTATATGCAACAACCTCCTGGCTTCATTCATCCAGGAAAACCACATCATGTTTGCCGCCTAAGAAAATCAATCTACGGTCTCAAGCAAGCACCACGAGCTTGGTTTCAAACCTTACAAAAATTTCTATGTGACTATGGGTTTGTAAATTCCAAATCTGACTCTTCCTTGTTTATTTTCAGAACTGCAGGCATTGTTCTATACAAACTAGTATATGTAGATGATATTATCATCACGGGTAGTTCCTCCATCAAAGTCAATGAATGTATAGCAGCTCTTGCACACACTTTCTCAATTAAAGATTTCGGCAACTTACATTACTTTCTGGGTGTTGAGGTTATTCCAAGTACCGCTGGATTATTTCTTAGCCAACACAAATACATTGGAGATCTTCTTGAAAGAACCAAAATGCAAGACGCCAAACCTGTCCTCGCTCCAATGTCTCCTAGCGCACCCATGTGTAAGGATGATGGTTCTCTGAGCACTGACACCACCTTCTACAGAAGCACAATAGGTAGCCTTCAATATTTGTCTCTAACTCGGCCTGACATTGCTTTCACCGTCAACAAGCTTGCTCAATTCATCCAGAGGCCCACTGCGACACATCTTACAGCATTGAAAAGACTTCTTCGATACCTTAAAGGTACCATATTTCATGGCTTACTGCTGCAAAAACCTATGTCCTCTTCCCTCACTGCATATAGTGATGCTGATTGGGCTGGCAACAAAGATGATTTCACTTCAACTTCTGCTCATCTTGTATACTATGGTTCTAATTTAATATCATGGAAATCCTCCAAGCAACGAGCAGTTGCTCGATCATCAACTGAAGCTGAATATAGAGCTCTTGCGAATTCTGCAGTAGAAGTTACTTGGATTCATTCTCTACTGACCGAGTTAGGCGTCCCTATTTCACAATCTCCTCTACTTCTTTGTGATAATCTCAGTGCAACCTACCTTACCCATAATCCAGTTTACCACAGTCGAATGAAGCACATCTCAATAGATATCCACTTTGTTCGAGACTTGGTACAACAAGGAAAACTGAAAGTTCAACATGTTTGTACAGTTGATCAGCTAGCAGATTGTCTCACCAAACCGCTTTCGAAGTCTCGTCATCAACAGTTACGGAACAAGATTGGTGTTACCGACGGAACACCAATCTTGCGGGGGCGTGGTAGACCAACAAAATAATCCTAATGTTAAGGATAGTGATCTGTCATACATATCTCTTGTTATTATTTCAAATTTGAATTGCACAGCTAATTGCACAACTATTTGTAGATAAAGCTGTTACCATAAAATAAGCTAGGTAGTTATATCTTAATGCTAAGGCATATCGTTGTACTTAAATACATGTAGCAGCAATACAGAAGTATAAACAATTGCCATTCAACTTTTATAGTTACACTCTTAAAAGTGTTTAATAAATAACTTAGATTCAATCATATAAGTAATTTAATGAACAAAGTGTGAAGAGTATAAGCAAGGAAAATAATCCCTAGTAGAGAAGAAAATCAAAAACATTGATTGGACCATGAAATAAGTATTGGGTATGGTAAGTCATCGAGGAAACACAGAAGCTTGTTAGACTTTTGCCTTGATTACATAATCAATGCAATTTTTAAAATGCAAATAAGGATCTCTCTAACGCTCTCCAAACAGGAATTTCTTGATTGTTCCAAAAGAGCTTTGAAAGGTCGAAAACTAACCATGGATTAGAACCAAACACGAAAACATGGTATATCATTCGAATATGATTTCAAATAGGATGACGGACCTTGATTGTCTTGCTGAATAACGTTGTTGTTTTCTTATTTGTATAAGTCTAAATATTTAATAAGTTTGTTATTTTTTTATTAAAATATTATTATATTTCGTTTCTTTTGTCAAAAAAATAAATAAATTATTTTTCGTTTCTCCTTTTTGAATACGTCTTTCATCAATTAATGTTCACAAATATCAACTTTTGCATAATCTTTGATGAAAACTCTTACTCTAATCTAGAAAAATAAAATGTAATGGTACTTTAAAAAATAAAAAATATATTATCTTATTAAAGATTAAAACTTTGTATGCATTGCTAAAAAAAAACTTTGTATGCAAATAAGGAAACAACGACATTTTCTAGAAGGCAATCCACTTTTGCATCATACTTGTATCATGTTTGAATGATAGACCATGTTATCCATGTAGTTTCTAATCCATGGTGAATTTCCCTCTCAAATCTTTGTTGGAACATCAATCAAGCAATTCTTTTTTGGAGAGCGTCACGTTCACAAAGATCCATGTTTTTGTTTTAATAATAACTTTAATTGCCCCGTTACAGCAAAAGTATAGTAAACTCTATATTTCATTGATGTCTTACATTATTCAATATGGAAATTAAAATAGGGAATACATTACATGGCCACCATTGCAGGTGGTGGCAGTGCGGTTGTTGGGCCATTTTTTTATTGGTGATAGCTCCAACGAAGGTGTGTGATGATTGTGTTTATTATATGGATGAAGATGATGTGAGTGCAAGGTCGTCTCCACCATTCGTTCAATAAAGGCCTAATTTGTTTAGGCTGCAAGTTTTAATTTGTTTATGTACATACTACTAATGAGACAACAACGATTTATTTACTTTTGTAATTTTCACGAAAGTTTAAATTTTGTCATTCATACCCCTTAATTATGGCTAATATTAAATTAATATGTAAGTGTCTTTTGTGATACATTGCAATTTTCTACGATTAATATGTGTAGTTTCTTGTATTAACTTTGCGATTCACACTCCTTTTTTAACGTTTGTGCACCGTCTTTATCTTCGTCTCTTACTCTCGGTCTCACCATTATCTCTTCGTTTGACCTTATTATCTATTAAAAAAATGTTAAATGAAATAAATTATGATAATTAAATAAACGGTTTTGAATCTCAAAAAAGCTTGAAAAATAAAGTTTGCATATAATATTAATTTTATTAAAAAGACCATAGTTTTAGAGTTTGTTTTAGACCTTAATATTGGTTGAGACAGCTTTGGTTAAGTGTTGGTTATTATTAGATGGATGAAGACCCCCTAATCGAAAAGAGTCTTTTACATTGTTTGGTTTGGCACTGAGAGGGAAATATCACGTCCCTAACATTTTTACATGATTTTTCAGATGCTACTAACTATAGAGTTTGGAAAACGCACGCCATTAAGGTTACATTGCATTTTTTTAAACACTTATATAATATAAAGAGAGAACTAAAAGGTGAAATTTTTGAATCACTCAATAATAGAAGAAGTGGATAAAGAAAATGAAAACAATGAAACAAAGAACAAATAAAAGGAGAAAGAAAATAAGCATTAAGAAGGCTTGTATGTCAAAGAGTAATGTTGCACCCTTCTTGGACACCTTTTTCGCACACTCTCTCTACTTAACTTTCTTTTTAACCGTTGATTTTTCATGTAATGGGTCCTAGGCTTAAATCCAACGTGTTGATGTAAGGCATGCATATGCATATTGGAGTACTAATGTGAGTCTACCAACTCTATTCCAATTTTCTCATTGCAAGGAAAAAATTACCAACTTCAAGCATCCGCCTTCAAAAAAAAAAAAAAACTTCAAGCATCCAATGCCTCATACGTGGAAAAGCAACCAACTAGGAATTCCCAACACTAATATAATTTGAATTAATTTTAAAATATTTATATTTTCTATCGGAAATAATATGCTTGTGCTTGGTTAAAATAAAATTATCCTCTAAAAATTGAGCTATGGAAAATAGAGGGGGTAAAAAAGAAACATTTGACCTTCTTTTTCTATAAGAGGTATGTTACTTAAACACAAAACTTGGACACTTTATTCGATAACATATAAAATACAACTCCAATATGTGTAGTGTCAAAACTAAGAGCTATAAACAATATTAAAATCAGAAAATCGTTTATACATATATGTAGTTAGTTGAGAAAGCTGCCAAAACTTGAGCACTCAAAAGCAACAATATGTACCCTCCTGCTCTTGCTTGTGGAGACTCTGGAGTTGGTGGTTGAAGTTGTACCCTTATTGGCAAAAACAAGGAATAAGACAAAAAAAAAAATCAAATGTTTTTTGGTCTCCTCAAGAATAAAGAACGAATTATATGCCAACAAGGAGAAATGTATTTTCTCCATTTTTATTTTTCTGCAGAAGATTATATTTTTTTTTTCACGAGGGTTTTTTAAGTTTGAGTTTTGTAACAAATTAGTTTTATAAGTTATTTCTGTCACACGTAAGTCCTTTAAGTTTGAGGTTTATAACAGATTTGTTCTTTAAGTTATTTTAATTAGTCAAGCACAAGTACTTTAAGTTTGTAAACATTTTCGATTTAGTCGTTCTGCCACATCATCGTTTTTGTAAGGTTTGGTTAATAGAATGACTAAATTGAAAACGTTTACAAACTTAAATGATGTTATGTCCAGTAATCGAATTCCCTTCGATTGCAAGAACAATTAGAAAGAACCCCCAAGACCTTTGGAGGTGGAATGAGATTATTCACTTCACTTTGGAACCTCGATTAAACCCAACCAATTTTCTTGAGAGAACCAATTTACAATCCCTACTAGCACCCTAGCAAATCAATGTGACTCAATGTACAAAGTGATTCTAAGAAAAAGTGTTTAATCTTGAAGAATTTATGAACAATGAGTTTTTAAGACCTAGAGAGAATAAATGCAAATGATTCAATAAATAGGGAGTTATGAGAGATTGAGTATATTTCTTCAAAAAAAAAATGAGAGAGTGAGTATATATAGAAAATGAGTGCTAGTGCAAATTTTCGTCCAAAAACAACTGAGTGAATCGATTCACTAAATGCATGAATCGATTTTGACAATAGATATACAAATCAGACGAACAATGATGATTGATGCGATTCAGGCAAAATCTTGTTATACCCTAATTTTGGACCTAAAAATACTTGCTCAAAATATTTTTCCATCTTTGATATATGTCTATTACTCTTGAAAGATTGCCAATTTGCTATTGTTTTACACTGACGTTTTACTCTGCTTTATCTCTCAATTTAGCTTTAAAAATCTTTTCAACTGTGTATTTGTCTGTGTTTTCTTGCATTCCAAGTCATCCAAAAACATTTTTCTTGCATTTCAGGTCATTTGAATTGTCTCTGATCAATTGCATATCTCTCTGCATTTTATTTCAATATTATTTGCAAAATTGATGAAAAAGGACATTTTAGTCATTTCCTGCATTCAAGCTCATTTTGGCCCTTGAAAATTGTTTGAATCTTTTCAATTGGTTTGTATAAGTCCTTGTTTCAATTCCATGTTAAAATCCATTTCAAAAATCACATTTGAAGTCATTTTGAGTCAGTTTAGCCCCTAGGGGCATTTTAGTCATTTCCTGTGTTAAAACTCTGTTTAATCTCTAAAAATTGTCTCTGAGTCTTTTAATTTGTTTGAATAAACTCTTGCTTTAGTTCCCTGTAAAAAACCATTTTAAAAAATTGCATCTGAGACATTTTGAGTCATTTTAGTCCCTAGGGGCATTTTGGTCATTTCACATGAAATTTTGGCAGAGAGATGTTACTTTAAAGTACCTCATTTAGTAGTTGGTTCATTTTAGTCCGTTTTGTTATTTTTAATCATTTCACTTACGTTATTTTCCATTTACCAATTTTAATTCAATTTTATTTTAATTTTCATTTTTAATCCTAAAATTCCTAATAATTGCATTTTTAGTCCTTGTTGTTATTTTTCTTTTTAGTCCTTTAATTTTTAATAATTGCAGAATAGTCCCTATTTGGTATCAGGTTTGTTTTTGTCCTCTTATCAATTTTGCAGGTCAGTCCCTCAATTTCCAGAAATTGCAGAAAGGTCCCTAAAGTCCAAATTGGTCCAAGTTCGAATCAAACGAAGTCCAGTACAGGTGTCACAAGCTCATTGGTTCAGAATATCACACCTGGCCTATAAATAGAGGCCAACTCATCAATGCACAGGAACGAATCAATCACCAATTGCCAACTCACATAAACACCTTTCCATTTCTCTCTCCAGAATCAAACAAATCAAACCCAGAAAATCCCCAAGAACACGATGAAGTTCATGAAGAACTTCATCCCCAAATTCTAAACCCTAACCGTCCAGAACCAAAATCCACCTCAATTCATCACAAAATTCGTATCAATTTCATCACGCAAAAATCAATTCAACAAGTATTTCACAAAATCAGTTCGAACTTACAAATTCTCAGAGATTCTCAGAGGAATCTTGATCATAGAATTTGCACCTTCGCAATTCTAGCGTAGATTCATCACCAATAGTGACGAATCCAACGCGATCACGAAGGATTTAGGAAGAGAAGAAGAGGATCGAAGTGGAAACGAAGGAGAATTAAGCACCAGAAAAGTTCGAAATAGACGAAGAGTGAGAAGACGAAGAAACTTCGATTTATTTTCGAAGTTTGAATCAAAATATACATCAGAGACGAAGAAGAAGCTTCAACATCCTTCTCACCTTTCTTTTGGTTCGAATCTCCAGTTTCCAACAGGTAAACTCATAAAAACCTCCTCGTTTCTATTTCAAATCTTCATCGAAGGCTTATAAACAAAAATAAACGGTGAAGCGAAGTAGATCAACAAATTCCAGAACGTATTCTTTCGAAAAAGATTGAAAAAGAGTGAAAAAGATTCAAAACCGCAAAATCAAATGTAGATCTACAGAGTTTCACCGTTTATTTCTCAAATCTAAGTTCATATTTGAAATCAGCATGAAAAATAGGGTGGTTTAGGTGTTTTATCTTGGTTTTCGGGTGTCAAACATTGATTACGTTTGAACCTTTTTAACCGGTGATATCTTATTTTTTCTTGGGAAGGGAAAAAGTAAGCAAAACCCTTGAGAATCGAGGTCCGGGAGTTGTTTTCGCTACGGGAAGGTGTTAGGCACCCATAACGACTATAGTATCCTATAGGAACCGTCTTTAATTTCTACGCGCGCGCTTTATTTTTAAATGCTATTTTGAAAGTGATATTTACACCTAAGAGTTACTAAGTGAAGAATTGGAGGGAGAAGAATGTGTTTGAGTTTTTATTTTATTTGAATTGAAGGAATTTTGTTCCTTGCCTACGTACCCGTTTAAGGGATCAAATCCACCGTAGTTCTCTTCCAAAAATGTTTTTGTTTTTGTTGGTTGATTTTAAGTTTGAAAATTGGAGTTTGAAGAATGGAGATTGAGAGGCCTTAAAGGCATGAGATTAGAAAAATGTGAGGTGAAATTAGTCATTTGCAAAATATGGTCTAAGTATGATTAAAGTTCATTAAGTTTTTATTTAAGAAAAGAAAAGGAAAATTCAATGGGATTTTGATCCCAAGGTTTATTAAGAAAAACATTTGAGTGAAATTGTTCATATTTTTTGGGAAATTGATTTTTCTAAATGTAAATCCTAAGCATTCATCTAAACATACAATCCTAACCATACATCTAAACATGCATATTCTAGCTATATACCTAAAGTGGTGTGTGTGCATGTGTCAGTGCTTGTGTCGGTGTACATTATTAGAGTCCATTGTTCTTTACATCATTGGCCTAGATACATTCTATGGTCTTGCAAGAAATTAAAATTGCATAAGAAGTAAAGTACAAAAAATCCTAAGTGTTTACATTCTAAGCCTTGGTAAAAATTAATATGCAAGAAATGAAACTAAAATGGAAGAATGAAGTATGCTTATGAAACATGAAACAAAAGGGTTAGTAGAACCAAATGATATAGAAACAAAATGACAAATGCATAGTAAAACAAATATAACTTGCAAGTAAAGTAAACTAACAACTTTAGTAAAAAAGTGACAAAGGGACTTGAAATTCAATATACTTCTAAAGCAAGTTTGAGACCTAAATTCTCACAACATTGGAAATTTTAGATGACTTATTTCAAGGAAAGGAATATGAGAATCAAGGAAAATCGACATGCCAAAAATTATAAGATTTTCAAGTCCTTTATGCACTTTATTTCACAAGAGCATTTCACATTATTTACAACACAAGGTCCACAAAAATCTAACTCAAAACAGCAAGCACATACCACATTTAATAGGCAAATTTACTCCAAGAAATCACATGTTCAAGGCCACAATTATGTAACAAAATTTCAAGTTCAAAACCACGTCAAAACTACAAAAATGTTAACAAAAAGTGAGCAAAACAAGAATATATCCTACATGTTTTTTTGAAATGAATTTTCTACATGTAATTGCCTCCCAAAAGATAGGTCTCAAATGCTAAAAATTTTACTCACACAAACTTTTAGGAATTTTCAACAAAACTTTAACAAGGATCAAACATTACACTAATCAAGTAACCTATATTTTTACCTATATTTTTCTAGTCAATATTAATAGGTAAAAATCACTAGGAACCAACAAAAATATCAAGAAAAAATATTAGGAATTTTTTAGAAGATTTTTGAAAGGGAAAAAAAAATAAGCCAACGAACAAGTGTAATCAACAACACAGGGGGTGCAATCAGCATGGGCAAAACAAGAACAGCAAGCAGTTGTTAGCCAATATATTTTACTAGCTGTAATAAATGTGGTCAAAGTATAGTTGACCTAGATTTAAAGAAGATTCGAACAGAGTGTTGTGTTGAAAGCAAATATGGGTTCGAAGATGCTAGAAGACTTCGATAAAGCAGTTTTCGAAGGTGGTTATCAACAGTTATTCTTTAAGTCAGTTTTTATTTTAAGTTTGTTTTCAAATAAGTAAAACTGTCGACTTGTGGCAGTTGTAGTTTGAATTTCAAAGAAGTGTAGTTATTTCTAGACTTAGTATAAATAGTAGTTTTTCATAGGAAAAACAGGTCACAATTCCGTCATACAAACTTATACTCAAAGTATCCGTATGGAAGCGAGAAACGAGTCACAAGTTGCAATGTATGAATCTGTGTACCAACCTTTGTTTAATCAATGCAATTTACCCTTTGTTCTTTAAGTGTTCTTGCACTTTACTTTATTAAGTTCGATTGAGTTCAAGTGGATTGAATTCGATTGTTTTTATCATATTTCTTATATTTTTGACATCAAAAACGCAGAATTTCTAACAACAAGAACAAACACAATATGTCCTAAGATTTACTGGTTGATCTTGCAAGTTACCATTTGTAAACCAGCGGTTGTTTACGAAAATCCAACGTAAACAAATTGGCACGCCCAGTGGGACCGTTTGTGTTTTTGTTTATAGTTTTTGTTAGAGTTTCTTTTAATTCTGGTTTGTTTTGTTGTGTATGCAATTAAGAAACAAGAAATTGCTTCTTAATATGACACGCGCTAACAACCAAAAGAAAACAAATCCAACATCTTCAAATGAAGATGTGGATCAAGTGACGGTTGAAGATGATGTTTCATCCCCAGGGAATGTTAGAACATCCCAGGCTATTCCAACTAGTAATACAGTCATTCAAACATCGTCTCAGGCCATGCCTTCGATGGCCACAGTAATTTCTCAAGCCATGCCTTCGATGGTTACCCAAACTTCACATGATTATCCAAATAATACTTCTATTCAAGGAGTTTGGGATCATAGATCAATGCCATATGGTATGCCATCATCATTAATGCAAGGCCTACAAACTAGTGGTAATATGTTTTCAGAGAATTTAAATGTTTCATTACCACAACTTTTTGGTCCTGGGGTATCTACAACATATAGAAGTCCCCAACAAAATTTAACCAACGCTTCTATGGCTGCTATTAGGCAAACTATGGAAGAAACTAATCATGATATGATTAATATGATGACCCAACAAATTGGTACTGTCATAAATCCTTTAATTCGAGACACCAACACTAGTTATCAACGGTTGTCTGATCAAATGGAAAGAATTGCCAATTTCTTTGGCGCTCCACCAATCCAAAATACCCAATTGCCTCAAAATCGAAATGTGAGGGCAATTGAAATAATTGCTGATGAACCAATGGTTCGAAATCATGAAAATATTGTCCAACCACAAGTAGTACGACCACAAGTTCAGGCAGAACCTGAAAGGCAACCCATTTTGGTTAATAGAAACCAGGATGCCGATCAAGTGGTTTTACAAGCCCGTCGGAACGATTTCGATGGTCAGAATAATATAGCGGGTATTGTCGAGGCCTTGTTAGCCCAAAGTGGTTTTAATATGGGTTTACGTCGACCAAATTTTGTGTCTCCTTTGTCTGAGTATGTTTTAGATGCTGAATTGCCTAGAAATTGGAAAATTCCAAAGTTTACCAAATTTGCTGGAGAAACTGATGAATCTACTGTCGAACACATTGCTAGGTTTCTCATGGAAGCAGGAAATATTGCAGAAAATGAAAATTTGAGAGTGAAATATTTCCCAAGTTCTTTGACAAAAAATGCTTTTACTTGGTTTACAACTTTACCTCCTCATTCAATTTATAGTTGGAACCAATTAGAAAAAGCTTTTCATGAACAATTTTACATGGGTCAATCTAAGATTAGTTTGAAAGAATTGGCCAGTGTTCGACGTAAAAGTCATGAGTCAATAGATGATTATCTCAATAGGTTTCGTCTCCTTAAGGCTAGATGTTTTACTTCTGTTCCAGAATATGAATTAGTCGAAATGGCTGCTGGTGGCCTCGATTATTCTGTTCGAAAGAAATTAGATACCCAGTACTTAAGAGACATGGCCCAATTGGCAGACAGAGTTCGACAAGTTGAAAGACTTAAAGCTGAAAAAACTAGAACTCATAACAAATTTTCTAAAAAAGAAAAAATTGCCTATATAGAAATAGGAGATAGTGAAACCGAATTCGATTGGGGTTTAGATATCGTTGAAGACAATGATATAAACCTGGCAGAATTAAAAGACGGACCTCCATATGCTTGTAAAATGTTGAGGCCATCCAATGGAAAAAATCCTGAAGATCCCAAGAGTGACAAATATCCTTCTAAAACTTATACTTTTGATATTACTAAAAGTGAAGAAATTTTTGATCTATTAGTTAATGATGGCATAATATTGGTGCCACCTAATATGAAGTTACCTCCTTTGGAACAAAGGAAGAAAAGAGTATTTTGTAAATTCCATGGTTTTTTAGGTCATAACCTATCTCGATGTACTCGTTTCAGGGATTCTGTACAAAAAGCTCTTGATGAAGGGAGGCTAAAATTCGGAGAAAAACCAAAACAACAAGTGGATGGAGATCCTATGAAAAAGGCAGAGTCCATGTTTGCTGATATTTCTATCAATATGGTGGAAATTTCAGATAATATTGATGTAGAAATGGTTACTGAGGACCATCGAATTGAAGAGCCAGTGGTTACTGATGATCAATTGGCCAAGGAAATGGAGAAAGCATATCCAAAGGCTGAAGAAGATTTGGTTGATTTTTTAAACCGATGTAAAATATCTAACACCCATGCTATGCTTTGTCCTCGATGTAGTGCAGTGTTCGATAAAGAAGCTGCGAAATCAGTTGAAGGATATCAACCTCAAACAAAACGTAAAGGAGGGTGGTTCGAGAACCGTTCTAAGTTTGGCTTTAACAAAAGAGGTGTTCCTTACAAGATGAAAACTTCAGAGAAGTATCAAATGAAGAACCATAAGAAGACGTTCGTTCCTTCATCGAAGTCTCCTATTGATACTTGGGTTTTCTCTGGAGGCAAGAAAACTGGTCATTCTGCGCCTCCAGCACCACCAACAAAATGGGTAAAAAGAGCTGTCAAAGTTCCAGACCAACCAGAGAGTTCTAATCCTAACAAGTATGCTTACAAAAATAACTATAAAGGTAAGAATCCTATGACTAGAACTCAATGGCGCCGTTTTCAACGCCAGAAAAAGGAAGGAGTTTTAAAAGATGTCACTAATGGTGACAAAAGTAAGGGAAAACAACCAATAGTTTTCGAAATGGTTAAAAAACCAGCTACTGAAAGAATTTTCCCTCCATTATCTTCTGCTTTAAACATCCCTAAAGGGGATGATGATATTCTAACTTCTACTTTTTCAGATTCTGAACCAAGTCTTGACATTATATGTGTGGTTTCTGTACTACCAATTGAATATGCACATGATGTATCTTCGAAGGCCAATCATGATGATGAATGTGATTTCACTGAGGAAATGGCTCGTCATAGACCTCTATGTTATTATGTTATGAATAATGGCTGCATCGAAGATCAACATGCAGTGTTCGAGAAACCTGATGATAGCATGAAGCTTCATTTAAAGCCTTTGTTTATTCAAGCTAAATTAAATGGTGTTGGAATTAACAAAGTGTTGGTAGATGGTGGTGCTACTGTTAATCTCTTACCACAATCTTTTCTAAGGAAACTTGGTATTTCTGAATGTGATTTGAAACCACATAATGTAGTGCTCACTAATTATGAGGGATCTACTGGACAATCTCTTGGTGCTATCGAACTAGAATTGGTAGTAGGAAGCATAACCAGAGCAACTGTGTTTTTGGTAGTTCCTTCTAAAGCCAATTTCAATGCATTATTAGGAAGGGAATGGATCCATGCTGTAGGTGCAGTTCCTTCTACAATGCATCAAAGGATTGTGATTTGGAGGAAAGATGGTTTGGTAGAGAATATTGAGGCTGATCAGAGTTATTATTTTAAAGCTGAAGTTGATAATCAAGATATCAACAAAAAGAACTTTGACAAACAGCTTCAATTTATTGCACCATTCATGGAAAATGATGCATCAAGTTCTATGACTAAAGAAGAAAAATTCTTTGTAAAACTTGCACCAGAATGGGGTTTTCGTTGGAAAACTGCATTCGACGATGACTTCGTAGTGGTGAACAACGAAGATTGCCATGAGAAGATACCTGTAAAGGAAAAAGATTTGCTGAAGACAAGAAGTACTTCGTACAAGAGGGTCACTGATGACCAAGGATGTTCAGCAAATGGAATCTCACCAACTAGGTGGGATATCAATAAGTGATCAATGGTTGAGCCCAGCATATGGGAAAAGATTACGGCTTATGTAGCCGAGAAAAACTTCGATTTGGCTGAAACAGCCAAAGAAGAAGAGGTCTTCGATGCTTCAGTGGAAAATAATTCTGATGACCTCATTGATGATAAAAAATTAGATTGTATTTATGATGATGAACCTTTGGGTTTTGAAGAAGATCCAATGGGATCTACAATAAAAATGAAGGCCCAAGATCCTCTTGAAGAAGTGGATATAGGAGATGGTTCTGTAAAAAGACCAACATACATAAGTTCAAAGATTCCTAAGAGCTTCAAAGATCGAATTGTGGCGCTTTTGAAAAATTACAAGGATTGCTTTGCTTGGGATTATCATGAGATGCCTGGTTTGAGTAGAAAGGTAGTAGAGTTGCAATTGCCAATCAGGACAGACAAGAAACCAGTGAAGCAAATTCCAAGAAGGTTTGCACCAGAGATTCTACCAAAAATAAAAGAAGAAATCGAAAGACTCCTCAAATGTGGCTTCATCAGGCCTGCAAGGTATGTTGATTGGTTAGCTAATGTAGTTCCTGTTAAAAAGAAAAATGGTAGTATAAGAGTTTGTATTGATTTTAGAGATTTAAATCTCGCTACTCCCAAAGATGAATATCCTATGCCAGTAGCAGAAATGTTGGTAGATTCTGCAGCAGGTTTCGAATATTTGAGTATGCTTGATGGTTATTCAGGTTATAATCAAATATTTATTGCTGAAGAAGATGTTTCTAAAACAGCATTTCGATGCCCAGGGGCATTAGGATGTTATGAGTGGATAGTAATGCCATTTGGTCTTAAAAATGCTGGTGCTATATATCAAAGAGCAATGAATTCAATGTTTCATGATTTTATTGAAGATTTTATGCAAATTTACATTGATGATATTGTTGTGAAATCATCTTCTGAAAACAAACACTTAGAACATTTACGGTTATCATTCGAAAGGATGAGACAATATGGATTAAAAATGAATCCATTAAAATGTGCGTTTGGTGTTTGTGCAGGTGATTTTTTAGGATTTGTTGTCCATAAAAAGGGCATCGAAATCAATCAAAATAAGACTAAAGCTATAATGGAGGCTAAAGCACCCTCTACCAAAAAAGAGTTGCAGTCTTTATTAGGCAAAATAAATTTCCTCAGAAGATTTATCTCTAATCTCAGTGGCAGAGCGCAAGCATTCTCGTCATTACTTCGATTAAAGAAAGAGGAAACTTTTAGATGGGAGCCTGAACATCAAAAGGCATTTGAAGACATAAAGTCATATTTATCTAATCCTCCTATTCTTTCACCTTTGTTGAAAAACAAAAAGATGAAGTTATATATAGCATCATCTGAAAGAACTATAGGGAGTATGTTAGCACAGGAGGATGAAAATGGTATAGAAAGAGCCATTTATTATCTTAGTAGAGTTTTAAGTGATGTTGAAACAAGATATCATCCTAGTGAGAAACTATGTCTTTGTTTATATTTCTCATGTATGAAACTTAAACATTATATAAAGCCTTTTGATGTTTATGTTTATTCCCATTTCGATATTATTAAGCACATGTTATCTAAACCTATTCTGCATAGTAGAGTTGGTAAATGGGCTTTGGCACTCACAGAATATTCTTTAACTTATCAATCTTTGAAAACTGTGAAAGGCCAAATAGTGGCTGATTTTATTGCTGATCATTCCATTGAAGAACCTGTGACTGGGGGCATCGAAACATTTCCATGGACATTGTATTTCGATGGGTCTAGTCATAAAAATGGTTCTGGAATAGGTATAGTTATTGTTTCACCAACAAATGAGGTAACCAAATATAAATTTCGAATTAGCCAATATTGTTCGAATAATGAGGCAGAATATGAAGCCTTAATAAATGGTTTAGAGATTTTGCTCGGACTGGGGGCAAAATGTTTAATTATTAGAGGTGATTCTGAATTAGTAATAAAGCAAATAACAAAAGAATATAAATGCCTCAAAGAAACTTTGATAATGTATTACACTATAGTTAATGCATTACTTAAACATTTTGTTCAAATTGAAGTTCAACATGTTCCTAGAGCAGAAAATCAAGAAGCTAATGATTTAGCTCAATTGGCTTCTGGGTACAAACTTTCGAAGGAACAAGAGCAAGAGGTTATTGAAATTAAAACAAAGCGTAATTCGATGGACATTGTGCCTAACAAATTGTTAAGACCAAAACTTGGGGGCATGGAAACATCTCAAGGATACCTTCAGAGTGCAAAATTTTCTGAAATTTTGGTCATTAACAATTTGGATGATGATGATTGGCGAAAACCCATAGTCAATTTTTTGGAAAATCCAGATGGCACAACTTGTAGAAAAGTCAAATATAGAGCCTTGAGTTATGTGATAATAGGCAATGAATTATTTAAAAAGACTCCAGAAGGAGTTTTACTTAAATGCCTTAGTGAAGCAGAAGCATATTTGGCTGTATCGAATACTCATAGTGGTGCTTGTGGTACACATCAAGCAGGCCATAAAATAAAATGGCTTTTGTTTCGACAAGGTGTTTATTGGCCAACCATATTAAAAGATTGCATAAACTTTGCTAAAGGTTGTAAAGAATGTCAAGAACATGCTGGAATTCAAAAAGTACCAGCTAGTGAATTACATTCAATAGTAAAACCTTGGCCATTCAGAGGATGGGCCTTAGATGTAATTGGGGAAATCAAACCTAAGTCATCCAAAGGCTACAAATATATTTTGGTTGGAATAGATTATTTCACTAAATGGATAGAAGCTGTTCCACTAAAAGATGTTACTCAAGATGAAGTTATAAACTTCATTCAAAAATTTATTGTTTATAGATTTGGCATACCAGAAACTATTACTACAGATCAAGGATCTGTATTCACTGGTCGAAAGATGGTAAAATTTGCTGAAGAAATGGGATATAAATTGTTGACTTCAACACCATATTATGCTCAGGCAAATGGTCAGGTAGAAGCAGCAAATAAGAATTTGATTACTATAATCAAAAGAAAAGCTAGCCAAAAGAAAAAACCCAAAGAATGGCATGAGTTTCTTTATGAAGCTTTATGGGCAGTTCGAACTTCTCCTAAAGAATCTATAAATACTACTCCTTTTCGATTAACATATGGCCATGATGCTGTATTGCCAACAGAAATCTTACTTCAATCTACTCGAATTCAAAGACAAATCGAAATTCCAACAAATCAATATTTGGATATGATGTTGGATGAATTAGTAGATATTGATGAAGAAAGATTGATGGCTTTAGAAGTGCTTACAAAGCAAAAAGAAAGAATAGCAAAAGCCTATAACAAAAGAGTTAAATCGAAATTATTCCTGCAAGGAGACTTAGTTTGGAAAGTTATTTTGCCTATGGATAAAAAGGATCGATGTTTAGGAAAATGGTCTCCTAGTTGGGAAGGACCATGGAAAATTCTAAGAGTTTTTTCGAATAATGCGTATGAGATCGAGGAACTACAAGAAGATCAGAGAATTCTACGCATAAACGGTAAATATTTGAAAAAATATAAACCGATGTTACAAGAAATTAAAATTACACAAGAGTAATTTGATTCGAAATAAAAACTTGGCATTAATTTAAAAATGCCAACTGATGGGCAGGTTACATTGAAATGCTTAAAATGGAAAAACCATTACAAAAGAAAACACAAAGTACTTAAAGTCTAGAAAGCATTTAGAAATGGTTTTCACCATTCAGTTACAATCCCAAAACGATCGAGAAACCAGCGAATTTCTGTATCGAGACGACACCTGAAGCAAGCATTGACCAAGTAGTAGTCATGATCTGGCCCAGGTAGAAGTGAATACCAGCCTCCAATTCTCCCATCTCCTGCACAGTTGTGGTAGTTGTTGCAAAAACGACGCCTAGTAAGCCAAATAGGCATGGGCCTATTCCACCAAGGACAGCGAAATCGATAAGTTGAAGTTCCTCCCAAAATGTCGCTTCGAAATTCTGCCAATCGATGTGTCCATGCAAGATCTTTGAAGTCTTCGAGGATGTTTTCTGGCATAGGCATGGAGAGCGCATTGATGAGAAGAAGGTAGTACCTTGCACTCAGAGAGCCAGTGGCATTGATAGCTGTACTAAGGAGGCGTTTCATTTCTTCAATGTTTGGATTAGCATCCAACATGTGTTGAGTGCTTCGAAGAATACAGAACATGGCGTTGCCATGATTCCAGAGTCTAAGTTTAAAAGCAAACTTAGAATGAGCCACCATAGCATTGTTGTACCATTCATTGGGGTCGTAGAGGAAGTAGAGGACATCATTTCCAAAAGCCCTAGAAATTTCAGAATCTTCACTGACGCGCCAATGCCTGCTATTGGTATGGCGAAAGGCGAAAAGATCTTTCCTGCTTTGAGCAGCAATCTTTGCAGCAATCTTGACTAAAAGATCATCACTCAGATTATCAATGGTGGTCATGATGATTTAAGAAAGAAAAGCTTTGAGTAAGAAAGATTTTTCAGACGAAGACGAAACAAAGAAAAGAGTGATTTTTATAAAAGGGAAAATCATATTTATAATGGAGGGAAGTTGAAAGAAGTGGCTCAATCAAACGGTTCTTCTTGCTTTGAAGATGATGACACGTGGGAACAGTTATTCCGATGGCCAATGGTTACTTAACTTCGTAATCTGAGGGAAGTTTTAAAGGTTTTATTTTAAAAAGGATTAATTTGTGTTAAAAGGTCATTTATTTGTTTTATTTCTTTTCAACTTCCTAGGCAAGTTTAACTTGTTGGGTTAAACAAAAAGTTACTTTTTTGTTTCCTCATCATTAAAATGTCTTGGAAATTGTTCCAATCTTATTTGGATTTAAATAAAATTTAAATTCGATACAAGAAAATAAGAAAGGAATTTCGATGATTGAAAAGAAATTGTCGTTCGAAATAGAAAATGGTCCACAAATTGTTATAAAAACATTATAGACCAAGATATTCGATAAGGCTGAAATAAAATAAAAGTCTTAGAGAATAAAATGGAAACAGAACTAAATCTCAAATGATGAGATGAGTTTCTCAATTTGGCTTTTGTATTCAGCCAATTGGGTATCGAGAGCATGGTTGTCATTTGCAAGTTGAGCAATGGTAGACTCTAGTTCCTTGGAGAGCTTGAATTTGTTAACAGCTTCATTGGCTTCTCGATTTCTGGCTTCATCCTTAGCCAAAATTTCAGCTTTCTGAGCTTCCAGTTCTTTAATCTTGGCATCGATGTCAACCACTTGCTGCTTCGCATTGTTTCTTTCTTGTTGAAGAATTCTAAATTTCTCTTGGAAGGATGACAGTTCGATCACAATTTGATCATGATGCGCTTTCTTCTCTGCCATTTGAGCTTGACCAGTTTTCCTCTTCTGGAAATTTTGATTAGCACTCTCCAACATTGGTTCAAGATAATTAAACAGGTTTCGAAACTTCCAACCAGTTGGGAGAGCACCAAGTTTTTCAAATAAACTCTTGATTTCAGCAAGAGCTCCAGCATCTTTTTCAATCAACTCTAGCAAGTTGGCTTCGATGATCTTCTTTTGAAATTCTGCTAGCAGGTTGTTCTTTGAAGTCTCAGAGGGATTTCCCTTGGATGAATCAGAAGTTTGGCCAGTGCTAGTTGAGAAAAGAGTATTACTCTTAGCTATCAAGGCAAAGGCATTGAAAGGATCATCTTTGGCCAATCGATCGATTTCTTCCAGATCGATCATAGGGGCATCTTGTTGAGCAATCATCTCTGCATCACCAGGAGCATCTTGTTGAGTAGTTATGTTTGTATCTTCAGTAGCAAAGTTCGATACATTATCTCCAAGGGTGGGTGCAGAATGAGATTGGTCATTGTTAAGTGAGTCATCATTTACCAAGTCATCAGTGGGTGTTTCTGCCTGTTGTTGTTGAGGAGGATCCACTTTAAGACCTTCTGGACTGCTAGCATCATCATGCTCATCCTCTTTGTCTTCAGCAATTGGTGAAGTGGTCTTCGAAGAAGGAAGAACTTGCCCATGTTGTGATGGATTAGTTTGTTCTTGTTCGATACCCTAAAAAGAATAAGATAGATGCTTAAAAAACAAGACATTTAGAGATATTTCGTATAAAATATGGTTTCGATAAAATACCTTCGAACCATTATCACCAACATGTGAATGAGCACTAGAATGAGAAGTCTTTCGACGACGTTTGAATGGTTTAGATGGTGAGATGGGGGGAGAACTTTCAGAAGCTTCCACTTCGACTTCCTTTTCTTGGACAAGTGATATTTGTTCTTGTTTTCTTTTCCTTCTTCCTTCAGTATGGACTTTGGGAAGTGTTACTTTGGAAGCTTCGATCTGTTCTTTAGTTATCTCCACCTCACTATCATCATCAGAAAGATCGACAGTTGCTTGTTCTTTCTTGCTCTTCGATCTAGAATGTCCTTTTGATGAAGTTGTTTTCACTTTGGGTTCCTTTGATTTAGGAGGTTCCTTCGATGCAGCCTCAGATTTCTTCGATTCAACTTCTTTAGTTTGGGAAGCTTTCTTTTTCTTCTTGTCAGACTTGCTTTTCGAAGTGTTCTGGGTGCTGGCATCATCGAGCTTTGCTTCTCCTGGAGTTAAAGGCAAAGCTGAAATATGTGATTATACAGATAAGTACTATTTCTTTTAACAATAGTATTAATGTGTTTTAGCGAAAGAAAAAATCATACCCATGATACTGGGAGTTTCGATTCGAACTTGGGATAATTCATAGCCAAGTTCACCATTATATTGGTATAAATTGCATTTAGCATAGGTTACTAAATTATTTTGTGGGAATTTGAAATTATAAAGTAACCATTTTGGGTATGGTGGCCTGAAGGCCAAAGCAAGATTACAAGATGGAAGTCTTGCTAGTCTCATTTTCTTTTCTAAAACATAAAGATATTTATTGGGTGTTCCAGGGGGAAAAATTGTTTCTGAAATTTTCTCTCGAACTTTATCTCTCAGAGTTTGAGCAGCATAATATACTGTCCTCTTTGGATGTAAAGGGTCATATGTTGTTTGATAATATCTTTCAAATTGCTGAATTTCTTTAATGTGCGTACCTCTAGTCTTCTTGTCTTTGTTCTGCAAAGTGTGAAAAGTACTGGTCAGTTGAGGCAGCAATTCATCGGGATTCCCTCGATTGGATTGGCGTATGTAATAATTTCGCCACCATCGAAAGAATGCTTCAGAGCATGCAAATGATGTTGAGAAATATGTAGGCTCGAACACAGTTGTTCTCTTGGCTTGAATTATGGATTTCCACACAGGTTCGATCAGAGGAATTTTCCATTCACTTATACTTTTGAACAAGGAGCTGGGTTTTGATTGAACCATACCAAACTGTCTAGCTACATGGTTAGGTTGATAACCATATACTCCATAAGGGCTACCAGGTGTAAGTCTGCTAGATAGATAGGTAGGGGTCAAATAAGCTTCCCATATAGCATTGATTTCTGTTTTATTGGCTTTTTTCGAAGTAGTAGGAAAGTCCTCTTTGAACCAGTTAGGTCCATATTTCCTAGTGGTAAATGGTGCCATCATAGGGGTGAAAATGGAACAATCAAGCAGGGTTGTATAAGCATTTTCAAAAAGTTGTTGTGAAGACTTGTTCCCATCGGGGTGAAACATAGCTAAGCCTATACCTTCAGTGGTCTTGTCTGAGTATGCTGATGTGTAAGAGGAAGGTAGGATCGAAGCAAGTTTTGATCCAAAAGTGGCTAAAAGCCATAGTTGAAACAACCATATGGGTCCTGATACAACTAAATTTCCACCAGTTTGGGGATAATCTCTAAGATTATTAGTTGTTTGGTTAAGGGTTTCATATAAAGAACCTAGAATCAGTTTGCTTAAACAGATATCTGTTCCTTCATGCAACTGACTAGCTAGACACATGAATTTCTTAGGGACTTGTACTGACCTTGAGCAAAAAACATGCATAGATAACCAGTAGGTCAAAAAAGCTACATGTTCATCTGCAGATACTTCAGCACATTCGGTATCATGGTTGTTAGCTATAAATAAACCATAGGCAGGGCTATCGAAATTTACTGAGTATTGAGAAGTGGTAACATCTGGATTAAAGGTGTATCCAGTTGGTTTTAAGCTAGTAAGGCCAGCCACATCTAAAAGGGTAGGAGTGAGCATTCCACATTTCAAGTGAAGGCTGTTGTTCGATGGGTTCCAAAAATGTAAAGCAGCAAATATCAATTCATTATGGTATTTTGGACCATATCGAGATATTTGGATGAGATCAAAAATCCCTTTCTCTTTCCAAAATTGGCCCTTTTGTTTTTGAACTTTGTCTAACCAAGCAATGTATTCTGGATAAGTTTTCGGTTCAGTCCTAATTTTGGATTTTACAAAACTTAGGTCAAAAGGACCTTTTGTGAAAATTAAAGGAGGTTGAGTTTCAATGCATGGGAAAAGAGAGTTAATCTCTGGAGTTTCAGGTTCTAGAGAAATGGGGCCTAAAAATGCATATGGAGTATCAGTACAAGGGATGATTACCTGGGTTTTCCAGATAGCTTTTTCAGCTTCATTGATCTCTGGTTCGTTCATAAAAGCAGGAGCAGCATTAGCGATTTCTTTAGTAAAATCAATGGGTTCTTCGCGATACACATGAGAGGTTCCTGCTGCGTTCGTCATTGTTTAAGTGTTTTTGTGAGAATTTGATGAATAGTTCGTGTTTAAAGATAGGAGTTGCAGAAAGTTCAAAGTTTTTTCTTCGAGAGAACTTTTTTGGCGGAGAAGAGGAACAGTGAAAGTGAAAATGAAATGGTGAAAAGTGAAAAGAGTAAAGGTGAGTTTGCTTCTATATGGACCTTTGATCATGACACATGTCAAGATCTTATTTTAACAGTTTTACCATTAAAGTGTTGTCTTTTCCAATGATAGAGAACGTGGCCCACTAACTAAGATTGTGGGGTCAGTATTTAAAGGAAATTTGAATTAGTTTTGAATTAAATACTGACATCATTCATTTCGATGGAGAATGTTAGTTTTTTTTTTTAAAAACGTCTTTTTCTCCTTCGGTGAAATCGAAAATGGCGTTTCTGGGGGGCAATTTGTTAGCCAATATATTTTACTAGCTGTAATAAATGTGGTCAAAGTATAGTTGACCTAGATTTAAAGAAGATTCGAACAGAGTGTTGTGTTGAAAGCAAATATGGGTTCGAAGATGCTAGAAGACTTCGATAAAGCAGTTTTCGAAGGTGGTTATCAACAGTTATTCTTTAAGTCAGTTTTTATTTTAAGTTTGTTTTCAAATAAGTAAAACTGTCGACTTGTGGCAGTTGTAGTTTGAATTTCAAAGAAGTGTAGTTATTTCTAGACTTAGTATAAATAGTAGTTTTTCATAGGAAAAACAGGTCACAATTCCGTCATACAAACTTATACTCAAAGTATCCGTATGGAAGCGAGAAACGAGTCACAAGTTGCAATGTATGAATCTGTGTACCAACCTTTGTTTAATCAATGCAATTTACCCTTTGTTCTTTAAGTGTTCTTGCACTTTACTTTATTAAGTTCGATTGAGTTCAAGTGGATTGAATTCGATTGTTTTTATCATATTTCTTATATTTTTGACATCAAAAACGCAGAATTTCTAACAACAAGAACAAACACAATATGTCCTAAGATTTACTGGTTGATCTTGCAAGTTACCATTTGTAAACCAGCGGTTGTTTACGAAAATCCAACGTAAACAGCAGTAAAGCAGTTTGGGCCTAAAGAGATGTGGACCATGGTAAAACAAGCTGGACCGGTTCAGGAACGGGTCGGTTCAACCGAATCGGTCCAACAAGAGTTAAACAAAACTGGTTTTTAAGGCTTCTTCTTCTTAAACTCAGCAGCGGTGCTGCTATTTCTTTCCTTCATGTTATAAAAGCTTCAGAATAACCAAACCACTCTTTTTCTACTCTTAATCTCCATTTTCTTCGAAAATCAAATCAAACAAGCAGACAAAGTTCATCCAAAGCGAGATCTACAGATCAAGAGAAAATATGGTATGAATCAAAGATTACCTCTTCCCTTTAGATCGATTTCCTCTTCTTGACCTTGATTTCGAACTGAATCTTCTTTCCTCTTGATTTTGATTTCGGACTGGATCTTGCTTCTGGTTAATGCATCGAATTCGACGACGTAAGCTCCAATTGCGACAGCAACAAGAGTTTGATGAGGATGAAACGAAGCCGCGTGAGGCTGCAACGTACTCCACTCCGTCGAATCACGTTGATCAATTTCAACCTAAATTCTCAATCTACAACTCCATCCAATTGTGAAAATCACAAGATGATGAAGCGGAAATGCAGAATTCAGGCCTTGCACGCGGTTTTGATGATGCGAAGAAGAAGAACGAATTTAGTTATGGAATTGAAGGAGAAGCGTTCACTGTAAAAGGTTTGGTGTAAATGATATTGTGATGAGGAATTAGATGTGAATGTGAATTGAAGATTGATGATGGAGATTGAAGGTAGTTATGGAGGTTAAGAGGTGAAGATTGAAGATGAAATTGTAATGGTTTTGTGGTTGTTTATGGTGGTTGAAAATTAGAGGAGTTAGTTAGGGTGGTTAGAGTGGTGGAGAGAAGTGGTTAGGGTGGTTAGAGTGGTGGAAGTGGTGGAGGAAGTTTGTTGGGATGGAAGGAGAAAAGAGTCACGTGAGAGAAGAAAGGAGGGAAAAAATGAGAAAAAAAGTTGGTGATTTTCTTTGTGGAATTTGTAAAAAATGATTGGTTGTGTTGAAAATTGACCATGGGTTTGACCTTTATAGGTGAGCTCATTGGCCTTGGACCAATAGGATAGAGACATGTGGCACTTGGACTCTAACAAACTTTTGTGGACTAATAACATTTGGACACGTGGCACTTGGACTTAACACACCTAAAAAGGATTAAAATGCAAATAACAAGAGTACGAGGACAAATATGAAAATTAAAACTAAAATTGAATTGAAAAAGTAAATTGAAAATTGACGTAAAGCGAGACGATTAAAAGCAACAAAGCAGATTAAAATGAATCAGAGATTTTATGTGAAATGACCAAAATGCCCCTAGGGACTAAAATGACTCGAAACGACTCAAATGCAATTTTAAAAGGGATTTTTAACAGAGAATTAAAGCAAACATTTATACAAGCAAATTAAAAGACTCAGAGACAATTTTAAGAGTTTGAACAGGGTTTTGACACATGAAAAGACTAAAATGCCCCTAGGGGCAAAACTGACTCAAAATGACTTCAAATGCAATTTTTTGAAATGGATTTTGACATGAAATTGAAATGAGGACTTATTCAAACTACTTGAAAGGACTCAAATAAATTTTTAAAAGACTGAAAGAAATTTTGGCATAGGAAATGACTACAATGCCCCTAGGGGCTAAACTGACTAAAAAATGACTCAACTGATATTTTTGAAATGAATCTTGACATGAGATTGAAACAAGGACTTATACAAACCAATTTAAAAGACTCAAACAATTTTCAAGGATTAAAATGAGTTGAATGCAGGAAATGACTAAAATACCCTTCTATGTGAATTTTGCAAATAACATTGAAATAAAAGGCAGAGAAAGATGTAATTAGGGATGGGAATAGGCCAGGCCGGCCTACAGGGGCCTACAGCCTAGCCTACGACAGGCCAGGCCAGGCCAGGCTTTTTTCTTAAATAGAGAAGGCCTAGGCTTTTTTTTTAAGCCTATTTAGCTTAAAAGGCCAGGCCACATGCCTCTCAAAAAGCCTCTTAAGCCTATTAGGCCGGCCTATTTAAGTAATATGAATAATATTATTTATTATTATATTATATTTTGTACTTTGAATTAAAATATAAAATTGCAAACTTTTTCAATAATTTAAGCTTTATTAGTATACATTAATTTTTTGTATATATAAATGTATTATTATAAACTAGAATAGAAATATGATACAATTTATAGTCGAATTCCCTAAAACCTCGTGTTGATTATCAAAAGGGAGTTCAATCTAATTGAACTACTAGTTCGCTAGTTCATTTCAACTTATATCACATCGCTTATTTAAAGATGTGCATAAGATATAGGCTTTTAAACAGGCTAGCAGGCCGTATCAGGCTTTCAGAAGGCCAGACTTAGGCCTAAAATGTAGGCCTATGACAGGCCGCAGGCCAGGCTTAGGCTTGAAAAAAATATGGCAGGCCAGGCTTAGGCCTTGCAAAGCCTAGCTCGGCCTAGCCTATTCCCATCCCTAGATGTAATTGATCAGAGACATATCAAATGACTTGAAATGCAAGAAAAGAAGAATTGAGTTAGTATTTTTAGGTCCAAAATTAGGGTATAACAGCTGCCCCTATTTAAGTTTCTTTGTCCGGAGAGTCAAGAGACGAAGTCTTTGAGTTGACGGGACGAAGATACTTAAATATTAACATTTGCACTGCTTTTGGACATAAAAGAAGAATTGAGTTAGTATTTTTAGGTCCAAAATTAGGGTATAACATTAGGGTCTAGATCCATGTGGATCGGAGAGGATTAGGGTTCCGTCACCGGAATCTTCACCGGCGGTGGTCAAGTCCGCCGGAGAAGACGACGGAATCTTAGAGAGAAGTGAGAGCTTCTCTCACTAGATTTGAGAGAAAGAGAGAGAACAAAGAGTGCAAATGACCTTAGACCGGTCTATTGCACTTATATAGGTGCATGAACCAGACCGGTTCGTTTGAACCAGTCTGGTTCACCCCTGGGTCTTGAATCTCCACCGTTAGATCTAGGGTTAGTGTTCCTGGATCAATCCTACGTTCCATAAGCTCCCTGATGATCCAGGATCCATATGTGTGTGGGCTTGGGCCTGTTTTCTGTACTGGATTTCGTTTTACCTATTTTCTTGCTATTTTAACACTGCATGTTGTTGTTTACACCACTGTTTCACTTGAAAACTTTGTTGAACTTCCTAAAAATTTTCCTAATTGTTTTTTTGTATTTTTTTGTAATTCTTGATCTGTTTTACATAATAAATCTTGATTAAAAAGATGTGTGATATTTTCTTGTTAATTGTTTATTACTTTTTGTTAAAATTTGTGAAGTTTCGCATGTGTTTGAGTCTAAAAATCCTTTAAAATTCTAAAAAGAATTTCATGTATATTTCTTGTTAGTTTTGTGATATTTTTGTGATGATTTTGCATATTAAAAAATTGATAAAAAATAATGTGATACTTTTCTTGCTACTTTGTGATATTTTACATTAAAAATTTGTGAAAGGTGCATGTTCTTGATCCCTAATCATGATACATGATATTGATTTGTGAAGTGTGAATTTGCAATGGATTTCTTGCTGTTTTGAAGTGTTTTTACTGCATGTGAATATATTGTATGTGTTTGCTTGTTTTACAAGTCATGTTAATATTGGTTTGTGAAGATAAAGTGCCAAATATGTTTAAGCATATCATAATTCTTAACTTGAATGTGTTCTTATAATCCTCACATTATTGATTGTAATAAAGCCTTTAGGAGGTTGTCATGGTGTGAGGATTATAGGTCATATACTTGCTTTGATGTTATGATAAATTTTAGGCATATCTTTACTACTTTTAGGTTAAGGATTTTATCTTTTTTTGTCAAGTTTTTTTTAGTGTTTCTTTTGCTTATAATTTCCATTCTATGATACTCTATGGTACTAACCACTTTACTTCATGTTTCATGCATTCCATAAGGCATCTCATCCTCCATCTTATATTCTTGGCCTTTATCTTTCTTACACTTTAAAACTCATGCAAAATTTAGAGTGTAAAACCTATGAATTCTTGTACTTTACCTTATGCTTTTAAATTCCTTGCAAGACCATAGAATGTAAACTAGGGCATATGTAAAGGACAATGGACTCTAATGATGTACACCGACACAAGCACCGACACATGCACACACATCACATGGATATTTTAGATGTATGTTTAGGGAATGTATGTTTAGATGTATGCTTAGGAATCGCGGTACTTAGAAAAATTCTCTTTTCCAAAAAATATGAACAACGTCACTCAAATAATTTTCTAAATAAACTTTGGGATCAAAATCCCATTGATTTTCCCTTTATTTTCTTAAACAAAATCTTTAATGAATTTTAATCATACTTAGAGTTCTTTTGCAAAAAATGACTAACTCAACCTCATATTTTCACAATCTCATGCCCTTGAGGCCTCTCTCTCTCTTATTCTTCAAAACCCCATTTTCAAACTTAAAATCAATCAACAAAAACAAAAAACATTTTTGGAAGAGAACTACGGTGGATTTGATCCCTTAAAAGGGTACGTAGGCAAGGAACCAATATTCCTTCAATTCAAATAAAACAAAAATTCAAACATCTTCTTCTCCCTCCAATTCTTCACTTAGTAAACCCTTAGGTGTAAATATCATTTTTCAAATAGCATTTAAAAATAAAGCGCGCGCGTAGAAAATAAAGACGGTTCCTATAGGATACTATAGTCGTTATGGGTGCCTAACACCTTCCCGTAGCGAAAACAACTCCCGGACCTCGATTCTCAAGGGTTTTGCTTATTTTTCCCTTCCCAAGAAAAAATTGAGATATCAAAGGTTAAAAAGGTTCAAACATAATCAATGTTTGACACCCGAAAACCAAGATAAAACAAATCTGAATTGATTCGAAATACCCAGGATGATGATTGATACGATTCAGATTAAAATGAATCGATTCAGTGTAAGTTAGGGAGTTTTCATGATACGATTTAGATTAGATGACTCGATTCAGGAGTGAATCGATTCAAGATATGATGAGTCGATTCACACGAAGTAAGAGAGTTTGTGTGATACGTTTCAGATAACTGCGAATCGATTCACCTATGCAGAAACTGAATTTTAACAGTTAATGGAGAAAATTTAGACAAACGAGTAAAATGAACATCATGCCACACATCACTAAGGTGCTTTAACAAGTTATAAGTCTAAGCTACAAAGTGATAAACAATATGCTAGGAAAAACAAGCTTGCAATTATGATTTATAACATCATCAAAATGACGGTTGGCAAAACAAGCTTCACTACAGTTGAACATTGGTGATTTTTGGCAATGTTACTAATATGAATTTCCTGTTCTCCGGTTTTATAAGAAATCTAGAAAATTCAATGAGTATTTTTATTTAACAAGAAAATACAATGAGTATTAATTTCTTGATTTTAAACTATTCTTACTTTTTACGGTCTTAATTACTCATATATCCTTGTATAGATGTTAACAATGCATAATAATCTAGTAATTTTGCTTGTGTTTGTAGAATGTGGGAACATGAGTACGAGAATAAATAAACTACTTTTAAAAGAATTTTGAATACATTTATTTCTTACAATTCTTTATAGTTAGAATTGATTGTCTTAATTATTATAAGTTTGACCATGATTATTGAAGGTAAAAACATTTCCTTTTTATATAAGAATAATAAGGAATAAAATATGAAATCATTAAAAGACTTTTTTTTACATTAAAAATAAACAAGAAAAAATAAAGAGTTACCAAAAAATCGTAACAGGTTTTGTCTATAAATTAACGCATACTTGCAAAGATCAGTCATTCTAAATATCCACAAGAACATCATATACATACTCATATTTAAATTAAAATGATGGTGAAGAAATTTATTTCTCTTTCTATGGTTGTGATGGTTTTAGGCATGTTAGTAATAACATTGGATGCACATCAAATTGATGATGTGAGTTGCACTTCGGCTCTTTTTTCCTTGTTGCCATGTCTGCCTTTTTTGCAGGGAGTTGGCCCTGCTACACCAACTAGTTATTGTTGTGCAGGAGCAAATGATTTAAATCAAAAGGCTAACACTACTCAGATTCGAAGGGATGTGTGCAATTGCCTCAAACCGGCTGCATCAAGATTTGGAGTTAACCCTGATAGATCTAAACAACTACCACACCTTTGCAACATTAATCTTAGTGTTCCATTTGATCCAAGCGTCGATTGCAACACGTAAGTTTTTCTTCCAAACTCACACATATGCATACTTTTTTTAATGTTAAAAGTGATTTAATAATTGTTTTTGTAAATGGAATGAGTTAAAACGATGAACTCCTTATAATCTAACCTTACATCTCTTCTTGCAACACACAAAGCCTAATTACTATTTAATTTCTAGCACATTTTTATTTTGTTCTAAGCTTATTTTTTTTTTCATTTTTGTGTAGGGTTCAATGATTCAACAATATGCGACTTGAAGACCGTAAAGAAACATCAAAGGTTCACCAAGACAACAATAAATGTATCAATAAGCAAAGTGATAAATTGTAACAACCATTTAATGCTGGTTAACTTTTCTGACTTTTATTATTAATTGAAAAAAAAAATTATGTCATTACCATTTGTTTCATTATTTTGAAGCTTGATACGTTATTTCAGGGATTAAATCGTATATAAAAAACTACGAACATATAATTATATTCTATAAAATCGAATGATAACAATTCAATAAAAAAAAAATTAATTAATATTTACACTAGCTTTATGAAGAGTTTTTACATTGTCAATCACTACTATTTGTTAGATCTTTAAAAACATTTGTCTTTAATCACTACTACTACTATTAGTGAAATTCTGGCGCACTAGCAACTAAATGCTCTATGCGTTGTTCCAACACCAATCACAGATTACGGATGTTGAGTGATAGAGTTTTAGCAAGTGTACTAAAAATGTATCGAAGTAATAAAATAAGTTCGTATCCACGAAGACTGTGTTAATCTCAACTTAGCAATAAAGTTAATATATAGGATGTGTAAATTTTATAAGGGCCTGAGGCAGTAGGTTTGTGTGCATAAAAAGTAAATAACAGAAAATAAAGATTGGTTTAAAGAATAAGAGAGAGATGAGATCAGGTCTTTCGAATCATCTATGTTCCCCTAATTGTTATATTGCACCTATTCTTATGAATGATTCTCTAGTTCCACGACAATTAACAAAATAGTCCTAATCAATCCCTTGAGTTAGGACCATCTTCTTAAACTACAACCTCTAATTCCTTAGATGGTCTAATAATCTTTGAAGGTTTAAGCACGATAACCTAATATCACTAACAAACGATTATCCATTCCTAGACTAACCATGTTTATTAGAACAATTCAATTAGGTCTAAGTCAAAAGTTGTAACGCCCTCCTTGTTATTTAATTATTTTTCTTGAGATAGAGTCGAATTATATGATTTATTTAATTATGTGATATGTTGATATTTTATTGAGTGACTTTATTTTATAATTTATTAGAGTATATTTAGTGGGAGAATATATTTAGTGGAAGAATATATTTAGTGGAAAAATATAATTATTTAGAATAATGAGGCTTTGGGGCAGAATTGGAAATAAGGGAAAATAAGTAGGTTAAGGATTTATATATAAAGAGGAGAGTCAGAATTAGAAAATAAGGATTACGTGCAAACTGTTTTTGGGAGATAGAGGAGAAACCTAGAGAAAGAGGAGAAACCTAGAGAAGAGAAGAACCAGAGAAAAGTAGTTTGTAGAATCCTTGCAATCAATCAATCTAAGGTAAGGGTGGGACTATCATTCAATAATCTTGAGTCTATGATTATGGAAATTTCATTTAACATGTTGTAGGTTTAGTTTTTGAGAATTGGAGAATTAGGGTTAAGAGTGATAATTGATGATTTATGTTATATTGTTGTTGATTTGTGGTTGTCGATGATTGTTGTTGTTAATGTCATATTATGAATTGGGTATGAATTATGTTGAGTTGTTGTTGTTAATTGTGATGATTTTGAATGAATCTGAAGTTTGAATAATATAAGTTGCTTTTTCTGATTTTTTCTTATCTCTGTCCTGAATTTTGAAATAGAAACTGGTATTGATCGGTACATAATTGGTCTTAGGTGTAAACAAGAAAGTTGTAGGTATGGATGTTAGTTTTCTAATGCCATTGGTCTGACATCAAAATGATATATAGAACTTGAGTTATGGTTAAATTGATGCATATAGGTCACAATGAATTTTTATGGACTTTCTCCACAACTTTTCCGAATTTGAAACGAAAACTGGTATTGATTGGTATAGAATTGGTCTTAGGTGTAAACACGAAAGTTGTAGGTATGGATGTTAGTTTTCTAATGTCGTTGGTCTGACGTCAAAATGATTTATGGAACTTGAGTTATGGTCAAATTACTGCACAGGTCACAGTGAATTTTTATGGACTTTCTGCATAACTTTTTCGATTTCGAAACGAAAACTGGTCTTGATCGGTACAGAATTGGCCTTGGGTGTAAACATGAAAGTTTTAGATAATTTTGTTAGATTTCCAGTGGCTTTGGTTTGACATGGAAATATGTTATATATAATTTATTATGTTTTTACAAAATTGCATGATGAATTGTTAATGTTTGAATACGATGTTATATGATGAATTGTTGATGTTTGAATATAATATTAACGATGATCTGTGAAGTTGTTATAAGATGATTTAATGTTGTTACTGATGATATATATAATCGTATATGCATTATGTGAATTATAAGTGATGTTTTGAGACGATGATTACATTTTGATATTGTTATATCTTGAGATTATTGATGTGCTGCCATGTTGCTGTTTACTATTGATTAAAGCTGCATGTGTCGGTCTAAGATGTGAGATGTTGATCCAAATTATTGGAGTCATATAAGACGTTCATGTTGTCTAAGGTCTAAGATGTTGAGTACATGCATACTCATTTAAAGACGAGGGCTCATGCCCTAGGAGTATATTTATGCTCAAAAGCGACGAGGGCTTATGCCCTAGAATGGTACCACATGCATGAGTAAAATGATAGAGTTGCATAGTCGAGTTAAGTTGCATTGTCGAGTCAAGTTGTTAAGTTGATTTATGAAGTTGATATTGCTGTTGATTATGAAGTTGATTATGATGATGATAATGATGCTACATGACCATTGTTATGATATGTTGATGATGTTTATGTTGTTAAATATAATTGTTGAATTATATGTTTAACATTATTGTTTGTGAATCTCACTCCTTCTGCTTGGAAATGTTGCTCTTCGTATGAGTAACTTGCAGGTGATCGAGAATAAGTAAATGTTGATTGCTGTCGTGAGTGGCTATCTCTCACTGTGTCTTTAGGTGCTCTGATACGTAACGGGATGAGAACTTTTGTGGCTATTTTCTATTCCTTACGTACTGCTTATAATTTTACATGACTATGATTTAGTTTTTGGATTATTACGAGATGTTTTGATGAGGCCTTCGTGCCAAGACTAATTATGTTGTTGAATTAAAACCCGCTGCGAAGTTTTTGAATATTTATGTTGACCAATTTATGAAGGCTGAATTGTCATTTATTCCATTTATGATTTTTAAGAAGTGTAGCATTCCGTTTATGTTGAATGACTCTGATTTATATGTGTAATTTTTATGTTGGGAAAACGGGGTGTTACAAAAGCTGTGTTCTGCAGTCATTCGTTCTCACTAAATCATGTTTATATTTGATCAGGATATAAAAAGCATTAAGAACAATTGAATTGAATAAAAACTAGATTGTCATTCAAAATAAATAGAGTTTCACAGCAACATGGTTCAATTAGGGTTACAAAGAATCATCTCAGACCTAATCTCTAAGAGATTTAGCTAGACACGATTAAAGAAATAAACAACATAGTAAAGAAAATTAACCGAAGAAGATTTATGCACCGTTAAGATTATGCTTCCTCTATCTTGTTATTTCCTCTCCATGAAGTAAAACGCGATGCTCCATGTAGATGTAGTTTTTTACTTCTCATAAAACTATTTACACGTGAGTATAATATAGGATCGTATCCACAGGGAGTTGCGTATATCTTAAGCATTTGCACAATATTTATCACCTTAAGTTTTTGTGTATAAATTGTTTGTTTGTGTAAAACTATTTTCAACTATTCAACATAAAAGTAAAACGAGACGAGGTAGGGTTATTTCGCTTGGGGTCAGAGATATCAACTAAGCATAACAGCTGCAATCTCTCGATCGATTAACAGATTCTAGCTTTTTAAACGATATTATCCCAAACACTTGACAATATCATTCGTGTCCAAATGATATCGTTATTTCTAAGGGATCGTTTAAATATCAATTTCCCAAACATTTAAACGATCACAAAGTCGATTGGATTGTTTAATCGACGATTTCCCAACCGATTAAATGACCCAAAAGCATTAAGTTCTCGATTAAAAGTGATTATCAAATATTAATATCTATGTCTAGAGTGATAACTTAAGATAGATTGTTATTCTATTTCTAGATTCAAAAGTATGTGTCCACATCATTTTAAATCTCAATAAAACATTAAATGCAAGAATAACAACAATATTGAATAAATAAGCTAGAACCATATATTAAATGATCAAAAGATTACATAATAGCTTGTTTGAATACCTCAAAACCACAAGAGTAGATGTAACTACATATGTCTTTGATAGCTTTGCAAAGGATGAAGAAGAGATGAAGATTCAATGACAAGATCCATGATGTCTCAACAAATATTGGCTTGAATATACTCCTAACTGCCTTGCTTTGTGTTTCTCTCTCTAGAAATGCCCTAACCTCTCTCTAAAAACCAGAAAATATGAATAAAACAGTAATAGAACGAGAAGAGAGAAAAGAAAAATCTATTTAAATGAGCTGAGTCTGCGAAATTTTGCTAATAGCTAACTATTTCGCTATTAGCGAAATGTGCGAGATCTGCCTCTGCACCAATGGAGTTGCTCCACGTGGCTCTTATCCACTTGATTCTTCTAAGTTTTGCCTCCAAAATCGCTGATACCGAAACTCTCTGGACTATTTTCGCCAATAGCGAAAATTTCGCTAATGGCGACTTTCTTCAAATCTTGCTTCTGACTTCGCTCCCAGATTCGCTGATGGTGTAACTTTCAGTAGGAATTTCGCTATTGGCGAAATATTGGCTAATAGCGACTTTCTTGTGGTCTTTTGCCAATTCTTGCTCCTTGCTTGTATTTTCGTGCACAAAAGGGTAAAGTAAGGCATGTAAAGCATAAATGACATTAAGGCACATAATTGAAGCTTTTCCATTGATAATTTGTAAAACAACTCATCAAACATGCCTAAACTAACACATGAATTAGATCATTTTGAGCACTTATCACATATCTTTTTTTTTTTTTTTGCTCGTGATGCGTGACTCCTCCTCTCTTCCAAAAACGTGATGTTTATGTGCCAAAGCGTGAATTGTCCTTGTGTGGTGCGGCTGTTCCTTTCTTATATTAGCTCCTTGAACCTATTTTTCCTCCCAAATTAACATTGTGCAGCAAGTTTCTTTTTTTCTTGATTCAACGTCATGAAAGAAAGCCCAATTATATTGGTTTTAATTCCTGCACAAGAGAGTTGTTAACCCAGTTCGGCGACAAACACACCTACTTTGGGGGCTACCAAGCCAGGAAGGAAATCCACTAGTGTAGTCCTTATTCTAAGTTCTTAGCAAAATCCTCGTTTACAACTCTAAACCTAGGACCTACCCGTATTGACTTCAACCTAGGAACGCCTATATCTGAGATCTCATCTCACTTCCATCAATCAATCACAGCCCCTGTGATTCTCAGATTTCAACTCATTATAGTGAAGTTACCTTCAAACAATAAATTACCTCCTTGCTTCAAAGCTTTGGAGTAGCAACAACTTACAATTCAATAAAATAGTCCTAAGCTTGCATCAAAGTGTACAAGAAAGGCTCACAATTAACAATTAAGACACAGTCATAAACTTGCATCAAAACGATACAAGAGAAAGAACACAAACGACTCAAAACCCTAAAAGCTAATTCTTTGAAGACGGCTTGAATACTGAATTAGGTCTTGAAGTCTTTTATTTATACTGAAGCAATAGCAGGCTAAAATAGTCTTCTTGGGCTTCAGAACATTATAGAAGCTTGCGTAAATCCACAACAAGAATCAGTAACAAACAAATCTAATCCTAAAATAACGTCAATATTTTAGGAACAAATCTTTACATCTGATTCAAAACAAAAATACGCGTTGTTTGGCCAGCAAGAAATAAAGGCGTGAAAACTTTAAAAAGATAAAAGTGCGAGTACAGATATGCACAAACCAGGGTACACAGAATCGTGTCAAGATGTTGGAACATTACATCCAACATCGTACAAGGTGCTAGGATGTTGGAACAACATATCCAACATCGTACAAGAGTATTTGTTTTAAATGAGGCCAACACTCCAAATACTCAACAACTAGAGTCACATATATAATGTCTATGTGATTGATTGACAATATTAAACTTTATACACCGATAGTGTATCAAATTAAACTCTAATGATTAAAAGTTCTTGTTTAGTTTGTCAAAAAAAAAAGTTCTTGTTTAGTATATTTTATGTAAATAAACTTAAATAAATTTTTTATTTTTCTAACACTTTATCATGTCATTTTATTTTAACGTTTTATATGATACTTAAAATATAGACCAAGTTGTCTTGCCAAACATAAGGGACATAAATATATATTAAATCATCTATATGTTATAGATATGATCATTAAGATAACCGAACATGGATAATTGTACGGATTATAAATTCAAATTTAAAACCATTATTAGAGGTATTAATATCAATTAAAATGATGAAATATCAATGAGATAAAACAATGTTTCTTAATAGAGATTAATTAGAATAGACTGTCAGAGTATATCTACTTTACAACGACAACCAATTAAAATCAATATTTTTAACACATCAGCAGAAGTTAATTAATTAACCGTTTCTGTTCACATCTTCCTTTATTTTCAGTATTAATTGATTGATTTTGCCTCCCATGATTTTGTTATTTGTAGATTTAACAACTTCATCCACTCGTGATTTTGTTCTTTGGAGTTTGAATAACTTCATCCCCCATAACTTCATCCATGCGCACAGATGGAATGTAAGCAAGTTGAATAATGTCTTAATTAACTGGAATAACAATGATGCAAGTATTTCTTCTCTAATTGAATAAATTTCACGAAAAATATAATTTGATGGCAAAGAACAAAATCATGGAAGGAGAAACTATCAATCAATACCGACAATAAAGGAAAGTGTGACCGAGAGCGGTTATTGGAGATTTGATTTGGATTTTTCCATTTTAATTCACCTGTATTGATGTGTCAAAAATATTAATTTTAATTGGTTGACATTGTAAAGTTGATGTACTCCGACAGTCTATTCTAATTAATCTCTTCTTAATATTAGATCAATTCCACAAGTTAAAATAATTTTAATACATATTCATGAATATTAATTACACTTGAGGTGCTAGCTTAGTTTGTAAGACCATCCACAATAGAGCACCCTAAATTAGGTGCTTACATTTATTTCATGTGTCCACATCACTCATTTTACGGTAATACTTAATAAGCACCACTTTTCTCCAACCCAGCACATCAAATTAAATTATTAAATAGGTTCCACAAATAATTTTATATCATTACATTTTAACCACATTTATTTATTTTATTAAGATTTTTTAAATTGGACCCATGAAAAATGAAGAGAGAGAGAGAGTGCTTCCATAGCCACCCTTCTCCATAGCCACCCATAAATTATTCTCCACAATGGGGGTGCCTATTTAATATGGTGCTAAATAGGTTAAGCACCCACCATTGTAGATGGTCTAAGAGTTAGTCTTGTAACCTCAAGTTGTAGAGTTACAACCCCCTCGAGGACTGTTGTAATGACCATTATTTTCATTGTAATTAATGCAATGTGAATGTCCTTAATTTGAAATATTAGTTTCGAATCATATATCTTTCGAACTATAATTGATTTTAATAATTTTATGTTTTTTAAATAGTGAAATTAAACAAGAAAACAAAGTTTCATTTAGAATTACAATTCATAAATTTTTGACAAAAAATCTTTTTTATTCAAAATATTTCTTTAAACAAGTGGGTACGCTACAAATAATATTACTATAAAAGGAATTTTATTTTAGGGAGGTCATAAATCATACCCGAGAAAAAAAAAACTATTTTAGAATATTATGAGGACCGGTCCGCACCGTAGATCAAGTTTTTTAAACAAGAAAACACAATGATTTTACGAAATTTTAATTTAGAACTTAGAGACATCTACAATAAAATAATGTTCATTTCTCAAAAATCTGTCAAAACACACATACCATGAGCAAAATTTGAGTTAACCATTTGACCAGTAGGAGTTTAATGATCTTGTTCACTAATATCTTATATAACAACATCACGTAGAGAACAATTTCTTTGTTGTTGTTTGAAACTGAAATATATATGATTTGAATTTTTTAATTATAGAAAATAATTACACACGAGGAGTTAGCTCAAGGGTAAAAATTGAAATTCAAACGGCATATACAAAAACTTTCAAATTACAACCACCACTATAGACCCTTTTTTTTTAAAAAAGAAACACCACTATAGACAACAATTACACAAATTAATTTTTTTTTAAATAACAAAATTAGTTTTATTAAAATTTATCGATGGCTTTGTTAAATTTCTATAAATTTCAAAATATTTAAATGTTTTAAGTTATCAATAATTTTAAAAAAATAATATTTTATTTTAAAACTATACTTAATTGGAATTAGATTTTTATAAAATTAGTATATTTTCTATCCTATAGTATTTTTAAAACGATTAATCTTTTTTTTTTGATAAAAAAAATGATTAATCTTTACATGATGAGAAACTAAATAAATATATCACAAAGGAAAAAGATTATAATATTAACTAAGAATATCCTTCCATATCACCAATCAATGAATTAATAGTAGATATCACAATCCGTCTATCTTTGTTGATTAAATGATATATTATAGCTAATGAGATTCATACAACAAAAGTAAAAAAAAAAAAAAAAAATCATATCAATCAACATCACTCATAGATCTAAGACAATTTTTTTTTTCTTCCATTGAGCGTAATAAAAATATTTGCATATTTTCATTTTGAATATAGTAGTCAATATATTTTAAAACTACAATCATAATTTTACTTTCAATTAAGGTTTATATTTAAAAAGGTTTTCCACAACCTTTTAATTTATTCATTTTATTCTTATCAAAAAAGGAAAATTTTCTCTTATGAGTATTTAATTTTGAAGAATTAATCAATGAGATTTTAGATAGGTGCATTCTACTTAGTACAAGGTGTACTAGAATAGAACACCAAGAGTTACAACAATTTACACTTCGAAACACGGAAGAAAAAGCAAAACAATTAAACATTTCCTAAATCAGAGAAAGGGAAAGCAATATGAACATGTTTTGCCATTAGCCTGGCAAATGAGATTACTTATAATCTTAGCTAAAAGTTGTTGAATTGTTTCTTCCTTGTTGTTGAATGTTCGTTTTGTTGTTCCTCTCTTTCCAAATTACTCAAATAAATGAGCACCAAATGATATGCAAAATTGAGCACCACAATTTAGAACCACCTGCCGAATAACCAAATTGAACAAAGTGGTCGATAGTACTTGAGGGGTGGACCGAATGAAAATGAAGTTACCGACGAATGAAAACCCAAATAGCATTGAAAAAGTTAAACCCAAATTGAAGGTCCTTAAGATGAAGTTGTCCTTGTTAAGTAATGAATCTCCATTAAAGATACTCTTATATCTTTACGATTCTCTTTTTTGTAATTTTCTCTCTCTTTTTTATTATTTGGATTATCATAAAGATATTGTTAATTCTTGTAAAAAAATAAAGATATTAATTAAATAAAATTCAGTATCATTTGAAAATAATGGATAAATACAGGGGTTATGTTCATTATTACAAAGAATTAAAAAAACGAAACACTAGGCTACTTGACAAAAAAAAAAAACGAAACACCAACTAATGTGCTCCGTAGATTTACACCCACACACGGGTTGATTTCCATCAAAGTCAAATCTATGTTTTTCAGATTCCCTAATGCATGTCCTCGTGAGCTTAGTTCAGTTGGTTGGGACAATGCATAAAATATGCAAGGTCCGGGTCAAACCCCGACCACTACCAAAAAAAATTCCCTAATGCATGCTCCCTGCGTGCATTTCTTGCATTTCTTGTTTCTTTCTTTTGTACAAAATAGGCTCTAAATACAATAATTTCTCTACGAATAATGCTTAATCTCGCGATATAATTTACAACGAATTTTTCACGAATGACGTGTGCATACATTTTCAGCTTCTCTCCACTGAAATTATACCTTTTCAAAAGTAACCAACTTCCTCAAATTGAAGTGCAACCTCCATTCATCTCTTCAGATATTGTCTGATGGCTGCCACACCCACATCCCCATTCTGCAACTTTTTTCCACTCGATTTGTGCTTTTCCATGTGGTGTTGTGTTCCCTCCATCGTGTGTCTTTGTTCCTTCCATCTCTATCATATCGTGTGTTTTGTCATCACATCATTTCCTTTGCCGTTTGCCACCGCCATTCCTTTACATCAAGTAGTCGTCGTTTGATTTTATGTACAAATTGAATAATTTCCTATTGCTTCGTCAATTGTAACTTTTTTCATCTTGATGGTGATAAGCTGCATTATATTCAACTTCGAAAGAGATATAACTTATTAGGGAGGTTAAGCAATAAATTTTGTGAGTTCCATAAATTACCATAGACAAGATTAAGCAAGAAAGTTTGATGCTGATTTTTTGTTCTGTTCTTCTATGTTTATGTTGTTGATTTTATGGATTTTCAGTAATTTGATTGCATTGTCTTCGATTTAAATTCGTTCTGAAAAATGTTATAATTCTTGAATTGCTATAACCAAAGGTGCATTGGGGGTGATAAAAACAAAATGAGTGTTCTATAACCAATGTTTCCGACGAATTTTCTATGTTTTTCGAGGAATAATTTCCTAGGAAATTCCGTGATTTCTTGTAGCGGTGGCAAAGAACTTGTGAACAGAGGTGGGTGGGAGTATTGTCTAGTGGAATCGTGAAAAATTCAGGAAGAAAGTTTTTGCTGCATATAGCAGCACTCTTTCTCCATAATCTGCACTTAAAACCGAAATAAATAATTTCATATCATATAGAAATACTATTAATTCTTCTCTCTCTCTATATATATAAGAAAGGGTTAATAGTGTTTTTCACCCTTGTAATATAGGTCATTTCCGGTTTTCGTCCTTGTCAAATTTTCGGTTTGATTTGCATCCTTGTAAAACTTTTTTTTTCTTCCAGAAAACACCCCTCCCCAGTCCAACTCAGCAAATTCGCTTATGTGGCGCTGATTTGGCATTTTTTTCATTTTTTATTTCCACATTAGATTTTAATTTTAAAATATTTGAAAATAAATTTTAAAAAATAAAAAAATCCAAAAAATCATAAAAATATTCAGTTTTTTTCCAAAAATTTAAAAAATCGAAAAATAATTTTTAAAAAATTCAGAAAAAATATTAAGATTTTTTCCAAAAATTAAAAAACAGAACAATAGTCATATATAAAAATCGAAAAAAATCATTTTAAATATTATAAAAAATTATTAACATATTTTTTCGAAATTTATAAAATTAGAAAAAAAATCAGAAAATATTATCAGATTTTTTTAAAATTAAAATGATTTTAAAAAATTCTGGAATTTAATTTTCAAAATAAAAAAAAGGTCATAAATTCTGGAAAAAAATTAAAAAAATCTGAAAAAAATTTAATTTTTAAAAATCTGGATACAAATTTAGAGGGTTTTATAAAAGTCGTGGAAATTCCATTTTTCCTAGAATTAAGCTCTTCCTTAGAGGAGGTAAAAATCATAAATCTTATAAAATCTTTCCACGACGATGGCAAAACCCTATGATATTATTTGAGAATAAAAAATCTTATTATCACCCCAAAATGGATTTTTGTTAGAATCATTAGGCAGAGAAAATTTTGTGGACTGAAATGATTTTTTTCCCAATATTTTATTAAAATTATGGTATAAAATTTTCGAATAAAAAATCTGAATTTTTTTATATATTTGTATACAGATTTTTAATAAAATTTCAGATTTTTTTTCAAAAAATCGGACCTCTTTTGTAATTTTGAAAATTAAATTCCAAATTTTTTTAAAATCTTTTTAATTTTTAAAAAAATCTGATCATATTTTCTGATTTTTTCTAATTTTTAAATTTTTTTTTTGGTTTTCAAATTTTTTGGAAACAAATATGACTATTTTTCTATTTCAGAAAAATCTTAATATTTTTTCTGAATTTTTTTAAAAAAAAATTTCGATTTTTTAAATTTTTGGAAAAAATTGAATATTTTTATTATTTTTTAAAATTTATTTTCAAATATTTTAAAAATAAAATCTGATGTGGAATTTTTTTTTTTTACACCTGGCCATTTAAAAAATAAAAAATGAAAAAAATGCCAAATCAGCGCCACGTAAGCGAATTTGCTGAGTTGGACTGGGGAGGGGTGTTTTCTGGAAAAAAAAAAGTTTTACAAGGATGCAAATCAAACCGAAAATTTTACAGGGGCGAAAACCGGAAATGACCTATATTACAGGGGTGAAAAACACTATTAACCCTATAAGAAATACTAATAATGATTAAATTCTATATTAATAATTTCTGCATCGAAACCTCTTAGTCCTGATCTTTTTTAGTTTCCTTAAAAATTATTCTCGGATGGTTGCTCTTTGAAATTCACTTGGACCTTCTTGTATCAAAAGAAAACATATGTCGAGGATTCTAATATATATAGTTCAGTATTGGTAAAAAAATATTTGTTATTCAGTAAAGTCTAATATTTGATCCTTACGAGCGGAGTAAATTATTTAGTCTTTGGTTTGAATACTTGGATTGATTGGAATCTTTCTTCTAATTGTGTTAAACAAAAACATGTTAATTGGTCTTTGTTGTTCGGATTGTTGTCCGTCAAATTTGAAAGCAGATAAATTTATTGGTCTTTTCTCATATCTCTAATATTGAACATAATTCGATATTTTTAGCATGGTTCAATTCATTTTACAGCAGTCGAATAGTAATCCTTGTTGATATCTCATGGAGTAAACCTCATACTAATTATGTTAAACTTAACATTGACGAGTATCATTATGACAATAGGATCGGTTATACTGATCTAGCCAGAGATTCTAATGGAAATTTCATCATAGATTTTCACACTAACGTTGGTTCGTGTAGTGTTGTTTTTGGCAGAGTTTTGCACTATTTGCTTAAGAATAGTGGTTGTCTACATTTAGCATTGTGTCTATTATAAGGTGTTAGTTTTGGCATGGTGAATATATATAATTTTTTATATAAGTTATTATAATTATTAATTAAAATTTGGTTTTTCAAAAATAATTATTAATTAAAATTTTAAAAGTTTGAACGCCCTAACTCCGAGTAGTGGCAACGCCACTGTACATGGTGACTTCCAAAAGAATTCACATGTCTCCTCCTTGGCACAATGCGTACCAATACAATAGTCACTAGCCGATACCCAGACATGTCAAAGGGTTCGACCATCACTGCTGACAACCAAAAACAAAAGCGGCATCATTAGCCCTCAACCACTAGTAAGAATGAGATTTAACTTTCTCCAAGAGTTGTAAAGAGGAACTCTGAGAATTATTAAATAACCTATTATTATGCTCATTCCAAACTAGCCAAATACAAAGAAACCAAATTAACTGCATAAAAGATCGACGCTCCCTCAAGCCACCAACGTAGTTTGTAAAATGAATAAAATGATCAGGAATACGCTGATGGTCTACACCAGAAACGCCTATCCACAAGCCAACCTGCTGCCAAAGAGAACTAGATACATCACATGGAGAAACAAATGTTGAGCCATTTCGACATGTCCACATCCCACCAAGCAAGATGTGCTTAAACCTATAATGATGTCGCTGCCAAGAAGGTTTTCTTTTGTCGGTAACCTGTCACGGAGAAGCCGCCACGCTAAAATAGAGACCTACAGGTACCTTAGAGTGCCATATCAGATTTTTGGAAGTATGTAACAAAGGAGGATCCTGAGAAGTGAGCAAATGATAAGTTGATTGCGCTGAGTAGATCCCCACAACATCAGGAAGCCACTGCCAGCAATTTGAGACATTTACCTGCAAGAAAACGTTAGCAAGTAACATCCTACACTCATCTAACAACTCTTCCTCCCACACCCACAACCTCCTCCTCCACTGCCAAGCATTACCATCCTCCCCCCATCCAAGAGAATACATTGTTGCAACCGAATGCAACTTGTTCTCCGCCAGATCAAGCAACCGCCTAAAACGCTGACATAAAGGCACCTCTCCCAACCATCGGTCAAACCAAAATGAAGTGTCAACCCCATCTCCCACCTTTCTCGACACCATCTCCTGGAACCACCCTGCACCTTCCCCACCAACACCATCCCTAATCCTAGCCACCTCTCTCCACCAATAAGAAACACTCCGGCCCCCAATATCCAACCTCCCTGCCTCCTCCTCGTAACGAGCCACCAACACCCTATACCAAAAAACCACCTCTATCAACTAACATCCTCCAACACCATTTTCCTAAAAGAGATAAATTAAACTCTCCCAACTGCCTCACCCCCAACCCTCCAAACTCCTTTTTAAGACAAACTATATCCCAATTAATCCAAGATATTTTTCTGTGTTCCTCACTCCCACCCAAAAAAAAAAAAACAAAGATTCAATGGAAAAGATGATACCTGACAGAGCTTTTAAGAAGGAAAGAGCATAGACAGGTAGAGAGGTCAGAACGAATTTAAACAGAGTTAAGAGGCCGCTGAAAGAAAGAAAACGACTTTTCCACCCAGACAGTCTAGACTTTATCGTACGCAACAGAGGGTTTTAAAAGATAAATTCTCAACCCCAGGCCTGACTGTCCTCCTTTAAATTGAAATGTTTGGATAGTAGTACTAGTAGTAATGATGGTTTGATTGGAAAAAAATGATTTTTCAAATGAGAATTTGAAATTTATGAAAGTGTTATTGAAAAGGGTGATTATTGTGGCTGCAAATATTTGTGCTGTGTTAATTTTTGGATGTAAAAGTGTTATTGCCATGGAAAATGTTGTGACAGTTTTGGAACAAAGCAAAATGTTTCTTAGGAATGCATAGGTGATTTATTTAAAAAATCTAAATATTCAATTCAACACTTATTTCAAAAATATTATATTGTTAACAAATATCCCGGAACATATATCAAGGAACTAAAAAGGAAAATAAAAGGAAAGTAATGCAGTGAAAAACATTGAGTTGGTCGTTAAGTTGATAACATGGCAAGTAAACCCACAAAATGTTGCTCATTTAACAATCCTACATGTATAAAATCTTCTTTTCCATCCTTTCACACCATTTTTCTCCAAATTTAAAGATGATGACTTATTACACCCGACAAGCACCAAGCACACGCGTTATTTATTTATAATTTGCTTTGTATACTACATTTAACACAGATCTAGAGATAATTAATACTTCATCCGTTTCAAAATGAGTGTCGTTTTAGTCAAAAAAAATTGTTTCAAAATGAATGTCACTTTCAGTTTCCAATGCAATAATAACTTTTTCTTTTCAATTGTACCCTCCAATTAATACTCTGCACACTACTTCCAAAATATTACTTTTAAAACTAACCAATAGTTAATAAGGATAATTTGGTAAAATAACCATTCTCTTTCTTTTAATCATTGCATTTCTTAATATGTGTGTAAACACATAAAACGACATTCATTTTGAGTATTGTTTACAATAGTCACTTTTATAGATTCCTAAAAAAAAAAGTTACTTTTATAAAGCCAAATTTCAGGAAAATACTTGGGTGACATAATGTCACCGTGACATTAAATCTGGGCCACACAAAGGTGTTGTGTTGTGTGGCCCAGATGTGTTGTATGTGTTGTGTGGCCCAGATGTTGTGTGGCAATGTGTGTTGTATGGCCTAAATTTAATGTCACGGTGACATTATGTCACCCAAGTGCTTCCCCAAATTTCACGTGAATAACAACTTGGTTAGCTTTTCTTGTTTCCTAATAATTGAATACCTCTACCAATGTGTAAGTCTTTTTTTAACTTATTTTAGTACAATAATTGAATACCAACTTGCTCAAAAAATTACTAAACAAAGACCAAGGGAAACTCAGTCTTCCACTAACAGCATAGATAACAAAACAAGGGGTAAACTGTAGTCTTCATCTCACACAAAGTAGTCTTCATCTTATAGAATAACAAAAAATCTCAAAATGGCAGAAATAGCAGTGTCTTTTGCTATTGAACAACTGCTTCCATTGTTAACCAATGAAATCAAACTACTCAAAGGTGTTCACAAAGAATTTGCAGACATTAAAGATGAGTTGGAAAGCATCCAAGCCTTCCTTAAAGATGCTGATAGAAGAGCTGCAATTGAAGAAGACAACACTGGTGACGGAGTCAAAATATGGGTGAAACAGGTTCGGGAAGTAGCTTTTCGCATAGAAGATGTCATTGATGATTACATGATCCATGGGGGACCGCAGCCTCGTGATCCTGGATGCGTATCTGTACTCCATAAGATTGCTCACTTTCTCAAAACTGTGACTTCTCGCCGTCAAATAGCGTCTGAGATTCAAGACATTAAGTCATCTGTTTGTGACATCAAAGAAAGAAGTAAGAGATATGACTTCAGAAACCAACCTGTTATTGAACAAGGATCAAGCGGCTTAAGAGAAAACCAAAATGCTAAATGGCACAATCCTCGAATGGCTGCCTTATACATTGATGAAGCTGAAATGGTAGGCTTTCAAGCACCCAAAAATAGATTGATTGATTGGTTGGTAAAGGGAAGAGTGGAGCGTACTGTCATCTCTGTGGTAGGAATGGGAGGGCAAGGAAAAACCACTCTTGCCAAAAAAGTCTTTGACAGCAAAGAAGTTGTGGGACACTTTGATTGTCGTGTGTGGATCACGGTGTCACAAACATACAACATAGAAGGGTTGCTGAGAGGCATGTTAAAGGAGCTTTACAAACAAAAAGGAGATCATCCTCCTCAAGATATCTCTAAAATGGATCGAGGGTCATTGATTTCTGAGTTGAGAAACTACTTGCAGCAAAAGAGGTATGTTTTTGTATTTGATGACGTATGGAACATAAGTTTTTGGGATGACATTGAATATGCTTTGATTGATAATACAAATGGGAGTAAGATTTGTATTACAACAAGAAATATGGATGTTGCCATATATTGTAAGAAATCTTCTTTTATTGAAGTGCATGAACTGCAACCTTTATCAAAAGAACAATCTTTTGAGTTGTTCAATAAGAAGGCATTCCGATTTGACTTTGATGGATGTTGTCCAAAAGAACTAATGGATGTCTCTTCAGAAATTGTTAGGAAATGCAAAGGTTTACCACTAGCGATTGTGACCATCGGTGGTCTTTTATCCACAAAAGAGAAAAATGCATTGGAATGGCAGAAATTTAGTGAAAATATGACTTCAGAGCTACAGAAGGATTCTCATTTGACCGGGATAAGCAAAATTTTAGGTTTCAGCTACGATGATTTGCCTTTTTATCTTAAACCATGTTTCTTATATTTTGGAATATATCCAGAAGATTATGAAGTTGGATCGAAGAGACTGATTCGACAGTGGGTAGCTGAAGGATTTGTGAAACAAGAAAGGGGGTATACTTTGGAAGAAGTTGCAGAAGGATATTTAACAGAGTTGATTCATAGAAGTTTGGTTCTAGTATCCTCGGTTAGATTTGATGGAAAAGCTAAAAGTTGTGGTGTTCATGATCTGATACGTATGATGATCCTTGAAAAGTGTGAGGATATAGGTTTCTGCAAGCATAGTAGTGAAGATGATCATTCATCTTTATTTGGAATCATTCGACGCCGTTCATTAACGACCTTTTCCAAAGATTTTCCGACATGTAGTGAAAATTCACAAGTTCGGTCACTATTTATTTTCAAAAATAGATCACAAGATCTGGACGACGACCACTTCATCAGGAGAATCTTAATAGAATACAGGCGGTTGAAGTTGCTTGATATTGAAGGTGCTTTTTTTGCTGAGCTTAATGGGAATATGGGAAGTTTGATCCACCTGAACTATTTAAGCTTCTTCGGTTGTAATGCTGAATCTGTAGACCCTAAAATTCTGGAATCGATTGGCATGCTCCAAAACATTGAGACCTTGGATCTAAGAGGTTTTCGTGGGTTCTTATATCTGCCAAAGGAGATTGGCAATCTTAGAAAGCTACGGCATCTTCTGGGAAACTGCATGATTTTGTTACAAATGAAGCATGGTATAGGAGGCATGGAATCTTTAGAAACATTGAGTGATGTGTGGATAGATGAGGATGGAATAGAGTTGATTAGAGAGCTAAAAAATCTAAAGAAGTTAAGGAAATTGGGTTTGGCTAATATTCAGAGAGAGCATGGGAGCGCTTTATCTTCCTTATTGAAGGAGTTGCGACACTTGGAGAAACTACACATCAAGTCAAAAACATCAAGACGTGGTATTTCAGGTGGTGTTATTGATATCCATTTGGAATCACCCCCGCCAATGCTTCAAATTCTTAAACTGAATGGAGCGTTAGGGAAATTTCCAGAATGGATTCTTCAGCTTCAAAATCTTGTTAAGTTGGAGTTAGTATACTCCAGATTTATTGATGTAAACTATTTAGAAAATATGTCAAACTTGTTGTCTCTCTCAATCAAGAACAACGCTTGTATTGATGAAAGTTTACATTTTCATAATGGAGGGTTTCAAAATCTAAAGGAACTATACATTACAGGCTTGCCTTACTTGAATTCGATCGTCATTGATAAAGGAGCATTACCTTCTCTAAAAAAGTTTCAGATATCTCGTATCCCCAACCTAGAGACGGTTCCTGCTGGCATCCAGTACTTAAAAAAGCTTGAAGTTCTCGATGTTTTTGAAGTTCCCCATGTAGAAATGTATCCTAAACTTTAAGGAGAAAGCATACATCGTCCAACTTCAAGGGGGAGAACAGGTAAACATTTTCTTCCATATAATTGAGAAAATATATTGGCAACATTTTTTGTTCTGTTATCATTCAGCCGCATACAAGTTTATTCTCTCCTAAAATAATTTCTCTATTTCGCCTCACTTTACTTTTCTTCTAGCATATGCTATGTTTTTTATTTTAATGCTACAGTATTTGAAGGTTTTTATGGCGGTGCGTCCTAACAAGCTATTTCATTGTAACCCTTTCATTTCTGAGCTGTGTAATAGTTTGTTGTTAATTTGTATTCTGTAGGTAGTTTGCTTCCAGTGTGATGGAAGCTGATTTCTCCAAGTGGACTTAACAACAGTGGCATCTTTTTGTTCATGCTTTGGCACTTCTGTTCCCAGTGAAAAAAATAATAATGTGTTGTCTTTCTTTAATGTAACATCAAAGTTATTGATTGAAGATACTTTCGTGATTTTATTTGAGATTTGAGTTGTTTGTGATGTATCATGTATTCAATGTATTGTGAGAGCTTTCCTTTCAATTTTTGCGTTACTAGATTTTATTTTTCTGTTGATCTCCCTTCTATTTAAGAATAAACAAAGTGAAGTTTTATGTAATTTATTTATAATTTTCTGTTGTACTGGATTATATGCAAAAAAAACATCAACACACTGATTTGTTATGTGATCCATCCTTAGATATTAGACATTTCACATTAAAATGACTGTAAAATTAACTTCTATCCTATCCTATAGCTATGGTGGGTAGATATCAACACTTACGTAAAATTAACTTGCTACCTCATAAGGTTAACGGTTTCCTTTCAATTCTTAGTTTACACTTTTTCATGTTTATACAAGATATATTAATTTTCAAATGCATATTCTTAGCTAATGCCGTAAGTAGGGTAGCTTAAATGTAAATTTCATCAAAGTTTAGGATTTTACCTTTTTCAATGGTAAAAAACATACCTTGAAGGGGAAATGTTTGGACCTTATTTCTGTGTTGTCTCTCTTCTATTTTAAAATAAAAAAGTTAAGTAATTTATAATTTGTTGTACTAGTGTAGCTAAGTGGTTGGACTTATTGAGCTCCGTCTAAGGACGAACCATACGGGAGAAGTTTGATTCTTAAGTTAAACAATTTTTTATTAATCTTTTCTTATCTTCCATCCGAACTCTGATTCACTAGAGCCCCTTCTCCTCGATTAACATCCACAAAATATTAATGTGTTGTGCTAGTGTTAACAATATCATTTTTGTACGAGTGTGATTGTACTATACCACAAGAAAGTAGAATATACATTTTTTTCATCGAAGAAATTGTCTATGAAAGGGGATATAAATCTTTTAAATTGCTTTGGTACAGCTAACATAGCATGGAAGAGATTGTTGAAAATAAAAAAAACATTAATGAGTAGATTTGTAAAAGAAAAATGGGTGTATTTAATTATTTTCTAAACTATTTGACTAAACAAATCCTTAGAACAGGTCGTCCGACGTCACTCAAAAAAATGTTGCTAAAATTATTTATCATTTAAATTGCTTTGGTACAGTTAATAAACCTGAAAAGTAATCATAACGAATGGTCATGTTAATCAGTGTATCGGAGTATTAGTTAAGAATATCAAAAAAGAAAATTACTATTAAAAAATATATTTTTTAAATTTTTGTTGAATTAATTATACAATTTTCAATGCAATGACTACTATATAATTTCTTTTTTTAATATCTTTAACCATTGCTACGGGTATCTCTTAGCATTTCCCAAAAATTAAATAACAATGAGAAGCACCTCTCAAAAAAACATCATGCTTACACGTAGCGCCTTAAACAATAGCTAAACTATGTTAGTTTACATTTATAGGTCCGTTGAATCATATGATTCAAAATAAGCTATAGTTCAACAAAATATATAAAAAGCCTCAACTTGCTCTTAAAAAGTATTCCTTTCACGGTATAAGGTCATATATACATAAGTCTCAAGGAATATGTACAATTTTCATATCAAATAAACACAAATCAGAAATGGCAGAAATGGCAGTGTCTTTTGCGGTTAACCAACTACTTCCATTGTTAAGGGAAGAAGCTGGTCTGTTGAAAGGCATTCACAACAAATTTGCAGATGTTGGAAAATGACTCAAAATAATATGCATCCTGGAAATGTCAAATTCGGGGCCCGAATGGAGCAGTCCGGGGCCTAAATTGTGCTTGCAGAAGGAGCCTTTGGTTACGTGAAAAATCGGCGCCCGAACAGCAGAGTTTGGTGCCCGAATTGCGTGATAGCAGAAAAAATAAAACGATTTTTTAATGGGCCGGTTCTTTTCCAATTTTTGAGGGATACTTTCCACTATAAATATAAACCTTGTATCAGATGATTATGTGTGTAGAAAACAAAACAATGTGTAGAAAACAGGGTTTAGAAGCCAACATACAAACTAGGGTTTATAGAGAATTTCTCTTGGCAACAAACACTAGGGTTGGGATTGTTTTGATTCACCTTGAACAAAACACTGTTAGGATTGAGTCTCTTGGTCACGGGAAGAGATTGGGACTGTGGGTAGAGTTAGGTTTGAAGACTAATTCTTGTAACCCTCAATATCTCTTTGTAAAGAAACTCATATCATTATAGTGGAACGGAGAGCTGCTCTCTCCCCCAGAGTAGGTCATCATTAGACCGAACTAGGTAAACAGATTCTTGTGTTCTCCTTCTTCCTTTATCTCTTGCTATTTGTTTTTGTTTGAATTATTTTGTCACCCGCTTGATTTGATTACTTGGTATTAATTTGCTCCACGCATCAAGTTTATTATTGGTGTGTTTTTTCACAACGAATTCACAACAATTGGCGCCCACTGTGGGGCAAAGGTCAAATCAATAACCAGGTATCATGGGTTCGAAGTGGGACATTGAAAAGTTTACCGGTAGTAACGACTTCAGGTTATGGAAGGTAAAGATGAGGGCAATTCTAATTCAACAAAAGTGTGTTGAAGCATTGAAGGGGGAAGCACAGATGCTTGCGCATCTGACACCTGCTGAGAAGACTGAGATGAATGATAAAGCGGTATGTGCTATCATTCTGTTTCTTGGTGATAAGGTGTTGAGAGAGGTAGTAAGGGAGACTACTGCTATATCTATGTGGAATAAACTTGATTCATTGTACATGACCAAGTCCTTGGCACATAGACAATGTCTGAAACAACAACTCTACTTTTACCGAATGGTGGAGTCAAAACCTATAATGGAGCAACTAACGGAATTCAATAAGATTATTGATGATTTGGCAACATAGATGTAAATCTGGATGACGAGGATAAAGCCTTACACCTACTGTGTGTTTTACCTAAGTCCTTTGAGAATTTCAAGGATACAATGCTTTATGGGATAAGAAAAGTTTTAGGTTTTAGCTACAAGGATTTGCCTTTTTATCTTAAATCATATTTGTTGTATTTTGGACTATATCTAGAAGCTTATGAAGTTGAATCAAAGAGATTGATTTGAAAGTGGATAGCTGAGGGATTTTTAAAAGAAAAAGGGGAAAAACTTTGGAAGAAGATGCAGAAGGATATTTAACAGAGTTGATTTACCGAAGTTTGGTGCAAGTATCCTCACTTAGAATTGATGGAAAAACTAAAAGTTGTTCTGTTCATGATCTAATGCATATGATGATCCTTGCAATGTGTGAGGATATAAGTTTCTCCAAGCATATCAGTGAAGATGGGCATTCTTCTTTAAGTGGAATTACTCGACGCCTATCAATAGCAACCAATTCCGATGATTTAATAGCATGTGTTAAAAACTCACGTGTCCGATCACTATTGCTTTTCACAAATGAATCAAATGTTTTAGAGGAAGCCATTATTAATAGAATATTGACAAAACACAAGTCATTCAAGGTGCTTGATTTTCAAGATGCCATATTGCTTATTGATTATAAAAATTTGGAAAAATATGATCCACTTGAAATATTTAAGCTTCAAGTATTCTAACATAGAAAAAACCCGATTTTTACTTCCCAAATGGATTGGTATTCTCCAAAATCTAGAGATCTTGGATATAAGGACTTCTCGTTGTTTCCATGTTATACCAAAGAAAATTAGTAAGATTCGAAAGCTACGCCATCTTCTGGGCTACAATATGTCTTGGTTTTAATTGAAGGGTATTCTAGGACGCATGGAATCACTTCGAACACTAAGTGAAGTGAAAATAAGCAATTAAGGAAACTGGGTTTGGTCAGTGTAAATAGAGAAAATGAAAGCGCTTTATCTTCATCGTTGAATGAGATGCGGCACTTGGAGAAACTACGCATTGGGTTAACACTACAAAAAAACACGTTATTTCCGGCGGCTAAATTTGGCTTATTGCGGCGGTTTTAGCCGCCGCTATTAACGAAACTGGCGGTTCCCAAAACTGCCGCAATTTTTGCTGCCACAAAGTTTAAAATGGCAGTTTAGTGCAAACCGCCATGTGAACTGCCATAATACGCGTTGGTGATAACGGCGGCTAATTTATCGAGTAAAACGGCGGTTTCAGCCGCCGTAATGTACAATATTTCAACAAAAAAATTGAAATTAGTGGCAGTTTGAACTGCCGTAATATACGATTTTTAAAGGAAAAAAGTAGCACATAGTGGCAGTTTGAACTGCCGTAATGGTCATTTCATTAAATTAAAAAAAACTGAAAATTGCACTGAAATAACACAATTACTAGTAGTAATATTAATTATTTTCATACATAAATTGTGATATTACATAACTATAAAATCTGTAACTGAATTTATATTGTATACATGCACTATAGTTGAACTTCCAACGACCTCTTCATACTTGCTCCCCCCTCTTGCAAAAAGTTGTATTCCTCATAAAGGAATAGTCCCCTGCAAGTTAAAGAGACAATCACAAAACTACTAAGCATTAAAACTAGTCACCATAGTTAGTACAATCACCATAGTATATTTCAAGAACTGCTGATGCTTCAAAATGTATAACCAAAAAAATAACATTGACATACTATGAATGGGGGATGAACATAAAGTTATCAATTCTAGCACCAGGTGACCTAAACAATATCAACACTAATAGAACAGAAACACTAAAGTTGTATGCAACAAAATAGAACACAAACTCTAAAATAATCAATATGATGACAATATAATCACTTTAGTTATAGCCAAAACATTACTTTAACTGTAATCACTTCAGATTGCAAATCCAAAACCCAATAGAAAGCAAATTCCAAGAAGAGGTAAATAACCAATACCTTAACGATCACTACCAATTGATGGACCCCCCGCTCTCTCCTAGAAACAATGGGCAAAATAATAAAACATAGTCACCTACTAGATAAGTTCAACTCAAGAAAAACAAGTGAAAATGTTGATGGAAAAATAGAAATTATAAAGGTATAGCATAATATAGGGAATTCATAAAGGTATCAGGAATACATTTCATACCTACTGCACAGTCTTCACTGTGATTTCTCACGGCAATTTTGGAGGTGCTGACAGTTGAAGGAGTTCTATACTTCTATGGGACGAGCATAAAGGAAAGTATTAAAAGTATAATATAGAATGAACTAAAGTAGTAGCTATGAAGTGAGGAAAAATAAAGCACTAAACTAGTGGTTATAAATGCTAACTAGTAAAAACATGAGCTAATATATTTACAAGCTGACAAGAACTTCATCACAGGAGAATATAACTGATACAAACAGAACAAAAAATCAAAATCCAAACACTAAAGCTAACAATTTCAGAGATCTGCAATGTTCACTGAACTAAGCAAAATCAATTACAGATCATATAAAAACAACATTAACTACTTTGACTATTAAAACATAAAGGGCTAGGAACAACTTGCCAATAATCTTTCATTTCTTGTAGTCAATTCGAACAAAACCAACCATATAAATCAACTTTTCTACATTCATTTGTGTAAACGTGAAAAGGAGAAACAATAAGTTTCAACATAATAGGAAGCAAAAGAATCCTTCTGAAAACAGTATGAACAGGTTCTATTAGATAATCATCGGGCAGGATGCATTCAAAATCAGTAACTGAAAGGAAACATAATATGTAGCATTCACAAAAACCTTTCTGAAATATATCAGTGCCAAAATCAATACAAATATCACCAAGTAACATGAGTTGTGAGAGAACCCAAAAAATTATATGTTGTGTTTGGTTCTATATTCAGCTCAAGTGGGTCTATTTAAGTACACCTTGTTCAAACTAGTAAATACATGTCAATTAGATGTAAAGCAGCAACACACAACAACATTATAACCCTGTAGGCTGTAACTACAATTTTTTTTTTTGACGTTATAACCCTATAACTACTTGCTGCAACACAAATAAGCTAATTTATGAACTAAGCAAATTTAACATGAGAATTTCATTAAAACCTAATTTTCTCATACTAATCACAATACCCATTAATCTCACATGATAATTTCATTAAAACCCATTTATCTAATATTGCATAAACCTAACGATTTTTTCAACTGAAAACTTCAAAACATGCTTCAATCTAAACAAACTCTGACAGCACGTATGGTTAGAAACAGACAAATGGAGAAACTCCTTTTTTTTTTATTTAAGAGATAACAAATCTAGAATAAAGAAAAAAAATACCCAGATCAGTATCAATTTCAATTTTTTTCTCTAAATCCAAAACAAACAAACAAAAAACCCAGAAAGAGAGAGGGAATAAATCACCAACAAAAAATCGAAAAGAACAAAGATCAATAATTTACCTGTCCAAATATTTAAGCAGCGATGATGTGTCTCTTCAAGAACCTGAATTTAACTTCAAAAACAAAGATTTAGTTAAATTTAGCTATTAGTGAAAAATTAATCTAGGGTTTCAGCAATACCTGACAACAAAAGCAAAACTACTTCAAAATAGATTATCCAGATCGAGTGTTTGGGAAGATTTGAGGAAGAGGAAGAAAAACCTTCAAAATAGATTCGTTGGTTATAGATGGGTTTGCAGTCGATTAATGAGTTCAATCCGAAAATTGGGTTTGAGAAGGAATGGGCTCGATCTGGAAAAGTGGTTCAATTAATGGGTACGATGGTTTGAGATGCAGACAAATAGTATAGAAGGGTTTGATATCTAGATCTGTGGAGTAGAAGAAAAGAGTTATGGAAAAATAAGAATAAAAGAAATACAAAAAGGTATAAAGAAAAGTAATAAAAGGATAAAGAATTAATGAAGAAAAATTGGAGGGATTTTTCCAAAAAAGGGGGAAAAGAGGATAAGTAAAATGTGAATACCGGCGGGTCAAAATGCCATAATACACGCATAAGATGTTGTTAATACTGGCGGTTCAAACCGCCGCAATTAACTGTGAATATTGGCAGCTCAAAAAACTGCCGCAATGTACCGTTTTTAGTGGCGGTTTTAAAGACCGCCATAATAAAACCGCCGCAATGGACGCGATTTTTTGTAGTGTAAAAAGAGGACATACTATTAATTGTGGTCTCCCTGCGCAGTTATTGATGACATCGATTTTCATTTTGTCTCATCCCCTCCTATGCTTCGAACACTTAATATACGTGCGAAGTTGGAGAAGTTTCCAAAATGAATTCCCAAGTTTCAAAATCTGGTAAAGTTGATGATCCAATTAAGTCTCTAGAAAATATGAAATACTTATTGTCCCTCTCAATTATCCACAGAGCTTATGAAGGTGGAAATCCACATTTTCATGATGGAGGGTTACAAAATCTAAAGGAACTATATATTTCAGATTCATTTTACTTGAATTCAATTGTTATCGACAAAGGAGCATTACATTCTCTGAAAAAGTTCTAGTTAATTATCCAGTAACCCCAACCTAGAGACGTTTCCAGCTGGCATCGAATACTTAGAAAAGCTTAAGTTCTCCATGTTAGGGATATGCCCTGTGTAGAACTCTTTCCTAAGCTTCAAGGACTAACGAGTAAGAAAGCATGCCTCATCCAACTTTGAGGGGGTGAAAAGGTAAAGATTTTGTTCTGTTATCATTTAGCAATATATATAAGCTTACTTTTTTTCCTAAAATAATTTCCTTGTTTTGCCTCACTTTACATTTCTTCTGGCACATGCTTTGTACTATAACTTTATAAGCTTATTTGTAATCCTTTCATTCTGAACACTCTAATCTTCACATTTATCTATAGTAATTGTTTGTGGTTAATCTGTATATAGTTGACTTCCGGTGATAAGGAACCAGAATTCTCCAAGTCGACTTTACAACAGTGGCATCTTTATGTTCAAGCTTTGGCACTGGTGTTCCCAGTGAAAAAAATAATGTGTTGTCTTTCCTTAAAAAATAATGTCTTGTATATGAAACATCAATCATTGATCCAAGATACTTTCTATATTTTATCTGAGATTTGAGTTGTTTGTGATTATCACATATGCGATGTGTTGTGAGAGCTTTTCTTTCCAGGATTGGGTTGCTATACCTTGGGTTATGTTTGAATTGGTGGTATGTGATGGAATGTAGTGGTAACTTATTAGATTTTTCATATATAATATTTTTTTTTTTTTAGAGTTTTGGATTACCATATTTTGGAGTGTTTGTTGTTTTGATTGTGGTGTTTGGTCATTTCAGAATGTCATTTGATACTTGTATGATCTGCTTATAGTTATCCGAGTAATTTACAACATGAACCAATGCATTTCATTTAGATTAAAAGATAATCAGAACATACAGAGGAACATTTTCTTTTGACGTTAAAAAGTTAGGTCTATTTGACATCATAATCGAACACATCTAACATGCATAAACTGTAGACCATTAAAGCTAGAAAATAAAGGTTGCAGTCATCCAATTTAGAGAATAAGATTCTGCAAATAAATTTAAAAAGAGCATCTCCCTTACAAATTGCAGTCCAGCCTTCATTGCCATAGCGTTGTCCGCAACATGTCTTTACAGCAGTTCAGAGCAACAAGTTCAACTACTCCGTCAGCATCATGAGTTACTGCGGACAGTCCCTAACCCCCATCTGCTGCACGCCTGCACCGGGAATTTCATATCCGTCAAAGCACTCTTTTTCCTATATTTCCATATGTCATAATACATGGATAGGACTGATTTAATCACATGCTCAGATTCACTCACAATCCCTTGTTCATCCCACTCATTGATAGAGGTGATTAATAGAATCATTTTGTTGATCACTGAAAGCACAAAGTGGGCAGCAATTAATACCTTTCTTAAAGAGAGCAACTTTAACCTGGAGTCGATTATGCAAGATATGCCACATAAGGTGAACATGACGTCGGATAGTTTTGAGATTCCAAAGTTTGGACCATAACGTGGTTAGTTTTGCAATACTTCACTTTTATCCTTTAAGGATTCGTGTTCTGAATTAACAGATCATTGCTTATTTGCTCCCCAGATGAACTTATCACTCCGCTGACTAGTAGATAAAGAAATTTGAAGAATTTGCATTGCCTCAAATGGGAGAAAAAGATCATTGATGAGTTGAATATTGCATTCCCCTAGCTCAACATTGATTAAATCATGAATCTGTTAACAATAAAACTATATAATTATATGTAGGATATGGTTCAAACGGTGTTGGAGATAAAATACACACTAGTTAGAGAGGTTATGACACCTCTTGTAGATGATGTTGTTGCAAGTTTAACTAAATTTCCAAATGAGTATATGGAAAGGTTCAGAAATTTACTCACTTTAGGTAAGTGGTTTTGTCTATTAATTTTATATTTTAATCTTTTAATTTGCAGACTTTTTGTGAAAACCGAATATATTGTATTTCATAGATAAATAATGTACAACTACTAATGTGTTTATATAGGCTATTCTAACCTAATGGGATGACTAATGACTAATGAGCCAGTTACAAATTGATAATAATAATAGTAAAACTTCACTATTTACAACACTCCCCCTCAAGCTGGTGAATGAATATCTATCATTCAGAGCTTGGAAACAATTCTTTCAAAGTTTTTGTTGTTCAGTCCCTTAGCTAGAAGATCTGCAAGATTCCCTTGGGAATAGATATATGGGGTGCAAATTAGACCACTATCTAATCTAATTTTTCTTTGATGAAGTGTCGGTCAACTTCAATATGTTTGGTTCTATCATGTTGCATTGGATTGTGAGCTATGCTAATAGTAGATTTTATTATCAAAAGGGACTTAGCTACTCATAACTAAGACAATCAATAACGAACAATAATTGAAACATAGATAAATAAGGTCCAATTATGAGTTACTTTGAGATCCATTGTGTGTTCCTAGGTCCTTGGCTGCTAACTATGATCTCAAGTCTCCAAAATTTTTGAACCCTTGCTCTGAATTCGCTTCTGAATTTTATAGAAGCACTTTTGTAACGCTTCCATTGTGCCACGCTACTGGTCCAACGTGCCACGATGCGTTCATTAATCCTACGTGCCACGATGCATTTCCAACGTGCTCCAATTGCTCTGAAATTTCAAATTTGGAATCATGACGCTCCTCCAGACGTGCCACCTTTTTTCCAGTAGCTGCAGCTTCACAAATATCACCAAAATTGTGCACATTACATAAACATATGACTTCTTAACACTTCTAACAACTATCAGCATATTTCAGCATGTAATTCAAAGAAAAGACTCCCGAACTTGCTCAAAAAGGCTTAAAAAGAACTACAAAAGTATCACCAAGTGAAATCACATACCCTGAAGGGTAAAAATTGTGCAAGTTTTTGATAAATCATCAACATTGTATGATTTTTTGTTTATTCACAAAGGTCAGGGTACATGTTTGTGCCAAAAATGTTAAATTTGCAATGTCTCTTTGAATTTGCTTGGACGAGACATTTTGGCCCCGCGAACCTGCCCTGTTTCTAAAAATTAAGTTTATTTTGATCAATTGAAAATTTTTATTCTATTTGAAATTATAAAACCCTGAACTTTCACTTTTACTCAAATATATGTCTCTTGTTTTAGGATAGGTGAACATTTATTTGGCTGTTTTGGTTTTATTTAAGTTGGAGAGAAAATGGTCAATTTTTTGTGAATTAAAGGCAAGTGTATAAGTGATATCAACAAAAAAAAAAAAATTGACAACAACTTGTCAAAAAAAAATTGACAACAACGAAAAGAAAAAAAAAATTTACAACAACGAAAAGAAAAACAAAAAGAAAAAAGGAAGAGTTTTAAATTCAGTCCCAATAATGTTAACACCGACAAGCATCAAGCACGCGGGTCATTTTTCTGGTACACATCATCTTTTTTTTTTTTGGTAGAATTTGGTACCCATCAATTCTTATAACACAAGATAATTAATATTTAGATTCTTTTTATAGAAAAGCTAAATACTTAAATCACGTGAATGGAACTTGTTTACCTATCCACAAGTCCTACCTTAAGCAGCAAAATATGCGGTAATTGTTAGGTTAGAAGTTATGATTGCAGTTAGAACTCAACTAATCTATTTATGTGTGAAATTTTAGTGATTATTGTCATTTTGTTTAGGCTAAATTGTATTTTTGGTCCCTTAACTATTTAGGTAGTATCGCTTTGGTCCCTTAACTAAAATTCGATTTATTTTGATCCCTTAACTTTCTCTTTGATACACATTTTGGTCATTTACGTTAGTTTTAATTCAAAAACGTTAGGGTTTTTTCATCTTCTTCTCCTCTTTTTCATCTTCATATCATCTCCATCAACCTTCAACAACAAAAATCCCAGAAAAATTTCAGAAGAAAATGAAGAAACCCTAACATTTTTGAATTAAAACTAACGAAAAGGACCAAAAGGTGTAACAGAGAGAAAGTGAAGGGACCAAAATAAATCGAATTTTAATTAAGGGACGAAAGTGATACTATCTAAATAGTTAAGGGACCAAAAATATAATTTAGCCTTTTGTTTATCTATCAAAAATAAAATAAGTTTTTTAGCTTGCCTAAAAAGTATTAAGGAATGACTTTGAGAAACTCAAAGTTTCCTCTTATCATACATCACCACGAAAACAAATTAATTTACAGTAATGATATTTGTATAATCATTTGATGACATTCACCGCTAAACGCTATAGCACAAGGAGTGCCAAAGCACCTAGGCAACAGCAAAGTTCAAACAATCCTATACAACGCCATTAAGGCGCAAAACCAAACAAGAGGAAAGAAACAGGAAAAAAAAAACAACAAGCTAAAAGACTGAGTTCAATCAGGTTAAAAGACTTTGCCGCCACATTTGACAATCAAAATCAAAATTAGCATATTTCGATTTCAACCACCAAAATGACTGAAGCTTTACCCTTTCACCTAGCGTAAGCAATTTATCCTCCTTTCTTTGAAAAATCCTATTATTTTGTTCTTTCCAAATTGTCCAAACAACTGACAGGCATGGATTTCGTCGTCTTCTTGGAAGAACCCCGCATGCCACCAAACTGATGCAAGTGCTCGATAAACTGACAATGAAAAACTGTTGAGAGACCAAGCCATCCGGCGACAAGCTTCCACAAATCACCAAAGAAACTGCACTTAATAAATAAATGCTCCTTATCCTCATTCGAACTGCAATTAGCAACACAACCTTGTTCCGATATTGGTAAGACCCTCCTTTCGAAAATTTTATCTCTAGTAGGAATTCGATTAAGAAAAAGACGCCAAGCAAAAATCAACACTTCTAGAGGCACCGCTTTCAGCCACATGAAATTGTTATTATTATGCTGCTGATATCCATTGTGATCCAATTCTATTCAAAAATAATAAGCAAAGTTGACAGTGTAACAGTTAGTAGCATGTAACTTCCATATCCAATTATCGACACGGTCAACCTGAAAAGAGAAGTTAGTTAGACGAAAAATACACTCCCCCAACAACTCCTCCTCCCACGCGAATAACCTTCGACGCCAGTTCCAAGCCTCACCATTAACACCCCACCCTCTCACAAACATATCAGCCACCGTATCTAATTATTCTCCACTAACTCAAACAATCTCACATACATCTCGCACAACGGTTTCCCCTCAATCCAAGGGTCAAACCAAAACAAAGTGGACTCGCCATCCCCCACCTGACACAAAATATTATCAGTCAACCACCATGTATCAACCTCCCCTACACCATCCCTAATAGTCAAAATATTCTGCCACTACACCGACCCACCCCCACTCCTAGAGCAGCAAAGTCGCCCCCTTCCTCTCCATAGCGGGCACATAACACCCGATACCAAAGACTCTCCCGCCCCTGTGAAATCCTCCACCACCACTTACCCAAAAGAGCAAGATTAAATTCCCTCAACCTCCGCACCCCCAAACCTCCCTTCTCCTTTTGCAGGCAAACAGTCTCCCATTTTATCCAAGTAATTTTCCTAATATCCTCACATGCCCCCCAAAAATATGCATTAAAAATAGATTCAAGGGTAGAGATTATACCTGAGGGGGCTTTGAAAAAGGAAAGAAAATAGACCGGAATGGATGACATGACAGACTTAAGTAAAATCAACCTACCGCCCATAGATAGGTTATGGCTCTTCCAACTAGATAATCTTTTTTTAATACGCTCAACCAGAGCGTACCAAAAAACAATCTTCCTCGGATCACCACCAATAGGCAGCCCCAAATATAAAAAAGGAAGCTTGCCATGTTTACAATGCATAACCGAAGCCGCCTTATGCAACCAATAATCAGAGACATTGACCCCATAAAGCATAGTCTTTTGAAAGTTAACTTTTAAGCCAGAAGTAGATTCAAACAGCATCAACATAGATTTTAAAATTTTAATATTCCCCCAACTTTTTGCCTCCATCAGCAGGGTGTCATCTGCGAATTGTAAATGAGAAATGGCAACAACACCCTATGCCCCTACCTTGAAAGGTTCAAACAAGCTCTGCTCCACTACTGAATTCATCATAACATGTAAACCTTCGGCACAAAGGCACGGAAGCCCTGTTTTGTTGATTGGTATATCGCTTGGGTTTTCAAAATTGTTAGGAGTCTATCTTCAGCACAAAGGCACGACTCTCCACCTGTCAAGCAATTACATTTTACTCAATGGGATCCATGAGGGTGATATCTTGTTCATTGGAAGAGTCAACATGCATGGAAGGTCTTTTATGAAAATAGGAACCCGGGGTCGAGTTCTTCAGAGGTGGAGGAGACTAATGCAGGAGGGTTTTATTAGTAATTTTATTAGTATTTAATCTTAGCCAAATCTTAGTAATTTTCTATAACTTTCTATTATTATTTAGTTTTATTTTATTTCGGCCTACGAGTTTGTTATTTCTTTCACTATTATTATTTCGTTTTATTTTATTTCGGCCTACGAGTTTGTTATTTCTTTCACTATATAAGCAGAACTTATGCAACCTAAGAGGCATACTTTTATTCATTAATAATATTCGAGATTTTTCTCTCAATTCTGGTGGATTCCAGAAACCCTTATTTTGATAGGTTTGTCGCTTGCAACCTGTCTGTTTTCTTTTAGGTTTAACGCTTTCTACTTGCTTCCGTACTGCGTCATATATTTATGATTTAACTTTGCGTTTCCATTTGTAACCTTTCCTTTGTATTAGATTTTGATATTGATATGTCATGTCTACTTTTCACTTTATTGATTATCAAATGTATGTGCAGATGATGTTTACGTATTATGTAAAGAAAATAAAAACTTGTCACATGGTCTGAAAAAGTCGGCCCTATTTTTAAGTGAAAGAAACTTTAACTTCTCTCTAAGTTTTTTTCTCCTTCATTCATCGAAGAGGGGTGGTTTTAGGTCATTTTTTGACTTAAAATTCAATCAACAATTTGGACGTCAACGTTGCAGATCCGGAAGCATAGGGATTTTGATGACTCAGATTTTATCATATTATTTGTAGGTTATTTTGCCGTTGTATACTATTAACTTGAGTGCTGTGAGTTTGTTCGCAGATTCACCCTTTACGTTTTTAGCGATGTTTGTGATTGATGTATTTTATCAATTTGAATGAATGTTGTTTTATTTTTGTCAAAAAAATTAAAACTTGTCACAGAGGTGATTTATTTAAAAAATCTAAATATTCAATTCAACACTTATTTCAAAAATATTATATTGTTAACAAATATCCCGGAAAATAAAAGAAAAGTAATGCAGTGAAAAACATTGAGTTGGTCGTTAAGTTGATAACATGGCAAATAAACCCACAAAATGTTGCTCATTTAGCAATCCTACATGTATAAAATCTTCTTTTCCATCCTTTCACACCATTTTTCTCCAAATTTAAAGATGATGACTTATTACACCCTAAGCACGTGTTATTTATTTATAATTTGTTGGGTCATGTTAACTTGTGCCTAAGGACACATGTTAAGGAACCCAAAAAAAAGCAACTTTGTATTGAAAAACATGATATTTTAACTTTTTAGAAGTTGACTATACGACTTTTGAGGCGTATATTTCTATAAAGAGCTCCTTAACATGTGCCCTAAAGGGCACAGGTTAACATTTGCGTAATTTGTTTTGGTATACTACATTTAACACAGATCTAGAGATAATTAATATTGTTTACAATAGTCACTTTTATAGATTCCTAAAAAAAAAGTTACTTTTATAAAGCCAAATTTCACGTGAATAACAACTTGGTTAGCTTTTCTTGTTTCCTAATAATTTAGTACAATAATTGAATACCGACTTGCTCAAAAAATTACTAAACAAAGACCAAGGGAAACTCAGTCTTCGACTATCAACATAGATAGCACTAAACAAGTCTCAGGAAGGAGTAACAAAAAATCTCAAAATGGCAGAAATAGCAGTGTCTTTTGCTATTGAACAACTGCTTCCATTGTTAACCAAAGAAATCAAACTACTCAAAGGTGTTCACAAAAATGTTAGTTGATAATATAATTTCTATTTTAACTTCTTAAAATAAAGTTAAGAGACAAATATCTGGATTAGATTTTTAATTTGACCTACGCAAACTTGATAGTCTCGCTTTGTTCTTGGTCTGATGTATCACATGGAAAGTGAAAATAAATAAAAAAATAACAATATTATTATGAGCATCCAAGTACATGATTCCTGTCATTTATTATAAACATCCACCTATATATCCCTATCAATATTATAACTTTATATTGTATCCCTAAAAAAAAAAAAAAAAAAATAGTATATTATAAGCATCCATCGCATCCGTGAGCCTAATGACTCGTCTTTGGACACTCTCGTGGAATATACTATAAGCCTGAAAATATAATTAAAACATTCAAATTCAAATCATATTTATTTACTCCCACTAGATAACCAATTCTGTACCAAAAAAAAAAAAAAAAAAGATAACCAATTCAGCAAGCAAATCGAAATAGGGATGAAACAAAATCTTCATCTAACAAATAACTTTATTCTCTCTCTTTTACAAGGTGTTTTTTTTTTTTTTAACACTTACGTTGTGGTTGACCAATGTCATCAATATCATCAACCACAGTGTCATTCAAGGGGTAGCACTTGGGTGACATTGGGATGTCAATGTCATGTGACATTGGCCAACCACAATATCACAAATGTACAAAGACAAAAAAATATGGTTTTCTTCTCTCTCACTTACAGGGATTCTTTTATCTTTTTGTACACGTGTGACATTGTAGTTACACCCCAATGTCACCAAGTGTTTTCCATCACGCAAGTGCTATCCATAAACATTATCCACCTATATAATCCTTGTCAATATTATAACCACTCATCACTACTCGTAGAATATATTATAAGCCTGAAAATAAAATTGAAACATTCAAATCAAATTTATTTACTCCCACTGGATAACCAATTCATCAAGCAAATCAAAATAGGGATGAAACACAATCTTCATCTAACCAAAAATCCAAAGCTGCAAAAGTGAGAGGTTGACTGCAATGGCTGAAATGGCTGTGAGTTTGGCTATTCAGCAACTGCTTCCACTGTTAAGGAAAGAAGCCAATTTGCTTAGAGGTATCCACAAGGAATTTGCATACATCAAAGATGAACTTGAAAGCATCCAAGCATTCCTTAAGGACGCTGAAAAAAGAGCTGCAGTTGAAGGAGACAACGTCCGTGAAGGGGTCAAAATATGGGTGAAGCAGGTGATAGGAGTAGCTTTTCGTATAGAAGATATCATAGATGAATATATGATCTATGAACCACGAAAACCTCATCATCCCAAATATCCAGATTCACTCCATAAGATTGTTCAATTGATCAAAACTTTGATCCCTCGCCATCGAATTGGGTCAGAGATTCGAGAAATTAAGTCATCTGTTTGTATGATCAAGGAAAGAAGTGAAAGATATGGCTTCCAAATCCAACATCAAGAATCAAGTGGAATACAAAATGCTAAATGGTATGACCCTCGATTGGTTCACATGGAGGAAATTGATGTTGTGGGATTTCAAGAGTCTAGAGAAAGATTGATCGGCTGGTTGGTAAAAGGAAGAGTTGAGCGCACTGTCGTCTCTGTGGTGGGAATGGGAGGGCAGGGTAAAACCACTCTTGCCAAGAATGTTTTTGAAAGCAAGGAGGTTAGTGGACACTTTGATTGTCGTGTATGGATCACAGTGTCTCAATCATACAGTATAGAAGGGTTGTTGAGGGACATGTTGCGCAAGTTTCACAAGTCTTTGTCTCATGATATTACTATGGAAATGGATAGAGGGTCATTAATCGATGAGGTAAGAAACTACTTGCAGCAAAAGAGGTACGTTGTTGTTTTTGATGATGTATGGAACATGCATTTTTGGAATGAGATTGAATCTGCTGTAATTGATAATAAAAATGGAAGTAAGATATTTATAACAACAAGGAATATAGATGTTGCACTTTCTTGTAAGAGATCTTCGTTTGTCAAAGTGCATGAGTTGCAACCTTTAACTGAAGAACAATCTGTGGAGTTGTTTAATAAGAAGGCATTTCGATCTGACGAATGTTGTCCAAAAGAGCTCATTGATATATCTTGTGATATTGTTAAAAAATGCAAAGGTTTACCACTAGCAATTGTTGCCATCGGAGGTCTTTTATCTTTAAGAGATAAAAATGCAATCGAGTGGAAGAGGTTTTGTGAAAATCTACTCTTAGAGCTAAACAAGGATTCCAATTTAATTGGGATTAAAGAGATTTTAAGATTGAGTTATGATGATTTGCCTTACTATCTTAGATCATGTTTGTTGTATTTTGGATTATACCCAGAAGACTATGAAATTGAGTCTAAGATACTACTTCGTCAGTGGGTAGCTGAAGGGTTTGTGAAAGAGGAAAGGGGAAAGACATTAGAAGAAGTTGCGGAAACTTATTTATCAGAGTTGATTAATAGAAGTTTGGTGCAAATCTCTACGATTAACATTGATGGAAAAGTTAAAAGTTGTCATGTTCATGATCTTTTACGTGTGATGATCTTTGAAAAATTTGAGGATTTAAGTTTTTGCTGCCATATTAGTGAAGACAGTCAGTCATCCTTAAGTAAACAATACCGCCGTCTATCAATAGAAACAAATTCTAATGATTTAATGGCAAGTATTGAAAGCTCACATGTTCGAGCGCTGCTTGTTTTCACGGATAAAGAGATAACTGAAGACTTTGCAAATAAAATCACTACAAAATTCAAGTTGTTGAAAGTGCTTGATTTTAAAGATACATCCCTTGATTCTGTTCCTAGAAATATAGGCAATTTGATTCACTTGAAGTACTTAAGCTTTAGAAACACAGATATAAAAAGCCTTCCAAAATCCATTGGCATGCTCCAAAACCTAGAGACTTTGGATGTAAGAGGTACAGATATCCATGAGATGCCAAAAGAGATTAGCAAGCTTAGAAAGCTACTACATCTTCGAGGTTATACAATGTCTTTCATTAAATTGAAGGATGGTATTGGAGACATGACATCTCTACAATCATTGCGATATGTTTTATTAGATGCAGAAGAAGTAGTAGAGCTATTCCAGGAGCTAAAAAAGTTGAAGCAGTTAAGAGAATTAGGCTTGGTTCGTCTTAGAAGAGAGCATGGAAGTGTTCTATCTTCTTTACTCAATGAGATGCAACACTTGGAGAAACTACATATTCGATCACAATCAACAAACACAAATGAAGTCAATATTGATTTACATTTGATTTCATGTCCACCAATGCTTCGAGATCTTAGACTGTATGGGAAGTTAGAGAAGCTGCCAGAGTGGATTCCAAAGCTACAAAATCTTGTTGAGTTAAAGTTGGAATTCACCCAAATAACAGATGATCCAATGGAATCACTAAAATATATGCAACACTTGCTGTCACTCTATATCGGCCACCATGGTTATGAAGGTGAAAGTTTGTATTTTCAAAATGGAGGGTTTCACAAACTAAAGGAACTAACCATTGGAAATTCATCTTCCTTGTGTTCCATCATCATTGACAAAGGATCATTGTGTTCTCTTAGAAAGCTCGAGTTATGGCGTAACACCAAACTCAAGACTGTACCTACCGGCATCCAACACTTAGAGAAGCTTCAAGTTCTCAGTATTTGGGATATGCCAAATGAATTTGTGCAAAGCATTGCTCCAAATGAAGGAAAAGAGCACTGGACCATTCAGCATGTGCCCTTTGTAGAGTTTTATCCTGCTGGCGGCAAATCTGTTCGATACTTAAGGACAAAGAACTAAGGTATGGTACTTTTCTTCCAAATGATTATCAATACATATTCTTGGTAATATGTTTTGGTTCTATCATCAAACAAACTGGATTCTCTGCAGTCAGCTTTATAGTTCAGTCGACTGTAGAGGATTCGGATTAGTCATCAAAGTACAAACTCATTTATCTCCTAAATTAATTTCTCTATTCGCCTCACTTTACTTTTCTTTTGGAATTTTTTTTCTTTCTGAAAAACTACATCAATAATTATAAGTTTATAGCGTTCAGTTTCCTCAAAAGCTTTTTTGTTGTAGTCCTTTCACACTGAGCAGAGAAATCTTCAATCATATTTAGTAATAATTTGTTGTTAATTGGCAGGTGGTGCCTGGTTGGCTTCCGGTGATTGCTCCAAGTGTACTTGTACAACCGTTGCGGCATGTCTGTTCCAAATGAAAAATAATAATGTACTGTCTTTCTCTAATAATGGTATATGAAATCTCAGTTTTTTTTTTTTTTTTTTTAAACCTCAAAGTTATTGATTCAAGATTCTTGGTTATTTTATTTGAGATTTGAGTTCCTTGTAATGTATCATGTATGAAATATGTTGTGAGAGCTTTTTTTCTTTCAAGGATTGCAATACATTATTTCTTTGTTGATTTACCTTTTCTTTTAGAATAAGAAAAGCGAAGTTTTATTTAATATATGATTTGTTGTTGTTCTGGTGTTTAGTATGCTTTGTACTATATTACAATTATACTACAAGTTTAATTATACATAACTGGAATTTGTTTTAGATATTTCTAATTTGTGCAGGGACATTTAGGATCCTCTCCACTTTCCTTCTACATTTTCCCTCTCATTTTCTCCTTAATTTGTGGTCCTAGCTCTTTAACTTCCTCTTGTTACAGCTCTATACAGCTATTCTAAGTTTATCTGCACTTACTAATTTTTAAGTCTCTATAGAGCTATCCTAAGTTTCTCTGCACTTACTAGTTTTCTCAAGGAAGTAGACTCGCTAAAGAAGATACTAAACGTGGTTTAGGCAAGGGCCAAAAGATAAGTCTCTTTGAACCTCGATTAAACGTGGTTGTTTCTGATTCATCGAGAATAACACAAAGGCTATTACTATCCTCATCAGTAATAATTATAAGTTACAACAATAGGTGACATTGCTAGATAAGTTGAAGAAATTCAAGCATTTTCCTACAAGCAAATGACTATATACTCCCTCTTTTATAAATTATACAACAATAATACCAAGACCGTTTCTACCAATTTTCATTACAACATAAATCTATGATAGGGAGTGAAACTGATACAAGGTAAGAGTCCCAACAACCTGCTTTGTAAAAGCATCAAGATCAAAACATACCTGTAAGACAATTAAACATGATCCAGGATCCAAATGAGTTTCTCAACACTCGTTCTACATAAAGATCTAGGCATATGCCCGTTCGATGCATGAATACGAATTAGTCTATTCTGCATATATCAGAATGAAGGAGCATTAACTACATCAGATAATCAATCAGTGTAAAGGATCTTCATGAAAATTGGAAAGAGCCTCAACAACAATATTTCTTAGTTCACTCAGTGGAGAGGTTGCAGTGTAAGAACAAATTGAGCTCACTCAGTGTTGGCGTGGTTAGAGTGGGGACTGGAGACAGAGGCTGTTGTTAGAGTCCATGGCGGAGGTGTGGTGGCGACTGGCTTGGACAACAACAACAGGCGGTTGGGAGGGAGAGGATAATGAACGAATCTCTTCATATTCTTTATACGGTGTTTCTTTTTATTGATTTTGATAAAGGGGGTTGTTTCCGTCAAAATGTGTGTCGCAAAATGTTGGAGACCAAAGAAGTGACTCGCAGGCCCTACACTTATAAGAAGAAAATGGAGTAGTGACTATGGTTTAGAATTAGACGGTGCTTAGTGTGAAAGGATAAGCATTAACGAAGATCTGATAAATGATAAATAGTTTATTAAATTGATAGCTTTGATAAAATTAACTGTTGAATTAATTGATAAATATAAAACTATTGTTTTTAATAGTTAATTTATTTTAAATTATTTATCATCTTAAAAATCAAAATATTGTTACTTTCTTAAGGCCATAAGCTCTCTGTTAAACAGAGTATGACAACGGTTGAACTAAAGGCCCAATGGGATTGTAGAACTTTAAGGATGTAGACTTAATAACTAGAGAAGCTACTGACAATTTAAAATTAATAACTTAAATAATACAAAATGATTTGGGCAGGAGCCGAAATGCAATTCTCCTTGGACCTCACTCAAATGAGGTGACAAATAATAGAATTGGCCAATTCTGACTCATCGGGAATAATACAAGGCTATTACTTTCCTCATCAGTAATGGTGGCATTTAGTAGCTAAGTTATACAAATTTAAGCATTTTCTTACAAGTAAATGGATATATACTCGTTTGTTAACCCGAAATCTATGTAAAGATCAAAACATACCTGTAAGATTGATTAAACATGATCTGGGTTCCAAATGAGCTACTCGATAATCGTTCTACGTAACGATCTAGTTATATGCTCGCTCGTTGAACGAAGAGGAGTTAGTCTATTCTGCAAAATTCTGAATGAAGGAGCATTAACTACATCAGATAATGTATCATGATACAATGGATCCTCATGAAAATTAGAAAGAGCCTCAACCACATTATCCCTTAGTTCCCCAGTCTCGTCATGTAGTAAATCAATAAGAACCGGAATTGCTCTTGCATCACCAAGGACCATTCTACCACTTTCCTGGTAGCTCATCTGAGAAAAAGCCCCAGAAATCTTTTTCTTTATTTCTTCAGTCCCATGGCTCAACAACTCAACAAGGATAAAAACCGCACCTGAATTCCGGATCACAGAAGGTGTGTGCTTGTATCGCAACAGATCCCATATCACATCGACAGCTGTTGCTTTAGTTTCATCATCACCTTCTCTAAGAAGTCTCACCAAGTGACCCACAATTTCAACAGCATTCGCCTCTGCAACAGCCAATATACAAAACACATCCTCGGCTATCTCCTTACCAGAAACATCATCTCCTTGAAGAAGCTCCGCATAAAGAGGTATAGCCCCAGCTTGAGCAATTGGTCTAATGTAATCAACATGGTTCAATAGCACACCAAGAGTATTACCGGCGACAAGTTTTGTAGTGTTATCTCCATCACGAAACAACTCCACAAGCACAGATATCACTCCCAATTCAAAAAGCATAAGCTTACCTTGTCTTGAAAGACCAACCAATCCAATCGATTGACATGCCCTTTCCCTCGAAACCATGTTACCAACACCAGCAGCCTCAACAATAAAACGAAGCGCTCCTAATCTAATGAGTTCCCTCCTAACTTCCATCCGAAGCGCCAACGCGCTCAAAATCTCTAACAAATACAATCTAACATCATTGCTACAAGTACGCAACAAACTAATAATCATCTCTAAACCACCATTAGCTGCAACAAATGTCCTACTATTATCACAAAAACTTACAACAACCAACAAACATTCTATCAACACTTTTAGCATCTTTCCCTCAGCACGAGGCAATAACGTTATCAACCAACGTGCAACTCCATGTTCACCCATTTCAATCGCCAAACTACCATCACCTCTGCAAGCAATACACTTCATGCAATAAGCAGAAGCTTCTTGAAGTAAACTAGGAGCAGAATCATTTGCAATGTTATTATGAGAAAGAATCTCAATGAGAATTGGAATGGTGGTAGATAATACATGTTCCGGGGCTTTTTTCGAGTATTTGGCCAGCATGAACATTGCTTTAATTTTCATAGATTTGGTTCCTGAAGTTATAACATTCTCATAATTTCTTAGTATAACTTCCCAATTAAAGTTCTCAGTTTTACTATTTTCACCCCCTTCCATTGTTTTTCTTAATCCCTCAAGCTTTGTTTAATTCAATGAGAAACCACTGGAAAAAAAAAATGAAAGCGATAAAAGATTATCATGAATATAATATATATAGAAAATAGTAAGAGTAACTGTAAAATTAAAAAAAAAATTAAAAATTTGGCAGAAAAAGAAAATAAAATGATAGGGAGGTAGAGGAGAGGTTGCAGTAAGAACAAACTGGACTCACATGAGTAGGTATCGGATGTGTTTATGTGGTTCAATTCGAGACAGAGGTGGTTCGTCGGAGTCCACGGCGGAGATCTGGTGGCGTCTGGCTTGGACAATGGCAGCAGAAGTGTAAAAATGTTCTGTCAAAAAGGGAGTATGTTTTTACGAAAATCCGTCGATTCAGTATTGGAAATCGTAATGTAATTGCATATTCGTATGAAGCACGGTCACTCCTAGAATTACGCGTGTCTCGGTGTTGGGCACGTGTTGTATCCGATACCAACACGACACTTACATTTGTAATTACACTGAATTATGTGATTTTTTTCAAATTATTAACTGCGTCGGTGTGCCAATGTCCGTGTCGTGTTCGGTGTCCGTATATGTGTTTCATAGGTTTCGATTAACTTATTTTTGTAAAAGGTTTGTAAGGAGTGTTTGGATAGTCTTTAACCACTTTAAATTAAGTAATTATTTTCACTACAAAAAAAAAAGTAATTATTTTATAAAATGTTAAAATTTTCAATTTCCACTGCATTGGTTAAACAAATTTTCATAAAATAATAATAATATTTAAGGTTATTAACTAGCGTCTCAGAACACTAATTAACATTTTCTTTGATAAAATAGTGAAAAGTTAAAAGAGTTGGTATTTCTCCGTTTTAAAACGAATGTTGTTTAAGATACACACGTGTTAGGAAATGTAATGATTAAAAGAAAGTAAAATATTATTTTATCAAATTATTCTCATTAATTATTTCATTAACATAAAACCACATGTAAAAATACATGACATGATCAACGACATCTAAGACCATCTACAATGGTTAAACAACATTTTTTGTTTAAACATCAACTTTTTCACTTCCCAACACTCCACATCATTTTCTCTCTCTTCCACCTAAACATTAAACAAACATTCACAAATAACCCTCTCCAATGGTTAAACAACATTAAACAATCTACCCCACCAACACTCTACCCCACCACTTTTTTAATTCATATTCTTATTTAATTTTATTATTTAATTTTATATTTTTAATTACATAAAAATAAAAATATCAATTATAATTAAATTAAAATAATATACACTTAACGATTATAATTAAACAAAATTTATTTAAATATTTTTTTATTTTCTTAATTTGAAATGCAATACAAGAAACTAATTTTGCTAATTTTGCTAATTTTGCTAATTGAAAGATAATAATAAGACTAATATAGTGAAAAACTTGGTTTTTTTTTCTGTGTCCAAATCAAATGAACCAAGTCTCTATTTATAGAGAAAAAAAAATCATGAATTTTGATATTTTTTATTTTTTTTAAAATTAATTTACAACCAAAATTATTGAGGTCCAATTATTATAAAAATTAAAATCCGGACAACCAATAACAAAGCAGCACGTGTTCCTTTACTTTCAAAAATTCGTTTTCTCTCTCCGTCAACTGCACCTCACGCGTGTTGTCTGCGCGTGTGTTACACGCGCCATGTTTCAGCGAACAAAACCGCGACACTTGGCACTTTCGTCAGGTTTCAACAATGTTTAATGCTTTCATCTCCTCTCTCATCCAACTCACCATTCAACAGTCTCTCAACAAACCATTGGAGCATTTTTTGCTGTTGAATCTCACTTTCAACAGACCATTGCAAATGGTCTAAGATGACATAAGCATGTCACATCTAAACACCAATAAAGGAGCAATGAAATTTGAACAACCATTTGGCACAATCTATTTGACAACCTTCCTTTTCTCTCTTTTCATTGATCAAAAACAATGGAGAGAGAAAAAGGAAGAGAGAGAGTAAGAATATTATGTGAGTATGAGAGAGAAAGTTGTCTAAAAGTTGTCACAAAATGAATGTACAAATATCATTTCTCAATATAAAAGGTCACATTTTACAACTTGCATACTTTATCGTGTTTGCACAAATGGCTAAACATCCAAAACGTTCTGGATGAGTAAAAGAATGATCTTGACATTATGAATTTTATTTAAAGAAGAAAAGAGAAGTCAAGGGGAGCCTATGACAACCGAAAAATGTTGTCCAACAGCTCTTTCCTTACACTTGATCAGCAGGCTTTTCTACATCTATAAATACAAGAGGAAATAAAGGATCAAAGTAAGAGTTTGAACACAAAGCACATCAGTACATAAGAGAAATCTTCATGATAAGTGCCAGAAAGTAGTTAATTCCATGTTACATTTAAGGCACTTTTGTTACATGTCTTACAAGTTATTTAAGGAAAAGCCAAGAAAAAGATGAACAATTGCCCTATTATGCTTTTTATATCTTACTCTATCCATTTGTGCAGGAATTGAATGTCAAGACACTAAGAAAGAAAGAAAAACAAGAATTTGTGAAAAAAGTCAACTTGCCATGGCAAGTGATCTACTTGCCATGGCGAATGAATTACTCACGAGGCGAGCATGAAGACGAGTTCAAGGCAAGTAAGAGGTAGAGAGTACCAGAAACAACTGGCGACCAACATGCCATGGCGAGCAAAATTACTCGCGAGGCGAGTTAAGGTGGCCTAATCCCTCAAAGCTGATGTGGTAGAAACCCACTGGGGAAGAAAGCTCAACTCGCCATGGCGAGCAAATTACTTGCCATGGCGAGTTCATAAAATTATGCAAGTATAAAAGGCCAATTTGTTCACTTCAAGGAGGATATTATCATATCATATCAGATTATCATTTTAGGCCATTTTAGGGATAGAAAAACGGGGGGAAAATAGAGAGAACATCAAGGAACAAGGAGCTACAAGGATTGGAGAGGACTTGCAAGATCATTGAGACATCACGGCTTGGTTATTCCTTTTCTCTTCTTCCCCTTGTAAGGTTACCATGACAATGTGTAGCTAGACTCTTTTTGTTGGGATTAAATGTAATCAACTCTATTAGTATGTATTCCCTTTGATTATGATGTTGTTTGATTTTAATTATCTTATGATGTTGAAGTTATTCTTGTTTTCCATTACAATCTTATGGGTTTGAATTGTTATTGAAAAATACTTTTTGAATCTAGGTTAGAATAATCTTCTATCAAAACTTTTGTTCTAGACATGGAATTTAGGTTTTGATAATCACTTTGAATATTGGAACTTAAAGCTTTTGTATCATTTAATAGTTTGGGAAATCAACTATGCAATAATATAATCGACTATTGGATCGTTTAATAGTTTGGGAAATCAACGATTAAACGACTCAATAGAAATCACGACATCATTTGGACACGAATGATATTGTTGAGCAATATGTGATAATATCGATTGATAATTAGAATCCGCAACACTAATCCGAGAATATGAGTATGTTGATGAAGTTTAATCCCAACATAACCATTTCCCTGTTAACTCTCAAACCTTTTATAATTTCGTAGTTATATAGCTTACGAAACCAAACTTATTACCACTTCATTACTCAGAACGATATAGATTGTTGAACGGCCTAGAATATTGCACATGTCCCTGTGGAGATGATAACATAAATACTTACTTTCGATACTACATCACTTCACTACAACATAAATTCTTCACAAACAACAAAACTATCTCACTATATCTCTGATCAATATCAATTATGAGTTTGTTCATCATAATCTCAAACAAGAGATGAGAAGCCTTTGAGGCTAAAAGATTGATTTTAACCATAACCCACTTTTAAGTGCAGATATCATAATCTCTTCATTTATAACACACTTCATCTCATAACATATGTGTGGATCACATATTCTGAGTCTGTTCAAATCATCATACCCTCAAACACGAGTTGAGTGTAAATTTGATCCAAAACAACCTTATCATAATCATTAATTCATTCTCACAAATTTTTTTGTAATGGTAGTTTGAGAAAGAAAAGAACCAGCCTTTCTAGCACGAAGCAAGAGAATTGTAAAGTCTGTTGAGGTTGATAATACAATGTCAGAAATTGATTTAGCGTGATCAAGAAGAATAGTGTTGCTAGAGCGTTATGGTAGTTAAAAACTATAGTGGAAAATCTCACACGAATTGTGGGGACTGAACTAGCCTACATTTGGTGACTCATAATAACTCTTTTGTGTGATTATCTTACACTTATCTTTAATTATTTGTCTTAAACACGAATCACACACAATCACATTAATAATATTGTCATTACACTATCCGGAATGATCTAGTCCTTATTAAAATATAATTCTATAAGATTTATCTAGTATAATCTGGTCCTTAGCAAATTATTTGGCTAATATTTATCATTATATTATCCATAACGCTTTGGTCCTTGTTAATTTAATTGCCTAATATTTATCCTTATATTATCCAGAACAATCTGGTCCTTATTAAATTAATTGTCTGACATCTACCAATAATTTCTTGAGTATAAAAGTTTTGTAAGTTGCAGGACTAAATTTTAAAAGGGTCACAATTCAAACCCCCTTTCTTTGGATTATTTTGTTCCAATTCACCAAATACATGCAAACTAAATGCAATTTTTTGCAGTTTCGGTTTGAATTGTTTCAGTTGGCGGTTTTTCTATTGGGTTAGTTCGGTTCTGAACTCCCGTAACTAATACTCCTAATTTTTCTCAGTTGAACCAAATTTTATTTTGATTTGCACATGAAGTGAATATCATTATATGAAACTCACATTTGCGTGAATTCGGTTTTAAAACATTTATGTAACACAAGCATTTTGTATTTCATTTTTTTAAACATTTGAATAAGACTTGGTATAATTACATTGAATAAATAAATTTAATGACTCTGCCATAATAAAAGCATCTTACATCTAGGTGAAAAGAATGTATTATATCAGAACACTTGTCGTAATAGATAAAATATACTCCCTCCGTCCCGGAATAACTGACCCATTTTCTAAAAAAAAATGTCCCAAAATAACTGACCCATTTCAATTTTTAATACAACTTTCATCATTCCCAATACAATATAACACTAAATAATACTACTTTTATCATTCCCAATACAATATATTCCACTTTCCCCTTTATTTATACATTTTTCTTAATCTGTGTGAAAAACCAAAATTGGTCAATTATACCGGGACGGAGATAGTAATCATGAAAAATGAGTAAACCTCGAGATGGACACTGAATAGATTAAGAAATTGATATAGATCAAATGAATGAACTAAATGACATTGTCGTAATAAAAGCATCTTACGTTTGTTGGTGAAAAGAGTAAGTATAAGAATGGTACGAGGTCACTAGTTTTACTGTTTATTAAAAAGAAAATCCTAGAAAGGAGTGAACTTCGAGATCAACAGTGAAGCTGTTAATAAGTTGATATAGATTAAATGAATAAATTCAAGGGAAAATTACATCCACCTCCCCTAAGGTTCATTAAAATGACACTGACATCCCCTCTGGTTTTAAAACTTACACTAACCTCCCTTGAGTTGTCATCAAATAGACAAACACCTCCCTCCTCTTCTAACACCGTTAATTTTTCCGTTAACTTTTTTTAGAGAGTTTTCCATTAACATTTAACGAGTACAAACTTCTATTGTTGAATCCAAAATTATGAGTAGATCAAACATTCAACAAAGGTATTACAAACATTTAAAAAGTTTTTTATTTGAATATCCTTTTATACAAAATTACCAATATCTCCGCAAGATGTTATACTCCAAATCAATTGGCAATTTGAATCTCGTAAGTAATATGAATGGTGCTGGTGATTCAATTGTTTCATGTTATTGAATTGAGAAGATAAAGATACACGAAAGATTGTTGTAGAGGCAACTTCATTTCATTTACCGGAAAAAAAGGTTTAAGAATTGCTGTTTCAAAAAGTAAAGTTTAAGAAGATTTTGATGATTTTTTCTTAATAAAAAAATGGGATTGATTTTGAAAATCTGCCTCCATATACTACAATTGAAGAATAACAAATAAAGCTTTTAGAACAACGTGTTTTAATTTCAATGTAACAGAAGTTGGATGGTTCTAATAGAGGGGAGGTGAATGAATTTTGAAAAAATAGAGGGGGTGTTGGTTGTATTTACATTAACCTCAGGGGAGGTCGGTGTAATTTACCCTAAATTCAATGATGTTGTCGTAATAAAAACATATTATATCTTCAACGAAAAGGAGATGTATGAGAAGGATATGAGGTCAATAATTTGACATCTTTTTTAAAAGTAAATCCTGAAAAGGAGCGAACCTCGAGATCATCAATAGAGGAGTTAAAGAAGTTTATGTGAATTAGGGTATGTTTTGTTCCATGGATAGATAAAGGAAAGAAAGGATGGGGAAAGAAAGTGAGTGGATACAGTCATTTTCCACCCTTTGATAGCACTTCAAAAAGAAGAGGAAAGAAAGTTTTGAGGTGGGACCCACACTCAAAACCTTTCCACACATCCATGGACGAAAACATGAAAGAAGCAACAACTTCATGAGAAAAAGTCCAAAATAGCCTTGTTGTAATATATTGTGTTATCTTGGTTTTCGGGTGTCAAACATTGATTACGTTTGAACCTTTTTAACCTTTGATATCTCATATTTTCTTGGGAAGGGAAAAAATAAGCAAAACCCTTGAGAATCGAGGTCCGGGAGTTGTTTTCGCTACGGGAAGGTGTTAGGCACCCATAACGACTATAGTATCCTATAGGAACCGTCTTTACTTTCTACGCGCGCGCTTCATTTTTAAATGCTATTTGGAAAATGATATTTACACCTAAGAGTTTACTAAGTGAAGAATTGGAGGGAGAAGAAAGCGTTTGAATTTTTATTTTATTTGAATTGAAGGAATATTGTCTCCTTGCCTACGTACCCTTTTAAGGGATCAAATCCACCGTAGTTCTCTTCCAAAAATGTTTTTGTTTTTGTTGGTTGATTTTAAGTTTGAAAATGGAATTTGAAAGAAGAGATAGGAGGCCTCCAAGGGCATGAGATTAAGGAAAAAGTGAAGTTGGAATTAGTTATTTGCAAAAACAAGTCAAAGTTGGAATTAGTTTCATTGATGCTTTTATTAAGAAAATAAAGAGAAAAATTCACTTGGAATGTGTTCCAAGAGTTTATTTGAAAAAAATTTGAGTGAGATGGTTCAAGTTTTTTGTTTAAAAAATTGGAATTTTCTCTAAGTGTAAAACCTAAGCATACATCTAAACATGCAATTACCTAACCATACATCTAAACATGCATATCCTAGCCATACATCTAAAGTGAGGTGTGTGCATGTGTCGGTGCTTGTGTCGGTGTACATCATTAGAGTCCATTGTCCATATTACATCATTTCCCTACATACACACTACTTCCTTGTGGGAACTTAATCCCACATAAATGAAATTTAAAGCAACATAAAAGTGTAAAGGGAAAGAAATGAAGAATTGAGATGAAGATGAAAGTGATGGAAGATGCTTATGAAACAATGAACAAATGGTTAGTAATAATAGGCATAGGATAGTAGAAAAATTGGCAGGGAAATAAAGCATGAAACATGGTAAAAATGCAAGAAAAAGTAGCAAAAATGCACTTAATAAAACACCAAAATTCCAAGGCAAATGCAAGAGACTCATAACTCTCCATTTTGGCATTTTTCAAAGGGTTTAGTTCAGCCCCAATGTGAGAGTTATGAGAAAATTACAAGTCAAGAAACTATGGTATGATATTAAGCCTATTTTTGCATTAATTCACACATTTAAACATCAAGTAACTTGCTATGTAAGTAACCAATTATCACATATTCAAAACAGCCCCAAACACTACTTATCAAGCATCAAACAACACTCCAAGATCATTCAACAAAACACAATCATTATGAGCCAAAAGATTGGAATAGAAAGTGCAAAAAACTTCATAAAATTTGGACAAAACAACACAAAATCACAACAAATCCTACAAGTATATTTTCCTAACAAATTTCAGCATACAAAAATTCACATGCAATAATCCTAAATCAATCAACACAAATGCAAAAAGAACTCACCAAATTTTACAAGCTTTTCACCAAGATTTTTCAACAAAAAGTAAAAGAAAAAGCATTAAACCAAGGCAAAATAATTTTCTAGTATTTCTTGATCAATCTTGACATGCAATATATCAAAATTGATCAAAATATACTAGAAAAATTATAGGAATTTTCTTAGAATTTTCCAAAGAGATTTTAGGCATGCAAAGGTGTATTCAGCAAGAAATAGTGTAGCATATAGCAAGAAAATAAGGAGAAAGTAGTAACAAAAGTCCAGGCCCAAACACACAAGATCCACATCCAAACAGAAAGCATCAGGGACCGTAGGATTGATCCAGTTGGATCAATCCTTGATCCAACGATCAAGAAGGCAAAAGAACATGGAATGAATGTGGTCATGCGCGCATAGGATAAAACAACACAACAAGTAGTAAACTACTTGAAGCTTTTCACGTGAAACAACAACCACAACACCAAAATTTTCTCTCTCTAAAGCCAAAGCCTACATAAACTCTCTCTTCTCTCTCTTAAATGTTCATCTTCAACCTCATGAATGTCACCGGAAAATTCAACAAACTCGCCGGAATCTTCAAAGGTTCGCTGGAAAATTCATAACTCCGGCGACACTTCCGGATTCCGGCGAGCTCCGATTAGATTTTTTTTTACACTTTTAAAACCGGATCGTTATCCTCTTTTCGAATATGAACTCGGAAAAATTCAAAACACAATCAATCCACCTAAATCTAACACATACAACCGCGCAAATTTGAGGAAAAAGAGTGGAATAAAAAGCTTGGATCAAGAACAATACCGTGATGCTTGACGAAGCTTTGAATGGCTCCGGATTCTTCTTATGTATTCGAATTTGGTGCTGTTTCTCTTCTCCCTTTGCTTCGATTGGATTCCTTTCCTTCGTCCGATTCCGGTTCGTCGTTAATGGAATTGATTGAAGGTTGTTGTTTATGGATGTGATTTTTGTGGAGTTGAAGGTTTGTGTTGATGAGTGTTTTCAATGCATCCTTGAATTTGGTAATGGATTTGTGCAGGTTTGAGGTTAATTGTGGTGGTTGAAGTTTGTTAGAGATGAAGATTGTGGTGGTTATGGAGGTTTTGTGGTGAATTTTAATGGTGGATGTTGTTGATGATGATGGTGGAGGAAGAAGATTGTGGTGGTTAGAGAGAGGTTGAAGATGAAGTTGTGGTGGTAGAAGTTAGTTAGGGTGGTTAGAGGTGGTGGAAAGAGTTTGTTATGGAGGTTAGAGGTGGTGGAAAAAGTTGGTTATGGTGGTGATGAAGGTGGGGTCGGTTTTGGAGAAGAAAGAGGGAAAGAAAATTGATTTTTGTGTATTTGTGAAAAAATGATTAGTGTGTTGACTCTTTGACCATGGGACCCATTATATAGGTGATGTGTGAATTTTTGGACCAATAGGAGTAGGACATGTGGCGTAACTAACTTCTTGGACAAAAAATGAATTAAAATGCAATTTTAACAACTTGAGGACTAAAATGCAAAATTAACTAAAGTTGCATTAAAAAAGTAATTTGAAAATTAACGTAAAGTGAAACGATTAAAAATAACAAAACGGACTAAAATGAACCAACTACTAAATGAGGTACTTTAACGTAACCTCTCTCTGTCAAAATTTTATGTGAAATGACCAAAATGCCCCTAGGGACTAAAATGACTCAAATGCAATTTTAAAATGGTTTTTTAACAGGGGATTAAAGCAAGAGTTTATACAAGCAAATTAAAAGACTCAGAGACAATTTTTTAGGGTTTGAAAGGAGTTTCAACACGGGAAATGACTAAAATGCCCCTAGGGGCTAAAATGACTCGAAATGACTCAAATGCGATTTTTTGAAATGGATTTTGACATAGAGTTAAACAAAAACTCATTCAAACCAATTGAAAGGACTCAGGGACAACTTTTCAAAGATTGAAAGAAATTTTAACATAGAAAATGACTAAAATGCCCCTAGGGGCTAAACTGACTCAAAATGACTTAAATGCAACTTTTGAAATGGATTTTAACATGGAATTGAAACAAGGACTTATACAAATCACATGAAAAGACACAAACAATTTTCAAGGACTAAAATGAGTTTGAATGCAGGAAATGACTAAAATACCCTTTTTCATGAATTTTGCAAATAACATTGAAATAAGATGCAGAGGAAGGTGCAATTGATTAAGGACAAATTCAAATGACTTGAAATGCAAGAAAAGAAGAATTGAGCTAGTATTTTTAGGTCCAAAATTAGGGTATAACAGCTGCCCCTATTTAACTTTCTTTGTCCGGAGAGTCAAGAGACGAAGTCTTTGATTTGACGGGACAAAGATACTTAAATATCAACATTTGCACTATTTTTGGACTTAAAAATACGCTCTCAGATTTTCAAAATATGAATGCCATGCAACGTTTTGATTATGAATGCAAGACAAACGAACTGGAGTCTACAGAGCATGTCATATCACTGGGGATTTAGGTAGACATTGACAGGGTAGACAAACCAGGGGACAAATGATAGGTACAAGCTGTTCTTTGGATCGAACTCGCCACTTGACCATGCAATACAAACAGAAGATGGGTACAAGCTGTTCTTTGGATCGAACTTGCCGCTTGACTGGGAATAGAAATACAAGACAGGTACAAGCTGTTCTTTGGATCGAACTTGCTACTTTAATGGAAATATAGACATATAGGAAGATACAAGTTGTTCTTTGGATCGAACTTGTCGCTTGATCGAAAATTCAAACAGATAGACAGGTACAAATTGTTCTTTGGATCGAACTTGCTATTTGACCTGGAAGCATAGACAAAAAGTTGATACAAGCTGTTCTTTGGATCGAACTTGCGGCTTGATCAACATCACAACATGTAGATTGGTGCAAACTGTTCTTTGGATCGAACTTGTCGTTTGACCGATAACAAAACATAAGTAGGGTACAAACTGTTCTTCGGATCGAACTTGCCGTTTGACCGGAAACATAGGCATATAAGCAGGTACAAGCTGTTCTTTGGATCGAACTAGCCACTTGATCCATAACAAGACTTATAGCAAGATGCAAATTGGAAGTTTGACTTGAAAAGATACAAATTGAGAGTAAGTTGACTTTGATTTGATTTGAAAAATAGACATGACCATTATTGTTGGCCCAAGAGTAAATTGAGAGTGAATTAGCATTGATTGAGACATTGAATTGAAAGTTGACATTGAAGGAGACATTAAAAATTGAAAATAATTAGGGGCATAGACATAGACACTGAATTGAGAGTTGAAATTGAATTGAATTGGAATTTGAGATTGAATTGAATTGGAAATTGCAATTGGGTTGAATTGAAATTGAGATTGAATTGGAAATTGAAATTGAGTTGAATTGAAAGTTGAGATTGAACTGGATTGAAAGTGAAGATTGAGTTGAATTGAAAGTGAAGATTGAGTTGAATTGAAAGTGGAAACTGAGTTGAATTGAAAATTGAGATTGGAGATGCAACATGTATGTATGGTATAACAAGATCAGTAAATGTATGAGCACGTAAAATGCATGATTATGCATGTAAGAATGCTTGAAATGCATGATTGGTTTGTAGTTTGACAGAGAAATTTCACAGAGACAGACGAAACATTGGAAGATTGGGCACGTAGTGGCTCGTGCTATAACATATTCATATGGAAATCCTCTTTGTAGAGACCGTCGTTGAAAGACGTATCAAAACCATGGCTGAGGGCAATAGAAACTTGTAGAGGAGGGACCTTTGGAAGATTCTTGGATTCAGGTCGCCGTTGTTAGGCGTGTCAGTGCTGGGTAAATGTTGGATATTCGCATCTGTGGTCAATGCCTTTCAATATTTCATTCTTTCTTTTTTCATTCCCATTTTTGCCTGAATCGCCCTTTCGGGTTTTCGATTCACCGGGAACTAAATTCTTTTCACTGACCCATTTTTGCCTGAATTGCCTTCATAGGTTGTCAATCAGCGGGGTGCTCATTTTTGCCTAAGCCGCCCTTTCGGGTTTTCAACTTAGCGAGCTTTTATTTTCATTTTCATTTCATTTTTTTTCTACTTTCATTCTGTTTTTTCATTCTTGCCATTGACCACAGATCATCCTGGGGAGTAACCTGCTCGTAACATGTATTGAAATAGACATTGACACTCATTTATTCATGCATGTTTCATTAAAATGTACCCTATTGCTCAGGTTTGCTTTCAAAATAGACAGGGAAAGATTTTTCAATTTTCAAAAATGTTTGTTTCATACATTGACATTATCAAATAGAAAGAAAATATTTTGTATATAGCATTGAAAGTAGAAAGAAGAAGTAGAGTTTCAAACAAAAGCACAGGCTTGAATTGATGTAGAAGAGTGGAAGTCAGCCAAAGGCATAGCTCCACAGATTTACAAAGCTTGGAAAATGGTAATTTTATTGGTTGGTGGTACATTGAACACGATGACCGCTACATTTCATAGAAATTTTGAATTCACAAGTACATAAGCTTCTGATGAAGATGATCATTGACAGTTGCAGATGCCCCAAGGGGTGATGGTAATTTGCCAGATATAGTTACTTGTCTTTTATTGTCAATCTCATTTTTGCATGAACCGCCCTTTCGGGTTTTCGGCTCATCGAGGCGCTCATTCTTGCCTGAGTAGCGTACAATCTCAGCGAGCTTTTTCGTATTATTTTTTTGTCCCTAACTTTTACCTGGACCGTCCTTTCGGGTTTTCGATCCACCGGGAAGCGCATTTTTGCCTAGGCCGCCCTTTCGGGTTTTCGACCTACCACGCTGTTCTTTTCTTTTTAGACAAAGTATTTCTTGACTATATCGGCATTTACAGGATTCGGAAGTTCAACACCATCCATGTGTGTAAGGATCAAAGCACCACCAGAGAAGGCCTTCTTGACAACATAAGGACCTTCGTAGTTAGGTGTCCATTTGCCCCTTGGGTCGGGTTGTTGGCTTATCTTCCTTTTCAGTACAAGTTCGCCTTCTTTGAATTCTCGAGGTTGGACTTTCTTGTCGAAGGCATTCTTCATTCGTACTTGATACAACTGTCCATGAGCCATAGCATCCGTACGTTTCTCTTCAATCAAGTTCAACTGATCATACCGACTTTGACACCATTCAGCCTCAGTTAATTTTGCTTCCATGATCACTCGAAGAGACGGAATCTCCACTTCCAGAGGGAGAACTGCTTCCATGCCATATACCAAAGAGAAAGGAGTTGCCCCGGTTGAACTGCGCACTGTAGTACGGTAACCATGCAAGGCAAACGGTAGCATCTCATGCCAGTCTTTGTAAGTAGTGACCATCTTCTGAACAATCTTCTTGATATTCTTGTTAGCGGCCTCAACTGCACCATTCATCTGAGGTCTATAAGGAGAAGAGTTGTGATGCTCAATCTTGAATTCTTCACATAAAGCTTGCATCATGCTATTGTTCAGATTGGAACCATTGTCAGTGATGATCTTGTTGGGAACACCATATCGACAGATGATGTTATTCTTGATAAACTTTACTACCACTTGCTTGGTCATATTTGCATAGGAAGCAGCTTCAACCCACTTGGTGAAGTAATCAATTGCCACTAGAATGAAACGATGTCCATTGGAAGCCTTTGGTTCAGTTCTTCCGATCATGTCAATGCCCCACATAGAGAAAGGCCATGGGGAAGAGATAACATTGAGGGCATGTGGAGGCACATGAATCTTGTCAGCATAAATTTGACACTTGTGGCATCTCTTGGCATGTCTGTGGCAGTCACGCTCCATAGTTATCCAATAATAGCCGGCTCTTAACAGTTTTCTTGACATGGTGTGACCTGTAGCATGGGTCCCAAAGGTGCCGTCATGTACATCATGCATCAATTTCTCAGCTTCTTGTTCATCAACACATCTCAATAAGACCATATCATAGTTCCTTTTGTATAGGATTTCTCCGTCCAGAAGGAATCTGCTAGCCCATCTTCTCAAAGTCTTTTTATCCCTGTTGGAAGCGCCAGGTGGATATTCATGATTCTGCAAGAACTGTTTGATATTATAATACCAAGGTTTTCCATTATTCACATCTTCATCAGCCTGATCTGGCATATTTTCAATAACAAACACATGAGCGGGTCTATCAAGACGTTGTACCTTGATTACGGGCACGTCATTCCAATGGTTCACACGAAACATGGAAGACAAAGTAGCAAGAGCATCAGCCATCTGGTTTTCATCCCGAGGGATATGGTGCAGCTCAACCGTGGTAAAGTATGTCAACAGACGTCTTGCATAGTCACGATAAGGGATCAGCTTCTCATGATGAGTCTCCCATTCACCTTTTATCTGATTAATAACAAGTGCCGAATCTCCATAAATGTCAAGGTGCTTAATTCTCATATCAATGGCTTCTTCAATGCCCAAGATGCATGCTTCATATTCAGCTATGTTGTTCGTGCATTCAAAAGTTATTCGAGTAGTGAAAGGAATGTGGTGCCCCTGCGGAGTTACAATAATGGCTCCAATCCCTTTACCATAAGTGTTGACAGCACCATCAAATACCAATCCCCATTTGCTATTGGGATCTGGCCCTTCATTGATTAGTGGCTCTTCACAGTCTTTTGCTTTCAGATACATAATCTCTTCATCAGGGAAATCAAACTTAATTGGCTGGTAATCATCAAGAGGTTGACAAGCAAGATGCTCAGCAAGGATACTTCCTTTGATTGCTTTCTGAGCTTTGTACACAATATCATATTCAGACAACAACATTTGCCAACGTGCAATCTTTCCAGTAACAGCGGGCTTTTCAAAGATGTACTTGATTGGATCCATTCGGGATATCAACCAAGTTGTATGATTCACCATATAATGACGCAGGCGTTTGGCAGCCCAAGCTAAAGCACAACAAGTCTTTTCAAGCATTGTATACCGAGTCTCACAGTCGGTGAACTTCTTGCTCAGATATTAGATCGCATGTTCTTTCTTTCCAGTCTCGTCTTGTTGACCGAGAACACAACCCACAGAATCATTTAACACTGACAGGTACATAATCAAAGGCCTTCCTTCCACTGGTGGGACAAGGATAGGTGGTTCCAACAAGTATTCTTTAATGCTATCAAAAGCTTCCTGGCATTCATCATTCCATACAACAGGATGATTCTTGCTGAGCAATTTGAAAATTGGTCCACAGGTAGTAGTCATGTTAGATATGAATCTTGAAATATAATTCAGGCGTCCGAGGAAACCTCTGACTTGCTTTTCAGTTTGAGGGGCCGGCATCTCTCTGATGGCTCGGACATTGTCAGGATCCACTTCAATGACCCTTTGGCTGACAATGAAGCCTAGCACCTTTCCTGATCTTACACCAAATGTGCACTTGTTAGGATTCAAACGCAGCTTGTACTTTCTTAATCTTTCGAACATCTTTTTCAAATATACAACATGCTGCTCCTCATCACTTGATTTCACATTCATGTCATCAACATACACTTCAATTTCTTTGTGAATCATATCATGAAACAGAGTGGTCATACCCCTCTGATACGTTGCACCAGCGTTTATCAAGCCGAACGGCATCACCTTATAACAGAATGTTCCCCATGGAGTGATGAAAGACGTCTTTTCTCTATCTTCAGGAGACATTCGTATCTGGTTATAGCCAGAGAAACCATCCATAAAAGAGAACACTTTAGACTGAGCAGTACTGTCAACAAGCACATCAATATGAGGCAATGGGAAGTTATCTTTTGGACTGGCTTTGTTCAGATCTCTGTAATCGACACACATTCAAACTTTCCCATCTTTCTTTGGTACTGGTACAATGTTGGCAATCCACTCAGGATATTCAGCTGTCATGAGGAAACCCGCATCAATTTGCTTCTGCACCTCAGCCTTGATTTTAAGAGCCATGTCTGGACGAGACCTTCTCAATTTCTGTTTGACAGGAGGACATTCAGGTCTTGTCGGTATCCGATGTTCCACAATCTTGGGATCTAGGCCTGGCATATCTTCATAGGACCATGCAAAGACATCTGGATAATCATGGAGAAGCTGAGTGATCTTCTTTTTCACTTCTGGCTCAAGTGCAGCACCAATCTTGATCTCTCGCTTGTTTTCTTCAGTACCCAGGTTGATAAGCTCAATCTCTTCCTGGTGAGGCTGAATGGCTCTTCTTTCTTGCTCAAGCAATCGAGTGATCTCATACGGTATCTCTTCATCATCTTCCTCATCTTCAGCTTCGTATACAGGGAATTCAAAATTTGGAGGAACCATAGGGTCACTGTGTTTAACGGGTTTATTATGGTTTAATCTGCATAATATGATTGGGATGATTTTTATTATGATGATTTTAGAAAAATGTTTTTCCATGCAGATTTTTGAAATTAATAAGAAAATACATATGTTTTGGTTTTTTCTGGCATTACCATTATTTCCAAGAAAAAAAGCACTAAAAAGTAAAAAAACAAAGAGTCGCGGGAAAGACGACAACTTTTATTGATATCAGCAATGCCGAAACAAACATGCCCTTACAATGATATCACTTTCGCCTTGGGCAGAGCGAAAGGATTGTTATTTTGAAAACAAAAAAGCATGAGCAACAAGACACATTACATGGAAGCATGCATGACTAAAGGAACATCAATGGCCTCCCAATTTCTCACAGTGCCTCCTGGTACAACAAACGTAGGCACACAACTACTTTCAGCAGCATCTTCGGCAATAGCATTGATGAACCCAGCACTATAGAAAGTTCCTGTTGAAACGCCTGAGGTCGGGGAGAATCCAAGGCCTTCTTTGCGCTTGTTTTCCAAAATCTGTATCACCTTGCCCCAGCCAGCAGCTTGCCCCTCTTGAACAGCTTTCTGGGCGTCTTTCATTGAAGCCATACTAGCACTAGCTCTCCGGGGTTCTGCACCTTCAACAGTCAAGCCTTGAAATGACGTCCCTTCAGCGGACCCTGCTTCAACACAAGATAAAGATGACACTTGGCTAACCAGATATGCTTCTTCACCATGTACAGTGACAAGCTTACCATTCCTCACAAACTTGAGCTTCTGGTGCAGAGTAGAAGTTACTGCCCCAGCGTCGTGAATCCACGATCTTCCGAGGAGACAACTGTAAGAAGCATTGATGTCCATGACCTGGAAAGTGATCTGAAATGTCTCAGGACCAATGGTACTTGGTAGATCTACCTCCCCAAGAACATCCTTACGAGATCCGTCAAAAGCCTTAACCAAATAGCCACTTCCCCTTAGAGAGAGTCCATGATGACTCAACTATCTCATTGTAGACTCGAGCATTACATTTAAGGATGATCCATTGTAAACCAACACATTGGATATCATGTCAGACTTACAGTGCACTGAGATATGCAGAGCCAAGTTGTGGTATTTCCCTGCTTCGGGGAGCTCATCATCACCAAACCCCAAGTTGTTGCAAGCAGTAATGTTACCCACTATTCCATCGAACTGATCCACGGAGACCTCATGGTCAACATAGGCCTGTTCCAGGACCTTCATTAACACTTTCCTGTGGGCTTCTGAGCTTAGGAGCAGAGACAAGATGGATATTTTTGACGGAGTTTGCAGCAGCTGTTCAACAATCTTGTAATCGCTCTTTTTAATAAGCCTCAGAATTTCGTCCAAATTAGACTCTTCAATAGATTGGCCTGTTGGGCCGGCGTTCTTGTCAACAGGAGGAGCAACTGGTGGAGTTATTGTAGCAACAGGTGTAACCACCTTCTTTTGGAACAAGGGTGGACGGACCTTTCCACTTCTCAGTGTTGTAACTTCTCCGGCAACGTTATCAACCGTAGCTGGGGATACCAGAGGCACTTCCACCCCATTCTCAATCATAGTTGCATCATACTTATAAGGGATTGCCTTGGTAGAGGCATAAGATATCGGACCAGGTAACCTGATCACTAAGGGTTCAACATTCCTTGTCCGAGATGCACTCCTAGCAGGAGAATCATGAAACACTGGCACAATCACACAAACATCACTGGCAATCAAGTGCTTGTCATCCATCAGGCTCTGTATATCATCTTGCACCACACCACATCCCATAGGATTTTGAAGACATTCTGAACAAGAAGCATGATCGTGATTAAACAAAGAAGCCTGGCAAAGTTTGACAAGTAGTGGCACCAAAGGAGTGGCAACATTACGGACGTCTAAAGTGGGAGCCTTTCTAGGAACACGAACTCTTTCGAAAGCCTTAATCATGTTAACGGCAGCATGGTTTGGAAGTGGATTGTCAAGAACATGAGGAACACTATTTTCAAAAGTCAACCGTCCTCTGTCTATTAGGTCTTTCACCACATATTTCAGAGCATAGCAACCCTCAATATCGTGGCCTTGAGCGCCCTGATGGAATTCACATGTGAGATCCTGTCGGAACCTGGGAGGCAACGGTGTAGGCGGAGGCTTGCCCGGTCTGGTGACGCAGTGGCCTTTAGCAAGTAGGGTTGGGAGCAGGTCAGCATACCGCATTGGTATTGGCGGAAAATAAGTCTTGGGCCGAGGACCCTGTTTTTGCTGCTGTTGCTGTTGAGCAGGAGGCTGCTGTTGTACTTGCTGAGCAATGGCATTAACGGGCACTGGTGGTTGACCCGGTGGCAGAGGATATTGCTGGTAGAACGGTGGGAAGAAAGGATGTTGAGAGTACTGCATTTATTGGTAGGGCAGGGGTAACTGAGCAGCAGCTGTAGACTGGTTACCAGATACCGTCCCTACTTCGGAATCTTTCTTCTTATGGTGGCCATTACCATACTTCTTAGGTGCACTAGCTGAAGATTCCCCCTTTTCAAGAACAATGATACCTTCTCTGACAGCCTCCTCTAGACGAGTTCCCATAGTAACCATGTCGGAGAAATTATTCGGAGCAGAGACTATCATTCTTTCAACATATTCCTTCTTCATAGTTTTCAGGAATGTCTGTGTTAGTTCTTCCTCATCAAGCCGAGGAGAAACACGGGCAGCTGCCCCTCTCCATCTCTGAGCGTATTCACGGAAGGTTTCATCTGACTTCTAAGACAAAGACTTAAGAGAATCCCTATTCGGCTTCAAGCGGGTGTTAAACTCATAATGATTTTCAAAAGCAGCAGCGAGTTCCTCAAAAGTATGGATATTGTCTTTGCTTAAACCAGTGTACCAATCTGCCGCATCTTCCATCAAGCTATCCTGGAAGCAGTGGATCATTAGAGCATCATTATGTAAGTTCAGATTATAACCTAAGAGGGGGGTGAATTAGGTTTCTAGGAATATTGGTCAATTTTTAAGAGTTTCGCGTTGTTGATTATTTTTCCGGTAAATAATGATGAAGGTATGAATGCGGAAAAATAAAAGAGTAAGGGAAGAAGAAAAGACACAAGAGAATTTATAGTGGTTCCCCTCTAAACCTTAGGGTCAGTCCACTCCCTTCACACCCCGCGAAGGAATTCACTATGTTAGAATCTTTGTTACAAGCAATCTCACCCCAAGACCCCCTAACAATCTTTCTAACATAAACACAAGAAAGAAACCCTCTCTCTTGATTGCAACACAAACACCAAACACTTTTGGTGGACTTTGAATCTTCCCGAATCAAAGAACCTTTTACAACAATCACAAGATAGCACCCCACTATCTTTAACAATAATTCTCACCAACAATGGCAAGAAACTTTACAACAAAGTAATTGAAGAATAACAAATGTATGACTGTATATCTTTATCAATATCACTCTAACAAATGGACTTAGTGCTCAGAAAACTTTTTAATGAATGTTAAAGTGTATGTAAAGTTTTCCAAACAATTTTAATGAAAGTTTAAAAGCAAGTGATATTGAAAATGTCAATTGAGATAATAAAAGTTGTTGTGTATCAATTGCTTTGATTCTCAATTGAATTTATAGAGGCTAAAAAGATGTTTATGAAACAATACTATTTTTCAAAGAAATGTTACCAATGAATAGAAACATTTAAAATGGTACCTATTCATAACAATAGTATGAAATTGAGAATGAAAAACTTTTAACCAAAGATGGCCGTTAAAAAAATATGCCGTTAGCTTTCAAAAAGAATTTAGCATTGAAATCAATTTTATCATAAAATTGTAGTAAAATTGCCAACGGATACAATGCATTAATAATTGTTCACAGAAATGAAAATCAAATATTTTGCATGCTAAAGTAGCCAACGGCCAACTTGACCAAACAAAGATCAAAACTTTGGCCTAAAACAATGTAGTTATGTTATTCTAAAAATAGACCAAATCAATTGCATGCTAAAATTATTTTTATGTTCAAAAACAATTATGCAATTTCCAAAATCAAATCTTGTTTTCTTAATGCAAAAATATTTTAATGCAAAATCACAATTATATGAAAATCATTGTGAGTGTGTGATTTATTTTCATGAGAACTTTAGCATTGCTTCATGTGGGGACTTAGAGAAAAATAATAGTAATTATTTTCTGAGCATTCTAAGTTGTTCCGTAAGTTAAGAATGATAAATCAAAAGACAAGTCATACTTACAAAGTATATAACAATGAAGCCTAAGTCCCATTGTCTTCATTCTTCAAATTGAGCCTCCATGGTTTTTCTTCTTTTGTGATGTGTGTTTGTTATCATCGAAACCCAGCAAAGTCTAAGAAGGAAATCTTCTTCACACATTATCTGCGTAGTTGGCCATCTTTCGGACGTACCGAATGACATGGCTATGTGGACAAGAAGTTCCATTGTATTTGTCAAAATCTGTCACTTTGAATTTCTTAGGAACCTCAAATCGGGATACTAGGCATAGATCACGGGCCTTAGCAGAAACACCGTTCCCACGGCTAGCTTTGACCTCACGGAGTTCTCCAGCTAACTCTCTTAACTGTCTTCTCATAGCCTCCATCATAGGGTCTTGTCCACGCGGAGTGTCAACATCGATTACCTGTTGCACAGTGTGTACAATAGGATCGGTAACAACAGTAGTCACTTGAGGCATAGAGGTAGATGTAGGAGTAAAAGTTGTCACAGGAAACTGTCCTTGATTGCCAATACCAGAAATACCAGCCGCAGTGTTAGGAGCATAGAAAGCTGAGAGTCCATAAGGGCGTCCATTGGGCATAACAAACCGAGCATCAGACATCACAGTAGACAGTGGGATAGATGGAATCATTTCAGTAGAAGCTGGGACAGATGTGGCTGGTTGTTCTTGTGCAGCCATCATAGCGGACATAGCGTCATGAGCCTTAGCCAAGTCTTCTTTCATAGCAGCCAATTCGGCACGGAGCTGAGCATTTTCTTCTTCAAAGTTAGCCATGTTTCTTCTCTTGTACAATCTTGTTTGATGAACTCTATCTGGTTGGTAAACTTTACGAGCACGAGCCACTTTTCAGACTGTGGCAGAAGAACCAGGAGGCAATGAGCACGAGAGAAGTCTTTTGCGACCAATGAATGCATATGATGCATGAAATGTGTTAATGCATATGCAAAAAGACTCTTTTTTTTTGTGTTATCAAAGGGTTTCAGACAATTTAGAAATTTGTAAACATTACTAAACAATTGAAACATCAAAACCGGACAAAACCATCAAACATCATAGAGTCTTACAAGATGATTCCCCTTGAAATACTAAACCAATGGATGGACCTTGAAATGTAAAACAACATAAACAACTGGAAATAACAACAGGAAACAGAAATCCTCAAGCATAGGAAGTGGAAGCATCATCCTCAGATTCAGACTCAGACTCATAACTGCAGTATCGGGCATAGAAGTTACGGGCACCACTAGCCCTCTTGGAGTCTTGCATAAGCAACTTATCCTTTTCTTCAATTTCTTTCCTAGCCTTAGCCAACTCTTTCTTCAGTGTCAACACCTCATGAGTCTTCCGTTCATCTTTTCCATCCAAAGTCATGATCAAGTTCTCAGCCTCATAGTATCTAGTCCTCCACTGATGCTTCTCCCGACTCTCCATAGCTAGATGCTCCTGATACATCTCCTGAGTAGGTGGTAGTAGAAGCAAAGGCATGGTTGGAATAGATGCAGACACATATCTCATGGCGGGGTAAGGCATACCAATCTTCTCAGCTTGGTTTATCACCCACTGTGTATAGGCCTCATGAGCAATAACAGACCTTACACCCATATGCTTCACCTCTTTCTTCCGAAGCTTAGACCAAGCTTCTATGAAATCTTCTCTTATTCCCGTGGGAGCATTAGAGTAATGGAAGAAGTAAGGAGATGTAGCAAGATTGAGGGGCTTTTCTTTCATCGGGAAACCAAATTGTCGCAATGCGAGCTCTGGGTTGTAGTTGATTCCACCCCGGGTACCAAGAAGAGGTACATTAAGAAACTTTCCACCACCAAGGACAATTTCTTTGACTCTAGCAGCGGGAGTGAGCCAAACCACTTCATTCGGGGTGAGAGCCATGATCCTCTGTGAAATAGACCAATTCTCTGGATTATCATGGAAAGACTTGGGAAGGTGCGAAATAAACTACCTATAGAGGAGAGGTACACAGCAAAGAATGTATCCACGACCCTTGCCGGATCGATCGTGAATAGCATGGTATGTGTCAGCTAGCAAAGTAGAAATCGGATTCTTGGAGTGGAAGATCATAATAGCATTCATATCCACGAAGTCATCAAGATTTGGAAAGAGAATAAGCCCATGGATGAGGAGTGCAAGAATAGCTTCAAGAGTGTCTTGACAAGTGGTCTTGAGGTTGGCTTTCTCAAGTAGATACTTCGAAGTGAACCCTCGGATGTGAGCCTTGGTGACAAGATTCTTGGAGACATCGGTGGTCTTGAGATAGAGATCTTTAGCAATAACCAATGGAGTAGGAGGATTCTCAAGTCCCGCGAAGGGTACCCCCTTAGCAATAGATAGATCCATTAAGCAAGAATAAGCCTCGAGTGTGGGCACCAACTGAAAGTCGGGAAAAGTGAAGCACCGATAGTCCCGATCATAGAATTGCACTAGAGTGTGCGCAAGCTTCTCATCCACATTAGTCTGGAGAAGAGTAAGTAAGGCCCCGTAACGATGTCGGAAACCAGTCGGATCCTCGATCTTGAGTGCCAAATCTCTCAAACTAGCCAAATCCACTTCCTTGAACTTGTAGGATTTAGTCTTTCCCATTCCTACAATGTTTACAAATTCAATTGGTCTAAGCCCTTCGATAAATGCATGGAAAAAGAGTTTATGCATGTATGCATGTATGCATGATTATGTTCAAGTACGGAGAAAACATGGTGGGTTGAAATTCAAAGTCAAGGAGTCATGGGTGGACACGGTGTCCGGTGAAACTAGGGCTTTGGATAATAGTAACCGGGTTCTAAAAAGGTTCCCAAGTTGCAACCTCTCCGACGTATATCATGGTGTCACGAGACAAACACCCGCTCCATGATTATCCGTAAGAAGGTCTAACTTGAGTGTAGTATCGCGTGACGACTAAAATTCGAGACAACACTCGGTTTAGCCTCCGCACTACATCCTAGAAAATGGCCATGGATGGGTTCGGTTATCTACGGTTCATAGCGTCATAGCACAATTAGAAGTAAAGTGCCTAAACGCGACAACACGCGCCGACAACATCACCCCCAAAATGCCTCAGCTATGTGGGATTGATCGCATATATAATCCAATACATGAGGCAACCCTCGGAATGAATTGTCGATTATATCCCTCCTAAATCCTAAGTTCACTCAGCCCGGGTGTAGGACTTTTGATATTCTCACCCCACACGTTTGCAAGAATTTAAACATTTATTCACATAAGAAAACAAAAAGGAGCAAGTAAAAACGAAAGCGCAAGCGTGGAAATAAAGACTAGGCGTAACTCTCGAATCTCCCCAGTGAAGTCGCCAGCTGTTTTATCTTGGTTTTCGGGTGTCAAACATTGATTACGTTTGAACCTTTTTAACCTTTGATATCTCATTTTTTCTTGGGAAGGGAAAAAATAAGCAAAACCCTTGAGAATCGAGGTCCGGGAGTTGTTTTCGCTACGGGAAGGTGTTAGGCACCCATAACGACTATAATATCCTATAGGAACCGTCTTTACTTTCTACGCGCGCGCTTCATTTTTAAATGCTATTTGGAAAATGATATTTACAGCTAAGAGTTTACTAAGTGAAGAATTGGATGGAGAAGAAAGCGTTTGAATTTTTATTTTATTTTATTTGAATTGAAGGAATATTGTCTCCTTGCCTACGTACCCTTTTAAGGGATCAAATCCACCATAGTTCTCTTCCAAAAATGTTTTTGTTTTTGTTGGTTGATTTTAAGTTTGAAAATGGAATTTGAAAGAAGAGATAGGAGGCCTCCAAGGGCATGAGATTAAGGAAAAAGTGAAGTTGGAATTAGTTATTTGCAAAAACAAGTCAAAGTTGGAATTAGTTTCATTGATGCTTTTATTAAGAAAATAAAGAGAAAAATTCACTTGGAATGTGTTCCAAGAGTTTATTTGAAAAAAATTTGAGTGAGATGGTTCAAGTTTTTTGTTTGAAAAATTGGAATTTTCTCTAAGTGTAAAACCTAAGCATACATCTAAACATGCAATTACCTAACCATACATCTAAACATGCATATCCTAGCCATACATCTAAAGTGAGGTGTGTGCATGTGTCGGTGCTTGTGTCGGTGTACATCATTAGAGTCCATTGTCCATATTACATCATTTCCCTACATACACACTACTTCCTTGTGGGAACTTAATCCCACATAAATGAAATTTAAAGCAACATAAAAGTGTAAAGGGAAAGAAATGAAGAATTGAGATGAAGATGAAAGTGATGGAAGATGCTTATGAAACAATGAACAAATGGTTAGTAATAATAGGCATAGGATAGTAGAAAAATTGGCAGGGAAATAAAGCATGAAACATGGTAAAAATGCAAGAAAAAGTAGCAAAAATGCACTTAATAAAACACCAAAATTCCAAGGCAAATGCAAGAGACTCATAACTCTCCATTTTGGCATTTTTCAAAGGGTTTAGTTCAGCCCCAATGTGAGAGTTATGAGAAAATTACAAGTCAAGAAACTATGGTATGATATTAAGCCTATTTTTGCATTAATTCACACATTTAAACATCAAGTAACTTGCTATGTAAGTAACCAATTATCACATATTCAAAACAGCCCCAAACACTACTTATCAAGCATCAAACAACACTCCAAGATCATTCAACAAAACACAATCATTATGAGCCAAAAGATTGGAATAGAAAGTGCAAAAAACTTCATAAAATTTGGACAAAACAACACAAAATCACAACAAATCCTACAAGTATATTTTCCTTACAAATTTCAGCATACAAAAATTCACATGCAATAATCCTAAATCAATCAACACAAATGCAAAAAGAACTCACCAAATTTTACAAGCTTTTCACCAAGATTTTTCAACAAAAAGTAAAAGAAAAAGCATTAAACCAAGGCAAAATAATTTTCTAGTATTTCTTGATCAATCTTGACATGCAATATATCAAAATTGATCAAAATATACTAGAAAAATTATAGGAATTTTCTTAGAATTTTCCAAAGAGATTTTAGGCATGCAAAGGTGTATTCAGCAAGAAATAGTGTAGCATATAGCAAGAAAATAAGGAGAAAGTAGTAACAAAAGTCCAGGCCCAAACACACAAGATCCACATCCAAACAGAAAGCATCAGGGACCGTAGGATTGATCCAGTTGGATCAATCCTTGATCCAACGATCAAGAAGGCAAAAGAACATGGAATGAATGTGGTCATGCGCGCATAGGATAAAACAACACAACAAGTAGTAAACTACTTGAAGCTTTTCACGTGAAACAACAACCACAACACCAAAATTTTCTCTCTCTAAAGCCAAAGCCTACATAAACTCTCTCTTCTCTCTCTTAAATGTTCATCTTCAACCTCATGAATGTCACCGGAAAATTCAACAAACTCGCCGGAATCTTCAAAGGTTCGCTGGAAAATTCATAACTCCGGCGACACTTCCGGATTCCGGCGAGCTCCGATTAGATTTTTTTTTACACTTTTAAAACCGGATCGTTATCCTCTTTTCGAATATGAACTCGGAAAAATTCAAAACACAATCAATCCACCTAAATCTAACACATACAACCGCGCAAATTTGAGGAAAAAGAGTGGAATAAAAAGCTTGGATCAAGAACAATACCGTGATGCTTGACGAAGCTTTGAATGGCTCCGGATTCTTCTTATGTATTCGAATTTGGTGCTGTTTCTCTTCTCCCTTTGCTTCGATTGGATTCCTTTCCTTCGTCCGATTCCGGTTCGTCGTTAATGGAATTGATTGAAGGTTGTTGTTTATGGATGTGATTTTTGTGGAGTTGAAGGTTTGTGTTGATGAGTGTTTTCAATGCATCCTTGAATTTGGTAATGGATTTGTGCAGGTTTGAGGTTAATTGTGGTGGTTGAAGTTTGTTAGAGATGAAGATTGTGGTGGTTATGGAGGTTTTGTGGTGAATTTTAATGGTGGATGTTGTTGATGATGATGGTGGAGGAAGAAGATTGTGGTGGTTAGAGAGAGGTTGAAGATGAAGTTGTGGTGGTAGAAGTTAGTTAGGGTGGTTAGAGGTGGTGGAAAGAGTTTGTTATGGAGGTTAGAGGTGGTGGAAAAAGTTGGTTATGGTGGTGATGAAGGTGGGGTCGGTTTTGGAGAAGAAAGAGGGAAAGAAAATTGATTTTTGTGTATTTGTGAAAAAATGATTAGTGTGTTGACTCTTTGACCATGGGACCCATTATATAGGTGATGTGTGAATTTTTGGACCAATAGGAGTAGGACATGTGGCGTAACTAACTTCTTGGACAAAAAATGAATTAAAATGCAATTTTAACAACTTGAGGACTAAAATGCAAAATTAACTAAAGTTGCATTAAAAAAGTAATTTGAAAATTAACGTAAAGTGAAACGATTAAAAATAACAAAACGGACTAAAATGAACCAACTACTAAATGAGGTACTTTAACGCAACCTCTCTCTGTCAAAATTTTATGTGAAATGACCAAAATGCCCCTAGGGACTAAAATGACTCAAAATGACTCAAATGCAATTTTAAAATGGTTTTTTTAACAGGGGATTAAAGCAAGAGTTTATACAAGCAAATTAAAAGACTCAGAGACAATTTTTTAGGGATTGAAAGGAGTTTCAACACGGGAAATGACTAAAATGCCCCTAGGGGCTAAAATGACTCGAAATGACTCAAATGCGATTTTTTGAAATGGATTTTGACATGGAGTTAAACAAAAACTCATTCAAACCAATTGAAAGGACTCAGGGACAACTTTTCAAAGATTAAAAGAAATTTTAACATAGGAAATGACTAAAATGCCCCTAGGGGCTAAACTGACTCAAAATGACTTAAATGCAACTTTTGAAATGGATTTTAACATGGAATTGAAACAAGGACTTATACAAATCACATGAAAAGACACAAACAATTTTCAAGGACTAAAATGGGTTTGAATGCAGGAAATGACTAAAATACCCTTTTTCATGAATTTTGCAAATAACATTGAAATAAGATGCAGAGGAAGGTGCAATTGATCAAGGACAAATTCAAATGACTTGAAATGCAAGAAAAGAAGAATTGAGCTAGTGTTTTTAGGTCCAAAATTAGGGTATAACATATATTATCAACATTGTGCCATTTTTTTGTACAAGCATACTAGGCTCTTATGATTCACCGGAAAAAATAAATACTAGGCACTTATGATTTTGACACATACTCTCAGCGTAAGAAAATACTTAAAAAAAATTATATCTAAATTAAAATATATTTAAATGTATAATTTAAAATGACATGTAGATAAAACTTTCAAGGATGTAATGGTCCTTTTGCAAATATACACATCATTCTTTCCTTCCACTTTCTATTCATTTTCTCTTATACCAAACAACTAAAAAGATCTTTTACTTTCTACTATCATTCTTTCCTTAATCTTTCATTCTTTTCACTTTCTTACTTTAAACTTTCTTCTGCAAACCAAACATACCCTTAGTGATGAACGTCAGTAGGTAGAGCACTAACATATGATTGTGGTGTAGTCTTCCAAGGATGAAAAGAACATGTGATTATGGCTTTTTAAAAATTAAATCCTGAAAATGAGCAAACCTCGGGACGATCAATTGAGCAGTTAAGAAGTTGATCTAGACTATGTGATGAAAAACATGTTTTGAGATTTGACATTCACCGAAAGTAAAAACATTATTTTAAAGAAACAAAAAGTAGAAATTTTGTATTGAAAACAATAATTTTTTAAACATTCAAAAAGTTTATTATACTCTTCTTCATAATTTTCCAAAATAATATTTCTATTTTAGATATCTTAACAAGTCCATAAAGACACGATCATCATCATTTCCCTATATTTATTTATCAGATGGCATATTTTAAAGCTTGGGATGTTTTCATTTAAGTTCATAAGATCATGAAATGTTTCGCAAAGTCCCTAGACTAATTTGCTGCATCTAATTCATCAGGAAAAATACCAAAAGGCTATTACTACTTTCCTCATCAGTCATGATAGAGTAATATATAGGTGACATTTAGCATATAAGTTATACAAATTCAACCAGTTGCCAGCAAGTAAATGGATATATACTTGCTCGTTTATACCTTCTAGGTTAAAAAAAACACTTCTTGAAATATACAGAAATGATACCAAGACTGTTTCTAACGATTATCATGACAAATAAATCTATGTTAGGCAGTTAAAAATCATCAAAGGTAAGAGACACTATTTTGTAAAAGCATTGAGATCAAACATACATGTAAGACGATAAAACATGATCCAGGCTCCGAATGAGTTCCTGAACACTCGTTTTACCTAAAGATCTAGTCATATCATATGGCTTTCAAATCCAAACTTTCATTGAATAAAATCAATAAAAAACTTCAAAGGGCGCGAAAATATCAAATGGAACAACGCACGACCCTTGAATGGCTGCTTTATTCTTTATCTCGAATCATGTTTGTATTATAATATAAAATATTTATTGTATAAATCATTAGTATCTTATCTTCTACAAACACTAAATGAAATGATAATAGGTAAATAAATCATTAGTATCTTCTACAAACACCAAATGAAATGATAATAGGTAAATGTGAAATTGAGTTATTTTTAAGAAGGTGAAATTAAGTCAAGTAGAGAGTTGGGAAGGTGGTGGCAGTTAAAAACATTGGGTTTGGAAGCATTTCATCTTTCTTATGGATACCTATATTTGTTTTGAGAAGTGTTATTTGAACAACCATTTGGTTAACAACCTTTGAGACAACCATAATTTACAAAGAAATAATTGATGTTTGCACGAAAACCAAAACAATAGAGAGATAAAGTAAAAAAGAATGTGAGTATGAGAGAGAAAGCTGTCACAAAAGTTGTCAAAAAATTGATGTTCAAATATCATTTCTCATTTGTTTTTGTTGTCAATGATTTGCATTTCATATCACTCCCACCAATACTTCAAATCTTAGACTGTATGGAAAGTTGGAGAAATTAAGGTTAACACAAAATAAAGAAGACCACCAATGATTTATTATTAGTTTTTCCATAAAAAGAAGACCATCGATGATGTATATGTTACCTCACCGGTATGGGTGTAATATTGTAATTTTAGGGACGAAGTTCGTCCTCTAAAAAAAAGATTAAGTTTGAATCCAGTAAATAACTGTTGTAAAATTGATATTTGTGACCTTTCAATTAATAATATAATTTCCCCATCTTAATTTTTTTAAGGTATCACTCAACTTTTAAATAAAAATAATTTTAAAATTAAATTAAAATATTTTATGTAAATCATATTTTTTTGGCTTAAATATGTTTTTCGTCCCTGCAAATAGGGGTCGCTTAAAATTTCGTCCCTGCAATCGCTAATCCTTTTTTTTTGCCCCTGCAAAGTCTAATCAGTTAAAAATTCGTCCTTTGACCAAGTTAATGACTGCCACGTCATCAAAATTACCATAATGGCATGGGAATTGATGAAAATACCCCTGGGCTAATTTTTTTTTCCTTCAAAAATTTTTTTTTTCAAAATTTTTAAAATTCTTTTTTAAATCAAAAAAATCTGAAAAAAATTCGGAAAAAAACTGTTAAAATTAAAACTGAAAAATTTTCGGGAAAAAATCGTAAAAAATTTTTGGGAAAAAACTGAATTTTTTTTTTGAAGGAAAAAAAACAAAAAAAAATAAGCCAGGGGTATTTTCGTCAATTCCCATGCCATTTTGTTAATTTGATGACGTGGCAGTCATTAACTTGGTCAAGGGACGAATTTTTAACTGATTAAACTTTGCAGGAGCAAAAAAAAAGGATTAGCGATTGCAGGGACGAAATTTTAAGCGACCCCTATTTGCAGGGACGAAAAACATATTTAAGCCTACTTTTTTTAATTATTTTATAATGTAATGGATTTTTTATTTATATTTTCTGCAAAATTTGTTTAATAACATACTCAAATGATAAACTTCTTCATTTATATTTTATTTTGAAGATATTTGATAAAGTGTTAAATACAATATATACGATTTAACCAAATATCTTGTGTTTGAATCCAGCTATGAGAATGCATCTATGAGAATGCATCAATATATACGATTTAACCAAATTTTTTGACCCCCTAACATAAGGGAAATATGATCTTTTGACCCCTTATCTTCTCAAAAAGTTGCGATTATGGCCCCTTTTTTGAGACACGTGGCGTCTTCTCAGCAATTTTGGGACGAAAGGGGCCAAAGTTGTCATTATTTTTTATAAGGGGCCAAAATCGCAACATTTTGAAACTTAGAGGTCGAAAAGTGCAGTTTAGCCTTTATTTATTACTCCCTTTGTATTTTTATTTTGAGAGGCTCCCTTCGTATTTTATTATATGTCACATTAAAAAAAATTATATTTTATTATATATTACTTTACAATATTAATGCATTATTAACAATTCTTTTCCGAGTATATATTTTACCATTTATTACTCTTTCTATCTATTTGTTTATCTATTTCATATTATTATTAAGAGATAATTTTGTATATTCACTCATAATTTATCTTTCTAACACAAAATTAACTTCATTTTTTTTTTGTAGATAATACGATGGAAATGAAAAGAATCATTGAAATTCACACAAGTGGAGGGTCAAGGTTCGAACCCCAACCACAGTGTCTGTGATAACAATTTTGCCATTTTGTAAGTTGAGTTATGGCTTTTGGAAAATTTACATTTCTTAATATATGTGAAAATATCAAAACGACTTATAATAAAATAAAATATTGATAGAGTAGTATATTGTATATTTTACTGATTTTAATTTTCTTTTAAAAAGTCAAACTAGCTCGCCAAAATTAACATGGAGAAATATCAAACCTAAGATCTTGAGAGAAGAACACTCCAAAGTTGCAAGCCAATGTCATCATCTCAACCTAAGTGAGTTAGAATATTTAATAACAATAATAAATTATTCCCCTCAAAAACAGTAATAAATTATTCTTTTTACTTGTTTCTAGCCACCATTATTTGACATGTTTCATAACATCGGACATGGTAATTTTCATTAATTTTAGTTACTCAGTTTTCTTTCTTAATTTTCATTATTATTTTCATTGTTGTTTTTTTAAACGTTTTTTATATTATGCAGCAATCAATTAAAAATTAATTAGTTGATATGGTCAACTTCTAGCCTTATAAATATTTCCTCGTAGAACATAGTAATGTATGTACTATGATCAAGATGGACACAACAAGACTTATGCATCTCCAACTCGCACTGTTGGTCGTTTCTTCCATCCTTGTATCAGGTTAAAAACAATTGAACAATTTAAGCAAATTTTTTATACAGCAAATTTTCTCACATTTGTTCTAAAGTACATGTATTGTTTGTTTGTGTATGCAGATATATGCATAGAATTCGTTGCAGGAAGAATCAATGCTGAGATTTTATACCAGAAACTGGAATTCAAACCAACTCGAAATTGTCCCAAATGCAAAACAGATAAGAAATGTTCAAAATGTTGTGATGGTTTGGTACCTCCTCTTTATGGCGTTCCTGTATGCCGTAATTACACACATTGCGTTTGTTCTATACATTCAACTGTCCCCAATAATATTTCTAGTCTAACACCACCAATTGCTAATTGAGTTTTTTAGTATTGTAATCAGAGTAGTGATGTTTAATGCCACGAATTACACTTTAATGAAATGCAAGAATGTCGATTTTTCTTGTTATACTACTGGTTGGTCCAAAAGTCCAAATCTGTTTTTAAGAAAATCATGGGATTATGGTGAAAATTTATTATTCATCTAACCTTCATTTTTTTATTTGTTTTGTGTTCCATCATACCAAACATCATTTTTCTTATAAAGATATCCATAAAGCAAATAGAGTGAAGGATTGCATCTTTAACATCTCAAAAGGATCATGCCATTTCGCTTTGATTGAAGTTTTGTTTAACTCTTTTAAAGAAAAGACCTGTGGCTTCTAGGGTGAGACACTAATCAAGTGTCTCGCTAAGAACTATAATAAAAAATCATTGGAAAAAATGAGCTTAGAGATTCTATCATGCACCACATCACATTAGATATTTGAGTGTTACTTTTCCCACCCTAGGCCCTTCTCACGCGCCCTGCATAAATTACAATCAAGATCTTCGGAAAACAAAATCCGAAAACATAAAACATTGTCTGGATTACATATTCCGTACAGCTTCGAAGTATAAAAGGAAGTTCACCCCCAATTTTACAGTTTCACTTTTTACTCTCTCTCTCTCCCCCTCCTCTTATCCCAAATACCGAGACATCCCGCTGAGCATGCACCTCATGTGATTAATTTGGCGGAGATCACAAACCGCTTTCAGCATGCACTTGATCATGCGCTGACACCTGAGCAGTTGGGGCATCATGCAGTTCATGGTGTGGAGGCAGTAGATGAATACATCGAGTGATTTTATCACCATTCTCATCCACGGATGATTCTTCCTGACATGCGGGTACCGATGCCGAGGCCACCGGAGCGTGAGGTCCTTGATGCGCTTGCTGCTCAGGTGGATGGAGAGCATGGGTACATATAGCTTAGCGGAAGGATGAGCCGCATCAGAGGCCATGTTTATGTTGTGATATCCAGTGGTTTGGTGCCGCGAGGGTTTGAGGAATGGCAACATTTGGAGGATGTGTTGAAAGAGGTGCATGATGGGAAGGTTTACCGTCGTCGGGGAGCTACTGAGGGTGGCAGGGGTGCCAGAGGTGGCAGAGGTGGTGGCAGGGTGGTGGCGGTGGTACGGGTGTAGTTATAAGGGGTTGATTTTTACTGATGATTGTACTTTTTAATTATGTTATGTTTGAACATCTTGGATAATTTTTAGTGATGTAACATTTGGATAATTTGATGGTTATATTTGATTAATGTTATGTTTGAAAATTATGTTGTGTTGATAATTGTTATGTTATGAATTAGATTTTCTGTTATAACATATGGTCAAAGGCATGATATGTCGTTTAGAAGCAAGATAAATGCGCCAAAATAGAGGCTCAACCAAAACAGATAACTTCTGCTTCTATGTTGATGCAGTTCGGATTACATAATCTGGAAAGTTTAAACACTTTCCAGATTATGTAATTCGGAAACATCATTTCCCACCCCATTTGTTGACTTTCAACGGGGTGATTTACACATTTTGGATTTCACAATCCGGAAATTGTACAAACTTTCCGGATTATGTACTCCGAATCTATCCATTCAAAATTGGCATCAACATCCTCCAGGGTGGTTTAAGTGTCAAAATCCACGAATTTGTTCGGATTTCATTTTTCGGAAGTAGTTCAGATTATATATTCATGGCTAGGGGTATTTTTGGAAAAAAATAGGGCGCGCGAGAATTCCACAGGTTGGGAAAAGTAACACTATAGATATTTCTTCTTCTTCTTCTTCTTCTTCTTCTTCTTCTTCTTCTTCTCTCTCTCTCTCTCTCTCTCTCTCTCTCTCTCTCTCTCTCTCTCTCTCTCCCCTCTACATTCCTCACAAGTTTGAATATCGCTCTTCTATATTGGACGATTGCTTTACAGCGTATGCGACCTCCACTTTCTGAAGAGACTCACATTAACCACCGTTACATCCCTCACTTCCAAACCACCCTTTTCGAATGAATAGACAATTACACTCAAAATTGTAAGTTTCATCAAATACCCCCAACTTTAACAAAACTTAACAAATCCATGAAATTGCACAAATCAATCAATTTCACCCCTCCGTCCATTTCTTCCGTTTGAATCTGTGATAAGTCCGTTAACTGGCCAAATGACACCTCCACGTGAGACAAACATTATGACACGTCAGAGGTTTTTTTTTTTTTGCCTAGATTTGTTTTTCAAGTTTTTTTTCCTCATCGATAACTTCATCTTCTTCATATATAGTCCTAACTTCATCTTCTTCCTTATTCTTCTCCATCTTAATTTAGTTCCTTCTAAATCGTTTGAAAATGATGGGTGGTGGATTTGGATATACAAATCAAAGGAAAATGAAAGAAACAAAAAGTTCTTCTTCCATGGGTGAAAGCATGAACATTATTACCCTAAAATGCCACGGTGAACTCGTTGTGAGAGTTGCTAGAACTGAATCTATTTTTGGTAGGGAATTTTTCTCATGCCCATTTCCAAAGATAATTGAATCCTAATTTTAGTTTTTCCATTTTTTTCCCAAATTTGGTTCTCCCATTTTGTAATTTTAGGGATTTACCCCCTTATTATACCCTATTTTGAGATTTATTAAGTTGCTGGATAACTTTTATATGTTGGGTAACTTTGATTTGCAAGATCATAAGTACAATTATATTATCTTGTATGGGTTGATGAGGCCGAAGATTTGGGGTTGCTTAATGGAACACTTGATCAAGATGTCTAGAAGGCTGGACTGTTGGGTAAGAAGGCTAATTTGAAGAAAAAAAATGCATGTAATTATTGGCAAAATGGTGGTGATATTTGGAAATCACATTTGATGGAGAAAATACAAATTTTAACTCAGGATAGAAACAATGAAGAGGTGTGGAAGACAAGGCTATTGGATAGAATTGATGCATTGCCGACTGAAGTCAAGTGATTGAAGTACATGATAATATTGTTAGTTATGATTGAAATTCTTGGTTCACAATAGTTATCTAAATATGTATTGTGGTGGCTGAAGCACAAGGTTGCAAATGATTCTTTTGAGTTTGCTGGTTGGTGGCAACGCCCCTTTTGATTTTACATTGAATAAATAAATTCAATGACTCTGCTGTAATAAATGCATCTTGCATCTAGAGCTGAAAAGAATGTAGTATATCAGGACACTTGTTTGACATATTTTTAAAAATAAAATCCTGAAAATGAGTAAACCTCGAGATGAACACTGAATCAATTAAGAAGTTGATATAGTTCAAATGAATGAACTCAATGACATTGTCGTAATAAAAACATCTTACGTTTGCTAGTGAAAAGAGTGTGTATGAGGTCACTAGTTTTACTGCTTTTTAAAAATGAAAATCCTAGAAAGGAGTTGAAACACACTGTTTCATTATATAAGGAAAAGAAAAGAAATAAATAAGTAGTAATAATAATAATAATAATAATAATAATAATAATAATAATAATTATATATATATGGTAACACAACACACACGTGAGGGAAAGGAAAAAAATAAATAAATAAATAGTTAAATAATAATGATATTAAAAACAGAACATGGTGGAACCTTCTACAAAACACACTCCCTCCTATTCATTTCTTTCCCATCGTAATCCTCCCTGTTCCTCATTTTCTTCACTTCTTCCTTTTGCAATTTTTTTTTTCAAATCATGAAATCTATTCCAAAAATCAAGCACCCATAAGCAAAGCTATACATCTAAGTTAAGCTATTTCATAATACAAGTGAGGTTTGGAAGAATTTTAAGGTTAGGGTTTGAGCTTTGGTGAAGAAGAGGAGTACCCACTCTTAGTAATTGCTCATTGAGGTATATTTATCAACATACATTTCAATTAATACATAGTTAGACATGATTATTGAGTTAGAAATTAATTTTAGAGGGTTGATTATATATAACTCAACATATGAAAGTGATACATACTTTAATTTGATTTGAATGGTTCTATATAATTTCAGCAAAGTAGGCATATGTTATCAATAATGCTATAATATACATATACATAGTCAACTTGCATTTCATGGTCATTTAGTGCTACTACAGTTTTGGAATGAGTTTCTAATTTATGAGAAAATATTTTTGATGCTCAGATACGATACCGGACGCTTCACATGCTTCTCCTGGGGTGATTGGAGAGCACACTTAGTGGATTCGTCATAACTGTGAGTTGATGACGATCATTATCATATATTTTGATTATTGCTATCATTGGTATTTTGCTTATTTATATATAAGTATTTATTTAAACGGGGAAGCACAACCTTTGAATATTTTTCTCGTCATCGATATTAATATATACTCATCAAATTAGGCTACTTATGATTTATAAGTTATTAAATTTGAAATTGAGGTTTGGTTGCATATATTATGACATGAGTTTTGAGATATGGAGAAATACGGTTTTGAGATATATGTTTTTGGGAATTTTCGATATTAATATATACTCACTTTGATGCTACTTATGATTGATAAAGTTTTGGAGTTAAAATGGAGATTTGATTGCATATATTTTGTGCACTAGTTTTGATATGTTCCTAAAAAATTAGTTTTGACTAGTTTTGATATGTTCTAAAGCATGGTTTGGAATTTTGTTTTTTCGAAGATTTTGGTATTAATATGCACTCGATGTGGATTTCATTTGGATTACTTATGACTACAAGTGGTAGATTTTCAATTGAGTTTTGATGGTACATATTTTGATCCGATATGTTGAAAAATATGGTTTGTGAGACGTTTTGAGAATTTGTTTTGAAAATTATGGTTTTAGTGACGACGACCTAGGTGCACCTAGTATGTGATTTCAATTAGGTAGTGTTACCCCATTAGATGGAGCCGCCCCTATGGATAGGCCGCCATTAGGAGGAGAGGGCTATCAATGAGAGGCAAACTACCTAATGTTTTATCTTGGTTTTCGGGTGTCAAACATTGATTACGTTTGAACCTTTTAAACCGGTGATATCTTATTTTTTCTTGGGAAGGGAAAAAGTAAGCAAAACCCTTGAGAATCGAGGTCCGGGAGTTGTTTTCGCTACGGGAAGGTGTTAGGCACCCATAACGACTATAGTAACCTATAGGAACCGTCTTTAATTTCTACGCGCGCGCTTTTATTTTTAAATGCTATTTGAAAATGTTATTTACACCTAAGAATTTTCTAAGTGAAGAATTGGAGGGAGAAGAATGTTTTTGGATTTTTATTTTAGTTGAATTGAAGGAATTTTGTTCCTTGCCTACGTACCCGTTTAAGGGATCAAATCCACCGTAGTTCTCTCTCAAAAATGTTTTTGTTTTTGTTGGTTGATTTTAAGTTTGAAAATGGATTTTGGAAGAATAGAAAGAGGCCTCAAGGGCATGAGATTAGGAAATAGTGAGGTTGGATTAGTGAATTGCAAAATACGGTCAAAGTTTGATTATTTTCATTGAGGTTTGATTAAGAAAATGGAAAAGAAAATACAATGGGATATTGGATCCCAAGGTTTATTTGGAAAAGGTTTGAGTGAAGTTGTTCACATTTGTTTGGAAAATTGTTTTTTTCTAAGTATAAGTCCTAGGCATTCATCTAAACATACAATCCTAAACATACATCTAAACATGCATATTCTAACTATATAGTGATGTGTGTGCATGTGTCGGTGCTCGTGTCGGTGTACATTATTAGAGTCCATTGTCCTTTACATCATTGGCCTAGATACATTCTATGGCCTCTTTGCCAAGAAATTTAAAAGTGCATAAAGGAAAAATATTACAAAATTTCCTAAGTGTTTACATTCTAACTTTGGTACAAATCACATTGCAAGAAGAATAGAGATGAATATGAGATGAAATGAAGATGCTTATGATGAATATGAAACAATGAACAAATGGTTAGTAGCACAAGATATAAAGCAAGTCAAAGCTATCATAACAAAAGTAAGAAAATTAACATAAGAAAAACAAGCAAAAACAAATGTGAAATAGGCCTAAAAATCATCACCAATGCAAGGCTTGAATATGACCTATAATCCTCATACTTCAAAGGGTTTCCAAAGAATTTCAATTCACTTTTCACAAAGAGGATTAAAGGAATATACATTACCGAGCACTTAAGACAAAAATTAGGCAAATTTCACATTATTTATTCACAAACAAAACTTGGAACACAAGGCATTAATGAAATATTCACAAACAGCACCAATTTCATGGATTCAAAGTCACCATTTTCATAAAACTCATATAACAAGGTTCCATATCAAATATTCAAGATTAAGGGCCAAGATCATGCAAAATTTTCACAAGAAATCATCAAACAGTAACATAGAATCACAAGAAAACTCCACATATATTTTTATCAATTTTAACATGCAACAATTATCACAAAAATACCACAAAACTATCAAGAAATATGTATGAATTTTTTTGGAATTTTTTAGAGAATTTTTAGACACAAACACATGTAAAATTTCACAATTTTCAACAAAAAATGGTAAACTTTTAACAAGAAAATGCTACATATTTTTTAACCAAGATTTAACACATAAAAACACCAAAAAAATGTCAAGAAAATGATCAAGAATACATGAAAATTTTTTAGGAATTTTATCAAAGATTTTGAAACATGCGGGGGGTGTAAACAGCGAGAAATTAGTGAAACATGCAGGAAAAGGGGGGGTTCACGTAGCAGGCATGGCATGAGACAGTTATGGGCTGTAGGAAGTAGCAATGGGCTTGGGTAAACCCTACTGGGTCGGTTCAACCCATGGGTTTGGATAGTGGCATGGGTTAGTAGTAGTATATAAGCCTGCTTCTGCCAAATTGATTCATTCTTAAAATTAAATCCTCTCTCTACCATTAAACACAAAGAAAACTCTCTCTCTTCTCACTGAAACAGCTCACCGGAGAAGAAGGTGGAAGCGGTGGTCGGAGTTGCTCCGACGCGGTGGTCGGCCGGAGAGCCGCCGCGTCGGAGCTTTGTTTCCAAAAAAAAATACACCATCCAAACCCTCTTCTTCTCCTCTATTCAAATCTCTATTCAAAAATTCCAAAACAAAATCGCATGAAGCTAGATCTAACGAACAGGCCTCAAGAACGAAAATGCGAAATTACCTCCTCCCGGAAGCTTTCGAATCTCTGATGAGGATGATGATTCGGTTCTGCTTTGTTTCTGGACCTTTCACTCCTTCTTGCTGTTCGATTGATGAATGAAACTTCCAAGAAATCCTATGTGATCCAATGACGTTCTTGCAAGCACTGAATCCGTTATTCCTACAACTTGTATAAACGAAACTTCTAGTGGAACCAAAGGCAGAATTGTGATTCCCTTATGTGGATTATCATATAGAAATCGACCTATATACAGTAAGTGCTGTGCCGTTGGAATTCTGTGAAGAAAGATAAGGTGCTGCGAGCTTCCAATTGAGATAAAGGTGCTGCGAGCTTCCAATTGCACTTGCCGAAAGAATCACTTCACCAAAATCTGTCAAAATCACGTGATGATATCTACCATTTTGATCACGAAAAAGAACACCAATAACAGAAGAAGTTGCTGCAGAATTTGGTGATGATGTGAAGCAACTCTTCTTGAATTGTGATTTCAAAATTCGCGAATTTGAATTGTGGTTACGACGGTAGAATTGGTAGAGAAATTCGGTTAGGGCAGTGGAGTGTGGTGGTTATAGGTGATGAAGAAAGTTAGTTGTGGTGGTTGTTTGGGTGGAGAGTGGTGGTGGAAGGTTGTTATGGTGGTTTGTTAGAGGTTGAAGATGAAGTTGGTTACAGGAGAGAGAAAGAGGAAAAAGAAAAAAAATTTGTGACTTTTTTTGTGTATTTGTGAAAATAATTAGTGTAAAAAAATGATTGGTGTTGAAAAAATCACTATGGTTTGACTTATATAGGTGATGTGGTAAACTTGGACCAATGAAATAATGCCATGTGGCACTTGACTTGTAACAAACCTTTAAGAACCAATAACATTTGGACACATGGCACTTGGACTCTAACAAACTTAAAAGGGATTAAAATGCAAATAACAAAAGTACGAGGACTAAAACGAAAATTAAACTAAAATTGAATTGAAAAAAAGTAAATTGAAAATTAACGTAAAGCGAGACGATTAAAAACAACGAAGCAGATTAAAACGTATCAGAAATATTATGTGAAATGACCAAAACGCCCCTAGGGACTAAAATGACTAAAAACGACTCAAATGCAATTTTAAAATGATTTTTTAACAAGGGATTAAAGCAAGAGCTTATACAAGCGAATTAAAAGACTCAGAGACAATTTTTTAGAATTTAAACAGGGTTTTAACACATGAAAAGACTAAAATGCCCCTAGGGGCAAAACTGACTTAAAAATGACTTCAAATGCAATTTAAAAATGGATTTTGACATAGAATTGAAATGAAGACTTATTCAAACTATTTGAAAGGACTCAACCAAATTTTAAAAAGACTGAAAGAAATTTTAACACAGGAAATGACTAAAATGCCCCTAGGGGCTAAATTGACTAAAAAATGACCTAACTGATATTTTTTTGAAAAGAATTTTGACATGAGATTGAAACAAGGAAAGACCCAAACAATTTTCCGAGATTAAAATGAGTTGAATGCAGGAAATGACTAAAATACCCTTTTATGTGAACTTTGCAAATAACACTGAAATAAAATGCAAGGAAAGATGTAACTGATCAGAGATATATCAAATGACTTATAATGCAAGAAAAGAAGAATTGAATAAGTATTTTTAGGTCCAAAATTAGGGTATAACAGCTGCCCCTATTTAAGTTTCTTTGTCCGGAGAGTCAAGAGACGAAGTCTTAGAGTTGACGGGACGAAGATACTTAAATATTAACATTTGCACTGCTTTTGGACATAAAAATACACTTTCAGATTTTCAAACAAACACGAATGCCATGCAACATTTCATTTATGAATGCAAGACAATCTAACCGGAATCTACGGGCTGTGTCACACCACCAAGGGATTTATAGACATCAAGGTAGAAAGAACGGGCAACAAAATACACTTTCAGATTTTCAAACAAACACGAATGCCATGCAACATTTCATTTATGAATGCAAGACAATCGAACCGGAATCTACGGGCTGTGTCCCACCACCAAGGGATTTATAGACATCAAGGTAGAAAGAACGGGCAACAAATAGACAGGTACAAGCTGTTCTTTGGATCGAACTTGGCACTTGACCGGAAACATAGACATATAGGCAGATACAAGCTGTTCTTTGGATCGAACTTGACACTTGATCGGAAACATAGACATATAGGCAGATACAAGCTGTTCTTTGGATCGAACTTGACACTTGATTGAAAATACAAACAGATAGACAGACACAAACTGTTCTTCGGATCGAACTGGCCGTTTGGCTGGAGACATAGACAAAAGGGTTGATACAAGCTGTTTCTTTGGATCGAACTTGCTTGTTGGATTATCACCACATCATGTGGGAGAGTGCAGACTGTTCTCTTAGATCGAACTTGTCGTTTGACCGATAACAAAGCATAAGCTGGGTACAAACTGTTCTTCAGATTGAACTTGCCGTCTGACTGATAACAAAGCATGAGCTGGGTACAAACTGTTCTATCGAACTTGCCGTCTGACTGGTAACAAAGCATAAGCTGGGTACAAACTGTTCTTATCGAACTTGCCGTTTGTCCGGAAGCATAGGTATATAAGCAGGTACAAGTGGTTCTTTTTTGGATTGAACCTGGCACTTGACCAGCAATGAGATACCAATTGAAAGTCTGGCTTAACAAGATACCAATTGAGGGTAAATTGTTATTGACTTGATTTGAAAATAGACATGACCATTTTTGTTGGCCCAAGAGTAAATTGAGAGTAAATTGACATTGATTTGAGTTGAAAAATTGACATGACCATTTTTGTTGGCCCAAGAGTAAATTGACATTGATTTGAATTGAAAATTGACATTGGCAGAGACATAGACATAGACATTGGATTGGAGAGTTGCAATTGACATTGAAATTGGATTGAAATTGAATTGAAAATTGACATTGACATTGAAATTGGAATTGAAATTGGAAATTGACATTGGAATTGGATTGAAATTGGAATTTGACATTGAAATTGTCATTGGAGTTGGAAATTGGCATAGGAATTGGAATTGGAGATTGACATTGACATTGTCATTGGATGTCAACGTTGGAATTGGAGATTGACATTGACATTGTCATTGGATGTCAACATTGGAATTGGAGATTGACATTGACATTGTCATTGGATGTCAATACTGGAATATGAGATTGACATTGACATTGTCATTGGATGTCAATACTGGAATATGAGATTGACATTGACATTGTCATTGGATGTCAACATTGGAATTGAAAGATTGACATTGACATTGTCATTGGATGTCAATACTGGAATATGAGATTGACATTGACATTGTCATTGGATGTCAACATTGGAATTGAAAGATTGACATTGACATTGTCATTGGATGTCAATACTGGAATATGAGATTGACATTGACATTGTCATTGGATGTCAACATTGGAATTGAAAGATTGACATTGACATTGTCATTGGATGTCAACATTAGAATTGTCATGGACGTTGAGATTGCTTCGGACTTTGACATTTGAAATTGAAATTGGGATTGGAAAGTTGAGATTGCATTGAATTTGACAATTGAAATTGAGTTGAATTTGACAGTTTGACATTGAAATTGAGATTGGAATTGACATTGGAGATTGGAAATTGCTTCGAATTTGACAGTTGACATGATTGGAATTGAAGTTGGAGAGTTGAAACTTGCATTGAATTTGGCAGTTGAAAGTTGGAGGTGCAACATGTATGTATGGTATAGCAAGATCATTGGATGCATGAGCACATAAAATGCATGATTATGCATGTATGGATGCTTGAAATGCATGATTGATTGGCAGTTTGACAGAGAATTTTCACAAAGGCAGATGAAACATTGGAAGATTGGGCACGTAGTGGCTCGTGCTGCAACATATTCACAGGGGAAAAACCTCTTTTGGAGAGACCGTCGTTGGGAGACGTATCGAAACCATGGCTGAGGGCAATAAAACTTGTAAAGGAGGACCCTTGGAAGGTTCTTGGACACAGTTCGCCGTTGCTAGGCGTGTCAGTGCTGGGTAAACATTGGATGTTCGCATCTGTGGTCAATGCTTTTTCATTCTTTTCATTTTTCATTTTCAAACCCCACTTTTGCCTGAACCGCCCTTTCGGGTTTTCGATTCACCGGGGAATTAGATTCTTTTCATTGCCCCATTTTTGCCTGAATTGCCTTCATAGGTTGTCAATCAGCGGGGTGCTCATTTTTGCCTAAGCCGCCCTTTCGGGTTTTCAACTTAGCGAGCTTTTCATTTGCATTTTTTCATTTTTCATTTTCATTCTGTTTTTTCATTCTTGCCATTGACCACAGATCATCTCGGGAGGGGGTAACCTGCTTGTAACATGTATTGAAATAGACATTGACACTCATTTATTCATGCATGTTTCATTGAAATGTACCCTGTTGCTCATGTTTGTTTTCAAAATAGACAGAAAAAGATTTTCAATTTTCAAAGATGTTTGTTTCAGACATTGACATTATCAAAATAGAAAGAAAATGTTTTGTATATAGCATTGAAAGTGGAAAGAACATAGAATTCTAAACAGTAGAAAGGCTCAAATTGATGTAGAAGAGTGAAAGTCAGCCAAAGGCATGACTTCACGGATTTACAAAGCTTGGAAAATGGTAATTTTATTGGTTGGTGATACATTGAACACGATGACCGCTACATTTCATAGAAATTTTGAATTCACAAGTACAGAAGCCTCTGATGAAGACGATCATTGACAGTTGTAGATGCCCCAAGGGGTGATGGTGATTTGCCAGATATAGTTACTTGTCTTTTATCAACCTCATTTTTGCATGAACCGCCCTTTCGGGTTTTCGGCTCATCGAGGCGCTCATTCTTGCCTGAGTTGCGTACAATCTCAGCGAGCTCTTTCATATTCATTTTTTTTGTCCCTAACTTTTGCCTGGATCGCCCTTTCGGGTTTTCGATCCACCGGGAAGCGCATTTTTGCCTAGGCCGCCCTTTCGGGTTTTCGACCTACCACGCTGTTCTTTTCTTTCTAGACAAAGTATTTCTTGACTATATTGGCATTAACAGGATTTGGGAGTTCAACACCATCCATGTGTGTGAGAATCAAAGCACCACCAGAGAAAGCCTTCTTGACGACATAAGGACCTTCGTAGTTAGGTGTCCACTTGCCCCTTGGGTCGGGTTGCTGACTTATCCTTCTTTTCAATACAAGTTCGCCTTCCTTGAATTCTCGAGGTCGGACTTTCTTGTCAAAAGCATTCTTCATTCGCACTTGATACAACTGTCCATGAGCCATAGCATCCATACGTTTCTCTTCAATCAGATTCAATTGATCATAACGACTTTGACACCATTCAACCTCAGTTAACTTTGCTTCCATGATTACTCGAAGAGATGGAATCTCCACTTCCAGAGGGAGAACTGCTTCCATACCATATACAAGAGAGAAGGGAGTTGCCCCGGTTGAGCTGCGCACTGTAGTACGGTAACCATGCAGGGCAAAAGGTAGCATTTCATGCCAGTCTTTGTAAGTAGTGACCATCTTCTGAACAATCTTCTTGATGTTCTTGTTAGCGGCCTCAACTGCACCATTCATCTGAGGTCTATAAGGAGAAGAGTTGTGATGTTCAATTTTGAATTCTTCACATAAAGCTTGCATCATGCTATTGTTCAGATTGGAGCCATTGTCAGTGATGATTTTGTTGGGAACACCATATCGACAGATGATGTTATTCTTGATAAACTTGACAACCACTTGCTTGGTCACATTTGCATAAGAAGCAGCTTCGACCCACTTGGTGAAATAGTCAATTGCCACTAGAATGAAACGATGTCCATTGGACGCTTTTGGCTCAATTCTTCCGATCATGTCAATGCCCCACATAGAGAAAGGCCATGGGGAAGATATAACATTGAGAGCATGTGGAGGCACATGGATCTTATCAGCATAAATTTGACATTTGTGGCATCTTTTAGCATGTTTGTGGCAATCACGCTCCATAGTTATCCAGTAATAGCCGGCTCTTAACAGCTTTCTTGACATGGTGTGACCCGAAGCGTGGGTCCCAAAAGTACCGTCATGTACATCATGCATCAACTTCTCGGCTTCTTGCTTATCCACACATCTCAGCAAGACCATGTCATAATTCCTCTTGTATAGGATTTCTCCGTCCAGAAGGAATCTGCTAGCCCATCGTCTCAGAGTCTTTTTATCCCTGTTGGAAGCACCAGGTGGATATTCACGATTCTGCAAGAATTGCTTGATGTTGTAGTACCAAGGCTTTTTACCATTCACATCTCCATCAGCTTGATCTGGCATATTTTCAATGGTAAACACATGAGCGGGTCTATCAAGACGCTGCACTTTGATTACGGGCACATCATTCCAGTGATTGACACGAAACATAGAAGACAAAGTAGCGAGAGCATCAGCCATCTGATTTTCATCCCGAGGGATGTGGTGCAGCTCAACCTTTGTAAAGTATGTCAACAGACGTCTTGCATAGTCGCGGTAAGGGATCAGCTTCTCATGATGAGTCTCCCATTCACCCTTTATCTGATTAATGACAAGTGCAGAATCTCCATAGATATCAAGGTGCTTAATTCTCAAATCAAGGGCTTCTTCAATGCCCAAGATGCATGCTTCATATTCAGCTATGTTGTTTGTGCATTCAAAAGTTATTCGAGCGGTGAAAGGAATGTGGTGCCCCTGTGGAGTTACAATGATGGCCCCAATTCCTTTACCATAAACATTAACAGCACCATCAAACACTAAGCCCCATTTACTATTGGGATCTGGCCCTTCATTGATCAGTGGTTCTTCACAGTCTTTTGCTTTCAGATACATAATCTCTTCATCAGGGAAATCAAACTTAATTGGCTGGTAATCATCAAGAGGCTGACAAGCAAGATGCTCAGCAAGGATGCTTCCTTTGATTGCTTTCTGAGCTTTGTACACAATATCATATTCAGACAACAACATTTGCCAACGTGCAATCTTTCCAGTAACAGCAGGCTTTTCAAAGATGTACTTGATTGGATCCATTCGGGATATCAACCAAGTTGTATGATTCACCATATAATGACGCAGGCGTTTGGCAGCCCAAGCTAAAGCACAACAGGTCTTTTCAAGCATTGTATACCGAGTCTCACAGTCGGTGAGCTTCTTGCTCAGATAGTAGATAGCATGCTCTTTCTTACCAGTCTCATCTTGTTGACCGAGAACACAGCCCACTGAATCATCTAACACTGACAGATACATAATCAAAGGCCTTCCTTCCACTGGCGGGACAAGGATAGGTGGCTCCAACAGGTATTCTTTAATGCTATCAAAAGCTTCCTGACATTCATCATTCCATACAACAGGCTGATTCTTTCTGAGCAATTTGAAAATTGGTCCACAGGTAGTAGTCATGTGAGATATGAATCTTGAAATATAGTTTAGACGTCCGAGAAAACCTCGGACTTGCTTCTCAGTTTGAGGGGCCGGCATCTCTCTGATGGCTCGGACTTTATCAGGGTCAACTTCAATGCCTCTTTGACTGACAATGAAGCCTAACAACTTTCCAGATCTTACACCAAATGTGCACTTGTTAGGATTCAACCGTAGCTTGTACTTTCTCAACCTTTCAAACATCTTTCTCAAATACTCAACATGCTGCTCTTCATCACTTGACTTCACAATCATATCATCAACATATACTTCAATCTCTTTGTGAATCATATCATGAAACAGAGTTGTCATACCTCTTTGATAGGTAGCACCAGCATTTATCAAGCCAAACGGCATCACTTTATAACAGAATGTTCCCCACGGAGTAATGAAGGACGTCTTTTCTCTATCTTCAGGAGACATCCGTATCTGGTTATAACCGGAGAAACCATCCATGAAGGAGAACACTTTGGATTGAGCAGTACTGTCAACAAGCACATCAATATGAGGCAATGGGAAGTTATCTTTCGGACTGGCTTTATTCAGATCTCTGTAATCAACACACATTCGAACTTTCCCATCTTTCTTTGGTACTGGTACGATGTTGGCCATCCACTCAGGATATTCAGCTGTCATGAGGAAGCCCGCATCAATTTGCTTTTGCACTTCAGCCTTGATCTTAAGAGCCATGTCTGGACGAGACCTTCTCAATTTCTGCTTGACAGGAGGACATTCAGGTCTTGTCGGTATCCGATGTTCCACAATCTTGGGATCTAGACCCGGCATATCTTCGTAGGACCATGCAAAGACATCTGGATAATCATGGAGAAGCTGAATGATCTTCTTTTTCACCTTTGGCTCAAGTGCAGCACCAATCTTGATCTCTCGCTTGTTCTCTTCAGTACCCAGGTTGATAAGCTCAATCTCTTCCTGGTGAGGCTGAATGGTTCTTCTTTCTTGCTCAAGCAGTCGAGTGATCCCATACGGTATCTCTTCATAATCATCATCCTCATCTTCAGCTTCATATACAGGGAATTCAAAATTTGGAGGAACCATAGGGTCACTGTGTTCAACGGGTTTATTATGGTTCAATCTGCATAATATGATTGGGATGATTTTAGAAAAAGTTTTTCATGCAGATTTTTGAAATTAATAAGAAAAATATAGATGTTTTGGTTTTTTCTGGCATTACCATTATTTCCAAGAAAAAGGCACTAAAAAGTAAAAAAACAAAGAGTCGTGAGAAAAACGACAACTTTTATTGATAACGGCAATGCCGAAACAAACAGCCCTTACAAAGATATCACTTTCGCCTTGGGCAGAGCGAAAGGATTGTTATTTTGAAAACAAGAAACATGAGCAACAAAACACATTACATGGAAGCATGCATGACTAAAGGAACATCAAGGGCTTCCCAATTTCTCACAGTGCCTCCTGGTATAACAAAGGTAGGCACGTAACCACCTTCAGCAGCATCTTCAGTAATAGCATTGATGAACCCAGCACTGTAAAAGGTTCCTTTTGAAACAGCAGATGTCGGGGAGAATCCAAGGCCTTCTTTACGCTTGTTTTCCAAAATCTGAATCACTTTGCCCCAGCCAGCAGCTTGTCCTGCTTGAACAGCCTTCTGGGCGTCTTTCAGCGAAGCTATGCTAGCACCAGCTCTCCGGGGTTCTGCACCCTCAACAGTCAATCCTTGAAACGACGTCCCTTCAGCAGACTCTGCTTCAACACAAGAGAACGATGATACCTGGCTAACTAGATATGCTTCCTCACCATGCACAGTGACAATCTTACCATTCCTCATGAACTTGAGCTTCTGATGCAAAGTGGAAGTTACTGCTCCAGCGTCATGGATCCATGGTCTTCCGAGGAGACAACTGTAGGAAGCATTGATATCCATGACTTGGAAAGTAATTTGGAATGTCTCGGGACCAATGGTAATTGGCAAGTCCACTTCCCCGAGAACATCCTTGCGGGATCCATCGAAAGCTTTAACCAGATAGCTGCTACCCCTCAGAGAAATTCCATGATGGCTCAATTGCCTTAGTGTGGATTCAGGCATTACATTCAACGATGATCCAGTGTCCACCAAAACGTTGGATATCATGTCAGACCCACAGTGCACCGAGATATGTAGAGCCAAGTTGTGATGTTTCCCTGCTTCGGGGAGTTCATCATCACCGAATCCCAAGCTATTGCAAGCGGTGATATTACCCACTATTCCATTGAATTTCTCCACAGAGACTTCATGATCAACATAGGCCTGCTCCAGTATCTTCATCAACACCTTCCTGTGAGCTTCCGAGCTCATGAGCAGAGACAAGATGGATATCTTTGATGGGGTCTGCAGCAGCTGGTCAACAATCTTGTAGTCACTCTTCTTGATGAGCCTCGAAACCTCGTCCAGATTAGACTCTTTAATGGGCTGGCCCGAGGGGCTGGCACTCTCTTCCTCAAGGTTAGCCATGTTTCTTCTCTTGTACAATCTTGTCTGATGAACTCTGTCTGGTTGGTAAACTTGGCGAGCACGAGCCACTTTTCAGACTGCGGCGGACAAAACCAGGGGACAATGAGCACGGGAAGCCATTTGTGACCGATGAATGATGCATATGATGCATGATATGCAAATGCAAAAAGACTCTTTTTTTGTCGGAAGACTTGTCAAAGTGGTTGTGAACATCACGGAGAAACACGGTTTTATTTGAAAATCTTGAGCAAAACTAAAAGTTTAGTTGAGATGGTATCACTTGGTGTTCACATCCGTGACGTTCGAAAGATGACTTGTCTAAGTCCTCTGATAAATGCATGGAAAAAAGTTTATGCATGTATGCATGTATGCATGGATGCATGATTATGTTCAAGTTCGGAGAAAACATGGTGGGTTGAAGTTCAAAGTCGAGGAGTCATGGGTGGACACGGTGTCCGGTGGAACTAGGTCTTTAGGATAATAGTAACCGGGTTCTAAAAAGGTTCCCAAGTTGCAACCTCTCCGACGTATCTCATGGTGTCACGAGACAACTCTCGCTCCATGATTATACGTGGAAGGTCTAACTTGAGTGTAGTATCGCGTGACGACTAAAACTCGAGACGACACTCGGTTTAGCCTCCGCACTACGTCCTAGAAAATGGCCATGGATGGGTTTGGTTATCTACGGTTCATAGCGTCATAGAACAATTAGAAGTAAAGTGCCTAAACGCGACAACTCGCGCCGACAACATCACCTCCAAAATGCCTCAGCTATGTGGGATTGATCGCATAATCCAAAACACGAGGCAACCCCCGGAATGAATTGTCGATTATATCCCCCCTAAATCCTAAGTTCACTCAGCCCGGGTGCAGGACTTTTGATATTCTCACCCCACACGTTTGCAAGAAATTAAACATTTATTCACATAGGAAAGCAAGTAAAGGAAACAAGTAAAAATACAAGCGCAAGCGTAAAAATAAAGACTAGGCGTAACTCTCGAATCTCCCCAGTGAAGTCGCCAGCTGTTTTATCTTGGTTTTCGGGTGTCAAACATTGATTACGTTTGAACCTTTTAAACCGGTGATATCTTATTTTTTCTTGGGAAGGGAAAAAGTAAGCAAAACCCTTGAGAATCGAGGTCCGGGAGTTGTTTTCGCTACGGGAAGGTGTTAGGCACCCATAACGACTATAGTAACCTATAGGAACCGTCTTTAATTTCTACGCGCGCGCTTTTATTTTTAAATGCTATTTGAAAATGTTATTTACACCTAAGAATTTTCTAAGTGAAGAATTGGAGGGAGAAGAATGTTTTTGGATTTTTATTTTAGTTGAATTGAAGGAATTTTGTTCCTTGCCTACGTACCCGTTTAAGGGATCAAATCCACCGTAGTTCTCTCTCAAAAATGTTTTTGTTTTTGTTGGTTGATTTTAAGTTTGAAAATGGATTTTGGAAGAATAGAAAGAGGCCTCAAGGGCATGAGATTAGGAAATAGTGAGGTTGGATTAGTGAATTGCAAAATACGGTCAAAGTTTGATTATTTTCATTGAGGTTTGATTAAGAAAATGGAAAAGAAAATACAATGGGATATTGGATCCCAAGGTTTATTTGGAAAAGGTTTGAGTGAAGTTGTTCACATTTGTTTGGAAAATTGGTTTTTTCTAAGTATAAGTCCTAGGCATTCATCTAAACATACAATCCTAAACATACATCTAAACATGCATATTCTAACTATATAGTGATGTGTGTGCATGTGTCGGTGCTCGTGTCGGTGTACATTATTAGAGTCCATTGTCCTTTACATCATTGGCCTAGATACATTCTATGGCCTCTTTGCCAAGAAATTTAAAAGTGCATAAAGGAAAAATATTACAAAATTTCCTAAGTGTTTACATTCTAAATTTGGTACAAATCACATTGCAAGAAGAATAGAGATGAATATGAGATGAAATGAAGATGCTTATGATGAATATGAAACAATGAACAAATGGTTAGTAGCACAAGATATAAAGCAAGTCAAAGCTATCATAACAAAAGTAAGAAAATTAACATAAGAAAAACAAGCAAAAACAAATGTGAAATAGGCCTAAAAATCATCACCAATGCAAGGCTTGAATATGACCTATAATCCTCATACTTCAAAGGGTTTCCAAAGAATTTCAATTCACTTTTCACAAAGAGGATTAAAGGAATATACATTACCGAGCACTTAAGACAAAAATTAGGCAAATTTCACATTATTTATTCACAAACAAAACTTGGAACACAAGGCATTAATGAAATATTCACAAACAGCACCAATTTCATGGATTCAAAGTCACCATTTTCATAAAACTCATATAACAAGGTTCCATATCAAATATTCAAGATTAAGGGCCAAGATCATGCAAAATTTTCACAAGAAATCATCAAACAGTAACATAGAATCACAAGAAAACTCCACATATATTTTTATCAATTTTAACATGCAACAATTATCACAAAAATACCACAAAACTATCAAGAAATATGTATGAATTTTTTTGGAATTTTTTAGAGAATTTTTAGACACAAACACATGTAAAATTTCACAATTTTCAACAAAAAATGGTAAACTTTTAACAAGAAAATGCTACATATTTTTTAACCAAGATTTAACACATAAAAACACCAAAAAAATGTCAAGAAAATGATCAAGAATACATGAAAATTTTTTAGGAATTTTATCAAAGATTTTGAAACATGCGGGGGGTGTAAACAGCGAGAAATTAGTGAAACACGCAGGAAAAGGGGGGGTTCACGTAGCAGGCATGGCATGAGACAGTTATGGGCTGTAGGAAGTAGCAATGGGCTTGGGTAAACCCTACTGGGTCGGTTCAACCCATGGGTTTGGATAGTGGCATGGGTTAGTAGTAGTATATAAGCCTGCTTCTGCCAAATTGATTCATTCTTAAAATTAAATCCTCTCTCTACCATTAAACACAAAGAAAACTCTCTCTCTTCTCACTGAAACAGCTCACCGGAGAAGAAGGTGGAAGCGGTGGTCGGAGTTGCTCCGACGCGGTGGTCGGCCGGAGAGCCGCCGCGTCGGAGCTTTGTTTCCAAAAAAAAATACACCATCCAAACCCTCTTCTTCTCCTCTATTCAAATCTCTATTCAAAAATTCCAAAACAAAATCGCATGAAGCTAGATCTAACGAACAGGCCTCAAGAACGAAAATGCGAAATTACCTCCTCCCGGAAGCTTTCGAATCTCTGATGAGGATGATGATTCGGTTCTGCTTTGTTTCTGGACCTTTCACTCCTTCTTGCTGTTCGATTGATGAATGAAACTTCCAAGAAATCCTATGTGATCCAATGACGTTCTTGCAAGCACTGAATCCGTTATTCCTACAACTTGTATAAACGAAACTTCTAGTGGAACCAAAGGCAGAATTGTGATTCCCTTATGTGGATTATCATATAGAAATCGACCTATATACAGTAAGTGCTGTGCCGTTGGAATTCTGTGAAGAAAGATAAGGTGCTGCGAGCTTCCAATTGAGATAAAGGTGCTGCGAGCTTCCAATTGCACTTGCCGAAAGAATCACTTCACCAAAATCTGTCAAAATCACGTGATGATATCTACCATTTTGATCACGAAAAAGAACACCAATAACAGAAGAAGTTGCTGCAGAATTTGGTGATGATGTGAAGCAACTCTTCTTGAATTGTGATTTCAAAATTCGCGAATTTGAATTGTGGTTACGACGGTAGAATTGGTAGAGAAATTCGGTTAGGGCAGTGGAGTGTGGTGGTTATAGGTGATGAAGAAAGTTAGTTGTGGTGGTTGTTTGGGTGGAGAGTGGTGGTGGAAGGTTGTTATGGTGGTTTGTTAGAGGTTGAAGATGAAGTTGGTTACAGGAGAGAGAAAGAGGAAAAAGAAAAAAAATTTGTGACTTTTTTTGTGTATTTGTGAAAATAATTAGTGTAAAAAAATGATTGGTGTTGAAAAAATGACTATGGTTTGACTTATATAGGTGATGTGGTAAACTTGGACCAATGAAATAATGCCATGTGGCACTTGACTTGTAACAAACCTTTAAGAACCAATAACATTTGGACACATGGCACTTGGACTCTAACAAACTTAAAAGGGATTAAAATGCAAATAACAAAAGTACGAGGACTAAAACGAAAATTAAACTAAAATTGAATTGAAAAAAAGTAAATTGAAAATTAACGTAAAGCGAGACGATTAAAAACAACGAAGCAGATTAAAACGTATCAGAAATATTATGTGAAATGACCAAAACGCCCCTAGGGACTAAAATGACTAAAAACGACTCAAATGCAATTTTAAAATGATTTTTTAACAAGGGATTAAAGCAAGAGCTTATACAAGCGAATTAAAAGACTCAGAGACAATTTTTTAGAATTTAAACAGGGTTTTAACACATGAAAAGACTAAAATGCCCCTAGGGGCAAAACTGACTTAAAAATGACTTCAAATGCAATTTAAAAATGGATTTTGACATAGAATTGAAATGAAGACTTATTCAAACTATTTGAAAGGACTCAACCAAATTTTAAAAAGACTGAAAGAAATTTTAACACAGGAAATGACTAAAATGCCCCTAGGGGCTAAATTGACTAAAAAATGACCTAACTGATATTTTTTTGAAAAGAATTTTGACATGAGATTGAAACAAGGAAAGACCCAAACAATTTTCCGAGATTAAAATGAGTTGAATGCAGGAAATGACTAAAATACCCTTTTATGTGAACTTTGCAAATAACACTGAAATAAAATGCAAGGAAAGATGTAACTGATCAGAGATATATCAAATGACTTATAATGCAAGAAAAGAAGAATTGAATAAGTATTTTTAGGTCCAAAATTAGGGTATAACACCTAATTGAAAATGTTTTACTCTTGTTTTGAGTCGAGAGAAAAGAGCTATCCGTTAGATGGAGCCGCCCCTATGGAAAGGCCACCATTAGGAGGAGAGGGCTATCAACGAGATGGAGCTAGTTCTCGATTCACCCATTTTGATTATTTTTATTAAATTGAGTTGGCTATACTTTAAAAACATTTTGTTTTGAGTCGAGAGAAAAGAGCTATCCGTTAGATGGAGCCGCCCCTATGGAAAGGCCACCATTAGGAGGAGAGGGCTATCAACGAGATGGAGCTAGTTCTCGATTCACCCATTTTGATTGTTTTACGAAATGGAGTTTTCAATATATTTTTAAAGGCTTTACCTTGATTTTCGTCAATATATTTTTAAAGGCTTGTAATGTTATTTTCACCTCTTTACGATATTGGATTTTCGTTGAAGTATACTTATTTGATTGGAAATATTTAAAATGTGTGAAATTTCACGCGTATAAACGGTTGCATATTATTATAATTTTATACGGTTACTAGCTTTGTAAATTAAAATTATATTTGAGAAAATTAATTAATCGTGCCCTTGTGTGTTTCCCTTCTAGTTGGTAGTGGTTGTTGTCCCTCACTAAGTCCTCGTGACTTACTCTTTTATTTTCTATTTTTTCTTCAGATTCCTAAGCAGCTAAGTTGAAAGCTGCTAGCAGATTCAAAGTTTTTGCAGTGTCACTTTTGTAAGGCCCTCTTGGTTGGCTTCTCTTTCTATATTTATATTTCAGTGTCCATTGATGTATCTGCAGCTATTTGGTAGTCTAGGATATGATATTCTGAGTTGTACAAGTATGAGAAAAATGTTATTTGAGATACTGGATGATGAAACAGGTTTTTAAAACAGGATTCATATCTTGGAAATGTTGAATTTACAAGGGAAACTATATCGAAATTTTAGTAAATATTTTTGTTGAAGTGAAAACCAAAATTGGAATTGTTTTTATTTTATAGCTTGTCAAGTTGAATCAATAGGCTTGCCGAGCTAGAATGTTCTAGTTTGTGCGCCGGTCACGATTAGTATTTTGGGTCGTGACAAAGTTGGTATCAGAGCCCGGTTGTAGGTCCTAATAGGTGCAGACATAGAATGAAAATAGATTCTTGCTAGTAAATTGTGAACCGCGGCACCATTTACTTGCAAAATCTATTAGCATTCTATGGTAGTGTCACTTGTTGTCTAACCTTGTTATTTCTTTTGGTCTTTGATTGGTCTCACTCTGTTTGTCGTCTTGTCCTTTATTCGGTCAAATTTCTTTCATTTAGTGAGGGTGTCACCCATTACCAAGATCTCCACTAGAAAGGAAATTAATTCTTTATGGGTTTATTGCTCAACCTTAAAACCTTAGTTGAAGAGGTCGTGTTTCGGGACGTACTCGTGGTCGACGGAAATCAAATGATGGAGAATTTGCGTTCATGTCGACTAATGTGTCTTAGTTATATGAGTAGCTAGTGTTGAAGTGTAAATAGAAATGTGAAGATTGCTATAGGTATTATGACAACTTGTTTGGGGTTTCTGTTGGAAAGCAATAGGTTAACCTAAGGCAAACAAATCTTAACGGTCAATAAGAAGCTAGTTGATGAGAAAGCGAACAATCCACCTACATGGACTTAACCCTTACATTTTGTAAGTCTAGCGTGTGTAAGGATCCACTGAAATTCGTTGATAGTGTAGAGAGGTTATGAAGGGCATTAGGGTGCTCAAACATAAGGACTTGGGAGTTTACTTCATGTAATTTGGAGGGTGTAGTATATGACTCGTTTGATACACTTACACGTGGAAAATAAGTAAGATCACCTCTGTTACAATGAATTGAGATCTTTTGATTGTTTATGGCTAGTTTACTTATAGAAAGTGTTTGGGATGAATTAGCACATGAGTATGAAAATCAGAACAAATTGAGGTTATGCCAATTTTAGAGTACAAAACTTGTTTTACAGAGATTCGAGACATGATCCTCACCCTATCATAGAAGAGATGCGTGTCAAGCGGTTCATTAGAGAATTAGGAGAATATTTAAGTGAATTTATGTTTGGATCTAATTGCACTACCTTGGGGAAGTTTCAAATTTGATACTTTAGATTAGGCAACAAAACCTTAAGGGATGCAGTAAACAGGATTCTTGCAAGAAACAAGTTGAATGAACATACAATAATTGTTATAATCGTTGTGTTGAAGTTATATTTCGGTCATTAGGACAACAAATAGTAATATCATAAAAAGATGGATCCAGTAGATAAATTATTGGGCACTATGCAGAGTCGTAGATTAGATCATGGATTATATATATAATCCACTTTCCGTTAGAGTATTTTTGATTCTGTAATAGTTGGTTCCACTCTGGAAATTGTTTCAAAGATAGTAAATTGTGCTTTTAATATGGTCAAGTAGGTAAATAAATAAATAAATGGATCGTTCTTGGCAGCTACGACACATCCATTAGCTAGTCTTGTATGAACACCAATAGCTTTAGTATAGATTTTTGATAGGATTTGAGTATGAATTGGTTGTATGTCTAGTAAGCCACCTTAGCCTATCATAACTAGGTAGTGAAAGTTGAGATATTGGGTAATCACTTTTATCCTTTTGAGGAAAACTTGGTTAGGTACCATATCATTTAACCTCAAGTTTAGGATCTAACAAGTTATTGAAGAGAGGTTGTTAAGGATAATTGGTTTTCATCAGGGATATACTAGTGAGTTCAGAAGAATTAAAAAGGGTCCAAAGGTGTGTGTGGATTTCCTAATTTGTTTTCCTGAATAGTTTCCCAGATTGCCACCTGATAAGGAGATTATGTTCTCTATAGACTTGGTTTCCAACACTTATTGACATCAATACCTCTTGATCAAATAGTTAGCAAAACTTTAGGTGTTAAGGGTGAAGCTACATGATTTTCTCAATAAGAGATTTATTCACCCAAATTGTTTTCCGTAAGGAGCCCTAATATTGTTTGTAAGGAAGAAAGATAGATACATGTGATTATGTGTAGTTCATAAACAAGTGAATAAAGTGGCAGTTAGAAATAAATGTCACTTACACTGCATTGACGAGTTGTTTGACCGACTGCAAGGAGCTCTGAGTTTTTCCAAGATTGATTTGTAGTCTAGGTACCACCAGTTGAAAGTTAAGAGGGATCTTATGTCAATGACACTTCTTTACGCATGCTGCAAGCATTATGAAATTTTGGTTATTCCTTTTGGGCTTATTAATGCTCCCACATCTTCTTATGGGTTTGATGAGATGGGTTTTAAACCATTCTTAGGTCAATTTGTGATTGTTCATTGATGAAAATTTTGTTTATTCCAATAGTAATGAAATACATGAACCAAACTATCCTACACACGATTTGAATGCGTTACCAATGATTTTTGCTCTTAAGGCTTGAAGGCATCATCTATATGACAAGACTTAGGAAATTTACATGACCAAGAGAGTCGTAAGTATATCTTTCAACAACGAGGTTTAAATTCAAGACAAAGAAGGTGGATAGTGCTCTCTTGAAAGAAAAAAAAAATAATAATAAAAAATTCGATTGCCTAGACTTGTATCATCTTAGAAAGGCAAATGTTATTGTAGATAATTTTAGTAGGATGCCTATGAGTAGTCTTGCCCAGTTAGCAGAAATGAAGAGGCCCGTACTTAAAGAATTACAAGAGCTTGCTGTAAATAGAATTCAACTGAAACTTGAGCATTCAAGGACATTATTGACCATGTGTAAATTTGTTCCACCATTGTTTATGACATCCGGGACGTGAGGAACGGTAAGATTCCTTAGGTGATTTCAATGGTGTTTTTGTGGTTAAAGTCTAGGTTATGAGTTCCGAATGTTGGTAATGTATGTAGAAAGATACTAGAGAAGGCTCATCATTCTTGTTATAGCATTAACCAATGTTCTAAATGAAGATGGATGTAAAAGATTTTGCCTCTTTAGTGCTTGATGTGCATAAGTAAAGGTTGGACATCAAAAGCTTGTAAGTTTACTTCAGCTTGTTGAAATGTGTGAATTAAAGTGGGAATGTATTGCTATGAATTTCATTACAGGTTTACCAATAACTCAAAGGGTTATGACTCGTTGTGGGCGATTATAGACCAGTTAACAAAGTTTTCACATTTCTTATTTGTGAATAATATTATAATATTGCACCTCAGTCTTCTAGGATTTATTTTGGATGATATTGTCACCTTGCATGATATATTGTTGTCGATTATCTCTGATCGTAAAGCTCAATTTACCGTTCAGCGTTGGAGGTCCTTATGATATAGATATGTGACTCATTTGAATGTGAGAACAACCTTCATTCTAGGAATGATGGAAAATTTGGGAAAAAATATAGGGATCCTAGAGGATGTGCTTCGTACATTTGTTCTTGAACTTTGAATAATTTAGGATCGATATTTGTCTATGATGGAATTTGGATATAACAATAGTTACCAATCTAGTATTAAGATGTTAACCTTAGAGGATATGTATTGTAGGTAGTGTGACCCCTTACATAGGATGGTTAGAAGCTTGAGAAAATTGATTCAAGATGTCATTTTAAAGGTTAAATTGATCCTAAGATCATTAAGTAATAGCTTAGAGTAGGTAAAAAACTTATGTTGATAAGAGGTGTTGCCTTTCAAAGTTCACAATTGGAGAACATTTATCTTACAAGTATCACTAGTGAAATGAGTTTGTAGTGTAGTATAATGGCAAATACAAGTCCAAGGTACATTGGGACGTTTAAGATTTTGAAGAGAGTCGGACATGTAGTTTATCGTTTGGCACTTCCATTGGATAATTCATGTAGTCTTTCAAATAGCTATGTTTCGGAAGTACCTTTATAACCATTCTCATGTGATTAGTCATGAAGATGTGCAATTGGATAAGAATTTGTCATACACCGAACATCCGGTAGCTATAGTAGATAAGGAAGTGAGACGTTTACGCTCAAAAGATATTGTTTCGGTGAATGTTCTTTGGAAAGGACCGTCCGGCGAAAAAAAAAACCACTTGGGAACCTGAAGAAGTAATGTGTGAAAAGTACCCACATTTATTTAAAAATCCAAGTTAGTGGTATTTATGTGATGATCAAAATTCGAGGACGAATTTTCTTAAGGGGGGAAGATTGAAACACACTGTTTCATTATATAAGGAAAAGAAAAGAAATAAATAAGTAGTAGTAATAATAATAATAATAATAATAATAATAATAATTATTATTATTATTATTATTATTATTATTATTATTATTATTATTATTATTATTATTATTATTATTATTATATATATGGTAACACAACACACACGTGAGGGAAAGGAAAAAAATAAATAAATAAATAGTTAAATAATAATGATACTAAAAACAGAACATGGTGGAACCTTCTACAAAACACACTCCCTCATATTCATTTCTTTCCCATCGTAATCCTCCCTGTTCCTCATTTTCTTCACTTCTTCCTTTTGCAATTTTTTTTTCAAATCATGAAATCTATTCCACAAATCAAGCACCCATAAGCAAAGCTATACATCTAAGTTAAGCTATTTCATAATACAAGTGAGGTTTGGAAGAATTTTAAGGTTAGGGTTTGAGCTTTGGTGAAGAAGAGGAGTACCCACTCTTAGTAATTGCTCATTGAGGTATATTTATCAACATACATTTCAATTAATACATAGTTAGACATGATTATTGAGTTAGAAATTAATTTTAGAGGGTTGATTATATATAACTCAACATATGAAAGTGATACATACTTTAATTTGATTTGAATGGTTCTATATAATTTCAGCAAAGTAGGCATATGTTATCAATAATGCTATAATATACATATACATAGTCAACTTGCATTTCATGGTCATTTAGTGCTACTACAGTTTTGGAATGAGTTTCTAATTTATGAGAAAATATTTTTGATGCTCAGATACGATACCGGACGCTTCACATGCTTCTCCTGGGGTGATTGGAGAGCACACTTAGTGGATTCGTCATAACTGTGAGTTGATGACGATCATTATCATATATTTTGATTATTGCTATCATTGGTATTTTGCTTATTTATATATAAGTATTTATTTAAACGGGGAAGCACAACCTTTGAATATTTTTCTCGTCATCGATATTAATATATACTCATCAAATTAGGCTACTTATGATTTATAAGTTATTAAATTTGAAATTGAGGTTTGGTTGCATATATTATGACATGAGTTTTGAGATATGGAGAAATACGGTTTTGAGATATATGTTTTTGGGAATTTTCGATATTAATATATACTCACTTTGATGCTACTTATGATTGATAAAGTTTTGGAGTTAAAATGGAGATTTGATTGCATATATTTTGTGCACTAGTTTTGATATGTTCCTAAAAAATTAGTTTTGACTAGTTTTGATATGTTCTAAAGCATGGTTTGGAATTTTGTTTTTTCGAAGATTTTGGTATTAATATGTACTCGATGTGGATTTCATTTGGATTACTTATGACTACAAGTGGTAGATTTTCAATTGAGTTTTGATGGTACATATTTTGATCCGATATGTTGAAAAATATGGTTTGTGAGACGTTTTGAGAATTTGTTTTGAAAATTATGGTTTTAGTGACGACGACCTAGGTGCACCTAGTATGTGATTTCAATTAGGTAGTGTTACCCCATTAGATGGAGCCGCCCCTATGGATAGGCCGCCATTAGGAGGAGAGGGCTATCAATGAGAGGCAAACTACCTAATTGAAAATGTTTTACTCTTGTTTTGAGTCCAGAGAAAAGAGCTATCCGTTAGATGGAACCGCCCCTATGGAAAGGCCACCATTAGGAGGAGAGGGCTATCAACGAGATGGAGCTAGTTCTCGATTCACCCATTTTGATTATTTTTATTAAATTGAGTTGGCTATACTTTAAAAACATTTTGTTTTGAGTCGAGAGAAAAGAGTTATCCATTAGATGGAGCCGCCCCTATGGAAAGGCCACCATTAGGAGGAGAGGGCTATCAACGAGATGGAGCTAGTTCTCGATTCACCCATTTTGATTGTTTTACGAAATGGAGTTTTCAATATATTTTTAAAGGCTTTACCTTGATTTTCGTCAATATATTTTTAAAGGCTTGTAATGTTATTTTCACCTCTTTACGATATTGGATTTTCGTTGAAGTATACTTATTTGATTGGAAATATTTAAAATGTGTGAATTTTCATGCGTATAAACGGTTGCATATTATTATAATTTTATACGGTTACGAGCTTTGTAAATTAAAATTATATTTGAGAAAATTAATTAATCGTGCCCTTGTGTGTTTCCCTTCTAGTTGGTAGTGGTTGTTGTCTCTCACTAAGTCCTCGTGACTTACTCTTTTATTTTCTATTTTTTTTCCAGATTCCTAAGCAGCTAAGTAGAAAGCTGCTAGCAGATTCAAAGTTTTTGCAGTGTCACTTTTGGTAGGCCCTCTTGGTTGGCTTCTCTTTCTATATTTATATTTCAGTGTCCATTGATGTATCTGTTTCTATTTGGTAGTCTAGGATGTGATATTCTGAGTTGTACAAGTATGAGAAAAATGTTATTTGAGATACTGGATGATGAAACAAGTTTTTAAAACAGGATTCATATCTTGGAAATGTTAAATTTACAAGGGAAACTATATCGAAATTTTAGTAAATATTTTTGTTGAAGTGAAAACCAAAATTGGAATTGTTTTTATTTTATAGTTTGTCAAGTTGAATCAATAGGTTTGCCGAGCTAGAATGTTCTAGTTTGTGCGCCGGTCATGATTAGTATTTTGGGTCGTGACAGGAGTGAACCTCGAAATGAACAGTGAAGCAATTATTAAGATGATATATATTAAATTAATAAATTCAATGATATTTCCGTAATAAAAGCATATTATATATTCAACGAAAAGAATATGTATGAGAAGGATATGACGTCACTAATTTTACGTCTTTTTAAAAAGTAAATCATGGAAAGGAGAATGTAACACCCATACTAGACGTATCTAGAAAGTCTAGTGTGTGTGTTAGTTTAGTATTGGATACATTAAAAAATTTACAACATAAAAACTTCGGATGAATATCGTACACAACAAATGCATCCTTGAATATCCATAACATGCTGCAGCTGGTACGAACGAACACTTGCTGAAACATCCATCCGGTCACTAGCTAGCTAATCCATCCTGCTATCTGAAACAAATAAGGATTGGGATGAGACATAATGTCTCAGTGAGTTCCACCTAATCCTAGGCTATAGGCAACCACGGGGGAAACCTACGCTCACCACATGTCTACAATACAACCTGCCGGTTGATTATACGTATGTGGGGACTTGCTTTCTTAGACGGTCGTGCATACTAGGGCCGTCATATATTCTTAACTTGTTATAGGCTTCTCTTCTATACGTGTCATGACGGTCAAGGGGAAACTAAAACCGCATTGCCAGAATACACTCTATGCATCAAGGCTCTCATATACCTCTATCATGACACGATTCTAAACCGGACGATTAGGGGAAACCTACGATCGTCATCGGCATATCTTTCTATACTTGCTTCTACTTGCTTAATATGTTGTAACTACAACATATCATCTCTTATCACAAAGTGATTCTTGCTATCTTACTACTTCTTGACGAACTACGCCAAGTCTCTACTTGTTCTTGACGATCTACGTCAAGGCTCTATGACATAGCCTATAAATGTATGAACAATATGCATAGTCAGCTTCATTGATTATGTTAGCGTGTAACAAACAACATTATCTGAGTTCATTTTATGGATTAGTCCCGAGTGGAGTAACCCTGGAAGTTAATCTCTTACTACCAGTGAAGTGCTTAGCAAGAGCGCACCGAACTCCCTTAGTGACGTGTGGGTCCCTTACGGCTTACCCCGTTCCCCTTGGAGAACCTTTTATATCCAACCTTGGAAGGAATATAAAAGACACGGCACCTTAACTTAGTGAAATGCGGCTCCCTTGCGGCTTAACCATTCCCCTTGGGGAACCCCTTGAATTCACTTTGGATAATAAGAGACATGACACTCTTATCTTATAAAGTCTTAGTCTTATGAATGTATGAAGGTTAAACCTATTCATACTATCTCTTTTACCTCGGATCTTTAAACGATCCCACTTAAGGTAACTTAATGCTTGCTTATCTTACTTTGCGAATAGTTAATCTAACCATCCACAACTTAACAATAATGAACCTATGCTTGACTATCTAGTTCTCGATAACTATACCGAGGCTCTAGTTCCTTCCCTTTCCCTAAAAGATTTACTTTCTACCCGATTCATATCATATTATTCTCTCGCTTACCATGCTTGAATATACTTCCCAAGTACTTGCTTTATTTTTTAAGAAAGATGTCTTCCAAAGATTAACATCTAGGATCTTGGTTTGAGGGGTTCACTTTTGTAAAAAGACACTACGGAGAAAGCCGCCTCGCGAATCGCCATGCCTGCCAAAAGCAAGCAAAACAATGAGATTTCTCACTGCCTTACTCGCCATGGCGATTAGATTCACTGGGGAGGCGAGCAGTAGCTCGCAACTGCGAGTTGGAGGTGAGTAAACCTCCAGTTCTGGAGGTCTAGCTCGCTGTGGCGAGAAGTTACTCACTGTGGCGAGTTAAGACAGTCCAACACCTTCAAAAATGGTATTTTTCACTCAAAAATCTCAAATCCAAGCATCCCAAAGCTTATAGTGACTCTAGTGGTCATAGAAAACCTGTAAAACAGCCTCAAGACAAGTATTCACAAGTATAGAAAGCATTGCAAGAAAAGGGCAACTAATCTTATACTTATAAACCCTAAGATACATATTATCCTTACAAGAAAAACACATAATCCCAAAGGGTGGGAAACTATCTAAGGAACTCACCAATACAAGATTCTTAGGGCAGCACCAAGTCCAAGCTTAAACAAGTCCAAACCATAGCTCTTGACTCCAAAATAAACCCAAGCTTCCATTCATATCCGTTGTTGTTTCTTGCTTGGTTCACCAATTCCATGAACATGCTCAACATAAGCTCCAAAACAACAATCTAAAGCCCTAACTTCTTGCTTAAAACCAAACCCTAAATTTTGAATCTTTCCTTGAGAGGAGAAGTAGAGAAGTCAAACAAAATCCAAACTTCTTTAAGTTCAAAAGATCAAAAGGGAACATAGTTTAAAAGCTAACCAAGGAAAGATGAAGATTTAGGAAGGTTTGGTGGAGAAGAAGAGAGAGGGGCGTGGTTGAGGAGAGAAGGAAGAGAGAAAGTCTTGGCCAAAGACAAGAGAGAGAATGGATAATGAAAATGAGATATTTTGGGGCCAATCTTCAAATAAATATCCTTTTCCGTGCAATTACCAAATTGCCCTTGCCTCTAACGTGTTAAATCCGATTCTGACACTTAATCCGTAATTAGCAGACATCACTTGAAAAATATTTCCCTCAAACCTTCTTTCGAAATATTCATTCCCTCAAACGATCAACTGGTAATATTCCGATACTAACAGGCGGGATATTATAGAGAACCTCGGGATCATCAATAGAGGAGTTAAAGAAGTTTATGTAGATTTAGTGATGAACATCAGTAGGTAAAGCACTAACATGTGATTGTGGTGTAGTCTTCCAAGGATGAAAAGAACATGTGATTATTGCTTTTTAAAAAGTAAATTGTGAAAATGAGCATACCTCGAGATGATCAACCAAGCAATTAAGAAGTTGATCTAGATTATGTGATGAAAAACATGTTTTGAGATTTGACATGAGTATAAACATTATTTTTTGAGGAAGAGATTCATCATCAATTATGATTCTACTCAACTCGAACAATTAATCTTTGCAGTTATTCGTATAAGATATTCGATTCACACTAAAAATACAATTCACAAGTAATATAGGTAATGAATGATTTATTTATTACTACCTCCGTATTTTTATTTTGAGAGGCTCCCTTCGTATTTTATTATATATATGTCACATTAAAAAATTATATTTTATCATATCACTTTACAATATTAATGCATTATTAACAATTCTTTTCCTAGCATAAATTTTACCATTTATTACTCTTTTATATCTATTTGTTTATCTATTGTTTCATATTATTAATAAGAGATAATTTTGTAATATCACTGATAATTTATCTTTCTAACACAAAATTAACTTCATTTTTTTTTTGTAGATAATACGAAATGAAAAGAGTCATTGAAATTCACACACAAGTGGAGGGTCAAGGTTCGAACCCCAACCATGACGTCCGTGCTAACAATTTTGCCATTTTGTAAGTTGAGTTATGACTTGTGGAAAATTTCTTTTCTTAATATATGTGAAAATATCAAAACGAGTTATAATAAAGTAAAGTATTGATAGAGTAGTATATTGTATATTTTACGGATTTTAATTTTCTTTTAAAATGTCAAACTAACTCACCAAAATTAACATCGAGAAATATCAAACCTAAGATCTTGAGAGAAGAACACTCCAAAGTTGCAAGCCAATGTCATCATGTCAACCTAAGTGAGTTAGAATATTTAATAACAATAATAAATTCTTTTTACTTGTTTTTAGCCACCATTATTTGACATGTTTCATAACATCGGACATGGTAATTTTCATTAATTTTAGTTATTCAGTTTTCTTTCTTAATTTTCATTATTATTTTTATTGTTGTTGTTGTTGTTTTTCTAAACGTCTTTTTTTTTATATTATGCAGCAATCAATTAAAAATTAATTAGTTGATATGGTCAACTTTTGGCCTTATAAATATTTCCTCGTAGAACATAGTAATGTATGTACTATGATCAAGATGGACACAACAAGACTTATGCATCTCCAACTTGCACTGTTGGTCGTTTCTTCCATCCTTGTATCAGGTTAAAAACAATTGAACAATTTAAGCAAATTTTTTATACAGCAAATTTTCTCACATTTGTTCTAAAGTACATGTATTGTTTGTTTGTGTATGCAGATATATGCATAGAATTCGTTGCAGGAAGAATCAATGCTGAGATTTTATACCAGAAACTGGAATTCAAACCAACTCGAAATTGTCCCAAATGCAAAACAGATAAGAAATGTTCAAAATGTTGTGATGGTTTGGTACCTCCTCTTTATGGCGTTCCTGTATGCCGTAATTACACACATTGCGTTTGTTCTATACATTCAACTGTCCCCAATAATATTTCTAGTCTAACACCACCAATTGCTAATTGAGTTTTTTAGTATTGTAATCAGAGTAGTGATGTTTAATGCCACGAATTACACTTTAATGAAATGCAAGAATGTCGATTTTTCTTGTTATACTACTGGTTGGTCCAAAAGTCCAAATCTGTTTTTAAGAAAATCATGGGATTATGGTGAAAATTTATTATTCATCTAACCTTCATTTTTTTATTTATTTGTTTTGTGTTCCATCATACCAAACATCATTTTTCTTATAAAGATATCCATAAAGCAAATAGAGTGAAGGATTGCATCTTTAACATCTCAAAAGGATCATGCCATTTCGCTTTGATTGAAGTTTTGTTTAACTCTGTTGGAACATTGGTGTGAATATGGAAAGAAATTGGAAGGTTGGAAGATTAAACACCAAGTTATTAAACTTTGATCTAGCGTTGTGTGAATTAAAAAAAATAGAATGTGGGGGTCCCACATAAAATAGAACACACACATTAGTAGTGTTTAAATAGTGGTATTTAATTTTAAATACCTGATAAGAATGAAAATAATTATTATTATTTTTATTCATGGATATCACTTCCCATAATTTTAGCTTATGTTGGTTGTGACAAGATTGAGAATCCAACTGAATTTCTTATCTTTCCTTCGTTAGTGGATTTGTTTCTTTTTTAACTTATCCGATTAGTTTGTTACTTGAGCTAATCTGTGAGTTGCTTAATTTTTAAGTTTACTTAATTATTAAGTTTCTCCAAATTAGTTACACACTCTCCCTATAAAAGGAGAGTTCACCTAGTTCAAAAAACACACCGAAATTCACAGTTGATGCTTCCTGTGTCTTTCCTCTCTTCTCCCTCCTTCGACTTGTGTTAACAAGTCCTTCTCCTTTTTCTACTCCTTTCTGTCCCTTCGGAATTAAGAGTGTTCTTAAGACCATAGTCCCTTTTCGGTTTAATGTCCCTTCGGAATTAATAATGGTCTTAAGTTCATAGTCCCTTCCATATTTTTATGTCCTTCGGAATAAATAATAATTTAAGATCATAGTCCCTTTTCGGTATAATGTCCCTTCAAAATTATGAATGATCTTAAATATATTCTTCTTCGATTCTTGAAGAAGTTAAACGTTAGAGTGGTGTAAAACCATATTTGAGTGATCATAGTATCATAGTTGGAGAAATTAAAGTTAGAATGGTGGTAACACCATATTTGAGTGGTCTTAGCACCATAATAGAATGGTAATAATACCATATTAAAGTGGTTTCTGTATTAAAGAGTGGTCTTAGTACCATATTTGAAGGTGTAAATCTCGAACGATTTTCTACAGTGCAGTAGTTAACCGCACAGTTGTAGCTGGGCTTGTTTTATCCTGGAGGCGGCGTGGTTGATAGTCTGCCTTGCACAATTTTGGGCAGTGCCACGAAACTTCTTAAAGAGAGCGACCTGGTCGTGACTCAACCTAGTAACAACTTCGGTAGATAAAAGAATTTGGAAATCCAAATACAACAGTTTGGAAATACCAAAAACAACAATTTTAAGACGTTTCGATTTGCTATGTCTACCGAAGAAGTTACATATTGAGGTTAAGTTGTCCCTAAATACATTAAGGATAAATCAAGCTATAAAAATGCATCCTTCGACTGAAACAATGAAGTGAATGTTGTTTCAAACAACAACACTAAAAATTTAAATACCTTGAATCCGTTTGAAATTTGGAATGTGAGCTCTTGTTACTAACAAGAAAATAATTTGTTACTAATTTGGCTTCATCACGTACTCTTGTTACTAACAAGAAAAATAATTTGTTTCATTTGTTACTAAACAGTAACAAGAATTACAATGATAAGTTTTTTTTATAAAACTTAATACTCTTACGTGATGCATTTTTCAAACAAATTACGTGAAGTTCCATAAGCTTATGCATCAAATTACACCATTGGCAAATTGGGTATACATAGTCGCTGGTCAGCATATTAAAACAACAAGAATTTATATGAGAAATTTGTTTCAAATATTTCATATAAAAATAAGAAATCTGAATTTCAGATTTCTATGGAATAAGACTGAGTTCATTCAGACTTAAAAAGAGATTTGTGTACCATGCATTCTTGTGGAAAAAAGACTGCGCCTTTGATGACATGTTCGAAATTAAATTCTCCTTCTATTTTATAAGTTTTGTGATTTTAATATTTGACATATCAAAATTGATCACGAACAAGCTTTTAATTTTAAATTTGAGTAACTTGGACTTAATTCCAACGTTATATGATTAGACAATTTTATTTTTTGCAGTCAAGATATATGAATCAAAAGTTCATATAAATCAGAATTTAGAGAATATGAATCTCTAAACATAATAAATTATGATATGTGTGAATTTGATGACACATAAATTAGAAATGATAAAATGATGTTTTTATCATATTTATTGATGACTGTGAATTTTGGAAAATAAATTTTTTTTTTTTAAACAAAGGAGCCTTGCCAAGACAGCAAGACCCTAAAATATATTAAAAAAAGAAAGAAATATACAAAATAAAGAGGGGGGACAAAACAACCAAAACCCTCCAACAAAATACACCAAAATTAGCGAAACCTAAAATAAGGTAAGCCTAATCTATTTCTAGTAAAAGCTTCCCTAATTTGAGGAGGCAAATTGTCCCACCAAAAAGAAGTATTCAATGCGAGCCCTATGTTAGCAAGCAAGTCCGCGCAATGGTTCCCTTCCCTATAAACATGCGTAACAAAAAAAGACATAGAGGATATCATATGAATGCAATTCCCCCATCGGTTTCTGAGATGGCAAGGCACAATGTTTTTGTTCTTGAAAGCTAAAGTAACCAGAGTAGAATCAGTTTCAAGCCAAAGCTTGTCCCAACCTTTTTGAGCTGCTAATTCAATATCGTACATTGCACCATTTAGCTCAGCAATAAGAGAGTTTGTGACACCCAAATTATAAGCAAAAGCACCCAAAAATTCACCATTGTTGTCTCTATATATACCTCCACAAGAAGCAGTACCTGGATTTCCAACAGCTGCTCCATCAATGTTGCATTTGATCCAGTCAAAAACCGGCGGCTGCCATATGATTTCTATGATTCTAGGTGCATTTCCATAGTTGATTTTGACAGAAAATGCATTTAGAAGAACAAAATCAGATATGGATGAGTTAGCTACACAATTTGAGTTGTTTCCTGTTAAAGTTGTAGCTGAGATAATGAGGTTGATAGCTGCTCTCACATTAATCTTCTTGTTGTTGAATCTGTGTTGATTCCTACAAAACCAAATAATATTTATAACATTGATCACAGCTGCCAGAACCACAATCTTGCAAAGAGGGGACCAGTTTCTCTGGCAGGTTAGAATCGCCTCGTGAATTGAAGAAAACTTGCAATTAACTTTGATAATAGATTCCAGCCAATTCCATAAAGCTACGGCATATGTGCAATCTATAAAAATATGAAAAGTTGTCTCTTGGTTCTTGCTACACAGGCTGCACATAGAAGGAAGTTGGCAACCTCTCAATGTAAGATTCTCATCTGTTGGTAACTTGCCGTGTAATGTTCTCCAGATCATAATGGATTTGGAAGGAGGAATAGCAGAGTTCAATTGATATGCTTGAATGTTCAATTTTTATAACGAAAATTGAAATTTATGTTGGCTAGAGTACCAAAGTCTAAGAACAAAAATTCTAATTAAGAAATTTTTGAAGAAAAGACAATCCAACTTGTCTTATTTTTGAACTTGGGATTGTCTGGTCTGTATTTGGATTCTGGACTCCAAGAGAGATAAACTCACTAGTAGAGCCTATGAATGTGTATTCATCGGGTATGCGATAAATAACAAAAATATAGGTTTTATAACCTAAATGTTAAAGTGATCATAGAATTTAAAAGATGTCGATTTCTATGTAAATGTTTACCCCTTTAACTAAAGAATAGTGGGGGCACTAGTGGGGGCTCTAATGGGAGCACGGCATTAGTGGGGGCAAAATAAATTCCCTTCTAAAAATTAAGAACTATTGGGGGCACTATATCTAATTGTAACGCCCGTCTTAATTATTTAATTAATTCGATGAAGTTTGGAATATATTTATAAATATATGCTTATATGATTTATGATTTAAGTGATTTACATGATTGATATGTGTGAATTATATGATTTAATAAATGAATTATGAGGAGTATATGATTTTGTGAAGTTGTTACGTTGGGTGACTTATTTTATTATTTAATAAAATAAGATTTGAAAATAAAATAAATATTAAAGTTGTGGGGCTGTTTTATAAATTTAGAGAGTTTAGTGGTTAAGAGGAAAAATAGAAAGAGTGGAAGAAGTGTTAATAAAATAGCTCAAAGTAGGCAATTATACTAATATACTTTTTTTAGAGGAATTATATTATATTATATTATATTATATATATATATATATATATATATATATATATATATATATATATTGAGAAGAAAGGAATAAAGACGGAAGTCAATTTTTGTGTGACTTGATGCCCACTCTCCACACCAATTGATTTCCCATGGTATATATATGTATGTATCTTACCCGTGCTTCTTCTCGCTCCCAAAAAAAAAAAAATAGCCGCAAAACAAATCCCTAAATCATATAGAAGCAAACACTAGCGGCGGCAGCACAATTAGAGAAATAAAAGAGATGATAGAATAACAAGTTTAAGGAGCAGCACAGTTACGGAAATCAAGAGTGAAAGAAGGATCAATAAGGGGAACCGATGCACTCTTTCATGAGTTTCTATGAAGAAAAAAAAACACGACCTTTTAAGTTGCTTGGATGCGCTATTGCTTTAAAGTTCATTATGTTGTGCGAAAGCTTCATACCAAGGTAAGGGTGAGACTAATTTTCAATACTATTAAGGATATAATTCTGTAGAATAAATTTAGCATAATTAGGTTGAGGTTTTGTGAGATTATGAGAATTAGGGTTTGAGTGAGAATTGATGATTAGGTGAAGAAAGGGCTTTTGTTTTCCATTGTTTTTCATAAATTTTTCTTGCTCTAATTATTGCCGTGATTATATGTTGAACTTCATGTTAAATTCGTGTTCTTTGTTGTGGCTTGATGTATACATATACACATATGTAACTGCGATTATTTTTCATCCATGATTATTTGTTCTATCGATGCCTATTTGTTTCTTTAATTGATCGATGCTTTTGTATTCATGGATCCTGTAGTTAAAAATATTTGTGTATTTAATTTCAGTTGTCGATGTCCTTCCTATCTGAAAATTGTGTTTGCATACCTTGACTTTTATAATAGTTGTACCTTGTGTTTTCTTTTTATTCTGGTTAAATCCAAATTAAGGGAATTATTTGCTTTATGCCATATATGTTCTCTTCCAACCAATTTGTTTTGCTATTGATACATATGTCGCATGCATCAATTACACGCATGAAGCTATACCAAAACTTGAATGGTATTAATATTGTCTTTATAGGAAAATTATATTATTAATAAATTGATAGATGCTGATATATACATGTATATGGTCTCATATCCCTTCAAAAGAAAACATATGAATTGGAGTAGATACTTTTCTAGCCGTGACAATCTGGATCCAAGTACTTATAATGTTGAACTTTTGTTTCTTTGAATTACTAGCTCTATTAGTCGGAAGTAATTTATATGTATGTTATTCGATTTATTAACTTATATGTAGCATAAATGCCTTATGAAAGATGTCGCCTTATAATGGAGATTCAAATTTTGACCTTGCTGCACTTCTTTAAATTTATTTGCAACTAGTTCATTATATTGACAATTATTTGTGACCTGTAGCTATTCTTTTATTAAAGGTACAAAGGTATATTATTATTTTAAGGAAAACGTGATGCAGCCATGCTAGAGCATATATGAATAGGATACAAATTAGCATTTTATCCTTGTCATGTTAATTAATGTGTTATTTGAAGATGCATGATTTTAAGATGTGTAATTGATAATGATGCTATTTGGAAGATGTGTGATTTAAACGTGTGTTATTTATGATGCTTATGTTGATGCGATGTTTAAGATGTTGATGTCGATCGTTTGATGCTGTTGACCATTAATGTCATAAAGTTGTAAGTGTCGGTCTAAGTTGTGAAGTCGTAAGAAGTTGTCCAAATTATTGGAATCATATAAGTTGTTTAAGAAGTTCAAGATGTCTAAGTTGTTGGAAGTTTGAGTTCATTGCATACTCATTAAAGTTGGGGGCTTTAGGCCCGGCAGCCTTTGTGCTCATTAAAGTTGGGGGCTTTAGGCCCGGCAGCCTTTGTGCTCATTAAAGTTGGGGGCTTTAGGCCCGGCAGCCTTTGTGCTCACACGTTGAAGAGCCTATTATGCTCATTTTGTTGTTGATTGGTGCCACATGCACTTGCATATCAAGAAGTTTCATGATGTTTAAGTTGTCAAGTTGTTGTTGAGTTGATAGAGTTGCATGGTTAAAGATGAGTTGTGTTGTCAAGTTGTTGTTGAGTTGATAGAGCTGCATAGTCAAAAATGAGTTGTGTCGTCAAGTTGAGTGTTAAGTTGATTATGATTTGAGATGAAAATTAATAATAGTATTTGATGATTGTATTTGTTATGAAATGAAAAATATGCTAAGTGTTAATTGTTGAGATGTTATTAATGTTTAACTTGTTAAATGCATTTTATTGGATTATATGCTTAATGTATTGATTATGAAATCTCACCCCTTCTGCGTATATGTTGCCTCGACCGTGGGTAATGTGCAGGTAATAAAGATTAGAGGCGTTCGTGAGTGGACTCCTCACTTGGTGTCTAGGTGCTCTGATACGTAACGGGATGGGGGCTTGCTTTTACTTCTATTCCTTACGTGTCTCTTTTATGAACTAATTTATGAGATTTTCCAATAAGGCCTGCGTGCCAAGACTTTTAAATGTTGAACTATTTTCCGCTGCAACAGTTTTAAGATTTTCATGATGTTGAATTTGAAGGATAATTATTATTATCCATTTTATGATTTAAATGAAGTATGTGACATTCCGTTTGTGATCAAAATACTCTGATTTTAAATGAAATTTTATAAGTTGGGAAAACGGGGTGTTACAATTGGTATCAGAGCAGGTCGGTCCATCCGGCCAAGTAGTGAGTCGAGTTGTGTCGTTTTACAGTTTTGTGCTGTATTTAAGTTGTGCTTATTGTTGATTGTTATGTAGAGAACCAATACCTGGTATGAACTAGTTGGAGTACAACCATGTTCGTATTAATTGTTTTAGTATCGATGTACTTTTCTTCCGCCGAAGAAGAAAGTGGAGCAGGGTTTTTGTCTACTAAGCAGCTGAAGCAGTTAGCACGAGATGGAATTTGATGTTTTCGTTGATGGCGTCACTGTCTATTGAGAACCAAACAGTGAGTGATAAGTTGCAAATTGTGTGAGGATTTCCCGAAGTTTTCCTGAAGAGAATTGTTGTTTGATCTTACCGGCACATCAGGAAGTGTCTGCCGCCGAAGAGAGAAGTTGAATTTTCCAATGACCTTGTTCCGGGAACGAATCATGTGTCTATGACACCTTACCGTATGTCGGCATCTGAGTTAGCTGAGTTGAAGAAACAGTTGGAGGAATTGCTGGATAAGAAGTTATAAGACTGAGTGTTTCACCTTGGGAAGCGCCAGTCTTGCTAGTAAAGAAGAAAGATGGAGTTGCTTGAACAGTTCAGAGACTTGAGTTTGGTTTGCGAAATGTCGCCAAGGAGTGTGAATTGGGGATGTTGAAGATCAACAATGAATTTTTGGATAGTATCAGAGAGGCACAGAAAGTGGATGTGAAGTTTGTGGACTTGTTGGTTGCTAGTAATCAAACTGAAGATGGTGACTTTAAGGTCGATGATCAAGGTGTGTTGAGGTTCCGAGGTAGGATTTGTATTCTAGACAATGATGAAATAAAAAAAAATAAAAATAAAAAAAAAGATAATTCTGGAAGAGAGTCATAGGAGTAGCTTGAGCATTCATCCAGGAGCTACAAAGATGTATCATGATTTAAAGAAGTTGTTTTGGTGGTCAGGATTGAAACGTGATGTGGCACAATTTGTGTATTCTTGTTTGATTTGTCAGAAATCGAAAGTAGAACATCAGAAACCTGCTGGGTTGATGACACCGTTAGATGTACCAGAATGGAAATGGGATAGTATATTCATGGATTTTGTGACGAGTTTGCCGAATATTCCTAAAAGGAATGACGCAATTTGGGTGATTGTTGACAGATTGACGAAGTCGGCACATTTCCTTTCGATTAATATTAGTCTTCCTGTGGCTCAGTTGGCAGAGATTTATATTCGAGACATTGTGAAGTTACATGGTGTTCCTTCGAGCATTGTATCAGATAGAGACCCAAGATTTACTTCTAGATTTTGGAAGAGTTTGCAAGAGGCTTTAGGCTTTAAGTTGAGACTGAGCTCGACTTATCATCCTCAAACAGATGGTCAGTCGGAAAGAACGATTCAGTCACTTGAGGACTTGTTGAGAGTTTGTGTAATTGAGCAAGGTGGAACTTGGGATAGTCATCTCCCATTAAAAGAGTTCACATATAATAACAGCCATCATTCAAGTATTGGGATGACACCTTTCGAGGCTTTGTATGGTCGGAGGTGGAGGACTCCGTTGTGTTGGTTTGAAATAGGTGAAAGTGTGGTTCTAGGACCAGATATTGTCCAGCAAACTACTGAAAAGGTAAAGATGATACAAGAGAAGATGAAGGCATCGCAGAGTCGACAAAAGAGTTACCATGATAAGCGTAGGAAGGACCTTGAGTTTCAAGAAGGAGACCACGTGTTCTTAATAATTACTCCGATGACCGGTGTTGGTCGTGCATTGAAGTCAAGGAAGTTGACTCCAAAGTTTATTGGTCTGTATCAGATATCGGAAAGAGTTGGAACGGTGGCATACCGAGTGGCTTTACCACCGCATTTATCGAATTTGCATGATGTGTTTCATGTATCGCAGCTGAGGAAGTATGTTCCAGACCCATCCCATGTGATTCAGAGTGATGATGTGCAAGTTAGAGACAACCTTACGGTGGAGACTTTACCTTTGAGGATTGATGATCGCAAGGTGAAAACGTTGAGAGGCAAAGAGATACCTCTAGTGAGAGTTGTTTGGAGTGGAACGACTAGTGAAAGCTTGACGTGGGAGTTAGAGAGTAAGATGCTGGAGTCTTATCCAGAGTTGTTCGCTTGAGGTAAATTTTCGAGGACGAAAATTCTATAAGTTGGGGAGAGTTGTAACGCCCGTCTTAATTATTTAATTAATTCGATGAAGTTTGGAATATATTTATAAATATATGCTTATATGATTTATGATTTAAGTGATTTACATGATTGATATGTGTGAATTATATGATTTAATAAATGAATTATGAGGAGTATATGATTTTGTGAAGTTGTTACGTTGGGTGACTTATTTTATTATTTAATAAAATAAGATTTGAAAATAAAATAAATATTAAAGTTGTGGGGCTGTTTTATAAATTTAGAGAGTTTAGTGGTTAAGAGGAAAAATAGAAAGAGTGGAAGAAGTGTTAATAAAATAGCTCAAAGTAGGCAATTATACTAATATACTTTTTTTAGAGGAATTATATTATATTATATATATATATATATATATATATATATATATATATATATATATATATATATATATATATATATATATATATTGAGAAGAAAGGAATAAAGACGGAAGTCAATTTTTGTGTGACTTGATGCCCACTCTCCACACCAATTGATTTCCCATGGTATATATATGTATGTATCTTACCCGTGCTTCTTCTCGCTCCCAAAAAAAAAAAATAGCCGCAAAACAAATCCCTAAATCATATAGAAGCAAACACTAGCGGCGGCAGCACAATTAGAGAAATAAAAGAGATGATAGAATAACAAGTTTAAGGAGCAGCACAGTTACGGAAATCAAGAGTGAAAGAAGGATCAATAAGGGGAACCGATGCACTCTTTCATGAGTTTCTATGAAGAAAAAAAAACACGACCTTTTAAGTTGCTTGGATGCGCTATTGCTTTAAAGTTCATTATGTTGTGCGAAAGCTTCATACCAAGGTAAGGGTGAGACTAATTTTCAATACTATTAAGGATATAATTCTGTAGAATAAATTTAGCATAATTAGGTTGAGGTTTTGTGAGATTATGAGAATTAGGGTTTGAGTGAGAATTGATGATTAGGTGAAGAAAGGGCTTTTGTTTTCCATTGTTTTTCATAAATTTTTCTTGCTCTAATTATTGCCGTGATTATATGTTGAACTTCATGTTAAATTCGTGTTCTTTGTTGTGGCTTGATGTATACATATACACATATGTAACTGCGATTATTTTTCATCCATGATTATTTGTTCTATCGATGCCTATTTGTTTCTTTAATTGATCGATGCTTTTGTATTCATGGATCCTGTAGTTAAAAATATTTGTGTATTTAATTTCAGTTGTCGATGTCCTTCCTATCTGAAAATTGTGTTTGCATACCTTGACTTTTATAATAGTTGTACCTTGTGTTTTCTTTTTATTCTGGTTAAATCCAAATTAAGGGAATTATTTGCTTTATGCCATATATGTTCTCTTCCAACCAATTTGTTTTGCTATTGATACATATGTCGCATGCATCAATTACACGCATGAAGCTATACCAAAACTTGAATGGTATTAATATTGTCTTTATAGGAAAATTATATTATTAATAAATTGATAGATGCTGATATATACATGTATATGGTCTCATATCCCTTCAAAAGAAAACATATGAATTGGAGTAGATACTTTTCTAGCCGTGACAATCTGGATCCAAGTACTTATAATGTTGAACTTTTGTTTCTTTGAATTACTAGCTCTATTAGTCGGAAGTAATTTATATGTATGTTATTCGATTTATTAACTTATATGTAGCATAAATGCCTTATGAAAGATGTCGCCTTATAATGGAGATTCAAATTTTGACCTTGCTGCACTTCTTTAAATTTATTTGCAACTAGTTCATTATATTGACAATTATTTGTGACCTGTAGCTATTCTTTTATTAAAGGTACAAAGGTATATTATTATTTTAAGGAAAACGTGATGCAGCCATGCTAGAGCATATATGAATAGGATACAAATTAGCATTTTATCCTTGTCATGTTAATTAATGTGTTATTTGAAGATGCATGATTTTAAGATGTGTAATTGATAATGATGCTATTTGGAAGATGTGTGATTTAAACGTGTGTTATTTATGATGCTTATGTTGATGCGATGTTTAAGATGTTGATGTCGATCGTTTGATGCTGTTGACCATTAATGTCATAAAGTTGTAAGTGTCGGTCTAAGTTGTGAAGTCGTAAGAAGTTGTCCAAATTATTGGGATCATATAAGTTGTTTAAGAAGTTCAAGATGTCTAAGTTGTTGGAAGTTTGAGTTCATTGCATACTCATTAAAGTTGGGGGCTTTAGGCCCGGCATCCTTGTGCTCATTAAAGTTGGGGGCTTTAGGCCCGGCAGCCTTTGTGCTCATTAAAGTTGGGGGCTTTAGGCCCGGCAGCCTTTGTGCTCACACGTTGAAGAGCCTATTATGCTCATTTTGTTGTTGATTGGTACCACATGCACTTGCATATCAAGAAGTTTCATGATGTTTAAGTTGTCAAGTTGTTGTTGAGTTGATAGAGTTGCATGGTTAAAGATGAGTTGTGTTGTCAAGTTGTTGTTGAGTTGATAGAGTTGCATGGTCAAAAATGAGTTGTGTCGTCAAGTTGAGTGTTAAGTTGATTATGATTTGAGATGAAAATTAGTAATAGTATTTGATGATTGTATTTGTTATGAAATGAAAAATATGCTAAGTGTTAATTGTTGAGATGTTATTAATGTTTAACTTGTTAAATGCATTTTATTGGATTATATGCTTAATGTATTGATTATGAAATCTCACCCCTTCTGCGTATATGTTGCCTCGACCGTGGGTAATGTGCAGGTAATAAAGATTAGAGGCGTTCGTGAGTGGACTCCTCACTTGGTGTCTAGGTGCTCTGATACGTAACGGGATGGGGGCTTGCTTTTACTTCTATTCCTTACGTGTCTCTTTTATGAACTAATTTATGAGATTTTCCAATAAGGCCTGCGTGCCAAGACTTTTAAATGTTGAACTATTTTCCGCTGCAACAGTTTTAAGATTTTCATGATGTTGAATTTGAAGGATAATTATTATTATTATCCATTTTATGATTTAAATGAAGTATGTGACATTCCGTTTGTGATCAAAATACTCTGATTTTAAATGAAATTTTATAAGTTGGGAAAACGGGGTGTTACACTAATCACATTCATGTAATTATAAATAGTTATGAAAACATCATACGAGATGTTATAGAACCTCAAGGAGGTAGGAAAGCTAAAATTGCTAAAGAGTAAGAACTTGGTTTATACATTGGAAGAAGATTCATTAAGCCTTAAAGAAGTTATATCCTCATTGGATGCTGAATTATGGCAAAAAGCAATAAACGATGAAATGAATTTTCTAGAGTCTAACAAAAACATGACACTTGGTTGACTTGTCTCATAGTTGCAAAACCAACCAGTTGTATTTGGATTTTGGAAAAAAGGAACTAAAACCTGATGGTACGGTTGATGAATACAAGGCTCTCCTTGTAGTAAAAGGTTTTAGACAAAGAGAAAAATATAGACTTCTTCGACATTCATTCACCAGTCACGAAAATCATATCCATAAGAGTACTAGTCCCTTTAGCCGCCGTTCATAACTCGATAGTACTCCAAATGGATGTGAAAGTTGCCTTTTTATGGTGAACTAGAAGAAGAAATCTATATTAAACAACCTAAAAGTTTTGTGATTCATGGACAAGAAAACAAGGTCTGTAAGTTAGATAATTCTTTGTGAGGTCTAAAATAAACTCTTAAGGAATGACTTGAAAAATTTGACATTCTAATGCTATCGAATGAGTATAAAGTGAATGAAAATGAAAAATAATATTTGCATGATCATATGTCTCTATAAAGACGAGTTGCTCGTATTTGATTTAAAGATTCATGTCATGAATTATGTGAAATCATTGTTTATCAATAACACTGATAAGAAAGACCTAGACAAAGTTGAAATAATTCTTGGTTTCAAGATTACTAGATCAGAAAAAAGAACTTTTTTGATAAATCTCACAAAAATTGAGAATTGTTAGAGACGATAATTAAGGCATGAACACATAAAGGATTAGAGAGCTAGCTACTCTCAAAAAGAACGGTTAAACTAGATCATGTACGTACTGATAAAGAATTAGTCAATCCTTTGACGAAAGGAATTACTAAAAAGAAAGTCCTAAACACATCCAATAGGATGAGACTAATGCCCAAAGGTCACAAGTGATGGTAACCCGACCTACATGACTGGAGATCCCAAGAAATAGGTTCAATGGGTAAATAACAAGTCACAAGTGATAGAACATGCTATGATAAAAGTAAGAAAGCATGATTCCTGCAGCGATAGAAGGATGAGATAATAGAAACTCTTAATGAGATCTATACTCTATTTGGAGTGGAGTACATAGCTACAGGAGTACTCTTGATAGATTCACCTATACGAATGTGGAACTAAGGGTCGGTTCCTATGGAATTCGGGGCAGAATACCTAGAGCGTTCGTTAAACCGGGATACACGTGCAAGGCCATAAACGCACGGGCTTTTAGAATACACCTTATGAAAAGGGTTGTGTGCGGATTCTATGTCTGAGATAGAGTTCAATGCTGTAAGCAACTCTTGTAAATTGGAATATTAACCGCTATGAGAAGGTTCAAGTTGTAGGTGACACCTTTGTTTATTAGCAACCTTATGGAAACGTTTTGACGTTATTAATGAAACCATTTTTTAAATTCAAGTGGGGGATTGTTGGAACATTGGTGTGAATATGGAAAGAAATTGGAAGGTTGGAAGATTAAACACCAAGTTATTAAACTTTGATCTAGTGTTGTGTGAATTAAAAAAAATAGAATGTGGGGGTCCCACATAAAATAGATTACAAACATTAGTAGTGTTTAAATAATGGTATTTAATTTTAAATACCTGATAAGAATGAAAATAATTATTATTATTATTTTTATTCATGGATATGACTTCCCATAATTTTAGCTTATGTTGGTTGTGACAAGATTGAGAATCCAACTGAATTTCCTATCTTTCCTTCGTTAGTGGATTTGTTTCTTTTTGAACTTATCCGATTAGTTTGTTACTTGAGCTAATATGTGAGTTGCTTAATTTTTAAGTTTACTTAATTCTTAAGTTTCTCCAAATTAGTTACAAACTCTCCCTATAAAAGGAGAGTTCACCTAGTTCAAAAAACACACCGAAATTCACAGTTAATGCTTCCTGTGTCTTTCCTCTCTTCTCCCTCCTTCGACTTGTGTTAACAAGTCCTTCTCCTTTTTCCTTTTTCTACTCCTTTCTGTCCCTTCGGAATTAAGAGTGTTCTTAAGACCATAGTCCCTTTTCGGTTTAATGTCCCTTCGGAATTAAGAATGGTCTTAAGTTCATAGTCCCTTCGATATTTTTATGTCCTTCGGAATAAATAATAATTTAAGATCATAGTCCCTTTTCGGTATAATGTCCCTTCAAAATTATGAATGATCTTCAATATATTCTTCTTCGATTCTTGAAGAAGTTAAACGTTAGAGTGGTGTAAAACCATATTTGAGTGACCATAGTATCATAGTTGGAGAAATTAAAGTTAGAATGGTGGTAACACCATATTTGAGTGGTCTTAGCACCATAATAGAATGGTAATAATACCATATTAAAGTGGTTTCAGTGTTAAAGAGTGGTCTTAGTACCATATTTGAAGGTGTAAATCTCGAACGGTTTTCTACAGTGTAGTAGTTAATCGCACAGTTGTAGCTGGGCTTGTTTTATCCTGGAGGCGGCGTGGTTGATAGTCTGCCTTGCACAATTTTGGGCAGTGCCACAAAATGTCTTAAAGAGAGCGACCTGGTCGTGACTCAACCTAGTAACAACTTCGGTAGATAAAAGAATTTGGAAATCCAAATACAACAGTTTGGAAATACCAAAAACAACAAACTCTTTTAAAGAAAAGACCTGTGGCTTCTAGGGTGAGACACTAATCAAGTGTCTCGCTAAGACCTATAATAAAAAATCATTGGAATAAATGAGCTTAGAGATTCTATCATGCACCACATCACATTAGATATTTGAGTGTTACTTTTCCCACCCTGTGCCCTTCTCACGCGCCCTGCATAAATTACAATCAAGATCTTCAGAAAACAAAATCCGGAAACATAAAACATTGTTTGGATTACATATTTTGTACAGCTTCGAAGTATAAAAGGAAGTTCACCCCCAATTTTACAGTTTCATTTTTTACTCTCTCTCTCTCTCTCCCTCTCTCTCCCCCCTCTCCCTCTTATCCCAAATACCGAGACATCCCGCTGAGCATGCACCTTATTTGATTAATTTGGCGGAGATCACAAACCGCTTTCAGCATGCACTTGATCATGCGCTGACACCTGAGCAGTTGGGGCATCATGCAGTTCAAGGTGTGGAGGCAGTAGATGAATACATCGAGTGGTTTTATCACCATTCTCATCCACGCATGATTCTTCCTGACATGCCGGTACCGATGCCGAGGCCACCGAAGCGTGAGGTCCTTGATGCGCTTGCTGCTCAGGAGGATGGAGAGCATGGGTACTTATAGCTTAGCGGAAGGATGAGCCGCATCAGAGGCCATGTTTATATTGTGATATCCAGTGGTCTGGTGCCGCGAGGGTTTGAGGAATGGCAACATTTGGAGGATGTGTTGAAATAGGTGCATGATGGGAAGGTTTACCGTCGTCGGGGAGCTACTGAGGGTGGCAGGGGTGCCAGAGGTGGCAGAGGTGGTGGCAGGGGTGGTGGCGGTGGTACCGGTGTACTTATAAGGGGTTGATTTTTACTGATAGTTGTACTTTTTAATTATGTTATGTTTGAACATCTTGGATAATTTTTAGTGATGTAACATTTGGATAATTTGATGGTTATATTTGATTAATGTTATGTTTGAAAATTATGTTGTGTTGATAATTGTTATGAATTAGATTTTCTGTTATAACATATTGTCAAAGGCATGATATGTCGTTTAGAAGCAAGACAAATGCGCCAAAACAGAGGCTCAACCAAAACAGATACTTCTACTTCTGTGTTGATGCAGCTCAGATTACATAATCCGGACAGTTTAAACACTTTCCGGATTATGTAATCCGGAAACATCGTTTCCCACCCCATTTGTTGACTTTCAACGGGGTGATTTACACATTTTGGATTTCACAATCCGGAAATTGTACAAACTTTCCGGATTATGTACTCCGAATATATCCATTCAAAATTGGCATCAACATCCATCAGGGTGGTTTAAGTGTCAAAATCCACGAATTTGTCCGGATTTCATTTTCCAGAAATAGTTCGGATTATATATTCATGGCTAGGGGTATTTTTGGAAAAAAAATAGGGCGCGCGAGAATTCCACAGGTTGGGAAAAGTAACACTATAGATATTTCTTCTTCTTCTTCTTCTTCTTCTTCTTCTTCTTCTTCTTCTTCTTCTCTCTCTCTCTCTCTCTCTCTCTCTCTCTCTCTCTCTCTCTCCTCTACATTCCTCGCAAGTTTGAATACCGCTCTTCTATATTGGACGATTGCTTTGCAGCGTATGCGACCTCCACTTTTTGAAGAGACTCACATTAATCACCGTTACATCTCCAAACCACCCTTTTCGAATGAATAGACAATTACACTCAAAATTGTAAGTTTCGTCCAATACCCCCAAGTTTAACAAATCTTTAAAAATCCATTAAATTGCACAAATCAATCAATTTGACCCCTCCGTCCACTTCTTCCGTTTGAATCTGTGATAAGTCCGTTAACTGGCCAAATGACACCTCCACGTGCGACAAACATTATGACACGTCAGAGGGTTTTTCTGCCTAGATTTTTTTTTCAAGTTTTTTTTCCTCATCGATAACTTCATCTTCTTCATATATAGCCCTAACTTCGTCTACTTCCTTATTCTTCTCCATCTTAATTTAGTTCTTTCTAAATCGTTTGAAAATGATGGGTGGTGGATTTGGATATACAAATCATAGGAAAATGAAAGAAACAAAAAGTTCTTCTTCCATGGGTGAAAGCATGAACATTATTACCCTAAAATGCCACAGTGAACTCGTTTCTATTGTGAGAGTTGCTAGAACTGAATCTATTTTTGGTAGGGAATTTTTCTCATGCCCATTTCCAAAGGTAATTGAATCCAAATTTTAGTTTTTCCATTTTTTTCCCAAATTTGGTTCTCCCATTTTGTAATTTTAGGGATTTACCCCCTTATTATACCCTATTTTGAGATTTATTAAGTTGCTGGATAACTTTTATATGTTGGGTAACTTTGATTTACAAGATCATAAGTACAATTATATCATCTTGTATGGGTTGATGAGGCCGAAGCTTTGGGGTTGCTTAATGGAACACTTGATCAAGATGTCTAGAAGGCTGGACTGTTGGGTAAGAAGGCTAATTTGAAGAAAAAAAATGCATGTAATTATTTGCAAAATGGTGGTGATATTTGGAAATCACATTTGATGGAGAAAATACAAATTTTAACTCAGGATAGAAACAATGAAGAGGTGTGGAAGACAAGGCTACTGGATAGAATTGATGCATTGCCGACTGAAGTCAAGTGATTGAAGTACATGATAATATTGTTAGTTATGATTGAAATTCTTGGTTCACAATAGTTATCTGAATATGTATTGTGGTGGCTGAAGCAAAAGGTTGCAAATGATTCTTTTGAGTTTGCTCGTTGGTGGCGACGCCCCTTTTGATTTTACATTGAATAAATAAATTCAATGACTCTGCTGTAATAAAAGCATCTTGCATCTAGAGCTGAAAAGAATGTAGTATATCAGGACACTTGTTTGACAAATTTTTAAAAATAAAATCCTGAAAATGAGTAAACCTCGAGATGAACACTGAATCAATTAAGAAGTTGATATAGTTCAAATGAATGAACTCAATGACATTGTCGTAATAAAAATATCTTACGTTTGCTAGTGAAAAGAGTGTGTATGAGGTCACTAGTTTTACTGCTTTTTAAAAATGAAAATCCTAGAAAGGAGTGAACCTCGAAATGAATAGTGTAGCAGTTAATAAGATGATATATATTAAATGAATAAATTCAATGATATTTCCGTAATAAAAGCATTGAGGTCACTAATTTTACGTCTTTTAAAAAGTAAATCATGGAAAGGAGAACCTCGGGATCATCAATAGAGGAGTTAAAGAAGTTTATGTAGATTTAGTGATGAACATCAGTAGGTAAAGCACTAACATGTGATTGTGGTGTAGTCTTCCAAGGATGAAAAGAACATGTGATTATTGCTTTTTAAAAAGTAAATTGTGAAAATGAGCATACCTCGAGATGATCAACCAAGCAATTAAGAAGTTGATCTAGATTATGTGATGAAAAACATGTTTTGAGATTTGACATGAGTATAAACATTATTTTTTGAGGAAGAGATTCATCATCAATTGTGATTCTACTCAACTTGAACAATTAATCTTTGCAGTTATTCGTAGAAGATATTTGATTCTCACTAAAAATACAATACACAAGTAATATAGGTAATGAATGATTTATTTATTACTACCTCCGTATTTTTATTTTGAGAGGCTCCCTTCGTATTTTATTATATATATGTCACATTAAAAAAATTATATTTTATCATATCACTTTACAATATTAATGCATTATTAACAATTCTTTTCCTAGCATAAATTTTACCATTTATTACTCTTTTATATCTATTTGTTTATCTATTTTTTCATATTATTAATAAGAGACAATTTTGTAAAATCACTAATAATTTATCTTTCTAACACAAAATTAACTTCATTTTTTTTGTAGATAATACGAAATGAAAAGAGTCATTGAAATTCACACACAAGTGGAGGGTCAAGGTTCGAACCCCAACCATGGCGTCCGTGCTAACAATTTTGCCATTTTGTAAGTTGAGTTATGACTTGTGGAAAATTTTCTTTTCTTAATATATGTGAAAATATCAAAACGAGTTATAATAAAGTAAAGTATTGATAGAGTAGTATATTGTATATTTTACTGATTTTAATTTTCTTTTAAAATGTCAAACTAACTCACCAAAATTAACATCGAGAAATATCAAACCTAAGATCTTGAGAGAAGAACACTCCAAAGTTGCAAGCCAATGTCATCATCTCAACCTAAGTGAGTTAGAATATTTAATAACAATAATAAATTATTCCCCTCAAAAACAGTAATAAATTATTCTTTTTACTTGTTTCTAGCCACCATTATTTGACATGTTTCATAACATCGGACATGGTAATTTTCATTAATTTTAGTTACTCAGTTTTCTTTCTTAATTTTCATTATTATTTTCATTGTTGTTTTTTTAAACGTTTTTTATATTATGCAGCAATCAATTAAAAATTAATTAGTTGATATGGTCAACTTCTAGCCTTATAAATATTTCCTCGTAGAACATAGTAATGTATGTACTATGATCAAGATGGACACAACAAGACTTATGCATCTCCAACTTGCACTGTTGGTCGTTTCTTCCATCCTTGTATCAGGTTAAAAACAATTGAACAATTTAAGCAAATTTTTTATACAGCAAATTTTCTCACATTTGTTCTAAAGTACATGTATTGTTTGTTTGTGTATGCAGATATATGCATAGAATTCGTTGCAGGAAGAATCAATGCTGAGATTTTATACCAGAAACTGGAATTCAAACCAACTCGAAATTGTCCCAAATGCAAAACAGATAAGAAATGTTCAAAATGTTGTGATGGTTTGGTACCTCCTCTTTATGGCGTTCCTGTATGCCGTAATTACACACATTGCGTTTGTTCTATACATTCAACTGTCCCCAATAATATTTCTAGTCTAACTCCACCAATTGCTAATTGAGTTTTGTTAGTATTGTAATGCAATTGTTTAATGCCACGAATTACACTTTAATGAAATGTAAGAATGTTGATTTTTCTTGTTATACTACTGGTTGGTCCAAAAGTCCAAATCTGTTTTTAAGAAAATCATGGGATTATGGTGACAATTTATCATTCATCTAACCTTCATTTATTTATTTATTTATTTGTTTTGTGTTCCATCGTATCAAACATCATTTTTCTTATAAAGATATCATGGCATTTCGCTTTTGTTGAAGTTTTGTTTAACTCTTTTAAAGAAAAGACCAATGACTTGTAGGGTGAGACACTAATCAAGTGTCTCGCTAAAACTATAATAAAAAGTCATTGGAATAAATGAGTTTAGAGATTCTATCATGCACCACATCACATTAGATATTTCTTCTCTCTCTTCTCAACATTCCTCACATGTTTGAATACCGCTCTTCTATATTGGACGATTACTTTGCAGCGTACGGGACCTCCACTTTTTGAAGAGACTCACATTAACCACTCTTACATTCCTCATTCCCAAACCACCATTTTCGAATGAATAGACCCTCAAAATTGTAAGTTGTCAAATACCATTGACTTTAACAAAACTTCAAAAACCCGCGAAATTGCATAACGTCAATCAATTTTGTCCCTCTGTCCATTTCTTCCATTTGAATGTGTGATATGTGTCCGTTAACTGGCCAAATAACACCTCCACGTGGGACAAACATTATGACACGTCAGAGGATGTTTTTGCTTAGAATTTTTTTAATGTTTTTTTCTTCAACAATAACTTCATCTTCTTCATATATAGCCCTAACCTCATCTTCTTCCTTATTCTTCTCCATTTAAATTTAGTTCCTTCTAAATCGTTTGAAATTGATGGGTGGTGGATTTGGATATACAAATCAAAGAAAAATGAAAGAAACAAAAAGTTATCCTTCCATAGGTGAAAGCATGAACATTATTACTTGGAACTGAATCCTAATTTTAGTTTTTCTATTTTTTCCCAAATTTGTTTCCCGGTTTTGTAACTTTAGGGATTTACCTCCTTATTATACCCAATTTTGAGGTTTAATAAGTTAATGTATAACTTTGATATGTTGGGTAACTTTGATTTTGATTTGCAGGATCATTAGTTCAATTGTAATTCTTTTTTTTTTTTGTATGAGTTGAAGAGGCTGAAGCTTTGGGGTTTCTTAATGGGACGCTGATGTCTAGAAACCTGGACTATTGAGGAAGAAGAAAAGAAATGCATGTAATTATTGGCAAAATGGTGGTGATGATATTTGAAATCACATTTGATGGAGAAAATACAAATTTTAAGTCAAGATAGAAACAATGAAGAGTTGTGGAAGACAAGACTCATGATGTTTAATATATTCAATTTTAAGTTGTTAAAAAAAATGAATTTCGAAATTACGCATCTTAAAAATACAAATCTCTTACTTATAAATGTTAACACTTCTCGCTATACTTAACCTAATTTTAACCTAATTTTTCCCTCCACATTTTTGCATTTAATATTTATCTAAAATAAAATAAAATTATGTGTTTCCCTCCACACGTTATGCTAATCATAACATAAATGTTTGTGTAAAAGAAACATTATAAATAAATGTATAAATGACATGTTATGTAAAAGAAACATTGCTATGATTGTGATAAAAAAATATCTTTAAAAACTACATTTTTCGTAAAGTCTCCATCTTCTCCTTCTATTTTCCCTTCTTTAATGAGAACTTTTGTTGAATTTTGAGAAACTCCTCTTGATAAAGCTACATATAATTGATCATGGCTGAAAACGTGCCGTGGAAGATAGATTCCGACATTGGGAATGGTCAGCCCTTTTGAATTATTTATGGTAATAGCAAAACTTAGTCTAACGGGAAACTGTTTCTACTAAGCACAAAGGGAAGTCACGAACTCACATTTGTTTTTAATTTAATTCTGGGCAAGAATGCTCTTTTTCCAGCATTGCTTCCTGTTAGGATTTCCACGTCTAACATATTCTTAAATAAACCATGACATAAAAATCGTGTTCCATTACACATGCCATATCTAGGGTCTATGTTTCGCAACAAGATCAAAGGTGCACCTTTTTTTACCTTTAAAATATGCGGTTGGATACTTCCTTAAGCAGTTGAGTTTAGGAATTCCTGTTGATATAAGTTATGAGTATCCCCTTCAACCTCGTTAAATGAAAACAAATTATATTATTCTCCTGGAAACTAATTGATAATTATGTCATTCAATTTTTTAACATCATCATTTGTAGGTTTAATTATGGCTCTTTCAACCATATATGAATTATGATATTAATCCTCGCTTATGAATCACATACATTCCTCATATTAGACGTGTCTGAACATGTGTTGCATCCGCATCCACAAATATAATTACCCTAAATTATGTGATTTTCTCAAATTATCAATGTTATTGGTGTGTCAGTATTCGTGTTGTATCTGGTGTCGGTGTTCGTATTCATACTCTCAGATGGTGGTTTAAAGCTTTCTAGTGTTTCTGTTTTTAGTTGTTGGTAACATGAGCGTGATTATCGTTTAACAATTTTGAATTTATTAAATGGTTTTAACACTTTGACTTCACTATATTTTGTATATTGGATGGGGGGCCATGGGAGCAATTTATCAATTGTATACATTGAGAACGTTTGGAATCACAAAGAAAAAAGCAATGCTTTTATTTCTTTAAACGACAGTGGAAGGAGCTTAACGACAGGGGATGTTATTGCTTATTTTCCCTTTATTTAATAATTAAAAAAAACCATGAATCTTTTTATATAAAAAAAAGCCACGCTATCATAGTTTGTGCAAGAAATTATAAACTAGCAATGTCTGTTTTATCTTGGTTTTTCGGGTGTCAAACATTGATTAAGTTTGAACCTTTTTAACATTTGATATCTCATTTTTTCTTGGGAAGGGAAAAATAAGAAAAACCCTTGAGAATCGAGGTCCGGGAGTTGTTTTCGTTACGGGAAGGTGTTAGGCACCCATAACGACTATAGTATCCTATAGGAACCGTCTTTACTTTTTACGTGCGCGCTTTATTTTTAAATGCTATTTGAAAGTGTTATTTACACCTAAGGGTTTGCTAGGTTAAGAATTGGAGGGAGAAGAATGTGTTTGAATTTTGTTTTATTGGAATTGGAGAAGTTTTGACTTCTTGCCTACATACCCTTTTAAGGGATCAAAATCCATGTAGTTCTCTTCCAAAAAAAATGTTTTTTGTTTTTTGTTGGTTGATTTTAATTTTGAAAATGGAATTTTGAAGAATAAGAGAGAGAGAGGCCTCAGGGGCATAAGATTTGGAAAATGTGAGGTGGAATTAGTCATTTTGCAAAAAAGGTCTAAGTATGATTAAAGTTCATTAAGGTTTTTTGTTTAAGAAAATAAAGGGAAAATTCAATGGGATCTTGATCCCAAGGTTTCTTTGGAAAATTATTTGAGTGAAGTTGTTCATATTTTTTTGGAAAAGAGAATTTTTCTAAGTATCGTGATTCCTAAGCATACATCTAAAGCATGTATTCCCTAAGCATACATCTAAAGTAACCATGTGATGTGTGTGCATGTGTCGGTGCTTGTGTCGGTGTACATCATTAGAGTCCATTGTCCTTTACATAGGCCCTAGTTTACATTCTATGGTCTTGTAAGAAAAGTAAATGACATGAAAGTAAAATTACAGGTCTCTAATTTACATTCTAATATTGCAAGGAAACTTAAATTGCAAGAAAGATAAATGCTAGAAAATAAGAGATGAAATGCTAATGAGACAAAGGATGGAAATGCATGCAAGGGTTAGTACCACAATATAGAAAAATATCAACAAAAAATATAAGCAAGAAAAATATAGCAAGTAAACATATTGAAACTCAACATTTTTTAGGCATTTTCATAGGACATTATGAAAAGATAGAAACATTGAAGAACAAAGCAAAGATGATAGAGGTAATCAAGAATCATGAGCATGTATTTTGGCACATTTTGCAAGCAAGAAAATGTCAAGGACAACGGAGGATTAAAATGCAAGAAATGGAAATAATCATATACTTAAATAAACCATCATGAAAATTATGGAATATTGATCCAAAGGTCGTAATTCCATAACAAATTTTCAAGTCATGATACTGGGATTAACAAGGATCAATAAAGCGTACTTTTCATAACAATTTATTTATGCATAATCATCATATTCATTTCTACATTTTTAATCAATCAATCAAAAACAAAAATTCAAGAAACCTTAACAAAAATATCTTTCCATATTTTTTTGAGAGATAAAATGACAAGTAAAAGGATAAAAAATGTCACCAAACACATAGAAAAACTCATAGGAATTTTTTTAAAATTTTTTTTAACACAAGAACAAATACACAGGAGGTTCAAATAGCACAAGCAGGGGTACATATAGCAAGAAACCCAAGAAAAACAAAGAAACAGGCCCAAGCCCATGGGAAAATGGATCCAAATCACCAGGGAGCTACATGAGCCGTCAGATCGATCCAAATGGGTTAGACCTAGATCTGACGGTGAAGATTGAAAGAAAAGTGAACCAGGAGTGAACCAGACCGGTCCATTGGTTATATAAAGGTTTGAAACCGGTCTGGTTTCATTTCCTCTTCTCCTTTCTCTCTCTAAGTATTTTAGAGAGAGAAGCTCTGCAACTTCTCTCTTCTTCTCCGTCGTCTTCTCCGACGAACACAACGGCGGCGGTACGGTGGTCCGCCGATGGCGCCACCGTACCTGAACGTTTTCTGAAAAATTTTACATCGTTGTGTTCGTCTTTGTCTCCTCTTTATGGTTCTGAAACTGAATTTTGAATTGGAGATTCGAACAAAAGATCCGTAGAGGCTTCTGGTAAGTTTGAACCGAAAATAAATCGGTGTTCTTCTCTTCTTCTTCTTCACTAGTTCAATTCTGGCTTCGATCCCTCTTCTTCTCAACTCGAAGTTCTCTTTGTGATCGTGATGAATTCGTCCCTGTGGTTGACGAATTCTCGCTTGAATTGCCAGGAGAATGGTTCGATGATGATGATTATACAAAGAATCACTGAGAACTGAAGCGAATTGCTTCAATTTGTGATAAATTTTGGTTCTGGAAATTCTAGGGTTTCAAATTGTTCTTCATGTTCTTGTTGATTTCTGGATTTTGATCTAACTGAATGGAGAGAGAAAATTCTGATTCTGTTTGTGATGTGGCGTTTTTTGAATGGTGTTTCTGACACATGAGATGAGTTGACCTGTATTTATAGGTCAGCTGTGATTTTTGATCCAATGAGCTCTTGACACCTGTACTGGACTAAGAAAGGCTCGGCCTTGGACTAATTCTGGACTTTGGGACCTTTTTGCAATTTTTGGAAATTAAGGGACCAATCTGCAATTTTAGTAAAAGGACTCAAAAACAAACTTTAAAACAACAAGGGACTGGACTGCAATTTTACAAACTGGACTAAATGCAACTTTAAAATTTTGAAGGACTAAAATGCAATTTTTAAAATTTTGAAGGACTAAAATGAAAATAATAATAAAATTGGAATAAAATTGGTAAAATGAAAAAAACGTAAAGTGAAACAATAAAAAAAACACAAAAAGGACTAAAATGAACTAACTACAAAATGAGGTACTTTAAAGTAACCTCTCTCTGTCAAAATTTCATGTGAAATGACCAAAATGCCCCTGGGGACTAAACTGACTCAAAATGACTCAAATGCAATTTTTGAAATGGATTTTAACATGGAATTGAAACAAGGATTTATACAAACAACTTGAAATGACTCAGAGACAATTTTCAGGGATTAAAATGAGTTTGAATGCAGGAAATGACTTAAATACCCTTTTTCATGAATTTTTGCAAATAACATTGAAATAAAATGCAGAGAAATATGCAATTGATCAGAGACAACTTCAAATGACTTGGAGTGCAAGAAAACCCTTTTGGATGGCCTTAAATGCAAGAAAACACAGACAAATATACAGTTGAAAATATTTTCAAAACAAAGACAGTAAAATATGCAGATAAAGCATGGTAAAATATCAGGGCAAAACAATAGCAAATTGGCAATCTCTCAATAGTAATAGACACATATCAGAGATGGAAAACATTTTGAGCAAGTATTTTTAGGTCCAAAATTAGGGTATGACAGCTGCCCCTATTTAAGTTTCTTTGTCCGGAGGGTCAAGAGACGAAGTCTTTGATTTGACGGGACGAAAATACTTAAATATTAACATTTGCACTGTTTTTTGGGCATAAAAATACGCTCTCACATTTTCAAAAAACATGAATGCCATGCAACATTTTGATTATGAATGCAAGACAAACAACTGGGGTCTACAGAGCATGTCATGTCACTGGGGATCTAGGTAGACATTAACAGGGTAGACAAACCAGGGGACAAAAGGTAGGTACAAGCTGTTCTTTGGAGCGAACTAGCCACTTGTCCAAGTAATACAAACAAAAGATGGGTACAAGTTGTTCTTTGGATCGAACTTCATACTTGATCAATATCACAACATGCAGGCAGGTACAAACAGTTCTTTGGATCGAACTTGCGGTTCGACCAATAACAAAACATAAGCAGGGTACAAACTATTCTTTGGATCGAACTTGTCTTTTGACCGGAAACACAGGCACATAAGCAGGTACAAGCTGTTCTTTGGATCGAACTAGCCACTTGACCAATAACAAAACATATAGCAAGGTACATGGGGAGCTTGATTTAGCAAGATACAAACTGAGAGTAAATTGACATTGGCTTGATTTGAAGATTGACATGACCATTATCGTTGGCCCAGAAGGAACTTTCACAGGGATTTTAACACAGACATCAAGTCTGCAGATAGAAACATGGCCAAGTAACATTGGCTCTCAGAAATTTCACAGTAGTTTTCACAGACATAAACAGGGACTTTAACAGAGACATTAACAGAGGCATTATCAGAGACATTGAATTGAAAATTGAGATCGAAAGAAACATAGGCATTGAATTGATTTGAAAGTTGAGATAGCAAATGCAACATGTATGTGTAGTATATCAATTGTACAAATGCATGAGCACATAGAATGCATGATCATGCATGTATGAATGCTTGAAATGCATGATTGGTTTACGATTTGGCAGAGAAGTTTCACAACGATAGACAAAACATTGGAAGATTGGGCACGTGGTGGCTCGTGCTATAACATATACACATAGAAATCCTTCTTGGAGAGACCGTCGTTGAGAGACGTATCGAAACCATGGCTGAGGGCAATATATCATATCACATATATAAAACCTACAGAAGAGGGAACCTTGGAAGATTCTTTGATACAGGTCGCCATTGCTAGGCGTGTCAGTGCTGGGTAAACATTGGATGTTCGCATCTGTGGTCAATGCTTTTCATATCATTTTTCATTCTTTCATTCTTTCATTTTTCAATCCCATTTTTGCCTGAACCGCCCTTTCAGGTTTTCGATTCACCGGGAATAAATTCTTTTCATTGCCCCATTTTTGCCTGAATTGCCTTCATAGGTTGCCAATCAGCGGGGTGCTCATTTTTGCCTAAGCCGCCCTTTCGGGTTTTCAACTTAGCGAGCTTTTCATTTGCATTTTCATTTTTCACTTTCATTCTGTTTTTTCATTCTTGCCATTGACCACAGATCATCCTGAGGAACAACCTGCTTGTAACATGTTATTGACATGGACATTGATACACATTTATTCATGCATGTTTCACTGGAATGTACCCTATTGCTTAGGTTTGCTTTCAAAATAGACAAAAAAAGGATTTTTCAATTTTCAAAGATGTTTGTTTCAGACATTGACATTATCAAATAAAAAGAAAATATTTTGTATATAGCGTTGAAAATAGAAAGAAAATAGAATTTCAAACAAAAGCACAGGCTCAAATTGATGTAGGAGGGTGAAAGTCAGCCAAAGGCATAACTCCACGGATTTACAAAGCTTGGAAAATGGTAATTTTATTGGTTGGTGGTACATTGAACACGATGACCACTACATTTCATAGAAATTTTGAATTCACAAGCACAGAAGCTTCTGATGAAGACGATCATTGACAGTTGCAGATGCCCCAAGGGGTGGTGGTGATTTGCCAGATATAGTTACTTGTCTTTCATTATCAATCTCATTTTTGCATGAACCGCCCTTTCGGGTTTTCGGCTCATCGAGACGCTCATTTTTGCTTGAGTTACGTACAATCTCAGCGAGCTTTTTCATATTCATTTTTTTTTGTCCCTAACTTTTGCCTGGATCGCCCTTTTGGGTTTTCGATCCACCGGGAAGCACATTTTTGCCTAGGCCGCCCTTTCGGGTTTTCGACCTACCACGCTGTTCTTTTCATATTTTTAGACAAAGTATTTCTTGACTATATCGGCATTTACAGGATTCGGAAGTTCAACACCATCCATGTGTGTAAGAATCAAAGCACCACCAGAGAAAGCTTTCTTGACAACATAAGGACCTTCATAATTAGGTGTCCACTTGCCCCTTGGGTCGGGTTGCTGACTTATCCTTCTTTTCAATACAAGTTCGCCTTCCTTGAATTCACGAGGCCGGACTTTCTTGTCAAAAGCATTCTTCATTCGCACTTAATACAACTGTAACACCCATACTAAATTTATCTAGAATATTTAGCATGTGTGTTAAACTTAGTACTGGATACATTAAAATTACAATAAATAAAAATTTCTCCAAATAAATTATAGAATTACTTGTCTTATACATCTGAAAGAGTATCAATGACGTTTACAAAATACATGCAATGACAAGTAAACATAATTTTTCCAGCTTCTTCTGCTACTTCATCACGAAATGTTCAGCTTGCGCACCACCTGAGAATCTGAAATAAAATAAAAGGGATTGGGGTGAGACAGGATGTCTCAGTGAGTTCCACCTATCCTAGGTTGTAGGCAATCACAGGGAACCTAGGATCGCCATCTGTCTCTAAACTTAACCCATTCCGGGTTTATACTGTTTTATCATGCATAACTGAGCGATCGGGGGATAACTAGGATCGCTATCTGAATTACTAATATAATTCTAATACCAATGATAAAATCATAAACATAATCATAATGTCTGTCATATTATGTTAGAAATGTTAGCGTTGAACAAACAATATTATCTGAGTTGATTTTACGGAATAAACCCAGGTGGAGTAACCCCGGAATTTATTCCACTCTGACCGGTATTAATTTCCAACTGGCGGGAACCCAACTGACGGGGATACCGGACTCCTCTGATTATTGTGGGGTCGTCCTCGTGGATAGTGCCCGTTCCAACTGGCGGGAACCTTTCGTATCCAACTGGCGGGATAGCGAAAGCCACAGCTTAAACATGTTTTAATATTATAACTTGAACCGACTTCTCTGATAACTGAGTTAATCCTCAACTCCACTGCTAACGGGGAGCTAGAGAGGAATAACTTATCTTAACTGATTTCTTATAATAACAACATTCTGAAATTGATAACAAAGACGTAGTAATTCCGTCTTTATTCTAAAATTAACTCTGATACTAACCTATTCAGGTTCTAGGCATATCGTTGTCATATGTCAATCCTAAGATTTTCCCATATCCTGATAAACTAAATTCGACTAATTAAGCCGAACTTTCATAACTAGGATTCTTTACTTCCATTGATTAGAAATCTACCCATGAATTGTTTACATAACATACTCGTTCTAAATACATCTCTTATGTCAATGTGCAATAATTATGTAATGACACCCAAGTTGGAGGATTGCTAAATATTCTTTGTCACATAACAAGAAAATATGCATTAATGTCAGTTTGAACATGTTTATGTTTCTATTCATGTTGGAGTGTCTTAAAACATTCCTGGTTACATAATTGAATAAAAATGAATGTTTCGAATTCTAGCCGAACAATGACTATATTTATGCATGATAAACTTTCTTGTAAAATTATTTAAGAAAATGTAACCATTTCTAGTAACCAAGGCAAGTGTTAAATTCCAACATTTTTCTCAATCATTTAAACAAGTAAATATAATATTTGCCTTGTCTAACATTTTCCTCCAACATCTACACTAACATAAACATATTCATAACATGAAAGAGGATTTAGAATAAACTAGTAACCAAACATGTGACAATTCAATTTTCCAAATTATATGTATTTCAAACTTCTATTCAAATTCTATCCTCCAACATTAGGACTAAAGTAGTATTGCACAATAACATAAGAAATTTTAGAACAAAATAATGGGAATCTAGCATTGATACAATTATGCCAACATATTCTAATAATTCATAATCACATATTAGCATTCTAATGGAATAATTTACTCCCCAATGGTGGGTTTACTAACTAAAGGAACTCACCTCTAAATCGAACATTATGCTGAGTTTGGGCTTACACTAAGTCCACTTCAATATCCACTTCGGAACCTCCACACTAGGCGAGGCTTCATGCTCGCTTCGGCGAGCTATCGCAAAAGAACCCAAATTCTGCACAAAATCTGCATCTGGTCCCTTACTTCAAAGTTGTCTCCAGACCTCAATACTTGACCAAAATTCGTGAAACTGGTGCCAAAACGACGATAATTTCGTTAGCTAACCATAGCAACAAGAACCACCTGATTCAGAGTTGCAGAGAGAAAGTTATTATCATTTTAGTGGAGCTCTGTCCCAAAACCCGTAACCAAATTCCAGCAGGATTTTACCAATTTCAATTGCATTTTCTGAATTCGTTTCTAATCCAAATCATACGAAATTTGTGTCCAAACTGTAAGGAATTGAATGAGGAATCCAAAAATCCAATTATTACTTAATTTTGATCAACACAATAACAGGTATGACCCCAAAAACAGAACCTATCCAACAGCAATCACAACGGCTCCTATAGATTCTTGAGTCTCTAGTTTTCACTTATGTATCAATTACACACTACCAGCTTATCCACAATAATTCTAAACATGAATAACATATTCAAACTCAAACATACATAACCTATCTTCTTGATTCCTTAATTCCTTGTCTCTAACACCCATCAAGTAATAGAAAATTTCCAATGTCTCTAATTCCTACACCACATCAATTTAAGTAATTTTCATGATTACCCACAACATATATCTCTTTTCCTAAAGCATTAAATGGAATAACTCCAACAAAGAGTGAGATTGAACAAAGTGATTGGGTGGTTCGGCCACCATAGGGAAAGAGAAAGGGAAGGAACTTTTGATGCTTACCTTGGGCTTATTCCTTCATGGGTACCTTCAAAGACAAGCTTACAAGTGATTTCCAATGGATTGGTGAGAAAAATGGTGACTTGAAAACTTGAGGGAAGGGGGCGGTTTACATACAAAGAGTGGGAGAGATGAGTTTTTGAGTTGTGATTCTTGCTATTCACACTACTAGGAGCCTATTTGTTGCTTAAATTTGGTGATTCCTTGAAGAAATGAAAATTTGTGATGGAGAGGGTTTGGAGGAGATGAAGGCCGATGGTGTTTGGTGAAGGAAGGGAAAAATGTTTTCAGAAAATTTGTGAATGGAAGTGTGTGGAAAATTTTAGAATTTTCCTCTTTAAAAATATCTAGGTTGGCAAATACCTATTTTGCCCTTGGCTCAATAAAATCTCATAGATAATTTGGAAAAATAGCTAACACAGATAAATGACATATGATAGTGTTGTTAAGCGGGATATTACAACAACTGTCCATGAGCCATAGCATCCATGCGTTTCTCTTCAATCAAATTCAACTGATCATACCGACTTTGACACCATTCAGCCTCTGTTAATTTTGCTTCCATGATCACTCGAAGAGACGGAATCTCCACTTCCAGAGGGAGAACTGCTTCCATACCATATACCAGAGAAAAAGGTGTTGCCCTGGTTGAACTGTGCACTGTAGTAAGGTAACCATGCAATGTAAAAGGTAGCATCTCAGGCCAGTCTTTGTAAGTAGTGACCATCTTCTGAACAATCTTCTTGATGTTCTTGTTAGCGGCCTCAACTACACCATTCATCTGAGGTCTATAAGGAGAAGAGTTGTGATGTTCAATCTTGAATTCTTCACATAAAGCTCGCATCATGTTATTATTCAGATTGGAACCATTGTCAGTGATGATCTTGCTGGGAACACCGTATCGGCAGATGATGTTATTCTTGATAAACTTCACTACCACTTGCTTGGTCACATTAGCATAGGAAGCGGCTTCGACCCTCTTGGTGAAATAGTCAATTGCCACTAAAATGAAACGATGACCATTTGAACTTTTGGTTCAATTCTTCCAATCATGTCGATGCCCCACATAGAGAAAGGCCATGGGGAAGAGATAACATTGAGGGCATGTGGAGGCACATGAATCTTGTCAGCATAGATTTGACATTTGTGGCATCTCTTGGCATGTTTGTAGCAGTCACGCTCCATGGTCATCTAGTAATAGCCGGCTCTTAACATTTTTCTTGACATAGTGTGACCCGTAGCCTGGGTCCCAAAAGTATCGTCATGTACATCATGCATTAATTTCTCAGCTTCTTGTTCATCAACACATCTCAACAAGACCATATCATAGTTCCTCTTGTATAAGATTTCTCCGTCCAGAAGGAATCTACTAGCCCATCTCCTCAGGGTCTTTTTATCCCTATTGGAAGCACCGGGTGGATATTCATGATTTTGCAAGAACTGTTTGATATTATAATACCAAGGTTTTCCATCATTCACATCTTCATCAGTCTGACTAGGTGCTTTTTCAATAGTAAACACATGAGCGGGTCTATCAAGACGCTGCACTTTGATTATGGGCACATCATTCCAGTGATTCACACGAAACATGGAAGACAAAGTAGCAAGAGCATCAGCCATCTGGTTTTCATCCCAAGGGATGTGGTGCAGCTCAACCTTCGTAAAATATGTCAACAGGCGTCTTGCATAGTCACGGTAGGGAATCAGCTTCTCATGATGAGTTTCTCATTCGCCTTTTATCTGATTAATGACAAGCGCGAAATCTCCATAGATGTCAAGATTCTTGATTCTCACATCAATGGCTTCTTCAATGCCCAAGATGCATGCTTCATATTCGGCCATGTTGTTCGTGCATTCAAAAGTTATTCGAGCAGTGAAAGGAATGTGGTGCCCCTGCGGAGTTACAATAATGGCCCCAATCCCTTTACCATAAGCATTGACAGCGCCATCAAATACCAACCCCCATTTGTTGTTGGGGTCCGTCCCTTCATCAATCAATGGTTCCTCACAGTCTTTTGCTTTCAGATACATAATCTCTTCATCAGGGAACTCAAACTTAATTGGCTGGTAATCATCATGAGGTTGGCAAGCAAGATGCTCAACAAGGATACTTCCTTTGATTGCTTTTTGAGCTTTATACACAATGTCATATTCAGACAACAACATTTGCCAACGTGCAATCTTTCCAGTAACAGCAGGCTTTTCAAAGATGTACTTGATTGGATCCATTCGGGATATCAACCAAGTTGTATGATTCACCATATAATGACGCAGGCGTTTGGCAGCCCAAGCTAAAGCACAACAAGTCTTCTCAAGCATTGTATACCGAGTCTCACAGTCGGTGAATTTCTTGCTCAGATAGTAGATAGCATGCTCTTTCTTTCCAGTCTCGTCTTGTTGACCGAGAACACAACCCATGGATTCATCTAACACTGACAAATACATAATTAAGGGCCTTCCTTCCACTAGCGGAACAAGGATAGGTGGTTCCAACAGGTATTCTTTAATGCTATCAAAAGCTTCCTGGCATTCATCATTCCATACAACAGGCTAATTCTTTCTGAGCAATTTGAAAATTGGTCCACAAGTAGCAGTCATATGAGATATGAATCTGGATATGTAATTCAGGCGTCTGAGGAAACCTCTGACTTGCTTTTCAGTTTGAGGGGCCGGCATCTCTCTGATAGCTCGGACCTTATCAGGGTCAACTTTAATGCCTCTTTGGCTGACAATGGAGCCTAGCAACTTTCTAGATCTTACACCAAATGTACATTTGTTGGGATTCAACCGCAACTTGTACTTTCTCAACCTTTCAAACATCTTTTTCAAGTATACAACATGTTGTTCTTCATCACTTGACTTCACAATCATGTCATCAACATATACTTCAATCTCTTTGTGAATAATATCATGAAACAGTGTAGTCATACCTCTCTGATACGTTGCACCAGCATTTATCAAACCAAACGGCATCACTTTATAACAGAATGTTCCCCATGGAGTAATGAAAGAAGTTTTTTCTCTATCTTCAGGTGACATCCGTATCTGGTTATAGCCAGAGAAACCATCCATAAAGGAGAATACTTTGGATTGAGCAGTACTGTCAATGAGTACATCAATGTGGGGCAATGGGAAGCTATCTTTCGGACTGGCTTTATTCAAATCTCTGTAATCAACACACATCCGAACTTTCCCATCTTTCTTTGGCACTGGTACAATGTTGGCGATCCACTCAGGATATTCAGCTGTCATGAGGAAACCTGCGTCAATTTGCTTTTGCACCTCAGCCTTAATCTTAAGAGCCATGTCTGGATGAGACCTTCTCAATTTCTGCTTGACGGGAGGGCATTCAGGCCTTATCGGTATCCGATGCTCCACAATCTTGGGATCTACACCCAGCATATCTTCATAGGACCATGCGAAGACATCTGGATAATCACAGAGAAGCTGAGTAATTTTCTTTTTCACTTCTGGCTCAAGTGCAACACCAATTTTGATCTCCCGTTTGTTCTCTTCAGTGCCCAGATTGACGAGCTCAATCTCTTCCTAGTGAGGCTGAATGACTCTTCTTTCTTGCTCAAGCAGTCGAGTGATCTCATACGGTATCTCTTCGTCATCCTCCTCATCTTCAGCTTCGTATACAGGGAATTCAAAATTTGGAGGAACCGTAGGGTCACTGTGTTCAACGGGTTTATTATGGTTCAATCTGCATAATATGATTGGGATGATTTTAGAAAAAGGTTTTTTATGCAGATTTTTGAAATTAATAAGAAAATAAAGATGTTTTGGTTTTTTCTGGCATTACCATTATTTCCAAGAAAAAAAGCACTAAAAAGTAAAAAACAAAGAGTCGCGGAAAAGACGACAACTTTTATTAATAACGGCAATGCCGAAACAAACATGCCCTTACAAAGACATCACTTTCACCTTGGGCGGAGCGAAAGGATTGTTATTTTGAAAACAAAAAAAAACATGAGCAACAAGACACATTACGTGGAAGCATGCATGACTAAAGGAATATCAATGGCCTCCCAATTTCTCACGGTGCCTCCTGGTACAACAAACACAGGCACATGACTATTTTCAGCAGCATCTTCGGCAATAGCGTTGATAAACCCAACACTATAGAAAGTTCCTGTTGAAATGCCCGAGGTCTGGGAGAAGCCAAGGCCCTCTCTGCGCTTATTCTCCAAAATCTGTATCACTTTGCCCCAGCCAGCAGCTTTCCCTTCTGGAACAGCTTTCTGGGCGTCTTTCAATGAAGCCATAGTAGCACTACCTCTTCGGGGTTCTGCACCTTCAACAGTCAAGCCTTGAAATGACGTCCCTTCAGCGGATCCTGCTTCAACACAAGAGAAAGATGACACTTGGAAAACCAGATACGCTTCTTCACCATGTACAGTGACAAGCTTAACATTCCTCACAAACTTGAGCTTTTGGTGCAAAGTGGAAGTTACTACCCCAGCATCGTGAATCCACGGTCTTCCAAGGAGGAAACTGTAAGAGGCGTTGATGTTCATGATCTGGAAAGTGACCTGGAATGTCTCCGGACCAATGGTAATTGGTAGATCTACCTCTCCAAGAACATCCTTACGAAATCCGTCAAAAGCCTTAACCAAATAATTGCTTCCCCTTAGAGAAATTCCATGAAGACTCAACTGTCTCAGTGTAGATTCAGGCATTACATTTAAGGACGACCCAGTGTCCACCAACACGTTGGATATCATGTCAGACTTGCAGTGCACTGAGATATGCAATGCTAAGTTGTGGTATTTCCCTGCTTCAGGGAGTTCATCATCACCAAACCACAAGTTATTACAAGCAGTAATGTTACCCACTATTCCATCGAACTGATCCACGGAGACTTCATGATCAACATAGGCATGTTCCAATACTTTCATCAACACTTTCCAGTGAGCTTCTGAGCTTAGGAGTAAAGACAAGATGGATATTTTTGATGGAGTTTGCAGCAGTTGGTCTACAATCTTATAATCGCTCTTTTTGATGAGCCTCAAAATCTCGTCCAGATTAGACTCTTCAATAGACTGGCCCGATGGGCTGGCATTTTTGTCAACAAGAGGAGCAACTGGTGGAGTTACTGTTGCAGCAGGTGTAACAACCTTCTTCTGGAACAAGGGTGGACGGACCCTTCCACTTCTCAGAGTTGTAGTTTCTTCAGCAATGTTACTGACCGCAGCTGGGGATACCAGAGGCACCTCTACCCCATTCTCAATCATAGTTGCATCATACTTGTAAGGGATTGCTTTAGTAGAGGCATACGATACCGGGCCAGGTAACCCGATCACCAAGGGTTCATCTTTCCTTGTCTGAGGTACACTTTTGGTAGGGAAATCATGAAACACTGGCACAATCATACAAACGTCACTAGCAACCAAGTGCTTGTTGTCCATTAGACTCTGTATATCACCCTGTACGGTACAACAACCCATAGGATTCTGAAGACACTCTGAACAGGAAGCATGATCATGTTTAAACAAGGCAGCTTGGCAGAGCTTGACATGTAGCGGTACCAAAGGAGTAACAACATTACAGACATCTAAAGCGGGGACTTCTCGAAGAACCCGAGATGTTTCAATCTCATCAAAAGCACAGACTCTTTCGAAAGCCTCAATCATGTTAACAGCCGCATGGTTTGGAAGTGGGTTGTCAAGAACGTGTGGGGCACTATTTTCAAAAGTCAACCGTCCTCTGTCTATTAGATCCTTCACAACATACTTCAGAGCATAGCAACCTTCAACATCGTGGCCTTGAGCGCCTTGATGGAATTCACATGTGAGATCCTGTCGGAACCTAGGAGGTAATGGCGTAGGTGGAGGCTTGCCTGGCCTGGTGACGCAATGCCCTTTAGCAAGTAGAGTTGGGAGCAGATCAGCATACTGCATTGGTATTGGGGGTAAATAAGTCCTGGGCCGAGGGCCCTGTTGTTGCGGCTGTTGCTGTTGAGTAGGAGGCTGCTGTTGTACCTGCTGAGCAATGGCATTAACGGTTACTGGTGGTTGACCCGGTGGCAGAGGATATTGCTGGTAGAATGGTGGGAAGAAAGGATGTTGAGAGTACTGCATATATTGGTAGGGTAGGGGTAACTGAGCAGCATTAATAGGAGCGACAGCAGCTGTAGACTGGTTACCGGACACCATCCCTACTTCGGATTCCTTCTTCTTATGGTGGCCATTACCATACTTCTTTGGCGCACTAGCTGAGGACTCACCTTTTTCAAGAACAATGATACCTTCTCTGACAGCCTCCTCTAGACGAGTTCCCATAGTAACCATGTCAGAGAAATTATTTGGTGCAAAGCCTATCATCCTTTCAACATATTCCTTCTTCAAAGTTTTCAGGAATGTCTGTGTCAGTTCTTCCTCATCGAGCCGAGGAGAAACATGGGCAGCTGCCCCTCTCCATCTCTGAGCATATTCACGGAAAGTTTCATCTGACTTCTGAGACAAAGACTTAAGAGAATCCCTATTCGGCTTTAAGCGGGTGTTGAACTCATAATGATTTTCAAAAGCAGCAGCGAGTTCTTCAAAAGTATGGATATTGTCTTTACTTAAGCCAGTGTACCAGTCTGCCGCATCTTCTGTCAGGCTGTCCTGGAAACAGTGGATCATTAGTGCATCATTATCTGCGTAGTTGGCCATCTTCCGGACGTACCGGATGACGTGGCTATGTGGACAAGAAGATCCATTGTATTTGTCAAAATCTGGCACTTTGAACTTCTTAGGAACCTCAAACTGGGATACCAGGCATAAATCACGAGCCTTAGCAGAAACACCGTTCCCACAGCTAGCTTTGACCTCACGGAGCTCCCCAGCTAGCTCTCTTAACTGTTCTCTCATAGCCTCCATTATAGGGTCCTGTCTACGCGGAGTGTCAACATCGATTACCTGTTGCACAGTGTGCACAACAGGATCGGTAACAACAGTAGTCACTTGAGGCATAGAGGTATTTGTAGAAGCAAAAGTTGTTACAGGAATCTGTCTTTGATTAGCAATACCAGAAATACCAGCCGCGGTGTTGGGAGCATAGAAAGCTGAGAGTCCATAAGGACGCCCATCGGGCATAACAAACCGAGCATCAGAAGCCACAATGGATAATGGGATGGATGGAATCATTTCAGTAGTAACCGGAACAGACGTGACCGGTTGTTCTTGTGCAGCCATCAGAGTAGACATAGCGTCATGAGCCTTAGCCAAGTCTTCTTTCATAGCAGCCAATTCGGCACGGAGCTGAGCATTTTCTTCTTCAAAATTAGCCATGTTTCTTCTTTTGTACAATCTTGTCTGATGAATTCTAGCTGGTTGGTAAACTTTACGAGCACGAGCCACCTTTCAGACTGTGGCAGAAGAACCAGGAGGTAATGAGCACAAGGGAAGTTTTTTGTGACCAATGAATGCATATGATGCATGAGATGTGTAAATGCATATGCAAAAGAGACTCTTTTTTGTGTTATCGAAGGGTTTTAGACAAATTAGAAATTTGTAAACAACTGAAACATCATAACCAGACGAAACATTCAACCATCACAAGGTCTTACAAGATAATTCCCTTTGAAATGCTAAGCCAAGGGATAGACTTTGAAATGTAAAACAACAATAACAACTAGAAACAACAACAGGAAACAGTAATCCTCAAGTATAGGAAGTGGAAGGATCATCCTCAGACTCAGACTCATAGCTGCAGTATCGGGCATAGAAGTCACGGGCACCCCTATCCCTCTTGGAATCCCTCATAAGCAACTTATCTTTTTCTTCAATCTCTTTTCTAGCCTTTGCCAACTCCTTTTTCAACGTCAAAACCTCATGAGTCTTCTGCTCATCTTTTCCATCCAAAGTCGTGATCAAATTCTCAGCCTCATAGTATCTAGTCTTCCACTGATGCTTCTCTCGGCTCTCCATAGCTAGATGCTCCTGATACATCTCCTGAGTAGGCAGAGGTAGAGGCAAAGGCATGGTTGGAGTAGATACGGACACATATCTCATGGCGGGGTAAGGCATGTCGATCTTCTCAGCCTGGTTTATTACCCATTGAGTATATGCCTCATGGGCAATACCGGATCTCACACCCATATGCTTCACATCTTTCTTCCGAATCTTGGACCAAGCCTCTATAAAATCTTCTCTTATTCCTGTAGGAGCATTAGAGTAATGGAAGAAGTAAGGAGATGTAGCAAGATAGATGGGCTTCTCTTTCATCGGGAAACAAAATTGTCGCAAGGCGAGCTCCGGGTTATAGTTGATTCCACCCCGGGTACCGAGAAGAGACACATTAAGAAACTTTCCACCACCGAAAATAATTTCTTTGACTCTAGCAGCGGGGGTGAGCCAAACCACTTCGTTAGGGGTGAGAGCCATAATCCGCTGTGAAATAGCCCAATTCTCTGGATTATCATGGAAAGACTTCAGAAGGTGCGAAATAAACCACCTGTAGAGGAGAGGTACACAACACAGAATGTATCCACGACCCTTGCCGGATCGGTCGTGAATAGCATGGTATGTGTCAGCCAGAAGAGTAGGAACCGGATTCTTGGAGCGGAAGATCATGATAGCATTCATATCCACGAAATCATCAAGATTTGGAAAGAGGATAAGCCCATAGATGAGTAGTGCAAGAATAGCCTCGAGTGTGTCCTGACAAGTGGTTTTGAGATTGGCTTTCTCAAGTAGATACTTCGAAGTGAACCCTCGGATGTGAGCCTTAGTGACAAGATTTTTGGAGACATCGGAGGTCTTGAGATAGAGATCCTTAGCAATAACCAAGGGAGTAGGGGGATGCTCCAGACGCGTGAAAGGTGTTCCCTTGGCTATAGGCAAACCTGTCAAGTAAGAATAAGCCTCTAAAGTAGGTACCAACTGAAAGTCAGGAAAAGTGAAGCACCGATATTCCCGATCGTAGAATTGCACTAGAGTGTGCACAAGCTTCTCATCCACATTAGTCCGGAGAAGAGTAAGTAAGTCCCCATAACGGTGTTGGGAACCGGTCGGATCCTTGACCTTGAGTGCCAAATCTCTCAAACTAGCCAAATCAACCTCCATGAATTTGTAGGACTTAGTCTTCCCCATTCCTACAATGTTTACAATTTCAATTTGTCTAAGCCCTTCGATAAATGCATGGAAAAAGTTTATGCATGTATGCATGTATGCGTGTATGCATGATCACATTCAAGTACGGAGAAAACATTGAGGGTTAATATTTAAAGCCAAGGAGTCATGGGTGGACACGGTGTCCGGTGAAACTAGAGCTTTGGGAAATAGTAACCGGGTTCTAAAAAGTTCCCAAGTCGCAACCTCTCTCACGTATATCATGGTGCCACGAGACAAACACTCGCTCCATGATTATCCGTAAGAAGGTCTAACTTGAGTGTAGTATCGCGTGACGACTAAAACTCGAGACAAACACTCAGTTTAGCCTCCGCACTACATCCTAAAAAATGGCCATGGATGGGTTCGGTTATCTACGGTCCATAGCGTCACAGAACAATTCGAAGCAAAGTGCCTAAACGCGACAACACGCGCCGAAAACATCACCCCCAAAATGCCTCAGCTATGTGGGATTGATCGCATAATCCAATACACGAGGCAACCCCCAGATTGAATTGTCGATTATATCCCTCCTAAATCTTAAGTTCACTCCGCCCGGGTGTAGGGCTTTAATATTCTCACCCCCACACGTTTTGCAAGAATTTAAACATTTATTCACATAAGAAAACAAGTAAAGGAAACAAGTAAAAACAAAAGCGCAAGCGTGAAAATAAAGACTAGGCGTAACTCTCGAATCTCCCCAGTGAAGTCGCCAGCTGTTTTATCTTGGTTTTTTGGGTGTCAAACATTGATTAAGTTTGAACCTTTTTAACCTTTGATATCTCATTTTTTCTTGGGAAGGGAAAAATAAGAAAAACCCTTGAGAATCGAGGTCCGGGAGTTGTTTTCGTTACGGGAAGGTGTTAGGCACCCATAACGACTATAGTATCCTATAGGAACCGTCTTTACTTTCTACGCGCGCGCTTTATTTTTAAATGCTATTTGAAAGTGTTATTTACACCTAAGGGTTTGCTAGGTTAAGAATTGGAGGGAGAAGAATGTGTTTGAATTTTGTTTTATTGAAATTGGAGAAGTTTTGACTTCTTGCCTACATACCCTTTTAAGAGATCAAAATCCATGTAGTTCTCTTCCAAAAAAAATGTTTTTTGTTTTTTGTTGGTTGATTTTAATTTTGAAAATGGAATTTTGAAGAATAAGAGAGAGAGAGGCCTCAGGGGCATAAGATTTGGAAAATGTGAGGTGGAATTAGTCATTTTGCAAAAAAGGTCTAAGTATGATTAAAGTTCATTAAGGTTTTTTGTTTAAGAAAATAAAGGGAAAATTCAATGGGATCTTGATCCCAAGGTTTCTTTGGAAAATTATTTGAGTGAAGTTGTTCATATTTTTTTGGAAAAGAGAATTTTTCTAAGTATCGTGATTCCTAAGCATACATCTAAAGCATGTATTCCCTAAGCATACATCTAAAGTAACCATGTGATGTGTGTGCATGTGTCGGTGCTTGTGTTGGTGTACATCATTAGAGTCCATTGTCCTTTACATAGGCCCTAGTTTACATTCTATGGTCTTGTAAGAAAAGTAAATGACATGAAAGTAAAATTACAAGTCCCTAATTTACATTCTAATGTTGCAAGGAAACTTAAATTGCAAGAAAGATAAATGCTAGAAAATAAGAGATGAAATGCTAATGAGACAAAGGATAGAAATGCATGCAAAGGTTAGAACCACAATATAGAAAAATATCAACAAAAAATATAAGCAAGAAAAATATAGCAAGTAAACATATTGAAACTCAACATTTTTTAGGCATTTTCATAGGACATTATGAAAAGATAGAAACATTGAAGAACAAAGCAAAGATGATAGAGGTAATCAAGAATCATGAGCATGTATTTTGGCACATTTTGCAAGCAAGAAAATAAGGACAAAGGAGGATTAAAATGCAAGAAATGGAAATAATCATATACTTAAACAAACCATCATGAAAATTATGGAATATTGATCCAAAGGTCCTAATTCCATAACAAATTTTCAAGTCATGATACAGGGATTAACAAGGATCAATAAAGCGTAATTTTCATAACAATTTATTTAAGCATAATCATCATATTCATTTCTACATTTTTAATCAATCAATCAAAAACAAAAATTCAAGAAACCTTAACAAAAATATCTTTCCATATTTTTTTGAGAGATAAAATGACAAGTAAAAGGATAAAAAAATGTCGCCAAACACATAGAAAAACTCATAGGAATTTTTTTAAAAATTTTTTAACACAAGAACAAATACACAGGAGGTTCAAATAGCACAAGCAGGGGTACATATAGCAAGAAACCCAAGAAAAACAAAGAAACAGGCCCAAGCCCATGGGAAAATGGATCCAAATCACCATGGAGCTACAGGAGCCGTCAGATCGATCCAAATGGTCAGACCTAGATCTGACGGTGAAGATTGAAAGAAAAGTGAACCAGGAGTGAACCAGACCGGTCCACTGGTTATATAAAGGTTTGAAACCGGTCTGGTTTCATTTCCTCTTCTCCTTTCTCTCTCTAAGTATTTTAGAGAGAGAAGCTCTGCAACTTCTCTCTTCTTCTCCGTCGTCTTCTCCGACGAACACAACGGCGGAGGTACGGTGGTCCGCCGGTGGCGCCACCGTACCTGAACGTTTTCTGAAAAATTTTACATCGTTGTGTTCGTCTTTGTCTCCTCTTTATGGTTCTGAAACTGAATTTTGAATTGGAGATTCGAACAAAAGATCCGTAGAGGCTTCTGGTAAGTTTGAACCGAAAATAAATCGGTGTTCTTCTCTTCTTCTTCTTCACTGGTTCAATTATTTAAATATTGGAATACACTTCTTCATCTTTTTTAAAGGGTTGAGACGTTAAAAAAGAGATCCATAGTTGAGTAGCGTTTTTTACACTGAAAAAGTGTATTTAGACCATCCGCAATAAGAGGATCTCGCTCGGTAAGTACCTATTACGGCATAAGCAAAACCTGCTGCTCAAACAACTAAACCGGTTGAGAACTTGCTCCAAATAATCTCCCAGTCGATAGATATCTTTCTCGTTTTGATATATAGTTGTCATATTCAGCAAGCAACTTCAATTAATCAAACTATTTGAGAGAAAACACCATTTGATATAAACTATTTGAGAGTCAAATGATTTATGCTATAAAAATAAAATCCTTTCAATTAAAAAAATAGAATTAAGGCAACATATGCATTAGAACAGTAAGAATTAGAAAGTAATAATGCATTATATATATCGAGAATTACACAAACAGATACATTACACTATAAAGCAATATCCTTGAGGTTATCATTAAAGAACATGTTCAACTTCACAACCAAAACCAAAGCTAAGCCAGCTGCTGGAAAAATTTGGACAAATTGCAAATTATCCAACCTTGTAACACCACCAAACAGCCCCAATACTGATCTAAAACTCTGCTACCCCCAATAAACAGATGTAGAAAACTCAGCAAAAGAGCAGAGCAGTCCTTGCAAAAAACAAAATCTCATCAGCCAAATAGAAATAAAACAAATCCACTACCACACAAAAGAATTATTTGGGTCCCATTAACACTTGTAAAGGATTGAGTGTTACTCGTGGTTGAAATATGAAACAAAAGGTACACTATATGTCACCAATACAATAACTGCAAGGAGGATATAAAATAAAATTTAAAACCTAAACAACTATAGGAAGATCAATTTACCAATAATCAATCGATGTAAATGTCATCAAGTCCATAATTGCAGCAAGCCTTTTTTAGATAGTGTTGGAACCCACAAGATTGTTTAAGGAGGTAATTTTGGATCAGGTTGGCTCGGGCGCTTTCGGTTGCTGTCTTGCTTCTTCTGCTGCTAACTGAGGTTGTGGCTGGTGCCACTTACTGGTTGTGACAGTAGCTGCTGCAGTTTGTGTTGGCATGGGCTAGCTTTGGAGTGGTCTAAGTCCTGCTGTTATGGCATTTCTTCTATTTTAGGGTTTTCTATTTTCTGCTAGCGCTGCCTGTAGCTTTTTTGTATGCTTCCTTGCCCTCTTAGGCACTTGTGCCGGGGCTGTTATGAATATATGCTGAATTAAAAAAAAAAGATCAATTCATGACAGAAATTGGTGTTCTTCATCTCTTACATGATATTGTTACTTATTGATGAAAGTAATTATACACCAAATTGAAAGAAGGTACAAATAATAACAATCAAATTGAAAGACCAAATGTTAAAACTAATATCGGAAATAAAGTTACCTCATGTTCTTTATCTCGCAAAAGGAAGAGGTTACCTCCTTAAGAGTGTTATAACAACAAAGGCAACAGGGCAACTTAACTCCTTTATCCCCACACCATATATTAAAACTTATGCCATAAACAACAACAACAAAAATCCAAGAGTAAAATGTCTGCAGCGCTTGTACAAAGATGATGATAATTTAAACACGCAATCCCACGCACTTCAATACACATATATGCCTGCCACACAGTAGAAAAAAAGAGCCAAACTTCTACTTGGTATTGAAGCATGAATTAATCCCAACATCATGTCTTATTCTTTCTCAGCTGCTACAAACTGAGAAATTATGAGACACCTAAATTCTACATCCAGTCACCACTATCAATACTTACCACTTGCATGATACTTGTTGCAAATAATCACCAACATTGATAGCAGAAAAACCAACACAAATTGAAGGAGCCTAGACCAGAATAAAACGTACACATCCAAGGTGAGCAGTAATGGTGCAGTTCCACCCCTCCAATAGAGATTGCAGTTTCCAACTATAAAAAATAGAAGGAAACAATTAACCAAAGAATCTAATAAAATAAAATAACATAACAACAAACAAAGTGGCAATAACATTCAAAACGCAAATTTTTTTTGTTATCCGATGAGCACCACATATATATCCCAACAACTTTTTTTTTTATCAAATGGGTAAGCTAAAAACACAGAGTTGAAATTGATAAAAATCCAGATTCAATTGATAGAACTAATTCCCTAAATTATGACCTAAAAGAGGAATTCAAGATTCAATTGAGAGAAAGAGAACATGTTTCACTAAGAATTCCAATTTCGCCGAATTCCAATTTCCCCCAAAAATCCTTCCGCGACCGTGCCGTTTCACTAAGAATTCTAGCTTCTTCAAGCTCCTTTCCTATCAAATCGAAAAAATCAATCAAAACAACACCGGCGATACCAAAACCCTAATCGCGATACCAAAATCTATCAAAACGTAACGAAACTAAAAACGCATACCGAGGGATCGAAGGTCTTGAAAATGATGTTGCATGGAAGCATTCTCTTTGACGAAAACTTGAAGAGGCTTATTGCCTTGATGAGGTTGAACGGCGGCGATGAATAAAGCTTCAAGGAGAAGATCGGCGCTGATTCTAATTCGGAAGTTTCGATATTTGATTATAGGAAATCACCACCACCAAAACCGTCACCGTGAGCCGCTACAAAAAAATCACCACCACAATTGGTTTTTGAAGCAACTCTTGAAAAGATAATGAAAAAAAAAAAGAAACAAAGGAAAGAGAGAGAGAGGGAGAGGGTTGGCGGTGGTGATGATGATAAAAGGAAGAAGAAGAAACGCGTGTGTTGTGTTGTTTTGTTATCAGCTTGATGAGCAACAAAATAGTAATAGGATTTTGAAGTTTATCTGTTAATTAATTAAATAGGTCAGGGGTAATACAATAAAGTCAGCATACGTTTTTAGGTTAAAATTAGGGCTAACATTAGCTTATTGGTTAACTTTTATATATAGAAGAAGAAGAAACACGTGTTTGTTTTGGGAAAGAGAAAACGCGTGTGTTGTGTTGTTTTGTTATCAGCTTCATGAGCAACAAAATAGTAATCGGATTTTGAAGTTTATCTGTTAATTAATTAAATAGGTCAGGGGTAATACAGTAAAGTTAGCATACGTTTTTAGGTTAAAATTAGGGCTAACATTAGCTTATTGGTTAACTTTTATATATAGATAGATAGATAGATAAATATGAAATAGTTGTTTCGGAAAACAGATGAGATAAATATGAAATAGTTGTTTCAGAAAAATAAGGCTATAGATAAATATGAAATAGTTGTAGGGCCAATTTGTTTCGGAAGTAGAGATAAATTTGAAATAGTTGTTTCGGAAAATAGAAGAGATAAATATGAAATAGTTGTTTCGGAAAATAGAAGAGATAAATATGAAATAGTTGTTTCGGAAAATAGAAGAGATAAATACGAAATAGTTGTTTCGGAAAATAGAAGAGATGAATATGAAATATGATCAATGGCTAAAATTGAATGGCGCCTAAATGTGCAAGATCCAATGGCTCAGAAAAGTGGAGGGAATGATGGGGGGGGGGGGGGGGGGGGGAATATTAGGGTTAGGGTTAGCTTCAGGGGTTAAGCTTTAGTAAATAAGATAAGATAAAAGATAAATAAATATGAAATAGTTGTTTCGGAAAACAGAAGAGATAAATATGAAATAGTTGTTTCGGAAAAATAGGGCTATAGATAAATATGAAATAGTTGTAGGGCCAATTTGTTTCGGAAGTAGAGATAAATATGCAATATTTGTTTCGGAAAATAGAAGAGATAAATACGAAATAGTTGTTTCGGAAAATAGAAGAGATAAATATAATATGATCAATGGCTAAAATTGAATGGCGCCTAAATGCGCAAGATCCAATGGCTTAGAAAAGTGGAGGAAAAAATGGGGGGAAAAAATTAGGTTTAGGGTTAGCTTTACGGGTTAAGCTTTAGTAAATAAGATTTTGCTAATGTTTGTTACTAATCTTTTTATAAGAAGATTTAAAGTTCAATCTTTAACATTATTTTTTGCTCACGTTTGTTACTAATCTTTTTTTTTTTAGAGTATTTAAAGTCCAGACTTTAACATTATTATTTTTTTGCTCACGTTTGTTACTAATCTTTTTTTTAGAGGATTTAAAGTTCAATCTTTAACATTATTTTTTGGTCACGTTTGTTACTAATTTTTTTCAAAGGATTTAAAGTTCAATCTTTAACATTATTTTTTGCTCACGTTTGTTACTAATATTTTTTTGAGGATTTAAAGTCCAATCTTTACCGTTATTTTTTGCTCACGTTTGTTACTAATCTTTTTTTTAGAGGATTTAAAGTTCAATCTTTATCATTATTTTTTGCTCATGTTTGTTACAATTGGTCAAAGGCTAAGCAAGAGTAACTTATATTAATAAAATAATATGGAAGTACAGTTTTATGTAGAAGTAATAAAATAATATGGAAATATTTTTTTAGTGGAAGGGATATGAAAATACTTGGCAATCTTTGTCGGTTGTATTAAGGGGAACAACACAGATGTATAATATAAAATCGGCTGATAAAAAAGTATCATGAGTTTTTTTTGTGCTAATTTTTTGTGAGTTTGATATGTGGTTAACAGAGGTAAAAGAGGGTTAACATGGACGAGTTGTGACATGGATTAGTAATCCACTTATTATAATTGGCTAACAAGAAGAACAGTTCATAAGGAATTGTGCGTAAGTTTTCTCCTTAAATTAAATTTATTCTTATCTATTTGTTACATGTGTTATTTATATTTAAAATTAAAATTAAAAAATAAGGCTATTTTTGAAAAGAAAAGTTCAACCCAAAAGTGTGCTGAAAGGGGTAGTTTTCATTATATATAGTATAGATATCTATTTGTTACATGTGTTATTTATATTTAAAATTAAAATTAAAAATTAAGAGTATTTTTGCAGAAATCCAACCCAAAAGTGTGCTGAAAAGGGTAATTTTCTTTATATATAGTAAAAATATCGAGCTGGGCATATAACAAAGGGTTATTCTTTCAAAAAAAAAAATTATTAGAACGTGGGAATTGAACCAAACCCATTAATCATCAATTATTTCTCTTCATAGTTTAAATGTTCTCGATTTGTTTTTATTGGCATTTTAAATGTACTGGTTATTACTCCCCCATTTTAAAATATACACCCTCCGGTCACTAATATAAGCAAAAATTAAATTTTTAGATTCATTTAATTAATGATGTATGTAATCTTTATTGTAGGCTACATACATCATTTATTGAATGAACCCAGAAAGTGGATTTTTGCTTATATTAGTGTCCGGAGGGTGTACGTCGCAGTCAACCATTGCACATATGTCAATACACAACTCTGACAATTAATATTTTTAATTATATATAATAAAAAAATTATTAAAATTTGACATATTGAAAATATTCATTGAAACAAATTAAACAAACATCCTGTCTTCGTGAGCTTAGCTCAATTGGTTTGGACAGTGCATAAAATATGCAAGATCTGTGATTCAAAACCCGACCACTACCAAAAAAAAAAATGCTAACATTTGTATTTATATATTAGTTAAAAAATATGGTCAAAGTAAGTTTGTATTTATATATTAGTTAAAAAATATGGTCAAAGTAAGTTATGTGAATAGTGAACATCGTAAAACTACGACATGTATTTTGAAACGGAGGGAATATAAATAAATTGACTTTTTTTCACATTGCATTAATTCATTGTAAGAGATATAATTGAAAATATCAAGTGCTCATATTGTATTAATTAATGCATTATAAAAATAAATAATTTATAGTATCAAATACGATGTTGTATTAATTAATTAGTTAATTTTTGAGCAAAATTAATTAATTAATTAATTAGTATTATAAAAAAAATATAATTGACATTATGCAGCAATCAATTAAAAATCAATTAGTTGATATGGTCAACTTTTGGCCTTATAAATATTTCCTCGTAGAACATAGCAATATATGTACTATGATCATGATGGACACAACAAGACTTATTCCTCTCCAACTTGCACTGTTGGTTGTTTCTTCCATCCTTGTATCAGGTTAAAAACAATTGAGCAATTTAAGCAAATTTTCTAATTTTCATCAATTCTAAATCTCACATTTGTTCTAAGTATACATGTATTGTTTGTTTGTGTATGCAGATTTATGCATCGAAATCATTGCAGGAAGAATCAATGCTGAGATTTTAAGCCATGAACCGAAATTCAATCCAACTCCAAATTGTCCCTATTGCAAAACAAATGCGCAATGTTCGCATTGTTGTGATAGTTTTAAACCTCCACTTTATTATGGCATTCCTGCATGCCGTGTTTTCACGCCCCATGATACACATTGCATATGTGATCTAAATTCAACTGTCCCCAATAATATTTATAGTCTAACACCAACAATTGCAAACTGAGTTTTCTTAGTATTGTAATGCATTTGTCTCGTATGTATTATAATAAGAGTAGTAATGTTTAATGCCACGAAATACGCTTTAATGAAATGCATTTATGTTGATTTTTCTAGTTATATTATTGGTTTTGGTCCAAAACTTCAAATCTGATTTTTAAGGAAATCATGGGTGAAATCAGTTTAGGAAATCACAAATGATTTTTTACATCATTTGGAAATGATTTTTCACATCAGTTGGCAACCGATTTAAAGTTACATGATGAGGTAAATCCACATCCTTTCACATCGAGGTTCGACTGAAGTGAAATCTTGATTTCTACATCAGATCCTCTTCCACTATTGTAATAGACGTACTTTAAATTTTGACAATGGAGTTTTCACATCTGTTATACGATAGACACTGAAATTAAATATCTATATTTCACATCAGTTCTCAAAACCACTGTAATGAAATAATTATTTTTTTAAAAGGCTTATCAAATAAGTTTGACACATTTCTTCAATAAAAATGAAAATAAGCTTGACACCTGCTTTTTTCTTTTATATATTAATAAAATGGAAACAAATTATGGATAATTTTAATGCCAAAAAAGAAGTTATATTATCTAATTTGATATTAAATAATCAATCATCAACTTTCCACATCAATATTCAAATATATATATATATATATATATATATATATATATATATATATATATATATATATATATATATATATATAAGGCATATGAATCTTAGAAGATAACCTTCAAAGATATTAACTGATATATGGCTAAAAATACAACATGACTTTTATTTTCCTAAGAAATATGATAAAAATATGATCTGCGGTTAGTTTGCAGCTTCAAGAGTAATCCAGTCAACAGGTACTCCATCTTGGAGGTGAGAAAAACACAAGAAGGGGGGAGGGGTTAATTGTGTTAGTTTTTTCTTCGTTTTCTCCTAAGCTGAAACACACTGACCAGAAGCAAATAGAGACTGCTTCTGAAGTGATGTTCAGGACTAAATTGCAGCAGATAAAAACAGAGAGAGAAAAAGAAGAAAGACACAAAGCAATTATACAGGTTCCTTCCACAAATCGGAAGTAGTCCCGTCCCCCTTGCACTTCCAAGGAGAGTTCACTATAATGTAATATCTGATTACAATTGTTCAAGCACACAAGCAAGAGACTTCCTATGCTCCTGAACACAATCAAGAGACTTCTATTGCTCAAGCACAACTACAAGAGACTTCTAATCAAACAGAATTACAAAGAAAAATGTTTGAGGTTGAACACTTGATATACAATCAGTGGTGTTCACAATACAAATCAGATACAGACTCTTAAGACTCTAGAATTTCTAAGATATGACCTTTTGAAACAGAAATTCTAAGTCAACTTTGAATGCAGAATAATTTCAGCAGAGTTTTGGCACTATGTAAATTATTGTTGAGTCCTTGCCAATCTCTAAGTCTTCACTCCTTTATATAGAGGTGTGAAAGAGACGTTGTGAATTGCCACCACATCAAAAAGAGTCGTTTGAAGCTTTGATCAATCACCAATGATCTTTTGCCTGATATGGTAGTTGTCCTATGAAGGATCAATTTCAAATCCATTCAGATTGTGAAGGAACATCGTTGCAGGCAGAGTTGTTTATCTTGTCCTGTAGGAGAGACAAAACAGAGTAGTGGAGGTAGTGGTTGTACACTTCATACAATTGTACTTTGGCAACGCTTTTTGAAGATAAGCATCCAATGCCTTCAAATCCATTCAAAATGACCGTTGCCTTACATTTCTAGTCTTTTGCAATGCTTAGACGAGTTTAAATCCATTGAAAAAACCTTGAAGCTTTAAGTCTTGCATCTCCTGATGAACTTCAGCTTCTGGTGATCTTCAGCTTCTGATGAGATGCTTCTGATGAACTTGCTTCTGATGAGTTCATCACTTCAGGAGCACTTTGTCTTCAGGATCACTTTTGACTTCAGGAGCACTTCTCTTTAGATGCTTTAAGCTTCCTTTTTGTTGATCTCTTAGCTCTATTTTGTTCATCTAGAACCTATTTAAGATGTTAAATTTTGTCTATGGTCATGTACACTTGAACAAATAATAGCTTATCCAATTGACAATTTTTTAATACTTTGTTATCATCAAAATTCTCAAAGGTTCATTGTTAAACACATTTTGTTCCAACAATCTCCCCCTTTTTGATGATGACAAACAATAGTATTTATAATGTGCAATTGTTGTTAATCCAATTAACAAGTTGACTATAAGGGTTTGAGGTTTGTAAGCTCCCCCTGAGTCTAATAGTACTTAAGGTGAGGTTTGTAAGCTCCCCCTGAGTTCTATCCATGTTAATTAAATTCATCAATTGAAAGCGCAAAAACACTCAGAATAATCTCACATTAATAGACTAAGAGATAAGAAGTGGGTCCTATTAATTTAATTTGAATTTTAAATTAATGGGGGCTCAGAGCCTATAAGTACTATGCATACTACTCCCCCTTTTGTCATCAACAAAAAGTTTAAAAACTAAAGACAAAAGAAAAAAATAGGGACAAAAATAGTGAGAAAAATTCTTTAATCAAAGCATAAAATATGTATAAATATCAGAGCAAAACCACACAATTAGAAGTATATCAGAGCAAGACAATTGAATTCATAAAATATTGATCAGTAGTGCAAAATATGTTCAGAAGCAAAAATGAAATCAGAAGCACAATAAGTGTAAGAAGATTGTAAACAAGGAAACTTAAACTAAACAAGCTAAAATGTGTGCAACTAAGATTGTAAACAAGGAAACTTAAACTAAACAAGCTAAACATTTCCATCATCTGTTTAAGGATCACATTAGTCTCTTCTTGTTGCTTCTGCATTGCTTCTTGTTTTTTCTTCATCTCATTCTTGAAGTCCTCATTACTCTTGATCAGATTTTCTTCTCTTGCTTTAGCTTCTTCCAGCTTAGCTTCAGTAGTTGACTTATATTCCAACAAGAGTAGCTTTTGTTCCATAAGCTCTTTCTTTAGCTTCTTGTTCTCCCTTTCCAATTCAACATTATTTTGTAATAAATCCAAATCAGTAGATGCTGACTGGAAGTTAATCTTGCTCAAAAAGCTTAAATCCAAGTCCTTAGGATGCACACCAGAAGGAATGAAGTCTGTAACCTCTCTTCCTTTTATGCTTGGAGGATTCTGCACCCAAGTTCTCAGAATCTTAACTTCTTGTAAGTTGTTGTCTACTTCTTTCAACCAGTCTTGAAGCTTTTGTTGAGCTGAGTCTTGTTCATCTAGACATGTTCTATGGAGTTCAGACAAGACAAAGTCAACTCTTTCTTTTAATCTTCTCCACTGCTTCTCATAGTTTTCCTTGTGAGTAAGATTACTCCTTGCTTGGATCAGCTTGATAAACTCCTGAGATATATTCTCACACACATCTTGTAATTGAGTACAATCTAGAAAGATGGTTGGTGGTGAGGGTACTTTTGTAGGTTTGGGAGGAGCTACAGGTTGAATAGCTAAATGAGATGATGAAAGTTGGTTGTTTATGGAGTTTGGAGTTAAATTGCTGGTTGAAGGTTTATCAGTAACAGACTTCATAACCAACTTCATAATCACAGTAGAGAAAGATTGCTCCATCTCAACATCAGAAGCATCTGATGTGATCATGAAAGATTAAACCTTGCGGCTTGAACCGTTCCCCTTGAGTCGAGAACCTCCCATATCCCCCTGACGTGGATAACAAGAGACACGAGCACCGACATGCGGTTATAATCTTAGTCTTAACATCGTGAAAGATTAAACCTAATCATACATGCGAGTTACCTCAGAATCCGATTAAAGGTAAACTCATACTTGTTCATGGGCGTAGAAACATTCTTCGCAATCTAACTTACATAGTCATTCATGATAACATTCTAATTCTCGAAAACTAGTCGAGGCTCTAGTTCATTCCCTTACTTAAGAAATATCTTGCTACCCGATACTTATCGTATTAACTCTCATTTACCATGTTTTACTATACTTGCCAAATACTTGTTTCTCTTATAAGAAAATCTTATTTTCAACTTAGCAATTAGGATCTTGGTTTGAGGGGTTTGCATTTGTAAAAAGACACCTCGGAGAAAACCGCCTCGCGAATCCCCACACCTGCCAAAAGCAAGCAAAGCAGTGAGGTGTCTCACTGCCTTACTCGCCATGGTGAGTAGATTTGCTGGGGAGGCGAGCAGCAGCTCGCAGCTGCGAGTTGGGGGCGAGCAGGACCCCCAGTTCGGCCCTCTAGCTCGCCTAGCGAGCTGTGACAGTCCAGCAACCTCAAAATTGATATTTTTGACTTAAAAACCTCAAACCAAGCATCTCCAAGTGCTATATGACCCTTAGGATCATTAGAAACCTATAAAACAATCATGGAACAAGTACATACAAGTATAGCAAGCATGGCAAGAAAAGGGGCAACTAACTTACACTTTAAACCCTAGAATTCATATAGTTTCCTTACATGAATAAAACACATAAACCAAGGGTGGTAAGCTATCTAAGGAACTCACCTTGCAAGTTATTAAAGCAATTCCAAGCCTCAAGCTCAAGCAAGCATCATTTTCCCTTCACAACAAACCCTAGCTTACTTCCTTGCTTCCAAAGCTTTAAGTTAACCAAGAACACAATCCACACTCTAGCTTATGCTCAATCTTCTACCAATTGCTTCCAATTTGTCATTCATACCATAAACAACCTCAAAACCTAGCTCTTGGTTCATCCATCCAATCTTCCAATCAAGCTTCAAAACAAACCCAAGTCCCTAACTTCTTGATTTCCAACTCATGAAGGCTAGAACAACTCCATGTTTCAAGTTCCAACTTTTGCCAAACCAAAACCCTAGCCTCTTGTTTATTTCCTTGAGATGATATAGTTGGAAAACAAGCTCAATATAATCTTCTTCTTGTTCCTAATTCTTGTAAGTACCATGATTTAAGCTTATTCCATGATAGAAAGAAATTTTGGAAGATTTGTGAAGAGAAAGAGGAAGAGGGCGATGGAGAGAAGAAAGAGGGAGAAGATATTCTTTTTCCAACCAAGAGAGAGAAAGAATGAGATAAAATGAGATAAAATGAGATATTTTGGGACAATTAACAAATAAATATCCTTTTGTATGAAATTACCATTATGCCCTTGCCTTTAAACGTGTTAAATCCGACTCTGATATTAATTACGTAATGAGCTGACATCACATAATAAATATTTTCCATTAAACTTATTGAGCATAATCCTCTGACACGATCGACTGGTAATATTCCGATACTGACAGGCGGGATATTACATTCTCGTAAAAAGACAGATGCTCAACGAAACGAATCTACATCAGATCCTTCTTTAACTGGGGTCGGTGATTTTGCAACATAAACAACTCTCAGTGTGCTCTCTTCAACCACATAACTAGACTCTTCATAAAACTACAAGCAATGAGGGAAAAAAATTAAAATACACAAGGTATCTTTAATCTCTATCAAGAAACAATTTGGTATTTGTGGTTACCATTTCCGAAGTGATATCTTCTCTAGTTGCACTAGGCCTTGCAACTATCCTTTGAATGAGAAACTTAGCGATGCAATGCATGTTAGGAGGTGCCATTTTTTGAGTTTGCATTATAACTACAAATTGAAAATGTAAAATATGACGCAAACAGTCAATTAAAGTGAGTATAAATGAACATAAGACTTGACATTATACAAGACATACCATGCAAACATTATTTCAAATCACGGTTCAGAGGGTACAGTAAGCAATCACAGTTGTTAATGAAAAAACAATAGAGATTGCGTTTAATTGCTTATATAAGATGAGACAAATCCTAATTAGTTGCCTAGGGTGAACAAAGTACAGTCTTTGAAGATTTGGTTCATCTAAATTGAATAGGACATAAACTAAGTGACCTCAACTATTTGTGTGCAAGAGAGAGAGAGTAAAAAGGTAGAAAAAGAGAGAGGAAAACCAATAATATCGCAAGTAGACCTAGGCCGCACAACTCCAATGTAATAAGGATCGACACAATACTTCTTTGCATTACCCTTAACCTGCAACAATACCATCATTTTTGCTCGAAAATCAATTGCAACTCTCCATAATACACAATTTAAAAATAAAAACAATAACAGTTAGAATTTTTTGAAAATCTAACAGTAAGAATTAGAAACCAGTCCCTTGTTAGGCATTAAAAGGTCAATTAAAATTCATTCTTCTAATTCAAAATAGTAGTAGAAGCATTCTACCTAGGCTGTCACAAGACCAGTTGTATTTATATATAAAGGCATAAGATGAGATGAGACACCAAAGCAAATAACAGTGGTAGCAACAAAGCAAACAAGCATAGAGACTCACTAGAGTGTTTCAAACCTTTTCTTCATTATCCTTTATCTTTGTCTTTCATTGTCACTATGTTAAATACAAACTAACTAACTAGCTGGTTATACCTTTTATTCCAACTAACAAATGGACTCACGTAATGGTGAGATAAGGCTTTCCGATTTCAAAAGAATTTGTGTTTTATACTATAGTCCTGGCAAAAAAACTACCTACCAAGATGCTGCCATTCACCTTGGCAAAGCCCCGTACTAAGCACAAATCGCATACAATCAAGTTATGGTCCCTAATTAACTTGTTATCCTACCAATATAATTCACGATCGACCTTATACTTTAAAAATCAACATTTAAATGTTCTCTAAAATATAAACTCTTCCTCTTTTGGCTGTCATGTGATGAAATGTTTAAAATTCTACTAGAGTTTAAGATATCATAGTCAGAATTACACTAAAATGACAGAATACAAAAATCAGATTCAAATATACCTTGGAATCTCATTTATGACAAGTGAATATAACAAAAGTTTTACAAATATCTCGCAATTTATAACATTACATGGTGCAAGATAAGCCGAGTATTTCACTTATGATGAACAACTCCATCTATATTTTTTATGAAAAAAAAAAAGAGAGTAAATTACAAGAAAGACACAGCAAAACAACACCGCCTAGCAACATCCTCAATTTAATCGTGTTTTCTTTTTTAAGCATGCGTTTAGTTTCAAAACAAAAACAGAAAAAGTTATCAACAGCTAGTAGTTTTACCATCTTCAATGTCAAACCTAACATCATCAGAACATTAAATAAAACCCCCAAATTTCTTCTTTTTTGGCCAAGTAAACCCCCAAATTTCTTCTATCCTCTCTTCTCTACCCTCTCAATCATTCTATTCAATCATTCCCTTTTCTCACCCCAAAACCCAAACCCAACAACAAGAAAAACTTTTATCAAGATTCACATTCACATTCACAATTCCAGACCATAACCATAACCCTTCACATTCTTCTCCAAGAGTGTTACAACTTCCACACTGATTGAAAAGGGTTTCACAATTGGTTAGGGTTTCAAAACTGACTATAAAATCAACTTGAGAGTGAAAAAGTGAGGAAGGAAAACATGTGCATGTGTTTCACCATAGAGGAAGGAAAAAGGTAAAAGTGAAAATTTGTTTTTACCTCAGGCAAGTTCTCACCACCGATGTGAAAAAAGTTAGCAAAAGTTTTCACTTAAATTGCAAAAATGCCACCGCGTTTTTTGTCCCTCATTTCAATTATCCACTAATGTAAATGTTATATGCTATTAAGAATTTCCCTCGTGTACTTATGTCAACTGATGTAAAAACTCACCGTGTGTTTCTGTCCCATGAGGTATTTTCCGCGCTGATGTGAAAACTGAAAACCCCCTGATGTCATATGGATATGCAACCTTCGTTAATTTATTTTTGTTGTGTTCAATCTTACAAAACGATGTTTCTCTTATAATGTATAATATCCAAAAAGGAGATAGAGTGAAGGATGGGTGACCTCGGGTGAAGTATTAATAAGTTCATAGATTCTATCATGCACCACTCTACCTTAGATCTATTTTCTTTCTTCTCTCCTCGTACCACATAACAAATAACTAAAATGTATGTTTCCTCTCAATTGCAAGGCATTATTTCTCTCTTGATCTCCCTCAGTGGTTGGAGCCAGAAATTTTATAGAGCTTGGTTAAAATTTTAACCGCAAATAAGTACAATTTAAAATAAGAGAGATGAAACATAACCTGTCAATAATGTGCTAAATAAAATTAGGAGATAAATTCCCTTTCCGAGACCTCCTTGTGGTGAGTGTTCGAATAATATCAACATCATCAAGTGACTTGAATATCTCTTGATCGGTGTAACATATCATAAAGTTATTGAACCACGCGTCGTTGATCTTATTGGTAACAATTCTTTCTCACAGGCTTATAAGATTATTTTACTAGTTTATTGACAGGGTTTGACAACTAGTGGACTTCAAATTTTTGTTAATGTTGGTAATAACTTTGGTGCACCCGCTATTGTTGAAGATAACTTCATTAATGAATAACGCTGGTTAACGATGAGATGAATGATTTGAGTGCATTTATGCTTTTATATATATTGTTCATTTTTGCATTTCTGATAAGCGATTATGAATAGTGATTCAAAGTTTGTAACCATAAATTAAATGAACAATGAAGTATATATAGATTTTGATTTATGTGAGTATTGAGTATTTAGTATTACTATTGAGTATTGGTTTTGGTGAATGATATGATAGTTTATAGTTAGGGAGAATTATTCTAGTTAAGTTACTTCAAGAATTTATTATAAATATTGACTATAGTAATCAATTTCAAATTCCAATGATATTTATTATAATATTTTATTATATTGATTAAACTAATTTAAGTGGTAATTTTATGTATTATTCAGTTTTATAATTTATACTAGAATAGCAAATATAAAAAATAAAATAAAACAATGATATGTTTTAGTGCCTGCCGCAACCGTAGGTAGTCCTTAAAGTTTTTAAAATGGTATCCTTAGAATTACCTACGGTTTTGTCCATAGGTAAAGGTGAAAAACATGCAGCGACAACCATTTCCCAATGACAGATGGGCACATTTAGCTACGAAAATTAATCCTATAGTGACAGATTTCAGCTGTCACTATAGGTCAAGTTTCTTGTATTGATAAAAAAAAAGTATAGGTTGAGCCCGAGCATGTGCCTAGACTTGCCGGGGTAAAACTGCCCTTGATCTCCCTTATAATTTAGAATAAGAAAGGTAAAGTTTTATATAATTTGCAATTTGTTGTTATAGTGTTTCATGGTTTATTTATTAGGTATTAATATTATATATATATATATATATATATATATATATAAATATAGTAATTTTAGCCTCTTCAAAAAAAATATTATATATAGTATAATTTTTGCGCTGATACTTTGTATTATGTTACAATATTGCAGGTCAAAACTGACTATAAAATCAACTTGGGAGATATACGATGCACAAAAGTATGAGTTATCCTTGTTCTAGTTCAATCAATGTTACAACTTAAGCCCATGAGAAGAGCTCAATCCAAAAGATTATTCTAATAGATGGGAGAACCTCATGGCTTAAGTACCACCTCAAGCACTTTGATGTACTCGATGTGAGACTCCTAACATTGCCACGCACTTTAAGAGCCGACGTCTACGACAACTTTCACTCTATCGACACTGATCTGATGGTAGCCCATTCCTTTTTGGCGGCTTTACTCACCTATCATTATTCGGTGGAGCACCTTAATCCAACCTATAGGTGTTTACCAGTGTTTTTGGTAAATAAATACCGACTGATTTTGATTATAACAAGAAGGACCAAACCAGAGATCCTAGGACACGTTGTCCATTTTGTTGTTGTGCGTTCATCGAGTTCGTAGGTTGCTTAACCAACAAGATGAGACCGTGTGGCATCTTTTGACAGGTTTTCATGCATTAAGTTTAAATTGCAAAAACTTAAAGAAAAGAAAATGTGCAAATGCAAGTGCATTAAAAATAAAAGTGGTTCGACAAATCCTTTACATACATTCTTTATGACTCTTTTCTCTTGTGCCGGTACTTCGAGTGTTTTAGAATTCTATACAAGCGATTTACAACCTGTTTTCCCTGTGGAAAACTATTATTTATACATAGGAAATATTTGGAAAGAAGCTAATCCCACGATCAGTACTCCTTCCATGTAGACAACCTCTTGTCTCCTACGTTCTCCCTTGAGGAAACCGCTTCCCTTTTGAAATTTGAATTTTCCCACTTCAAAGGCAATTGCTTGACTTCGACGGCTTTGCTTCTTGCTTTGTATCTTGTCGAACTTTAATGCTTCTAGACTCTTTACGCGAAATCCAACATTTCGTCGAACTCCTTTAATTGAAGAAAAAGACTTCGATTCCTGCAAGAGTAAAAATCAACTAATGTTGACCGCATATTACATGAGGCTGGTGAAAATACCAGCTAACAAATTGCCCCCAAAAATGCCATTTTCGACTGAATATAATCAGAGGAGAGAATTGGCATTTTTGAGGAAAAAACTCTAAGTATTCCAAAGCATGATGTCACGGTGGTCATGACTCTTAAGAGTAGTCATTTCAGGTTTTCTTTCTCCCTTCTTCCGAAGAAATTCCTCAACTTCCACTAACTCCAAAAAATTAACTTCCCATTTTTATACGGTTACTGCGCATAAGAACTAACCTCGTCGCTGCAGTTACTTTTACCTTCCATAAAATCCTTCACCTCTTTCCTCTCATGACACATTTTCCATTTACATCCTTCAATTCATGCAACAGAAAGGAAAACTCCTTATGAAATGGATAAACTTTCGAGTGAACTTCTCATCGTTGTTAATGAGAAGGTTGCTGCCTTCGGGGTCCAAGACCTTTTAAACTTTGGTATGACATCCAAATGTCATCGCCAACTTCCCCACAAGAAGGTGGTACTTAGGGAACTAAACTGGGATTGTTTATGGTACATTGCTGATCCCTTAGCGGGCGAGGCAAAACGTCTGTTTATGCAGAGGTTATCCAGAAGTGGTCATGCATCTTATAGTATGGTGTTGGCCGCTTTCAAGCTTCACCAAATCTGGCCTGACTTGTAGGAGATTAGATTCATTTTGGAAAAAGCGGTGAAACATGGTTCCCCCGGGGCCATATACTTTAACCTCATGCAAGAAGTATTATCTAGCGAGGGATTTTTTGAGAACGAGGTTCTCTCCTCCTTTCGGGATCTCTTCAACCAGCGTCAACTTGCTAATTGTAGGGTGATGAGATAAATCCGCAAGTGCACGGTTTACCGAAGTAGTAATAAAGAGTATCGTTCCAACATGATGTTATGAATTCAATTAACTGTCAACAATGATTAGAAAAGAGTTTTAGTTGATAAGTTTGGATTTTTAATTAAAAGAAAATAATAAAAATAAAAAGCGCCTTGGGATTATTGGTTCATCTAGATGACAAATCCTTCACAAAACAAATCCTAAACCAGAACTTTATATTGGACCCACTTTCTAAAGACAAGTTTCTCTTAAGCCTATCACATCTCCTTTCGGTCTCAGTGAGTGTGTTCCTCTAGCAACCATGCCTATTCTCATGGTTGATTGCTATTGGAATCCTTGAAGAACGAAACTTTATTTGTCTCAAGGTTTGCTAGACTATTCTCATGTTTCGCAATCTTTGTCTAATTTCACTTGTTCCAATATTAAAACTTCATCTTTCTATCCATCGCTTAATATTTGTGATGATGAATTAACAAATACTAACCCTCCACTTTCGCTTCATGAGTTTGATATTTGTTAATTCATTATAACAACGGTGAAATTAGATTAGAAAGTAGATTTATATAAAATTAGGGTTCAAGGCTTGGTTTGATTAGGGTTATGTCATTTAGACTTACCTAACAATCCCAAGACAAGAAGAGTCTACTCACTCACGTTCATTGTAGACATAGAAGAGAAGAAGAAGAAGAAGAAGAACATAAAATAAAGGTTGATCTTTTATTAAAGAAAACAATTGTCACTTATTATTTCCAAGAACAAAAGATGAGAATACAAGTATGGTGGCTGCTCTATTCATAGTTTAACAATGACCTAAGCCCTAAGAAGTAAATCACTAAAGTGTTACACAAGAAGCTGAAGGTGAGAAAAACACAAGAAGGGGGGTTGAATTGTGTTTTGAAAAATTCTTCGTTTCTCCTAAAAACTGAACACACTGATCAGAAGCTAGGTGAGACAGCTTCTGAAGTGATAATCAGAATCTAAATGCAGCGGAATAAAACAGAGAGAGAGAAGAAGAACGACACAAAGCAATTATACTGGTTCCTTCCACAAACCGGAAGTAGTCCAGTCCCCCTTGCACTTCCAAGGAGATTTCACTATGAGTAATATCTGATTACAAATGCTCAAGCACACAAGCAAGAGACTTCCTTTGCTCAAGCACACAAGCAAGAGACTTCCTTTGCTCAAGAACACAATCAAGAGACTTCCTGCTCAAGCACAAATGCAAGAGACTTCCAAGCTAAACAAAATTACACAGAAAATTGTTTAAGGTTGAACACTTGATATACAATCAGAGGTGCTCACAATACAAATCAGATACAGACTCAATGGACTTAAGAATTTCTAAGATATGACTTTGAGACACAGAAATTCTAAGTGAATGCAGAACAATTTCAGCAGAGGTTTGGTACTTGTGAAAATCTTGTGAGTCTTTCGTTCAGCGTTCTTGCATTACCAATTCTCTAGGTCTTCACTCCTTTATATAGAGGTGTGAAAGAGACGTTGTGAAATTGCCAGCACACCAAAGAGTCGTTAGTTGAAGCTTGATCTTTCACCACTGATCTTTTGCCTGATTTGGTTGTTGTCCTATGAAGAACCAATTTGAAATCCATTCCTTATCCAAAGGAACATATATGCAGGCGAGACCGTATTCTGGAGCTGTTTTCTTGTCTTGAAGCGTGGACACAAAACAGAGTAGTGGAGAACGTGGTTGTACAATTCGTACAAAGTACAATGTCAACGCTTTCGTCCAAATTGCAAGCACAAGCCTTCAAACACCTTTGAAATGACCGTTGCAAAACTCCACTAATCCTTTGTTTGTGTTTTCGAATCCAATAGACCGCTTTTGCATTGATAATTCTTCAATTCTTGAATCTTTTGCAAATCCAGTTGAGATTCAGCTTCTGGTGAAATAGCTTCTGATGAGGCAGCTTCTGATGATGCAGCTTCTGATGATGTGACTTCTGCAGCTTCTGATGACGCAGCTTCTGATGATGTGGCTTCTGGACCTCTTGTCTTCAGAAGCACTATTCTTCAGGAGCAGCTTACTTCAGGAGCGCTATTTCTTCAGGAGCAGCTTGACTTCAGGAGCGCTTTGACTTCAGAATCATCTAAGCTTCATTTTCTTTTGCTCTTTATTAGCTCATTCAGAACCAATGATGATGTAACTTTATAATTATGGTCCTGTACACTTGAACAAATATTAGCTAGTCCAATTTACAATTTTTAATACCTTGTTATCATCAAAACTCTTTAAGGTTCATTGTTAAACACATTTTGTTCCAACAATCTCCCCCTTTTTGATGATGACAAACAAAAGTATTTAAAATTGATCAATTGTTGTTAATCTAATTAACAAGTTGACTTTGGGGTCTGAGGTTTGTAAGCTCAGAATCTGAGGTTTGTAAGCTCAAACTCCCCCTGAGTCTGATAGTCTTTAAGGTGAGGTTTGTAAGCTCCCCCTAAGTTCTATCCAGGTTAATTAAATTCATTTTTCGCGCAATAATATTATCAGAGCTTAAAAACAAAATTGAATCATTGAAAGAATTAACTTATAGATAAGAAGAATGGTTCAATTAACTTTACTTGAATTTTGATACTCCTTCGTTCGTTCATAGCTTATACCAATAAGGTAAAAAAAAATGATAGAAGTTTTTCAAAAATTTCAAATGCCATTAATGGGGCTCAGAGCCTTTAAATACTTGTCACATATACTCCCCCTTTTGTCATTATCAAAAAAAATGAAATATATATAAGCATAAAAGACAAAAAAAAATATGAGAAAAACTCAAACATGAGAGAGTATACTAAGCAATGAACTAAATAAATCAGAGCAAAATATATGAACATGTATATTCAATTGTCAGAAGAAGCTAAACAGTCAGAATCAGTAAGCATTCAGAAGCAAGAGAAATAAAACATGATGGTTTCAGAAGCAAGGACTAAGAAAATAAAACAAACAACAAACAAAAAGGAAAACACAAGGGTGTGCAACTAAGGGTTGGTTTGTTGTTGTTTCTTCATCTCCTCCATTTCTTCAATCTTCTTCTGCAACAGTTCTTCAAGTTGTTGTTGCCTCTGGAGAAGAGCTTGTTCCCTTTCCTTAGCTTCTTGCTGCTGCTCTGCCATCTGTTTCTTCAGAAGCTTACACAACCTGGCTTCTCTGGTCAAGTAATCCGTTTCAAAGAAGAAAGGCTGGTTTGCCAGGAGCAGTGTAGAACTTCTTACTCTAAGACTCTGATTCACATGCTCCATTAGTCTTCTGACTGACGCTTGCTTGACTCTGATGCATTTAGCTTTGATTTCTTCGATAAGCTCAGTTGCCCGGTTCTGAAGAGATGCCCAAGAGTCTTCATATGCACTTGTGAGATCAATTGTCCTTCGTTGATCCACAAGATTATGCATCTGACTCAGGATTGTCAGAAGCTCAGAATTAATATATCCAGATTCCAGGATGTTTATGGGTGGTTGATCAAGGGTTTCAAGATCAGAATCACTGATTTCCAGATCTTGAACAGGGTTAGGAACTGGAATGGTAAGGTGTGTTTGTGTGTTTGAAGATGAAGGCTGGTCAGAAACAATGTGAGTGGTGGAGGTTGAGGCTTGAACATTGACTAGAGAGATGTCAACATCCATGGGAGTTGGTTCTGGAGAGTGTTCAGGTAAAGGTTGAAATTCAGTTTCAGTTGGTGGTTGTTGTGGTGAATTTGTTGTTTGATTGTTGAGTTGGGGGTCAATGGTAGCTAATGGTGATTGTGGGGGTGTTGTGGGTTTATGTGGTTCAGGTGTTTGTTGATGGGGGTTTTCTGAAACAACATTTTCAGAAGCAGCTGCTTCTGGAGTTGTTTCAGAGGCCTTTTCTGAGGTTTTGTCTTTGGGTAAGTCACCTGAACAGTGTAGAATAAGATTGTCTAAGACAGAAGTGTCTTCTATTGGTTCAGGTGCTGATGGTGAAGAGAGTGAAATGGGGATAGAGGTGACTGGAATCTGGATTACCTGATCTGCAGGGCCAGCTTCAGAAGTGATCTTCTGTGGACCAGCAGATTGAGGAACTGCTTCTGAAGTTCCCTCTTCTGGAGCATTTTCAAAAATGAGCATCATATCGTCTTCCTCATTGTCTTCAGTAGGCTTACCAGCAATGGCTCTTACTTCAGCCAATTTTTCTTTGTAGAACCTATCACAGTCTTCCAACCCCAAAGCCTTGAGCTTTTCATCTCTTTGCTGAATGTATTGTGCTTTTTGATCCTTTCTGTCTGATATAAGATCAGAAGCACGTTCATCTGCCATCCTTTTCATTCTTGGAGTCATTTCAACCATAGGACTCACAAGTTGAAGGGGAGCCTTCTTCTTCTTCAGCTTGGGATCAGCCTCTTCTTTCTCCATTTCTTCAAGAACTTCCTCCAGCTGCTCTTGAGTGATTACCAAGTCTGCCTTACCTCTTCTTCTCTTCTGTGGAATAGAAGCCGCACCAATCTTCTGCATCTTTCCTTTATCCTTGATAGAATTAGGTTTAGATTCAGACTTAGCAACTTTAGCAATGGCAGCTTCTGACTCAGTACTGGTTCTGGCCTTCTTTCCTTTAGTAGGAGCAGCATCAGATTCAGAACTAGTTCTGGCTCTCTTCCCTGTAGGAGCATCAGAAACAACAGCTTCTGACACAGCAACTGCCTTGCCCTTTTTGCCTTTCCCTTTAGCACGAGCAGCTTCCTCCAAGATGTACTCAGCTACTAATCTAGCTAAGTGTTCAGGATCACTTTCCTTAATAATGGAAGGAAAGTCCCTGATAATCTCAGATTCTTCTGTGGTCATCTCCAACCACTTTTCATCTTTAGAAACTTCCTTGATGAACTTCATAGAGCATAAGCTCCTGCTACTGATAGTCCTTTCAGCAGTAGAGACTTCGAAACATTTATCAGAAGCACTCCTTGTCCTTTTTAAGAACTCCAGCACCCTTCCTTGATGAAAGATTTCAGACAGCAATCTTCCATAGGGTACTTGTTTTCTTCCTCTTGTAGTGCTTTCGTTTATGGCCCAGCAGAGATGATCCATTACATATCTGGGAAAGTTTATCTTTTCCAGATTGGTCATGAAATAAATTGCTAGCTTCTGTTGGTTGTTGGGTTGGTCAGACCCTCCTGCTCTTTGAAAGAAGCAATCATTACTGAATTTCACCAACATTCTATTGTGAATCTCCATTTCTGAAGGCTTGGCATCTTTCTTCCCACCCAGAAGAGAGTTGTAGTAACCTTTTAGCAGGACATCTTCCTTCCTGACTATTTCTTGGAATCTTCCCTCTGCATGCCTTTTACAAGCTTTAGCTATAACTTCCTCAGTGATGGTTATAGGAATGCACATCACTTCAGACCTTATTTCTAAGCTGTCAAATGATGTAGGATTCATATCCATGGCCATTTTCCCTTTCTTTGACCCAGCTTGTTTGCTTACAACTTTTGCAGGCTTTTCATTGTACACTTCAGCTTTTAACCAAAAGTCCTTGACCAAGTTCACATATGTTGGCCCATTTAGAATCCTGAAATACTCAGACAGCTCCTGTGTCTCTATCAATCCTTCCATGTTTACTTCGTACTTCTTGAGTGAAGTAAAATCCACCGGTGACTCTATTTGAACTATTAAGGATTCCCATGGAATATCCATAGTCTTTTCTTTGTAGACGGACCCGGATTCTGGTACGCTTTGCATGTTTGATGTAGATTCTGAAACTTTTGAGCTTGATGATGCCATTTGATGATTGACGAAGACTTGAAGAAGATGAAGATTTTAGGGTTCTAAGGTTGAGAGAATGCGCTTACTTCGCAAGAGGTTTGAGAGCAAATGTGTTTGTTGTGAGTGAGTAGTGTGTGAATTGTCAAAGTGTTAAAAGTAAAACGATTGCAATTCAAAAGAGACAAACAAACATAACATTAATGACAAAATTGGGGGCGCGTGAAAAGTACTTTCAAAGCTATTAAATCATCATTGCCCTTTTTGTTATACACCAATACATACAGGCCACGTAAGAAGTTCACAGAGTAACTACCAAGTTAGTGGGCCAGAAGTTACTTTTTAAAAGGTAACTTCCAACGTTTCCACTAATTCAACTATTCAGAAGCAACAAATCCAGCTTCTGGACTTCAGATGCTGACGTCATCATCAGAAGCGAGTTTTCCTCAGAACCTCAATAAAGAGCTTCTGATGGACTACCGCTTCTGAACTGACTTCAGAACCTAAAATCCTATTCAGGAGCAAGCAAGCATTTAATCAGATACAAAGTGCATGTTCAAATTTTTCTTTATAAAATCAAATCTTTCAACAGTTAAAGGCTTAGTAAATATATCAGCCCATTGATTTTCAGTATCAATGAATTGTATATCTAAAATTCCTTTTTGAACATAATCTCTGATAAAATGGTGTTTGATTTCAATGTGCTTGGCTCTTGAATGCAAAATTGGATTTTTAGACAAACAAATAGCAGCAGTATTATCACAATAAATGGGAATACTGTTGGCAGTTATCTGATAATCTTCCAACTGATGTTTCATCCAAAGTAGTTGTGTACAACAACTTGCAGCTGAAATGTATTCTGCTTCTGCTGTAGACATAGCAATAGTTGTTTGTCTTTTGCTAGCCCAGGATATAAGATTATCACCCAAAAATTGACAATTGCCACTGGTTGACTTTCTTTCAATCCTATCACCAGCATAATCAGCATCACAGAATCCAATTAGCTTATAATCTAAGGATTTCCTATAAAGGAGTCCAAGATTAGTTGTTCCCTTCAAATACCTGAAGATTCTCTTGACAGCAGTCATATGAGATTCTCTAGGATCTGATTGGAATCTTGCACACAAGCATACACTGAATAAAATATCTGGCCTAGATGCAGTGAGGTATAACAAAGAACCAATCATACCTCTATACAGCTTCTGATCTACTTTAGCTCCTTCATCTTCTTTGCTCAAGTTGCACGTAGGATGCATTGGAGTGTTCATCACTTTACAATCTTCAAGTTTGAAATTCTTCAGAAGCTCCTTTGTGTACTTTGATTGATGAACATAGACTCCATCTTTGCATTGATTGATTTGAATGCCAAGGAAGAACTTCAGCTCTCCCATCATGCTCATTTCAAATTCATCCTGCATTAACTCAGAAAATTCCTTGCAAAGAGATGCATTAGTAGAACCAAATATTATATCATCAACATATATTTGCACAACAAGAATATCTTTCTCAAGGGTCCTTCTGAAGAGTGTAGTATCAACCTGTCCTCTTTTAAAATCATTTTTGATTAAGAAATTACTTAGTCTATCATACCAAGCTCTGGGAGCTTGTTTCAAGCCATATAGTGATTTCTTCAGTTTAAACACATGGTCAGGATATTTAATATCCTCAAATCCAGGAGGTTGCTTGACATACACTTCTTCTTCTATGACACCATTTAGAAATGCACTCTTGACATCCATTTGATATAATATTATGCCATGATTAACTGCATAGGAAAGAAGTAACCTGATTGCTTCCAATCTTGCAACTGGAGCAAACGTTTCAGTGTAATCAATGCCTTCTTGTTGACTGTACCCTTGTGCAACAAGCCTGGCTTTGTTTCTTGTTACTTCACCTTGCTCATTCAGCTTGTTTCTGAATACCCATTTTGTTCCAATAATGTTCTTGTGCTGAGGTTTGGGTACCAGATCCCACACATCATTTCTTTGAAATTGATTCAACTCTTCTTGCATAGCTAGGATCCATCCATCATCTGAAAGTGCTTCATCAACTGTTGTAGGTTCAATCATTGAGATTAGTCCAATCATTGACTCTTCTTGTCTGAAATGTGATCTTGTTCTTCTTGGACTATCTTTGTTTCCGATGATTAGCTCCTCAGGATGTGAAGACTTGTGTTTGAATGTGTTTCTGGGAGGATCTGCTTGATGTGAGCCATCTTGTGCTTCATCAGAAGCAGTTTCATCTTGCGCTTCTGATGTGGGTTCAGCTTCTGGACTATCTTCAGACTCAGCTATCTGATCAGGTTCTGGAATAGCTTCAGGAACCTGTATCTCTGCAAAACTTTCACCTTGCTTTGAAGTTTTATCTTCAAGCTCCTTGTCATCAAATTTAACGTGCATAGATTCTTCAACACAGAGTGTTTCTGAATTATACACTCTGTATGCCTTTGACCTTTCAGAGTAACCTAAAAAGATTCCTCTTTGGGCCTTGGCATCAAATTTCTTTAGGTAGAGCTTGTTGTTCAGAATGTAACAAGTACATCCAAATTGATGAAAGTAAGAGATAATGGGTTTTCTTCCTTTAAAGAGTTCATATGTTGTTTTCTCCAAAATAGGTCTAATATAGATCCTGTTTTGAACATAGCATGCTGTATTCACTGCTTCTGCCCAAAAATGTTTTGGTAAATTGTTTTCATGAATCATGGTTCTGGCCATTTCTTGTAAAGTTCTATTCTTTCTCTCTACAACCCCATTTTGTTGTGGTGTTCTAGGAGAAGAGAATTCATGGAAAATTCCATGTTTTTCACAAAAAGCTTCAAATGGCTCATTTTCAAATTCTCCACCATGATCACTTCTGATTTTCAAAATTTTTGATTCTTTTTCAGATTGAATTTGAGTGCAGAAGCTACTGAATACATCACACGCAACATCTTTACTCTTTATGAATTTCACCCAAGTCCATCTGCTGTAATCATCAACAATGACTAATCCATATCTACTTCCATATAAGGATGCAGTACTCACTGGTCCAAATAAATCAATATGGAGTAATTCTAAAGGTTTTGAGGTTGAAACAATGTCTTTGGTTTTAAAGGATGATTTCACAATTTTCCCTCTTTGACATGCACCACAGAGTGCATCTGAATGATAGTCAATGTCTGGTAGCCCTTTTACAAGTTGTAACTTACTAAGCTTAGAGATTAACCTCCAGTTAGCATGTCCCAACCTTCTGTGCCACATCCATTTCTTGTCATTCACTGATAGTAGGCAAATCACCTTTTGATCAGCCAGTTCAGAAAAATTGATTTTATAGACATTGTCAACTCTCTTTCCCTTGAACACAATGGATTTGTCTTCCTTGTTGATTACTGTACAGTTGGGTTTTTCAAAAAGCACATCATAACCATTATCACAAAATTGACTAATGCTCAAAAGGTTATGTTCAAGACCATCTACCAACCATACATTATTAATTGAGGTAGAGGAATTACCAATAGTTCCTGTACCTATGATCTTGCCTGACTGGTTGCCTCCAAATTTCACATTTCCTCCCTCTTTCATTGTTAGGCTGAGGAACATGGACTTGTCTCCTGTCATGTGTCTTGAGCAACCGCTGTCTAGGTACCATGATCTTTGCTTTGGCACTGCTCTTAGACATACCTGCATCATTGACATTTTTAGTTTTAGGTACCCATTGTTCTATGGGTCCTGGAAGGTTAGTACTTAAGGCTTTACTCTTCACTTCTTGTACCTTGTGCTGTGAGTTGGGTTGCTTCTGATTAACCATCACCTTAGGTTTTGGTACTTCAGAAGCAGTAACTGTCTTCTTCTGAAACTTAGACTTCAGAACCCCAGATTTTGGTTTCACCAGACTCTGAGGAATAGGTTCTGATCTTTTCAGGATCCTAACCTTTGAGGTCTTGGAATCAGATTTGATCATAGCCTTTGACTTAGAGTTCTTTGGCTTTGAAATAATCTTAGCCTTAGAACTAGAAGCTTCAGGTTCTGATTGAACAACAGTTTCCAACTCAGCCCCTTCTGGTACAAAGAATGTTTTCAGACCTTCCTTGATGCATTCACAACAAGACTTTAGATTGGTTTTTTCAAGTTTCACTTCTGGAAAACCAATTCCTCTGCCATTGTTCTTGTAAATGCTATAAATCATAGAAGCTACTCTGCTTCTGTCAATGCCAGATATAATGAAATCTTCAAGAGCAATTTCATGATTACTAAAAGGTTTTTCATTACACTTTTCTTGTAGCTTCTGACATAAGAACCTGAGCTGATCTTCATATGTTTTACACATGAAGTCAAAGCCCCTAAGTCCTTGTTCAGAAGCTTTCAGATCCAATAGAGTTGATTTTTGCTGTTGTACCAAATCAGCATATTTTTCTTTTAAATCCTTCAACTCATTGGTTCTTACTTCAAAATGTGTAAGAAGTTCTTTAAGTGACTCAACAAGTTCATCTCTGGGAATTTTGGAATATACCTCGTTTTCATCTTCTGAGTCTGAATCTGATCCAGCTTCTGAAGTTGCTGTTGCTACCAACCCAACAGCTACCTTTGCATCTTCATCAGCTTCCTCTTTATCAGATCCAGATTCACTACCCAAGTCATCCCAGGTTGCCATTAAACTCTGCTTAATCTGCTTCTTGAATTTGCTTGGTTTGAATGTAGACCTCTTTGATTTGTCCTTTGACTTTTCTCTTTGAAGATCAGGGCATTCAGCAATGAAGTGTCCAGGCTTCTTACAGTTGAAGCATCCCTTCTGATCTTCTTTCCTTGAGCTTCTGGAGTTACCCCTTTTGGCGAGAAACTTTCTGTTCTTCTTGGCCAGATATTGAAGTCTGTTTGAGAGCATGGCCATTTCAGCAGCATCTGGTTCAGAATCTGAACTTGACTGTTCTTCCTCTTCAGATTCAACCACTTTGAGAGCTTTTGATGACTTGCCTTTGGATGGAAGAGCTATTGATTTACTCTTCTTAGTAGACTCATGTTCATTAAGACTTAACTCATGAACTTTGAGAGAACTAACAAGATCTTCGACACTTAAAGTGTTTAAATCTTTAGCTTCCTCAATGGCAGTCACCTTGGATCTCCATCTGGCAGGTAAGCTTCTGAGAATCTTGCTTACATGATCAGAAGCAACATAGCTCTTCTTTAGAATCTGTAGCCCAAAAACTAAGGTTTGAAACCTTGAGTACATCTCCTCAATAGTTTCATCATCCTTCATCTTGAATAGCTCATACTGATGTACAAGCAGAAGAGCCTTTGCTTCTTTGACCTTCTTGCTCCCTTCATAATTTGAACAGAGAGAAGCAAACATAGCTTTAGCAGTGGATTTGTCACTCATCTTCATGTATTCTGCTTTGGGTATGGCAGTGACAAGAGCTCCTCTGATAATATGATGCTTCTTGTAGAGTTTCCTCAGTTCTGGAGTATGTTTCTTTCTATCCACAGCAGCTCCTTCTTCATCAAGGACTAAATCACCAACACCATCTTCCAGAATATCCCATAATTCTTCATCCAGGCTCATGATGTAACTGTAAAAATTGGTCTTCCACCAAGAGAACTCTTCAGCATCTCCATTGAACTTTGGAACTTTTCCAACACTGGTTTTCTTACTATCACTATAATCATGTGAGACATTTTTATAGCTAGTATCACTAGAACCAGAACCATTAGGAGGAGGAGTAGTCATGTTTTTCTCAGATCTTTGACTGTTGCACGGTTAAGTGTTACACAACAGACCAAGGCTCTAGATACCAATTGAAGGTGAGAAAAACACAAGAAGGGGGGTTGAATTGTGTTTTGAAAAATTCTTCGTTTCTCCTAAAAACTGAACACACTGATCAGAAGCTAGGTGAGACAGCTTCTGAAGTGATAATCAGAATCTAAATGCAGCGGAATAAAACAGAGAGAGAGAAGAAGAACGACACAAAGCAATTATACTGGTTCCTTCCACAAACCGGAAGTAGTCCAGTCCCCCTTGCACTTCCAAGGAGATTTCACTATGAGTAATATCTGATTACAAATGCTCAAGCACACAAGCAAGAGACTTCCTTTGCTCAAGCACACAAGCAAGAGACTTCCTTTGCTCAAGAACACAATCAAGAGACTTCCTGCTCAAGCACAAATGCAAGAGACTTCCAAGCTAAACAAAATTACACAGAAAATTGTTTAAGGTTGAACACTTGATATACAATCAGAGGTGCTCACAATACAAATCAGATACAGACTCAATGGACTTAAGAATTTCTAAGATATGACTTTGAGACACAGAAATTCTAAGTGAATGCAGAACAATTTCAGCAGAGGTTTGGTACTTGTGAAAATCTTGTGAGTCTTTCGTTCAGCGTTCTTGCATTACCAATTCTCTAGGTCTTCACTCCTTTATATAGAGGTGTGAAAGAGACGTTGTGAAATTGCCAGCACACCAAAGAGTCGTTAGTTGAAGCTTGATCTTTCACCACTGATCTTTTGCCTGATTTGGTTGTTGTCCTATGAAGAACCAATTTGAAATCCATTCCTTATCCAAAGGAACATATATGCAGGCGAGACCGTATTCTGGAGCTGTTTTCTTGTCTTGAAGCGTGGACACAAAACAGAGTAGTGGAGAACGTGGTTGTACAATTCGTACAAAGTACAATGTCAACGCTTTCGTCCAAATTGCAAGCACAAGCCTTCAAACACCTTTGAAATGACCGTTGCAAAACTCCACTAATCCTTTGTTTGTGTTTTCGAATCCAATAGACCGCTTTTGCATTGATAATTCTTCAATTCTTGAATCTTTTGCAAATCCAGTTGAGATTCAGCTTCTGGTGAAATAGCTTCTGATGAGGCAGCTTCTGATGATGCGGCTTCTGATGATGTGACTTCTGCAGCTTCTGATGACGCAGCTTCTGATGATGTGGCTTCTGGACCTCTTGTCTTCAGAAGCACTATTCTTCAGGAGCAGCTTACTTCAGGAGCGCTATTTCTTCAGGAGCAGCTTGACTTCAGGAGCGCTTTGACTTCAGAATCATCTAAGCTTCATTTTCTTTTGCTCTTTATTTGCTCATTCAGAACCAATGATGATGTAACTTTATAATTATGGTCCTGTACACTTGAACAAATATTAGCTAGTCCAATTTACAATTTTTAATACCTTGTTATCATCAAAACTCTTTAAGGTTCATTGTTAAACACATTTTGTTCCAACAGAAGCCATGGGCTTTAGGTCAGAAATAAACTAAAATAGGCAGCTTGTCGAAGAAGGAAAAGCAGCAAAAGGCAAATTGGGGGCGTGCCAAGCTTCTATTGGTTGGCTTCATATTTTTGTACCAAATCTTCATATTTTGGTGAAGGATCTTCAAATTATTTGAACAAGATATTTTTGTATAAGATCTTCTTCATATTTTTGGCACGAATCAGCTCCAATTATCCTTTCTTTTGCTCCAAGACTCAATCTTTAGAATATTTGTTCCTAAAATTAAATAACTTGCAATTGAACTAAAATAGTTCTAAAGAGGAAATAAAATTAAATAAAACTAAATAATATATAAATAAAACGGACTCAAATATTATATAAAAATGACTAATTATTGACTCATCAGTAGGGATGCTATTTTGAACACAGCAGGGCCACAATTCGCTTGGAACATTCTCTGCTTCAGGCCCATGCCCTTAGGCATGAGTTACCGATTTTCATGTCCTCCCAATCGGGATTGTTAAGGAATCCAAAGAATCATACGTACCAATTCACCTCTCCCAGGCGCAGATGAAGGCTATCCTATGATAAACTTTTGTCTCTCTTGTCGCCTTGATCTCGAGCTTGCCTGGTTCCTTGAGCATTTTCGTTTTCTGGATTTCAACTTTTTATGGTAATGCGTTTTTTGGATTTCAACTTTTTCTTAGTATTAATTTTAATTTTAACACCAAGTTTTACTCTTCAACAAAATATTACTCCTTCATAGCTTTATTTGTTTTGCAACAAACTAGCGTTTCTCAAACCTTGGCCGCTTTATGTTAAGACATTTTATTATCACAAAGATGATTCTTTTGTCAAATTGGTAATGGAAAAATTTAAAATTTTTGGAACATGAGTACCTAGTCTCAAAATATAAACCACTTGTGATAATCAAGAATTTGAGATACGAATTAACAAGATATAAAAAATGGCTCACTAGAATTTGAAGAATTTGAGCACTTTGTGAATGTCTTCTGCCCCCACAGGCTTTGACATTAACTATTCCTTTTGAAGTTATCCAGTGAGAACCAACTCATCATTGATCTTGTAGTCTCTATTAAGAAATTATATATTTTGAAACCAACTCACATTTGGAATATAAACATGCAATCGAGTTGTTTGGTCTTTCAACCATTATTCCTTTTGGTTTTTTTGCCAAATGCCTCGACAACATCTTTTAAATGGTTCACATAACCATCTTTGTTTGTAACTTGGCTTCTAAAGTTCCCTTTTGGCTAAGTGAACCGTAATATTGTCTCAAATATTTTACTTAGATATGATTATCGTCTAGATCATTCTTCCCGAAGAGGGAATTAGATCTTTTACCATAATGATCTTCTTTTTCCAATACGAAGCCATGGGTTGGATCGAGCCTTACAGCCCCTGCATTTATTTGGTGATTACCACCATTTTCAGAAAAAGAGCATGGCGCAATTTTTGCCAAATTCTGTCAACCTCAGCAAGAAAGTAACTTTGATCCGCTTCGACATCTTCTATTGAGCCATCATCTCTCTAGATTATAACTTTCTGATGCATAGATGAAGGAACATCGCCAATTCCATGTATCCATTCCCTTCCTAAAAGCAAATTAAAGTTTGCTTTTGATGGCACCACCATGAACAAGGTTGGTTCGGTAACAATTCCTACAGTGAGGTTCACTTGGATAGCACCAAGGGAGAACCCATTTTTCCCCTCATACACAAAAATATGTTATGAGGTTTTAGATCTGCATCACATTTCCCAATTCTCTTAAGTAGAGATGGAGGCATTAAATTCACAGCAGCACCATTATCTACCAATACCTTGTTTACTCTAGTGTCATCAACTTTGACTTGAATGAATAATGGTTTGAGATGACTTTTCACAGAGCCAATATTAGATTTTTAAAATTTGGCATTTTGTTGATTACCATAGCCATAATCTGTCACATAGCAATACATGGATTTGTATTTCTCCATGTCTTCTGGATTATAATGTTCTTCATATTCTTCGACCTCAGATATCACATCATATTCCGCAGGTAAAATAGAAACTACATTGCATATGACATCGAAATTTGGTTCTGAATCCATGAAGTCTTAATCTATCTCGTCATTTGCAACAACATTTCCTTCAACAGGAGGAAGAGACAATCGTTCTTTCACTGGTCTTCTAACTGTTTCGGCTAAGTTTTCTTTAGGGTCAACCGCTTTATTATTAGCTTTTGCAGCAATACCCTTTTTGGACTTTTGATACCTCTTCCATTGAGTTCGAGTCATAGGATTTTTACCTTTTTAATTATTTCGATAAGCATATTTCTTTGACTTGTATGGATTTTCAGTATCAGTAGTGATGTTTTTAGTAACAACATTACTAGTATTGCCTTTCACCACATTACTCTTTCTGTATTAAACATTCTTATGGGTCGATTGAACCCATTTTTGTACAGTTGCCTTGGCATAGGGCACATAAGCTCTATCTTGACCATTCTTATTAACATAATTAGTGGTCGAAGCGTTATTGATGAAAGGAATGTAACTCTTAGCAAAAGAGAACTTTGGTTTATGATCAGCATACCATTTTCCTCTCTACTTAGATTCTAGAACAACATTTTCAAAGATTTTAGTAGCCTCTTTGTCGAATACTGAACTACATATGCTTTTGCCTTCTCATCTTTGGGATTTCTAGAAACTTCCACCATCTGACATTCAACAACATCATCTTTTTCCTTGACCGATAGTATTTTAACAGCATCGGCAACGGCTTCCACTACGTTGCAGCTTGCAACTTCCATGTACATCGCGTCGACGTCCTTTAATGGATCACCATCTACTTGCATTTGGGGTTTCTCTTTATCTCCAAACCTCAACCTGCCTTCGTTTAGACCTCTTTGCACTAAGTCCCTGAAAAGTACACAATGCGAAGTCTTGTGACCCAAAAAATTATGATATTTACAATACCCTCTCTTTTTTACTTTGTTCTAGTGCTGGGATTTTTAAACTGTTAGGTACCTCCACTTACCATCAGCATCTAAGAGATCAAAAATCTCATCGCATTTGGTTACCTCAAACATGTAAGTTTTGGGAGTGTATCTATCATTTTGTGTCTCAACAGGATTTTTCCCATCGGATGGCCTCAATACTTTGCATGTATAGGGAGGCCATGTTTTCAATTCAGCAAAGTTTATTTCGATGTCTTCGACATCTTCATAGGCCATGTCGAATTCTTGGTCGCTTTCATTTGTATCTACATAAGCAACCTTTTCTCTTCTGAACTTGCGAGTTCTAGCTTTCTCAGCCTTCGGTCTTTTGACATGTCGAACTCTATCGACCAGTGGGGCCATATCTCTCAAGTATTGAGTGTCTAATTTCATCCTAATGGAATAATCTAGGCCACCAGCGGCCAGTTCGACTAACTCACGTTCAGGCACTTGAGTAAAACATCTCGCCTTTAACAATTTGAATCTATTCAAATAGTCTTCGACATATTCAGACGATTATCTTTTCACACTTGCTAAGCCTTTCAAATGAAGTGTATCTACTGGAATGCTAGAGGGTTAGCTAAAACCCCATCAAGATTAGCCCTAAAAAACCTTATCTTACAACATAATCCTGACTTTGTTTTTATCTCTGAACCTTGGATGGATTCAAATGACCTACCTAGAAGATGGTTACTAAACTTAAAGCTTAAGTTTTTTGCAGTCAACAATAGACATAATTTACTTCCCAATATTTGGTGCCTTTTCAAAACAAACCTTGTCCCTGTTACCTTAGTTGTTGATGACCAATTTGTTGCCTTTTCTTTTTCTGAAAACAACAAAGTTTTTGCTTTTTCTGTTATTTATGCTTCAACAAAATATATTATTATAAGGCAACTTTGGAATTCTCTTAACATTTTACAATCACAATATACCATGCCCTGGTGCTTCACAAGTGATTTCAACTCAATCCTAGGAGCACATGAACATAGAGGTAGAACCACACCATCTAGAATACCTATGGAAGAATTCAAACAATGGACTGATTCCAACAACCTTATACATCTTCCCACCAGGGGTGCTGAATTTACTTGGTACAATGGTAGAAGGGTTCATAGAGGCAGTGAAAGGAGACTTGATAGAGCTCTATGTAATCAATCTTGGATTGATTTGTTTACTTCTGTTTCAGTCACCACCCTTTGTCAAACACAAATCAAATCATTTCCCTTTGCATTTTGACTTGTAGTTAAACCATAATACTTTCGCTTCTAGTTTTAAATTTATGAGAATGTGGTCCAGTCACCCTGATTGTAAGAAGATTGTTGAAGATTGTTGGTCAATTAATGTTGTTGGCTGTTTAATGTTTGTTTCAAATAAGAAGCTTAACCTCCTGAAAGAAAAACTTAAAGAGTGGAGCAAAAACTTCTTTGGCAATGTGCATGATAATATGAAACAAGCTGAATTGAAGCTCATCTCTATTCAAGATCAGATTCAACTTGTTGTCCAGAGAAGAGATATTTTGGCAGGAGAAAGCTAGATTAAACTGGCACGTTCATGGAGACCGAAATACTAAACACCGGGCCACAATTTTGTCAGGTCAGAAACCTTAAAAATACAATTTTAAAACCTTTCAAATGCATGTATACTCTATAGAATGGGTAGGAACTTGCTCTAGTAACAAAAGACGTTTTTCCATGATTATATCAAAGTAAAATGATGTGTTTTCTTAAACATGAAGTATTGGTGATTAATTGAATGGATGAGATGTTTTAAGTAAAATGAGGATGTTTAATGAAGTGAATATGATGCAGGAATGATGAAAATGTATGTGAGCGTGGCATTTAGCTTTGGTGAATATTGAAAATAGTCGGACATAGTGAATTGATGAATTATGGCATGTTGGCTTGTAATTGATTATATGATGATAATGTGATAAGCAATGGTTTAGTTGGTTAATGATATGTGAATGATGATGATAATTTGACATTAATGATATAATGATGATAATATGACATTGATGATATAATGATGATGAAAATTGAAATTCTAGTGCACTTGTTTTAATATGTTCTGTAAGATGTTTTAACATTTGCAATGTTTTGATCAATGTTCCAACATCACGAAATAAATAGAAATAAAAACAAGAAAATAAATGACAAGAAAGTAAAGAACACAGTGAGTTTGTTGACCCAGTTCGGTTACAAACACACCTACTCTGGGGGCTACCAAGTCAGGAAGGAAATCCACTAGTGTAATCCTTATTCTATTGGTCTCACCAAACTCCTCGTTTACACTAAAGGCCTAGGACCTACCCGTATAGATTTCAACCTAGGAACTCCTAGATATGAGATTTCATCTCAATATCCTAATTGTGTCAAGCGAATAGCTTGCAAACGTCTTTTGTTACCTGTGTGTCAAGCGAGTAACTTGCAAACATCTTTTGTTGCCTTGGTGTCAAGCGAATAGCTTGCGAAATTCCTTTGAAGTCGGGTTGATATCCTGCCAAATGCCTTTGAATCAGGTTAATACCCTGCAAATGTTTTTGAATCAGGTTAATAGCTCGCAAGTACCTTCGTGTCAAACAATCACTTTTAACAATGTCTTTTCAATCTCCCCATTGACTATTCAAAAGTATCCTTTGTCAAATTTTATCATGTTCGTCTTTACCAATTCTAAAGGTAATAGACATGTGTTTATCTTTCTTGTAATGTCGTCTTTACTAATTCTAAAGGTAATAGAAATGTGTTTATCTTTCTTGTAATGTCGTATTTACCAATTCTAAAGGTAATAGACATGTGTTTACTTTCTTGTCATGTCTTCTTTACCAATTCTAAAGGTAATAGACATGTGTTTATATTTCTCGTAATGTCGTCTTTACCAATTCTAAAGGTAATAGACGCGTGTTTGTCTTTCTTATATTGTCGTCTTAACCAATTCTAAAGGTAATAGACATGTGTTTAGCTTTCTGGTAATGTCGTCTTTACCAATTCTAAAGGTAATAGACATGTGATTATCTTTCTTGTAATGTCGTCTTTACCAATTTAAAGGTAATAGACAGTCTTTCCTCCCCAGTGACCTATCAGTTTGTTCCCCAATCAGTTTATTTTCGTTGTCTTTGCATTCATACTTACATCGCATGCATTCATATCATTATGTTCATAAGCATTGCATTCTCAGCATTTCAACTGGTCAAAAATTGGTGTACTTGTATTTAAGTCTCTTCGACCCGTTGATTTAAAAATTTCATCTTTTTAAATCCCGTGACGAAGAAACTTAAATAGAGACATCTGTCATACCCCATTTTTTGACCCAACCAAAGCTTTCTTTCTCCTCATTTTTAAAAATTTTTTTTTAAAAAAAGTCAACATTGACCAAGGTCAACTGTTGACCGAAGTCAACCTTTGACCAAGGTCAACAGTTGACCAAAAGTCAACTTTTTAAAACAAACATTTTTTTCACACCAAATGCATTCCCATGAATGTTTTTTTTTTCTTTATTACTTGTTTTACAAGTTAACTCAAATTTTCCTTTTTTTTATGCATTTTTATTTTATTTTATTTTATTTTTTCACATTTTTATTTTGTTACTTCGTTATCAAGAAAACTCAATTTCATTACAGTAAACATTCCAATTTCAATTCCTATCATTTTTATTACATTTCTAATCACAAAAATCACAAACTTTTCACCATTTTGTTTTATTATTTTCAAAGTCACAAAATTCATTTTCAAAAATTCAAAAAAACACTTTGACAAATTCACACAAAATGCACATTTCACTCCCATTTCATTTCTTTCCCCACAAATTGTGCATCTAGATTCTTCTTGACATATAACAACTCATCATTATCCAACACATCATCACTCACCACCAAAAAATCATCCAAAAAGTTCCAAAAACTCATTTTTTTGCAAAATTCCAAACTACCCTCACTACAAGAAATGTTGCATTTTGCCAGGGGCAGAAGCCCTGGTAAAATGCAGAAAGCCTTGGCAAATTGACGTTTGCCAGGAGCATAATACCCAGCAAATCCGCTCATCGCAAATGACCCTGCCAGGGCTTTAGCTCCTGGCAAATGCGATCCGGGCACAGGCCCTGGCATAACCCCTGTCAACTTTTCTGACGCGTGCAGACTGTCCTGACCCACTTTTCAGAGATCAAATCAAACGCTGCCAGGAGATTTGCAAGGGGTTAACCCCTGGCAAAATGCGTACGATTTTTTTTAGAAAAAACGTTTTTAAATTGTTTCAAAAATCAAAATATTAAAATTTAATAATTAAAATAATTTTAAAGTTGTGGAACATTTATAAATTATCCTTCAATCAATACAACAGCAAAACAAAACTCTAAACATTTATAAATTCAAACCTCAATTTCAAGATCATCACACTCTCTCACCAATCTCTCCACATAAGAAAACAAACACACGAAGACATTACAATCAAAACTTCTGATTACACTCAAAGTGAAATTAGTACCGTAACAGGCAGCAACGAGCCTAGCTTCCGTAACATTCTTATAACAGACTTTGGACACATGCGTTGCAAAGATTTGCTTCATAATTCCCCACACCAACGACCCTAGCTTCTGCCACATACTTAGAACAAACTCTTTCAACATTCTTCCAAACCGCGAGACTAACATGCATTTTCACTTTAACCCAAGCTAGCACTTGAGGAAAAGAAATAAATACAATGATCCTATATAGTGCTTACTACAATTACAGTGCCCACGTACATCAATTTTGGAAGATATCAAAATGGCTTGTTGCTTAACTATCTAAGGCTCACTAAGTGATAATAAAAATTGTTTACCTTTCTGATATAGTTTCAATATCAAAGAGTAGCACTGGCCTACTTCAAAAACAAATTCCATTTTGCACTAAAAAGAAATGAAGAGATGAACTAGCTATCTGTTTTGCATATATTCAGGAGCTGCATAATACGAAGCAATATAAGCACATATGGGGTGAACCTTAAAATCAACATCTTTTATCTGACATTAACATTAAAAACAACTCATATCAGCTCATGAACTGTTATTCTTTATTAATATACCATAGCTCCCACATAACCACACACTGTTCATGGCTATTTTCAGCTTATTTCCATAAGCTATACATGATAAATTATGGAAACAACTTATAGATTATATGAACACAGTTTGACTTTATTTCATCTTTTGTCATATAAATGGTGTATGGCTTATAGACTTATACTTAAGCACTTATATGATACAAGAGTGTTAATAGTTGGTTACCTCGCTTCTCTTTCCCTTCGATTCAATGCTTTTCTAAGCCGAACATTAGGGCTTCTAGCTGTCATAACCTGAAAATCCAACACAAATTTGAGAAATACTCGTTACACATTACTCATTATTAATTAATCCTTTTTATGACCAAAACCAAAATAAATAAAACTCTAAGTCTAGAACTACCTGAAGAACAAAATTCTTGTAAATTGCTTTAGAATCAAACTCTTCTTCATGCTTTTGGTCACATCCTGAGAATTAAGTTCCAAATATCAATAACAAGTATGAAAATGGCGTGAGTACATTTAAAGTAAACATAGCTTGCTGACAGAAGCTTGTAGTGTGTTATTTTTATTTTTATTTTTGAGAAAGATTGATTCTACCATTATTTACACTTGAATATGATGATGAAATTACACAACAAGGTAACTCAATCTTTCTCAAAACAACAGATTTTTCAATTTAAACAAAGAACAAAAGATTTGGTCTTCAACAACAAAATAGAAAAATGAAAGCTCTAAGTTGTTTTATCTTGGTTTTTCGGGTGTCAAACATTGATTACGTTTGAACCTTTTTAACCTTTGATATCTCATTTTTTCTTGGGAAGGGAAAAAGTAAGCAAAACCCTTGAGAATCGAGGTCCGGGAGTTGTTTTCGCTACGGGAAGGTGTTAGACACCCATAACGACTATAGTATCCTATAGGAACCGTCTTTACTTTCTACGCGCGCGCTTTATTTTTAAATGCTATTTGAAAAATGATATTTAGCCTAAAGGTTTTCTAAATGAAGAATTGGAGGGAGAAGAATGTGTTTGAATTTTTATTTTATTTGAATTGAAGGAATTTTGATTCCTTGCCTACGTACCCGTTTAAGGGATCAAATCCACCGTAGTTCTCTTTCAAAAATGTTTTTGTTTTTGTTGGTTGATTTTAAGTTTGAAAATGGGATTTTGAAGAATAAGAGAGAGGCCTCAAGGGCATGAGATTGTGAAAATGTGAGGTGGAATAAGTTATTTGCAAAAAAGGTCAAGTATGATTAATTTTCATTGAAATTTGGTTAAGAAAATGAAAAGAGAAAATACAATGGGATTTTGAATCCCAAGGTTTATTTAGAAAATGATTTGAGTGATTTTGTTCATATTTTTTGGAAAATGATTTTCCTAAGTGTAAATCCTAAACATTCATCTAAACATTCAATCCTAAACATACATCTAAACATGCATATCCTAGCCATACATCTAAAGTATCCATGTGATGTGTGTGCATGTGTCGGTGCTTGTGTCGGTGTACATCATTAGAGTCCATTGTCCTTATTACATCATGTCCTAGTTTACATTCTATGGTCTTGCAAGAAATTAAATTGCATAAAAGTAAAGTACAAAGATTCCTAAGTTTTACATACTAAGTCTTTAAAGCTATAGAAATGAAGTGAGATGAGGAATGCTTATGAATGAATGAAACATGGAACGAAATGGTTAGCAGGATAAGGTATAATAGCATGAAAATTATAAGCAAAAGGAACATTAAACAAAGTGGCAAAAAACTAAAAAAAAAGGTGACTAAAATCTTAGCAAAGTGTGCCTAAAATTTATCATGATAACAAGACAAGTGTATGACCTATAATTCCCATATCATGACAATGTTCAAAGATTCTTATCACAATCAACAAAATGAGAGTTACAAGAACACATTCAAGTCAAAGAATCATGCTATATTTTAGGCATATTGGGCATTTAATTTTCACAAACAATATTCACATAACTTGTAAGACAAGTAAACTCACACAATATATTCACATGCATTAAAACACTCCAAAACAGCAAGAAAATCCATTGCAAATTCATACTCCACAAATCAAACATCATGTATCTTGATTAGGGATCAAGAACATGTACTTTTCACAAATTTTTTTAACACAAAACATCACAAAATAGCGAGAAAAGCATCATATTATTTTTTATCAAGTTTTAAAGTGCAAAAATCATCACAATAATACCACAAAATTAACAAGAAATATGCATGAAATTTTTTAGAGTTTTTAAAAGATTTTTAGACTCAAGAACATATAAAACTTCGCAATTTTTAACAAAAAATAGTAAACAATTAACAAGAAAATACCACACATTTTCTAATCAAGATTTAACACATAACAACATCACAAAGATATCAAGAAAATGATCAAGAACACATAGGAGTTTTTTTAGGGATTTTTAAAGGACCTTTTTGATGAAACAGATGTGCAAATATTAAAAGCGGTGTTGAAATAGCAAGAAAATAGGGTAAAACGAAATTCATAACAAATGTAGGCCCAAGCCCAGAGTTGATGCTGGATGTGGATCATCCAAATGCCTCAGAGGCGTTAGATTGATCCAATCCCTCCAAAACCCTAGATCCAGTGGTTGAAAACGTATGACACATGATAAAGCACAACAGGTACATGGAAATAATGGATCTACAGCATACACATGGCATAGCATCGCATCCAATGGTCAAAACACAAGAGAACACGGTATGGAGCAGGGACGCGCGTGCGTGAGATTACAGGGGGTATATATACGTTTGGCCAAAGGGAAACTAACACACAATCAAAATCACTTCTCTCTCTAACATAAGTTAGAGAGAGAGACTCTGCAATATATCCTTTCTTCTCCGACGAAGCTTTGAGCGCCGGCGACGGTTTCCGGTGGTGGTTTCCGGCGCCGGCGAACTTCGTTCTACTCCGATCTCGAAAGTTCTTACCTCGTTAGATTCCTCTTGTTATGCTCTTTCCAAATTCAAAGTTTATTTTCACAAAAACATCTCGAATCGGAGTAGATCGGGTTTTAAAGCCTCGAAGTGTTTCTCACTTTTCACTTGCACTCAATCGGAATCTTTACAACGAAGAAGAAACGAAATAGTTACGTACCGTGTCTTGAATTGGAGATTCGGAGAAGACGAAGTCAGAAGGCTTCGATACGAGATCCTTTCACCGTAGTCTTGTTCGTTTCTTTGAATCTGAAACGGAAGAGCTTCTGGAATCGAATGCCTCTTCTTCCTCCTCTTTGCACCGCGTTGCTGGCTTGTTTGAAAACAAGTCGAATCCCTTGTTGTTGAGGAAGGTTCAGTGCAGAACCATGCTAATTATGATATCCTGAGATGAAATTGTGATGATTTGAGGTGAAATTGTAATGATTTGAGATGAGTTCTTGGAAGAGCTTGTATGAATGTTCATGGAGATTCATGTAATGTTCATATTGTTCTTGAGTTTTTCCAGAATTTGTTACTGATTTTTCGGTTTTGATCTTGTGAATGGAGGAGAGAGAATGAGAATTTTGTTTGTGATGATTTGGCAGAATGAATAGTGTGTGATGACTGGGTCTGTGACTGGGCTTTTATATATGACACATGTGAGTGCTGGACCAATCTGCTGATGCCATGTGGCACTGGACCTTGTAACAAACTTTGACCAACTTTGACCTGCAAAAATAACAAACTAAAAGGACCAAAATGCAAATGACAAAACTTTAAGGACTAAAATGTAATTAAAATAAAATTGGTAAAAAATGTAAAATGGAAAATAACGTAAAGTGAAACGATTAAAAATGACAAAACGGACTAAAACGAACCAATTACTTAAATGAGGTACTTTTAAAGTAACCTCTCTCTGCCGAAATTTCGTGTGAAATGACCAAAATGCCCCTGGGGCTAAAACGACTAAAAATGACTCAGATGCAAATTTTAAAAATGGATTTTTCACAAGGAACTAAAGCAAGAACTTATACAAGCAAAATTAAAAGACTCAGAGACAATTTTAAGAGATTAAACAGAGTTTCAACACATGAAAAGACTAAAATGCCCCTAGGGGCAAAACTGACTCAAAATGACTTCAAATGCAATTTTTGAAATGGATTTTGACATAGAATTGAAATAAGGACTTATTCAAACCAGTTGAAAAGACTCAAACAATTTTTCAAAGATTGAAATAAATTTTAACATAGGAAATGACTAAAATGCCCTTTTCCATGAATTTTGCAAGTAATATTGAAATAAAATGCAGAGAAAAATGCAATTGATCAGAGACAGATCAAATGACTTGAAATGCAAGATAAGAAGAATTGAGTTAGTATTTTTAGGTCAAAATTAGGGTATAACATAAGTGAGTAAGCTAAAGAGGGAGCACGTATAGGTAATCAAAGTAAGAGGTCAGTACAATATTTTGAAACCTTAACAGATGTAGGTATATAATTCTAATATCAAAACTAGCTGTGATGTAGTGTGATCTATTTGATACTCTAAACCAAAACTAGCTGCGATGTAGTGTGATCTATTTGATACTCTAAACTAATCAACAGATCCATAACAGAATATTTTAAAAATTAGTGCTTCGTTCATAAAATATAGGCTTAATTGCACTTTTGGCCCCCTATCTTTCCAAAACTTGCGGTTACAGCCCCCTAACTAATTTAAATACAAAACAGCCCCCTAAGTATTGAATCTTTGGCAGTTTTGGCCCCCAACGCTGACGTGGGACCGTAAATGAGGTGCCACGTGTCATTTTTTTTTTGGCCTTGGGGGGGCAAAACTGCCAAAGATTCAATACTTAGGGGGCTGTTTTGTATTTAAATTAGTTAGGGGGCTGTAACCGCAAGTTTTGGAAAGATAGGGGGCCAAAAGTGCAATTAAGCCTAAAATATAAAACTACATTTCACACTGAAAAGTTAATGCAAAGAAATACTGAAATAATGAACCCCCGACATTATATTTGGTCTTAAACAAAGAGAAATAGAAAAATGAAAGCGATTTCACAGTGATTTTCAGTAGAAACAAAAAAAAATCAAAAATCAAAGGTTGTGAAGAAGGAAAAAAAGAGATTAAAAAACAACGAGAGAAGAAGAAGATAGTAACATACCTTAGACGGAGACGGTAGACGGCGATGGGAAACCGATGAGGCAAACGGAGGAAGATGGTAGGGATGCGGCGTGTTAGTAGAAAAGAAATTGGTGAGTAAGCTAAATAATAGATGGCTTAACATGAAGAGAACACAACATTGAAGCTGCAAACTCCGACGCGGTGGTGGCTAACAACACGCGGCGGGAGAAAAATGGGTCTGCAAAAAGTTACTCTTTTGGTGAAACGGAAGGGACCAATGGAAAGCCCTCGTCGAGGGGATGAAGAAAACGGTCTCACTTTGTTTGATCGGGGAAAAGGACGCTCAAAATGGAACCAAAAATGGTGGTAGGTGGTGTGGTTGTGTGAAGGAAGAAGAAAGGATGGTACGCGTGGTGTGTGTTTGCTTTGCACATGGTTTGTGTTCTTGGAGAGAGCAAGTGATAAAAGAAAAGAAAGAAAAGCTTGTGACGTGTCTATATTCGTATGGAACACCAAATCAATAGATATAGAATTAGGTCCCACATTTTCTAAAGTCATTTTGCCAAGGGCATCCCTGGCATTGCTCCTGGCAAATTTGCCAGGAGTTCTTGCTCCTGGCATAGTTCCCTAGCAAAATGCAACATTTCTAGTAGTGCCTTTCTTGCCCACCACTTAACCTAATTTTTGCACTCTTGGTGACCAAGTCACTTCCTCTATAAGTACCCAACAACTCATAGAGGGAGGAGGCCGAAATTTTGAGTTGCCAAAATCACCATTTTCATCAAAAATTCCAAAATCTTCATTTCTCCATGAAACTTCACAATTCTTCAACCAAAAGTTCATAAACACTTCCAACAAACTAAAAACACTCAAAAACTCAAGAAAAACCATCCAAATTCGTGAATTCAAAACCACAATTTCTCAAGAAAAAGTGATAGTGAGTTATACCATTTAAAGGCTCAATTAAGGAGGGTTTTGATGTTTTTATACCCCTGGAGTTGTTATGATGCTTTCCCTTTAATCATTTTTGCTTAATTCACTGTTTTTTTGAGTTTTATTTTTTTGGGTCAAAACTTTTTTCTCATTTTCTCTCTATACAAACATTCACTGTGAAATCTAAGCTTAGATTCATGATCAGCGTGAAAATCCAAGCAAAATGGTATTTTAGTTTGTGAGATTTGGTGAATATTTGAGATTTTAATTTTTGAAGCATGACGATGTTTTTTGTGTTGTTGTTAACGTGAATGGTTGTTGTTGTGGGGAAGAAGAAGATGACTTCTTCCCCCTTGACCAGTGGACCCCACATTTTTTTGTCCTATATGCAGTTTTCTATTACACCCCCTTTTTCACATCTGCACCCTTGTTTTTTTAACTCTTTGATCTAGATCTAGTGGCTATGATGTGATTCCCTGAGATCATATCTGAACCTTCTGATCAATCAGACGGCTCAGATATGATCTGTTGAACCCATCCCCTTTTTTACTAAGCCCATTTCTATTTTTAAAATCACTACTATTTTATTACTGCATACTCCTTTTCACTACTGCACCTCCCCTATTTCATTGATAAATCTTTTTCTTGCTTCCTTGCATTTTTATTTATCTCATAACTTTTCTTTTAACGTATTGATTTTAGTTATAATTGCATGCATTTTTTTAGTCTAATTAATTTTTACACCATGCATTTTTTTCATCTAGTTCATCAAATGCTTTACTTTCTTTCTCATACATTTTAGGCATATAAAAAGAAAAATCATCACATGCATGTTTCCTTCCTTTTAGTTTGCTTTATGTGTTTGCATTTTTTTATTTTTTACTTTTGTTATTGCTTTATTATTTCAATTTGTGTAAAATATTATGATTTAGTGTGTATTTAGGATTTGATGTAATTTAATTCTTGCACTTTATTTTCTTGTCATTTACTTTCTCTTGAGGCTTTAGCATGTATCTAGGTCCCTTGTGAATATCCATAAATGAGAATATGCACCGACACTCACACATTTACTTTTTACCGCTTTATACATAACCGCCATCGAGAACTAATTTGAATTAGTGACTTTTAGGTTAACAATTGGGCTTTAAATTTTTCTTAAAATCAAACCATTAGTAATTTTAGGTTCACTTACTTGAGAATTTGCTTGGGATCCAACGTCCATTGTAAATTTTTCGCTTTTTTTCATTACGTTACGTCATTGCGTGTAGTTTCTTTAGTGTACCGTTAACTTAGAAAAATCTTTTCCAAAAAAAAATCAAATAATCAAAACTTCAAAAATGTTTTCTTAAGAAACCTTGGATTTTAACCCAAGTGATCTTTTTCCTTTTATTTCTTAACCAAATTCTCAATCAATCTAATCCAAACTTAGACTTGCTTTCTTGTAATTAAAAGTAAACAACTTCACTTCTTTCATTATTCTATGCCTTGATGCCTCTCTTCCCTTCTTAAAACTATTTTCAAAAACTCTAAAAAATAACCCAACTCACAAATAATTTTTGAGAGTGAACTACATTTGGGTTTTGATCCCTTTCTTTAAGGGTATGTAGGCAAAGGATTTATCCTTCCAAATCAAATAAAAAACAACAAAATCAGACTTCTTCTCCCTCCATTCTTTCACCTAGATTTTAAGCAATAAGTTTTCAAATAAGTAAAAATGATTTAGCACAAGATAAATTTAGGAAAGAGGTTCCCACGGAGTACCGTGGTCTTTAGAGGTGCCTAACACCTTCCTCTATCGAAACTGTAACACCCCGTTTTCCCAACTTAAAAATTTCATTAAAATTATCAGAGTTCATCAACATAACGGAGCATCACATACATCAATACATCATTTAACAACAAATATAATAATGGGAAAATACTATTTATTTAAGCAACCTGTCTTTATAAAATTCAATAATCAAATGCAGCGGAAATTTAGTTCGCAACGTCACATAAAATCTTGGCATAAAAGGGCCACAACTTAACATCTCAAATACTCTTCATAAAATGTTCAACATTTATTAAATAAAATACGTAACAAGGAAAACAATCATCAGACACCCCCATCTCGTTACGTATCAGAGCATCCTAGACGACACGAAGTGAGGAGTCTACTCACGAACACAGCTAGTCCTTATTACCTGCACATTACCCACGGTCGAGGCAACATATACGCAGAAGGGGTGATATTTCACATTCATTAAAAACAAATAATAATTCATAAAAGATAACCAGCAGCATATATCTAACATTGATATCATCATTTAATCATCATTTAACGAGGTTAAGTAATCCACAACTTCATAGTTATTCAAGGGTAACATATTCATCTTAATTCACTCCATTTACATCATTATAGTCAATGGGATAGCAACAACAGCATCAAAACAGCAACAACATCACAACATTCATCATTTATTTTTAGTTATGATGACTCTACAATGCAACAACAACATCAACAACAACTTAGACAACAACAACATGCATGTGGTACCACCAGGGCATTAAGCCCCCATCGCTAAGGTCATATTTGGATCGTCGGGCATTAAGCCCCCATCGCTAAGGTCATAAAAACCTGTCAAGCATTAAGCCCCCATCGCCGACTATGCAACAACTCGACTCAAAATGCAACAATCTTCATTTTTAATGTTAAATTAATTAACAAATGATCCACATCAGTTCATTACATCAAAACAGCATCACTGGAACATCGTAATTAGCAACATCATCTATAATATAAACATCAGAAACTAACTCATCAAAGGAACGGGCGAAAAGACACAATTTCGCACCACATCAGGTTTGTACTGCACTAACTCGCAGTGGCGAGCTAAACAACTCGCAGTGGCGAGTTCAACGGGGAAACTCGCAGTTGCGTATAACTTTGCTCGCAGTTGCGAGCTAAGGGGTTACTCGCAGTGGCGAGTAAAACTACTCGCAGTGGCGAGCTCAACGGGGTTGCTCGCAGTTGCGAGTGGGAACGCTCGCAGTTGCGAGCGATGACAGAACAGGGTTCTGTCGCAGCTCTGCAACACATCTCAGCACTCGAATTCTCACTACCCAGGCCCCAATTTCATCACAATTCAACATCTAAACGTTTTCTATGACTAATTAACATCTGTCTACATCAACTACATCAAAGTTCACTTAATTCTTCCATTTTTAATGATTTTTGACCTATTCCCAATCCCTTAAACCTACAACAATTGACCACTTCTATGAATCAAAACTTGTTAATAATGAGAGTTAGTCTCACCCTTACCTTAGATTATGATTCTGAAATCCAACATCCGCGTTCTTCGTTCTTTAGGGTTCTCTCTGACTTCTCTTCTTTCTCTCTTCTTTTCTCTGTTGTACGCGTTCTAATTTTCTCTCCCAATTACAGACTTTTATTCTTTCCCTAATTGCTCTTCTGACCACAACTTACTCTTTCCCTTAATAATTTAATTATTTCTACTAATAACAATATTTCTCCCCTACTTAAGAAAATACTTATATTATTAACATATCTTCTACCAATATATATATAATAATTCACATAATATTCTAATAAAAAGCCATAAATCACTTAAATATTAATTATGAAAAAGTGGGCGTTACAACTCTCCCCCACTTAGAATATTTACGTCCTCGTAAACGTACCTTGTTCAAACAACTCTGGGTAAGATTCCCGCATCTTACTCTCCAACTCCCAAGTCAAACTTTCACCGGCTGCTCCTTCCCAAACAACCTTCACAAGAGGTATCTCCTTGCCTCTAAGCCTCTTCACTTCTCTATCCTCTATTCTCACCGGTAGCGTCTCGATTGTAAGGTTATCCCTTACCTACACATCATCTCTTGGAATCACATGGGATGGATCCGGCACATACTTCCGAAGTTGCGATACATGAAACACATCATGCAAGTTCGAAAGATGTGGTGGCAAACCCACCCTATAAGCAACCGTTCCGACCCTTTCTGAAATCTGATACGGGCCAATAAACCTCGAAGTCAACTTCTTTGACTTCAATGCACGTCCAACACCCGTCACCGGAGTGACTCTCAAAAACACATGGTCTCCTTCTTGAAACTCAAGATCCTTCCTGCGCTTATCATGATAACTTTTCTGTCTATCCTGTGATTCTTTCATCTTTTCTCTGATTAACTTCACCTTCTCAGTAGTCTGTTGGACAATCTCTGGTCCCAATACCACACTCTCACCTGATTCAAACCAACACAACGGAGTTCTGCATCTTCGACCATACAACGTTTCGAAGGGTGCCATTCCAATACTAGCATGGTAACTGTTGTTGTACGTGAACTCTATCAGGGGTAGATAACTATCCCAAGTTCCTCCTTGCTCAAGCACACAAACTCTCAATAAATCTTCCAGCGACTGAATTGTCCTTTCCGATTGTCCATCCGTCTGCGGGTGGTATGCTGAACTTAACTTCAAATTAGTGCCCAAGGCCTCATGCAAACTCTTCCAGAACCTCGATGTAAACCTCGGGTCTCTATCCGACACAATGCTTGATGGGACACCATGTAGCCTCACGACATCTCTAACATAAATCTCTGCTAACTGGGACACAGGAAAAGTAATATTAATCGGAATGAAATGAGCTGACTTCGTCAATCTATCTACGATCACCCAAATTGCATCATTCCCTTTATTGGTATTCGGCAAACTTGTCACAAAATCCATGGATATACTATCCCATTTCCATTCCGGAATCTCTAGCGGTGTCAATAACCCAGCAGGTTTCTGATGCTCAACTTTTGACTTCTGACAAGTCAAACATGCATACACAAATTGTGCCACGTCGCACTTCAAACCTGACCACCAAAACATTTTCTTCAAATCTTGATACATTTTAGCAGCTCCTGGATGAATACTCAAACTGCTTCTATGGCCTTCTTCAAGGATCATCTTCTTCATCTCATCATTATCAGGAATACAAATTCTTCCTCGAAACCTCAACACTCCTTGGTCATCAACCTTAAAGTCACTGTCTACAGCAGGATCGGTTGCAACCATTAAATCCACCAACTTCACATCTACTTTCTGCGCCTCTCTGATACTATCCAGAAATTCATTGTTGATCTTTAACATCCCCAATTTCACACTCCTTGGCGACATCTCGCAAACCAAACTCAAGTCTCTGAACTGTTCAAGCAATTCCATCTCTTTAACCATTAGTGCCGACAAGTGTAAAGTCTTCCTACTCAAGGCATCTGCAACAACATTAGCTTTACCCGGATGATAATTCAAACTAAAGTCATAATATTTCAACAATTCGAGCCACCTTCGCTGTCTCATATTCAATTCCTTCTGATCAAACAAATACTTCAAGCTCTTGTGATCACTAAACACCTCAAATCTCGAACCATACAAGTAATGTCTCCAAATCTTAAGTGCAAATACAACTGCAGCTAATTCAAGGTCATGAGTAGGGTAGTTTCGTTCATGAGTCCTCAACTGTCTTGATGCATACGCAACCACCTTACCATCTTGCATAAGTACACCTCCCAAACCCAACTTGGACGCATCAAAATACACTACAAAAGGTTCATCAGGTTTCGGCAAGATCAAAATCGGAGCCGTCGTCAAACGCTTCTTCAATTTGTTAAAACTGTTCTCGCAATGAATATCCCACACAAAGGTTTTACCTTTACACGTCAACTGCGTTAATGGAAGTGCTAACTTAGAAAATCCTTCAATAAATCGTCGGTAGTAACCCGCTAAACCCAAAAAGCTTCTAATCTTTGTAACTGACTTCGGAGTCTCCGATTGTGATACCGCTTCAACTCTAGATGGATCAACTGCAATACCACTACCAGAAACAACATGGCCAAGAAAACTTACTTCCTTCAACCAGAACTCGCACTTAGACAATTTAGCATACTACTTCTTTTCTTTCAGCACTTGCAAGACAATCTTCAAATGCTCAGCATGTTCTTCCTCCGTCTTAGAATAAATCAGAATATCATCAATGAACACAACCACGAAGCGATCCAAAAATGCATGAAAAATGCGATTCATATACTCCATAAATACACCAGGTGCATTACTAACACCAAAAGGCATCACCTTATATTCATAATGTCCATATCGCGTCCTAAAAGCCGTCTTCTGCATATCTTCATCTCTTACTTTAATCTGGTGATAACCAGACCTCAAGTCAAACTTGCTGAACACTCGTGCACCCACTAACTGATCCATCAACTCATCAATTCTTGGAAGTGGATACCTATTCTTTATAGTTACTTTGTTCAACTGTCGATAATCAATACACAACCTCATACTGCCATCTTTCTTCTTAACCAGTAACACTGGAGCTCCCCAAGGTGAAACACTTGGTCTAATAAACTTCTTGTCGAGTAGATCTTCTAACTGTTTCTTCAACTCAGCCAACTCAGAAGCTGACATACGGTAAGGTGCCATAGACAAAGGCTTCGTTCCTGGAACAAGATCAATAGAAAATTCAACTTCTCTTTCCGGTGGCACATCAGGAATTTCATCAGGAAAAACTTCAGGGAAATCGCACACTACTTGTAACTTATCGATCACTGCTTGATTCTCCAAAGATAAGGATGCCATCAAAGAAAACATTAGGATTCCATCGCGTTCTAGCTGCTTCAGCTGCTTAGTAGACAAAAACTCCGCGCCACTTTCCTCTTCAGCGGAAGAGAAACGCACCGACATACTAAAACAATTAATGAGAACATGGTTGTACTCTAACCAGTTCATACCAAGAATCACATCCATTCCTCTCAAAGGTAGACATACTAAATCAATCTCAAAATCACGATCAAACATAGACATGGGACAACGTAAACAGACGAGAGAAGTGGTCACCGAACCCTTAGCTGGAGTTTTGACAACCATTTCTCCATTCATATCAGACATAGCAAGGCCCAACTTAGAAACACAATCAAAAGCAACAAAACAATGTGTAGCACCAGTATCAATAATAGCAACTAAAGGAGTATCATTAATGTAGCAAGTACCTCTGATCAAACGATCCTCATTCTCAGTCTGAGTACCAGTCAAAGCAAAAACCTTACCCCTGGCCGGGGCCTTCTTTGGTTCAGTACGCTGAGCAGAAATATGTCCTTTCCCACCGCAATTGAAACAAATAGTGTCATCGTGCTTGCATTCTGCAACTGTATGCCCTTTGACACCACAACGGTAGCACCCTCTCGCCTCAGTAGCACTACAAGCATTACTCTTGTGACCTTTTTCTCCACATTTGTAACAAACAATCCCAGCAGGAGTCTCATTCTTCTTAGGCTTCCTCTCATCATTCACTCTTTGCTTGCCCTTATCAGCTGGAGTACTATAAGGCTTCCCACGATTCTGTTGCTGCTTACCCCTTCGCTCATTCATAATCTTATAATGAGCCTTCGAATCATCTTCATAGATTCTGCACCTGCTCACCAACGCAGAAAAGTCACGGATCTGTTGGTAACCAATGGCTCGCTTAATATCAGGATGCATACCATTCTCAAACTTGATACATTTAAAAAACTCAGCATTGTCTCCAGTATAGTGTGGATAGAACTGATCCAGCTCCACAAACTTTGACGCATACTCTGTCACCGACATGTTTCCTTGCTTCAGCTCAAGGAACTCGACCTCTTTCCTTCCACGAACATCTTCAGGAAAATATCTGTTTAGGAACTCTCCCTTAAACACAGCCCAAGTAATAGCCGCACCACCTTGCTCTAATTCAGGTAAAAGACTCACCCACCAGTCATCAGCCTCCTCAGATAGCATGTGCATACCAAAACGCACCTTCTGATCATCAGTACATTGCATAATCCTGAACACCCTCTCAATCTCCTTGAGCCATGCCTGTGCTCTATCAGGGTCGTACCTTCCTTTGAAAGTGGGAGGATGATTTCTCAGAAAGGCCTCCAACATCCTTACGTCAGCATTAACACCAACACCAGCATTTGGTTGTTGTCCTACAGCTTGGGCTACAACTTCCAAAGCAGCAGCAATCGCAGCATCATTTCTTCCAGCCATTCTAGTCCTCTTGTAACAGATAAGATTTGCAGCCTCCAGATCTACTCTTCTTTACTGCACAACACACAACGTTTAGAATAACATAATAATGGTATTCCAATTGCTAAAATGACACAACTTGACTCACTACTTGGCCGGACGGACCGACATGCTCTGATACCAATTGTAACACCCCGTTTTCCCAACTTAAAAATGTCATTAAAATTATCAGAGTTCATCAACATAACGGAGCATCACATACATCAATACATCATTTAAAAACAAATATAATAATGGGAAAATACTATTTATTTAAGCAACCTGTCTTTATAAAATTCAATAATCAAATGCAGCGGAAATTTAGTTCGCAACGTCACATAAAATCTTGGCATAGAAGGGCCACAACTTAACATCTCAAATACTCTTCATAAAATGTTCAACATTTATTAAATAAAATACATAACAAGGAAAACAATCATCAGACACCCCCATCCCGTTACGTATCAGAGCATCCTAGACGACACGAAGTGAGGAGTCTACTCACGAACACAACTAGTCTTTATTACCTACACATTACCCACGGTCGAGGCAACATATACGCAGAAGGGGTGAGATTTCACATTCATTAAAAACAAATAATAATTCATAAAAGATAACCAACAACATATATCTAACATTGATATCATCATTTAATCATCATTTAACGAGGTTAAGTAATCCACAACTTCATAGTTATTCAAGGGTAACATATTCATCTTAATTCACTCCATTTGCATCATTATAGTTAATGGGAAAGCAACAATAGCATCAAAACAACAACATCATCACAACATTCATCATTTATTTTTAGTTATGATGACTCTACAATGCAACAACAACATCAACAACAACTTAGACAACAACAACATGCATGTGGTACCACCAGGGCATTAAGCCCCCATCGCTAAGGTCATATTTGGACCGTCGGGCATTAAGCCCCCATCGCTAAGGTCATAAAAACCTGTCAGACATTAAGCCCCCATCGCCGACTATGCAACAACTCGACTCAAAATGCAACAATCTTCATTTTTAATGTTAAATTAATTAACAAATGATCCACATCAGTTCATTACATCAAAACAGCATCACTGGAACATCGTAATTAGCAACATCATCTATAATATAAACATCAGAAACTAACTCATCAAAGGAACGGGCAAAAAGACACAATTTCGCACCACATCAGGTCTGTACTGCACAAACTCGCAGTGGCGAGCTAAACAACTCGCAGTGGCGAGTTCAACGGGGAAACTCGCAGTTGCGTATAACTTTGCTCGCAGTTGCGAGCTAAGGGGTTACTCGCAGTGGCGAGTAAAACTACTCGCAGTGGCGAGCTCAACGGGGTTGCTCGCAGTTGCGAGTGGGAACGCTCGCAGTTGCGAGCGATGACAGAACAGGGTTCTGTCGCAGCTCTGCAACACATCTCAGCACTCGAATTCTCACTACCCAGGCCCCAATTTCATCACAATTCAACATCTAAACATTTTCTATGACTAATTAACATCTGTCTACATCAACTACATCAAAGTTCACTTAATTCTTCCATTTTTAATGATTTTTGACCTATTCCCAATCCCTTAAACCTACAACAATTGACCACTTCTATGAATCAAAACTTGTTAATAATGAGAGTTAGTCTCACCCTTACCTTAGATTATGATTCTGAAATCCAACAGCCGCGTTCTTCGTTCTTTAGGGTTCTCTCTGACTTCTCTTCTTTCTCTCTTCTTTTCTCTGTTGTACGCGTTCTAATTTTCTCTCCCAATTACAGACTTTTATTCTTTCCCTAATTGCTCTTCTCACCACAACTTACTCTTTCCCTTAATAATTTAATTATTTCTACTAATAACAATATTTCTCCCCTACTTAAGAAAGTACTTATATTATTAACATATCTTCTACCAATATATATAATAATTCACATAATATTCTAATAAAAAGCCATAAATCACTTAAATATTAATTATGAAAAAGTGGGCGTTACAGAAACCAACCCCCGGATCCAAAGTCTTTGAAAAAGGGTTTTAAATTCATCTTTTCCCTTCCCACGAATAAAGATCGAAAAGTCCGACGATTGAAGGTTCAAAACCAATTAATGGATTGACACCCGAAAATCATGGTCTACACTAATGGTCAGTCACAACCCCTGTGACCTATCAGACCTAAACACAAACTCAAAGATAGTTCCTTTAAATTTTTTGATAGTTCCTTTTAATTAATTTTTTTTATAGCTACTTCAAATAAGATCTACATAGATTTTTTTTTTTTTTATGAATTTACTATGAAATAAACTTAGTTTATTATTTCCTTCAAAAAAAAAAAACTTAGTTTATTATTGGTAATATCGAGCTGGGTATATACCTATGGGTTATTCTTTAAAAATAAAAGTTTGTTAGAACGTGGAAATTGAACCAAACCTATTAATCATCAATTATTTCTCTTCATAGTTTAAATGTCCTCGATTTGTTTTTATTGGCATTTTAAATGTACTGGTTACTATACATAAATACATTGAATTAATTCATTATAAGAGAAATAATTGACAATTTCAAATGGTCGTATTGTATTAATTAATGCGTTATAAAAATAAATGATTGATAGTATCAAATATGATATTGTTTTGATTAATTAGTTAATTAGTATTATTAAAAAATATAATTGACATTATGCAGCAATCAATCAAAAATTAATTAGTTGATATGGTCAACTTCTAGCCTTATAAATATTTCCTCGTAGAACATAGTAATGTATTATGTATGTACTATGATCAAGATGGACACAACAAGACTTATGCATCTCCAACTTGCACTGTTGGTCGTTTCTTCCATCCTTGTATCAGGTTAAAAACAATTGAGCAATTTAAGCAAATTTTCCAATTTTCATCAAATCAAAATCTCAGATTTGTTCTAAGTACATGTAATGTTTGTTTTTGTAAGCAGATATATGCATAGAAATCGTTGCAGGAAGAATCAATGCTGAGATTTTATCCCAGAAACCGAAATTCCATCCAACTCCAGATTGTCCCTATTGCAAAACAAGTGACGATTGTTCGCATTGTTGTGATAGTTTTAAACCTCCACTTTATGGCGTTGGTGGATGCCGTGATTTCCCGCCGGCCCGTCGTTCACATTGCATATGTGATCTACATTCAACTGTCCCCAGTAATATTTCTAGTCTAACATCAACAATTGCAAACTGAGTTTTCTTAGTATTGTAATGCAATTGTCGTGTATGTATTATAACTAGTTTCTGACCCGTGCAACGCACGGGCGAAAAAAGTTTTATTGTGGTGTTGACAAAGTTTACTTTAAACATATCATAAAATTAAAAACATATAATACAATTCGTAGACAAATCAAATGTTATTGTCTTCATGAAAATAAAGAAAAAATAGACAATAATTTAAATATAAATATCATGTTACAAATCAAAAGGACTACAATTAATAAGAGTAGTGATGTTTAATCCCACGAAATACACTTTAATGAAATGCAAGAATGTCGATCTTTCTTGTTATATTATTGATTGGTCCAAAACTTTATATTTGTTTTTAGGCTAAACAACACTGTTGAACCCCTAAGTTTACCAATGTTGCGATTTTGATCCCCTATTAAAAAAATGAAAATTTTGACCTAAGAATTAGCCCCTTTACAATTTTGATTCTTTTGTCAATTTTGACCAAGTCAATGATGACTATCATGGGAGCAAGGGTGAAAAACTATCATCCATGCAACCTACGTTAATTTATTTTTGCTGTGTTCAATCTTACAAAAAAATATTTCTCTTAATAAGTCTATGGAGGAGCATGTTGTTGCATACAACTTGCCCAATACTAATAAGGAGTTACATGTTCATAATAAGGAGTTACTAATAAGGAGTTACTTGCCCAACCGAATAAGAAAAACAAGCAAGAATTGATTCAATGCAATCAGAATTTATCCCAACTTGATTCAACACATCACATAAGCTTTATGGAATTGTTTGTCAACGAACAAAAACAACAAAATAGCAGAAAATCAGAGAAACATGAACATACAAGTGCACGACAATGACCACGATGGCATACTCGATTGCGGCAGCGGCCGCAGAACACAAGGAGGCGGATCCAGATAATAAAACGAGAGGGATTTGGATGGATTTCGATATGAATTTCGACCATGCCGTTTTCCAGAATTTTGTTTTCCAGAAATTCAATTTGAAGAAAATGAATTGATGAATGAATGGAACAACAAAGAAGAAGAAGAGGAAAAAGGAGAGATATGCGAAGAAGAAGAAGAAAAAGAAGTAGGAGGAACGGAAAACATGTAGGTTTGGGATGAATTTGCTGTGTTGAATTGAGTTTAGCTTGAAGAAGAGTTGGATTGGTACAGAAACGAGGTAATAGCTTTGTTTTGTAGATATGATGTGCATATTTGAAGTTACACAAGAGATGAGTGTGTGTGATTCATTTTCCTCGGTGTAGATCCAGATTTATGAATTAAAATTTTGGGATGAAGATGAATTAATTTGTTGATGAAAATGAATGTTGTTGAAATTAAAATTAAAACTACCCCATTTTTTGCTGATTTTTTAATTAAAATTAATTGGTTTTTTTAAATTCCAAAAATATGTTATTTGAAATTTTAAAACGTTATTAAAATATGTTAAATGGTATGGTTGCCACGTGGAGGACATGTGGGAAGCTTAACACAATCAGCAACTGACATGTAGGCAGAAATGTGACAAATCAGCAAAAAAGTGGATCTAGGGACTATTTTTAAAAAACAAAAAAATTTGCATGGTCGGATTTCAATTTTTTTTTACCAAGGACCAAAACCCAAACTCGCTATATTTGTAGGGACCAAAATCATATTTTAGCCTAATTTTAATTGTTGCAGTTCGATCCCAATTTAAAGTGTGTGAACAACTGAAAGAAGCTGCATAAGATTAATGAGTATAGGTTGGATGAGCTATGATTCTGAAAGGGCATATGCAGAGTTTAAATCATAGCTCATATGCAGCTGCATATTCTTAAAGTTGTTGTCTCTAATGCCCTTAAGGAAAGAAGCCGCATAAGATTAATGATCTTTTGTGACAATTAAACGTAACATTGTGACAATTAAACGTAACGTTGTGACGATTAAACGTAACGTTTTAAATGTCCTCAATCTGTTCTTATTGGCATTTTAAATTTACTGGTTACTATAAATAAATTGATTTGATTTTTTTACATTGAATTAATTCATTATAAGAGAAATAATTGACAATATCAAATGCTCGTATTGAATTAATTAATGCGTTATAAAAATAAATACTAATTTTTTTTGACAAAAAAAATAAATACTAATTGATAGTAATCAAAAATGATATTGTATTAATTAATTAGTTAATTAGTATTATAAAAAAATATAATTGACAATATGCAGCAATCAATTGAAAATCAATTAGTTGATATAGTCAACTTTTGGCCTTATAAATATTTCCTCGTAGAACATAGTAATGTATGTACTATGATCAGGATGGACACAACAAGACTTATTCCTCTCCAACTTGCACTGTTGGTTGTTTCTTCCATCCTTGTATCAGGTTAAATACAATTGAGCAATTTAAGCAAATTTTCTAATTTTCATCAAATCTAAATCTCACATTTGTTCTAAAGTACATGTATTGTTTGTTTGTGTATGCAGATATATGCATCGAAATCGTTGCAGGAAGAATCAATGCTGAGATTTTATCCCAGAAACTGAAATTCAAACCAACTCGAAAGTGTCCCAAATGCAAAACCGATAAGAAATGTTCAAAATGTTGTGATGGTTTGGTACCTCCTCTTTATGGCTTTCCTGTATGCCGTGATTACACACATTGCGTTTGTTCTATACATTCAACTGTCCCCAATAATATTTCTAGTCTAACACCACCAATTGCTAATTGAGTTTTCTTAGTATTGTAATGCAATTGTCGTGTATGTATTATAATAAGAGTAGTGATGTTTAATGCCACGAAATACACTTTAATGAAATGCAAGAATGTCGATTTTTCTTGTTATATTATTGGTTTGTCCAAAACTTTAAATCTGTTTTTTAATGAAATCATGGGAGCATGGGTGAAAAACTATCAACCATTGCAACCTTTGTTAATTTATTTTTGTTGTGTTCAATCTTACATAACCATGTTTCTCTTATAATATATAGGCTTAATTCTATTTTTGGTCCCTTAATTAATTGTTAGGTTTCATTTTGGTCCCTTAATTAATTAAAGTTACATTTTGATCCTTTAATTCCATCTCTCTTTGTCAATTTGGTCCCATTATGTTAATTTTAACCAAAAATGTATAAGGTGGATCATCGTTATAAGTGGTTTTTTTTTTTTTTGACAAAATCATTATAAGTGGTCTACCGTAGACCTTATTAATTTATTTAATTTTAACCCTTAGGATCATGCAAGACCATTGAATCTAATAATAAACCACCAACATATAATTTTTCTTTCATTTTCTTCATCTTCTTCCTTCTATTTCTTCTTCATCTTCATCACATTCATCCATCTTCATACACATTCCAAACCCTGAAAAATAAAAATAAATGAAATAAAAAACAAATTCATTTTTCAATCTTTATCTATTCTTATACCAAAACCCATAAATCTCCAAATTCCTCAATCTTTTAACTTACAAAATAAAAAATTCATCAACTTAAAAAATAAACAACACATAATCTCATCTCTACCCCAACAACAACTCTAATTCTTAAAACTAAACAAAAAATCTTTAAACTATGGGTTTGTTTATGTAGTGTTGATTATGATTAGAACATGGGTTTTTTTTCATATACAGCCACAATAGTTCTCATATTCTTTGTTATTCTTCACCTTTTTCCTTCTCAAGCTTTTGAATTCTTCAACCAAAATCTTCTAACAAGAAACTGGGAGGTCCTTCACCTTCTATTTGTTGGTATTGCTATCTCTTACGGATTATTCACATTTGGATGGAATTAATAGCCAATTGTAATTTTTGAAGAAATTAATGTGAGCGTGTGTGTATTTGTGTATTTTAATGATTTGTAAAGTGATTATTTGATTATGTTTTACTGTAAGTATGGTTAAGCAATTGCGAAAATTGATTTTTATTGAAATTAATTTTCATTAAATTTACGGGTTTATTTTTTCTGGGAGATGAATGAAAGTGATGAAGGTGATGATGAAGGAGAAGAAAGAAGATGAAGGAAAAACTATGTGTTGATGGTTCATTATAAAATTCAATGGTTGTATGATCTAATGGTTTAGTTTTTTTCAAAATGTTAAAATTAACAGAATGAGACCAAATTGACAAACAAAGATAGAATTAAGGGACCAAATAATTGAAGGATCATTGCATCTTTAACATCTCAAAAAGTTCATGGTTGTTAAGATAACTGTCAGAATATAAAGAGGAAGAAGAAGTTACTTGCGATGCAAGTAAACTGAACGAAGCCTGAATAAACCCTAGCTGCCAGCTGTATCTTCTGTTGAGACAGTTAGAGGAGTAGTGTTAGTATGTAGCTAGTACATGATAGATGTTATAGTCTCTCTTTGGTTTATAAATAGATGCTAGCACATTGTAAACTAATTCATTCATTCAATGATAATTTTCTCTCTTTTCACTCAGTTTTATTCTCTCTGAGTTTCTTATTATGGTATCAGGAGCCTTCTCTTTGGAGAAGGTAGTTACGATTCAGTTACGCAATTCCGCCATTGTTGCGTGCTTTTGAAGCTTTCAGTTACGCACTTTCGCCATTGTTGCGTGCTTCTGAAGCTTCTTCTTCTTCATTTCCTTTCTTTTCGTTGAAGATTTTCAATCTTCTTTCCTTTTTCCCTTCAGATTTCTTGTGTTGATTCTTGAATCCTCCATTTTTTTGATTCTTCGTTAATCAATCATGGTTCGTAATCAAGATCCTACACAAGATCTTTCTTCACCTTACTATGTTCATCCTAGTGATGGACCTCATTCCGTTGCAATCAAGCCTCAATTGAACACGTCCAATTATCAAGCATGGGCGCGTGCTATGCGTAGAGGTCTTGGTGGCAAGAACAAATATCAGTTTGTAGATGGAACAATTCCTCCTCCTACATTTGATGATTTGAATTTTTCTGCTTGGGAGCGTTGCAACAATCTCATACACTCCTGGATCATGAACTCTGTTTCTGATAATATTGCACAGAGTATTGTGTACATTGATAACGTTTCTGATGTTTGGAACGAGTTGAAAGAGAGGTTTAGCAAAGCTGATCGCATTCGTGTTTGGAAGCTCAAAACTGAGATCAACAACCTCAAGCAAGGTACAGGTTCTGTTAATGACTATTACACTGAATTGAGATCTCTTTGGGAAGAGTTTGATAGTCATAGACCTACGCCTTCATGTGCTTGTCCTATGAGATGTGTGTGTGCTGCAATGCGCAATGTTAAAGAGTTTAGGCATGAGGATCAAGTGATTCAGTTTTTGAGTGGTCTCAATGAAAATTTTTCAATTGTTCGTACTCAAATCTTGCTTATGGATCCATTACCTCCTCTCAACAAAGTTTATTCATTAGTGGCTCAAGAAGAGAGTCATGAAGGTATTGATATGGTTGATGATAGTAAAGTCTTGGTTAATGCTGTTGAGTCCAAGAAACCATATGCTAAAGGAAAGGGATCCAATTCTCAAGGAGGGAAAGGTGGTAGACAGTGTAGCTTCTGTGGCAAATCAGGCCACACTATTGAGACCTGTTACAGGAAACATGGTTTTCCTCCCAATTATGGTAATGGAAAATTCAATTCCAATGCAAATTCTGTGCAAGCTGAGGATCCTGATGATAGTTGCAAAGGATCTGGTGAGATGACAGCTAGTGGTTCATTGCCTGCATTTACTAAAGAACAGTATGACAGCATTCTGGCCTTAATTCAGTCCTCTAAGGTTCAATCTTCTCAGCCTTTGGTAAACCAGGTCAGCACTTCAGTTTCAACTGGTCATACATCAGTTGAAGCTTCTACCTCAGGTAATGCTTATTGTTCTCTACCTGTTTCACATTGTCTGGCCTGTGTTAAATCCAACTCCTGGATATTAGATTCAGGAGCAAGTGACCATATTTGTTCTTCTTTGAACTGGTTTACTACTTATTATCATATTGAACCTACAAATGTTAAACTTCCAAATAATAACATTGTTGTCACTGATATAGCAGGCACTGTCACTCTCACTCCTCATTTGGTTTTACACAGAGTTCTATATCTTAAAGCTTTTTCTTTTAATTTGATTTCAGTATCAAAACTATGTTCCAGTTCAAATTGTTCTTTGCATTTTTTTGATAAGTATTGTGAATTGCAGGATATGACCTCTCACAAGAAGATTGGTTTGGCTGATCTATGTGATGGATTGTACAAACTGAAGCTTGAAGATAGTATTCCAAGAGTCATGTCTGTCTCCATTGCTGATCAAAATGTTATTCCTTTTACTGCCCTATGGCATTATAGGCTAGGGCATTTATCTCATTCTAGGTTAGCTATTATGAATAAGCAGTTTCCTTTCTTAGAAACTGATCCCAATTTAGTGTGTGAAACTTGTCATTTTGCTAAGCAAAAGAAACTTCCCTTTTGTATCAGTTCCAAAAGAGCTATCAATAAAATGGATACTTTGCATTTTGATATTTGGGGTCCTTTATCCATTAAATCTATTCATGGTCATAGCTATTTCCTAACTGTTGTGGATGATTATAGTAGATTTGTATGGATCATCTTATTGAAATCAAAATCAGAAGTTCAATTACAAGTTCAAAATTTTATCATTTTTGCTGAAAATCAATTTGATTGCAAAGTCAAGATTGTCAGAAGTGACAATGGTCCTGAGTTTGATTTACAATCTTTTTATGCTTCCAAAGGCATTTTACATCAAAAGTCTTGTGTTGAGACTCCCCAACAAAATGGGAGAGTAGAAAGAAAGCACCAACATATTTTAAATGTTGGGAGAGCCCTTCTTTTCCAATCTAAGCTTCCTAAACATTTTTGGTCTTATGCTCTTATGCATGCTACTTACATCATTAATAGAGTTTCTTCTTCAATTTTAAAGGACAAATCTCCTCATCAACTTCTTTTTGATCAAAACCCTGATTTTGACAGTTTTAAAGTTTTTGGTTCTTTATGTTTTGCATCCACTCTTTCTTCTCATAGAACCAAACTTGCTTCTAGAGCAAGAAAGTGTGTTTTTCTTGGCTACAGAAATGGTGTCAAAGGTTTTGTTCTTTTTGATTTGCTTTCTAAACAAATTTTCATTTCTAGGCATGTTGTTTTCTATGAGCATGTTTTACCCTATAAAAATGATTCTGCAAATTCATTTTCCCCTTCTGATTCTCAGTTTTCCTCTGATACTTTACCTGTATCTGTTCCTCATGTAGAGTCTCATAATCATGATTCTATTTCTGATTCTTCTCTCATCCTTCCTAATACTCATAATGATTGTTCTTTTTCCAATCAAAGTCCTCAAATACCCAATATACCTGCTCCTATAGCAGAAGTTGAACCTATTATACCTGATCCTATAGATGTTGTTGAGCCTGTCATTAGAAGATCAGAAAGAGTTAGAAATGCTCCTACTAAGCTTCAAGATTATGTTTGTAACTCCTTCACAGATCAACCAACTACATCTTCTTCAGGTAGTCTATATCCCTTGTCTGATTTTACTTCCTCTCATTTTCTTTCTTCTTCACAATCACATTTCACTTTATCTGTCACTTCACACACTGAGCCAAACTCATATGAAGAGGCTATGTTATCTGAACATTGGGTTGAGGCTATGAATGCTGAAATATTGGCTTTAGTAAAGAATGGTACATGGACTTTAGTTGATTCTCCTCCCAAAGTCAAACCTATAGGGAGCAAATGGGTGTTCAAAATTAAGTATCATTCTGATGGATCCATTGAAAGGTACAAAGCCAGATTGGTGGCCAAAGGGTACAGTCAGATTGAAGGCCTTGACTATTTTGAAACATTCTCACCTGTAGCAAAAATTACCACTGTCAGAATGTTGCTTGCTTTGGCCTCCATCAACAATTGGTTTTTGCATCAACTTGATGTGAATAATGCTTTTCTGCATGGAGATTTGCATGAGGATGTGTATATGCAAATCCCACAGGGGGTCCATTCTCCCAAACCAAATCAAGTTTGCAAGCTAAACAAGTCTCTTTATGGTTTGAAGCAAGCTAGTAGATCATGGTATGAGAAGTTAACTCTTTTTCTTACTCAGCAAGGTTACTCTCAAGCTTCTGCAGATCACACTCTCTTTGTGAATACTTCAAATGATACATTCACTGCTCTACTAGTGTATGTTGATGATATCATCCTAACTGGCAATTCTATACCAGAGATCCAAAGAGTCAAGCATTTACTTGATACTTCCTTCAAAATCAAGGATTTGGGAAAGTTAAAATATTTTCTTGGTCTTGAAGTTGCATATTCCAATCTTGGTATTTCTGTCTCTCAGAGAAAGTACTGCTTGGATTTGCTCAATGATTCTGGCTTGTTAGGCTCTAAACCAGTTTCAACACCTATGGATCCATCTATCAAGCTGCACCATGATGGGGGGCAACCCTATGAGGACATCTATTCATATAGAAGACTTGTAGGCAGATTGATATATCTAACAAACACCAGACCAGACATTTGTTTTGCTGTTCAACAACTGAGCCAATTCTTATCTGCACCAACCAAAACTCATTACAATGCAGCATGTAGGGTGATCAGATACTTGAAGAGTTCACCAGGCAAAGGTCTATTTTTCCCTAAGTCATCACATATACAGCTTTTAGGGTTTACTGATGCAGACTGGGCAGGCTGTGTTGACACAAGGAGATCCATAACAGGCTCATGCTTCTTTCTTGGCTCTTCTCTAATATCATGGCGCACCAAAAAGCAAAACACAGTGTCTAGATCTTCTAGTGAAGCAGAGTATAGAGCACTTTCTGCTGCAGCTTGTGAAATGCAGTGGCTGATTTATCTGCTCAAGGATTTGAAGATTCACAATGACAAGCTTCCTGTATTGTATTGTGATAATAGAAGCGCCTTACATATAGCAGCAAATCCAGTGTTTCACGAAAGAACTAAACACTTGGAGATAGATTGTCATTTTGTTAGGGATAAAGTGCAAGATGGAACCATGAAGCTACTTCCAGTTTCAAGTGCAGAACAAGCTGCTGATTTCTTCACAAAGCCATTACACCCTAAGCCTTTTCTTACTCTACTGTCCAAGCTTGGCATGGTAGACATATACCAAGCTCCAGCTTGTGGGAGGCTGTCAGAATATAAAGAGGAAGAAGAAGTTACTTGCGATGCAAGTAAACTGAACGAAGCCTGAATAAACCCTAGCTGCCAGCTGTATCTTCTGTTGAGACAGTTAGAGGAGTAGTGTTAGTATGTAGCTAGTACATGATAGATGTTATAGTCTCTCTTTGGTTTATAAATAGATGCTAGCACATTGTAAACTAATTCATTCATTCAATGATAATTTTCTCTCTTTTCACTCAGTTTTATTCTCTCTGAGTTTCTTATTAATAACGACATGTTTATAAGGACGGGTGACCTCTAGGGTGAAGTATTAATCAAGTTCATAGATTCTATCATGCACCACTCCATGTTATATCTCTTTTCTTATTCTCTCCTCGTACAACATAACAAATAACTAAAATGTAAGTTTCCTCTCAAGGATTGCAAGACATTATTTCTCTCGATCTCCCATTCTCCCTTATAATTTAGAATAAGAAAGGTAAAGTTTTATATAATTTGCAATTTGATGTTCTAGTGTTTCATGGTTTATTTATTAGGTATATATATTATATATACTAGCGAAAAGATGGGCACTAGCGTGGGTCTTTCTGCTCTTTTTATTGCGCTAACACATGTAGATTATCAACAATATAAATATTTGTGTCTTTCGTATGTAACAAATTCAACAAACCATATTTATCTTTTTCAATGACAACAATAATATAACAAATATAATAAAAATTCAACAAACCATATTTATAATTGAAATAACAAAAAAAACCAGCTCAAAATCCTTCTAAAGTCCCCCTATTTTTGAGTCACTTAAAACTATCATGTACAATATCTTATTATGATTTTCATTTTCTAATTTGTTCTACCGGTTTCTATCTCTTCTCGAAATCAAGGGGATACTTCGTTGCCATTTTCCTGTCCTCAATATTTGAAGTTGCAATTGGCATGATCTGTGTAATATTAATATTTAAATTGTTTTTTGTTCTATCTTTTTTAATTTGCGTATATAATTAAGAAAAACAAGAGGCCATCTTGAATAGCATAAGATTAAGAAGAAGAAGAAGAAGAAAACGTGCATATTTTTAATAAAAAACAAGTTTCTAGTCTTAGATCCTTGTTATGAAAAACGAATAGAAAGGTTGGCAATGACATTGGCAGAAGAACAAAAGGGACAATAAGTAATTTTGTTTTGAGAAATATTTGCTGCACATTCAAAACAAAATTATTTAACTGGTAGAAAAAATTAAGAAATGAAAATCACAATAGGATATGGTACATGATAGTCTGAAGTGAACAAATATTAGTCTTTGGATCAAATAAAATCAACAGATAAAATTTGGTGTCAACGAACCTTTGACACCTGGTGTCAACGGATCCTGACTTATAGTATAGATAGTATCATTTTTGCGTCGATGCTTTGTATTACAGTTAAAACTCTATAAATTAATAATGTTAGGATCGGAGAAATTTATTAATTTAGAGAGTTATTAATTTATCGATAAATTAATAATTATTAATTTAAAGAGTTTTTAAGTAATTATACTGTACATACCAAATAAAAAGGCAAATTAGTCTATGCCTCTTAGAATTACGTTGCAGCGAACCTTGAGACTCAACGTAAATTAATAACTTATGTGTTCATATGCATTGGAAATCAATAATGACTTTTGAAGTACAGTAAATGTAAACAAGAGGAACAAATATGTTCAATGTATTCTTAATATATTTTTTTCAGTTTCTATGAATTATTAATTTATGATTTTCTTGGGACCGAAAATTATAAAGGGATCTCCCAAAAAATTATTATCTTATTATTTTATCGAGTTTTTCAATTTTTTACATTGGCCCAAGTCGGGACCGAACAAATTTATTATTTTAGAGAGTTTATTAATTTACCGAGTATTAATTCAAAGAGTTTTTACTGTATGTTAAAATTTTGCACGTCAAAACTGACTATAAAATCGACTTGGGAGATATAAGATGCACAAAAGTATGAGTTATCCATGTTCTAGTTCGATCAATGAAAGTTACACTTCAAAAAACCTTTGAGAGACAAGAAAATATAGAAAATGTAATTGATTTGAAATTAATTGTTTCTTCTAAATTCTTCGCACTTTTCTCTTCACTTTTATTCCATACTTCTACTACTTAAATTCTTTCAAAAGGTTCCTTCTAATTTACTATTTTTCCATCTCACTTCCCAAGTGGTCCAACTCCAATACATGGGGTTCCTAACAAACTCGCGAGTTAACCAATTATATCCAAGAAGATATACTTAATTTTAAATGTGTACTCTTAAAAATTAGAGTGATAGATATACTTAATTTTAAATGTGTACTCTTAAAAATTAGAGTGATAGAGGGATGAAGCTATAATAGGGGCCAACGGAGACCATGGTCCCCCAACTTTTTATATTTTTTTTCATAGTAATTTGCTATTATTATATTTTTTTGTCACTATGTTTATTTTGTGATCTTTATATGATATTGTATGGTGAACTTTTTTTTGTCTCAATTTATTAAGCCTTGAAAACTAAAGTTGCTAAGCTTAATTAAACTAAGTACTAACTATTATTTATGATTCCTTGTTACAGTTTCGCTCAATTTTTTTTCTTTTTGTATGTAGTGTTATTCTCATACCAACGATTCAGTGCTCATGATTTTATCTTGAATTCATCCTCTTATCATTGCATTTTGTTGTTTCATGTTTTCTTTCTTTACTTACACTAAGTACTAACTATTATTTATGATTCCTTGTTACAGTTCGCTCAATTTTTTTTTTCTTTTTGTATGTAGTGTTATTCTCATACCAACGATTCAGTGCTCATGATTTTATCTTGAATTCATCCTCTTACCATTGCATTTTGTTGTTTCATGTTTTCTTTCTTTACTATTCAAAAATCTTCTTTAGTGATCACCAAAAAAAAAAAAATCTTTAGTCTCGTCGTACTAAAACAAGCCTCAAGGAACTCATCTTTCTTATATCTTTGAAATTTTTTTATAATTTTGAATACACATTAACTTTGGATATATCATATGATTTCTTAAATTTCTTGAATATATTATGCATACAAAAGTTTGTTTTTTACTTACTAAGCTAAATTTCTGCCTCTGTCCCTGGAGTGATGCATTAGCATAAACAATGGTTAACAACAAGGTATATTCAATATAAATATCAACGATGTTAATCATTTTTTTTCAATTTATACGGGGATGTGTTAATGGATTTTTTTTGGGAGTTAGTGCTGCATATTTGAAGTGTTGTACATATTGAATTTTAATGTTGTTATTGAGATATGAACACAGTAGAGAATTAATAGAGAAAGGAAATTGAGAAGTATATATGTAGAATGCAATATAATTCGCTATGGCTTCAGATTAATTAATATTTTACAGCTTCTCACAAGAAGGATCATGGTTAAGATAAATTATGCAAAACTTGAATAAAAGTAATAAAATTTTGGTGGAAGAGCCTTGGTACAAAAAATCTGCAAGTTGTTCCTGATAAGAGATAGGAAACAGTCTAAAAGTCATTAAATCATTGTCATTATTCATGGCATCAGATTCATTGACATTTAGCAACTGTATTTCTTGGCTAAAAGAAGTTCATTATCATTCATATAGTATGAAAAATATGGATATGGGTTCTCTATATTTCAAGTACACTGAAGAATTTTACAGCTTGTCCAGTTATGTGTGTTGTTTTCAATTTTCATCATAGCATTCGGCCATTTATACTCTCTTATATGTCCTTGATGACAATGTCCTTCATTCAGTCCTCTTTCACCATAACCCTCTTCAACCTCTTCATCCCCTTGTCTTCAAGTCCACATATTTTGATCCAGTCTCTCCTGGTCTTGTCAAAATGTCAGCTCGATCAATCAAGTGTGTCTTTCTTGGTTATCTTCGGTCTCAAAAAGGTTAATGTTGTCCTACACTAAAACAATACCTTTATATAGGATGGAGTTACCTTTTTCAAGGTTGTTCCATATTTCAAGTTATTATGATTCCTCGTGCTATTATTCTGTTTGAACCTTGGTTGTATATACCAGATTCCCTATGATCCATCCTTCGACTTCATGACCACTACATACATACCATTGTCATCACCCATCCTCTCTTGTGCATGTTCTTGCATCTGTTCCTATTCTTGAATCCATTGCAGAATCTCCTCTGATGCCACCTCCACCACTAAACTTGCCCCTACAACATCAGTCTATTGTGAGTTCCTAGAACTCGTAAAACAATGTTTTTTTTGGAAGACTCGATGTTTTGGCTTGACTGCAATGCAATTGTGCTGGCTGAGAGGCGGCTACATTGTTGTGTTTGTTTCCTAGATCTTTCGAGTACGTCAAGGATACGATGCTTTAGGGAAAAGAAGGTACGCTATCCTTGGATAAGGTCTAATCGGCTCTTAGGACCAAGGGGTTAATTAACCAAGTTTAAGGACTTGAAGCTTGAAAATAGTGAAGGATTAAATGTCTAAATAGGAAGAAGTGAGAGTAGATGAAATGGCAAGGGCAAGAAATCTATGTCTAAGTCCAATTCAAAGGGTGTTGATAAATCAAAGAATAAATCATATGACGATGAGGATTGTTCTGACGATGAGGGCAATGATAGTTCTTTTGTTCAAGTTGTTGTCGCCTCATATGACGATGGTTATGAAAGTGTTGCTGCACTGGTGGCTACAAGTTAGAAACCAAAGAAGAGTTGGTTCATCCACTCAGGTTATTCGTATCATACGTGGTTAAGGATTGAATACATTGAGACTCTAGAGCTAAAAGAAATTGGAGTCGTTCGCCTCGGTAAAAATAAATCGTGTAATATCAAAGGCATGGAATCCATTCGTTTAAATATATTTGATAACTGTGAATTCCTTTTGGAAAATGAGTTATGTTTATGAACTTAAGAAAAAATTAATTTTCATAAGCATGTTTAATGGTTTAGGTTATTGCACTAAAATTGAACATCGCAAGTTAAAAAGAAATTCATGGTGTCTTGATAATCGCTAAAGGAATAAGAATGTGCGGTTTATATATTTTTGCTGTTATTGGTCATGCATAAAGAATTTCTTGTTAAAACAAAGTTTTTGCATTTAATGTTATGGGATGTTAGTGAAAATGGTATAATTAAACTAGTTTGTTAGGTCCCATTGAGTATAACTCAGTTGGCAGGGACATGCATTATTATATGCAGGGGCCGGAGTTCGAACCCCAGACATACCACTTATTCACCTTGAAAAAGGTGAATTCTAACTACTAAACTACTTGACCCAAAAAAAAAAAAAAACTAGTTTGCTAGGAAGCTATAAATCGGACTACTCTCTCACACTTTAATTGGACTTCTGCAATAATTTAAGAGTAGTGATATTTGAACAATTCATTTTAGACAACTTATGTGACAACTTCTTTTTTTCTTTCTTTTCATTGATCAAAAACAATGGAGAGAGAAAAAAGAAGAGAGAGAATAAAAACATAATGTGAGTACGAGAGAGAAAGTTGTCAAAAAGTTGTCATGAATTGGTTGTACAAATATCATTTCTCATAATTTAACAACATAGTATTAAAAAATTATATGACATCTCTATTTTAGATGACAATTCTAAACATAAGAAGATATTTTCTTCTCCGACCCCTTTTGGCTTATTGTGCGCCCTTTCACTTTGACTATTTTTTCTCGGTTTGGATTTTATAATCTAAAGCGTATTTAGAATATAAAACATGGAATTGTTATTTCTTCATTTCGAACCCCTCCTTTGGCAATTCATCCTTTTTTTTATAACATCGTTTGGATTATAAATCCGAAACATGCCTATGTATAATAAAATCCCAAAAACCTCCCTCATTTCAACAACTACGATTTTTCAACCTAAAAACTTCGAAAAGAAACCCAAAATCCAAACCACCCAACATTGGATCATTCTTTAAGTTTTCTTGGTCAAATTCATCATATATAAAACCGTTTCGACCCTTAAACAAAAGGTTAGGCCACATTTCTTCAATCATTTTTTGTTTAATTTTTGTGTGGGTATTGTACAGGTGTGGATTATACATTTCAAAGTAGCTTGTTATGGTTTCAGATTATATATTCCAAAATACTTCAATGTGTGTTGAAATCTGATTTTTTTTATTTCATTTATTTTTGTTGATTTGTATATGTGATTTTGACATTTTCATATATGGACTAACACCTTGATCAAGTTAGAAGCAATATGGTTGCATCGGCTAGGCGAGACCGATTAAAGCAGGCAATTATGGAGGTCTGAGTGAGAAGGGGAAGGGATAGATGCATATACAAGGGCGACATGAGTGATGTATATGGACTATCTCAGGTGCCAAAGCCCCAATCATAGCCTGTATTAGAGGCACCACAACATTATGAGTCCGAGGATAAGCACGCTAATGCATAGAACTTGCCCATTAATATTGAGGAGTTACCTGTTTCAGATTCATATCATGGGGGGTCCCATTAGACTTTTCTATTCTAAGCCAGTTTGGGAAACATATGGCCAAAGTCATGAACTTTTGCATATGTATTAGTTTTGTACTATATTTTCTTATTTATTTAAAGTGATATTATTATTTTTGTTTGTTGTAGTTCCATCCCAATTTAAAGTGTGTGAACAACGGAACGAAGATGCATAAGAATAATTAGTATATGTTGGATGAGTTGTGATTCAGAAAAACTATCAGAGACAATGGTCTTTACTGGCTTACGTGTGTCAGTTATGGCATAGTTGACCACGACCTATTGTCAACATTTGTTGGAGGTGGCCTAATGAGACATCGAACATCTATCTTATGATTGGTTAGATGACAGTGACTTTGGACGATTTCTCTAGCCTATTGTATCCTCCCTTTCAAGATCTTCTCCTGGACCACAATGGTCCTCTGTTCAAAAGTGATGCGGCAGAGCTGATGGTTCAATTGATATGTGCTGATATTGAGGAGGTGGACTATGACGTGGAGCGGATAAACAGGGGTGCATGCATGGTTCAGATACCTGGATGGAGAGTTCAGGAGCCTTCTGGATGCAGCAACTGCACTTGAGGTGGAGGTTAATGAAAAGGAGATACAGCTGAACCATAATTTGGATGTTTGAATATATTTGTTGTACTTGGTGGGGATCTCACACTTTAAGAACAAAAACGCCCGCCACCTTAACGAAACATATATATGCTACTTCCATGACATCGAGATGATCAACGACTTCCCATGGGGAGTGACTCCTCTAGCTCGCTTGTGTAGGAAGCTTAATGTTGCATGCCTCCGTTGGACCAGGAAGCTTGTTGGCTATATGATACTACTTCAGGTGTAACAAATAAATTGTTATTTACGTAAATGTTAAACATGTTATATTGTGTCTTGTTTACATATTAGTATATGTAGATGGAGGCGTTAAAATTTTAGCACTTTGAGTGAGTCGCGCCTAGGGATTATTGGACTAGTTACAGCGAGGACTAACTCTTGCATTCTATGATGTTTGTACCTATGAAGGGTCTCGCTATCACAAACCCTTTGAGAGCACACCTAGATCAAATTACAACTAAAAATTATGCCTTCTACATGTAAACCCAACACCAACAGACACGCCTGTTTGAGCACATCAATATCTACTTAGGATGGCTCAGATACGAACATTGCATGTTCTGTTATCTGCAGGAGCATGTGTTGCGCCAGTTTGGATACGTGCTAACATTTCCTAGGCATCCACACGAGTGTGCTTCACGTGTGATGACCCATTGCTGGTGTCTAAGGCCTATACCCAGTTTCATGATCATGTGCAGTCTCTTGAGCACAATGAAGCTAATGTGCGACATCATACCGAGTGTAGCAAGGAATTCCAGCATGGAAAAGTTTGAAGAAGATTCTAGCTGAGGCTTAGGCAGGGTTCATGTATCGTCGTAGGAGAGTGAAAGGGATCTAGGGGTGGCCATGCTCATATCCCATTATATTTTTGTACTTTTGTATGAATTTTTATGATTTTGTTTAAGTTGGGATTTTCATTATCAGATTTGTATCATGTTACCATGACCATTGAATATTTTGATATGTGTAATTTGCACAATATTAATATGTTACGTTTTTGTTTCAACTTTGATGTGTGCCAATAATATGTTATGTTTTCCTTTTAAAAAGTAATATGTTATGTTTCATGTGTGTTGCAAAATCATCGTAAATTAGCCACAAAATAAATGTGTCTCACTTTCACAAAAAGTTTAGTTTATGTGCTAACACAGTTGATATTATATAATCTTAACCTTGATTTTATGCGTTCGGAATATATAATCCGAACTGTGTCAACATATGTACTATTAACATTTGACTCAGAATATATAATTCGGACTGATTGAAAAAAGAATTACTGGAATCAGGAAGAGAAAGAAAGAATGATTTAATATTATTTTTAGCAGAATTCCGAAACACAACAATGTGATTTCCTGTCTATATTTCTAACTTCTTTTCTGGCTCCAAATTGTCTCTATTATAGAGAAACTTATGTCCTTCGGTGAAGAGAAACAACTCTCGAGAAGAGTTTATTCACTAATGATTACATTGCTTCAATTGTAAAGCATTACACCTTTTCTCTAAAGATGTCTATTTAACCATTGCAATTTTCTGAATATATTTTGAAATTTTTTCTCACAAAGCCTCCAACCAAAAAACCCAACTACCTCCTATAATTCCAATACAATTTAGAAAATAGACATGAGGAAATCTTTAACTTTATTGATGCCACATCATTCGGGAAACCTTCGTGATGTTCCTTGCATTGTCAGGATATTAAGCATATATCAAATCGTAATATTCAAGAAATGTTATAGATGATATGATCTGAATAGGGGTAAAATGGGAAATATGAAGGGTCCACATGAAGTTTGTAGGACAGGAAAAACAATTCTCAAGTAAAATTGTGTTTTAACTACACAACTACAGTATAACTAAAGTAGAAAGCAAACATAGTCTTAAATCAAATTCCTCACACCACGTAGACAAATAAAAGCCCTACCATAATTTTTAGATGTGAAATCTAGCATTCATCACTAAACAGAAATTCTTTTTCCACTCTAATTGCTTTCCCTCTGAAATTCCAACAATTCTTTTTAGATTTTCAGATTTTATAATCTGAAATGAGGATTTTCCCCATTTTTAAGGTGTAAAATATTATACCATTTTATTTTTAGCCACTGCTCAACCGGGCTAAATGTTTTTTTTCCCACATCAAAATTAAATTTCACATTATTTCCTTTGATTTTTTTGGTGCAAGGGGTTTCAAGCATTTACATGGGTGTTTGAACCCCTCTATACATGCTTTGAACCTCCCTTTTGCCAAAGAATCACGTGAAATTTAATTTCAACATAAGGAGTATTCGAATTATAAAATCCAAAATACTTATATTTTTTATTTTATAACTGTTGTTAAAGCGACAATGACTAACTTTTTACGCTTTAAAAATAGGAAAAACCTTATTTCGCATCAAAAAATCTGAAAATGCAAAGATATTTTTTGGAATTTCAGAAGCACATGAGAAAAAAGAAGGGTGAAAACAAAATTTCTGTTGCTTAAACACGAACAACAATGCACCATCATACTGCCTTGCTTAAACTTCTTGGTGTTGAACACTTTTGTAATCTTTAATTTTGTACTATCAATCTTATTTAAAAAATTCTGTTACTATGTCAATGGTGGTTTGAACTAAATCATTGAAGTATGGTGGATCTGATATGATAACTATGATAGTGTATGTGTCAATGGTTTTTTCTTGGTGTCAGTACATTGTACTGCCTATTAGTGTAGTTATGTTTGTAGTGGGTTTGGTCTTTTGTTATGATGGGCGTAAAACAACCACTGTTTAAGGTGTAGCAGTAGCAGTGTAAACAGAAGCATAAGATATAAGATTCTTGATGGAACTTTGTTTAGTGTTTGCCCATCTTGGTAGCACATTATTTTGTGGAGCCACTACAATTCTTCACCGTAAATGGTTAGTGTCTTGCTGAATAATAATGGTGAAGATTGTGATAAATTATCACTATCTTATTGATTTCATATGAGGCACAAAACAAGCTTAACTACAAAATAGTAAAGTGATGTAAGGTAAATGACATTTAAAATAAACTAATAATCTACTCCTTAATCCCTGTTACATAAATTTGGGTAGGTAGGTACCTGAATGCATTTCCGACCTGGATACTAGCCTCACCAATGTGGATCGAAATACAATTTCTCATTTACTAGGAAAGAAAGTTAAGGGGAATGAAAATGAAATCCAAATTGAAATTGAAATGATATCCTAACCGATGAAAATGGTTATTGCATTGATACTACTACCAATGTTTGTATACAAAGAAATGTTCCTTAATGTATGAACATTGACAATGATGTTAGAAAGATAATATTAAGGTCATCTTCGTCAAAAAAATTCATTATGTGTATTAGAGATGATATTGTATTTTAACTAATTTTTAAATGCTTATGACCTGTGAGGTAGCATGGGTTGTCACATAAGTTGTACTAATTTCGTTTGACATATTAGAATGAAGTTCAACTACTCCCTCCGTTTCAAAATGAGTGTCGCTTTGGACAAAAAAATTTGTTTCAAAATGAGTGTCGTTTTCAGTTTCCAATGCAATAATAACTTTTTCTTTTCAATTGTACCCTCCAATTAATACTCTGCACACTACTTCCAAAGTATTACTTTTAAAACTAACCAATAGTTAATAAGGATAATTTGGTAAAATAACCATTCTCTTTATCTTAATCAATGCATTTCTTAATATGTGTGTAAACACTTAAAGCGACACTCATTTTGAAACGGAGGGAGTAATATTTTTAGCTATATATGACCAGTGCGATAGCACGGGTGAAAAGTCTAATTAACATAATGAATAATTGCATATCAAGAACCCCTAATTTCTACTACATATAAAAGCCCTAATTTCAAACCGCTTTCACATAGTGAAACCCAAACATACAAGAGTAACATAATCAGTAAAACTATGAAAAACAACAAAAGCAAGTTATAAGAACTCATGTGTCGGCAAAAGAATACAACATACTGATATCAAGATAAAGGAGAGCACAGGAAGCCAAATGGCCACCGGAGCTACGTGAAAGACAAAAACAGACAATGGTGTTGTCATAATGGATTGATGGAACAACAGAGAGTTGAGTTGAAAGTTTAAAAAATATAATAGTGAACGAACATTCCACCTGGAGTTGTTGGATACTCCATATCATTCAAACTGTCATGTAGTTTTTAATATTTAATTATTGAAGATATATATTTGAATATTAAATTAATTTTTGTATTGCAATTATAAAAACTCAGAATATTAGAACTTAATACCCCGATGGAGAGACCAATAACAGTTGACAAATGACTATTTAAGTCGGACATTACTCATAAAACATCAAATTAGAACCCTATTAGACTGAATATTATTTAGAGCATCAACATAAAACTCGGCATCACTAATAGACTACAGAATTTTTTTTTACCTCCCATGTCATCACGACTAATTGACCAAAAATCATCATGACTAAAGAGAGTTTTTACTAGCACAAAGATATCAACATTTAACTACACCAAATTCTTTTTTTTTTTTTTTTAATAAATAATTTAACTACACGAAGTTAAAACCAATCTTTCTTGCATATTATTTCATACACTCTGCAACATGCTTTGTAAAACCTCCAAATGACGACCCCCCCCCCCCCAAGATACCTCCACAGCCAGCACTACCATCTTCCCATCATCCCTTCTAGCTCCACCAATGTTACTTTAACCCTCAACATGTTCATTACTTTTGACAACTTTACTCTTATCTAAGTAGAGCAATGTGAAAAATGATACACACTAACAAAATGGTCTACATGATATCGAAGTAATCACATTTGAAGAGACCATTTTTGAGTTGAGTTATGGAAGAAAACTTGGGGATATCCTAAAATAACTCAGGTATTTCCGTGCACGATCTAGCTTTGAAATTTTTTTTGGAGCGTTTTAAATGTTAAACGGTATAAAGACCAAAAAAAAAAAAAAAAAAGACCACTTTTGTATATTGAAACACAATATCTATATGCTTCAAAAAAATATACAATATTTTCGGTCAAAAAAAATTACAATATTTATTAAAAAATAATTTATAAGTCAATTTTGGCATCATGATAATATCAATCCCACAAGCATATCAAAACAATATGGAAAATGTGAACTTAGCTTAGTTGGTAAGTACACTGCATAATATATGTAAGGTCCGGGGTTCGAACCCCAGACACCGCCAATAAATAAAAATAATATCAATCCCACAAGCATATCAAAACAATATGGAAAATGCTTATCAATCCCACAAGCATATCAAAACAATATGGAAAATGCTTTGCATCGCCATATCAAAACATATCAATCCCACAAGCATATCAAAACAATATGGAAAATGCTTTGCATCGCGACAAAAATCATCACGATAAGTTCACGACCCACACATCCTCATGATAAGTTCACGACCCACACATCCAGCCACCTCACGATAAGTTCACGACCCACACATCCAGCCACATAGATGAAAATGAAAGTCTTCCATAAATTATATCCACTATCTGCCGTGTTTTCAGCCAAAGACGTGATGTAATTGGTTAACTCTAACCAATTACATCACGTCTTTGGCTGAAAACATAATTTCTTGAATCTCTCGTGATGAAAAGTATCGCTTGATATAGCACTACTCAACCGTGGCGGAGCTTCACTTGGGCCAAGGTGGGCCACGGCCCACCGCCTAATTATTTTAATTTTTTTTTATGTGTGTAAGTGCAAATATATCATTAGATTTAAATACAAACTTCAAGCTGGCCCACTCAATTATCTTCACCTTCATGTGTATGCTTTGTGATTTGTTTAATTTAATAAAAAAAATATATATACTTTTGGATCTCATCAAATGGTTGATATTTCATTTATTTGAGAACTGTATAATACCTTAATTTTGAGATATTAATTTTAAATATAGCATGATAATTTATATTGAAAGAGAAGTTAGTGTAAGTATTAGTTTTGATTCTATTTTATATGATTTCAAATATTTTTAATATATGTTGTTTAATTTTTTTGATTTTCAACTTTAAATTTAATGCACAGCACAACAAAAGTTTTGTTTTATATATCATAGTTCATTTCAGTGGCCCACCCAATAAATTTTTTTTTGGCTCCGTCACTGCTCAATCAATATTAATAGAAAAAATGCTAACTAATGTCCTTTAATAGTTTTATACAAATTTCAAGATACAAAATTATTGAAATTTGGTGGTGCCTTCGACTATTATAATGATATACCAAAATATCTACACTACCAAAAAAAAAGATATACCAAAATATCAATTAATTATCAAGAAAGTGTACAACTCAAAAGAAAACCACTCTTATTCTTATAGTTCTATCATACAAAAATCACAAAAACATGGCCACCATTTAAGTTAAGTAAGAGACCCTAGCACAAAGAACAAACTTTTGAATACATATGCAAAATCCAGAAGATTCATACACCGCATCATGTGAATCTAAAAATAAAATAAAACAAACGGACGAGTCACAGTGACCTAGTGAGAACATGGTAAAGGACATTAGTTAGCATTTTTTCTATTAACTAATAAAACTCTCATCCTCTTAATACTCATTCGAACCTATAAATTAGAACATCAAGAATATATAACACTTTTCTCCCCAAAAAATAAATAAAGAATATGTAACACTTTTCTATAAACTTCTTAACTTGAACCAATCGTTAGTCATACAAAAAGTTCTATACACATATCTACCATAGAAAATAATAAGTAAATCATTTCTCATATCATTTATCTTATCTCATTATGCTCACAAAGGACGTATTATATATTCGGTATCGCGGATAGACTTTACATTGTTTGTACTATCTCTTCGTTATGACAAACAAATTTTACATATCCATATATTTTCTTCTGTGTGGAAAATCGGCCTTACGTATATATAAATATAATCATATTATTTTTTTGTTACGGCAAACGGTCTCGTAAGTCTATGAATACTTAGCATGTAGGCTGGAATATTCTTTGTTGGATGCATGCATCAGTGATATGAAATAATTCAAAATTTTCATTAATTGTTTCTTATTTTGTTCAATCACGCCATGTTTCATTTCGGTATATAAATTTATAATTAAATTGACTAAGACTTTTCATGAATTCCAAAAAGACACTACACATGATAGACAAATAAAAAAGGACACTCTCAACAAAGAAAAATGAAAATAATGGAAGGAGGAACCTGGTAGGGATCATTGTCATTTATGGTCATCACTTTTTCTACTGTATGAGTTTCTCAAGTGCCTTATTCAGATTTTAAAATCTGAAATATTTTAATGTGTTTTTGGAGGTTTTATGAGATTTTTATTTATTTTCGATTCTAAAATCCGAACTGTATAGGACACGTGAAAAACTCATAGGACGGAAAAAGAAACGGTCTACATTTATTCATTGACGCGACTTGTTAGCCTTAATTAAATTTCCTGCGTAAGGCCTCTTCTGCCCACAAACCATTTGATTGGGGGTAGGAGTAGGACAAGTCGGGGGTGCAGGGATTTGTATGGGCGAGTTAAAAGGTAATTTAATTTTGGCAAAGTTATATAATTTGTCTATTAAATTAATTTAAGTTAACAGTTTCATCATTTATCTTTTTTATCCCAATTGAGTCTTTTATGTTATAAAATGACAATATTTTATAATTTTTTTATGATATTTTGTCAATGAAATTTGATTTTGTAGGTTTGTATGATGAAGATTTATGTTTGTTTATGAGTTTGATGATTTTTTTTTAGTTTTTGATTATTCTTTTTGGATAAAAAATAATAACTATGTTGATATTTTATAACATAAAGAACTAAATCGGGACAGAAAAAGATAAAGAACGGAAGTGTCACCTAAAATTAAGTTAAATGATGAATTGTGTAATTTTGCCGTTAATTTTTGTTCGATATTTAGTTTTAAATATAAGACTAGTAATGAAATTATTTTATTTTTTTTAACCAAAACAAATTATATAAAAAAATTCAAATATGTTTCATTTTCGTAAAAAAAATAAGTTTAAATAAATTAAAACAAAATATGATAAAAGGTTTTATTAGAAATTTAAACATTGTTCATCTTATTATTCACTTTCTATTCAATCAACAAGAGATGAACGAATACACTTCTCTCTTTATATTTATTCATTTCACTTAAACAAACAATACATCAAATCTAAAAGATTTCTCATTTTTTCCTCTCTTTTAGGGTCTGTTTGATAAAATAAATCTATAAACTAAAAAGCTAATTTATGGCTATGTTTGACAAGACTAAATTTTAAATTTATAATGGATAAATTTATAATTTATAAGCCCCTAAGCGACATTTTCTCACGAACTTATAATATTTTTTAAACTAGCTACTTAAGTAGCTTATAGATTATCCGTTAATTTTATCTCAATTTTAATCGTCTCTTTTCACCTTTAAGTTTGCATGACTCATGTTAACATTCCAATAGATGATAAGTCCAAACTTGATAAGAAATCGAAACAATACAGTTTATTTATGCTCATGAAAAGTTTGGTTATAGTTTTGGGGGAAGCCGTTGAGAAAAAAATTATCATAAATTGTTTTGGGATCATGCTAACTTTTGTTCTAATTTATGAAGTTAAAAATGGAATTGTAAGACGAAGTTAAAATTGAAAATATAACTTTTCATACTTTTAAGGTATTAAATGCACTATTTTAAAGAAAAAACTTTTATATTTGGTTTCCTTACTTGTGCCCTTAGGGCACAAGATATTTCATGAAAACCAAACCATTGAAAACCAAACCATTGAAGAGATTTTGATAAAGTTTAGAAACATAAATTTAATAAGGCTAGAAGCTAGCCATTGATGTGATTTTGTTGCTAGCCATTGAAGAGATGTTGTTCTTTAAGCAACACATTGTTAAAGTCAGCAATATAACTTCCTCAAAAGTCAAAACCAATATACTCCTTAAAGTCTTCTCTTGGACTTTACTATGGCTAAATTCTACCACGGCACATTGCAGAAGCAATATTCCATATTCAAAACTAAATTACTCCCACAAGTTAACCAATCTGAATTGCAGGGTTATTTATTCTATTTAAAAATTAAAAAATGATAAACCGATATCATTTATTTTTCTACATTTATTCAACACCTCACTTTCTCTATATCTCTCATCATATAATATCACTTAGTCGAAAAATCACTTCTATGATATTACTTTCTTTTTCTCTTTTCTTCTATTTGTTTTGAGGTATATACGCCTTCAAAAATGTACACAAAAGTTTTTCCTAAAATAGTATGTCGGTATAAAATTGTATAGCTGTAATCAAGAAAAAACAAAAAAATAAAAGTTGTATAACTAACTAACATGCATTGTTTAATTACTATTACATCTAATTACGACTAATTAAATCATATGATCAACAACTTGCCCTAGTAAGACAAAATTTAATAAGAAAAAAAATGGCAAATGGTCTCAACGTGTACTCAACAGGCTATATTAAGCAATCACAGTCAATGATTTACCTATCACACTGTTAAAATTTAATGATATATAAATCATGAAGGCCGGCTAATAGATTTGTACTTATCTCACTCACAATATTTGCCAATCAAAGATATTACAAAGTGTGAGATAAAATGTGTGATTTTTTGGGAGCAGCCAAAATGATTAGGGGTATCCCAAAAGAAATTTCAGACATGAAAGATGAACTTGAAAGCATTGAAAACTTCATCAACAATGCAGATAGAATAGCTGATGCTGAAGAAGACATGGAAACAAAACAGGAAATCAAAGGAAAGATCAAACAGCTGATAGAAGCATCTTTTCACATAGAAGATGTCATTGATGAATATATGTTTTGTCAAGAACAACCTTCTGGATTTGCTAACTTGGTCAAAACTATAATTCTTCGTCGCCAAATAGCAAACAAGATTCAGAAAATCAAATCCCAAATTAGTGATATGAATGATGCAAGTGGAAAAGAACATAGCTTCCATATCCAATCATCTTTGGAACAAGGGTCAAGCAGTACTGCAACAAACTTCAACATGGAGAACTTTCGAAAGGCTCAATTTTGTATGGATGAAGATGATGTCGTAGGCTTTGAAGTTCCAAGAGACATACTAATTGATTGGTTGGTAGAGGGAAGAGAAGCGCACACAATTGTCACCATTGTTGGAAAGGGAGGACAAGGAAAAACTACTCTTGCCAAGAAGGTTTTTGACGACAACAAGATCGTTAAACACTTTGATTGTCATGTATGGATCAGAGTGTCTCAATCATACAATATAGAAGGCTTGCTGAGGGACATGTTGCACAAGTTTTACGAACAACAAGGAGCAAATCCCCCCCAAAGTGTCGATCAAATGACTCAAGAGTCATTAGTTGACGAAGTGAGAAACTACTTGCAGGAAAAAAGGTACGTTATCGTGTTTGATGATGTATGGAATTCACAATTTTGGGATGATATCAAACTTGCCATGATTGATAATAAAAAGGGCTGTAAGATATTAATCACAACAAGAAACATTGATGTTGTAAATGTTTGTAAGAAATCTTCTTTTGTTGAAGTGTATGAACTGAAAGGTTTGGCTGAAGAACAATCTTTGGAGTTGTTCAATAAGAAGACATTCCATGACTTAAACGGACGTTGTCCAGAAAATCTTATTGATATATCTTTGAAAATTGTTGAAAAATGCAATGGTTTACCCCTAGCAATTGTACTCATTGGTGGTATTTTATCTTGCAAAGATAGAAATACACAAGAATGGTATAACTTTAGTGAAAATCTCAACATAGAGTTAGATGAAGATTTGAAGATAAACAAAATTGTAGGTCTCGGTTACCATGATTTGTCTTACAATCTCAAGTCATGTTTGTTGTATTTTGGATTATATCCTGAAGGTTGTATAATTCCTTCAAAGATATTAATTCGACAATGGATGGCTGAAGGGTTTGTGAAAAAGGATAGGGTAAAAACATCGGAAGATGTTGCAGATGGATATTTAGCAGATTTGATCGGTAGAGGTTTGGTGCAAGTAGTTTCAATCAGTATTGATGGAAGAGCAAAAAGTTGTTGTGTTCATGATCTAGTGCATGCATTGATTCTTAAAAAATGTGAAGAATTAAGTTTTTGCAAGAATATTAGCGAGGATGACCAATCATTTTTAACTGGGATGGTTCGACGCCTATCAATAGCAATTAGATCTGATAATTTGATGGAAAGCATTGAAAGCTCACAGGTTCGATCACTGCTTGTTAAAACATTAAATGAATCCCTTGCAAGAAGAATCCCTACAAAATACAGGCGATTGAATGTGCTTGATTTGGAGCATGTTGGATTGCTTGATGTTCCTCAAGATTTTGGAAGTTTGACCCACTTAAAGTATTTTAGATTTAGAGAGAACTTTCGAGGAGATCGTTGTGTACTTCCAAAAGCCATTGGCATGCTCAAGAACCTAGAAACCTTGGACTTACAACGTACAAGTTTCCAAGCTATGCCAAAAGAGATATGCAAGCTTAAAAAGCTACGCCATTTTCTAGGCTACAGTATGTCTTTGATTCAATTAAAAGATGGTATCGGAGGCATGACATCCCTACAAACTCTACGTGATGTTTATTTAGATGGTGGTGGTGAAAATGAAGTGGTAAAGCTAATCCAAGAGCTAGGAAAACTAAAACAGCTAAGGGAATTGGTCTTGATCGGTGTTAGGAGCGGATACATGAGTGCTATATCTTCCTCAATCAATGAGATGCAAAAAATGGAGAAACTACAAATTCGTGCAAACGGATATAACACGGTTATTGACATGCATTTGAATTCACCACCACCTTTGCTTCGACATCTTACTCTTGATGGGAAGTTAGAGATGTTGCCTGTGTGGATTCCAAAACTTCAAAATCTTGTTAAGCTGAAACTCAAGTATTCCCAACTAACAGATGATAAAATGAAATTACTCAAAAGTATGCCAAACTTGTTGACCCTCTCTCTTAGCAACAATGCTTATGAAGCTGAAAGGTTACATTTTCAAGATGGATGGTTTGAGAATTTGAAGCAACTATATCTTGAAGATTTGGAAAACTTGAATTACATCATTATCGACGAAGGAGCGTTGCGTTCTCTAAAAAAGCTATCACTAACCTTCCTCCGCCATCTCAAGACATTACCAACTGGCATTCAACACTTGAAAAAGCTTGAAGTTCTCAGTATTAAGCAAATGAGCCATTTATTTAGTCAAGCATTTTTTTTCGATGAAGGAAAAGTGCATTGGAGCTTCAAGCATGTGCCTGTGGTAGAAATCATTCACCATCCAATTAATTAATTTGAAAAAGGTGTGGTTTTTTCTTTATAATACACGCATTATGTAATCTTTATTTAAAATAATTTCTTGACTTTTGTAGTCATTATTTTATGGAAAGAAATCCTTATTCTAAATTGTCTAATAGTTAGCCCAGCTTGGTTATTAAGCAAGGGCATCTCGATACAATACGTGATGTGAGCACCAACTTAATAAATTGTTTAATCGTTGCATATTATTAATGATTTGATGTTAATATTGTAGGTCATGTGATGGGCTTTGATCAGTGCGATGAAACTTGAAATTTCGCTTGGACTTTTATATTTTCGGTGGCATTGTTTCCTTTTATTCGTGTTTTTGCAATTTCATTCCACAATAAAAAAGTGTCTTTTTTAAGCAAAAAAAAGTGTTGTTTTTCATTTAAATTTGCACATATCATTTATGAGCAATAATATTTGTACATATCTTATATGAGTGTTTATATTTGTCATGTTATCAAATTTCTCTCTTTTTTTTAATAAGATGATTTGAATTGTATGTAGTATATGTTGTGTCTTGTCACTTTTGTTAAAAAAAAATGTTGTGTCTTGTCACTTGTGAGAGCTTTCCAAATTTTAATGCGTAAGACATTATCATTATTATTATAATTATTATTATTTTCGGAAAAAGTTGGAAGTACAAATACATCATTATCCTTCTTCAAAAACAAATACATCATTTAAAAATTAGCAAAATCTCAACTAAGCAGCACCCAACAAATCGACAATCAAATGCAACATTGTAGTATGCATATTGAAAGAAAAAGGAAAATAAACAAAAGGAAAATGCTAGATATCAAGAATGGATTCTCTTAATAAATTCAAGAATGACATGGCAGAATAATCACCCTTAGATTTTAATCTTATTTATTAAAGTTTCATAAAAAAAAAAATACATAACACCTGCCACCCCATGATTTCCGGCCAGACTGAGATTTTATTGGCTAACATTAATTTCGGGATAATTTCTTGATAAAATCTTTCTTGATAAATAGCATTGCTCTAAACAAAAAGACAAGAAAAAGAGAAAGACAAGAAAAATAGACCAAAACCCCTGATCCAAATTAACTAAATTTAAAGTTTGCCACCTAAAGCTATTTCAAATAATATTTTCGAATAAAATCAGAAATAGTTTTCTTCATGAAAAATAATTAGCTAGTCACAAATATTTGGATTCTCTACTTGCACACATTCACACGCTTGAGAAGTTTGGATGAGGAAAAAAATATAATATGTATTTTTTAAAGGTTTGGTTTGTTAAAGGAAACTAAAAGTAGTAATTTTGTATTATAAATTACAACTTTTAAACTTTTAGATAGTTTTTTTTTTTTTTTTTGGATAGTTGAATTCAACACTTTTCACCACTTTTCAATACATTATTTCTATTTTTTAAGTGAGTATGTAGAGCGAGAACATTGAGCCAACAACATGCATAAAAAAGTAGAACTCAGATATACACAAATGTAAAATATCATTTCAATTATATAAAAAATCTCAAAGTCCGAATACTCGTGGATTTATTTACCATTTCAACGAGAATAACAAAAAGTACTTTATTCCTTAAAAAAGTACTTTATATTGTTCAGCAGAGGAAGAGGCAGAAGCAATAGTTCAACACTACAAATACCAGGTTATATAAACACATTTACCACTGCAGAAAGATTAGAGAAAATAAACACGGCGGGTGTATCCAAAACAATAATATTCCGTGTGTAAAAAACTAATATGAAAAAAAAATAGAATCTCCTTACTAAATGAGTACAAATTTGATATTCACCACACATAAAATTTTAAAACTGAAAAACACAAATCCTATTATGACTTAAGAAATGAACAGAACGAAACAATTCTGAACAAATAAAGATATGAAAGAATAACCACCTTGATGGTCTCTGTTGTTTTTGGATTTTCAAACTGTTGTATTTGGATTTCCAAATTCTATCATCAACCGAAATTGTTACTAGGTTGAGTCACGACCAGGTCGCTCGCTTTAAGGCAGACTATCAACCACGCCGCCTTCAGGATAAAACAAGTCAAACTACAACTGTTCAACTACTACTGTTCAATTAACTACTGCACTGTAGAAAACCGTTCGAGAATTACAACTCCAATATGGTACCAAGACCATTCTATTAATACTGAAACCACTTTAATATGATACTGTTACCACTCCATTATGGTGCTGAGACCACTCAAATATGGTGTTACCACCATTCTAATTATTAACTTCTTCAACTATGATTCTATGATCACTCAAATATGGTTTAACACCATTCTAACGTCTAACTTTTTCAAGAATCGAAGAAGAATATATTTTAAGATCATTCATAATTTTGAAGGGACATTATGCCGAAAAAGGGACTATGATCTTAAATTATTATTTATTCCGAAGGACATAAAAATATCAAAGGGACTATGAACTTAAGACCATTCTTAATTCCGAGGGGACATTAAACCGAAAAGGGACTATGGTCTTAAGAACACTCTAATTCCGAAGGGACAGAAAAAAGGAGATGAAGAGAAGAAAGACTCGTCAACACAAGTCAAGAAAGGGAGAAGAGAGAAAGAGTTCCCGACAACTCAATGAAACTCTTTGGTGTTATTTTTGAACTTAGTGGAGTCCTCTATTTATATAGAGATTCTATAACTGTTTTAGCGAAAATTGCGATAGCAGTTACTTTAATGGATAAGATTAAAATGAAGTTTATCCATTAGATTTGAATGAAGTTTATCCCTTAAAATGAACTTAGATTTGAATGAAGGAAATATAAGAAATTCAATTAAATTCTTATTCTTATCACAATGATCATAAGCTAAATTTGTGGGAAGTGATATTCTCGAATTAAAGTAATAATTACTATTATTTTTATCATTATCAAGTATTTAAAATTAAATATTGCAGTTTAAACACTGCTAATGTGTGAGTTTTATTTTATGTGAGAACCCCACACTCTATTTTTTCAATTCACACAACATTAGATCAAAGTATAATTACTTGGTGTTTAATCTTTCAATTTATTTCCCAACATCACACTAATGTTCCAACAGTCTAATGGCCTCAATCTCTCAGTTGATCTAGGAAGCTCATTCTTCCATATATATCATTGAACACAAATTTACATATCCTCCTGCATAATAGCAACAAATATAAGAAACCTTAAACAACAACAAAAAAACAAAAAATGCAAGCTTTAACAGAGGAAATGGAAGATAAAAATCAAATAAAAAGGACAAGATAAATCAACGGCATTTTTAACAGATAAAATGTCATTTTTCCAACAAAACAAGAAAAATTATCATCACCAATGGGTATTATTCTGACACTTTCAAAACCAGCATCTATGACTATGAGTTTTTATTTGACTTTAGAAACGTTCTTACGTACCATTCAAAATTTTGGCAATTGCACCCTTGCTTGCACTATCAACAACTTCTTTTTTAGAATAATATTTTTTAACAACCTCCATATCCTTCTTCGTACCCACAAGGCGCCCCCAGTCTTCCTCCTCTTACCAACAATAATATCAGCATATATGAAACATCATTGGAAGAATTTTTAACCCTTCAATATGCATGAAATGTAAATTAAAGCAACATAGTTACAAAATGACATAAGTACATGTATTTATGCAATATAAGTGGTTAATGTTATTTATATATGTTAAAGAGAGGTTTAATAATGTACATTTTTGTGGTTTTTTTAACGAGTAAAAAAAGGTTATAAGATGGTAAAAATTGTACCAAACCCATCCTCAGTTATCTTTCTTCATTATTTTATAATGTAGTCAATTATATTTTAACTTTTATGTTTCTTTATAAGGCATTAATTTATACAATATCATATTTAATATACGCGAGTCAATAAAAACATTATTACTTGATAAAGCTGGTCTCAAGTTTGGTTTTATAAATATTTTCTCATAGAACATTTGTTTTATGACCAAGATGGACTCCACAAGACATTCTGCTCTCCAACTTGCACTTTTGGTTGCTTTTTCTATCGTTGTATCAGGTTTGAGCAAATTTTTTATTCTTTTTGTTACATCAATCCAATTTTCCATCAAAACTAAATCTCATATATGTTATATAAAATATTGGTCTAAAGGAGATGTATTGTTTTTGTATGCAGATATGTGCATGGCAGTTGTAGTTGGAAGAATCAATGCTGAGATTGTATCTTCTCTAAAAGAGACAAGCGTTCATCCAAATTCTCCCAATCCACTCCCACAATCCGCAGATTGTCCCGAAAAATGCAAAACAGATTCAGTTTGTTCCAAATGTTGCGATAGTTTTAAACCTCCTCTGTATGGCGTTCCTGTATGCCGTGATAACACACATTGCGTTTGTTCTATACATTCACCTGGCCTCAATAATATTCCTAGTCAAACACTAACAATTGTAACTTGAGTTTTTGAGATTGTAATGCAATTGTCGTGAATCGATTATAATAATAGTGATATGTTTAATGTCATGAAAAACTTTAACGAAATGCAATAATGCCTATTTGTCTTGTTATATTATTTGTTGGTAAAAATTAGTTGAGAAACTTGTTTAAGGAAATCATGGGAGTATGGGTGAAAAATTATCCTTTATGTAACCTTCAATTATTTTTTCGTTGTGTTCCACCGTACAAAACAATATTTCTCTTTTAATAAATACTAGCGGAAAGACGGGCACTATCGTGCCCGTCTGTCCGCTCTTTCTACTGCTCTAACGCATGTGATTATATTATTATGTTTGTTTGTATAATTTTGATTAAATTTTTAAATTTTTTAAATATTAATGGAAATTATTGATATATTGATTTATAAACAAAATATTGTCAAGTTATATAACAATTATTTATGAACTCAACATATTTTAGTTTGTCTGCATATAAAATAAAGAAAAAAATAATGATCTTTTATTGTTTATTCTAGTAGTAATTAGTAACATCATAACATAAATGTATAAATGACATTTTATGTAAAAGAAACATTGTTATGATTGCGATAAAAGAATATCTTTAAAAACTACATTTTTCGTAAAGTCTCCATCTTCTCCTTCTATGTTCCCTTCATTAATGAGAACTTTTGTTGAATTTTGAGAAACTCCTCTCGATATAGCTACTTATAATTGACCATGACTGAAAACATATTGTGGAAGATAGATTCTGACATTGGGAATGGTCTGCCCTTAAACATTAGTTTTTGCTCACATTTGTTACTAATATTTTTTTAGGGTCCGTTTGGTTCGAGAATTAGGAGGGGAGGGGATGGGAGGGGAGGGGAGGAATTTTAACGGAGGGGAGGGGAGGGGAGATGTTTTAATTAAAAGTGTGTTTGGTTCACAAGGGGAGGGGAGGGATTTTAAAATTATTTTACTGTTTTACCCTTAAACTTAATTAAATAAGGATAATTAAGTAACCAAACAATAACGATGTAATCGATAACAACATGATGTAGACGATGGAATAATGGATTAGTAATAGGGTTGTTACAAGGAGTAATGAAAGTTGTTACAAGGAAAAATTGTTAATAATATAGAATACAAGTTGTTACAACAAAATATTGTTAATAATATCGAATAAAAGTTGTTACAAGATAACCTAATAATAATAAAAGTTGTTTCAAGGATAAAATAATATAATAATAATAAATGTTGTTACGATGATAATATTGGGATTTTAAATTAATATAAGGATAATTTTGACAGTGCAATAAATTTTGCTCATCTCCCCTCCCCTCCCCTTCTAAAAATTGAACCAAACACGTCAAATTAAAAATCTCCCCTCCCCTCCCCTCCCCTCCAAAACTCTCGAACCAAACAGGTTTAAAGTCCAATCTTTAACATAATATTTTGCTCACGTTTGTTACTAATATTTTTTTTCCAGAGGATTTAAAGTTCAATCTTAACATTATTTTTTTCTCACGTTTGTTACTAATCTTTTTTTAGAGGATTTAAAGTCCAATCTTTAACATTATTTTTTGCTCACGTTTGTTACTAATCTTTCTTTTCGAGAATTTATAGTCCAATCTTCAACAATATTTTTTGCTCACGTCTATTACTAATCTTTTTTAGAGGATTTAAAGTCCAATCTTTAACAATATTTTTTGCTCATGTTTGTTACTAATTTTTTTTAGAGGATTTAAATTCCAATATTTAACATTATTTTTTGCTCACGTTTGTCACTAATCTTTTTTTTTAGTGGATTTAAAGTCCAATCTTTTCCATTATTTTTTACTCACGTTTGTTACAATTGATCAAAGACTAAGGATGAGTAATTTATATCAATAAAATAATATGGAATACTGTTTTTTGTGGAAGGGATATGAAAATACTTGACAATCTTTGTCGGTTGTATTGAGGGGAACAACACAGATGTACAACATAAAAGCGGCTGATAAAAAAGTAACATGAGTTGTTGTTTTGTGCTAGTTTTTTTGGGGTGTGGTTATGGTGCATAAGGAAAATCCTTATGCACCATGCATAAGTCCAGCCCATTAACCTGTAGCCCAACAGAATTGCGTCCTACACCCTCCAAACCCGAAAATCCTTTTCACTGATTTTGTTTTACCTCTATTTACTAAGATGTATTGCTATCTACTGGCACTAAATCTGTGGTCTGGTTATATTTTTGATCAGAAATCTCAATAAATTTTTACTATCATGTACTACTAGAATTGAATAAATGTAAAAGTTGCATTCTGAACATTTTGATCAACTATTGAAGATACAGTGAAAGTGTGAAACTATCATCAACGCCTAGTTAAAATGACCCTTTAATAGAAGGATTCAGTTGTTACTTGTTAGTCATCTGGCTTTTTATTTGTTGACTCTGCCGTGATGGTACTATATTTTTACTTCAACAAGTTTGGATCATTTTGCACTAGAATATTAGTTCTCTTACACTTTTCACGGGGTGAGTGGTGTAAGCAAGATAGAAAGGCAGCAGAAAAAAGAGGATGGATAATAATGTGATATAAAAAAAAAAGAGAGGGAAACAGGGAGAAAGGAGGAGTAAAAGTGATACAAAAATCAGGATTTCTTACACTGTTGGTAGAAATTTCGCAAGTTACAAAAAATAATAATCAGAATTGGTGACAGAATATTTTGATGTTTAACACATTGATTTTATTTAATGATAAAATATTGGTAGTTATTGTTGATCTATTTTTCAAAAGAACAACATAATTTACTTCTTTCAAAAACAAAAAAAAACATATTTTACTTCTATATTAAGCATTGTTGGTAGTGTTACGAGTAGGCCAGGTAATTACAACCAAAATTGATGATTATGGAATTGCAAGACATTGTTATATTCATTAATTATCAACCAAAAAAAAAAAAGCTTGTCTCTCCTAGGGTTTCGTCGCTCGCCGATCGCAGCTTTCGCTTGTGAGTGTGTTGGTTCTCGTTACGTTTAGGTTTCTCCAACAGCAATGGCTCTAGCTCTTTGGTTTTTTTTCACCTGCATGATCAAAGAAAACCATTAAATACATCTAATGGTTTTGGAGTACAACTCACCAAAACCATTTCCACAGCACAATGGTTTTGGCATAGTTTTTAGAGTTTAACAAAGTTCTAACAAAGTGCACATATATAGCTAAAAATAAATAATTCAAATAAAACAACCATTGATTTTGGTCAGAGCACATATATAGCTAGCAGAGATGGACCAATAGAGCCGTTTCAGCTGATAAAAACAGCTAATAAAAACAGTGCAGGAAAAACATTAGACAATTAGACTCAGCTGATAAAAACAGCTAAGATTAAGTCTATTTCACATACAAGTCTATCAAAAGCATTAGACAATTAGTTTGGTTTCGCAATTAAACCGATTCATATCAAGTCTTATCATCTGATGGATTACATGTAAACCATTTCAAATTCAGAGCAAAATAACACATTTTACAACTTAGATTCTAAACCAAACAAAGAAATTGTTAAAAACAGTTCCAAAGCAAATCAACGCTATGCAACCATTTCCACAGCAAAATGGTTTCAGAGTAAAACTTGCTAAAACCATTTACACAGCATAATGGTTTTCAGAGTAAAATGGTTTTATATATGATTTTTAAACAAAACATACTATAATAAGAAACAAATCAACAATATGAAAACATTTCCTGAGACAACTATAATAAGATTAAGTCTATTTCACATACAAGTCTATCAAAAGCATTAGACAATTAGTTTGGTTTCGCAATTAAACTGATTCATATTAAGTCTTATCATCTGATGGATTACATGTAAACCATTTCAAATTCAGAGCAAAATAACACATTTTACAACTTAGATTCTAAACCATACAAAGAAATTGTTAAAAACAGTTCCAAAGCAAATCAACGCTCTGAAACCATTTCCACAGCAAAATGGTTTCAGAGTAAAACTTGCTAAATCCATTTACACAGCATATTGGTTTTCTAAGAAACAAATCAACAGTATGAAACCATTTTCTGAGACATTTAAAACTTTCTATAAGTTTTTTTCAGCTTATTGCCATAAGCTCTCTAGGATAGTTAATAAAAACAGCCAGTCTCCATTTAATTCATTTTTTTTAAACTTTTACTGGTGTCAAAATGTTTGTGTCTCTGTGATACATATCTTCTACCGAAAGCGTAAGTGCTACAGAGCTTATAGCTTATTGAAAAAAATTTCACCTTTTGCTCTAGAAACAAATAACTTGTATATAAACGTTTTAAGGATACAACACACAGTCGATTCAATAGTTTATCTAAACAGAGCTTAAATGCATTGAAAACTACACCTATGATGTATTCATCACAAATAATACGATATAGTGATACCAATATACAACTACATAAAAAAGCAGGGCAAGGCAAGATGCATTCAAAGGTTTAACAATTATCATACATGTATTTTTTTTCTTCAGTGTGAGTATAATTTGAGTGATACATGCAAAGTTTACAATGGAATCAAGAAAGATAATTAAAAACGGGATGTGGAATAAGTAAGATTAAGAGAAGAATACATTGAAAGAACAAATCTGAAATAAAAAACAAAAAAGAGAAATTCATAGTGAAAGTTGAAAATAAATTGAAGTGAGATGAGATCTGGAAAGAAACGAACCTGGGAAGGGAATGGTAATGGGAATTGGAAGGAGAAGTTGAGAGAGAGGGAGAGATTTAAGAAGGAAAATTGGATTTGAAATCTCCGCCAATGGGTTGAGGACGAATGGTAATGGTATAAGATTGTGGGGTCTGAGTTGAGAACATAGGATCATTACAAGTGTCATGTTATCTGATGGTTGTGATTAACTTATGCATGGTGCATAAGTTATGGCTTATGCACCAAAACTTTTGCCGTTTTTTTGTGAGTTTGATCTTTGGTTAAGAGAAGTAAAAGAGGGTTAACGGTGACGATTAGTGACATGAATTACTAATCCACGTATTATTTTATAATTGACTAACAGTAAGAACACTAAGAAATTGTATGTAAGTTTTCTCTATAAATTAAATTTATTCTTATTTATTTGTTACATGTGTTATTTGTATTTATTTGTTACATATGTTATTTGTATTTAAAACTAAGCGTATATTTGGAAAGAAAAGTCCAACTCAAAGGTGTGCTTATAGATAAAAAAAAAAAAATGCACACAATCATAGTTTGTATAAGCAATTATAAACCAGCAAAGTCAAATAATTCTTAAAATTAATCGTAAATAATTTGAATCATAATCACTTATAAACCAGCAAAGTCAAATAATCCATAAAATTAATCAACTTTGATTAGTTGTAACATGAAAAGAAAAAAAAACTTACAGGTTAATTCTGAATTCTAATGCAAAGGGCGGAGAGAGATTGAGAAAAACTAAACAATGCGGGAACGAACTATGAACTGTGAAAACCCTACTTATTAATATTTTTAATATAGTGCTAACAAATCTTTTTCTAAAAGATTTTGAATCATAATATTTTGCTCACGTTTATTACTAATATTTTTATCAGATGATTTAAAGTCCAATTTTTAACATTATTTTTTCTCATGTTTGTTACTAATCTTTTTTTTTTGCTCACGTTTGTTACTAATCTTTTATTAGAGGATTTAAAGACTAATATTTAACATTATTTTTTGCTCATGTTTGTTACTAATATTTTTTTAGAGGATTTAAAGTCCAATCTTTAACAATATTTTTTGCTCACGTTTGTTACTAATTTTTATTTAGAGGATTTATAGTCTAATCCTCATCGGCTATTATTTTTTTTAAAAAAAAATTAAAAAAACTCATAGACTCGTGAGAAATAAAGTAGGAAAAAATATAAACTTTGGATTATTTTTTTTCATAAGTGATTATTGTTCAACTTTGATTTTCTCAAATTCTGATTCATTCATTCTTCTAAGAAAAAAAAGTAAAAACAAAGCTTGAATTGTAATGTTGGCGGAAAGTAAATTGCTCGAAGCATAAAACAGAAAGATATTCAATTCATGAAGTGGACCTTAAAGATATTCCATTCAATGGTGCTTCAGAAGTATTAATCAAGTTCGTGAGCCTTGGAACTTTCTAATTTTTTAGAGGTGATGAGATGTGATCAGAGGGTACTATGATAAATTCTGGATCGATTTGAATTCATGAGAAGAGACATAAAGAATGCATATATAATTTTTAAACTTTTTGTGAGTTTGATCTGTTGTTAACGGTGGTAAAAGAAAGTTAATGGGGACGATTAGTGACATTGATTATTAATCCACGCATTATTTTATAATTGGCTATTTGTATTTAAAATTAAGGGTATTTTTGGAAAGAAAATTCCAACCCAAAAGTGTGCTGAAAGGGGTAGTTTTCTTTATATATAGTATAGATATCCGAAAAGGAAACATAGTTACCATACAAGTGCTAATCTAAAAACTTAATGCAATAGGTTTATAACTCTTCTCACTTATAAAGTGTTCAACCGCTACCTTGTTATCCGATTTGGGACATATAACTCACTTGCACACAACAATGCAGATTGATTTCATCATAAATAGCTTAGTTTTCCATTATGAATATACTCTAGGTAGGTTTTTACAAATTAAATCAACTAGAAACTAAACTTTACAGTTTTATATATGCATTTTTTTCGAAGATAAAACGCTTATCTCATATCATTCATAATAGCAGCAAGAATACAACATGATATCAATATGTATCCTCCCTAGCTAGTTCATGGACCACTACATTGGCTTGCTTTAAAAAAAAACTCTACTGACGAGTATGGACATAGTTCATTCAATAAAGTAATACAATCTCTTACGATGAAACCAAAAAACATAAAATACACATATGGCTTATTAAAAATGTCTACAACTACTTTGGCATCTAACTCAAAATTACAATTTTTCAAACCAAACTCAACATCCATTTGATAGCTTGCAATAATCCATACGCTTCACCTTATTTGACGGATAACACAAAAGAATAACTTTGGTTTTAGCTTTAATAAAATTCCTATGAGATTCCCTAAATACTGATACATACTTATTTATTCATGAAAGTCGCATTGATGCTACATTTTAGTTTTATAAGAGGAGGCCTTTCCCATTTAACGAAAATCTGACGCGGTTGAGGGTCAATTAACTGCAAACATATTGAGGTTTTGACATATTCAACTCCTTTTGATTAAACAAATACTTCAAACTCTTGTGATCGCTAAAAACTACAAACTTCAAACCATACAAGTAGTGCCTCCAAACCTTAAGCACAAACACCACTACTGTCAAATTTCAAATCATGGGTTGGGTAATTCCTTTCATGGTACTTTCAACTGCCTCGAAGATTACACCACAACTTGACCATTCTGCATAAGCACTCCGCCCAATCCCATCTTCGATGCATCACAATATACTACAAAAGACTCATTCACATTCACATTCACACTTAGAATCCCAAACAAAAGCTTGTCCCTTACGAGTTAACTGCGTCAAAGGTAAAGCCAACTTCAAAAAACCTTCTACAAACCTCCGGTAGTAATCAGCCAAACCAAGGAAACTTCTGATCTCAGAAACCGACTTAGGAGTCTCCCACTACAACACTACATCAACCTTAGACGGTTGAACTGTTATCCCACCTCTAGATATCACATAACCAAAGAAACTCGCTTCGTGCAACCAAAATTCACACTTCGACAACTTGGTATACAACTTCTTCTCCTTCAAAGGTCTACAACACAATCCTTAAATGTTCTGCATGCTCCTCATCCGACTTCGAATACACCAAAATATCGTCTATGAACACCACCACAAGTTGATCCAAATAAGGATGGAAAATTATATTCATGTATTCCATAAATACGTCTGGCGCATTAGTCACACCAAACGACATCGCAGAATACTCATAGTGACCATACCTAGTTCAGAACACAGTCTTCGGTATATCTCCCAACTTCACTCGTATCTATTGATATCCTGATCGCAAATCAATCTTGCTAAACACATGCGCACAACCCAACTGATCCATAAGATCATCTATTCTTGGAAGAGGATATTTGTTCTTAATGGTAACCTTTTTCAGTATTCGATAGTCCACACACAATCTCATACTACCATCCTTCTTATTAACCAACAACATCGGCGCTCCCCACGGCAAAACACTAGGCCTGATGAACTTCTTATCCAACAACTCTTCCGACTGCTTTTTCAACTCACTCAACTCCGATGCAGACATCCGATATGGCGCCGTCAATATAGGACTAGTGTTATGCACCAAATCAATCACAAACTACACCTCCCTCTCTGGCGGTAAGTAGGTAATGTCATCTAGAAAAACATCAGGGAGGCTCATTCAATACCGACAAATCACCAACTCCCATCTCACTTTCAACCTTCAATGAAGCAACAATCATAAACACCCGATCTTCTTCACCTAACGATGCCTCTATTTACATCCGTCGTAAAAAACTTCCCTTCAACCTGCTCCTCTGGTTTGGGAAAAGTAATAGTCTTGGTCAAACAGTTAATATTTACACCAAAACACAACAACCAGTTCGTACCAAAAATCACATCCATGCACACAACCACTAGAAGCATTTTGCTTCTCCCCCACTTTGCTCAGACCCACCAATTGTAACATTCTTAACCCGAAATGAAATAAATCATGCAAATAAATCATTTATTCGAAAGAGTTTAAGATGTCACATCATCATTTTCTCAAAAACATGCATAATCTGATTTTCACAAAAACTCGCAGCGGAAAAACAACATTATAAATATCTCAGCAACATGTAATCTTCCTCAAGTACATAATAAAATCTCAACACCATATCTCAGGTCTCATATACATAACAACAATCTCAGCAATAAATCCAACAACATATAAATGGCATAAAATGCATAATTCCCGACACTCCTAATCAGAGCCTAATCTAGACTCCAAGCAAAAGAAAAAGAGGTAGCTCCAAGCAAATCCTTGATAACTCACAAGCAATACGGACTCAAACTTGCATGTCGTCTACACCATTATAAAAATGGTGAAGCGGTTAACGCAACGACCATTAGGGGGTTAGATAATATTCCTATCAACTTGAGAATTAGGGGGACGATAGAAATACTAAATGGTTTATGACTGCCAATTAACTGCCATTTATTATTTAACTGCCAATTTTTTCAAGTTGATAGGATGTCTGAATGATCTATTAACGGAATAATGGAAAACCCTAATGGTCATCCGAGAGAAATTTTTACCCTATACCCCAATAAATATACCCCCAACCCTACAAGTTATCAAAAATACCAATAGAAGTGTCCCACGATGGATATCATGATTGAAGTTTTCCAAAAATCTTGAAGGGCTTCCTAATCAATGAGCACAAAAATAGAAGTGTCCTCATCCTATCTAACTTTCCTCAATTTTCACCAAGATCCTAAATCATTCGAAGAAGTAAAACCCTGATTGTTCAATTGATGTTGATCCCATGGAATTAATAATTGGCTGTGTATGTAGTTTTCGCCTTAAATCAATTGAATTGGATTATTATTGGTGAAAATCCTTTTGTTAGTTTTTGTTTTAGTCTCTTATCATACATACTTATAATGTCAACTCTTGTTTTTTAATATTAAAGTTGTGGTTGTTGTCGATCAGCAATCTCTCTACCAATGATAAGGAAAAGTTGTAATTTGTTGTCCGGAAAATTTATCAATTGTTTTCAATTTTGGGAAAACTTGATGGGGTGAAATGGGTATAATTTTAGAAGGGGTTAAAATTTGTATTATTGATGGTTTGTAGGGGGTAAAGGTATTAATGTTCGGGTATATGGTATATTTTCCTAAAAGAGGCTATGGTCCTCAATACACCAACTTTCTCTTCTCCCCATCTGAAGCTAACTTGAGGCATAAAGGTGCCGGTTGAAGAAGAACCAAATCAGCCGCCGCTAATCCTTATATTTGTTTCAGATCACCTCCTCGTTGTTGTTGAAAGGGTTGCCATGAAAGCTTAATTCATGTATTCATAATACCTTAATTCTTAATATCCTTTATAAATCAAACATGTCGTAGATCCAATCATAATAATCATGTTCAATGTTTTGTTTGCTTCCACTATTGATTCATAATTGTTGAACATGTTTTACGAAATCTGTTTTTATTTAGACCTAAATTTCTAACATGGCATCCTTGTATTAAACTGTCTAGTCATTGTAATGACTGTGTTTTATATTGATAATTTGCTGTGAACTACAGGTGATGGTTATCAGTCGATTTGAGATTCAAAATTCATCATGTGGAATTTTATATCAGCATTGCTTCTTTCTGTTCTTGTTTTGGCACTTCCCTTCCTCAATAATAAAAAAGATGTGTTGTTTTCATTGTTATTATATCTACTTTGTTATTTTATTCAAAAAAATAGAGTTGTTTGTGTTGTGAGATCTTTCCTTTAAATGATTGTAGGAAATTAATATATTTTCTTTGTATTTTGTTCTGTATTATTGTGAATTCAGCACTTGGTGTTTTGAGTTAATTGCTACAAATGTGTTCTATTCGAATAATTATGCATTAAGACTTCTGATTTAGGACTGAGCATTCACTTGTAAGTCTTTCTTTGTAAAATCTCAGCACTAAAAAACATAAATAGATTCAAGTATGTCGTTGTTATATACAAACATTGAATTTGGAAAGTGTCAAGAAATTTTAGCGTTTCATAAATACCTTTTATATGTGTATAAGTGACATGAGTTGTTTTTGATGGAGAATAATGAACAAAATCTTGTTGGAAGAGAAGTTAACACATTGCAGTTCTAATGCAAAGGAACTGGAAAGAAATAAAGGATTCAACTGAAGGCAAATTAAAATCAAAGATACAACAAAATGTGTGACATTGCACTTCCCATCGCTCGTGATCATTTGTTTTCATTCTTAAAGAAAGCAGCGGGCATGATTAGGGGTGTGCCAAAAGAAATTGCAGAACTGAAAGAGGAACTAGAGAGAATTGAAAAATTCATCAGCAATGCAGATAGAATAGCTGATGATGCTGAAATAGACACGGAAACAAGTGACGAAATCAAAGCAAGGATCAAGCAGCTGATAGAAGTATCTTTCGAAATAGAAGATGTCATTGATGAATATATGGCCGGTGAGGAGCAACAACTTCCCGATCCTGGATGTGTTGCTGGTGCTACTAACTATGTCAAAAATATGATTCTTCGTTACCAAATAGCTGAGAAGATTCAGAACATCAATTCCCGAATTAATGAAATAAGAGAAAAAAGTGAAAAAGATAATGGCTTCCATATCCCATCTTCTTGGGAGAAAGCAACAAGTAGTTCTGCAACAAACACAAACGCCTCATTATTTCACAACCTTCGAGATGCTCCATTTTATATGGATGAAACTGATGTTGTGGGCTTTGACGAGCCACAAGACAAATTGATTGATTGGCTGGTAGAGGGAAGAGCAGAGCGCACAGTTGTTTCCATTGTTGGAATGGGAGGACTGGGAAAAACCACTCTAGCCAAGAAAGTTCTTAACAACCAAAAGGTAGTTAAGCACTTTGACTGTCTTTTATGGATCACGGTGTCTCGACCATACAATACAGAAAAAGTGTTGAGGGACTTTTTGCTGGAGATTTACAAACAACAAGGGAAAGAGCCTCCTCAAAGTCTCCATCAAATGGATCGAAAGCCATTAGTTGATGAAGTGAGAAACTACTTGCAAGGAAAAAGGTACGCTGTAGTGTTTGATGATGTATGGGACTCATATTTTTGGGGTGATATTGAATATGCTATGATTAATAACAAAAAGGGTTCTAGGTTATTAATCACAACAAGAAACAAAGATGTTGCAAATGCTTGTGAGAACTTTGCTTTTGTTACAGTGCATGAGCTAAAATCTTTAACTAAAGAACAATCTTTGAAGTTGTTCAACAAGAAGGCATTCCGTAACTTGAATGGACTTTGTCCAAATAATCTTATTGATATATCTTCCAAAATTGTTGAAAGATGCAAAGGATTACCTCTAGCAATTGTAGTCACCGGTGGTCTTTTATCTTGCAAAGATAGAAATCCAATTGAATGGTATAACTTTAGTGAAGGAAAGGTTCCATCATAAGAAATTTTTTAGGACTTAGTTACCATGATTTGCCTTACAACCTCAAGTCATGTTTCTTGTATTTTGGATTATACCCTGAAGACTATAAAATTCATTCAAAGACATTGACTCGTCAATGGATTGCTGAAGGATTTGTGAAAGAAGAAAAGGAAAGGACATTGGAAGATGTTGCAGAAGGATATCTAAAAGAGTTGATCCATAGAAGTTTGGTGCAAGTAGATTCAATCAGTATTGATGGAAGAGTAAAAAGTTGCGGTGTTCATGATCTAGTGCATGCAATGATCGTTGGAAAATTTGAGGATTTAAGTTTTGGCAAGAATATTACCGAGGATAAACAATTGTCTTTAACTGGAATGATTCGACGCCTATCACTAGCAACCAGTTCTGATAATCCAATTGAAGGTATCGAAAACTCACATGTCCGATCACTGCTTGTTCTCACATCTGAAACATCACTTGAATCATTCATAAGGAGAATCCCCATAAAATATAGGCGGTTGAAGGTACTTGCTTTGATGCATGAGGAGTTACTTGAAATTCCTAATGATTTGGGAAGTTTGAACCACTTGAAATATTTTAAGCTGCGGATGTTTGGAAAGAGATATTCTGAACTTCCCAAATCCATTGGCATGCTCGTGAACCTAGAGACTTTAGATTTAAGATATACAGAGTTTGAAAATCGTATTTTGCCAAAGCAGATTTGCAAGCTTAAAAAACTACGCCATCTTATAGGCTATAATTTGTCTCTGATTCATATGAAGGATGGTATTGGAGGTATGACATTCCTACAAACTCTAAATAATGTTTATTTAGATGATGGTGAAGATGAAAATGACTATAGAGTAGTAGAGCTAATCGAAGAGCTAGGAAAGCTAAATAAGCTAAGGGAATTGGTCTTGAAAGGTGTTAGGAGTAAATATATGAGTGCTATTACTTCCTCGATCAATAAGATGCAACAACTGAAGAAACTAAATATTAGTGGATTCGAATTTGACACATTCATTGATCTGGATTTGAATTCACCCCCACCTAGGCTTCAATGTGTTATACTTGAAGGCTATTTAAAGAAGGTGCCTGAGTGGATTCCAAAACTCCAAAATCTTGTTAAGCTGGCAGTGATACTTACGAGGGAAGTGAATGATGCAATGAAAGTACTCCATAGTATGCCAAACTTGTTGTCCCTCGCTTTTAGTAGTGGTAACTATGAAAACAAACTGGAAAGGTTACATTTTCAAGATGGATGGTTTAATAATTTGAAGGAACTATTTATTGTTGGTTTCAATAACTTGAGTTACATCCTTATTGACGAAGGTGCATTGGGTTCTCTGAAAAAGCTCAATTTATCCTCCATCCCCCAACTGATGACGTTACCAACTGGCATTCAACACTTGCAGAAGCTTGAAGATCTTTGGCTTTGTGATATGAGTGTAGAACTTAAACAGAGCATTGCTTCTGATAAAGGAAAAGAGCATTGGATCTTCAAGCAAGTGCCCTCTGTACAAATTTGGGCTTAAAGGTACACTTTCGCTTCCCTACAATTAAGGATATATTATTTGCGGTAATATTTATTGTTTAGTCATCAAAATATAAGCATTATGTAATTTTTAGTAAAATAATTTATGGACTGTTAGCAATAAAAATAAAAATAATTTCTCGACTTTTGCATCTCCTTACTTTCCTTATGAATACGTATTTACTAATTAAATTGAAGTTTACACATCACTCATTTTTTGGCAACGTTCTAAGCTAATTTTTCCAATCCTTATATTGAACTATTTTTTTAAATAGCATCCTTATATTAAATTCATTATGTAATGATTGTGTTTTATATTGATAGTTTGGTGTGAACTACAGGTGATGGTTATCAGTGGATTCTTTCTCTGTTCCTGTTTTGGCACTTGCCTTCCTCAATAAAAAAGAATGTGTTGTATTTCATTGTTGTATATAGCTACTTTGTTATTTTATTCAAGAAAATTGAGTTGTTTATGATGTATAATATATGTTGTGAGGTTTTGTTGTTGTTTTTACTTATCTTGGGAGCTGCGACTCCTTTTCTTTGTATTTTGTTCTGTATATTATTGTATTATTGCGGCCTCAGCTGCCCTCTGCTTATTGTATTTATTGAGTTAACTCTTTGTACTCTTTTCTATTGTATTTTGTTCTTTATTGTTTGTTTGTTTCGGTTCCTACATTTTTTATCACTTAAATTAGCGGAGTGTGAAGTTTATATATCGTCATAATTGAATCAAATTATATTAATCGTGCCGTACATGTTCTTGTAAAAAGGAAACTGTGCAAATAAGTTCATACATAGAAGTAAGCAGCCCCGGCCCTGAGGGGGTGCAAACAGCTCAACAGAGCTGGGCCTCCCTCAGTCATGGGCCTCAAAATTTATTTTAATACCCACTATTTCTATTGCCCTCCAATTTTTTTTAATACCCCCGGCCATTTTCTGTCCTCTTGCTTTAGCCTTTTAGGCCTATTAGAATTAGGTCATCTTGCTTTTGGTGTTAGGTGGGGGTTCCTCATGTATACGGTAGTCATTTTCACCTTTGGGTGTACCGCATATATACGGCACCTTGTATTTATTTTTAAAAAAATATAAATTTAACATTGCTCTTTTAAAAAAAATACGTTTTGATTTTATCACTGGTCTCTTTTCATTCCCAGAGCCGAGCCTACGAATTCAATTCAAGTAAGTATTACTAAACCAGGAAAAGAAAGTTCATGTGCCAAAACAAGAATAATGAGTTTTTCTGCTGATAAATACGAAAGGTATTGGGAGCTAGAATTTCCGAACGGTGTGCGCCACCGCAAAGGATAAGAAAAAAATCCAGCAAACTACTTGGCAGTCATGGTCCATAGGAAGCAGTTAGTGTTTGGAATTAGATGCTACAAATGTGTTTTGTTTCCGATGCTGTCTCAATTTCTATTTGAATAGTTATGCAATGAGACTTTTGATTTTGGATTGAGCATTCACTTGTAAGTGTTTCTTTGTAAAATCTCAGCACCGAAAAACATAAATAGATTCAAGTATGTCATTGTTATATACAAACATTGAATTTGGAAAAAGTGTCAAGAAATTTTAGGGTTTAATAAATATCTTTTATATGTGTATAAGTTACATGAGCTGTTGTTGATGGAGAATGGGTCACGTTTGGATGAATAAAATCTTATTGGAAGAGAAGTTAAGGGCATTGCAGTTCTAATTCAAAGGAATTGAAAAGAAATAAAGGATTCAGTTGAATTGAGATAGAAAGTGGCTCAATGTATTAGCCTTACATTTGTTACTGTTTAAATGGAGAATCAATGACATGGCAAGTGAGTGCTCTTGGATTAGCTTATAGTATAAAAAACGATGATAATTGATTGTAATTAATGATAAACCATAAATAATAGACGGATTTGAATCCTCTCCAACCATTTATCTATATTTTTTCTCTATTTTATACCGTCTTTTATTCCTTTATAAGGCAATCAACCGTTGGATTATAAAAGGAGAGAGGACTGCACAAAAAAGACCGGAGGGAATCCCAATCTCATAATAGAGATATATAAGTAGAGGGTATGTATGTTGTGGAACTTGTGTGGGTAACGGTTTCCTCATTATGTGTGTGTATTTTGTACCCTGTGTGTAGTTGGCTAGGTTGAGAGTTGACTTTGCTAGGTTTTTGGTTGGGTATGTTTGAGGTGCTCTTGTCTTTAGGGGTTAGGAAGAGAGCCAAGATGTTTTATTTCAGTCTGACATGTAATTGTGTGTAGGGTGCAAACAGGTCAGGCCGTCCGACAAAAGTATATGGTATGACCTATTTCAAGTTTAGTTTGGCCTAATCCGTTTAATATAAAGGTTAGGCTAAGGCTTTAATGAAGTCTTTTTAAATAAATAGGTTAAATAAGGCTTAAAAAAAACATATTAGGCATATCATACCAGTCTATTTATATATAATTTATCATCCATTATTGTTATTGTTGAATTTTTCTTTATAAACTTCGACCTTTATATGATTTGGTTATGTAGTACCAAACATATTGGTGTGATAAGCCATTCATAAGGTTTGGCTATTTAGTAGCATGCTTGTCTTGTGCTTAAGCTTTTGGTAAAATTGTACTTGTTTAGTATTACGCTATGAGAAATGTTAAGAACACTCTTTCTAACACTTTCTCTAATTCAAATATATAGACGTGATCTAGATTTTTCTATATGGGTACAACTTACGATGGCAAGTCTGGTCTATTTAAAAAACACATTTTTAATGCTAAATTACCAGTATATATTAACTAAATCAAACCAGCTCAATAGATATTATAGAATGACCATGGGGATTAAATAAGTATTCCAAGGTTTTACAACTCGAGAGTTTACCTCAACTCGTTTTGCTTAGGTAAACTCGACTCGAGAACTCGTACGAGTTTACCTAAAATTAAAATTATATAAAATTTATTATATGCATGACATATATAAGCTAATATAATATTGTAAATAGGTCAATAGTGCAAAATATGAGTTAATTACAAAGACAAATTATACCAAACTACCATAATAAACAGTTATGTTCAACTTAGCATCAAAATACAAAAATTAACGCACAAAATCATAAGTTTCATAAGTCTCTCAGTTTAAGTCATCCATAAAACCATCCAAAAAAGCAAGTTTCACAAGTTTCTAAAGTTGTTAATAAAACTATCTAGAAAATAAACTAAGTAAATTTCTTCAAAAGGTCAATAAACACCACCACCGCAACCTAACCGACGTCGCAATCATCGGCGTCGAAATATGAATTTCCACCGTTGGAATCGCAACCCTAACTGATATGTGTTCCCTTTTTCATGGTTTGAGAAATTAGAGAAGAAAGAAAAAGAAACGTTTCATCTCAGGAACATGTTACTATAAAGGTAACTATTTAGTAAACGTTTTAGTCTTTGGGCTTGTAGAAAAGGAATTGGGTTTTGAAAAAAATGGGCCCAAAAAAAGGACCGATTTTTTTTTGTTAGATGTAAACTCGTAAAACTCGGTAAACTCGGTCGAGTTTACTGAGTGTTAACTCGGTCAAACTCGTCAAACCTTCCAATTTTACCAGAAATTGAGTTTACCTCCGAATTAACACGATTTTGGTTTTGGTACCTAAACACGTAAACTCGGTAAACTCGGAGTGTTAATATTTGCGGAACATTGAAGTATTCTATCTGTCTTTTTCTTTTACTAATCAATAAAATAAGTATTCTATCTGTCGTTTTCTTTTACTAATCAATAAAATAAGTATTCTATCTCTTTTTCTTTTACTAATCAATAAAATAAGTATTCTATCTGTCTTTCTCTTCTACTAATCAATAAAATAAGTATTCTATCTGTCTTTTTCTTCAACTAATCAATAAAATAAGTATTCTATCAGTCTTTTTCTCTTACTAATCAATAAATAATGTGTAAAACATATCTATAAATAATAACATCACAGCGATGCGTTAAGAGAATGATAACCCTGATCTTGATTTCTTATATAGGCTTAATTAACAATGACAAGTTTAGTATATTAAAAAGAAATGTTTAACGTTAAGTCATCGATATAAATTAGCTAAATACAACTTGCTCAATATACATTAAAGAATGACCATGGTGTTTAACAATGTTTAATCTTTATGCCGGCTAAATTGAACAACACAAGACCACTGATTTGAAGCACAGAAAATTCCTAAAAAAAAAAGAAAAAAACTAATCAAATCAGATGATTAAGGCAATTTTCCAACACAGTAAGTTATTGCAACATGATAGGGGGTGTCCCAGAAGTTATTGCAAAAAAAAAAAATATTAAACGAAATTTTCCAACAATAAGTAGAGTGCTTTTGAGGTTTTTTGATTATACGTTTTTTAAAATAAACGGTTTTTTGTCTAGAAAAGGTTTAGACGAACAGGAATTGTAATTTTTCTATGAAACTACTATGTATTATTCTATAGGAGTGGTTAAATTCCATCGATGTAATGTCACAATCAATGTTACATTTTGTTTGATGGACAATCAATGTTACATTATTTAATGTCATTTTACTTGATATCTATATAATATAAATTTAGGACCTATTCCATGTCCCTTTATGAAAATAATTTTTCTTCTCTTCTCTTCTTGACATGTGTTGCTACAATTCAATCTTTTAGAATTTCCTAACCTCACGACACGTGGCACTCTAATGTTGTTTTATTCTTATGCATTATTTTTGGAATTATTATAACTTTCACTATTAATTTTTGTAATTCATTTTTGGTATCATGTGTATCAATTATATTATATTATTGTGTTATATTATTTGTATTATAATATAATGCAATATATAAATTCTCTAAAAAAGAAATTAATAATAATTTTTTAATGAAAAATATTGTTGTAACATTGACCGATTGATACCCTATTTAAACTAATCATTTTTTTTTGGAGAGAAACCGATTAAATTTAAGATTGTCGTTGTATATTTTATAACTTATATCAAGTAGCCATGATATTAACAAAAAACAAAAAAACATGCATTATTTTTTTTATGTTTTTTTTAAATGTTTTATAAATTATATCTTTTTTTTTTTTTTTTTACTAAAAATATATAAATAAGATAAAAGAGATTACAAAATGGAGGGGACCAAACCAAAACTCCATTAAAAAGAGATGAACCTAAAGGAAGGCATCCCTATTTTGTTTTTTACATAAAACGAACTGATAAAACTAGGGATCTCTAACCATACTGTTAAAGCTTGCACAGATAGACCTGCATTGGCTAGGGCGTCTGCTATCTCATTCCCTTCTCTGTAGATGTGGGTAACAATGCAATTCATTTGCCTGAGCTTGATTTTCATGTTATTCCACCTGTTTCTTAGACTCCAAGGAATCTTATCATCTCTTTGAAAAGCCAAAACGACTAGAGATGAATCAGTTTCTATCCAGAGGTTCCTCCAACCTCTTTGAGAAGCCATTTCTATAGCTCTTAAAGCTCCACTGATTTCAGCAAGATAAGAATTTGAATGACCTAGAGGCTCAGCAAAACAACATAAAAAATTGGCTTCATTATCTCTAAAAACGCCTCCGCAAGCTGAGTTTCCAGGATTGCCAATGGATGCTCCATCAATGTTACATTTAATCCAAGATGTAGCTGGGGGACTCCATATAACCTCTTTTATGATAGGTGCCCTAGGGTGATGTATTTCCACATTAAACAATTTAATGACCGTGAAGTCTCTAATAGAGTTTGTTGAAGTTTTTCTGGTTGTGTTGCCTGATAATGATGAGTTTGCAATGATCATGGATATAGCAGACTTCCAGTTGACAGATTTATTATTGAATCTCACTTGATTTCTGGCGTACCAAATAGCATTAAACAAATTAATCAAAGCAGATAGAACAACTACCTTGCATTGAGGAGACCAACCAAGATCACATATCTTCCATATATCTTCAAGGCATGTGAAATTTAGTGTAAGATTTAGAGCGTTGGCTAGCCAAGACCATACTTTAATAGCATAAGGGCAGGTAAAAAAAATGTGAAAAGAGGTCTCAGGTTGATTATAACAAAGGCTACACATAGAGGGAATTTGACATCCTCTCATCATTAGGTTCTCATCTGTAGGAACTTTGTTGTTCATCACTCTCCAAACAAATAGAGACTTTGATGGAGGAATATCAATATTCCAAATAGTTTTGGCCCAATGGAGTTCTTGAGATTGATGATGTTTGAATTCATAGGCATCTCTTAGTTGAAGGTCACCATTCTGTGTATGTTTCCAATGCAGGCTATCACTTTGAGCTTCTAAGGGGATAGTAACATGTTCAGCAAGTTGTCTTAGGTTAGGGAATTGAAGAATAAGCTGAGGAGGAAAGTACCATTCACCATTATGAATATACTCACTAACAGTTGAGGTTAGATGTTTAGAGATATGATCTGGAATATTGTAGATATCCACCAAAGCTTGACCACACCAGCAATCCTTCCAGAAATTGATTGTGCTTCCTGAGCCAATGAGCCATCTTGAGTTTTCAATGATCACATTATACTCCTCTTTGATGCTACTCCATATTGAAGAGTAGATATGATGCCTGATGACTTTACCATTCTTTATCACTCTATCTTTAAGAAGTTTTGCCCAAGATTTCTCTGAATTCAACAAATTCCAACAAAGCCTCAAATTAGTTGCTGCATTTAAGCTCTGCAAAGATCTTAAGTTTAATCCTCCCTGATTAGATGGTCTGCAAATCTTCTTCCATCCAACAGTGACTAACTTCCTTTTTTCTCTATCACCACTCCATATGAAGTTTCTGACATTCCTTTCCACTTCTTTGATTAGGGACACAGGCCAGGAGTAAAGAGATATACTATAAATCATCATGCTTTGAATGACTGGCCTTGCAAGTTGAACTCTCCCAGCCATGGAAAGGAGGGAAGCTTTCCATGCTGATAGCTTCATGTAGATTTTGTCTGCTACTGGTTGGAGATAACTTGTCTTTGGCTTGCCTTTAAAAATGGGGACACCCAAATAATTGAATGGGAAAGTACCAGTAGTGAAGTTAAGAAGCTGAACAATGTTATTCATTCTTGCATTGGAGATTGAATTGGAATAAATTGTTGATTTAGAGCAATTAATAACCTGTCCTGAAATAGAGGCATATGTTTGAAACAATTCTATGAGGGCAATCAGACCAGACATCTTTCCTTTGCAAAAGATCATAAGATCATCTGCATAAAAGGAGTGTGATGGAACTGAACAGTGTCTTGTACCCTTGATGAGCTCAAGCTTACCTTCCTCCACAAGTTTTGATATACTTCTGCTCAATACATCCTCAGCCAAGCAAAAAAGAAGGGGAGAGAGAGGGTCACCTTGTCTTACTCCCCTTGTGCAGTTGAAGTATCCTTGAGCTTTACCATTCACAGAAACAGATAAAAAAGCTGAATTAAGAATTACTTGAATCCAGTTGCAAAACACTTCATTGAAACCAAACTGTTTGAGCACTTTCATCAAAAAAGGCCATTCTAATGTATCGAATGCTTTTGTGATATCTATCTTTAAGGCTAGGTTTCCCCCAAAAGATTTGTTGTGAAGAAGATTGGTGGCTTCAGATGCAACACAAAGACAATCTTGAATGTTTCTTTGATGTATAAAACCCATTTGTTCCTCAGAGATGATGGAAGGCATGATAGGAGCTAACCTGTCAGCAATTACCTTTGAAATTATTTTGAATTTGAAATTGGCCATAGCTATTGGTCTGTACTGATCAATTGAAGAGGCATTGGGAATTTTTGGAAGCAAAGCAATGATGTTTGAGTTGTATCCTGGCATGATCCAACTTGTTGTAAAAAACTCTAAGATTGCCTTCACCACATCTTCATGGATGATGTCCCAATAATTTTGAAAGAAGTTATATCAACGAGCCATATTATTAAAATATATATATATATATATATATATATATATATATATATATATATATGTTTTCTTTTGCTCACAATGAATTTGACATTTAATGCTGTTAATTTTATTTTTATTTGAGTTTAATAAAATTATTCTAATTTCATGTGTTGCTATTCATGGAATATTAAATATATAATATATCTGAACTATTATTTTAATTGAATTTTTTCTTGCCACACACATATACACACGAATCTATTTATATCTAAATTATTTTGTGTTTCAAATTAAAAGTAACAACACCAAATGATACACTTCATTATATTTTGTATTTTCGTTCTTAAAAAATAGCATATGTCGTATTTTCGTTAATAAAATAAAGAAGTTTATATATTGTAATATTATTATAAAAATGGGTCAAACTTAAATGTCACTATAATGTGAAAACAATAATGAAAACAAACTATTAATAAGAATTATTTTTTTTAATGAAACATTTAGTGAGAAAATATTCACTATTATCACTAATCAAAATTTTAATTGTTTATGCTTGGATCATTACATATATTATAATAAAAAAAAACACATAATCGGAAGAAAAAAAATGACCTCTATTTTTACGATATTTTTAAATGATTATGTTAAATATATATGTCAAAATCACCTCAAACTTAGCATAGGAGATTTCATAAAAAAAAAAAAAAAACTTAGAATAGGACACTTTTTTATGATACGCTTTTAATGGCTATTAAAATAATTTATGGACATTAAAATTGATTCATGGCCAAATAATTTTGTAAATGAATAACCTATATAGAACAATTGTTTTTTAAGAATGTTAAAAAAATAATAGTTATTATACCAAATTATGGTGTGAAACAAGTCTATAAATTAGAAATTTGGATTGACATAATTTCACATCACAATTCACAACTTTTATCCCCCGTTTTTTTTCTATGTCACTCTTTATTTTTCTTTCTATTTTGTTTAGTTTTTTATTCTTTGTTCTTCATTTTTTTTTTTTACTTTGATATCAATGCTACAAGATTTATATTTCTTTTATGTTGTGATATCAATGCTACAAGAATTATATTTCCTTTATGTTGTGATTTTGATGATTCAAATGTTCACACAAAGATTGTTTAGTTTTTTTATTCTTTTTTCTTCATATTTTTTTTCATTGATGTCAATGTTTCAAGAGTAATATTTCTTTCATGCTGCGATTTTGATGAATCAAACGTTCACAACATAAAAATAGTTTCTTTGTCTCTCTTATAAAAAAATCTTCACCTCTCCTTTAATTTTTTTTCCTGTGACTTATTTTATTCTTCCTTATGTTTTTATGACATTGTTTATGCTTTTTTGTTTTCTTTATTATTCTGTTTAAATTTATGGATGGTTCATAAATGAATACTATATATATATATAGGGTTTTGTTACAAGACACCCTTTGGTGGTGTCTTTTATCAAGCAACACCTTAAGGTGTGATTTTCACTTTTTAGTTATAACTTTGCTAAAAGACACCTTCATAAAAGTAAGTTGGTGTCTTTTCGCAAAAGCTCATAGAGTAACTTGATAAAAGACACCTTCACAAAAGGTGTCTTCTATCATAACCCATATATATATATATATATATATATATATATATATATATATATTACTTTTGTGGTTCTGATGCATACAGGTGATTTGAATCAAGAAATCACGAACAAGTACAAAAAATAAGAATATTGAGATATTATTTTATAGATGAAACCGATTATATGGTGGTTGAGTTCAAGACAACATATTCTTCACACAAGGGCCTAGAGGAAAAAATTAGATGACACTATGACAAACTTTGAGACTCCAAAAAAAAAAAAAATAGTCGTTCGTAGAAAAGAATCTAGATAAATTTTCTACTATGATGAGTCACTTTTTATGTCTCTTATACAAAGAAGAATTGTATAATTTTTTGTTATAATTTATATGTAATCGGACTGAAAAATGGAACAAATGAGTATTATATTGATGAAATTAGTTAATAAATTAATTATCATTTTAATGCTTTTTACTACAATTAGTTTATAATGGAGTTTATCATTTTCTCCATTTTTTAAAGTCGGTTTAGTCAAAATAAAAAATAAACATCATGCACACACACTATCAAATGGCAAAACCCAAGTTTCAATTCTAAACAAGCAATCTCATGTCCTCTTTTCTTCGGTAAATTGTATATTCGTTTATTGCTTACAAATTTTTGTATTTAATTTGTTATGATTTTATTTCAATAATTTCTTTAAAAAATTATTTTTCATTATGTAGTTGACAAAGAAAGCTATGACCAGTTGTTGTTTACCGGACGATAATCAATAGCAATAATTTTTTTTTTTGTTGAGGGAAGTAATAATCTTAATTGACATATTTAATTTATCCATCACAACACCATATATGTTGTAATGTAAATGGTAATTAATAAAAATAATAAAAAATATTAATTGATTTATATAGTTACAGCTCATTTAGTCATTTTCACAAAAGAGTAGAGAGAAAACTCTTTTTTCGAGAAAAATTTAAGAATGCCATGAAATAAACTTTTTTTTTTGTAGTGCCATGAAATAAACCTTTGACCAAATAATTAAGGAGTTTATATTTTATGTTTATAAATTATGAAAATTCGAGACATTGTTGTTTTTAATTAAGACAAATATCTCTAAGGATCAACACTATTTTGAATGTAATTAATTTGATATAAACTTTCTAAATAAATGATCGCATTGTAATATTTTGAATGAAATTAATTTGGTACAAACTTTCTAAATAGGCTATCTTTTTTTTCTTTGTTTCACGACATTTGATTCCAAAGACTTGGGATAAATAAAATAGTTCAAGTGATTGTTATTAGTTGTTGTGTATGCTTATAGCAAGGGATCGTGACTTTCGCGTGAATACGATATAAAAAATTGTTAGGAAGTACCTCTAAATAACCTTTAAATAAGCATAAAAAAAAAATCCTATTTTGTTCTTTCAAAAATTAAACACATACTTTAATTGTATTAATTATAAATGATTTGTTGAAACTTTGACATGCTACAATCAGGGCTGTCTTAAAAAAGAAATTCACTGAGTTTTTTACATCATTTGAGAATATAAAACAAGTTTTCCGTTTTTCATAGTCAATCACCTTTAAATGACTTTTAAACCATCATAAAAAAATTCCTCTTTTATTTTTAAAAAAATAAAACCCATGAATTAATTGCATTAAAGGTGAACAAATTGTAGAAATTTGAAATGCTTTAATCAAGTCAATCACAAAAAACAAATTCAAGGAATATTTTAAATCAAGCAATAATAAATAGGTTTTTCTTAGTTGTGTTTACTCTTGACCCTCATTTGAATCTTCAATACATGTTTCTACTATTCTTGGTAAACAATAGATCATTAAACCATCTTTCAAATAAAAAATAAATCAAACCAAGCAAGTTCTTGGTAATCAAGAGAATCAATCAAAGTATGAACTTCATACTGATAAAAAAATTGGGAAAAATAACTTATTTGATATTATGTGGTTGCTAATTTAAAATTTAACAGAAAAACAATGGTCACCCATAAATTTTAAATGAAAGTTAAAGATAAGCTAATTAATTAGTTGTAGAAATTTCTATTATACTTATAAATGATTATTATAGTTTTTTATTTACAAGAATTTCTATTTTTAGTGTTTTTATTATGAGTTTTTTATTATAAAAATAATTAAAAAAAATTATTTCTATAATCCTAATGTGCATTAAATCAAAATTAAAAAATATATTTTATCAGAAGAAAAATGAATAAAATTGGATATTTAAAGGTTTTGAGTTTTTTTTTTTGGTACAAAAAGGTTTTGAGTTTTAATATGAAAAATAATACATAATAAAAGAGAGTACAATGGGCACTCTAACTCATATTATACCAAGCAAACAATTATTTTTCCTAAAAAATAAAATAAAAATATACCTGTTTTTCTCCTGATTTTTTTTTATATAGTAAAAGTGGGATGGGCACTTTCAATATGTCATTGTTTTTTAATGAACTGAATAGAGTTCCATTGATGAGGGAAATAAGATATATCAATGTAAATGACCAATAATATAGGAAATAGAATCATTCAATTCATTCGTTGTCTAATTAAAAAAAATCATTCAAAAAAATTAAATTTAAGCAAATATAATTTTATGATCGTTATGGGTATGAAAAAAATTAATTATCGATGAGAAGACCTATTTCAAAATAAGCAAACATGTTTTTGTATTCACGCCTACATGTGTTCACATGATGGGTCTGTTTTCATTGTAATCTATTACTTGATGCAATCAAGTTTCATTAGGGTGGATTAACAAATAATTGCACATAACTTTTTAACAAATATCTTATATATATATATATATATATATATATATATATATATATAGTTAAATGGTGCAATATTGCACGTGTTAAAGTATCTAAAAGCAGCAACTATTTATTGAAAAACAACAATTATTTATTAAAAAATTACATATTAATAGAAAATACACAAGTTCCAAATCAACCATACTACTTTAAACTTCTTAACATGTGCAAATTTGCACATGATAGAAAAACTCTTTAATTAAATGTTATAAAAATTTCAAGACTTGGACTAGATTCTACTGTTTAAAATACGAACACTTGAATTTAATTGAAACACTTTGAATCTTTATGGCATGGACCAAGTATATAATAGTGTGAACATTAGGTCAGTGCCTAGAAGAAACGTGTTGTATAGCTCAAGTACAATGTTAAATGAGCAAAGGTGGATACATCGATGCCTGAATGAAGTAAAAATTAAGGAAGGGTCCCACACCTTTTTGAACAAGCGTGGGTAAAGAAGTTAGTTCATGAGAGTATGATCTGTTTTTGAACATGGAATAAAGGCACCCTTACTTGAACATATATGGAAATCATTGACGTTATGACTAGGAGGAAGATTAATTTTATGTGCCAACAAGAAACTAAGTGGGTGGGTGAAAAGGTGAAAGAATTAGATAGTTCAGTATTTAAGCATTGTTAAACTGGAATAGTTAGATCGAGAAATGGTGTAGGCATTATTGAGGATAAGAATGAAAAAAAGATATTGTGAATGTAAAGAGGATAGGAGATTGGATTGTAGCCCACAAATTTGTAGTTTAACAAGATATCTTTAATTTATTTTTTTGAAAGGAAATAAGACATCTTTAATGTTATTAGTGTTTACTCACCTTAGGTAGGTTTGGAAGAATATCCTAAAGTAAAATTTTGGAAGGATTTGAAAGGCTTAATTCAAGATATACCACAATAAGAATATTTTTCTAGGAGGGGATCTAAATGAGCAAGTAAGGAGTGTTTGATAATTTTGAAGGCGTGAATGAGGGTATAGCCTTGGGGAGAAAAATGCATTCGGTAAATCCATCCTAGATTTTGTGTTGTCTTTTAATCTTACTTTAGGAAAAGAAAAGGGAATATCATTACATACAAGAGTGAGATATCATGTTCTCAGATAGATTTATTTCTTATTGGGAATTCTGACATAAATATTTGTTTGGACTTAAAGTTTTACTTGGAGAGAGTTTGATTATCCAACATATAATATTGGTTATGGATGTAAGGGTTAAGAGAAAAGCGAAGATGAGATGTCATGATTGGGATACAAGGATCAAGTGGTGGCATTTAAAGGATGAAAAACATAGTGTTTTCCTACAAAAGATTTTAAAGGAAGGTTGTGCAAAACTACATAGAAGCGAAAATAATATGTGGAACAAGATGACATATGAGATCAGCAAAGCAGCAAAAGAGACACTAGGAGAATTAATAGATTTTGAACCTAGCTAGGAGTAAAAAATCTTGGTGGAACCAAAATGTTCAAATTAAAGTGAGAATCAAAAGAGAATGCTTTAAAGTGTGGCATAGGTGCAAAAGTACATATTTAGAAAAATTATAAGAGAGCTAAGAAAGAGACCGATAAGGCATTGAACGCAGCAAGATCACAAGCTTTTGATGAGTTATACCAATTCTTACACTCCAATGATGGAGAAAAGTTTATATATTCTTTTATTCTTTTTTTGGTGGTGTGCGGGGTTTGAACCCCGGACCTTGCATATCTTATGCATTGTCCATACCAACTGAGCTAAGCTCAGGAGAACAGAAAAGTTTATATATTCTTGCTAAGGGACAAAATAGTAGGAAAAGATATATGGATCAAGTGAAGTTTATTAAAATGGAAGAGAGTAAATTTATTGTTCAGGAAAGAGATATAAAGGGTAAATGGAAGTAGTATTTTCAAAACTTATTTGATGAAGGTTATGAGATATATATTACCATACTCGAACATGATAGACATTAGAGAGGAGGATAGAAACTATAACTATTATCATCAGATTCAAGAACACAAGGTAAAAGAAGTGTTGAAATGGGAAAACACCCAATACCACATTTGATATCAAACAGACCTCTCCATAAGGTAATCAGTCAATTTTAAACTAGGGTAATGATTACAGTGATTAAAAGTTCAAAAATATCTCAAAAGTGGGGATAATATTTAGAGACTTACATGTTACATATCAATATATTTCTACATTTGATACGGGTTCGAAGTGAGTATCTATATCTCTATTATCCGCACCATATCCGTATTTTGAAATTGGGGAAAATCCAAAGCCAGTCAAAGGAGAAAACGCGTCAAATCGAGATGAGTTCAGTCGGGTATCCGCGTGTACAGGTTTTATTGCCATGCCTAAGTTTCACAAGCCAATCATGATAGGAACACGAGCTACTATGGATCTTATCAAAAAACCATTTTAAAAAGGTGAATTTGACAATAGTAAATATAAGTTTTTTTTTGTTTGAAATGTCATTGTAAAATATTCTTGGTGCAAATATCATTATGTTGGAGAGATTGAAACAACTGTCCTTTATTTTAATGATCGACAAATGTTAGTAATTAGTTGTTAGATTAATCTTTACTCTTTCGTTTCAGTTTGACCACAGTATCTCAAACTTCTTATTCCTTAACTCAAACCATTTGAACTATTAATTCAACCCCTTGAAACAATTTATTAGTTAGGATAAAGATACTTATTTAAAATAAAATATAGTTGTAAACTACATATACTTTATATTTGTAAAAGCAAATATCTTAATAAAACTATATAATATTTTTTACAAAAATTACACAAAATTACGAGTTATATTTTTTGTAAAAAAAACTTTACAATTTATACTAAAGTTACTTTAAAATTATACTGATTTATATATCAAATAACTTAAATATTCACTAACTTTGTGTAGATTAATATTCAATTTAATATATATATATAGTTAAACTTAAATAAATAAGTAAATTGTTCAAGTAAAAGTAAATAAAATAAGTACGTTAATTTTCGTTGCATTGCATATATTCTCTTACTATCATTTTTAGTTTTTATGACAAAGACAGAAATGAAAATAGGCATGTTTCAAGACATAATGATATGTATTTTTTTTTAAGGCTAGAACATGTTGTAATTGTCATTGATGAGAATTAGAACAAATGGCGTGTCATTATGCAACTTTAAAAGGAAAAGCTGCACTTAAAATGCATTAAGAGGTAACATAAAACTTCAAAGTAAAAACATGTCTCCACTAAGATACGCTTTGTTAGTGTTGTCTCCACTGCACTTCTCTTTGCGTACTCCTTTGTTGTTGTTTTTGAAGCAACACAAGTCAAAATTGCTTGGAATTCTGTGATGACGAGTTTAGCATCAGGGTGCAAATGACATGGACGAGGCAATTATTTTTATAAAAGTTTCTTAGACAAATAATTTATTTCAAATGGTTCTGAGATCAGTGATCTCTCTTTTTCTCAAAATGAAAATCTTATGCAAAGGAAGTGGAGAGAAACTACTCATGTTATTGTTGAAGATGTGAAGAAAAACAGTACTTCACTAATAAAAAATAGCGATAAGGATGATACATTTGAAGACTATTACACATTAAGAAATTTAGCACATTCCAACCTTGATGACAATGTTGTTTTCGAGGGGTGTGTCTTTAAGGATATAGTAAAGGCTGATTAGAGTAGTTTAAGTAGTTAAGAGGTACTGCTTTTGGATATAGTAAAGAACAAACTAAGAGTTACTAACTCTACGATACCATTCAACATTTTCCATAGTTTTTAGGCTGATATGTTTAAATATAAAGGATTCTCATATAAAAGCTAATATTTTTTCTTTCTCTTCAACATGCACACATATGCATGCAAGGGTGTTAATATTAATTTCGTGACTTTACATTTAATATGAAGATCTGCATATCGGTGACGATGACTTGAAGAACCTGTGTTTGATTGAAATTGAAATGCTGCTTCAGGAAAACAGACAGTCGCTTACTGATTTCAAATCTATGCCCAGGCCAAACGCAACAGACATGCCAACTTTCACAAACAAGCTTATCGTTGATGAGCTAAATTACAACAAAGATGAACTGGAAAAGACACACGCTGATATGTTACTGATGCTGACTGATGAACAAAGATGTGTGCATGACAAAATAATGGAGTCAGTTGATTCTGACGACGGTGGTTTCTTTTTCTTATATGGTTACGATGGTACTAGAAAAACCTTTATATGTAAAACATTGCCGGCTGTTGTTATATCGAAGGGGTTAATTGTATTGAAGGCTGCATCCAGCGGTATAGTGACTCTTCTATTACCAGGTGGAAGCACCGTGCACTCGACGCTGACAATCCCTATTGAGATTAATGAGGCATCATCGCTTACGATGGAAAAGGATAGTCCTAGGGCAGACCTGGTGCGTGCTGCAAAGTTGATAATTTGGGATGAGGCTCCAATGATGCACCGATGGTGTTTTGAGGTAGTTGACTGATCAATGCATGATATCATGTCCAAGAATGATCCCCTAAATGAGTTGAGACCTTTTAGTGGAATGACAGTAGTTTTAGGTGGTGATTTCAAGCAGATATTGCCTGTTGTCCGAAAAGGAACGAGGCAGGATATTGTTGATGCCTCAATAAATTCATCAAAGATATGGGCTTATTGTAATGTGTTGAGGCTTACTGTTAATATGAGATTGGGTACATCTTCGGTACCTGCAGAACAGGAAGAAATTGTTAATTTTGGCAATTGGAGACGACAACGACGCTTCGGATGAGAATGGTGAAATGAAGGTAGAAATTCCTGAAGATATGCTCATATCGAACACAACAAATCCGTTGATGTCACTTATAGACTTTGTGTATCCCAATTTGAATGATAACCTTGGTGACCCGCTATTTTTCCAAGAAAGGGGAATACTCGCACCAACGCTTGATTCAGTTGAGCATGTTAACGAATATATGATGTCACTGATTCCAGATGAAGAGAAAAAGTATTTAAGCTCTGATTCTGTTTGTCGATCGGGTCAAAATTCTGATGTCCAAAGCGAGTGGTTCACAACGAAATTTCTTAATGGTACCAAGAGCTCTAGAATTCCAAATCACCGGTTGAAATTAAGGGTGGGATGTCCAGTTATGCTAATGAGAAACATCGATCGGGCCAATGGACTGTGTAATGGTACGAGGCTGACAGTTACACATCTAGGGAAGAGCACGGTAGTTGCTACCGTAATTACAGGAAAAAAGGGCAGGTACCAGGGTATTCATTCCTAGGAGGAATCTTATTTCGAGTGATCCAGGACTACCCTTCAAATTCAGACGCAGACAATTTCCATTGACGCTTTGTTTTGCAATGACAATAAATAAAAGTCAGGGTCAATCTTTATCTCGAGTGGGAGTTTATCTTCCTAAGTCCGTGTTCACGCATGGACAACTCTATGTCACTGTCTCTCGAGTTACTTCTAGAAAAGGTTTGAAGCTGCTCATCTTGGATGAAGATAATAATGTTTGCAAGGAGACCACAAATGTTGTGTATCGTGAAGTTTTTCAAAACGTATGATCATTGGTTATGTTTTAGAATTGTTGTTGCTATAATTTAGAAAACAAAAGTTGTGTATTGTTTGGAAGTCTTTTTTTTTTTTAATTTCTTTGTAAGGCGTACTGATCATTACAGGACATGCAATTTTTATATAAGCAGATCCCCCTTTCATTGACTTTTAATTGATGCACTTTTCAGGTATAACAATACGCGGAACGTTTTTTTTTTACATCGTTGTTACCCTAAAATACAATATTTACATTAGACCATTGATTTTGTAAAAAATAAAAACAAATAACAATCGGTGTTTCTGTAGCCCAAACTATACTTATACACACCCGTAAAAAATTTAACGTTTGCATTCACGACTAGGTGTATACATCTGACACTGACTATTATATAAAAAAAAATACAAATTTTTTTAGTTTTTATGATTAATAAAATACATTATGTCAACAAATAATAATATATAGTACGTTGACGTATTTTTGCAAAAATATTACATATGTTAAGTTTAACAATTAGTACCTCTTATACTACAAATAATTAGTATAAGTATAAATCCAAATACTTTAATCGTTATGTGCAATGTTTAGATATTTCAAAATATATACAAAATTAAGATGATATTTTTTCCATATCAAATTTAAATTATAACCACACTTATAACTTTAAGATAACATAATATAAAATCTATACATTTGATCAAAAGGTTTTTTATTTCCCGTGCTTGGCACGGGTCACTATACTAGTATATTTTTTATGTTTGAGCGTTGAATTGTAAATTTATATTATATAGATCTTCTATGTAAAATTTTACACATCTAAAATCATTTAATATGTTATTGAGACTTATCGAGATGGACAGTGTTCAATAAAGACACACAAATCATTATTCTTGATGAGTCTCAATAACATATCAAATGATTTTAGATTTATGTAAACTTTTACATGGAAGAACTATACTATATGATCTTACAATCCAAACGACCAAATTTGACAAATATGTATCGAGTAAAATAATATTTAAACGGTGTAACATTACATCGGTATAATTTAATCTATTATATGTGTCTGTCTAACATGTAAAATGGTATTACACCATGTACAAGTGTCTTTTTTTAACATTTGATCATAAATTATATCATGTCATCATATTTATTTTAATATTGGGGTTTATTGATCAAATTGTGAAAATTTGGTGCATGGCTTGTCTCACTTATGAATTATAGAGTTCGTCATATAAGAATATAGTTTGTTTTAAATCAAAGGCACGACCCCTTTCAAAGAAGTTTATGAAAGGGACACGAAAAAAAATTATTAGAGGAACAATCAAAGAAAATATGGTTTGGTATATCCTCAGCTGCTTTCTGGCGAAGGGAAAAAACTCAAACAACAAAACAGCCCCTTTTCCCAAAGAAAACATAAGAAAAGCAGGTTTGTATTGTGTTTTGTCACATTGACCAATTTAAAAAAAAAAATGAATCTTTCATTTTATTTATGAATCTTTCAATTTAAAAAAATTATTAATGGGAGATAAGGAAAAGAGAAAACTAACATCAATCCTTGAAAATTGCTTTTTGTTTCTTAACTAAAACAAATACCCTGCAAACCAGCCCATTGCATAATGATAAACTAAAATTGAATGAAACTTTAAAAAATTTAGCTCTTCAAGAATAATAGAAAGGAAGTTGGGAAGAAAGTGACATTTTAGTAATCCACAATATTTCCTAATTAGGGTGAAAAAGCACCGTGCAATCACGTGAGTATGTAGAGCAAGAACATTGAGCCAACAATATGCATAGAAAAATAGAACTCGGATATACACACATGCAATATATCATTTCAGTCATACAAAAAATCTCAAAGTCTGGATACTCATAAATATCAAAATATAATGTTGATATAATGCATGGAATATCAAAATATAATGCCAAAATTGAGTCTTTAGCATGCATTGGAGTTGAAATATTAATAGGTATGAAATTTTTTTGACATGCCGAATTCATACCACATTCATTATCCCAAATGTGAGTGCGTAAACAAAGGTTACCAAGAACGAGGGTGAATATGGAGCAACGCAATCGGGAGCTAACTTTCAGATCAACGAAAATCGCAAATGACCATCAACACGATAGAATATGGAGTGAAAAAGAGGGTTAACAAGGGTCGTCAACACATAGTGAATGAGGTTTCTGGAGAACAAATGTTTTTAGTGAGTGAATGAGAGATAGGATTGAGAAGGTTTATGGTGAGTGAGGGAAAAAAATGAACATAGAATGAAAGCGGAGGAATTTTGCTTTAGACGGAAACTAGAAATTGGTTTAGGGTTTTGTGAAAATGTGAACGGATGTGGGGAAATATTAGGATTGGATGGAGGAAAATTTTGGGGTTGGGGGGGGGGGGGGGGGGGGGGGGCGGCTCTTGAATTTTGGAGTAAAATCTTGTGTTAATGGTAATTTTTATTTAGAGATAGAATTAATTTGGTCTTTACTTTCATTCGTCTCTATATTCCATCTCTAAATGCATTTACACTACAAGAAACATTACATTTTGACAGGGGCATGAAACCCCTGGGAAATTTGACACGGCATATGCCAAGGAAAACCCCTGGTAAATTGCCAAAGCCATTTCTGGGTCCACTTACCATTTGACAGGGATGAATCCCTCACAAAAGGGCAGGATCCCTGGCTTTTTTTGACCGCGAAAATGGAATTTGAAATTGCTGACAGCTTTTGATTTTCATGACAATATACCAGGGGTTATGCCACAACCTGCCCCTCACAAATGGGAATCCAGTAGAGAATCTCTGCTGTTGTCATTTCCTTGTCAACTCAACCTGATAAAGTCTGCCAAAAAGCTGTGCGCCAGTCCTGCCAGGGGCTGCCCCTCGTTTTTTCCCTGGTTTTTTTTCCAGTCTATATAAACTTGCACCTTGTTATTCCCTCACAGTTTTACACTTAGAAAAAATTTACACTTCAATTCTCATACACTCTTCTCTTCAACATCACAAAACTTCTCTAACTTTGGTAAAATTCTCTTAGCTTATTATTTATTTGTGTTTTTATTTTTTTACTACTTACTAACATAAATATTTCTTGCATCAGTGTTCAAGTCTTGCCTCCTCCTGTGGATTCTTGCTCTTGCTAAGCTTGCTCTATGCTGGATTTTGTTCTTCTCTCATTTCAAGCTTCAACAAGTTAGTGAATTTGTTCTTCTCTGAATTTAATTTGCAAGATCTGTTTTTAATTTTTTTAAAATAAATTTCGAAAATGATTTTAATGTATTATTGAAGAAAAAATAATACTGTTAATTTTTTGAAAAATAATACTGTTAAAATAAATTTTGAATTTTTTTCTTTTTTTATTCGGAATTTAAATATATAAATGTTATATAGAATGATATATGTTGGATGTTATTTATATGATATTTCAAATTATTTATGGAATATATATGTATGTTGTTGAATATTTAAATTATTATCGAATATATGCATGTCGTTTTTTTTTTGTGACAAAATGAAATATATGTTGTTTATATAAATATGCTTTTTTTTTTTGTTGAAAGAATATGCATGTCGTTGAATATATGTTTATTAGGTAGATTTGTTAATTGTGTGTATAGTTATTATACTAGAATGACAAAAAATGCATGGTCCAACACTAAGTTTTTATATACTATATAATATTTATTTTTAAATTAGGGAAAATAGGTTTTTAAAAAATGCATTTTTTAATTACTATAGAAAATTGTTAATTTAATAAAACTGTTTTTTTTTTTTAAAATTGAAATTAGGGAAAATCGGTTTTTAATTTTTTGTAGTAAAAAAACTGAAATATTTTAAAATAAAATCTGTTTGCTAAAATTTTAAAATCTGTGAAATAAAACTGTTTTTAAAATCTGTTTTAATTTGTGTAGTAAAATCTGTTTGATAATTTTTTTTAAAAAATTTCTAATTTTAAAAACTGATTTTGCTTTATTTAGTAGTGTATGTGTGATATTGCTTTATTTATATGCATTTAATTGTGTTTTTAAAATAATTTTAAATTTTTTTAATATATATTTTATTAATAAAATGATTTTTGAACCATTTAATTGTATTTGAAAAACAATTTTTAAAAAAATCGAATTTTTAATTAATTTAAATACATTTTATTAATTAAAGTTATTTTTAAAATATTTAATTAATTAATAAAAAATTTGGTTTTATAAATAAAACATTTTTTTTAAAAAAATAATATACCGTTTGCCAGGGGTTAAACCCCTCGCAAGTCCCTGGTTTTTTGCTGATCAGATTTGACCTTCCATCAATCAGTCAGTGCGTCAGTCAGAGCAGACTGCACTGCAGAAAAAGTGAGGGAATATGACAGGGACAAAGCCAGGCCCTATGCCAGGGGTTTAGCCCCTCGTTTTTTTCCCAGGGGTGTAACCCCTGGCAAAATGTTTGCGACGAGTGCTTTTGCGAGTGCTTCTGCCCCTGGGAAATTCCCTCACAAACGTCCAGTTTGCCAGGGATTCTGCCATTTTCTCAGGGATTTTGCCCCTGGCAAAATGTAATGTTTCTTGTAGTGTTAGTTTTTTTTTAAATATTATTTTAGGCTGGTCAAAGAATGATTTAGAGATGGAAAACACTTGTGATAGACATTTCCGTCTCTAATTTTAGAAATTCAAATTTTGTCTCAAATTGTAATATTTCGCCTCAGATCGTGACAAATTATATTTTTTTTCTCTAAATTTCATTATTATTTAGAACTTTTATAGTAGTGAAATTAAAATATTTATAAGGACAAGAATAAAACATATCTAACCCTTATTTATTCAAAATGGTACAATTAACTATGATAATTTTTTTGAAAAACAAAAAAACAAAAAACTAACTATGATAAGTTTGGTGGCTTTAAAAAACACATTGTTAATAAATTAAAAGAAAAATACTTTGTTAAGTCGTCAATATGAATTAATAAAAGGGAGCTTCTACGGTGCAATTAGAAAACTGACTTTTTAGGAAAAGTTAATTTTGATCTTAATGTTTGATTCATTTTTAAATTGTTGATTCCTGATTAATGATCAATAATAATTCATCTAGTAATGTTTGCAACATTTTGGACAAACAAGTACCATTTTATCGTTGACATCTTTAACATGCATACAGAGTTGATGATATTATGTGATAGTCTTAAGTGTTACACTTTATGGGGTGTTACACTTAACACAAGATAGGATAAAATTAGATTAAGTGTAGTCTTGTTAATCTGATTAGTTGATGATACTATGAGGACTGAACTTTTGATGCCACTGTGCAAACGGTGGGGTGTTACTCACTACACTTTTGATGTTATAGTGTTAACTTCACCAGAAAAGTCATTTTCATGACTTCACCATAGAATTTTCCTTAATAAAATCTAACCTTAAATAAATAATTAACGAACGATCATGGAAATTAAGAAAGCTGGTCCTCTATTTAACTAGTGATTGTCGAATCAATTGGGAGTATTGAAGTTAAACCATGGTTGAAACAATCTTTAACCTGAGTTAACAAAGTCTTTATTTTGACTAAGACTTTAAAATGGTTAAACTACACCTCACAATGCATAGCCAATTGCCCATTCAAAACTAAATTAAATTATTTAACAATCTTTAGAATTATTTAACAAGTGAGATGAACGATCTTAAGAGCTGGTGGCTTATCTATTCCGAATAAGATTGACATGCATTGTTTAACTACCGGTTAATTAATAAACACTAAGAGCTCAATAATTCACATGAACTCAATGATCTTTATGTTATATAATCTTGAAGGACTAAGAGCTTTTTCCTCACCATTCAATCTCACTCACAATGTTAGCAAATTGAAATCAAAGATACAACAAAATGTGTGATAAAATGTGTGACGCTGCACTTTCTTGCGCTCGTGATCATTTGCTTCCACTCGCCCGTGATCATTTTCTTCCACTCTTGAAGGAAGCATTCAACATGATTAGGGGTGTGCCAAAAGAAATTGAGGAATTGAAAGAGGAACTAGAAAGAATTGAAGTCTTCATCAACGATGCAGATAGAAGGGCTGATGCTGTCGAAGACAAGAAAGTCAAAGACATGATCAAGCAGCTGATAGAAGCATCTTTTCGCATAGAAGATGTCATTGATGATTATATCTTCCTTGAGGAACAACAATCTTCTGATCCTGGATGTGCTGCTGGTGCTGTTGACTTGCTGAAAACTACGAAACTTCGTCTCCAAATTGCTTATAAGATTCAGAACATCAATTCCCGAATTAGGGGGATAAAAGATTCAAGTGAAAAAGATCATGGCTTCCATATCCAATCTTCTTCGGATAAAACATCAAGCAGTTCTGCAACAAACAGAATCGCCTCATTATTGCAGAACCTTCGAGACACTCCACTTTACATGGATGAAGCTGATGTTGTGGGCTTTGAAAAGCCAAGAGACAAATTGATTGATTTGTTGGTACAGGGAAGAGAAGAGCGCACCGTTGTCTCCATTGTTGGAATGGGCGGACTGGGGAAAACCACTCTAGCCAAGAAAGTTTTTGACAACCAAAAGGTCGTTAAACATTTTGATTGTCGTGTATGGATCACAGTGTCTCGACCATACAATATAGAAAAATTGTTAAGGGACATTTTGCTCGAGCTTTCCAAACAACAAAGGAGAGATCCTCCTCAGAGTCTCCATCAAATGGATCGAAAGCCATTAGTTGATGAAGTGAGAAACTACTTGCAAGGAAAAAGGTACGTTGTAGTGTTTGATGATGTATGGGATTCACAGTTTTGGTATGATATTGAATTTGCTATGATTGATAACAAAATTGGTAGTAAGATATTAATCACAACAAGAAACAAGGATGTTGCAGATGCTTGTAAGAAATCTTCTCTTGTTGAAATGCATAAACTTGAAGGTTTAAGTGAAGAAAAATCTTTAGAATTGTTCAATAAGAAGGCGTTCCATGACTTGAGCGGATATTGTCCAGAAAATCTTATTGATATATCTTCCAAAATTGTTGAAAAATGCAATGGATTACCACTTGCAATTGTAGTCATTGCTGGCATTTTAGCTTGCAGAGATAGGAATCCAATTGAATGGTCTAAGTTTAGTGAAAATATAAATGAAGATCAGTCAAAGGAATATTCCGTGATAAGAAAAATTTTAGGACTTAGTTACCATGATTTGCCTTGCAACCTCAAGCCATGTTTCATGTATTTTGGATTATATCCTGAAGACTATATAGTTTATTCAAAGACGGTGACTAGCCAATGGATTGCTGAAGGGTTTGTGAAAGAAGACAGGGGAAGGACATTGGAAGAGGTTGCAGAAGGATATTTAATAGAGTTGATCGATAGAAGTTTGGTGCAAGTAAATTGGATCACTATTGATGGAAGAGTAAAAAGTTGTCGTGTTCATGATCTAGTGCATGCAATGATCCTTGATAAACATGAGGATTTAAGCTTTTGCAAGAGTATTAACGAGGACAAACAATTGCCTTCAACTGGAATGATTCGACGCCTATCAATAGCACCACCAAGTTCTGATAATCTAATGGAAGGTATTGAAAGCTCACATGTTCGGTCACTGCTAGTTTTCGAACCAAAAACATTACTTAAATCCTTTGTAAAGACGATCCCTACAAAATATAGGCGGTTGAAGGTGCTTACGTTAAGCTCAGAACAACTTGAAATTCCTCATGATTTAGGAAGTTTGAACCACTTGAAATTTTTTGGGCTCAGTGTGATTGGAGAAAAATATTCTGAACTTCCAAAATCCATTGGCATGCTTGTGAACCTAGAGACTTTGGATTTAAGGGATACAGAGTTTAAAAATCGTAATATGCCGAAGGAGATTTGCAAGCTTAGAAAGCTACGCCATTTTTTAGGCTATCGTATGTCTTTGATTGAGTTGAAGGATGGTATTGGAGGCATGACATCCCTACAAACTCTAAATTCGGTTCATTTAGATGATAATGAAGATGAAAATGATAATAGAGTGGTTGAGCTAATCGAAGAGCTAGGAAAGCTAGATCAGCTAAGGGAATTGGGCTTGGCCGGTGTTAGGAGTAGATATATGAGTGCTATATCTTCCTCAATCATTAAGATGCAAGAACTGGAGAAACTACATATTATTGAAGACGATTCTGACACATTCATTGATCTGGATTTGAAAACACTTGTGATAGACATTTCCGTGTTTAATTTCGGTCTCTAATTTTAGAAATTCAAATTTTGTCTCAAATTGTAATATTTCGTCTCAGCTCGTGACAAATTATATTTTGTCTCTATTTCATTATTATTTAGAACTTATAGTAGTGAAATTAAAATCTTTGTAAGTACAAGAATAAAACATATTTATCCCTTATTTATTCAAAATGGTACAATTAACTATGATAATTTAAAAAAGAAAAAAAAAAAAACTAACTATGATAAGTTTGGTGTCTTTAAAAAACACATTGTTGATAAATTAAAAGAAAAATACTTTGTTAAGTCGTCAATATGAATTAATAAAATCTAACCTTAAAAAATATAATTAAAGAACGACCATAGAAGTTAACAAAGCTAGTCTTCTCTTTAACTAGTGATTGTTGAATCAATTGGGAGTATTAAACTTAAACCATGGTTGAAACAATCTTTAACCTGAGTTAACCAAGTCTTTCTTTTGACCAACACTTTAAAATGGGAGAAAGTCTAAGTTGGTCGCACACACAAATAAAAATGACATAGGCACGCTCACATAGATGAGACAAGTTTAAAGTTAAAAGTAAAAAATGATGTGACTAATTTATTTTTCTTTTAATTCTCTCCATTTATGCATGTATGCCCAAACATTTTTACTTTTGGATTGTGAATTGGTTAAAGATTACCTCACATTGCATAGCCAATTGCCCATTCAAAGCTAAATTATTTAACTAGTTAGATGAATGATCTGAGGAGCTGGGTATCTTATCTATTCCGAATAAAAAAAATGTGTTGGTAGCTAAGATCAACATGTTTTTGTCTAAAAAAAAAGAAAAAAAGAAAAAAATAAACTAAGACTGACATGCATTGTTTAACTACCGGTTAATTAATAAACACTAAGAACTCACATTTTGATCTTTATGCTGTCAAGGTACTCAATAAAATATTTAACAATGACAGAGGAAAATTCAGAGGAAAATTCGAAGTCAATGATCTTTATGCTATATAATCTTGAAGGACTAAGAGCTTTTTCCTCACCATTCATCTCACTCACAATAATAGCAAATTAAAATCAAATATACAACAAAATGTGTGACTGCTGTAGCACTATATATAAATGTTTTTGTGATCACTTGGTTCCACTAGCTCGTGATCACTTGCTTCCAATAGCCCGTGATCATTTGTTTCCTTTAATAAAGGAATCATTCAACATGATTAGGGGTGTCCCAAAAGAAATTGCAGAATTGAAAGATGAACTAGAAAGCATTGAAGACTTCATCAACGATGCGGATAGAAGAGCTGATGATGTAGAAGACAAGAAAATCAAAGACATGATCAAGCAGCTGATAGAAGCATCTTTTCACATAGAAGATGTCATTGATGATTATATCTTCCTTGAGGAACAACAATCTTCTGATCCTGGATGTGCTGCTGGTGCTGTTGACTTGCTCAAAACTTCAAAACTACGTCTCCAAATTGCTTATAAGATTCAGAACATCAATTCCCGAATTAGGGAAATAAAAGAAACAAGTGAAAAGGATCATGGCTTCCACATCCCATCTTCTTCGGATAAAGCATCAAGTAGTTCTGCAACAAACAGAAACGCCTCATTATTGCAGAACCTTCGAGACGCTCCATTGTATATGGATGAAACTGATGTTGTGGGCTTTGAAGAGCCAAGAGACAAACTGATTGGTTGGCTGGTAGAGGAAAGAGCAGAGTGCACAGTTGTTTCAATTGTTGGAATGGGAGGACTGGGAAAAACCACTCTAGCCAAGAAAGTTTTTGACAACAAAAAGGTAGTTAAGCACTTTGATTGTCGTGTATGGATCACAGTGTCTCGACCATACAATATAGAAAAATTGTTAAGGGACATGTTGCTCGAGCTTTCCAAACAACAAGGGAGAGATCCTCCTCAGAGTCTCCATCAAATGGATCGAAAGCCATTAGTTGATGAAGTGAGAAACTACTTGCAAGGAAAAAGGTACGTTGTAGTGTTTGATGATGTATGGGATTCACATTTTTGGTATGATATTGAATTTGCTATGATTGATAACAAAAATGGTAGTAAGATATTAATCACAACAAGAAACAAGGATGTTGCAGATGCTTGTAAGAAATCTTCTCCTGTTGAAGTGCATAAACTTGAAGGTTTAAGTGAAGAAAAATCTTTAGAATTGTTCAATAAGAAGGCGTTCCATGACTTGAGCGGATACTGTCCAGAAAATCTTATAGATATATCTTCCAAAATTGTTAAAAAATGCAATGGATTACCACTTGCAATTGTAGTCATCGGTGGTATTTTAGCTTGCAAAGATAGGAATCCAATTGAATGGTCTAAGTTTAGTGAAAATATAAACGAAGATCAGTCAAAGGAATATTCCGTGATAAGAAAAATTTTAGGACTTAGTTACCATGATTTGCCTTGCAACCTCAAGTCATGTTTCTTGTATTTTGGATTATATCCTGAAGACTGTATGGTTCCTTCAAAGACATTGACTTTTCAATGGATTGCTGAAGGGTTTGTGAAAAAAGAAAGGGGAAGGACATTGGAAGAGATTGCGGAAGGATATTTAATAGAGTTGATCGATAGAAGTTTGGTGCAAGTAGATTGGATCACTATTGATGGAAGAGTAAACAGTTGCCGTGTTCATGATCTAGTGCATGCAATGATCCTTGATAAACATGAGGATTTAAGCTTTTGCAAGAGTATTACAGAGGACAAACAATTGCCTTCAACTGGAATGATTCGACGCCTATCAATAGCGCCAAGTTCTGATAATCTATTGGAAGGTATTGAAAGCTCGCATGTTCGATCACTGCTAGTTCTCGAACCAAAAACATTACTTAAATCCTTTGTAAGGACGATCCCTACAAAATATAGGCGGTTGAAGGTGCTTACGTTAAGCTCAGAACAACTTGAAATTCCTCATGATTTAGGAAGTTTGAACCACTTGAAATTTTTTGGGTTTAGGGTGATTGGCGAAACAAATTATGAACTTCCAAAATCCATTGGCATGCTTGTGAACCTAGAGACTTTGGATTTAAGAGAAACAGAGTTTAAAAATCATAATATGCCGAAGGAGATTTGCAAGCTTAGAAAGCTACGCCATTTTTTAGGCTATCATATGTCTTTGATTCAGTTGAAGGATGGTATTGGAGGCATGACATCCTTACAGACTCTAAATTCGGTTTATTTAGATGATGATGAAGATGAAAATGATAATAGAGTGGTTGAGATAATCGAAGAGCTAGGAAAGCTAAATCAGCTAAGGGAATTGGTTTTGAAAGGTGTTAGGAGTGAATATATGAGTGCTCTATCTTCCTCAATCAATAAGATGCAACAATTGGAGACACTACTGATTGCTGGAACCGATTCTGCTGACACATTCATTGATCTGGATTTGAATTCACCCCCACCTAAGCTTCAATGTGTCATACTCTACGGGAGTTTAAAGAAGTTTCCTGAGTGGATTCCAAAACTCACAAACCTTGTTGAGATGGCAGTGAGACTTACGAAGCAACAGAATGATGGAATGAAATTACTCCAAAGTATGCCAAACTTGTTGTCCCTCTATATCAAGGGTAGTGATGATTATGAAGACAAATTGGAAAGGTTACATTTTCAAGATGGGTGGTTTAAGAATTTGAAAGAACTACATCTTGAAGATTTCCATAACTTGAGTCACATCCTTATTGACGAAGGTGCATTGGGTTCTCTGAAAAAGCTCACTTTATTATCCATCCCCCAACTGATGACGTTACCAACTGGCATTCAACACTTACAAAAGCTTGAAGTTCTCTGTCTTTATTTTATGAGTGATGAACTTAAACAGAGCATTGCTCCAGATGAAGAAGGAAAAGAGCATTGGATCTTCAACCAAGTGCCCTTTGTAGAAATTCTCTAATTTGAGAGATAAAAGGCTAAGATACTAATTTGTCCCTTATTTTTAGAGGTGTCAAATGGGATGGCCCAACCCAACCACGTAAATGGGTTAGCCCGGCCCAACCAATTTGTAATAGGGCTATATATTCTAGAACTCCGTCCGATCTGTGTCAGTCATGGGCTAGCCCGGGCCGTTTTAGTTTCCTTTTTTTCATTTATCCACTCTTCTTTATGTATTTTTTTATATATTAGTTACTCACAACTATTTTTTTGTTAAAATATGACTGAATGCATATAGAAGTGTAAATAATTTTTATATCAACATTGTATATTAATTAAACTCTAGATTTATTTCATCAATTGAATCAAATTAATAATTTATAAATTTAGAATTTTAAAACTTTGAGCTAAATTTAACCATTCTTATTAAGTTTAGTAATTTAAATATCTTTTATTAATAAATTTAAAATTAGTTGGTAATTTTTTTTTGAAAAGTATAGTGTTTTTCAACAAAAATCAAATGAAAATATTGATAGTGGATCATCACATTACCCTGACCCATTTTTAACATCTCTACTTATTTCATCCTTGAATTTCTCAAACTCATCAGATGATGCAGCATTAGAAGGAACAAGATCTAATGCAACAGGTTGAAGGGCAGAAGCAACAATGATTAGATTCTTTGGTCTCAGAGGCATAAGAGAAGTATCTGGGTCCACTAGCGGAAACTCATAATCTTTAGGAATCTCATCAGGGATGCTTGTAAAGGAAGTGTCTCCTTGGATTATATTACTCCTGAGATCTTCCAAGTCCATCTAACAGAGAAGCTTAGTGAACCAGACTTACAAAGCTTCCTTGTTTGCTTCCACACACTATCTTCCTTGTTGGAACAAAATGTGTTTAACATTACCCTTTGAGTTTTGATGATAACAAGGTATTAAAAATTGTCAATTGGATATGCTAATATTTGTTCAAGTGTGTAGGACCATAGACAAAAATTTGAATGTCTTAAATCAAGTTGGGAGGGTGGTGGTTTGGATATGTTCGGGTTAAAATTCGTGAAGTTTAAAGGTAAAGGGATGTTTTGGCTAGAGTGTGAGGAGGCGCCAGCGCATAGTCCTTAAGAAGCTTGATCGGAGAGGTTGTAACTTTGCCTCTTATGGATAATGTTGTTAAATAATCATTCGGAAATTCTTTGCAATTCTTATTGAATGATCTGCTACATTCTCTTTGTCCATGAATTTTCTTGGTTGTTTCTGCACGTGGTCAGAACAAGACAAATTGTAATATTCAGAGTATGAAAGCGACATCCCATCAGAAAAAGGCAAACCAGGTCAGAGTCTCCCAAACTGCTGACATCATCTTCAAATGCTCCTTTCTATAGAGTCTGATTACATCATAAACTTCAAGATAAAGTGTCCTTTCTAATCAGAGCTTTGACTTTTGGGTTGATTTTTCTTCGGATCTCGTTTGAAGTCATTAATGCTTCTCTTTTGTATCAAATGATTTCCATTGCGTTCAGAGTCTAGTTGTGACCACATAAGGGGTAGCACTTGTGACATAGCATTTGGTGACATGGTGACATTGGTCAACCACAATGTTACAAGTGTACAAAAAAAAAACTTGTGAAAGAGAGAGAAGAAAGTGTTTAACCTATCAAATGGGTTTCTGAATCATTTTACTTAAAGTAAACTACACTCCCGTTCCCTCAAAGATGCTTGAATTACACTCCCCTCCTCTCTTATGTTAAATCATACACTCCCCTCCCTTGAAAATTAAAATTTATATTGTTCTCCCCTATAAGATGCTTGAATTACAACCCCCTCCCTTAATAAATAAACATGCACTACACTTTAATCTATTTTAACATAAATAAATATTTTTATGATATATACTAATTTTGAACCACAATTTAAGAAAAATAAATTCATTTCTTTATAATTGAAATGACAATGATAATTAAATTTAAATATTTTGCTATTCATTTTATAATTTAGGGCATAAAACCAACTTTTAAATAACCATAATAAATAAATATGCACTACACTTTAATCTATTTTAACATAAATAAATATTTTTATGATATATACTAATTTTGAACCACAATTTAAGAAAAATAAATTCATTTCTTTATAATTGAAATGGCAATGATAATTAAATTTAAATATTTTGCTATTCATTTTATAATTTAGAGCATAAGACCAACTTTTAAATAACCATAATTTATTGTCTTTAGTAATTTTTCACATATTTTAATTTTTTTTTTGGGTTAAAACTATATGTTAATGAAATTTTGAATAAAAAATAGAAAAAAGTATGTATTCAAATTTTGATTGCATTAAAATAGACTCGCAATACTATTTTTTTCCGAAGTGTTAGATTATTATTATTTTCCTAGATTATTAGAAAATGAAAAATATATATAATGAGGGAGTAAAGTGTAGATTTTAACATAAGAGGGGAGGAGAATGAAATTCATGTTTCTCTTAAGGGAGGGGAGTGAAAAAATATTTTCTAATATGTTTTGAATAAGAGAGGAGGAAAGTGTATATTTTAACATAAGAGGGGAGGGAAGTGTAATTCAAGCATCTTTGAGGGAAGGGGAGTGTAATTTACTCTTTCACTTATAAAGTGTTTAACCTTCACTTTTCTATCTTATTTGGGACATATAACTCACTTTCAAACAACAATACATGATCGATTGCATCACAAATAGCTAAGTTTTCATTATGAGTGTCGTTTCACTTGTAAAGTGTTTAACCTTCACTTTTCTATCTGATTTGAGACATATAACTCACACTTGCACACAACAATGTAGGATCGATTGCATCACAAATACAGGATCGATTGCATATTTAATCTCTTTTTATGTAAAAAAAAAAAAAAAAATTGTCGAGTCGACGATAATCTTTATTGAGACGATACACTTATCCCATTATTACTTTTATTGGTGTTGTGAACTTGTTAAATTTATCATCAATAAGCTGTTGGACTTTTTCCCTAATTAAGTTATTTATTTATTTATTTAAATAAATAAGTGGTAATTACCCACTAAGTGCACATAGTGGTAATTATCCATTAATCAGAAAATGGTCTTTATTCTTTCCCTTAAATTTAGTAACTGCCCATTATGAGTGAGTGGAGGAGCAATTTTGTTTTGCACGTTCAGTAACTTCTTGATGGCAAAAGTTATATAAAGGAGTGCAGTTCATTTGTTTTGGTTCCCTAAGCCTAACATCTCTATTCAGAAGACTTACACCATCAAAGTGAGATTGTGGAATGTTTAGAAGAGCCTCAACTTCTTCAAGCAGGAGCAATGGCTGGAGGTATGCCTTGATCCTTTAATTTAAGTTTCCGCTATTTAAGTAATTATTTCTTCTATGGTTTTATAGAAATAACTCACATAAGCATGATCTTGCTTTAAATGGGGTAACTCATTTTTTTATGAAACACTTTTTTAATTGTAAATCGCCAATATATATTAACTAAATCAAACCGGTTCAATAGATATTATAGAATGGTCATGGGGATTAAAAAAGTTTACTACCTGTCTTTTTCTTTTACTAATAAATAAAAAATGTCTTGGTAAAACATACATGAATAATATGATCATAACAATGACGGTAAGAGAAAGATAAGCCTGGTCTATTTAAAAAAGCAAAGTTTAATGTCAAGTCGTCAATATAAATTACTAGCTAGCTAAGTACAACTTGCTAAATATATATTAAAGAATGGATGGGGTTTAACAATGTTTTATCTTATAGTTTACGCTTGCAAAATTGAACAACACATTAATATCGTAGAGCCATTTGCAAATTCAATACTAAATTACTCCCACAAGAAAACTGACTTGAACTGCGCAGGGTGTTTTTCTTTTATTGAATATAAAAGAGTTTAAATTTTGCCACATCAATTAATGATTATGAAAACATGTGAGGTGTCATATTTATAAATTGACGTGACAACACATAATTGAATGCATGTGTAAAATAAATGTAACTAATAAAGTATACTAATTTTCTAAAAAAAAATAGTTAGTAGTTCCACAGCTAATTTCTAAAAAAATAAAATAACTAATTAAATCACATGATTAAGGGAACATCCAACATAATAAGGGGTAACTAGAAAATGGCTTAACATTAAGCATTATGAGAGAGCAAATTCTTGTAACAAACTCATTTCTCTTATTGAACAATGAAGTTACAACGAGCATTTATAGTAGTTAGTGTGGGAACATGATAACTAATCATGTATTCTAATGTAGAGGATTACATGAAAGAACTAGTTAGAAGCTAATACTTAGTAACTTGTAATACAAGAAAGCTTTTAAACTAAGTCTTAACGTTATCACTGTGTTGTTGAGCTGAACTATTTTCTTCATGCTGCAATAGCCCACAAGTTGGAGGGTGGTAGATATCAACCATCCCCAACTTGAATAAGAGGAGCAGGAATGGTTGAGGAAGCAAAGACTTGGTGAAAAAATCTACTAATTGATTCAAGTTTCAATTTGGGCACAACTAAAAAAGACAAGTTTGGTCTCTTTAAAAAATACATTGTAATGGTAGCGGAAGTTCATAATGATAGAATAGCATGGATGATGGAATGTAGTGGGAGGTATACTGTTTAGACTGGTTATAAACTGGCTATGATGGAGTTGTTACATACTGATCGGTTTCATGTTGAAGGAGAATGACATAGAATCTGGAAGGTGAACTCCCCTCATAAAGCACGTAATTTGTTATGGAGGATCTGTTGGGGGTGTGTTCCAACGCGTCTCCGACTTCAATCACGACATGTACAATGTGAGGTGCTATGTCCGTGGTGTGATACGGCTGTTGAGGATGACTAACATGCTTTTGTGGGCTGTACGGTGGCGCGTGAGAGTTGGTATTGGGTAGGGCTTTCGACTGCGCTGCAATCACGAGTTGGCACTGCAAGTAGTTTGGCAGATTTTATTTTTGACCTATGTTGTTCCGAAAATCGAGACACTGCTGGTCGGGTGGCTTTACTTTTGGCAAATTTGGGCTGCACGTAATGATGTCATTTGGAATGACGTTCATCACACTTCAACAAGCATTGGGAGGACATCACTAGATGCATGGCAGCAATGGCAGGAGGTTCATAAACAAACCTCATCATCGGTTGTGCAACACGGGCAGAATAGAGTGCAAGCTAACAACTCAGTTTGGGAGAAACAGCGTGAGACGTGGTTGAAGTGCAATGTGGATGCCGCGTTTCATGACCGTCAACATATTACATCTTTCACGTGTTGTGTTAGAGACTCACGTGGGCAATTCATTCAGGCTCAAACGAAATGGCAACGAGCAAATATGACTGTTTTGGAGGGGGAGGCGGTTGCCTTACTCGATGCCATTCACTTTGCTGTTGGGAACAGATGGGACCGGGTTGTCTTCGAGTCCGACTTAACTACTCTAGTGCAAGCGCTATCGTCTCCGGGCCATGGTGATTCAAATTTTATGCTATTGTTTCTAGTATTATTTTTCAGTTATCTTTACATTCCATCTTCGAGGTGAAGTTTGTTAGGAGACAAGCGAACATGGTTGCTCAAAGCTTAGCTAGGGCGGCCTGTTCTAGGGCTAGTCACCGTATTTTTTATTTTTATCCTTCTTGTATTGAACACTGGTTGATTAATGATAATAGTTAACTTTGTTTTGGTAAAAAAAAAAAAAAATACATTGTAAAGTCAACGATATCAATTAGCTGAATTTAGTTGCAATATATATAAAAATAATGGCCATGTGATTGGGAATTAAGAAACCTAAATTATTTAATCTTTCAAAAAAAAAAAAAAACCTAAATTATCTAATAAAAAATTTGATGGTAGTTGTACAGCTAACATTGACATGCATTGTTTAACTGCCACGGGTAGGTAATTAACACTAACAGCAAATTGAAGCATTACGACAAAATTTTGAATTAAAAGATGAATTTCGGATCACACTGTTGGACTTTATTATGCAATATAAGTTTTGAGAGATGCTATGTAGTACGCCAATTTTACAAACGAAAGACAAGGAATACTGATTTGGCATCTGTTTGGAAACTGTTGCGTCCAGGTTTGGCGGAATACATGCCAGGTTGGTGTATGGAATAGTTTGCTGAACGGCAAAGATATGTTCCACGTATTTCGTCGATTATCGTCTCGCACCATTTAGTGTTTCTCATAAGTTTTGAAGGACTAATAGCTTTTTCCATATATATCACTAATCTCACTCAAATTAAAACCAAAGATTCAACAAAATGTGTGACACTGCACTTTCCTGCGCTCGTGATCATTTGCTTCCACTCTTAAAGGAAGCAGCAGACATGATTAGGGGTGTCCCAATATAAATTGCAGAATTGAAAGAGGAACTAGAAAGAATTGAAAAAGTCATCAACAATGCAGATAGAGTGATTGATGTTGAATAAGACACGGAAACAAGTCAGGAAATCAAAGCAAAGATCAAACAGCTGACAGAAGCATCTTTTCACATAGAAGATGTCATTGATGATTATATACTCCATGAGGAACAACAATCTTCTGATCCAGGATGCGCTGCTGGTCTTGACTTGATCGAATAAGGCTTACAGAAAAAAAACATATTAGGCATATCATACTAGTCTATTTATATATAATATATCTTCCATTTGTTGTTGAATTTATCTTTATAAACTCCGACCTTCATATGATTTGGTTATGTAGTATCAGACATATTGGTGTGATAAGCCATTCATAAGGTTTGGCTATTTAGTAGCATGCTTGTCTTGTGCTTAACCTTTAGTAAAATTGTACCTGTTTAGTACTAAGCTATTCACTTTCTCTAGCTAGTTAAAATATATAGACATGGTCTTGATATTTCTATATGGGTAAAGTAACACCTTAAATCCTTAAAGCGATAATTTACGCAAACAATACAAATCAAGCAAAGGATATATATATCCTACTTATCCTATAAGTTCAACATGCATATTTAATTTTTCTCAAAACATCGCAGCGGAACAAAAATATAATCACATCAACAGCTAAATAAAACATCTCCAAGTATCCATGTCACAGAGAGGCAATGTTAAACTCATTTTGTTCCAACACCCCGTAGCAACAATAATATCACGAAACATCATTGGAAGAATTTTTTAACCCTTCAATATGCGCTACGCCAACACCCAAAATCTTACCATTAACAACTTCTAACCATCATTTTTTTTTCTTTGTGCCTTACTACAACGAGCATTCAAGTTTACTTTCTCAAGTTCCGCTTTTCTAAGACTAACCAGTTATGAATCCCCTCTTCCACTCTCAAGATGCATACTTTTTTCTCCCTCCCCCGTAACAATTTTTCTCCCTCTTAAGAGTTCCCCCCAATATCTTGCGACTTCTCCATCCTTCAAACAATCTCTTTACCTACACCATCAAACCTATCAAAGCGTGCTACATTGTCCCAAACCCGAAGATGACAGAAAAATAGTATTCAAAGTTTTGTTCAATTTTGCCATATCTCGTACCTCACTAAAACGTACGAAACCAAAATCCGACCTTTAGCATTTCTATTCTGGGAAACATAAAGATTAGAGAATATACAACAAACCTTAAAACCTTTTCTCAGCTCTACAGCCTGTAAATTTTATGGAATGTTGGTAAAGTATAAAGTAGCCATTGTTGATGGAAGTGATTGCCTTTCTATAAGATTACTTTTAAAACTAACGTATTAAATTTAAGTGTTAAATATATTTTTAGTTCCTATAAATTATAATTCTTTAGGTGTAATCCCTATAAAAATTTAATTTAACTTTTGTCACAATATTTTAATTTTTTACAAAGTAATGATTGTTTTTTTAGTCTTGTATTTAATCCATGTCAAAGTAAATTAAGAACTAAAATTATACAAAACTTTAGGAATTAAACTTAAAAATTGTGAATGATGTTGAGGCCAAAAACAAATTTAATCCTAAACTTAACCAATATGCAAAAAAAAAAAATCACAATAGTTTTTTTTTTTTTGCTACAAAAATCACAATAATTTTTTATTGCATGAAAGGTAAATTAAAGCAACATAAATGACAAAAGTTCATATATTTTGCTATACAAGTGGTTAATGTTATTTATATATGTTAAAGAGAGGTTTAATAATGTACATTTTTGTCATTTTTTTAACGAGTAAAAAAAGGTTATAAGATTGTAAAAATTGTACCAAACCCATCATCAATTAATTTTCTTCATTATTTTATAATGTAGTCTATTATATTGAAAACTTTATGTTCTTTTGTAAGGCATTAGTTTATACAATATCATATTTAATATTCAAGGTGAGCTACGGTGTCGGGACTCACAACCTTAGGAGCCTCAGTATATATTTTTTTAATATAACACCCAAAAGTGTGAGTATATATAATAAAATATAAAAAATCAATAGACATTTTGTAATAGTTTAGTGGTAATATAGAATGCATTTTGAGTATTTGGTCTTGATGTTCAATCACGAGCATTCGTGTGAATTTGAACCAAATTGTTAGGTTTGTAGACTCTAATTGGTCGCATTTTGTTAAAACAAGTGTTCTAGCAAGATGTTGGACAAGATATCTTGACATGTTGGTACGACATCGTAGTGTGCCTTATTTCGCCTTCTTGGAAGTTTTAGTTTGTGTGTGAGATCTCTGAAGATTCTATGAAGATTTTATTCACGTAACTTATGGTCCAAGAGCTGTGTGTTTCTAGAAGCTGCAGAGGTGGTTTAGCTTTGTCGTGTTTCTTAAGTGTGATGTTATTTAAGGAAACAATATATATTCTTCTAGAATATTGTGAAGACTGAATATATGATTTGGTCTGCTGATTGTTTAACCTGTGACAAAAAAGCTCATACTGCTTGATAGATAATTTAGGCAAGTGCACCAATTACTATTGAAGTAATAAAATAAGATTGTTCCCACAAGGATTGTGTTAACTTCAATAATTCAGTAGCGTTATTATTCAGAATGTGTAAAAGTTATTTTATTTTGCCCTAGGTAGTTGATTGGTTTTTTTTTTTTTTTTGCATAAAAGTAATTTGACAAAAAATAAATATTGGTTTTAGAGAATAAGAGAGATATGAGATCAGGTCTTTTGAATCATCTATGTTCCCCTAATTGGTATACTGCACCTATTCTTATGAATGATTTTCTAGTTCCACAATAGTTAACAAAATAGCCCTAATCAATCCCTTGACTTAGGACCCTCTTCTCAAACTACAGCCCCTAATTCCTTAGGTGGTCTAATAATCTTTGAAGGTTTTACGAACGTTAACTTATTATCACAAATAAACGATTATCCATTCCTAGACTAACCATATTTATTTGAACAATTCAATTAGGTTTAAGTAGAAAGCTATGGTTAGTAGTCATTCATTCTCACTAAATCATGTTTATATTTGATCAGGATATAAAAAGCATTAAGAACAATTGAATTGAATAAAAATTAGATTGTCGTTCAGAATAAATAAAGTTTCACAGCAACATGGTTCAATTAGGGTTACAAAGAATCATCTCAGACCTAATCTCTAAGAGATTTAGCTACTCATAATCGAGTTTAGAAATAGAATAAATAATAATGGAATCAAAACATACATGAATTGATAGAAGGTTGAAGAAATCGCCCTCCTAGCCGTTTGATAGATATCTGGCAAGTGTACCAAAAACTATCGAAGTAGTAAAAAATATCGATCCACAAGGACTGTGTTAATTTCAATTCTAGCAAGAGCGTTATACGTTAGGATGTGTAAAGTTTGTATTTGAGTGCCCTTGGGCAATAAAAGTTTGTTTTAATCAGATTTGATAAAAGTAGAGAAAGTTCGAAAGAAAATTATATTGAGATGAATGGCTAATCCGGTGAATCCGCTATTGCTCTTATATGAAAATTCTACCTCTCTTTATTCACAATTACTACTCAGTTTTTACGATAAATTAACTAAGTGGTTTTGATCAATCTCTTGACTCAAAACCCTTTCCTAAGTTATAACCCTATTAATCTCTTAACTTGATTGAATAACCGCAGAAGCAATATTGGAACGTTAATTCATGTATCATAACCCTCAATTTCCTATCTCTAGGCTCCTAGTGTTGAGTTAAACAAAATTACTATTTCAGGATTAAAAGCTAGGGCTAGTAGTCATTTAATTCCTAATATCAATTCATGTGATTGCAAGAAGCTAGGGCTAGTAGTCATACAAAACAATAACATGAAAAGCAATAAACACAAGTAATTCTGAATAAAAACTGAATAGCATTGATCATAGAGAGAGTTCAACTACAAAATCATATATTACAATAGTTTCATCATGGCTTAACCAAACTAAAGGTTTAGCTACTCATAGCTAAACAATCATAAGAAATAACAAGAGAAAACATACATAAATCTAACCAACGGGGCGTTGGTATGAGATTCAGGGCTTGTTCCTTGGTCTCCTGCCGTCCTTAGTGCTCAAAATCGCAATAATAATCAGTACCATAACCCTTGCTAGCATTTGGATATTTATAGAAAGAAATTAGGGTTTCAGAAAAAGCCCATCATCGTGCCACGTTTCAGGACCATCGTGGCACGATGCCTTCATTAATCTGACGTGGAAGCAAGTTCATCAACCAATCGTGGCACGTTGCGTTTTCCTTCGTGCCACGAAAATTCCAGAATGTCACCATGAACTGCACATCGTTCCAACGTGCCACGACCAGTTACCAACGTGGCGCGTTTGCTTATACTTGGGCAATATTTTCCTATTTTCTCAAAGTTTCTTCTCTTGAACTCTTGTTCCTATTTTGATTTGATTTCACCATGAATTCATTGCAGTTGACTCTCTAAATGCTATAATAAAGACCTAAATATGACTAAAAAACTAATGTTGATGCACTGTCATCACCGTTTTTAGGTATCAAGATTGCACTTTGCTCTTCTCAATTCGTCCCCCTTGTTTTTAGAATAGTCTTCAACTTAAATAGGCTCAGAAATTCGCCCAAATCGTTTCAGGCTTTAAGTAAATCGTGACACGTTTTGCCTTGTGTAACAAACCACCCAAATTAGGGTTTATGAAATCGTGTCACGTTTTTTCCATCGTGACACGTTTTGCAAATGTCAAATCAAACTTCTTTTGGCTTGTTGAAATCTTGCCACGTTTATACCAAATCGTGACACGTTTTTGGCTTTGCTTCAGATCTTCAATTTTCCTGTTTTTCACACTTAATCATGCTCAAAATAGTTGTGAACTCCAAGATTCTTCAAAAAATTACATTAAAAATTACGTAATGATGAGATGTCATCACTGCTGAATGACTATATAAGGAAGACCGGAACCCTAATTTTATTCACCAGTTCAATATTATTAAATTAAGCCTTTTAGGGTTTCGTTGTTAAGCCCTGTGCTTTAATTTGTATACTTCTCTGGGTGCTGCAACTGATTATCAACACACATAGATGGTTTGTTTTAGTTGAGTTGTATTGGATCACAGCCGTCATTTAAGAATGGTTTTGAGTCCTTGTTATTTGTGAGTCACTCTTTATCATGTTGATGCTTGAGCTAGACTGTAGTTGAGTTGTAAACTATGAATCACTCGTAAGCTTGTAAGCAATAGTGGATTATGTTGTCTAGGGGTGTGTCTCCATTTCTGTTATAACCGTTGAGTCAATCACTGGGATTGTGGTTGAGAGGAAGTGTGAGGGATGTCTCATATCTAGGAGTGTCTTAGATTGAAATACCATGGGTAGTGATTAAGTGAAAAAGCGGTGAACTGGGATTGTTCGTGTGTTAACTTTGAATTAATACTATTACAGTGGATTTCCTTCCTGGCTTGGTAGCCCCCAGACGTAGGTGACGTTGCACCAAACTGGGTTAACAAATACCTTGTGTTCTTCCTTCCCTGCACTTTACTTTATTACTATGGTTAATTGTGTTAACGTATTTGTTGTTACGTTGTCCTGACAATGCATTTGACATTCTTAATGTCCTGACATCGTATACGATATATGTCCCCTACGTGCCAGGATTTCACAAATATAAGTCTCAATTATATGCACAACTACTAGACCATTATAATTTAACATGCCTTTCAAAGTTATCTATGATTGTAGAAAACTACATATCTTGAATTTTTTGTCTTCTATTTCCATTAACAACACAAATTAAATCCGTTACATAATTAGGATTTTTTTTTCCTATTGTTTTCTGTTTAATCATGCATGCTAGTACTAATTTGCTACTATTTTTTTTTTTTTCAATATTAGTACTACTTTGTCATTATTTAGATAACAAAGACAATTTTTTTAAGCAACAACAACCAATATACTTAAGATCCATTTTGCACTAAAAAAAGTGATGATTCTTTTTAAGTTTTTGAAGTTTCTTTTTATTATGAACCCAATTTTTAATATTAAAACAATTAGTGGTTATAGTGAAGTTCAACACAAGTTAGTTAGTTCCTCCCATACAAACTTACTTTTACTTGATAAGAATGATTAATCTTGTTTTTCCATAGGGGAAAATTTTTAGTATTTGAACATGGCCTCCGATTTTTATCGAAACGGCCCTGGTCCTGGCCTCCGATTTTATCGAAACGGCCCTGGTCCTAGGAGTCAATGGAGTTCCTTCTGAGGCTTTTATACCAGGTCATGGCACCTCGATATTGAGTGGTTACGAACAACTTACATTTAATTGATCCGCAGACGTTCTTGTAGTTTAGGACCACTTTGATGTTCTCAATGTGTTTGTCTAGGTCGATGGTCCCATCGTACGTGTCCATTTGGGGAGGCTTCTCTAATTTGACAAGTGAAAGGGTCGTACGCTGCATGGTCGTCTTCGAAATAATACCAGGACCGCAAGTGTCTGGTATGCCTTGATGAATGCGGGCACCTTCTAATCAGAGAATGCTTGATTTTCTATATGGTACGGCTAAAAAAAGACAAGTTTGGTCTCTTTAAAAAATACATTGTAAAGTCAACGATATCAATTACCTAAATCCAACTTGCAATATGCATGAAATAATGGCCATGTGATAGGGAATTAAGAAACCTAAATTATTTACTCGCACAAGAAAACAAATCTGAAGAGAGCTAACATCATTTTTTTATGAATAATAAATTTGTTGGTAGTTGTACAGCTAACATTGACATGCATTGTTTAACTGCCACTGTTAGTTAATTAACACTAACAGCAAGTTGAAGCACATGATTGACAGCTTCCTCTTGTACGACAAAACTTAAAAATAGAAAATGAACTTCCGATCACACTGCTGTAGCACTACACTTCATCTTGGACTTTTATGCTATATAAGTTTTGAAGGACTAATAGCTTTTACCATAACATTCATCTCACTCACAATACTAGCAAATTAAAATCAAAGATATATACAACAAAAGTGTTTCATAAAATGTGTGACACTGCACTTTCCTTCGCTCGTGATAAATTGCTTCCACTAGCCCGTGATCATTTGCTTCCCCTCATAAAGGAAGCAGCCAACATGATTAGAGGTGTCCCAAAAGAAATTGCAGAATTGCAAAATGTACTAGAAAACATTGAAGTTTTCATCAATCAAGCAGATAGATTGGCTGATGCTGAAGAAGACATGGAAACAAGTCACGAAATCAAAGCAAAGATCAAGCAGCTGGTAGAAGCTTCTTTTCACATAGAAGATGTCATTGATGATTATATCTTCATTGAGGAACAACATGCTCCTGATCCTGGATGTGCCGCCGGTGCTACAAACTGTGTCAAAATTATGGCTCTCCGTCTTCAAATAGCTTACAAGATTCAGGACATCAAATCCCGAATTAAAGAAATAAAAGATACAGGCACTGAAAAAGATCATGACTTTCAACTTCAATCTTCATTGGAAAATGGATCAAGCAGTTCTGCAACAAACAAAAATGCCTCATTATTGCAGAACCTTCGAAGCGCTCCATTTTATATGGATGAAGCTGAAATTGTGGGCTTTGACGAGCCAAGAGACAAATTGATTAATTTGTTGGTAGATGGAAGAGCAGAGCGCACAGTTGTCTCCATTGTTGGAATGGGAGGACTGGGAAAAACCACTCTAGCCAAGAAAGTTTTTGACAACCAAAAGGTAGTTAAGCACTTTGATTTTCATGTATGGATCACAGTGTCTCAACCATACAATATAGAAAAATTGTTGAGGGACATTTTGCTTGAGATTTACAAACAACAAGGGAAAGATCCTCCTCAGAGTCTCCATCAAATGGATCGAAAGCCGTTAGTTGATGAAGTGAGAAACTACTTGCAAGGAAAAAGGTACGTTGTAGTGTTTGATGATGTATGGGATTCACAATTTTGGATTGATATTGAATTTGCTATGATTGACAACAAAAATGGTTGTAAGATATTAATCACAACAAGAAACAAGGATGTTGCAGATGCTTGTAAGAAATCTTTTGGTCAAGTGCATGAGATGGAACGTTTATCTGAAAAACAATCTTTGGAATTGTTTAAAAAGAAGGCGTTCCATGACTTGGACGGATTTTGTCCAGAAAATCTTTTTGATATATCTTCCAAAATTGTTGAAAAATGTAAAGGATTACCTCTAGTAACTGTAGTCACCGGCGATATTTTATCTCGCAAAGATAGAAATCCAATTGAATGGTCTAAGTTTAGTGAAAATATAAATGCAGAGATAGATGAATATTCCATAATAAGAAAAATTTTAGGATTTAGTTACCATGATTTGCCTTACTACCTCAAGTCATGTTTCTTGTATTTTGGATTATATCCTGAAGACTATAAAGTTCATTCAAAGACATTGACTCGACAATGGATTGCTGAAGGGTTCGTGAAAGAAGAGAGGGGAAGGACATTGGAAGAGGTTGCAGAAGGATATTTAAAAGAGTTAACCCATAGAAGTTTGGTGCAAGTAGATTCAATCAGTATTGATGGAAGAGTAAAAACTTGTCGTGTTCATGATCTAGTGCATGCAATGATCCTTGAAAAATATGAGGAGTTATGTTTTTGCAAGAATATTGCTGAGGACAATCAATTGTCTTTAACTAGAGTGACTCGACGCCTATCAATGGCAAGCAGTTCTGATAATCTAATGGAAGGTATTGAAAGCTCACATGTTCGATCATTGCTTTTTTTCGAACCTCAAAGATCACTTGAATCCTTTGTAAAGACGATCGCTACAAAATATAGGCGGTTGAAGGTGCTTGCTTTAACACATACTGAAGTTCCTAATGATTTGGGAAGTTTGAACTACCTGAAATATTTTTGGTTCAGGGGGATTGGAGAAAGAAATTCTGAACTTCCAAAATCCATTGGCATGCTCGTGAACCTAGAGACTTTGGATTTAAGATATACAACATTTGAAAGTAATATGCCAAAGGAGATTTGCAAGCTAAGAAAGCTACGCCATTTTTTAGGCTATGAAATGTCTTTGATTGAGTTGAAGGATGGTATTGGAGGCATGACATCCCTCCAAACTCTAAATTCGGTTTATTTAGATGATGGTGAAGATGAAAATGATAATAGAGTGGTAGAGCTAATCGAAGAGCTAGGAAAGCTGAAACAGCTAAGGGACTTGAGCTTGGACGGTGTTAGGAGTAAATACATGAGTGTTATATCTTCCTCAATTAATAAGATGCAACAACTAGAGAAACTACATATTAGTGGAGTCGAATTTGACATATTCATTGATCTGGATTTGAATTCACCCCCTCCTAGGCTTCAATGTCTTAAACTTAATGGAAGGTTAAAGATATTGCCTGAGTGGATTTCAAAACTCCAAAATCTTGTTAAGCTGAAAGTCAATCTTCCGAAACCAGGGAATGATGCAATGAAATTACTCCAAAGTATGCCAAACTTGTTGTCCCTTCATATCTTCGGCGGTGGTCGCCATTATGAAGACAAATTAGAAAGTTTACATTTTCAACATGGGGAGTTTAAGAATTTGAAGGAACTATATCTTGAAGATTTTTGTGACTTGAGTCACATCCTTATTGACGAAGGTGCATTGGGTTCTCTCAAAAAGCTCACTTTATTAGGCATCCCCCAACTGATGACGTTCCCAACCGGCATTCAACACTTACACAAGCTTCAAGTTCTCGGTCTTTTTTATATGAGTGATGAACTTAAACAGAGCATTGCTCCTGATGAAGGAAAACAGCATTGGATCTTCAAGCAAGTGCCCTCTGTATATACTGTGGGATAAAAGGTACGCTTTCGCTTCCCTACAATTTGAAGGAAAAAAAAAGTTGTAGTAATATTTATTGTCTAGTCATCAAAAAAAAATAATTTCTCGACATCTTGCCAAAAAAAAAAAAACACAAATTCTCGACTTTTGCCTCCTGTTATTTTTCTTTTGAATAACTTTGTATTTATTTATTCTAAATTTTACATATAACTTTTTCCAATCCTTATATTAAGCGTTTTAATTAATGGCATCCTTACATTCAATTGTATAATCATTGCATGATTGTGTTTTATATTAATAATTTGGTGTGAACTGCAGGTGATGGCCATCAGTGCATTTGAGATTCACATTTTTCAAGTGGACTATTATATATATCAGCTAGCATTGCTTCTTTCTGTTCCTGATTTGGCACTTCCCTTCCTCAATAAAAAATAATGTGTTAAGAGTCCCACATCGGTTAGGAGTTGGCCTGACAATTTGTTTATAAGTGGGGGCAATCCTCACCTCACAAGCCGGTTTTGTGGGGTTGTGTTAGGCCCAACCACGATTTCTAATATGGTATCAGAGCCTCTTCACGATTATGGGCCGCCTGTTGTCAGGTTTCCGTTATCGGGCCACCCGTCATTTATGTTCACGCTTCAGATGTGTAATCCTGAGCGTGAGGGGGTGTGTTAAGAGTCCCACATCGGTTAGGAGTTGGCCTGACAATTTGTTTATAAGTGGGGGCAATCCTCACCTCACAAGCCGGTTTTGTGGGGTTGTGTTAGGCCCAACCACGATTTCTAATCTCACCTCACAAGCCGGTTTTGTGGGGTTGTGTTAGGCCCAACCACGATTTCTAATATAATGTGTTATATGTGTCAGTTTATTCAAGAAAATTGAGTTGTTTAATTGTTACATGTATAATATATGTTGTGAGATCTTCTGTTTGATGATTGTAAGAAATTAATATGTTGTTAGCTTTGCTTCCTCTAGAGGTTTGGTTGTTGTTTGTATTGAGTTAGAGTACTCTTTCTACTCTTTTCTATCTCTTTCTACTCTTTTCTATATACGATAACTGCCATTTAAAAAGTATCCATTATTATTAGGCTAAAGTGCACTTTTCACCCCTTAAGTTTTAAAAAGTTGCGATTTTGGCCCCCTATGAAAAAAATAGACAAAAGTGACCCCTTATGTTTAGGGAAATATGCTCTTTTGACGCCTAAGCCATAGTTTTAAAAACCGGACCGGCAATCGACTCGGCAAGGGTACTGGGTCACTGGGTCAATGGTCGAACCACTGAGTCATTGGTCGAACCGCATGACAGAATCGGATTGAACCGGTGATTCGGTTATATGACTCGGTATTTATAAAAAAGATTCTTTATATTGAATTAGACTGAACTGAGTGACTTTGATCTAAAAAAATTATATATTTTTTACACTAAACAGAAGCACATTTTAATAATATAAATAGAAACATCTTGATAAAAAGAAAAAATAGAAACATCTTGATAGACGCCCCTTTGAATTCAACTGCATATATATATTTTTTTAAGATATAATACATATTCAAATAAATATTAAAAAAACATTTCACTTTACATCTAAAACAAAAATAAAAACTAAGTGTGATAGTTGTAATCAAATAAAATGTTTATGAACTTTTTTTTACAAGTAAAATGCTTATGAAATTATGTTGTATTTTATAATTGGTTTTTTATTCAAGTATATAGTTCATTTTAATGACAAATTATATTTAAGGTCACAATTTAATAAGATATGTTTGCGATATATAAGTTATTATATACAAGTTATAATATATATAATATATAGTGATGCAGGCGTTTATATTGTTTTCCTATTTGAAGATGTTTTTAATATATATAAGTATGTAGAAGCATTTATTTTTATAAGATATTATATGTGGTGCAATGGTAAAGCGTAAAGCGTACAGTACACACAGAGCAGATCAGTGGTTACGGGTTCAACACCCATCCCCCATCCATGCCATTTTTACTAAAATTATTTAATTAAATATTTAATTAAATTCTACTTTAGTATCAAACCGGTCCGGTTCATCAAAACTGCCGGTTCATCGGTTTTCAGCGAGTTTGACCGAGTCACACCGGTTCACGTCGGTTCACCGGTTTTTAGCGAGTTTGACCGAGTCACACCGGTTCACGTCGGTTCGAAAGCATGACAAAGGGTACTTCCGCTATTTTGTTTATTTTGTTTATTACAGGAGTATGATATGCTTGATGTTGGAGAAACAATACTATTTTTGAGGATCAACACAAGCGTATTCAAAATGTGATCCGAAAGATTTATAAATTTGTGCTCAACAATATATTTTTTGTGTCTGCTAATTGTATTGGTGTATGGAATTTTATTTGTTTATGGGGTATGTTCATTGAACTATGGAATGTGTAAGATATTTAGAGGATTTTCTGTACTCGAATTTGGAACGAGTTATATAACTACTTCTAAACTTGATTTATAGAGCTGGAAATCTGGTATATATTGGTTTTATAAATTTATGTACAATAGAAGCCTTAAACAAATATATACCAGATTTATAAGTGAATAATTAATAGCCTTCTAAACTTCATTGAATATATATATCATTGAGCACAAATTTATAAATCTTCATGCATAATAGCAGCAAATAGAAGAAACCTTAAACAACAACAAAAATCACAAAATGCAAACTTTTACAGAGGAAGTAGAAGATAGAAATCAAATAAAAATGATGAGATAAATCAACAAAGAAAAACTTGTACAGATGAAAAAAAGCACTTGAACAACAACAAATTAGAAGAAAAATATCCTACATCATAAGCAATTTTTATGCTTTGGGTAAAAATAAAAATACACTTGCTAAGCTGTGACGAATGCAAAAAGAAATAGTGAGCTGGAACAGAAGAGGACAGAAGTTGTTATTGAGAATGGACAGATGGCAATTAATCCGGGTGACAAGGAGAAGCGAGTGAGTAAGAGGGTCAAGTTCCCTAACAGATTATTGAAGGATTTCACACTTAAATAGAGGGGAGAAATAGGGTAGTGGCAGGCAATGATTGGTTATTCTACTTTTCTCTCTCAGTATTCTCTTCTGTCCTAATTGCCTCATCACATAAGCTCAAATATTCCATTGTATTTTCTTTTTGTTATTACCTAAAGAACTCTTATTGTACTGTTACAAAGAAGCATTCATCAATCAATTGAGCTTTAATCCATTTATTTGTTGTTACTGTTACATTGCAAATTTATTACCATAACATTTGGTGCTTTCATTTTGAACTACTATGGCAGAAAACACTCGTTTGAAGGAGGTTCAATCAGATCTGAAGAATGTCCAAGCCGATTTGCACAATGTCCAAACTGATTTACGACGTGTGTTGGATATAATGGAACGTCGTCATGCTGATTATGTTCAAAACAGAGCTTCGGATCTGGAACGCCTCGCTCGCTTGGAAACCGGGTTTTCCACCTTACAGTCATCGTTCTCCGCTTCTCAACAACAACAACTTGCACCGCCGCCGCCGCCGTTTCAAGTAAGGAACGTGAAGCTCGATTTCCCCCGTTTTGATGGAACTGATGTGTTGCAATGGATATTTAAGGCAGAGCAGTTTTTCAATTATTACACCACGCCGGACGATCAACGTTTGACCATCGCCTCCATTCATTTGGACAAAGCCGTTGTTCCTTGGTACCAGATGTTGGTCCGCGACGCACCGTTTCACTCATCGGTCGCTTTTACGCGTGCTTTAGAGTTGGAATTTGGGTTATCACCATATGAGTGCCCTCGTTCCACCTTATTCAAGCTCACTCAGACACAATCAGTAAAAGAGTACTATGTTGAATTCACCTCCTTGGCTAACCGTGTCCATGGAGTCAGTGTTGAGGCTCTACTGGATTGTTTTATCAGTGGACTTAAAATTGATATTCGTAGAGATGTTTTGGCCCAGAGCCTGTTGGAACAAAATGTGTTTAACAATGAACCTCAAAGAGTTTTGATGATAACAAGGTATTAAAAATTGTAAATTGGACTAGCTAATATTTGTTCAAGTGTACAGGACCACAGTTAAAAAGTTACTTCATTAATTGGTTCTGAATGAGCAAATAAAGAGCAAAAGAAAATGAAGCTTAGACGATTCTGAAGGCAATACGCTCCTGAAAGTGGAAAGCGCTCCTGAAGTCAAGCTGCTCCTGAAGAAAGTAAAACGCGCTCCTGAAGAAATAGTGCTCCTGAAGACAAGAGGTCCAGAAGCCACATTATCAGAAGCTGCATCATCAGAAGCTGAAGAAGCTGCATCATCAGAAGCTGCATCATCAGAAGCTGCCTCATCAGAAGTCATTTCACCAGAAGCTGAAGATCAACTGGATTTGCAGAAGATTCAAAGATTTAAGAATCTACACTGCAAAAGCTGTCTATTGGACTCGAAAACACAGCAGAAAATTAGTGGAACTTTGCAACGGTCATTTCAAAGGTGTTTGAAGGCATGTGCTTGCAATTTGGACGAAAGCGTTGACATTGTACTATTGTACGAACTGTACAACCACCTTCTCCACTACTCTGTTTTGTGTCCACGCTACAAGACAAGAAAACAGCTTCAGAATACGGCTTCGCCTGCATAGATGTTCCTTTGGATAAGGAATGGATTTCAAATTTGTTCTTCATAGGACAACAACCAAATCAGGCAAAATATCATTGGTGAAAGATCAAGCTTCAACAACGACTCTTTGGTGTGCTGGCAATTTCACAACGTCTCTTTCACACCTCTATATAAAGGAGTGAAGACTTAGAGTTTTGGTAATGCAAGAACGCTGAACGAAAGACTCACAACATTTTTACAAGTGCCAAACCTCTGCTGAAATTGTTCTGCATTCACTTAGAATTTATGTGTCTCAAAGTCATATCTTAGAAATTCTTAAGTCCGTTGAGTCTGTATCTGATTTATATTGTGAGCACCTCTGATTGTATATCAAATGTTCAACCTTAAACAATTTTCTGTGTAATTTTGTTTAGTTAGGAAGTCTCTTGCAGTTGTGCTTGAGCAGGAAGTCTCTTGATTGTGTTCTTGAGCAAAGGAAGTCTCTAGCTTGTGTGCTTGAGCAAAGGAAGTCTCTTGCTTGTGTGCTTGAGCATTTGTAATCAGATATTACTCTTAGTGAAATCTCCTTGGAAGTGCAAGGGGGACTGGACTACTTCCGGATTGTGGAAGGAACCAGTATAATTGCTTTGTGTCGTTCTTCTTCTCTCTCTCTGTTTTATTCCGCTGCATTTAGATTCTGACCATCACTTCAGAAGCTGTCTCACTTAGCTTCTGATCAGTGTGTTCAGTTTTTAGGAGAAACGAAGAATTTTTCAAAACACAATTCAACCCCCCTTCTTGTGTTTTTCTCACCTTCAATTGGTATCTAGAGCCTTGGTCTGTTGTGTAACACTTAACCGTGCAACAGTCAAAGATCTGAGAAAAACATGTCTACTCCTCCTCCTACTGGTTCTAGTGATACTATCTATAAAAATGTCTCACATGATTATAGTGATAGTAAGAAATCTAGTGTTGGGAAGATTCCAAAATTCAATGGAGATGCTGAAGAATTCTCTTGGTGGAAGACCAACTTTTACAGTTACATCATGAGCCTAGATGAAGAATTATGGGATATTCTGGAAGATGGTGTTGGTGATTTAGTCCTTGATGAAGAAGGAGCTGCTGTGGATAGAAAGAAACGTACTCCAGAACTGAGGAAACTCTACAAGAAGCATCATATTATCAGAGGAGCCCTTGTCATTGCCATACCCAAAGCAGAATACATGAAGATGAGTGACAAATCCACTGCTAAAGCTATGTTTGCTTCTCTCTGTTCAAATTATGAAGGGAGCAAGAAGGTCAAAGAAGTAAAGGCTCTCCTGCTTGTACATCAGTATGAGTTATTCAAGATGAAGGATGATGAAACTATTGAGGAGATGTACTCAAGGTTTCAAACCTTAGTTTCTGGGCTACAGATTCTAAAGAAGAGCTATGTTGCTTTTGATCATGTAAGCAAGATACTCAGAAGCTTACCTGCCAGATGGAGACCAAAGGTGACTGCCATTGAGAAAGCTAAAGATTTAAACACTTTAAGTGTCGAAGATCTTGTTAGTTCTCTCAAAGTTCATGAGTTAAGTCTTAATGAACATGAGTCTACTAAGAAGAGTAAATCAATAGCTCTTTCATCCAAAGGCAAGTCATCAAAATCTCTCAAAGTGGTTGAATCTGAAGAGGAAGAACAGTCAAGTTCATATTCTGAACCAGATGCTGCTGAAATGGCCATGCTCTCAAACAGACTTCAATATCTGGCCAAGAAGAACAGAAAGTTTCTCGCCAGAAGGGGTAACTCCAGAAGCTCAAGGAAAGAAGATCAGAAGGGATGCTTCAACTGTAAGAAGCCGGGACACTTCATTGCTGAATGCCCTGATCTTCAAAGAGAAAAGTCAAAGGACAAGTCAAAGAGGTCTACATTCAAACCAAGCAAATTCAAGAAGCAGATTAAGCAGAGTTTAATGGCAACCTGGGATGATTTGGGTAGTGAATCTGGATCTGATAAAGAGGAAGCTGATGAAGATGCAAAGGTAGTTGTTGGGTTAGTAGCAACAACAACTTCAGAAGCTGGATCAGATTCAGACTCAGAAGATGAAAACGAGGTATATTCCAAAATTCCCAGAGATGAACTTGTTGAGTCACTTAAAGAACTTCTTACGCACTTTGAAGTAAGAACCAATGAGTTGAAGGATTTAAAAGAAAAATATGCTGATTTGGTACAACAGCAAAAATCAACTCTATTGGATCTGAAAGCTTCTGAACAAGGACTTAGGGGCTTTGACTTCATGTGTAAAACATATGAAGATCAGCTCAGGTTCTTATGTCAGAAGCTACAAGAAAAGTGTAATGAAAAACCTTTAAGTAACCACGAAATTGCTCTTGAAGATTTTATTATATCTGGCATTGACAGAAGCAGAGTAGCTTCTATGATTTATAGCATTTACAAGAACAATGGCAGAGGAATTGGTTTTCCAGAAGTGAAACTTGAGAAAACCAATCTAAAATCTTGTTGTGAATGCATCAAGGAAGGTCTGAAAACCTTCTTTGTACCAGAAGGGGCTGAGTTGGAAACTTTTGTTCAATCAAAACCTGAAGCTTCTAGTTCCAAGGCTAAGATTACTTCAAAGCCAAAGAACTCTAAGTCAAAGGCTATGATCAAATCTGATTCCAAGACTTCAAAGGTTATGATCCTGAAAAGATCAGAACCTATTCCTCAGAGTCTGGTGAAACCAAAATCTGGGGTTCTGAAGTCTATGTTTCAGAAGAAGACAGTTACTGCTTCTGAAGTACCAAAACTGAAGGTGATGGTTAATCAGAAGCAACCCAACTCACAGCACAAGGTACAAGAAGTGAAGAGTAAAGCCTTAAGTACTAACCTTCCAGGACCCATAGAACAATGGGTACCTAAATCTAAAAATGTCTATGATGCAGGTATGTCTAAGAGCAGTGCCAAAGCAAAGATCATGGTACCTAGACAGCGGTTGCTCAAGACACATGACAGGAGACAAGTCCATGTTTCTCAGCCTAACAATGAAAGAGGGAGGAAATGTGAAATTTGGAGGCAACCAGTCAGGCAAGATCATAGGTACAGGAACTATTGGTAATTCCTCTACCTCAATTAATAATGTATGGTTGGTAGATGGTCTTGAACATAACCTTTTAAGCATTAGTCAATTTTGTGATAATGGTTATGATGTGCTTTTTGAAAAACCCAACTGTACAGTAATCAACAAGGAAGACAAATCCATTGTGTTCAAAGGAAAGAGAGTTGACAATGTCTATAAAATCAATTTTTCTGAACTGGCTGATCAGAAGGTAATTTGCCTACTATCAGTGAATGATAAGAAATGGATGTGGCACAGAAGGTTGGGACATGCTAACTGGAGGTTAATCTCTAAGCTTAGTAAGTTACAACTTGTGAAAGGGCTACCAGACATTGACTATCATTCAGATGCACTCTGTGGTGCATGCCAGAGAGGGAAGATAGTGAAATCATCTTTTAAAACCAAAGACATTGTGTCAACCTCAAGACCTTTAGAATTACTCCATATTGATTTATTTGGACCAGTGAGTACTGCATCCTTATATGGAAGTAAATATGGATTAGTCATTGTTGATGATTACAGCAGATGGACTTGGGTGAAATTCCTGAAAAGTAAGGATCATGCATATGAGGTATTCAGTAACTTCTGCACACAAATTCAAACTGAAAAAGAGTCAAAAATTTTGAAAATCAGAAGTGATCATGGTGGAGAATTTGAAAATGAGCCATTTGAAGCTTTTTGTGAAAAACATGGAATCATCCATGAATTCTCTTCTCCTAGAACTCCGCAACAAAATGGGGTTGTAGAGAGAAAGAATAGAACTTTACAAGAAATGGCCAGAACCATGATCCATGAAAACAATTTGGCTAAACATTTTTGGGCAGAAGCAGTGAATACAGCATGTTATGTTCAAAACAGGATCTATATTAGACCTATTTTGGAGAAAACTGCATATGAACTCTTGAAAGGAAGAAAACCCAATATCTCTTACTTTCATCAATTTGGATGTACATGTTACATTCTGAACAACAAGCTCTACCTAAAGAAATTTGATGCCAAGGCCCAAAGAGGAATCTTCTTAGGTTACTCTGAAAGGTCAAAGGCATACATAGTGTATAATTCAGAGACACTCTGTGTTGAAGAATCTATGCACATTAGATTTGATGACAAAGAGCTTGAAGATAAAACTTCAAAGCAAGGTGAAAGTTTTGCAGAGATACAGGTTCCTGAAGTTACTCCAGAACCTGATCAGATAGCTGAATCTGAAGATAGTCCAGAAGCTGAACCCACATCAGAAGCGCAAGATGAAGCTGCTTCTGATGAAGCACAAGATGGCTCACATCAAGCAGATCCTCCTAGAAACACATTCAAACACAAGTCTTCACATCCTGAGGAGCTAATCATTGGAAACAAAGATAGTCTTAGAAGAACAAGATCACATTTCAGACAAGTAGAGTCAATGATTGGATTAATCTCAATGATTGAACCTACAACAGTTGATGAAGCACTTTCAGATGATGGATGGATCCTAGCTATGCAAGAAGAGTTGAATCAATTTCAAAGAAATGATGTGTGGGATCTGGTACCCAAACCTCAGCACAAGAACATCATTGGAACAAAATGGGTATTCAGAAACAAGCTGAATGAGCAAGGTGAAGTAACAAGAAACAAAGCCAGACTTGTTGCACAAGGGTATAGTCAACAAGAAGGCATTGATTACACTGAAACTTTTGCTCCAGTTGCAAGATTGGAAGCAATCAGGTTACTTCTTTCCTATGCAGTTAATCATGGCATAATATTATATCAGATGGATGTCAAGAGTGCATTTCTAAATGGTGTCAAAGAAGAAGAAGTGTATGTCAAGCAACCTCTTGGATTTGAGGATATTAAATATCCTGACCATGTTTTTAAACTGAAGAAATCACTATATGGCTTGAAACAAGCTCCCAGCGCTTGGTATGATAGACTAAGTAATTTCTTAATCAAGAATGATTTTAAAAGATGACAGGTTGATACAACACTCTTCAGAAGGACCCTTGGGAAATATATTCTTGTTGTGCAAATATATGTTGATGATATAATATTTGGTTCTACTAATGCATCTCTTTGCAAGGAATTCTCTAAGTTGATGCAGGATGAATTTGAAATGAGCATGATGGGAGAGCTGAAGTTCTTCCTTGGCATTCAAATCAATCAATGCAAAGATGGAGTCTATGTTCATCAATCAAAGTACACAAAGGAGCTTCTGAAGAAGTTCAAACTTGAAGATTGTAAAGTGATGAACACTCCAATGCACCCTACGTGCACCTTAAGCAAAGAAGATGAAGGAGCTAAAGTAGATCAGAAGCTGTATAGAGGTATGATTGGTTCTTTGTTATACCTTACTGCATCTAGGCCAGATATTTTATTCAGTGTATGCTTGTGTGCAAGATTCCAATCAGATCCTAGAGAATCTCATATGACTGCTGTCAAGAGAATCTTCAGGTATTTGAAAGGAACAACTAATCTTGGACTCCTTTATAGGAAATCCTTAGATTATAAGCTAATTGGATTCTGTGATGCTGATTATACTGGTGATAGGATTGAAAGAAAGTCAACCAGTGGCAATTGTCAATTTCTGGGTGATAATCTTATATCCTGGGCTAGCAAAAGACAAACAACTATTGCTATGTCTACAGCAGAAGCAGAATACATTTCAGCTGCAAGTTGTTGTACACAACTACTTTGGATGAAACATCAGTTGGAAGACTATCAGATAATTGCTAACAGTATTCCCATTTATTGTGATAATACTGCTGCTATTTGTTTGTCTAAAAATCCAATTTTGCATTCAAGAGCCAAGCACAATGAAATGAAACACCATTTTATCAGAGATTATGTTCAAAAAGGAATTTTAGATATACAATTCATTGATACTGAAAATCAATGGGCTGATATATTTACTAAGCCTTTAACTGCTGAAAGATTTGATTTTATAAAGAAAAATTTGAACATGCACTACGTGTCTGATTAAAGTTTGCTTGCTCCTGAATAGGATTTTAGGTTCTGAAGTTAGTTCAGAAGCAGCAGTCCATCAGAAGCTCTGTATTGAGGTTCTGAGGAAAACTCGCTTCTGATGATGACGTCAGCATCTGAAGTCCAGAAGCTGGATTTATGGCTTCTGAATAGTTGAATTAGTGGAAACGTTGGGAGTTACTTTTTAAAAGTAACTTCTGGTCCACTAACTTGGTAGTTACTCTGTGAACTTCTTACATGGCTTGTATGTGTTGGTGTATAACTAAAAGGGCAATGATGATTTAATAGCTTTGAAAGTACTTTTCACGCGCCCCCAATTTGTCATTAATGTTATGTTTGTTTGTCTCTTTTGAATTGCAAACGTTTTTACTCTTAAACACTTTTTCAATTCACACACTACTCACTCACAACAAACACATTTTGCTCTAAAACCTCTTGCGAAGTAAGCGCAAAAACCTTAGAACCCTATATTCTCTAAATCTTCTTCAATCATCAAAATGTCATCATCAAGCTCAAAATTTTCTGAATCTACCTCAAACATGCAAAGCGCACCAGAATCTGGGTCCGTCTACAAACAGAAGACTATGGATATTCCATGGAAATCCTTAACAGTTCAAGTAGAATCACCGGTGGACTTCGCTTTACTTAAGAAGTACAAAGTGAACATGGAAGGATTGATAGAAACTCAGAAGCTGTCTGAGTATTTCAAGATGCTAAATGGGCCAACATATGTGAACTTGGTCAAGGACTTTTGGTTAAAAGCTGAAGTGTACAATGAAAAGCCTGCAAAAGTTGTAAGCAAACAAACTGGGTCAAAGAAAGGGAAAATGACCATGAATATGAATCCTACATCATTTGATAGCTTAGAAATAAGGTCTGAAGTGATGGGCATTCCTATAACCATCACTGAGGGCGTTATAGCTAAAGCTTGTAGAATGAATGCAGAAGGAAGGTTTCAAGAAATAGTCAAGAAGGAAGATGTCCTGCTGCAAAGCTACTACAACACTCTTCTGGGTGGAAACAAAGATGCTAAGCCTTCTGAAATGGAGATTCACAACAGAATGTTGGTGAAATTCAGTAACGACTGCTTCTTTCAAAGAGCAGGTGGGTCTGATCAACCCAACAACCAACAGAAGCTAGCAATTTACTTCATGACCAATCTGGAAAAGATAAACTTCCCAAGATATGTAATGGATCATCTCTGCTGGGCTATAAATGAAGGCACTACTAAAGGAAGAAAACAAGTACCTTATGGAAGATTATTGTCTGAGATCTTTCATCAAGGAAGAGTGTTGAACTTCTTGAGAAATACAAGGAGTGCTTCTGATAAATGTTTTGAAGCATCTACTGCTGAAAGGACTATTAGTAGCAGGAGCTTATTCTCTATGAAGTTTATCAAGAAAGCTCCTGAGAATGAAAAGTGGTTGGAGATGACCATAGAAGAAACTGAGATTATCAGGAACTTTCCTTCAATCTTTGAGGAAAGTAATTCTAAAACCTTGGCAAAATCAGTGGCTGAGTATGTCTTGGAAGAAGATGCAAGCACTCAGGGTGAAGCTCCTACTAATGTGTCAGAAGCTATTGGAAAAGCTATGGAGATCGCTTCTGAACTTCAAGAGAGGGTAATGACAGAAGCATCACAACTTCTTAAAATTTCTGGCATTGCTGAAGATGATCAAATGAAGTCAGCTGATTGTTCAGAACCTTCTACAACAGGTAATATCTTCACACACTCAGAACCAGTAGTACATGAGATATCCAGTGACTCTCCTTCACCTTCTTTAAAATCCTCATCACCATCTTCAGATTCTGATGATGATATACCCATAGCTCAACTTTTTCGAAAACCAGTAAAACGCCAGTCAACATCAACCAATACCAACACAAAGCCATCTCAGTCAAGCATTTATGAACCAGTTGGTCATATAATCAATGAGAAGTTGACTGAATTGGCTGTGCAGAGAGATAGAGTCATTAATAATATCTTTCGTCTTAACCCTCAACCTCTTAACATTCAACCTCTCAACATGATTGTACCAGAATATGTTGACACGACCTCAGAAAAAGCCTCTGAGACAACTCCAGAAGCAGCTGCTTATGATAAATTTGTTTCAGAAGACCCCCCTCAACAAAAACCTTCACCAGAAAAAGCCTTTTCACCCCCCTACAACTTCATCACCCCCAACTGTTCTTGAACCATCTGTTCCTGAACAAGTCACTCCTCAAAAGACCGTTCCTGAACATATTGTTCCTGAACAACCAGTTGCTAAACCCATTCCTGAACCTGAACCTGAAACTGCTGCTCCTGAACACATTGTTCCTGAGCCAAACCCTGCTTCCATAACTCCTTCACCAGTACAAGTTATCAAGATCACCCATCATACTGGTGTATGTGATATGGACACAGATTCTGAGGATGATCAAAATGATCATGCCTCTGATATGGTAGTTGACCCCACTCCTGACCAACCATCAACTAGCCAATCCTTCACCACAAATGACCAATCATCATCAAACCTACCCATTATACACTTAGCCCCTCCAAAACCCTCTAAACAACCTTCACCTCCCACCATTTACCTGGATTCTCAAGTACTAAAAGATGTGTGGGAAGATATTGCTTCTGAAGTTCTCAGACTGATAACGGGAAGAAATGACTTAGGTCATCAAGTTAGCTATCAGAAGCAATGGAGAAGGATAAAAGAAAGGGTCGTCAACCTGATTTCAGCTTTGCATGATTCCTGCATTGAGGCTCAAGAGCAAGCCAAGCAGAAGCTGGAAGATTGGTTGAATGGAATAGAAGAGAATACTGGAGATGTTGAAGTTCTTGGTACTTGGGTGAAGAATCCACTCAGTATCAGAGGCAAAGAACCTGATGAATTCCTGCCTAAGGAGCTGCATCTGATTATTCCTTCTGAGATCCTGGAGAAGATTGATGCACCTAACCTGGCTCTAGCTCAGGAGAACAAGGTGCTCAAAGAAGAAAATGACAGGCTTGAAACAGAGCTACTAGAGCAGAAGCTGAAGATATCAAAATTGGAAGCTGATATGCAAGAAGCCAAGATCAGAGAAGACAACTACAGAAAAGATATGGACAAGAAGTATGCTGATGTTCAAGAGCTTCTGAAGAAGATTTTAGAGAAATAAGCCAAACCCATAGTTGCACACTTTTAGCTTATTTTTTTTGTCTCTTTAGGCTTTTAATATTCTTTGATCATCTCTGCTTCTGACTTAGTTCTTTTCACTTCTGATATTATAAGCTTCTGAATTCTTCCTGCGTCTGAAAATCTTTAACTTTTTATACCTTGTGTGTTATTATTTGCTTTGATATTAATGGTTAATATGCTTGCTATGCTTGTTTATTTAATCTTTGAAGATGGTTAATATGCTTTAAAATAAATTATGCTCTGAACCTTTAATCTTATGTTTTTCTCATCTCTTCTTTTTGTTTATGTCTTTTTGCTAATGACAAAAGGGGGAGTATATGTGATAGTATTTAAAGGCTCTGAGCCCCATTAATAATATTTGAAAATTTTGAAAAATTTCTATCTTTTTGTTTTACCTTTAAAAGGGTGTATCAAAAAGGGTGAAGTATCAAATTTCAAATAAAATTAATTGAACCATTCTTCTTATCTATAAGTCAATTCTTTCAATTTTTTTTACTCTGATATTATTGTGCGAAAAATGAATTTAATTAACCTGGATAGAACTTAGGGGGAGCTTACAAACCTCACCTTAAAGACTATCAGACTCAGGGGGAGTTAGAGCTTACAAACCTCAGACTCTGAGCTTACAAACCTCAGAAACCCCAAAGTCAACTCGTTAATTAGATTAACAACAATTGACCAATTTTAAATACTATTGTTTGTCATTATCAAAAAGGGGGAGATTGTTGGAACAAAATGTGTTTAACAATGAACCTCAAAGAGTTTTGATGATAGCAAGGTATTAAAAATTGTAAATTGGACTAGCTAATATTTGTTCAAGTGTACAGGACCACAGTTAAAAAGTTACTTCATTAATTGGTTCTGAATGAGCAAATAAAGAGCAAAAGAAAATGAAGCTTAGACGATTTTGAAGGCAATACGCTCCTGAAAGTGGAAAGCGCTCCTGAAGTCAAGCTGCTCCTGAAGAAAGTAAAACGCACTCCTGAAGAAATAGTGCTCCTGAAGACAAGAGGTCCAGAAGCCACATTATCAGAAGCTGCATCATCAGAAGCTGAAGAAGCTGCATCATCAGAAGCTGCCTCATCAGAAGTCATTTCACCAGAAGCTGAAGATCAACTGGATTTGCAGAAGATTCAAAGATTTAAGAATCTACACTGCAAAAGTTGTCTATTGGACTCGAAAACACAGCAGAAAATTAGTGGAACTTTGCAACGGTCATTTCAAAGGTGTTTGAAGGCATGTGCTTGCAATTTGGACGAAAGCGTTGACATTGTACTATTGTACGAACTGTACAACCACCTTCTCCACTACTCTGTTTTGTGTCCACGCTACAAGACAAGAAAACAGCTTCAGAATACGGCTTCGCCTGCATAGATGTTCCTTTGGATAAGGAATGGATTTCAAATTTGTTCTTCATAGGACAACAACCAAATCAGGCAAAATATCATTGGTGAAAGATCAAGCTTCAACAACGACTCTTTGGTGTGCTGGCAATTTCACAACGTCTCTTTCACACCTCTATATAAAGGAGTGAAGACTTAGAGTTTTGGTAATGCAAGAACGCTGAACGAAAGACTCACAACATTTTTACAAGTGCCAAACCTCTGCTGAAATTGTTCTGCATTCACTTAGAATTTCTGTGTCTCAAAGTCATATCTTAGAAATTCTTAAGTCCATTGAGTCTGTATCTGATTTATATTGTGAGCACCTCTGATTGTATATCAAGTGTTCAACCTTAAACAATTTTCTGTGTAATTTTGTTTAGTTAGGAAGTCTCTTGCAGTTGTGCTTGAGCAGGAAGTCTCTTGATTGTGTTCTTGAGCAAAGGAAGTCTCTAGCTTGTGTGCTTGAGCAAAGGAAGTCTCTTGCTTGTGTGCTTGAGCATTTGTAATCAGATATTACTCTTAGTGAAATCTCCTTGGAAGTGCAAGGGGGACTGGACTACTTCCGGATTGTGGAAGGAACCAGTATAATTGCTTTGTGTCGTTCTTCTTCTCTCTCTCTGTTTTATTCCGCTGCATTTAGATTCTGACCATCACTTCAGAAGCTGTCTCACTTAGCTTCTGATCTGTGTGTTCAGTTTTTAGGAGAAACGAAGAATTTTTCAAAACACAATTCAACCCCCCTTTTGTGTTTTTCTCACCTTCAGAGCCCACCCACCATTACCAAAGTTGTTTCCTTTGCCAAACTTTTTGAGGAGAAATACCAAACTAAACCCAAACCCACAAACTCAAACACCTTCAACCAAGCTCGCCCAAATTACAACCTGCCCAACCCGACCCGACAACCCGCCTTACCACCATTATTAACCACACCCAACATCCGACCCAACCCAACAGCGACCTGGAATCCTAACGTGAAACATATCTCCTCTTCCGAATTACAGTCACGACGGGAGAAAGTTCTTTGTTTCACATGCGACGAAAAATTTTCCCCTAGCCACCGTTGTCCCAACCGACAATACTTACTCCTTATGACAAATGATGATTTCCAAAGTGACACAGAACCACCAGATATCACCCAGCTCACAATCGAAAACCCACCTGAAACCGAACCAAATGAAACACCACATCACCTCTCCTTTAATGCTCTGATGGGCGCGCCGGGCGTTGGTACCATGCGCTTTCAAGGAAAAATTAGAGAGCTCACTGTTAAAATTTTGCTTGATAGTGGAAGTTTGGATAATTTCATTCAACCTCGTGTGGCTAAATTCCTCAAATTACCGTATCAGCAGGCCACTGATTTCCGGGTTCTGGTAGGAGACGGTAACTCTCTCACAGCAGAGGAATTTATTGAGCGTTTGGAGGTTCAGGTACAAAATCATTGCTTACACCTTCCGGTTTACTTATTACCCATTGCTGGCGCTGATTTGGTCTTAGGAGCAGCATGGCTTGCTACTTTGGGTCCTCACATTGCTGACTACAGTGCTCTCTCTATTAAATTTTACCTTAATAATGAGTTCATAACACTATTTGGAGTCAAACCGGCTTTGCCTCAATCTGCTCAGTTTCATCAACTACGACGCCTTCAACACACTCATGCCATTGCTGAAGTATATTCATTACAACTCCAACCTGCTTAGGAAGGTCTAATAGATTCACTCACACTACCGTCAAATCTTCCCCTGGATTTGCGTGAATTACTGTTGTGTTATCACGATGTGTTTAACACACCATCTCGGCTGCCACCGCCTCGTTTTCAGGACCACGCTATACCTTTAGCTGAAGGTAGTAACCCTGTCAAGGTTAAGCCATACCGCTATCCTCATAGTCAGAAAACACAGATTGAGATAATGGTTGCTGAGATGTTAGCTCAAGGCATTATACAACCTAGTTCTAGTCCTTTCTCGTCACCGGTGTTGTTGGTCAAAAAGAAAGATGGAACATGGCGTTTTTGCACCGATTACAGGGCCTTGAACACTATCACGATTAAAGATAGCTTTCCTATACCGACGGTGGATGAGCTTATTGACGAGTTACATGGTGCTACTCATTTTTCCAAGCTCGATTTACACTCTAGGTATCATCAAATTTTGGTGAAACCTGAAGATCGACACAAGACGGCGTTTCGTACTCACCAAGGGTTGTATGAATGGCTTGTTATGCCATTTGAGCTTACCAACGCTCCTGCTACATTTCAGAGCCTAATGAACAAGGTATTCCATAGACAACTACGCAAGTATGTCCTTGTTTTTTTTTATGATATATTGATCTATAGTCCCTCTTGGTCTGCTCATATGGTCCATTTGTCGGAGGTGTTGCAATTACTGAGAGACCATTGCTTATTTGCTAAATTGTCCAAGTGCTCGTTTGGTATTGACAAAGTGGATTATTTGGGACATTTAGTCTTGGGCACAGGAGTGGAAATGGACCCAACCAAAGTTAGTGTTGTGTTAGATTGGGCCCTCCCATCCAATGTTAAACAACTGCGTGGTTTCCTCGGGCTGACAGGGTATTATCGAAGGTTTGTGAGACAGTATGCTTCGATTGCCTTACCACTTACAACATTGTTGAAAAAGGATCAGTTTGTCTGGAACGATGAAGCTACAATAGCCTTTCTTGCTCTGAAGGAAGCTATCACCAATGCACCAGTGTTGGCTATCCCAAATTTCTCTCAACCTTTCGTGTTAGAGACAGATGCGTCTGGGTCCGGTATTGGGGAAGTTCTCAGTCAAGCACATCACCCCATTGCGTATTTCTCAAAGAAACTTAGCCCTCGTATGCAACGCAAATCAGCGTACATCCGAGAACTGTTCGCAATTACGGAAGCTATGGCTAAGTTTCGACATTACTTGTTGGGGCACAAGTTTGTTATACGTACTGATCAAAAGAGCCTTAAATCCCTCATGAATCAAACCATTCAGACACCAGAGCAACAAGAGTGGTTACACAAGTTTCTTGGTTTTGATTTTACAATCGAATACAAACCAGGGAGGGATAACATCGCTGCTGATGCGCTATCACGTTCTTGTCTTATGGCGGTATCTACTCAACAATCACTATTGCTGCAAGAAATTCACACTGCAATTATGGCAGATAATGCATTGGTATCTCTGAAGAAACAATGTGCAGAAGGGACACAAACTGATCCGAATTACAACATTCAACATGATTTGTTGTTTTGGAAGCATAGGCTCGTGGTTCCTAATAATTCAGACATCATTGCTAAGATCTTACATGAGTTTCATGCTTTCACCTATAGGTGGTCACTCCGGAATACATAGAACTAAAGTCCGAATCTGTCAACAATTTTTTTGACCTCATATGAACAGGGACATTGCGAAATTTGTATCAGAATGCCTCATATGTCAGCAAGCAAAATCCACCAATGTCTTACCGGCAGGCTTGTTACAACCCTTGCCTATTCCAATGCAGATTTGGGATGATGTTGCCATGGATTTCATCACAGGACTTCCACCATCCAATGGTTTTACTGTGATCATGGTAGTAATTGATCGCCTCTCCAAATACGCGCATTTTTTACCCTTAAAGTCAGATTACACTAGTTCTAAAGTTGCTGACACGTTCATGCACACTATAGTTAAGTTACATGGGCTACCAAAGAGCATTGTGTCGGATAGGGATAAAGTTTTCACAAGTAATTTCTGGCAACAATTATTTAAGTTAAGTGGTACAACATTGGCGATGAGTTCTGCTTACCATCCACAAACTGATGGCCAATCTGAAGCTCTTAATAAAGGACTGGAGTTATATTTGGGTTGTTTCACTGGATCAAATCCCAAGTCATGGTCAAGGTTACTCTCTTGGGCAGAGTACTGGTATAATACTTCCTTCCAAACTAGCATTGCAATGTCCCCTTTCAAAGCTGTTTATGGCAGGGAACCACCCACTATTGTACGATATGAAAAATCTGACACAGACCCTCCATCACTTCAACAATTGTTACTCGAACGAGACACAATTCTGCAGCAATTGAAGACCAACTTAGCTAAGGCACAACATTTCATGAAGAAGTTTGCTGACAAGAAGAGGCGGCCGTTAGAATTCAAGGTTGGAGATATGGTGCTTGTGAAGCTTCAGCCTTATAGACAACATTCAGTGGCATTGCGTAAGAATCATAAGCTTGGACTCAAGGTCTTTGGTCTGTTTCCTGTTTTGGCACGCATTGGTTCAGTTGCGTACAAATTACAGTTACCATCCAATGCAAAAATCCATCCTGTGTTTCATGTGTCGGTCTTGAAACCATGTGTAGGTGATCATTCAGTCCCTTATTTACCATTACCTCTGCTACAGAATGATCAGGGACCAATTTTGACTCCCCAAGCAATCCTCCAGTCACGCACCATTCATAGTAACGGTCAACAAGTTCAGCAAGTATTAGTACAGTGGGAAGGACTCACAGAATCTGAAGCTACTTGGGAGGATTGGTCAACATTGAAGGACAATTATCCGTCTCTCAATCTTGAGGACAAGATTGTTATTAATGGGGGAAGTAATGTGACGAATGCAAAAAGAAATAGTGAGCTGGAACAGAAGAGGACAGAAGTTGTTATTGAGAATGGACAGATGGCAATTGATCTGGGTGACAAGGAGAAGCGAGTGAGTAAGAGGGTCAAGTTCCCTAACAGATTATTGAAGGATTTCACACTTAAATAGAGGGGAGAAATAGGGTAGTGGCAGGCAATGATTGGTTATTCTACTTTTCTCTCTCAGTATTCTCTTCTGTCCTAATTGCCTCATCACATAAGCTCAAATATTCCATTGTATTTTCTTTTTGTTATTACCTAAAGAACTCTTATTGTACTGTTACAAAGAAGCATTCATCAATCAATTGAGCTTTAATCCATTTATTTGTTGTTACTGTTACATTGCAAATTTATTACCATAACATAAGCTTGGTGGCGTGACCTAGATCAGTGACTGAGAAGCAAATTGGAGGAATGATAGTCGCAATGAAAACTGAAAAAAAAAAAAAAAAAAAAGGAAGAGTTGCTTACTGAAAAGGTACATTAGAATGAGAAAGGAAAGTAGTTGAAAGGAGTAGAAGTAGAAGCGTTGCAAGGAGAGAGGGGATGGGTGTTTTTACGGAAATTGGAAATGTAGAGTTCTTTCATTGGTAAACTGAATAGTATTTGTTGCAGAAAACATTGATTGGAAAACAAATTATAGGTGTGATTAGCATGATTGAGTCAAGAGTACTATACTACTATAACTAAACAATGTTGATACAATGCATCGAATATCAAAAAATAATGCAAAAACTGAGTCTTTAGCATGCATTGAAATTGGAAGATTAATAGAAATTGAATGCTAAATTCATTGGAAGTAAACGGAAAAAATTGATCTGCTGAGATCATATCACATTCAGTATCCCACATGTGAGTGCGAAAAAAAAGGTGACCAGGAACGAAGGTGAAGATGGAGCAACATGACCGGGAACGAGGGTCAAATTAGTCTTCTCTTTAACTAGTGACAGTTGAATCAATTGGGAGTATTGAACTTAAACAATCTTTAATATGAGTTAACAAAGTCTTTCTTTTGACTAAGACTTTAAAATGGTTAAAGTACACCCCACATTGCATAGCCAATTTGCCCATTCAAAACTAAAGTAAATTATTTACCCCCACTGCACCTGAGTTGACAATCTTAAGAGCTGGTGTCTTATCTATTCCGAATATAAATATGTGTTGATACAGCTAATATCGACATGTTTTGTCAAAAAAAAAAAAAAAAAAACTAAGATTGACATGTATCGTTTAACTAAGAACTCACCATTTGAACTTTATGCTATATGCTGTCAAGTTACTCAATCAAATATTTAACAATGACAGAGAGGAAACCTTGAAGTCTATGATCTTTATGCTATATAATCTTGAAGGACTAATATAGCTTTTTCCTCACCATTCCATCTCACTAACAATATTAGCAAATTGAAATTAAATCAAATATACAACAAAATGTGTGACTGTAAAGCTGCATTTGCCTGCGCTCGTGATCATTTGCTTCCACTGGCCCGTGATCATTTGCTTCCACTCTTGAAGGAAGCATTCAACATGATTAGGGGTGTCCCAAAAGAAATTGCAGAATTGAAAGAAGAACTAGAAAGATACAAGTGAAAAAGATCATGTCTACCATATCCAATCTTCTAATTCGGATAAAGCATCAACTAGTTCTGCAACAACCAGAAACACCTCATTATTGCAGAACCTTCTTAACGCTCCATTGTACATGGATGAATCTGATGTTGTGGGCTTTGAAGAGCCAAGAGGCAAATTGATAGATTTGCAGGTAGAGGGAAAGAGCAGAGCGCACAGTTGTCTCCATTGTTGGAATGGGAGGACTGGGAAAAACCACTCTAGCGAAGAAAGTTTTTGACAACCCGAAGGTCGTAAAACACTTTGATTGTCATGTATGGATTACGGTGTCTCGACCATACAATACAGAAAAAGTGTTGAGGGACATTATGCTCGAGTTTTACAAACAACAAGGGAAAGATCCTCCTCAGAGTCGGTATCAAATGGATCGAAAGTCATTAGTTGATGAAGTGAGAAACTACTTGCAAGGAAAAAGGTACGTTGTGGTTTTTATTGATGTATGGGATTCACATTTTTGGTATGATATTTAATTTGCTATGTTTGATAACAAAAATGGTAGTAAGATATTAATCACAACAAGAAACAATGATGTTCCAAATGCTTGTAAGACATCTTCTTCAGTTGAAGTGCATGAACTAAAAGCTTTAACTGAAGAATAATCTTTGAAGTTGTTCAATAAGAAGGCATTCCGTGAGAGGGACAGATGTTGTCCAGAATTTTTTTTTGATATATCTTCCAAAATTGTTGGAAAATGCAAAGGATTACCTCTAGCAATTGTAGTCACCGGTGGTTTTTTATCCGACAAAGATAGAAATCCAGTTGAATGGTCTAAGTTTAGTGAAAATATAAACGCAAATCAGTCTAAGGAATATTCCATAATAACAAAAAAATTAGGATTTAGTTTCCATGATTTGCCTTGCAACCTCAAGTCATGTTTCTTGTATTTTGGATTATATCCTGAAGACTATTAAGTTCATTCAAAGGCATTGACTCGTCAGTGGATTGCTGAAGGGTTTGTGAAAGAAGACAGGGAAAGGACATTGGAAGAGGTTGCAGAAGGATATTTAAAAGAATTAATCCGTAGAAGTTTGGTACAAGTAGTTTCAATCAGTATTGTTGGAAGAGTAAAAAGTTGTCGTGTTCATGATCTAGTTCATTAAATGATCCTTAAAAAATATGAGGATTTAAGCTTCTGCAAGAATATTACTGAGGGCAGAAAGTTGTCTTTAACTGGAATGATTCGACGCCTATCAATAGCAACCAGATCTGATAATCTAATAGAAGGTATTGAAACTTCACACGTTCGATCACTGCTTGTTCTCAAACCACAAACATCACTTGAATCCTTTGTAAAGACGATCCCTACAAAATATAGGCGGTTGAAGGTGGTTGCTTTAAGACATATTGAAGTTCCTAATGATTTGGGAAGTTTGAACTACTTGAAATATTTTTGGTTCTGGGGGATTGGATTAAGAAATTTAGAACTTCCGAAATCCATTGGCATGCTCGTGAACCTAGAGACTTTGGATTTAAGATCTACAATGATCATAACCTTGCCAAAGGAGATTTGCAAGCTTAGAAAGCTACTCCATTTATTAGGCAAGTGTATGTCTTTGATTCAGTTGAAGGATGGTATTGGAGGCATGACATCCCTACAAACTCTAAATAGTGTTTATTTAGATGATAAGGAAGATAAAAATGATAATAGAGTAGTAGAGCTAATAGAAGAGCTAGGAAAGCTAACACAGTTTAGGGAATTGGGATTGGACGGTGTTAGGAGTAAATATATGAGTGCTATATCTTCCTCAATCAATAAGATGGAATTGTTTTATCTTGGTTTTTCGGGTGTCAAGCATTGATTAAGCTTAGACCTTTTTAACCTTTGATATCTCCATTTTTCCTTGGGAAGGGCAAAATGAGGAAAAAACCCTTGAGAATCGAGGTTCGGGAGTTGTTTTCGCTACGGGAAGGTGTTAGGCACCCATAACGACTATAGTACTCTATAAGAGTCGTCTTTACTTTCTACACCTAACGCTTTACTTTTAAATGCTATTTATTGAAAATGCTATTTACACCTAAAGGTTTGCTAGGTTAAGAATTGGAGGGAGAAGAATGTGTTTGGATTTTTGTTTTATTTGATTTGGAGGAGTATTGGCTCCTTGCCAACGTACCCTTTTAAGGGATCAAAACCAATCGTAGTTCATTCTCAAAAATTGTTTTTGGTGGGTTATAGTTGATTTTACATTTTAAAAATATAAGTTTGAAGAAGAGAAAAGAGGCCTTAAGGCTTGAGATTGGAAAATAGTGAGGTTAGTTCAATTATTTGCAAAAGAATTAATCAAAGTAGAGATTAAGATTCATTTGGATTTTTGATTAAGAAAATTGGAAAGGAAATACAATGGGATTTTGATCCCAAGATTTATTTGGAAAAGAATTTGAGTGTTGCTTATTTGTTTTCTTGAAAATAGGAATTTTTCTAAGTTTCACGCTTCTTAAACAACTACGTCGTAAAGCGGCAAAAAATCCATACACCGTGTGTGCATTGTGTCAGTGCATTTTCACTATTTCTTTTTGGAGTTACATTGGCCCTAAGTACAAGCTAAAGTCTTGCATGAATTTAAAGACATGGAATTAAAATATTACAAAGCCCTAATTTTACATTCTAAATTTTGCAAGAAGATTTAAAGTGTAAGAAACCTAAAGTTATCACAATTGAAGATGAAATGCTATGAGAAAATGCATGAAATGGTTAGTGCATCATATGGCATAATATGGTAGAGATTATTGGCAAGTGAAATAGCACTAAATAATGGCAAAAAAATACTAACAACAAATGACAATGTATGCCTAAATTTGATCATAAATCTCACACAAGCACATGACCTATAATTTTCATACCATAGCAATTTTCAAAGGTTCTTTTTCAGCCATGACATGAAAATCATAACGCAATATCAAGCCAAAAATTATGACTCATTTTAGGCACATTTACATTTTATTTTCACATAGAAGAAAAAATTCACATGACTTGTAAAACAAGAAGCTACAAAATCAATTCCAAAATAGTGGAGTGAACACAAAAATCAGTGGTAAACACATCTCAAAATCACATATCAAGTACCAATATTATGCATTAAGGTATCATGATCAAAGACATAGCAAAATTTCTCAAAAAAATTAACAAAAAGTAAACAAGTAACAAGAATCAATACACATATTTTTTATCAAATTTTATCATGCAAAAATATCATAAAAACACCAAGAAAATTATCAAGAATTCACAGAAATTTATTTGGAATTTTTGCACAAAGTTTTGACATGCAGAGGGTGTAAAAAGCAAGATCCAGTGGTGTATATAGCAAAAAGGAAAGACACAGAAACAGGCAAGATCCAGGCCCAAACTTACAAGATCCAGGTCCAAGGCGCGTTGAACCAGAGCCACAGAATCGATCCGGATGGATCAACCCTAGATCTGATTGCTGAGAACGCTGGAGAGCCTGAACCGGACTGGTTCTTGTGAACCGGTCTGGTTTAGGTGCCTTTAAAAAGGCGTATAGACCGGTTTAATTCATTTCCCCATCTTCTTTCTCTCTCTAACCTATTATTCTTAGTGAGAGAAGCTCTCACCTCTCTCTTCTCACCGGTTTTCTCACCTTCGCCGGTTTCTGGAAAGAAACGGCCGAGGAAGATGAAGATCGGCCGGGATCTTCATAGATCCGCCGGAATCTTCATCTTCTCCAGTGTGATTTCCAGTTTCCGGCACCACCTCAAACAACTCCGATCTTCCTAGTTCTAGACCCTGATCCACTTGTTTTTTCAATCTAAACACGAATATGAAGTCAAAACTGGAAAATAAACGGTGAAACGTCGTAGATCTACATCTGGAGATTCGGTTTCAAATCTTTTTTGATCCTTTTTTAAAGTTTTTCGAAGGAACAAGTTCTGGAATTTGTTTATCTGCTTCGATTCACCGTTTATTCGTTCTTACGAACCTTCGTTGAGCTTTTGCAATGAAAATAAAGAGGTTCTATGTGATTACCTGATTTTTGTCGGAGATTCGAACAAAGATCCTTCGGAAAGCTTCGAATCCTTCTAGTAAGTGCCTGAACCGAAAATAAATCGGTGATTCCTCTTCTTCTTCTCCGGTTACTGTCTGTGATCGTGCTTGAGTTCGCCGCTAACAGTGGTGAATTCGCACTTGAATTGCAAAGGTAATGATTCGATGATGAAGATTCTTCACTGAATCACTGAGAATCACCACAAATTCGTTGAATTTGGCTTTGAATTTGGATTCTGGAAATCTAGGGTTTTGAGTTGTTCTTCATGTTCTTGGCGTTTCTGGATTTTGATCGTAACTGAATGGAGAGAGAAAATTGAAAGTGTTTTTTGATTGTGATTGTGATGTGGCACTGGATTAATTGCTCTTCCACTGTTCTGGGCTTAGGTGGCCTTTTATAGGCTGCCAAGTGGCCTCTGGACCTATCAGGAGGTGACATGTGGCGCGGACTAAAAACTTGGACAAAAAGGAGCTCTCTGCAATTGTTAGAAAAAAGGACTAGACTGCAAAGGACTAAAACGTAAAATAATAAAATTTGAATTAAAAAATGTAATTTGGAAATAAACGTAAAGTGAAATAAAAATAATAAAAAAAATACCAAAAGGACTAAAATGAAACAATTACAAAATGAGGTATTTTAAAATACCTCTCTGGCAAAATTTTAAGTGAAATGACCAAAATGCCCCTAGGGACTAAATTGACCCAAAATGACTTAAGTGCAATTTTCGAAAAGGTTTTTAACATGGAATTAAAGCAAGAATTTATACAAACAATTTGAAAAACTCAGAGACAATTTACAGGGGCTAAAATGAGTTTGAATGCAGGAAATGACTAAAATACCCTTTTTCATGATTTTTGCAAATAACATTGAAAAAAAATGCAGTTAACCAGAGACAATTGGGAATGCAAGAAAACCTTTTGGATGGTTTGAAATGCAGGAAAACACAGACAAAATCACATTTGAAAATATTTTCAAACACAGACAGTAGAAATATGCAAATACAGCAGAGCAGATTGGCAATCTCTCAAAGGTCAGAGACACATATCAGAGATAAAAGACATTTTGAACAAGTATTTTTAGGTCCAAAATTAGGGTATGACAGGAACGACTAGAGAAACTACATATTAGTGGAATCGGATTAAAAACTTTCGTTGATCTGGATTTGAATTCCCCCCCACCTAGGCTTCAACTTGTTAAACTTGAATGGAATTTAAAGAAGTTTCCTGAGTGGATTACAAAACTCCAAAATCTTGTTAAGCTGAGAGTGATGCTTCCAAAGAAAGGGAATAATGCAATAGAACTACTCCAAAGTATGTCAAACTTGTTGTCTCTCCATATCTCTCGTGGTAAATATAAAGACAAAATGGAAAGGCTACATTTCGAAGATGGATGGTTTAAGAACTTGAAGGAACTATATCTTGGTAAATTCTATAACTTGAGTCACATTCTTATTGACGAAGGTGCATTGGGTTCTCTAAAAAAACTCACTTTATCAATCATCCCCCAATTGTTGACGTTACCAGCTGGCATTCAACACTTACAGAAGCTTGAAGTTCTCTGTCTTCGTAAAATGAGTAGGAAATTTAAACAAAGCATTGCTCCTGATAAAAGAAAAGAGCATTTGATCTACAAGCAAGTGCCCTCTGTTGAAATTAAGGAATTTTAGAAGGTACGCTTTCGCTTCCCTACAATTTGAAGAAAAAAAAGTTGTGGTAATATTTATTGTTTTGTCATCAAAATACAAAATATAAGCATTATGTAATTTTTAGTAAAAATAATAATTTCACGACATCTAGTCAAAAAAACAAATGCTCTACTTTTCCTTCTGTTACTTTTCTTATGAATAACTCTTTATTTATTTATTTTAATTTTACATATCACTCATTTTTGAGCTTTGATCTAGATCTTCAAGGGTTTTTTCTTTTTTTTTTCCAATCCTTAAATTAAGCATTTTTCTTTAATGGTATCCTTATATTAAATTGTCTTGTCATTGTCGTGATTGTGTTTTATATATTGATAATTTGGTGTGAACTGCAGGTGATGGCCATCAGTGCATTTGAGATTCACATTTCATCAACTCAAGTGGACTTTTATATCAGCATTGCTTCTTTCTGTTCCTGCTTTGGCACTTCCCTTCCTCAATAAAAAATAATGTGTTGTTTTTCATTGTTATACATACCTGCTACTTTGTTATTTGATTCAAGAAAATTGTGTTGTTTATGATGTATAATATATGTTGTCTCATCCGGCAGTTCACATAACTCGCCCACCATAAGAGACCTACTTCACTCATCCACCCTAGAGATTTGTTTGTTGTTTTTACTTATTTTGGGATCTGCAACTCCTTTTGTTTATATTTCGTTCAATATTAGGGTGGTCTCAGCCACCCTCTGCTTATTGTATTTTTCATGTTGTATTGAGTTACAGTACTCTTTTCTACGTATGATAATTTTGTGATATAAAAATTAATTAGTTGCATTCCTTAATATATGTGAATATTTTAGAATGACATATAATTTAGAACGTAAGGAGTAATTCTCTATAGAGCAAACGAATTATTAGAGCAAAGACAATGGGTTGTTTGTTTATCAACATAAAACTTGAATAATGGTACACATTAGAATAGTTCCACAAAGTTATCCAAATCAACTCTAGACACCCTTTACTGTGTCCTGTTTACTCACCATAATACTATTTTTATTTTACTACTTTAATTCATAATTATTAGAGTAATTACATTAACCACGTGTTAAATTGTCACTCACACTCCCTCTATTTTGCCAAACACATTAACCTCCCTTCACCTTATCTTTCTTAAACCATTTATAGTAAAGCTGGTTTGAAGCTCTTTTGTGAACCTCCTTCAAGCTGCTCACAATTTGCATTCTTACTCTTCTATTGTTTTTAAGCTGCTCACAATGTCAAACAGTAGAAAACTAAGATGGATAAACAATTACTTGCATAACAAGTAATTGGTTAACTTGTAACTACCATAGCAGTTTTAAAAGTTGGTTAGTTATAACTAGTAACCATATTTAGATAGCTAATCATAGTTTAGTTAAGAGGATTGAGTTGTTCTATTTATATGATGCAAGCAACTCTTTGTAAAGTTGGATTTTGTGAATGAATTCTTCTCTTTTCAATGCAGTTACACTTTGTTCATAGAGTGAGTTCAAATCTATGGAGAATCAAGTTCATCATTTTACACACACAAAGGCATGCGAGTGAAAGTTGAAGCTTTGGTGGATGATCTTTATAATGTGCATGTGATTTAGCCTACAACATCGATTAGTGTCCCTTAAATCGATTCTTCAATATGAATATTTTATTTAATTTCTATGATTGCAAATTTCAGTGAGGGAGTGGCGATTTAATCAAAGCAACTGCAATGGTAGCAGCTTCAACAGTGAGAATATTTTTATTTGCTTTTGAGCTCAGCCGTGTGAGTGTTTGCTCTAAATTAGTGTTTAACAAGTTATTTTATATCAAGAACTAACTTTTTTTGACAATAATTTCAAGAACTAACTGGCAAACTTAGATCTGCTACAACAAAGTACAAAATAAGAATTAAATTGATGCTCTTCTTCTCTTGTTACCTAAGCCAAAAAATAAAAAACAATGCATAAGTTGTTGTTCCAAAATATTACAAATTCTATTTGCACTTTTGGGTTTACTTACTCAATTTGTTGCTTTAATGGCTACTATTTTATGCCACAAATCAAAGGTTGATTGAAGTCATAGATGTTTTGTATATTTAAATCATAAAGACTTCACTCTATCAAAAGATTTTTTTTTAAAAAAAAAAAAAAAACATTATACACTTGACCACATGCCAGAACCGATAGAAATAAGTTATAGACTGCTTTTATATGTACTTCCCTTGATAAATTTGTTGACTGCCTATTATAATTTTATCATGTGTCGAGAAAGCTTAGGGTTTAATAAATACCTTTTATACGTGTATAAGTGGCATGAGCTGTTGTTGTAGGAGAATGGGGCACGTTTGGATGAATAAAATCTTATTGGAAGAGTAATAAAAAAAGGGTAGTGTTAACTTGTACCCTTAGGGCACATGTTAAGAAATCTAAAAAAAGAAATATTCCTTTAAATTTTGTGCATTCAATTCATTAAAACATTAAAAATTAAATTTAATACACTCATTCTAATACAATATTTCCACATTTAACTTCTAAACTTGTGCCTTAACGGCACAAGTTATCATTTCCCTAAATCTTATTGGAAGAGAAGTTAAGAGCATTGTAGTTCTAATTCAAAGGAAATGGAAAAGAAATAAAGGATTCAACTGAATTGAGATATGTATATGTTGTAACAAAGAGGTACATGGAATTAATGAATATCAATAACAAATAGCCTTACATTTGTTACTGTTTAAATGGAGAATCAATGACATGGCAGGTGAGTGGTCCTCGATTAGCTTATAGTCAAAAAACGATGATAATTGGTTATTGTTAATGATTAACCATAGAGAACAGAGGGATTTGGATCCTCTCCAGCCATTCATATCTCTCTCTCTCGGATTAGAAAAGAAAATACGGCCGCACAAAAAGACAGGAGGGAATCCCAATCCGAGAATATAGAGAGGTTTGAGTAGAAGGCGTGTGTGTTGTGGAACTTGTGTGGGTAATAGTTTCCGCTTTGTGTCAGTGTGTGTGTAGTGTCATGTATCTTGTACTTTGTGTGTAGTTGGCTAGGTTGGGAGTTGGTCTTGCTTGGTTGTTTCATTGGGTTTTTTGAGGTGTGTCTCTCTTTTGGGGTTAGGAAGAGGGCCATGATAGGTTTTATTTCAGTGTGACGTGTAATTGTGTGTAGGGTGCAAACTGGCCATCGCTGCCCGATACGGGCATATGACTTGAGCTATTTAAAGGTCGGCTCAAGCATTTTGTGAAGTCTATTTAATTAAATAAGTTAACTAAGACTCACAAAAAAAAACCTATTAGGCCTATTATACCGGTCTATTTATATTTAATTTCTCTTTCATGATTGTTATTTTTGAATTTGTCTTCATAAACTCCGACCTTCATATGATTTGGTTATGTAGTATTAGACATATTGGTGTGATTAGTCATTCATAAGATTTGACTATTTAGTAGCATGCGTTCTTGTGCTTAAACTTTGGTAAAATTGTACATATTTAGTATTAGGTCTATAAGAAATGTTAGAACACTCTCTTTCTAACATTTTCTCTAGTTGAAATTCATAGACGTGATCTTCATTTTTCTATATGGGTACAACTAACGAACGATGACAAGTCTGGTCTATTTAAAAAACACATTTTTAATGCTAAATTGCCAATATATATTAACTAAATCAAACTTGCTCTATCTGTCTTTTCTTTTACTAATCAATAAATAACGTGTAGAACATATATATCAATAATAACATCATAACAATGCGTTAAGAGAAAGATAATCCTGATCTTGATTTCTTACATGAATTAACAATGACAAGTTTAATCTATTAAAAAAGCAATGTTTAATTTTAAGTCATCAATATAATTATTTTTTTGAGAAAAAGTCATTAATATAAATTAGCTAAATACAACTTTCTCAATATATGTATTAAAGAATGACCAATGGTGTTTAACAATATTTTATCTTTACGCCGGCTAAATTGAACAACGCAATTTGAAGCGGAGGGTGTTTTTCTTGTATCTATACTATACAAAGATAGTAGTTTTGTGTGACTTTTTCTTCCAATTATACTAGTAAGCAAATTTAATCATAAGAATGTTATTTTGCTGGTGTCATTTAGAAAGACAAGAATTTATGTTATAGATATTATATTTTTTTTGAAATATATTATATTTGTTATATTGTTGGTATCATAGAAAAAAAGATAAATATAGTTTGTTACAATATGAATGTACAAAATGTAAATTATAATCATCTGCACCTACAATTTTAATCAAAATTTCATAAAAACTACCTTTCGTAATTTATACATATTAATGCAATAAAAACAGACAAAAGAGTATGGAGTGTCGTCTAAACGCCAGTTGAATATGAATATAAAAAATGTGTTAGTAGTTGCACAGAAAATTCCTAATAAAAAAACGAATCAAATCAGATGATTAAGGTAATCAGTGTTTTAAAACAATGAAGATGGTGATGGACATGATGAACAAAAATGAAGATGATAACACAATCAAATTTCTATGCTAATTAAACGTTTTCTATTTATTAGAAGATTAAGGAAATTAATTTTAGTTTTAAAATGTTTATTATTGAATTAAAAGAATTTGTAATGATATGTATATTACAATTGTCCACCTAGGTGTGCCACATAAGCAAAATTGAAGAATATTTAAAATTGGAGAAATGATATTTTGACAACCACTTTTTGACAACTTTTTGACAACTTTCTCTCTCATACACACATGATGTTGTTATCCTCTCTCTTCCTTTTTCTCTCTCCATTGTTTTTGACCAATAAGAAGTGAGAAAAACAAGGTTGTCAACAAAGTTGTCATCAAATGGATGTTAAAATATCATTACTCTTAAAATTGGGAGCCAAAAAGTTGGATTTTAAAATGGGAGGTGAGTGGGGGGAGGGGGGACCAAAAGTACATTTTAGTATTATTCAAATAATTGTTTACTGAGACTTCTGATTTAGGATTGAGCACTCAATTGTAATTCTTTCCTTAAAAAAAAAATCAACACTAAAAAACACAAATAGATTCAAGTACGTGGTTGTTACTTGTAATATACAAACATTGAATTTGGAAAAAGTGTCAAGAAATATTAGGGTTTAATAAATACCTTTTGTTTATATGTGTATAAGTGACATGGGCCGCTGTTGATGGAGAATTTGTTAAGTTTGAATGAAGCTTTTTATGAAGCCAAACTTTACCTAGTCCGTTTAATAAAAAGGTTAAGTTCAATTTTTTTATGAAGCCTATTTAATTAAATAGGTCGGGTTAAGACTTACAAACAAAAATATTAGACCCGTCAGACCGACTTATTTATATATAATATCAACACATGAAGAAAATAAGGCAAAATATGATAGCTTGGGGCGCAAGTTAACTAATTAGTAGCATTTGAATTTCATTTCATTTTTACCAATTGTAATTTCATTTGCATCTAGTTAGTTAGAAGAATGCTGAGCTGGCATTATTGTGTATATAAGCAAGTGTATTGAAATTTCTCAAGCTAATGAATTCAGTTACAATTTTCCTTCACTTTGAAGCTTTCTTCTCTTTAACCATGGCGGTTTATTCTTCTCTGATGGTATCAGAGCAAGTTTCATCTTGCTCTACTTCCGCAATCGCTGTTATCTTTTCCTCCATTGTTTGATTACGTGATCCTTTCGTTGATTCAAGAATCAATTTCTTCTTCTTTTTCGTTTCAAGTTTCAATCTTGATTCATTTTTTGTTTTCGATCAATTTCTTTAATTTTGTTTGAGTTGTTTTTCTGTTGAATCATGGTGAGAAATAACAATAATCACAATCAAGATCAAGGTCTTGATCCATACTTTGTGCATCCATCTGAAAACTCTTCAACTGTGAATGTTACACCACAACTGAATGGTGATAACTATCACGCTTGGTCTATGAAGATGAGAAGAGCTTTAGCTATGAAGAACAAGTTCAACTTTGTTGATGGATCTATACCTATTCCTGAAGATGATGATTTGAACCGCACTGCTTGGGAAAGATGTAATAATCTGGTACATACATGGATTATCAATTCCATTACACCATCTATTGCACAAAGTGTGGTTTTCATAGAGAATGCAGTAGATATGTGGAATGATTTGAAAGATCGTTTTATGAGAGGTGATAGAATTAGGGTTGCTCAATTGCATCAGGAAATTGCTAATCTGAAGCAAATTAAAGCAATCACAAGGTCACATAGTATTTCACTGAACTGAGGGGTCTATGGGAAGAACTGGAACAATATAGACCAATGCCTCAGTGTATTTGTCCTATAGCTTGTACTTGTGCTTCTATGAGGTATTCAAAAGAGTTCAGGCTGGAGGATAGAACTATACAGTTCCTAATTGGTTTGAATGAGGAGTATCAAGGTGTAGTTTCTCAGGTTTTGCTTATGGATCCAATGCCACCAATTAATAGGGTGTTTTCTATGGTACTGCAACAGGAAAGGAAACTGCAGTATGGTGTTGTCAATACTCAAAACACACCACTAGATGATTCAGCAGGTCTAGTCAATGCAGTGAATGGCCAAAAGCAGTTTGGTAGAGGAAGAGGAAATGGTTCCTCTCAAGGAAGAGGAAGAGGAAATGGAAGATATTGCTCTTTTTGTGAAAGAACCAATCACACAATAGACACTTGTTACAAGAAACATGGATATCCACCCAACTGGGGAAGAGGTGGAGGAAACTCCTATGCCAATATGGTTGATGGAGATGATGCAGAGAACAAAACACAGACTGCATCCACAACAAGAATGAAGATAGTGCAGGCGTCACTCTCACTAAGGATCAATATCAGAATTTGATGACTCTATTGGAAAAGAACAATCTGGAGACAAAGTGTTCCGCAAATGTGGTGAAAGGTATCAGTTACTCTTCATTTCATGGAGGTAATTCATGCTATGCTAATTTTGAAAATAAGCATGATGATATTGGATGGATTGTAGATACAGGTGCTACACATCATACTTGTTTTGATCTAAAATGGTTTAGTAATTGCACTGAAATTGAGCCTATTAGTGTAAATCTACCTAATGGAAATACTACATTAGCACATTGTAGAGGACAAGTAAGATTATCATAGGAATTGAGCATAGAAAATGTGCTTTATTTGCCTCAATTTGCTGTGAATCTTATTTCTGCTTCAAAGTTGATTAAAGAGCAAAACTGTATTTTGCACTTTGAAGCTAATGAATGCATAATACAGGAAAAGAACAGTTTGAAGAAGATTGGTTCATCTGAAGAAAGACATGGTTTATACTACTTGAGGATAGATGCAAAGTATAATCCACCTTCAGTTTCAAATGTGTCTCCTTCAGCAAAATCAAATAAAGAACATGTGCCTGATGGAGTTTTGTGGCATCTCAGGCTTGGTCATCTGTCTAAAGATAGAATGATGAGTATGAATAAGTTGTACAACTATATTTCTACTAGTTCTCACACTGCTTGTGATGTATGTCAGATGTGTAGACAGAAAATTTTACCTTTTCCTGTTAGTAGTAAGAATGCTAAATTTGCCTTTGAGTTAGTACATTTTGACATTTGGGGGCCATTTGGTACAGCTTCTGTGCATGGCCAAAAATATTTTCTTACTATTTTAGATGATTGTACAAGACATATTTGGATTGTGATGTTGCATAATAAAGCTGAAGTTTCTCAGAAAGTGAAAAATTTATTTCTATGGTTGAAAGACAATTCGAATGTAAAGTCAAGAAGGTTAGAAGTGATAATGGGCCAGAGTTTATGTTGAAAGAGTTCTATGATGATAAAGGAATAATTCATCAAAGAAGTTGTGTGTATACTCCCCAACAAAATGGGAGAGTGGATAGAAGGCATCAACACATACTTAATGTCAGTAGAGCTCTTATGTTCCAATCCAAATTACCAAAGAAATTTTGGTCCTATGCTGTATTACATGCAGTATACTTGATCAATAGAATTCCAACAAAATTTTTGAATAATAAGTCTTCTTATGAAGTGTTATATGGTGAAGTACCAGATTTGAGTAATCTCAAAGTGTTTGGATGTTTAAGCTATGTATCCACCTTACCTGTTAACAGACATAAATTTGATTCAAGAGCTAAGAAATGTGCTTTCTTAGGTTACAAGTCAGGAATCAAAGGTTTTGTACTGGTTGATATTCACACTTCTGAAATAATAGTTTCTAGGAATGTGAAATTTTTTGATTTAGAATTTCCATTCCATTCCTCTAGTGTCACTAGTGTACCCTCCACTCACATCTACCTTGACAGCCAGGTAGCTAATCATGAGCCTATTACTGATATTATTGTACACTCTTCTAAAGATCATGATGAGGTTCTTCATGAAGATTTAGTTAGTGATACTGAAGAGAGGGAAATTGAAGCAGTACCTGTTGTTACCAGTGTTATACCCTAATTTTGGACCTAAAAATACTTGATCAATTCTTCTTTTTTGGCATTACAAGCCATTTGAATTGTCTCTGATCAATTGCATCTTTCTCTGCATGTTATTTCAATTTTATTTGCAAAATTCACATAGAAGGGCATTTTAGTCATTTCCTAGGTCAAAATTTCTCTCAGTCTTTCAAAATTTTGTTTGAAGTCCTTTCAAGGAGTTTGAATAAGTCTCTATTTCATTCTATGTCAAAATCCAGTCCAAAAACTGCATTTGAAGTCATTTTAAGTCAGTTTTGCCCCTAGGGGCATTTTGGTCTTTTCACATGTTAAAACCTTGTTTAAATCTTAAAAATTGTCTCTGAGTCTTTTAATTTCGCTCGTATAAGCTCTTGCTTTAATTCTCTGTTAAAAATCCAATTTTAAATTGCGTCTGAGTCATTTTTAGTCGTTTTAAGCCCTAGGGGCATTTTGGTCATTTCACGCGAAATTTCGGCAGAGAGGGGTTACTTTAAAGTACCTCATTTAGGCCATTGGTTCGTTTTAGTCCGTTTTGTGTTTTTTATTGATTTCACTTTACGTTTAGTCAAGTTTACCAATTTTATTCCAATTTTATTAATTTTCCTTTTTAGTCCTCAAATTCTTAGTAATTGCATTTTCGTCCCTCTATCTCATTTTTATTTCTTTTTTAAGTTTTTTATTCGAATTTTAGTCCTCCAAGTCAAGTTTTTTTGTTTTAGTTTTTTTAGTCAATTGCAAATTGGTCCTTTGATGTTTAGGAATTGCAGATCAGTCCCTCAAGGCCAAAAGTCCAAGTTTCAGTCCAAACAAGTCCAGAAACACGTGGCAGTTTGCCACTGGCTCACAAGTACACATGTCAGCTATAAATACAACACATCATCATCACAGAGCCACACATTCATTGCCAACTCACCAAAAAACAGTCACCATTCATTTCCACGCGCCCCACGCGCCACCCTAACAGAACCCTAACAAACTTTTCAGCCATTGAAACCACCGTAACAAACACCAAATCACACCAATTCTTCACAAATTCGAACCAGAACCATCACAAATTCACCAATTCATTGCCAAATACATGAAAATCAATACAAGTTTCCAAGAATCAAGATCAAAAGCTTGCAATTCATCAAAAATGTTTTCGGATTCAACAAACTCTCAGTGATTACTTGCGTAATCCTCATCATCGAGCTTGTTTCCCTGCAATTCAAGCACGGATTCATCGCTGGAGTGACGAACCATGCGATCACAGGGATAAAGGATGAGAGAAGAAGGGAAATCGAAGCAAAATCAGACCAGTTCGAAGAAGAAGAAGATCAAACACCGATTTATTTTCGGTTTCGAAGCTTACCAGAGGAATCAGAAGCTCGCAAGGATCCACTTGTTCAAATCTCCAAGTAATTCAGGTAAAAACACAAAGAAACCTTCTCATATTCATCATCGAAGCTTTGTATTGAAAGATGAACGGTGAATCCAATTGAAAAGCTTGAAAAATTCGAACAAGTTGAAAACTGAAACCCTAAAACACAAAATCATGAAGATTCGCCGTTTACCTTTCAATTCAGAATGCAAATTCATCATTAACAAATCAAATTAGGGTTTCAGTTCCAAAAAGCTTCAGAAATCCGAAACGTTTCGAATTTGTGAGAGTTTGAGATTAAATCCGTTCGAATCAAGTGCAGTTCGAATCATTTCGAACGATTTTCCATCAAGAACAACAAGTTCAAATCATTTCGAACAATTTTCCGTCAAAAATATCAAAATCGAAGCAGTTCGAACAGTTTCTTTCAAGAAACATCAAGATCGAAGTGTTCCGAACATTTTTCTTCAAAAAAGATCAGAATCGAAACGGTTCAAGCATCTTTCTGCGAAAAAATCACAAGTTCGAAACGGTTTGAACAACATCCTTCAAAAATCACAAGATCGAAACGTTCTGTGTCCGATCTATGCTAGTTTGTGGTTTAGTTCATAGTGTACAATTCTAAAATCATGATGATGAATGAAAACGATGAGAGGGAACGAGAGAGTATGAGAGAGTCTGAGAAGTGAGAGAGAAAACTAGGGTTAGAATGATTCTGAACCGGTCTTCCTGATTTTATACTGGAGTGAACCGGATTGGTTCAGTCAGACCGGTCTGGTTCACTCCTAAAACCTGAGTGTCCACCGTTTGATCTAGGATTGGGGCCCTGGGTCAATCTGACGGTCTGTGTTGCTCCCTGTGACCCAGGGTCCATCAGTGAGTGGGTTTGGGCTTTTGGTACACTGGATTTCGTAGCCTTTCTTTTTTTTCCTTGCTACCTGAACACTACTTGTTGATGTTTGCACCCCTTATCTTGCCTAAAAGTCTTTTAAAAATTCCAAATAAATTCCCATGAGATGCTTGATAACGTCCTTGTCTTTTTATGATATTTTTGCTTAGTAAAATTTGATGAAAAACACGTGTATTAGTTCTTGTTACTTGATCACTCTTTTGTTATTTTTTTTTGAAGAATTTTGTCATGATTTTGTGTATGATACATTGGTATATGATGTGGATACTTAGCATGTGATTTTGTGATAGATAGGCCCCTGAATTTGTGTTTGTTCTACTGTCTTGTGAAATGGTTTATGGTTCTCTTGTGCTACAAGTTATGTAGTTACTTTAGTGTATGAATAAAGTGTCAAATATGCCTAAGACCTATCATAATCCTTGACTTGAGTGTGCACTTCTAGATCCTCATATTGTGTGGTGTGATAAACTCTTTAGGAAAATTAACATGATGTGAGGGTCATAAATCATACTTTTGTCTTAACATTATGATGAGTTCTTAGGAACATTTTGGCCATTTCTAGGCTAGAAATTTCATTATTTTAGTCTAATTTTTAGTATTTTTGTGCTTATGATTACAATCCCTATCCTTCCCTATGCTACTAACATTTTCATTTCATGTTTCATCATGTTTCATTCAATCATGAGCATTACATACTTCATCTCCTCCTTCACTCTTATTTCTTACCTTTTAAGTTTCACCAAAATTAGAATGTACAATTTAGGAATTTTGTAATATGTTGCTTCATGTTTTTAATTTCTTGCAAGACCATAGAATGTACCCTAGGCCAATGATGTAAAGGACAATGGACTCTCATAATGTACACCGACACAAGCACCGACACATGCACACACACCACTTTAGGTATATAGTTAGAATATGCATGTTTAGATGTATGTTTAGGATTGTATGTTTAGATGAATGTTTAGGCTTTACACTTAGAAAAATCTTCTTTCCAAAAAAATGTGAACAACATCACTCAAACCATTTTCTTAATAAACCTTGGGATCCAAAATCCCATTGTAATTTTCCCTTTTATTTTCTTAATCAAATTTCAATGAAAAATAATCATACTTGACTTCCTTTTGCAAAATGACTAATCAAACCTCACTCTTTTCATAAATTCTCATGCCTTTAAGCCCTCTCAATCTCCATTCTTTAAACTCCAATTTTCAAACTTAAAATCAACCAACAAAAAACAAAAACATTTTTGGAAGAGAACTACGGTGGATTTGATCCCTTAATCGGGTACGTAGGCAAGGAATCAAAATTCCTTCAATTCAACTAAAATAAAAATCCAAAAACATTCTTCTCCCTCCAATTCTTCACTTAGAAACTCTTAGGTTTAAATAAATACTTTCAAATAGCATTTAAAAATAAAGCGCGCGCGTAGAAATTAAAGACAGTTCCTATAGGTTACTATAGTCGTTATGGGTGCCTAACACCTTCCCGTAGCGAAAACAACTCCCGGACCTCGATTCTCAAGGGTTTTGCTTATTTTTCCCTTCCCAAGAAAAAATGAGATATCACCGGTTAAAAAGGTTCAAACGTAATCAATGTTTGACACCCAAAAAACCAAGATAAAACAACCAGAAAGTCCTCTAGATGTTCTCAGGCACCACATTACCTGCAAGATTATGTTTGCAATTCCACAGGTGGTCACTACCCTATGACCAATTTCATCAGCTATTCAGTTCTATCTCCTAAACATCTTGCTTATGTTTACTCTTTGAATACTGAGATTGAGCCAGCTAATTATCTTTCAGCTAGTAAAGATTCTAGGTGGTTAATAGCTATGCAAGCAGAAATAGAGGCACTCAATGCAAATAAAACTTGGGAGTTTGTTGATCTTCCCTCAGATGCTATTTCTATAGGTAGTAAGTGGGTATATAAGATCAAAAGGCATGCAGATGGTACTATAGAACGTTTCAAAGCTCGTTTGGTTGCCCAAGGTTTCAATCAAACTGAGGGACTTGATTATTTCGAAACATTCTCTCCTGTTGCCAAGCTATCCACTATTAGGGTGTTACTTGCCCTTGCATCTATTCATGGTTAGTATTTACATCAACTTGATGTAAATAACGCCTTCCTCCATGGAGATTTACATGAAGCAGTTTATATGAAGGTTCCACAAGGGGTCACTCCTCCTAAACCTGGCTGTAACACCCTATTTCTAATAAGCGGTAAAGTGCGCGAATATACAAACATATTCTAGAAATAGATGCTACGTCTTCAAATTCAAACATACATGCATAAAGATCATGTTACATAACATAGCAGCGGAACATACATATAATTCTTAAACATATTCAAATCTCAACATAATACAAATGTTTTCTCCAAATCTCAATTAACAAGTACCATCTCAACTCTAAAATACATAGTCAAATAAAACAACATGCAAGAACTACCCTAGATCAGAGCCCTAATCTAGACACCTGCATATAAAGAGGAACTCCACTCCTCGGCATCATCAAGCAAACAAACTAAGCATCCTGCACTCCATCTACCCGTCCATACAGAAAGGTAGGTGGTAAACCACTGAGGGTTAGCATTACATCATCATAATGCATATAAGACTTAATCAACAACATTGGAAATGAAAGATACATTCAAGCATGATGATTAATAAATATACACATACTCACAAGTATCCAGAACATTCATATCATTCATTACCATCATTCCAATTAGAAATGCAACCATCAAGCAAATCTCAATGCAATTCAATTCACCAACAATTTATGCAATGGCTCTAGACTTATCTAGATGCATGTGGTACCAAAACACCTCCAGGTCGTCACCTTCGATGCAACAAAAACATCGTAATCACCTCAATTGGATATAAAATCCACCATCATCAGTCATGTATGCATGAACATATGACTCAACTACAACGCATATGTTCACACAAACAATTCACCTCAACATCAACAATACTTGTATATATGCAATCAACAACAATCCACCACATAACATATATACAATCACCAACACATTCACAACACAAGTAACATGTAGTTGTCACATAAATACATCAACAATCATCTTCACATAAATCAACATATAGTTGCCACATTTCCACATAATTCCTTACAATCCAAATAAAGGAACAAATACAACATATGATCACAAACATCATATTCCTCACTCAACAACATTCATACATCATCTCATAATCATATTAATCCATTCATAAAAGGTTGATAAGCAATAGGCTCTCAAAAATCATTTTTTAATCAAATTCGTCTCTCAAAGTCAAAATATTTCAAGTAATTGAGCATTTAAGTCAAAACCAAGTAAACGAGCTCAATTGCCTATGCCATGTGTTCTCACAAGTCACATATATGTGCAGTAGAGGTTACATAAGCATTTCATCGGCCAAATACGATGAATTCATGAAAAACTCAAATTTCGTCTCACTTTATCACTTTTCACAAAAATTCTCATTTTTCAAAGCAAAACAAGTTACTACTTGATGAAACCAATCACAACCAATTTTAGAAATCATATGAACAACATACAACTTTAATCCCACCTCAAACTCCGGAGAAAAACGAGTTTTCGGAAAAATCGACGTTTGGACCGTTTTTATAAAAGTTAGACGATTTTCACAAATTCAAGTCCAAACTAATTCAAATCATGTTCCAGTAGGATTAAAGGTATAAACAGATGTTAATTAAGTCCAAAGAAACATTTTAGAAGTATTGGATTGGTCCCTAAAAGCTCAAAACAAACAAAACCGAAAAACTGTTTCTGGGCAATTTCGCTATTAGCGAAATTTTCGCTATTAGCTCAATTTTCGCTATTAGCGAAAAAACTCCAGACAGTTTCACTATTAGCGAAATTCTGGCGAATTTCTTCAGCAGTTACGGGTTTTCACACCATTTTCACCCAAAATCCCATTTTTCAAATCCCCCAACTCCCAAACCAAGTTCCAGAAAGTGTTTTTGGGTCAAAAGAGGTTCAATACACTTAAACAAACATGATTCAAGCATTAGGAACAACAACATAGCTCATTTCATCAAAATCACAAAATTTTCTCAAAATACCAACATAACCACAAATCTCCTCATGAATCCATAAACAACGATTCCAGTTACACCAATTCGATTCTAACAGTTCAACAATCATCAACAACAACTAATGAACACGAATTCATGCACAATTAAACATCATAACCTCATTTCTCATCAAATTTGCTCAAGAACACAATATACCCATATTTATTCATTTCATCATGTTAATTCACATACTCACATACAAATATCATGCAAATCATGTTCTCAAACATAACAACAACAATCATGCACGAATTCACAACATTTAGGTTCAATTCATCAATTTCACAAAATGGGTAAAAAGAAAAAGTTATGAAATTATGAGTGAAGCCTAACCCTCTTACATCTAGCACCAAGATTCTCTAACCCAAGCTTCAATTTAGCTCCTGGATGATGAATCCCCTCTTTTAGCTCTAGGCCTTGTTCTTGTTCTCCTCTCTAGCATTTAACTCTTCTCTTCTCAATTGAAAAATGTGGTAAAACCCTATCTCTCCACTAACATTAGTTTATATAGGCTCCCTTAATTGGGCTTAACTCACCACATCTTAATGAGCCTAACCCATTTCTATTCAAACACCCAAAAATGGTTTAACTCACTTAACAAGAAAACATCACACTAACGGTCACTTACCGGTAAATAAAATAATTACTACACCCTCTCTAGTAACTTGGTGAAATAATAACTCTCACTAAGCACTAAAAATAATCCTCAACCAAAATTACAAAATTACCCTTACTCTCAAAATGACCAAAATGCCCCAAGTCCAAAATGACTAAAATACCCTTCTAACACCGAATTCTACAATTCCCAACCAAAAATACACACAGAGGCAAATAATCACACATGAGCACATATAATACACACAAATAAATAATAAAATAAAACTAGCGAAAATCGGGCTGCTACAACTCTCCCCCACTAAAAAGAATTTTCGCCCTCGAAAATTACCTGAAGGAAACAACTCTGGGTACGCAACCCTCATCCTACTCTCCGATTCCCAAGTGGCACTCTCACCAGGCGGTCCAACCCAAATCACTTTAACCAAAATGATCTCCTTGCCACGCAACCGCTTCATCTCCCGATCTTCAATCCTCACTGGCCAAGTCTCAACAGTCAAATTATCTCTTACTTCCAAATCATCCACTTGAATCACATGAGACACATCATACACATACTTCCGCAACTGAGACACATGAAACACATCGTGAAGATTCGACAAAGATGGTGGTAACGCAATCCGATACGCTACAACCCCAACCTTCTCAACAATCTCAAAAGGTCCAACAAAACGACGAGTCAACTTCCGACACTTCAAAGCACGACCAACACCGGTTACAGGATTCACTCTCAAAAACACATGATCACCAACCTGAAACTCAAGGTCTTTTCTCCTCTTATCATGATAACTCTTCTGCCTACTCTGAGAGGCTCTCATATTCTCTTGAATCATCTTAACCTTCTCGGTCGTCTCTTGCACAACTTCCGGTCCTAACAAAGCACTTTCACCTGACTCATGCCAACACAAAGGAGTCCTACACCTCCGACCATACAAAGCCTCAAATGGTGCCATTCCGATACTAGAATGAAAACTGTTGTTGTAAGTAAACTCAATCAACGGTAAACATTCGACCCAACTGACACCTTGATCCAACACACAAGCTCTCAACAAATCTTCCAAACTCTAAATAGTCCTCTACGTCTGACCATCAGTCTGGGGATGATAAGCAGAACTCAACCTCAACTTAGTTCCCAAAGCAACATGCAAACTCTCCCAAAACTTAGAGGTAAATCTTGGATCCCGATCCGACACAATACTAGAAGGAATATCATGCAATCTAACAATCTGCTCAATGTAGATCTCCGCCAACTTCGCCACAGACATACCGGTCTTAATAGGAACAAAATGTGCCGACTTCGTCAACCGATCAACAATCACCTAAATCGAATCAAAACCTTTTGGTAGTCTTCGGCAACGGTTTGATTCCTTTATGGTCTTAAACAAGCCAGTAGGCAGTGGTTTGAGAAACTTACTCAGTTTCTATATGCTCAAGGGTTCATTCAAGCCACTGCAGACCACACATTGTTCACCAAAATCACTGCTACTTCCTATACTGTGGTTTTGGTGTATGTGGATGACATTATTTTAGCAGGAACCTGTCTGCAACAGTTTGATGTTTTGAAGCAAGCTCTTCACAATGCCTTTCGTATTAAGAACTTAGGGGAGCTCAAGTTCTTCTTGAGATTGGAAGTGGCACGCTCCTCCAAAGGCATTTCACTTTGTCAACGCAAGTACTGTCCGGAGCTTCTTGTTGATGCTGGTTTGACTGATTGTAAACCAGTTTCCACTCCACTTGACCCTTCTGTGCGTTTGTCTCAAGATGCTGGGCCTCTTCACAGTGATGTCACTAGTTATAGAAGATTGGTTGGTAGGTTGTTGTATCTCACCACTACGCGCCCTGATATTGCCTTTTCAGCTCAACAACTAAGTCAATTCTTGTCTTCTCCCATTGAATTGCACTATAAGGCAGCTCTTACGGTATTGATGTACTTAAAACGTTCACCTGGACGAGGTTTATTTTTTCCCCATTCCTCTGAACTCCAATTGCTTGGTTTCAGTGTGCAGACTGGGGGGGGGGGGGGGGGGTTGTATAGACACTCGTCGTTCTATTTTAGGGTATTGCTTCTTCATTCGCAAGTCTTTGGTTTCATGGAAATTAAAGAAGCAACCCACTATTTCATGCTCCTCTGCTGAAGCAGAATACAGGGCTTTGGCTTCTGCCACCAGAGAGCATCAATGGCTCTGTTTTCTTCTCCATGATTTGAAGCAAGCTCCTTAACGCCTACCTGTGCTCTATTGTGACAACCAGAGTGCTCTTCATATCTCAGTAAATCCAGTATTTCATGAGCGTACTAAGCACTTAGACATTGATTGTCATCTGGTGCGTGAGAAGGTCCAAGCTGGTGTTATGCGTTTGTTACCAGTCACTTCCCAACATCAAACAGCTGACATGTTTACAAAAGCTTCTGGTCCGAGACAATTTCATGAGTGTATGCTCAAACTAGGGATGGTAGATCTCTACCAACCACCAGTTTGCGAGGGGGTATCAACACAAGAAGAAAATAAGGCAAAATATGATAGCTTGGGGCGCAAGTTAACTAATTAGTAGCATTTGAACTTCATTTCATTTTTACCAATTGTAATTCCATTTGCATCTAGTTAGTTAGAAGAATGCTGACCTGGCATTATTGTGTATATAAGCAAGTGTATTGAACTTTCTCAAGCTACTGAATTCTGTTACAATTTTCCTTCACTTTGAAGCTTTCTTCTCTTTAACCATGGCGGTTTATTCTTCTCTGATATAATATCTCTTCCATCACTGTTATTGTTGAATTTTTCTTTATAAACTTCAACCTTCATATGATTTGGTTATGTAGTAGCAAACATATTGGTGTGATTAGGTATTCATAAGATTTGGCTATTTAGAAGCATGCTTTTTGCTAACGATGACAAGTCTGGTCTGTTTAAAAAACATATATTTAATGCTAAATCAAACTTGCTCAAAAGATATTATAGAATGACTATGGGGATTAAATAAGTATACTATCGTTTTCTTTTACTAATCAATAAATAATGTCTTGCTAGAACATATATGAATAATAACATCACAACAATGCGGTCAGAGAAAGATAATTCTGATCTTGATTTCGTATATGGGCTTAATTAACAATGTTGAATGTTAATCCATCAATATAAATTAGCTAACTACAACTTGTTCAAGATATATATTAAAGAATGACCATGGTGTTTAACAATGTTTTATCTTAGAGTTTACGGCGGCTAAATTGAACAACACAAGAACTAATTTAAGAATTTTGGAACGACTTTTTACACTTCAAATTATACCCTTAAAAAACTAATTTCGGAGATGTCTGCGAATTAGCGAAAGGAGGAAGATGAACGGTTCTTGAGATTGGACGAGATGTGGAGAGGCACATGTGTCATTTAAAATAAGGCTATCAACCTAGACCATCTATATTAATGTAACATATTAATCTAATAGTTGATAAATATTCTCATCATTCTTACATAAGATAGACATTATCATATGATATGCCCTCTATATATGTATATTTGTGTGTGCTCGTGTGTTTGTCTAACATGCATATGTAAATGATCTTGCACCATACACAAATATCTTTTTCATCATTAGATGATCACTAAGCCATATCATGTCACATTAAATGCTACTGAGTTAGCTTATGGGAAGAATTGGAGTGAGATTTGATTAGAGACTCAGTCTGAACTAGTTAGTAGTTACTATGGATTTTATAATATCTAGTATTGTCCTTTGGCACTTAAGTAACATATTGTTGAGTTGTATGGAGTTAGCAAAAAATATGGAGTTTTATCTTTTTAAATTTTTAGAGGGAAACTAGTGTGCAGCCAAAAATGCTTCCATTGATCATTAGCAGAATGAGATGAGATGATTTAGATGAATACCGCCCCCAATTTGAATTTTAGACTCTATAAATCATAATAGATTATGGTTTACTAAATTTCGATTTTGTTGATGTTGATCACATTCAATGGATCTTTTTCCTTATGATTTTGTTGATTGCTCTGAACTCTTTCCCTTGTACAGGTTTTATCTCACTGAGTTTTCTTGTCAAGGTTTTTAACGAGGCTGATGTTGAGTACCCTTAGTTATTTTCACTTAGCTTTTGGTCTACTCCACCCAAGTGATTTTTCTATCTTTCATATTATTTAATAATAATATTAAATAATTCTAAAGTGCTGCAAATTATTGGTGACGATCAAGAGGTGCCAACATAATTGAGACATCTCGATATAATGTGTGAATCCTTTGCACTATTGTTTTCTTAAAAACTGAAAGAAAATAAAAAAATAATATATATGAAATGTTTAGTGAATAGAATCAAATTAGAGATGTATGTTTAGATATTTTTTCTAGATAAAATAAACTAGTTTATAGTGAACGTGAGAGTGACGCATAAGCATAAACCTTACTCAGTAAATTAGTTGGTAATTGTACAGCAAATTACCATAAATTACAAATGATGTCAAGGTACTCGATAATTATTAAACATTGACCGAGAGAAACTAAAATTCTAAGTGTTCACACCGTTGGACTTTATGCTATATAAATCATGAAGGACTAATAGCTTTCCTCATCACTCATCTCACTCACAATATTACCAAATTCAAATCATAGATATTAGATACAACAAAGTGTTTCATAAAATGTGTGACACTGCACTTTCCTTGCTTCCACTAGCCCGTGATCATTTGCTTCCACTCTTAAAGGAAGCAGCAGACATGATTAGGGGTGTCCCAAAAGAAATTGCAGAATTGAAAGATGAACTTGAAAGAATTGAAAAATTCATCAACGATGCAGATAGAATGGCTGATGCTGAAGAAGACATGGAAACAAGTCGCCGAATCAAAGCAAAGATCAAACAGCTGATAGAAGCATCTTTTCATATAGAAGATGTCATTGATGATTATATCTTCCTTGAGGAACAACAATCTTCTGATCCTGGATGTGCTGCTGGTGCTGCTGACTTGGTCAAAACTATGATTCTTCGTCTCCAAGTAGCTTACAAGATTCAAAACATCAAATCCCGAATTAAAGAAATAAAAGATACAAGTATCGAAAAAGATCATGGCTTTCAACTTCAATCTTCCTCGGAAAAAGGATCAAGCAGTTCTGCAACAAACATAAATGCCTCATTATTGCAGAACCTTCGAAGCGCTCCATTATATATGGATGAAGCTGATGTTGTGGGCTTTGAAGAACCAAGAGACATATTGATTGATTGGCTGGTAGAGGGAAGAGCAGAGCTCACAGTAGTCTCTGTGGTCGGTATGGGAGGGCAAGGAAAAACTACTCTGGCCAAGAAAGTTTTTGACAACATCAAGGTCGTTAGACATTTTGACTGTCTTGTATGGATCACAGTGTCTCAATCATACAATAAAGAAGATTTGTTGAGGGACATGTTGTACAAGTTATACAAACAACAAGGAGAAGATCCTCCACAGAGTTTACATCAAATGGATCGAGAGTCATTAGTTGGTGAAGTGAGGAACTACTTGCAACAAAAAAGGTACGTTGTCATGTTTGATGATGTATGGAACTTACATTTTTGGGATGATATTAAATTTGCTATGATTGATAACAAAAATGGTAGTAAGTTATTAATCACAACAAGAAACATAGATGTTGCAAATGCTTGTAAGAAATCTTCTTTTGTTGAAGTGCATGAACTTAAAGCTTTAACTGAAAAAAAATCTTTGGAATTGTTCAATAAGAAGGTGTTCCATGACTTGAAGGGATGTTGTCCAGAAAATCTTATTGATATATCCACCAAAATAGTTGAAAAATGCAACGGATTACCACTAGCAATTGTGGTCACCGGTGGTATTTTATCTCGCAAAAATAGAAATGCAATTGAATGGTATAAGTTTAGTGAAAATATAAGTCCAGAGTTAAGGGAAGATTCCAAGATAAAAAAAATTCTAGGTCTTAGTTATCATGATTTGCCTCACAACCTCAAGTCATGTTTCTTGTATTTTGGATTATATCCGGAAGACAGTGTAATTTCTACGAAGGCATTGACTCAACAATGGATGGCAGAAGGGTTTGTGAAAGAAGAAAGGGGAAGAACATTAGAAGAGGTTGCAGAAGGATATTTACTAGAGTTGATCCGTAGAAGTTTGGTGGAGGTGGCTTCAATCAGTATTGATGGAAGGGTAAAAAGGTGTCGTGTTCATGATCTATTGCATGCAATGATCCTTGAGAAATACGAGGATTTAAGTTTTTGCAAGAATATTACTGAGGACAAACAATTGTCTTTAACTGGAATGATTCGCCGCTTATCAATAGCAACTAGTACTGATAATTTAATGAAAAGTATTGAAAACTCACATGTTCGATCACTGATTGTTCCCGCACCTAAAACATTACTTGAATCATTTGTAAGGACGATCCCTGCAAAATATAGGCGGTTGAAGGTGCTTGCTTTAATGCATGGGGAATTACTTGAAATTCCTAAAGATTTAGGAAGTTTGAACCACTTGAAATATTTTGAGTTCCGGATGATGGGAGGAAGATATTCTGGACTTCCAAAATCCATTGGCATGCTTGTAAACCTAGAGACTTTGGATTTAAGAGATTCAAAAATCGAAGATTGCAATATGCCGAAGGAGATTTGCATGCTTAGAAAGCTACGCCATTTGTTCGGCGTTCGAATGTCTTTGATTGAGTTGAAGGATGGTATTGGAGGCATGACATCCCTACAAACTTTAAATGAGGTTTATTTAGATGATGGTGAAGATGAAAATGATAATAGAGTGGTAGAGCTAATTGAAGAGCTTGGAAAGCTAGATCAGCTAAGGAAATTGGTCCTGCTCGGTGTTAGGAGTAAATATGTGAGTGCTATATCTTCCTCAATCAATAAGATGCAACAACTAGAGAGACTACATATTAGAGGAATTGAATTTAACACATTGATTGATATGGATTTGAACTCGCCGCCACCTAGGCTTCAACGTGTTAAATTCTTAGGGAAATTAGAGAAGTTGCCTGAATGGATTTCAAAACTCCAAAATCTTGTTAAGATGAAGGTGACACTTACAAAGGAAGGGAATGATGCAATGAATTTACTCCAAAGTATGTCAAACTTGTTGTCCCTCAATATCTCTGGTGGTGATGAAGACAAAATGGAAAGGTTACATTTTCAAGATGGGTGGTTTAAGAATTTGAAGGAACTACATCTTAGTCGTTTCTGTAACTTGAGTCATATCCTTATTGACGAAGGTGCATTGGGTTCTCTGAAAAAGCTTACTTTAGGCCTTATCCCCCAACTGAGAACGTTACCAACTGGTATTCAACACTTACAGAATCTTGAAGTTCTCTGTCTTGAAATTATGAATGAGGAACTTAAACAGAGCATTGATCCTGATGATGAAGGAAAAGAGCATTGGATCTTCAAGCAAGTGCCCTCTGTAGAAATTGACTAATGAGAGATAAAAGGTACGCTTTCGCTTCCCTACAATTTGAAGGAAAAAAAAAAGTTGTGGTAATATTTTTTTCTTTATTCTTTTTTCCAATCCTTATATTAAGCGTCTTTCTTTAAAGCCATCCTTATATTAAATTGTCTTGTTATTGTCATGATTGTGTTTTATACATTGATAATTTGGATTGAACTGCAGGTGATGGTCACTAGTGGATTTCGGATTCAAATTTCTTCAAGTGGGCTTTTATATCAGCTATATAAAAAATAAATGTGTTGTTTTTCGTTGTTATAATACCTACTTTGTCATTTTATTCAATAAAATTGAGTTGTTTAATAATGATGTATAATAATATATGTTGTGAGATATTTCCTTTGAATGATTGTAAGAAATAATGCTTTCCTTTCAATCCTTTTGATTTAGGATTGAGCATTCACTTGTAATTCTTTCTTTGTAAAATTCAAACATTGAAAAACATAAAGAAATTCAAGTATGTCGTTGTTATATACAAACATTGAATTTGGAAAAAGTGTCAAGAAGTTTTAGGGTTTAATAAATAAATACCATTTATATGTGTATAAGTGACGTGAGTTGTTGTTGATGGAGAATGGGTCACGTATGAATGAACAAAATCTTGCTAGAAGAGGAGTTAACGACATTGCAATTCTAATTTAAAGGAACTGAATGAAAAAAAGATTCAATTCAAGACATTGTTTGTGTTGATTTTGTCTTTGTGAGGTGTATTTTTTTTTTCCATCTTAATGTGATGTTTATTTGTTTCAAGTTGAAACATTGGCTTTGATCAAGTGCAAACATTTTCTGTGATGTGATCAACAATGCAGATTCGGAGACATGATCAACATTTTATGCTATTAATATGAATGTTGTGAGTTTGTTGACAGGTTCATCCTTTATACTTTAGTAATTTTAAATTTCTATTTATCATTATGGATTACCCTAGATAATGTGCACTCCATAAGATCCACTAGGAAAGCTGCGTGTAAAAAAATTAACAAGCTGTAAGTAAAAAAGACCAAGTACTAATTATTTATGTAATGTTAAAAAGAGAGAGAAATAGAGATCAAGCAACAGCCACCTGAATGCATTTACATAATGGAGGTGTAACTCTGAAAGCATTTACATAACAGCCACCTTTTCAAATCAGCAATTCTAAATTCTAATTCTATGTAACAGTAGAAAAGCTTATAAGCGACATGGAAAACAGATAAAAATTTGTCTGGAAACAGCTGATTTAGATCAGATTTCCAGCTCTGTAAATCAAGTTTAAAAGTAGTTATGTTACTCGATCCAAATTTGATTGCAGGAAATCCTGAACAATTTAGCTTATAGCAATTGAAACTTTAGCTTTCATTTATTCCGTCACATGCAATATTTCATATTTTGCTGGTGTTCTGAGTTCATGATCAGTGGCAAGTTCGACTCCAAGCATTGAACCTTTTCCTCTTACATCACTAATTATTGTAGAAAAAAATACAAGTTTAATGGAAGACATCAAACCTGTTTGGTTGACTTTTGTTCTCCATAAGGCATAAAAGATTTGTTGCCTAACTTTCAATGATAGTATACAATATTAAAATAGAAATCTCACTTGCTCTGAAATGAATCGGTAGATACATATATAAAATCAAAAATTTTGTTATGGCACTAATCAATTGCAATCAACAACAAATAATAAGTATACATATGTAAATGAGGAAACAGAGCAATCCAAATAGAAATTTTCCAAGGAAGGCTTATACAAACAAGCAAACAAAATAAGGGTCATACAAACATGCAAATAAATAGTCTAAAATTTGTTTAACACGTACATAAAATAAATAGCATCTTCCTTGCATTGTGTGTTAAAAGTTAAGGAAATATTATTCAAACTCGATAAATCCAAACCATTTACATAATTAAACTCGATAAATCACAAATTAAACAAGTTTTATGCGTCATTATCATATCCATTTTCCACATTAGAGGTAGATTCGAAAATTAGTACTAAATCCATGAAAATTCATATTCTCACAAAATAATTCATGAAAAAACATTACCCTTTTAATAGTGCCTAAAAAAACAGCAAGACATTGTTTCAGCAACCCCCAAGTTCAAAATGCAATATTCATATGGATTAAAGGGTATTTCAAGCAGTTTTGTAAATATTGATAATCAATAATCGAATTACATGTTGATTCTATAATCAATTTATAAACCTTTTTAGCTAATGAAATGTACTAGTACCATTACACATATTGAATATCATGACAAAGCAACTTGCTGATACATTAGTCACCAACCTAAAGTTTATTGAGAAAATAGTGTTAGTATGTATTAGTTAACACTTGAATTATATATAATATTTTGGCTTAATTAATGATTTGGTCCCTTAAGTTATTTGTTGGTTGCATTTTGGTCCCATAAGTTATTAACATTACAATTTGGTCCCTTAAATTATTTGTTGGTTACATTTTGGTCCAATAAGTTATTAACGTTACAATTTGGTCCCTTAAATTATTTTTTGGTTTCGTTTTGGTACCTTAACTCTTCCTCCGTCAACCACTCTGGTCCTTTATGTTATTAGAGTTAAGGGATAAAAACGAAACCAAAAAATAAGTTAAGGGATCAAAATGGAACCAAAAAGTAAGTTAAGGGACCAAATTGTAACGTTAATAACTTATGGGACCAAAATGTAACCAACAAATAACTTAAGGGACCAAGTTGTAACGTTAATAACTTATGGGACCAAAATGTAACCAACAAATAACTTAAGGGACCAAATCATTAATTAAGCCTAATATTTTCCACATCCCAACGAAGAATTAGGAATATTATTCATCACATCCACTTTTGTCAAAATTTAAACTTATATGTGAGATATTCACTTGTGACAGTTTTCCCCCAATAAAAACTTTAAAATCCCCGTAAACAACAACAAAAAAACAATAAGGCCAACCTTGGCAGTCAAAATAAATAAATAACCAATTAAAAAATTGATTCATCACAAAAGGTACCAAATACATAACAATAGAAGAGTAAGAGAAAAACTTTACAAGTTGCTACTTTTACTGGGAGATATACAATAGCCACAAAAGCAATGGATGCAGTGGCAACCCTTGAAACTTTGTATCCCACATGTGAATGGGAAAACGAGAGGGAAGATGGAGCTACACGACCCGAGAAGCGAAGTTTCAGATGAGCGGAAATCGCAAAGGGTCAACACAGAGAGATCGATAGGGTACAAAGAGAGAAAACGAGGGTGAATTAGAGTCGTCAACATATAGTGAATGAGGTTTCTCGAGAACAAGTGTGTTTATTGAGTGAATGAGAAATAGGGTTGATGAGAGAGTTTATGGTGAGTGAGTGAGAGGAAAAATGAACATAGAAATGAAAGCGGAGGAATTTTGGTTAAGACGGAAACCTCTTCTGAATGCAATGACACGGGTAAAATATGTGTGGGTTAATAATAGTTACCGATAATAATTAACAAATGATTTAATAGATAAAAATCAATATCTATATTTAAGTAATTAATATAATTTTGGATTCCTAAATGAACATACAAATATAATTGTCTCATGACATTTAGTCAATGATTTTGGAAGAAACAAGTACAAATAAATAATAATGCATCAAAAATACTCAGTCATTGTTATCTTTCAAAGTTTCAGTCATCAAATGAGAATCATAGAAGTCACAACACCACCACCAGGTGCAAGAGAGAAGTTCGCAGTTCTTGAAAGAAGTTGTGACCAAAAGCACATATGGCCATCCATGCATATGTGAATAACTACACACATAAATATCAAATATGACATAACAAACTTGTAATCATAATATTTCAGCATGATAGGAATAGTAGTATTAAGAAACACATTACCACATTACATTAGTCATCAGAGTGACAATTTATTCTAATGAGTAACGGTTGCAATGAAAATATGGGACTTAAAGCAAACACTTGTAGTGAGAAGACTGAATTCTAAAATCAAGGTTGTACAATCAAGGTTTTTGTTAAATATTCACGGATAGAGACTTACTTGAAAAAAAAAAGAAGTTACTTGCAAAAACAACAGCTCTAGAACATTTGAACCACGCTTGCAAATCAAGTTGAGTATTTAATATATCTCAATTATTTCAAAGAAGCACTTTGAAATTTTCAACGATGGGAAACAAGCCACTAAAATTATAAGTATATTAGAAAATCCTCTTCATCTCTTACACATTCCATAGTTCATTGAACGTACCCCATAAAAAAATAAAATTTCATACACCAAAACTATTAGCAGATAGACACAAACAATACATACATTAGCAATCATATAAAAAAAAAGGGTTAATATGTGTTTACCCCCCCTGTAATTTGGGCGAGTTCCGGTTTTCCCCCTGTAATAAATTTTGTTAAAATTCAGTCCCTGTAATTTGAAGATTCCGTCGAAAACCCCCCTGGTCGAATCTGGCACACGCCAGGTGCTGATGTGGCGTGCCACGTCACCTTTTTATAATGACGTGGCACGCTGACTGTATAATTATTTTATTTTTTATTTTTTTATATTGTACACGTGGCATTTTTATTTTTTTATTAAAAAAATATTATTTTTAATTAAAAAAATATTTTTTTTAAAATTTTTTTTAAAAAAATGTTTTAAATTTTTTTTTAAAAAAACGAAAAAAATTCTTAACAAATAAAAAAAAATGAAAAAATACCGAAAAAATTAATAAAAATGAAAACAAAAATCTGGAAAATTTTAAAAATAAAAAATAAAATCTGGAAAAATTAAAAAAAATGAAAACATTCGGGAAAAAATTAATAAATTTCGAAAAATTCATATTTCCAGATTTTTTTCAATACCGGAAAAATGAAAAAAATTCTTTTTTTTCGGAAAGTACTTGTCTTTCAACCGTATAACATGATTTATATACCGGTGTCAATCAATATACATTGTATCCTGTTATTCGGACATGATTTTTATAAATATGATTAATCTTGAAAATTTTGAAAATGATCAATTTTGAAATTTTTGAAAAAAGATTAATCAGCTCTTTGGGACTGGTTGTTTCCTTTCAAAAATGTCCTCAATTTTCAATACAAATAAAACATGTAATACATCGTAAATATTAAAAAAAATTCCAGATTGTTTTTATTTTTCGAAAAAGAAGTTTTTCAAATTTTCTCAACGAAAAAAAATCTTGAAAATATTTTTATTTTTAAAAATCTGTGTACAAATTTATTTAAAAATTTAGGAAAATTCAGATTTTTTTTCAATTTTTTTTTACGATGTGTTACAAATTTGAGAATATTTTCTAATATTTAAAAATTGAGGATAAAAACAATCTGGAAATTATTTGTATTGAAAATTGAGGACATTTTTGAAAAGTACTTTCTGAAAAAAGTGAATTTTTTTCATTTTTCCGGTATTGAAAAAAATCTGGAAATATGAATTTTTCGAAATTTATTAATTTTTTCCAAAATTTTTTCATTTTTTTAATTTTTCCAGATTTTATTTTTTATTTTAAAAATTTTCCAGATTTTTTTTTATTTTTATTAATTTTTTCGGTATTTTTTCATTTTTTTTTTGTTAAAAATTTTTTCCGTTTTTTTTAGAAAAAATGTTTTTAAAAATTTGTTTAAAAAAAATTTTAAAAAAAATATTATTTTTAATTAAAAAAATATTTTTTTATTTAAAAAAAATATTTTTTTAATTAAAAATAATATTTTTTAATAAAAAATAAAAATGCTACGTGTACAATATAAAAAAATAAAAATAAAATAATTATACAGTCAGCGTGCCACATCATCATAAAAAAGGTGACGTGGCACGCCACATCAGCACCTGGCGTGTGCCAGATTCGACCAGGGGGGTTTTCGACGGAATCTTCAAATTACAGGGACTGAATTTTAACAAAATTTATTACAGGGGGGAAAACCGGAACTCGCCCAAATTACAGGGGGGTAAACACATATTAACCCAAAAAAAAATAGGATAGGTCATCTAAAACCAATATTAGTTGATGGCTTGAAAAATTTATTAATGGGAGATAATGAAAAGATAAAACTAATATGAAACCTTGAAAATTGCTTTTGTTTCTTAACTAAAACAAATACCCAGCAAAACAATCCATTGCAAAAGTCAAATACTCATGAAGGTAACAATGAGTAATAATGATACACTAAAATTGAATGAAATTTTGAAAATTTTACCTCTTCAAGAATATAGAAAGGAAGTTGGGAAGAAATTGAGCATGTAGAGCAAGAACATTAAGCCAACAACATGCATAAAAACATAGAACTCAGATATACACAATTGTAAAATATCATTTCAATTATACAAAAAATCTCAAAGTCGGAATAATCATGAATAATTTATTTACCATTTCAAAGAGAATAACAAAAAGTATTGTATATTGTTCAGCAGAGGAAGATGCAGAAGCTATGGTTCAACACCACAACCATAACAAGATCTAAATACATTTACAACTGCAGAAAGATTAGAGAAAATAACAAATATGAAAAAAATAAATAGAATCTCCTTACTAAAGGAGTACAAATTTGATGTTCACCAAACATAAATTTGCAAAACTGAAAATTGAAAAGAAAACACAAATCCAATTATGACTTAAGAGATGAACAGAACGAAATAGCTCAGATGATTAAACAAATAAAGATACGAAAGAATCACCACTTTCATGGTGTAACACCCATACCAGACGTATCTAGAAAGTCTGGCACGTGCGTTAATATTAGTACTGGATACATTAAAATATACAACATAAAATTTTAAGAATGAATAATAATTACATCAAGTCACGTTCGTATAAATCATAATACAATATAACTCATCCATACACAAAAATACATCATTGATGTCCATATCATCCCGCAGCTTTACGAACGAACCGTTTACGTAATATCCATCCGGCTCCGAACATGCATAACATCCTGCTTATCTGAAACAAATAAGGATTGGGATGAGACATAATGTCTCAGTGAGTTCCCCTAAATCCTAGGCTATAGGCAACCTCAAGGGGAAACCTACGGTCACCACGTGTCTACACCACAACCTGACGGTTGATTATACGTGTGTGGGGACTTGCATACTAGACGGTCGTGCATACTAGAGCCGACATAGTCTTATCTTAACCTGTTATAGGCTTCACTTCCTATACGTGTCATGGCGGTTGAGGGGAACCTAGAACCGCGTTGCCAAGAATACACTCTATGTATCGAGGCCTAAACATAACATAATCATGACACGACTCTAAACCGGACGATTAGGGGAAACCTAAGATCATCGTCGGTATCATGCTCTTTACTTGCTCTATTCCACGCCTTGTACTTGTCATGTATATTCTTAAACATAAACTTGCATGGATTCACTCTTGCATACTCATGAACATAACATAATCATAATCATAATCATATGATACATAAACGTATCTAAGTTCATTCATTGGGTTAGCGTTGAACAAACAATTATTATCTTGGTTCATTTTACGGATAGTCCCGGGTGGAGTAACCCCGAGATCAATCCCATACATGACCGATGTACGTACATAGGACTCCCTCGGTGTCGTGTGGGTCCCTTGCGGCTTAAACCGTTCCCCTTAGGTCGAGAACCTCCCGTATCCCCCTGGCGTGGATAACAAGTGTAACACCCATACTAGACGTATCTAGAAAGTCTAGCATGTGTGTTAGTTTAGTACTGGATACATTAAAAATTTACAACATGAAAACTCACAATGAATATCTTATACAACAATGTGCGTTCGTACAATAATAAAGTAACTCAACTTTTCTAAAATATGATGAATGCGTCCTTGCTTAACCTTATCATCCTGCAGCGGGTACAAACGAACACTTGTTGCATGCTCCATTCGGCTACTAGCTTGCTAAACCAACCTGTTTATCTGAAACAAATAAGGATTGGGATGAGACATAATGTCTCAGTGAGTTCCCCTAAATCCTAGGCTATAGGTAACCTCAGGGGAAAACCTATGGTCACCACGTGTCTAAAATACAACCTGCCGGTTGATTATACGTGTGTGGGGACTTGCATACTTAGACGGTCGTGCATACTAGGGCCGTCATAGTCTTATCTCACTGTTATAGGCTTCACTTCCTATACGTGTCATGGCGGTCAAGGGGAATCTAAAACCGCAATGCCAAGAGTACGCTCTACGTACCGAGGCCTAATTCTAACATAATCATGACACGGTTCTAAACCGGACGATTAGGGGAAACCTAAGATCGTCATCGGCATATCTTTCTCTATTTGCTCTAATGCAAAATACGATGTTTCTAACAACGTATCTTATCTTGCTATCATACTAGTTTTGACGATCTACGTCTATGTTCTACTATTCTTGACGATCTACGTCAAGGCTCTACTATTTCTTGACGATCTACGTCAAGGCTCTATGACATAACATAATATATCTAATAATATGCACAGTCAGATTCATTCATAAGTTAGCGTTTAACAAACAAGCATTATCTGAGTTCATTTTACGAAAAGCCCCGAGTGGAGTAACCCCGAGCGCCATCCCTATCTATCCGATGGAAACCTATCTAAGGTATAACCAACGGCACTCCTGTAGTGACATGCGGGATCCTTACGGCTAACCCCATTTCACCTAATGGAAACCTCTTGAACCAACCTAGTGTGGACACAAGAGACACGACCACTACATCTTACTTACTAAGTGACATGCGGGTTCCTTACGGCTAACCCCGTTTCACCTAATGGAAACCTCTTGAACCAACCTAGTGTGGACACAAGAGACATGGCACCTTTAACTTTAAAGTCTGGGTCTATAAATATGCATGAGTATTAAATCTATACTAGCTATCTCTTTTACCTTGGATGCCTATATGATCCGACTAGAGGTAAACTATATGCTTGCTTAACTTGCTATGTGAAGAGATGTCTAATCAATTCACGTCTGGCCACACTCGCATGGCACTCTAGTTTCTATACGAAGAGAATACTCTATATCACTTCGCATCTAATCAAGCATACTACTCATGCCTAGCATTCTATTCTTTACTAACTATTCTAGTTCTTGACAAGCTATGTCAAGGCTCTACTTTCATCCCATGCCTAGTTCTTTGCTACCCGAGTAATTCGGCTAATCTCTCTTGAATCACTCTTGCCATTCATGTTAAGATTGCCATGATTTTCATTTCAAGAATCGTTTGATGTTATGTGCATTGCCTAGATGTTGTTTTGGGGTTATAAAGTTGTAAAACGTTGAAAGAAAAGCTTTGGAATGCACCACGGACCCTGAACTGGGCCAACAGGCCAAAGCAAGTTGGCCAAGTCCAGAGAGCTGCGCTAATAGCTCAGCTGGGGCGTGGCTCATCCTGTCAATTTCGCTATTAGCTAGCGTAGATTTCGCTAATAGCGTGGTTCATCCTGAAGAATTTCGCTATTAGCGTAGATTTCGCTAATAGCGTGGTTCTTCGGGTCTGAGGTACAAAATTTCCAGTTTTTGACCCAAAAGTCATTCTAATGGTTCCTGCAATGCACCAAAACATCCAGCAACATATATATACATTTCTAAACATATTCCATGGCAAACTAACATGTAATTGACAAGATTTGCTCAAAGAGGCATTAGGGTTCAAAACCTCTCATAAACATAAATCAATCCTTTAAACATGGAATTACACAGCCCAAAGGGTGGTAATCTATCTATGGAACTCACCTAACATACTCCTTGCAATTTCCCAAGCATCTAGCATCAAACCCTAGCTTTTGCTTCAATCTTGCTCTTTAGCCCTTTCAAACCAAACCATGCCTCAATCCTTTCCCTTATGTGTTTCTTGCTTGCTAAGCTGCCTTAATCCATGCTTGATCATGATTTGGAAGAAGTTTGGATGATTTGGAGAGGGAAGGAGGGCGAAATTCTAGAGAGAAGGAGGAGAGAAATGTTTTGCCCAAAACCTAGAGAGAGAAAGAGAAGTGGGAAATGAGGGAAAATGGCCCTTATGGCCTTATATAGTCGCTTGCGACGTTTTACCACTTTGCCCTTCGCCTCAGTCGTGTTCACCTGACTCTGATACATAACTCATGCTTGACTGATATTACTCATTAATATCTTTCGTCGTACTTAACTTTATTCATCATGATCACTTTCTATGAATCTTAGTCCTCTGATGCGTCTAATGGGTAATATTCCGTTACTGTTAAGCGGGATATTACACTCTACCCCCCTTAAAAAAATTTCGTCCTCGAAATTTAGAAATCATCTACCAAACATCGCAGCAAAAGTCTGCTTCCTTTGGTTTCTGCTATACAATATCTGATCAAACCACTCTAGGGAGTTGAAGAATACTTTTCTCAACAAAGCATGTAATTCTTCCTCTTCTTAGTCCGCATGACGAATATGATCTCTTCTATTTTAATATCTACCTCAAATCACAGAACTATCTGAGAACATAGTGATTAAAACTAACTGTTGTTATGCGGATTGCGTGTCTCGGATCTATTCCTTCTCTGCTTAGCATGAACTCTGCATCTACGTAACTTTCCTCTATCTGAATCACTCAGGATTTGCCTTTAAACTGGAGTTCTACTGATATCCAGGTTTGCCCTGCAGTGCTTACGTGTATCTAACACATCTTCCATGTATACATCTTATCATGCATACATAATCTGTTTTACCGCACATTGCGATTTATGCTTCTTACTGATGCTACTTATCTTGATGATTCTACTCATCTCTAATCATAATCTTATGAAACCTGTCTACCCTTTCATAATATCCCTGTACTGCAATTCATGGGTGACTTGTTCTAGCTTAACATGAAGAAGTAAAATCAACTACACTGATTCATCTGACAATCCATTAAACTGTCTTGCGATTCACATGCTCTTGAAACTTTCTACTAAGTCCATTTTCACTTGCATTGAACACTCTAAGCACAAATATGTGCATCCCGTACGACATTAGTATTACATGGGCATTGCCATTCATAAAACAAACATTATCTTCTAGTATTGGCATACTTTCTAGCGCCACTGCTTGTTAGTTAATAACGATACTCATTCTAGCTTTTGTTTCTAAGAGTTTCTAAACTTTGGTACATAGGTTCTTGGAACGAATTGACACATGACTAGAAAATATCATTTTAAAATTGAGTCTATACTGGTACTGCAGAACCACAGGACGAGTCTCTATATCTGAAAAAAGTTTTATGACTCTCCTTCACACTTGTCTCTAACAAGCTGGTCCTGAAGTCTGTACGTCTCAAGTGAGCTTACTCGCTTACGACGTATCTCATCAGTTTTAACAATGTGAAATTTCATGTTTTTTTTTTTTTTTTTAAAATAAACATCGTTCCCAAGTTCCTCAATACCAATCTTAACTTTAAAAGTCATAAAATCATGGCTTAACACCATTCTAGAAAGTATCGTTACCATTTAACAAGTATGGTATAGGAGGGTATGTACTTCGTCAGGCATAACTCATAAATCGTACTCCATTAACATAGCACATACTCTTTCTGGCTAACCAACAACTCTTCTGCACATTCGGCATCACCAAATTGGCAACCCGATTAATTCATCTGTGTTAACTCTAGTCTTTCTCATCTTACCTGAGTGAAGATGCTTTCTTTAAACTTTTACTTTAATCATTACTGGCTGCATAAGCATCTATACTTACTTACATAACGAGAACTCCTCGCTTTCCATATAATACTTCTCACTAAAGCTGCACTGCTATCCTGAACTTCTTCACGAAGTTTCTTACTACCAATTTTCCATGTTCCATGGCTACTGTTCGCAACTTAATTAATTATTTAACTTCCGTTGCGCTACTCTGATTCCCACCGGTTGGCTTCAACCAATACTCTGATCCGTTGAGAGAAGTGAAATTTATTCTTCTTCTATCACTACATTAATATCTGCTTGAACTCTGCTTGATACTTCTATGTTGCATGCTACTCTGCAACCTCGTTCTACTCTTTGCTGGTAAGATTGAATCTCAAGGAAACTTACCTCTGGACATATCAATGTCATACTTATTCTTATTCCTGAGCAACTTAACTCAAGGAGCACATCTTTGCAATTACATAACTACTATTCCATGAAACGCTCTTACAACCTCCCATGGTAGACTCATCTTGCACTCGGACATACTTTCTTATGCATCTAACATTGTAGCTTCGTATCTCGCATACTATGTTTTGCTTAATCCTTCCTGTGCTTGCTCGTTAATTTTTCTTTCTAAGAAAATTTCGTAAATTAGCACACGGGTCATTGACGTTGATGATTTTCAACTATATAAAACATATACTGAATCTAGGTTCCAGTCGTTACTCTAAAATCTCAGGACGAGTTGATAACACGTATGTGTCCTCAAATCTTAGTCCTAGTGGGTGTAGCCCATACTACACGAGTCGTAACAAACCGGTACCTACAAAATTTCATTTTGAATTTCAAAAATGTCAACTTCAATCACCCATATGCGTATGTCTTTCTAAAATCATGTAAACTTTACAACTTAGCATCCTAACGAGCCTTCGCAAGTTCATCAAGCAAAACATAGATTCGAGAGGTACTCTTAACTCTGCGAAATCCAAAATCCTCGTGATTTCATATGACTTTGCACCATTTAACTTCTTGCTTCATGATTTCACATCTGTGACTTCCATTCTAGATACTGATGCCTCTAAACTCTTGGTCCAAACTCATTCTTATTTCTTGACACATTAACTTCCAAAGTCACGTTAAACCGGATTGATTTTCGTTGATGGTTGCCCATGCCTTTTTCCCTTTTGAAAACTTTAGGGGGTGATATGCATTCGTCACTCGATATAAAAAAACAATTTCTCATCGGATAAAGATGGTGAAGACAACTCTCCAATAGTCACTGCATTTCCTAGAGACGAACTGAAAAATTTCGCTCCGGGTTCGCTATTGATGAGTTTCTTCAGCTCAATTTTTCAAAACATACTTTGCATAAATTTTCATTTCTCAAATAAATTAATGCACATCAGTCATTCCCAACATGTAAAATATATTCTACTACATATGCATGGCAAGCATCAACCTAATTCGATACAATTCTCGGCACTTTAGAAACTGATGATTCATTCATGATAGCATAAAACTTTCACTGAATCCTTTTCTACTACCAGTAGCTTACTTCTCTGCGTTACCGCTTAACGTAGCTTCCCGAACACTAGAACCTCGTTCACTTTGAACATTCAAGTCCATAACTTCAATAACATAACACTAATCCTGAGAGTCCACTAATTACGTCAACATACGTCGACTGCTTTCTATCTTGTAGCCTTGCGCTTACTTTCCGGAATACAATTCCATTCTAACTACGACCCTTACTGAAGCTGCAGGTCCTGCTAAGATATTTCTGTACTCTTCACTTACGGGTATACAAGGTGCCTCTAACAACTTACCCAGCACTATCGGAACGACCCTTCTCAACATTGTCTTACATTCCCGGAGGATTCATACTTCTACTTACTTAGTTCACCGGCCACCTACTGGCACGATCAACTTCTTACTAATACTCATTTCGAGTTTTTACTTCTGAGTTCACACTTTCTGGTGCATCTTCATCACATACTTCGTTCCTCCAGGATCCTATTCAGCTCTCAGGCATCCATTCTAATCGTCGAATGCTAAATTAAGTTGATCAGGCTCAACTAACAACAACAACTAGAACATTTACCCGGAACCCAATGGTCCCACTACCTTTGTTGTAACTTAATGACCCAAGGCACGATCTGAATCGACCTGCTCTGATACCAAATGTAACACCCATACTAGACGTATCTAGAAAGTCTAGCATGTGTGTTAGTTTAGTACTGGATACATTAAAAATTTACAACATGAAAACTCACAATGAATATCTTATACAACAATGTGCGTTCGTACAATAATAAAGTAACTCAACTTTTCTAAAATATGATGAATGCGTCCTTGCTTAACCTTATCATCCTGCAGCGGGTACAAACGAACACTTGTTGCATGCTCCATTCGGCTACTAGCTTGCTAAACCAACCTGTTTATCTGAAACAAATAAGGATTGGGATGAGACATAATGTCTCAGTGAGTTCCCCTAAATCCTAGGCTATAGGTAACCTCAGGGGAAAACCTATGGTCACCACGTGTCTAAAATACAACCTGCCGGTTGATTATACGTGTGTGGGGACTTGCATACTTAGACGGTCGTGCATACTAGGGCCGTCATAGTCTTATCTCACTGTTATAGGCTTCACTTCCTATACGTGTCATGGCGGTCAAGGGGAATCTAAAACCGCAATGCCAAGAGTACGCTCTACGTACCGAGGCCTAATTCTAACATAATCATGACACGGTTCTAAACCGGACGATTAGGGGAAACCTAAGATCGTCATCGGCATATCTTTCTCTATTTGCTCTAATGCAAAATACGATGTTTCTAACAACGTATCTTATCTTGCTATCATACTAGTTTTGACGATCTACGTCTATGTTCTACTATTCTGGACGATCTACGTCAAGGCTCTACTATTTCTTGACGATCTACGTCAAGGCTCTACTATTTCTTGACGATCTACGTCAAGGCTCTATGACATAACATAATATATCTAATAATATGCACAGTCAGATTCATTCATAAGTTAGCGTTTAACAAACAAGCATTATCTGAGTTCATTTTACGGAAAGCCCCGAGTGGAGTAACCCCGAGCGCCATCCCTATCTATCCGATGGAAACCTATCTAAGGTATAACCAACGGCACTCCTGTAGTGACGTGCGGGATCCTTACGGCTAACCCCATTTCACCTAATGGAAACCTCTTGAACCAACCTAGTGTGGACACAAGAGACACGACCACTACATCTTACTTACTAAGTGACATGCGGGTTCCTTACGGCTAACCCCGTTTCACCTAATGGAAACCTCTTGAACCAACCTAGTGTGGACACAAGAGACATGGCACCTTTAACTTTAAAGTCTGGGTCTATAAATATGCATGAGTATTAAATCTATACTAGCTATCTCTTTTACCTTGGATGCCTATATGATCCGACTAGAGGTAAACTATATGCTTGCTTAACTTGCTATGTGAAAAGATGTCTAATCAATTCACGTCTGGCCACACTCGCATGGCACTCTAGTTTCTATACGAAGAGAATACTCTATATCACTTCGCATCTAATCAAGCATACTACTCATGCCTAGCATTCTATTCTTTACTAACTATTCTAGTTCTTGACAAGCTATGTCAAGGCTCTACTTTCATCCCATGCCTAGTTCTTTGCTACCCGAGTAATTCGGCTAATCTCTCTTGAATCACTCTTGCCATTCATGTTAAGATTGCCATGATTTTCATTTCAAGAATCGTTTGATGTTATGTGCATTGCCTAGATGTTGTTTTGGGGTTATAAAGTTGTAAAACGTTGAAAGAAAAGCTTTGGAATGCACCACGGACCCTGAACTGGGCCAACAGGCCAAAGCAAGTTGGCCAAGTCCAGAGAGCTGCGCTAATAGCTCAGTTGGGGCGTGGCTCATCCTGTCAATTTCGCTATTAGCGTAGATTTCGCTAATAGCGTGGTTCATCCTGAAGAATTTCGCTATTAGCGTAGATTTCGCTAATAGCGTGGTTCTTCGGGTCTGAGGTACAAAATTTCCAGTTTTTGACCCAAAACTCATTCTAATGGTTCCTGCAATGCACCAAAACATCCAGCAACATATATATACATTTCTAAACATATTCCATGGCAAACTAACATGTAATTGACAAGATTTGCTCAAAGAGGCATTAGGGTTCAAAACCTCTCATAAACATAAATCAATCCTTTAAACATGGAATTACACAGCCCAAAGGGTGGTAATCTATCTATGGAACTCACCTAACATACTCCTTGCAATTTCCCAAGCATCTAGCATCAAACCCTAGCTTTTGCTTCAATCTTGCTCTTTAGCCCTTTCAAACCAAACCATGCCTCAATCCTTTCCCTTATGTGTTTCTTGCTTGCTAAGCTGCCTTAATCCATGCTTGATCATGATTTGGAAGAAGTTTGGATGATTTGGAGAGGGAAGGAGGGCGAAATTCTAGAGAGAAGGAGGAGAGAAATGTTTTGCCCAAAACCTAGAGAGAGAAAGAGAAGTGGGAAATGAGGGAAAATGGCCCTTATGGCCTTATATAGTCGCTTGCGACGTTTTACCACTTTGCCCTTCGCCTCAGTCGTGTTCACCTGACTCTGATACATAACTCATGCTTGACTGATATTACTCATTAATATCTTTCGTCGTACTTAACTTTATTCATCATGATCACTTTCTATGAATCTTAGTCCTCTGATGCGTCTAATGGGTAATATTCCGTTACTGTTAAGCGGGATATTACAACAAGAGACACGAACACCTACGTCTTGTTAATTTCAGTGACATGCGGGTCCCTTACGGCTTGAATCGTTCCCCTTAGATCGAGAACCTCTTGTATCCCCCTGATGTGGATAGCAAGAGACATGCCACCTACTTATTAAGTCATAGTCTTGTCGTACGTATACATAAACATATTCATACTTGCTTGCTTATTACCTCGGACCCTTAAGTCGATCCGATTATCGGTAAATACATACTTGTTCATGCTTGAAAGTTCTTAATCATGGTGGAGTGATTAACTAATCAAACCACGACTTAACATGCTTACTATCTTAATCTTAATCATGTGCGAAGATAGCATACTTCGCGTCTTAACATTCTAGGGATCTTGCTAACTAGCTAATTCTCAACAATTATGTCGAGGCTCTAGTTTTTCCCTTGCTTAATGGATAATTTACTACCTGATTCATGACACGTTTCTCTCGTATGCCATGCCTTACTAACATGCTTAATACTTGCCTCATATCATAAAAATCATGCTTTCATTGATCATCCATTAGGACCTTGGTTTGAGGGGTTTACATTCGTTAAAAGACACCACAGAGAAAACCGCGTCGCGAATCCCCACGCCTGCCTGAAGCGAGCAAAACAATGGGATTTCTCCCTGTCTTACTCGCCTAGGCGAGTAGATTTGCTGGGGAGGCGAGCAGCAGCTCGCAGCTGCGAGTTGGGGGTGAGAAAAACCCCCCATTCGCAGTTCTAGCTCGCCAGGGCGAGTAATTGCTCGCCGTGGCGAGTTAGGACAGCCCAGAACACTTAAAATTGGTATTTTTGACCCAAAAACCTCAAACCAAGTGCCTCTAAGCATATTGGAACATAATTGATCATATAAAACTTGTAAAACATGTATATGGCAAGAATTATCATGTATAGCATTCATGGCATAAAAAGGGGCAACTAGACTAATACTTGAACCCTAGAATTTCATATTATTCATAATAGACATACATGGCATAATCATAATCCCAAAGGGTGGGAAGTCTATCTATGGAACTCACCTAATCATAATCTTGAAGCAACTCCAAGCTCCAAGCTCAAACATACCCAAAACCTTAACTTTAAACACTTACTTCCTTGACTTAGACCAATCCATTTTATTGCTCTTTCTTGCAACCTTAGCACCATGATTTCTTGATCTTGAAGAAAACCTAACTTGAAACCTCTTTCATCATACCATGAGCCAAAACATAACTCTTGACTTCAATACAAAATCAACTTCAAGGTTGTTTTCATGCTTCACTCTCCAACTCCATGAAATAGGATCCTTATAAGCCCCAAATCAACAAAACAAAAGCCTTAGCTTCTTGATCAAACCAAACCCTAAGTTTTCTTAAACTTCCCTTGAGAAGGAAAAATAGTGAAATCATCTCACTACAACTTCATATTACTTCCTTGAACAAGGGAAACCCATAACATAAGCAAGCTCTAGCTTCCTCTTTCCCAAACAACAAAACCCTAACCTTGAATTTCTTATAAAGAGGAGAAGAAGTGGAAAGAAGCTTACCCCAAGGTACCAATCTCTTGTAGGATGATAGAGGGACCAAACTTGAACATGATTCTTGATGAAGAAGACTTAATGAATTGGTGAGGTAAGGAGAGAAGAAGGAGAGATCGATGGAGTAGAGAGAAGGAGGAGAAAAAGTTTGCCAACATTTGAAGAGAGAGAAAGAGAATAGGAAATGAGATATTTTTGGGTTAAAACCAATTAAATATCCTTTCCACGTGAAATTACCATTATGCCCTTGCCTTTAAACGGGTTAAATCCGACACAGATACTTTTCCCGTAAATAGCTGACATGTCATACAATATTTCCAATAACTTACTTTCCATGAATTAAATTCATCTGACACGGTCAACGGGTAATATACCGATACTGTCAGGCGGGATATTACATTCTACCCCCCTTAAAAAAAATTTCGTCCTCGAAATTTAGAGACTGACTACCAATCATCATGACAAAAACTTACCATCTATGGCCTGGGCCATACATTTCTTATTCATACATATCCAAGAAGTTCATCATTGTTTGTTTTTCGTCCTGTTTCTCGATTCACATACATAAGCATATAGCTTTCTTGTTATTAATACCACTCTTACATAGGGTTATCTTAGTACATCATGATTCAGAACTTACCTTGCTACACATAGACGTATTATTATCTCGGACTCGTATCTTATCCGATTAGCATGAACCATTCATAAAGATATCTTATCATAAACATGAACACTCAGGATTTGCCTTTTAACTGGAATCCTACCGAAAACCAGGTTTGCCCTGCAGTGCTTACTTGTAACTTTAAAACATCTTTTCATGCTTACATAATCTTTCTTACCGCATTTTGCGACTTAGGCCTCTTACATTCTTTACTCGTATAGACGATTCCACGAATCTCTTATCTTTTTCCAGAGCCTTGAGAAATCTTCCAATTTCATTGCAATCTCATATAGCTTTACACAAGAAGTGAAATCAAATTGTCACTTTATCTGACAATCTAACATCCAACATTGCGGTTCACCTGCTATTGAAACTTTCTAACATATCCACTTGCACATACATCGTATACTCTTAATACACTTCCGTGTATCCTACATGATATTGACTTCATACGAACATTGTCGTTCCAATAGCATGTGCATACTTCCAAGTGACGTCTCTTGTTAAATGATAACGATACATGTTCTAAAATCTTTCTTAAGGAAATTTTTTCTTAAACTTTGGTATTCGGGTTCTTGGAACGGATATACACATGACTAAAAAGATTTTATCATTTCCAAAAATGATTGTGTAATGGTACTACAGAACCACTAGACGAGTTTCAATATTTTTGAGAAAAGATTTTACAACTCGGCCAAAGCTTGTCCATGACAAGTTGGTCCTGAAGTTTGTACGTCTTAAGTATGTTTACTTACGACGTATCTTATCAGTTTTGAAAATGTAAAATTTCATGAGTTAAAAATAAGTATCGTTCCCAAGTTCCTAAATACCAATCTTAGCTTTAAAAGTTATAAAATCATGACTTGAAATGTCTTAACAAGTATCGTTTTCACTCGACAAGTACTTCATACAAGAGTATGAATCTCATTGCACATCACTTAAAAGTTGCTTCTCTCTCATGATAACTTGCTTACGTATCCGTAGGAAATCCTTGAACCTCTTGACATTAACATTGTTCCTCTTCTTCGGAACGCTAAACTTGATTCTTTACTTGAGTTGCAAGTTAAACCTTCTGAATCTCACAAGTTTTCCATATTTCATGATTACCGATTAACTTTCATGGCGCTACTCTGATTCCCTCCGGTTGGCTTAAACAAATACTATAATCCATTAAAGCAATTGAGACTTCAATTCATGCTTATCACTTGATTACTTACTTCTTGAGAACTTCCATGTTGCAACCAACATCACCACCTTACACTTGCCTTGTAAATTCAAAACTTGTGATAACTTATCTTATGCTCATAATTCTTGACTTGGGGGTAAACCTTACGTTCTTGCTGGTTGCAGTTACCATACATATCATAATTGAACCTGTTTCCAAGCAACTCGAATTCCTTTGACAAACTCATATAACACTTGAACATATCCTTCTTGAACATCTAATCCTTGTACCTTCGTATCCTCGCATACTATATTTTTGCTTAATCATAACAATGCTTGCTAGTTGATTTTTCTTTTAAAAGAAAACTTCGCAAGATAGCGCACAGGTCATTGACATTGATGATTTTCTACTGTATAAAAATACTGAGTTTAGGCCCCGATCGTTACTCTAAAATCATAGAACGGGTTGATAACACATACGTGCCTCCAATCCTAGACTCTAATAAGTCTAGCCTGCTCTACGAATGCCGTAGCAAACCGGTTCCTAGAAATCTCTTGTGAATTTCCAAAATGTCAACTTCAATCACCCATACGCGCAATTCTTTTTAAAATCCTTCAAACCTGATAGTTCAATTTCATAATGAGCCTTAGCAAGTTAATTAAGCAAAACATAGGTTTGAGCGATACGTCATAATTCCACATAATCCGTGAACCTTGTGATTTCTCATAACTTTGCACCGCTTTAACTTCTTACTTCATACCTCATGCATAAACTTCTGCGACTTTCCTTTTAAATGCCGGAACTTTTATACTCTTGATCTTGGCTCGTTCTTGACTCTTAAAACATTAACTTCTAAAGTTACCTTAAACTGTATCGATTTCGTTGATTGTTGCCCATGCCTTTTCCCTTGAAATTCTTAGGATATGATATGCATTCATCACTTGATGTCACAAAAGATTTTTCATCACATAAAATACTATTGTGAAGGCATCTCCCCAATAGTCATTGCAAACCTTTGGAACGAACGGTTAAATTTCATAAAAACAGAAAATTTCGTTCCAAGTTCGCTATTGGTGAATTTCTCCAACTATCTATTTTTTTTCAAGTAACCAATGCACATCATTCATTCCTAGCATCATAAAACATTCTATAACATATGCATGGCAACTTCAACCTTTTCGATACAATTCTTGGCACGTCGGAAATCAATGCCTTAATCCTGATAACATATAACTTTCTCCACTACGATTAGCTTACCTCATTACGTCCCACTTAACGCAACTTGATAACTTACATGTCCTGAACTTCATTCATATAAGACTATTCCTGAGAGCCTGCTGACTCCATCAACATATTTCAACTCCTAACTATCTTGTAACCTTGTACTGACATTCCCGAATATCATAAACTCGTTCCAACAACAACTCTTACTGAAACTTTCTGTCATGGTTAGATACATATATCCAACTTCTACTCTTACGGGTTCATAAAGTACCACTAACATCTTACCCGACATTGTCGAAACGTTCCTTCTTAACATGTCTTACATTCCCGGAGGATTCACACTTCTAATTGCTTAGTTCACCGGCCACCTTTTGGCACGATCATACTACTTCTTCACATACTTCGTTCCTCCTGGGTCCTATTCAGCTCTCAGGCATCCATTCTAATCGTTGAATGCTAAATTGAGTTGATCAGGCTCAACTAACAACAACAACTAGAAAATTTACCCGGAACCCAATGGTCCCACTTCCTTAGTTGTAATTTAATGACCCAAGGCACGGTCTGAATCGACCTGCTCTGATACCAATTGTAACACCCATACCAGACGTATCTAGAAGGTCTGGCACGTGCGTTAATATTAGTACTGGATACATTAAAATATACAACATAAAATTTTAAGAATGAATAATAATTACATCAAGTCACGTTCGTATAAATCATAATACAATACAACTCATCCATACACAAAAATACATCCTTGATGTCCATATCATCCCGCAGCTTTACGAACGAACCCTTGACGTAATATCTATCCGGCTCCGAACATGCATAACATCCTGCTTATCTAAAACAAATAAGGATTGGGATGAGACATAATGTCTCAGTGAGTTCCCCTAAATCCTAGGCTATAGGCAACCTCAAGGGGAAACCTACGGTCACCACGTGTCTACACCACAACCTGACGGTTGATTATACGTGTGTGGGGACTTGCATACTAGACGGTCGTGCATACTAGAGCCGTCATAGTCTTATCTTAACCTGTTATAGGTTTCACTTCCTATACGTGTCATGGCGGTTGAAGGGAACCTAGAACCGCGTTGCCAAGAATACACTCTATGTATCGAGGCCTAAACATAACATAATCATGACACGGCTCTAAACCGAACTATTAGGGGAAACCTAAGATCGTCGTCGGTATCATGCTCTTTACTTGCTCTATTCCACGCATTGTACTTGTCATGTAGCATCTAATGCTCTTATTCTTAAACATAAACTTGCATGGATTCACTCTTGCATACTCGTGAACATAACATAATCATAATCATATCATACATAAACGTATCTAAGTTCATTCATTGGGTTAGCGTTGAACAAACAATTATTATCTTGGTTCATTTTACGGATAGTCCCGGGTGGAGTAACCCCGAGATCAATCCCATACATGACCGATGTACGTACATCGGACTCCCTCGGTGTCGTGCGGGTCCCTTGCGGCTTAAACCGTTCCCCTTAGGTCGAGAACCTCCCGTATCCCCCTGGCGTGGATAGCAAGAGACACGAACACCTACGTCTTGTTAATTTCAGTGACATGCGGGTCCCTTACGGCTTGAATCGTTCCCCTTAGATCGAGAACCTCTTGTATCCCCCTGATGTGGATAGCAAGAGACATGCCACCTACTTATTAAGTCATAGTCTTGTCGTACGTATACATAAACATATTCATACTTGCTTGCTTATTACCTCGGACCCTTAAGTCGATCCGATTATTGGTAAATACATACTTGTTCATGCTTGAAAGTTCTTAATCATGGTGGAGTGATTAACTAATCAAACCACGACTTAACATGCTTACTATCTTAATCTTAATCATGTGCGAAGATAGCATACTTCGCGTCTTAACATTCTAGGGATCTTGCTAACTAGCTAATTCTCAATAACTATGTCGAGGCTCTAGTTTTTCCTTTGCTTAATGGATAATTTACTACCCGATTCATGACACGTTTCTCTCGTATGCCATGCCTTACTAACATGCTTAATACTTGCCTCATATCATAAAAATCATGCTTTCATTGATCATCCTTTAGGACCTTGGTTTGAGGGGTTTACATTCGTTAAAAGACACCACAGAGAAAACCGCGTCGCGAATCCCCACGCCTGCCTGAAGCAAGCAAAACAATGGGATTTCTCCCTGTCTTACTCGCCTAGGCGAGTAGATTTGCTGGGGAGGCGAGCAGCAGCTCGCAGCTGCGAGTTGGGGGCGAGCAAAACCCCCCATTCTCAGTTCTAGCTCGCCATGGCGAGTAATTGCTCGCCATGGCGAGTTAGGACAGCCCAGAACACTTAAAATTGGTATTTTTGACCCAAAAACCTCAAACCAAGTGCCTCTAAGCATATTGGAACATAATTGATCATATAAAACTTGTAAAACTTGTATATGGCAAGAATTATCATGTATAGCATTCATGGCATAAAAAGGGGCAACTAGACTAATACTTGAACCCTAGAATTTCATATTATTCATAATAGACATACATGGCATAATCATAATCCCAAAGGGTGGGAAGTCTATCTATGGAACTCACCTAATCATAATCTTGAAGCAACTCCAAGCTCCAAGCTCAAACATACCCAAAACCTTAGCTTTAAACACTTACTTCCTTGACTTAGACCAATCCATTTTATTGCTCTTTCTTGCAACCTTAGCACCATGATTTCTTGATCTTGAAGAAAACCTAACTTGAAACCTCTTTCATCATACCATGAGCCAAAACATAACTTTTGACTTCAATACAAAATCAACTTCAAGGTTGTTTTCATGCTTCACTCTCCAACTCCATGAAATAGGATCCTTATAAGCCCTAAATCAACAAAACAAAAGCCTTAGCTTCTTGATCAAACCAAACCCTAAGTTTTCTTAAACTTCCCTTAAGAAGGAAAAATAGTGAAATCATCTCACTACAACTTCATATTACTTCCTTGAACAAGGGAAAACCATAACATAAGCAAGCTCTAGCTTCCTCTTTCCCAAACAACAAAACCCTAACCTTGAATTTCTTATAAAGAGGAGAAGAAGTGGGAAGAAGCTTACCCCAAGGTACCAATCTCTTGTAGGATGATAGAGGGACCAAACTTGAACATGATTCTTGATGAAGAAGACTTAATGAATTGGTGAGGTAAGGAGAGAAGAAGGAGAGATCGATGGAGTAGAGAGAAGGAGGAGAAAAAGTTTGCCAATATTTGAAGAGAGAGAAAGAGAATAGGAAATGAGATATTTTTGGGTTAAAACCAATTAAATATCCTTTCCACGTGAAATTACCATTATGCCCTTGCCTTTAAACGGGTTAAATCCGACACAGATACTTTTCCCGTAAATAGCTGACATGTCATACAATATTTCCAATAACTTACTTTCCATGAATTAAATTCATCTGACACGGTCAACGGGTAATATACCGATACTATCAGGCGGGATATTACACATGGTCTCTAATGGACTGAATCTCTCCATTGATCTCAACTAACTCTATGCTCATTCCTCCATATATATCATTGAACACAAATTTACAAATCCTCCTGCATAATAGCAATAAATATAAGAAACCTTGAATATTACATAATGATAATTCAAGTGCTAGTAAGCATGATAGTAAGAAAACTTGTACTACAAGTAATTAGTTTTACATTGTACTTTAGCTTGCGAATAGTACAATCCTTCTAAGATAGAACAATTAGCTTTTAGTATAAATACTATCATGTAATCTCTTTTCACCTTAATGAATCATTTCACACTTTCATTGGATTCTTAATATGGTATCGGTTTTTCTCTCTCCTCTTGAGAGAGTTAGTTACAATCCAATCCATAGCTTCCGCCATTGATGCTTGCTCTTCAAGCTTCCTTCTTTTTCTCTTCATTTTTCTTCTAATCCTTTGTGATTCTTCTTCATTTCTTCTTATTCTCAATTGCATATTGAGATATTCATTTTTCTTCAAATCACTCTTTTTGTGATTTTCAATCTTCGTCTTCTTCGCATACTATGTTCTTCGTCTTCATCTTTTTTCTAGTTTTTTGTGCTTCTTTATGCACCATGCCTCCTCGTCAAGCTCCGATTATTGTTCAACAGGCCAATATTGATTCTGTTTTTTTATGTTCACCCTAGTGAAGGACCAAATTCAGTTGTTGTTACAACTCTTCTTACCGGTTCCAATTACCTCGCATGGAGTCGTTCTAGAAGCGTGCTCTTGGTGCGAAGAATAAGTTTTCTTTTGTGGATGGATCCATTCCAATTCCTCCTTCCAATGATATGAATCGTAGTGCATGGGAGTGTTGCAATTAATTCCTCCTTCTTTTGTGGATGGATCCATTCCAATTCCTCCTTCTATTGTTTTCCATGAATATGCCATTGATGTTTGGATTGAGCTTCAAGAACGTTTTTCAAAGGTTGATAGGGTTCTTTTCGTTCTGCTATAAACAATCTCAAACAATGTACAAAACTTCTGCTTTATTATTTCACTGAGATGAAATCTCTTCGGAAGGAGCTTAATTCACATCGTCATATGCCTATGTGTACTTGTCCTTATCCATGTCGTTGTGAATCTATGCGTGGTGCTAGAAATTTTCGAATGGAGGATCAAGTGAATGACAATTTCTCAGTTTGTTAAAACTCAAGTTTTGCTTATGGATCCACTCCCTTCAATTAACAAGGTTTATTCCATGGTTATTCTAGACGAAAGTAATAACATTGCACCTGCATCGATCTGTTCCTATTGAAGATTCAAGCATACTTGTGAATGCTTCAGATGCAAAAAAAAAAACATATGGCCGTGGTAAACCACCTTTAGGTTTTACTCAATCTAAGAACACTTCAAGGTATTGTACCTTTTGCCATAGGAACAATCACACTATGGATTTCTGTTACCAGAAGCATGGATATTCTAATGCAATGCTGCATCTAATGTTGTTGCTTCTGAGAGTTCCATTGATTCTCCGTCTAGTGATGAAGGTCTTTCCTCTATTTATCAAACTAATTTGACTCAAGAGCAATATGTTCATTTGGTTTCCTTGCTTCAGCAATCATTTTTGGCTCCTCCAGCATCTAACCATAACCCTGCTAGCACGAATCACATTGTTTCTTCCAGTGCTTCTCCTTCTGTTTCAAGTAAAAACATTGTCATTTCTTTCTCTTTGAATGTTCAAATGAACCATTGGCTTATTGATTCAGGAGCTAATGAACACATTTGTTCATCTTTGAATGTACTTCATTCATTTCATAAAATTAAGCCTGTGAATGTTATTTTACCCAATGGAACATCTGTTATTGTCCATTATGCTGGTACTGCAGTTTTTTCACGCGCTTTCCATATCACAAATGTCCTTTATTCATTCATTTTAGAGTTAATCTCATTTCATTTTCCAAACTTGTTCATGTTTTATCTTATCAGGTTAACTTTTTGCTTAACAAATGTCCTATATGTTGAATACTGCTTCATGTTCTCATGAGTCTTTAGTTTCTTCTTCCACAAGTCATAGGTCAAATTTTCATTCAAGTGTTTCTTTAAATTCACGTAATTCTATTTGTTCAAATGTAGTTATTTCCTTTATTCCTTCTAATGCAATCTGACACTTTAGATTAGGACATTTGTCTAATCAATGATTGTCTAAGATGCATCAATTGTACTCTTCAATTTCTGTTGATAATAAAGCTACTTGTGATGTTTGTCATTTTGCCAGACAAAGAAAATTACCTTATAATTCCATTCATTCTATTGCTACTTCTAAATTTGAATTACTACATTTTTGATATTTGGGGTCCTATAGCTCAAAACTCTATTCATGGTCACAAATACTTCCTCACAATTTTTGATGATTTTAGTAGATTTTTATAGGACATTTTGTTCAAAAATAAATCAGAAGTCTCTTCCCAAGTCAAAAGTTTCATACAATTGATTGAAAATCACCATCATACTACACTTAAATTCATCAGATTAGATAATGATCCTGAGTTGTTATTACTTGAATTTTATGCTTCAAAGGGCATTATTCATAGAAGATCTTGTGTTGATACCCCTGAACAAAATGGTGGAGTGGAAATAAAGCATCAACATATCCTCAATGTTTCTAGGGCTTTAATTTTCCAATCTAAACTTACTAATATTTTCTCGTCTTATGCAGTTTTGCATTCAGTCTTTCTCATTAATAGAGTTTGTACTCCTCTTCTTAAACATAAATCCCCTTATCAGGTTCTATATGATTCTTGAACTGACATTCATTCTTTTAAGGTCTTCAGTTGTTTGTGCTATGCTTCCACACTTCAAGCTCATAGAACCAAGTTACAGTCCAGAGCTAGCAAGTGTATTTTCTTAAGTTACAAGTCAGGTTTCAAAGGTTTTGTACTCTTTGATCTTGATTCTAGATAAATTTTTGTCGGCTTAATACATATGCAGGTCCCTTAACTTATTTTTTCTTCTCACTTCAGTCCCTTAATTTTTAAATGTGTCAATTTGGTCCTGTAAGTCCTCTTCCGTTTACCCATTTGATCCTTTCTGTTAACTTTTTAAAAAAAAAAACGTTAAGTCTGCACAGTATGTATTAAAAAATTAAAAAAATTAAAAAAATCAGAAAAAAATCCCAAAAAAAAAAAATTAAATAAACAAAAAAATCAGGAAAACAATTGAAAATAACTTTTATTTTTTTTAACCAAAACCTTTTATAATTCCATTGAAAATCCACCAAAACTGAATTAAAAAAAGTGCATAGAAATAATTTTAGAGAGTAACTCTCTTGGACATCAATTGATCTTAATGAGGCCACGACCTCTCTTGCAGTGGGCAACTGCAACGGCGTTTTTCTTCCAGCCAAAGCATTGCACATGTTCCATTTTGCTGAGCTTCTTTCTCTCTCCGCCGCAATCAACACCAGCAGCTGAAGCACAAATCTTCTTTCTCTGAATCTTTTATTTCTTCTTCATCTTCATTTCTTCCTCTCAATCCCAATCCAACCAAAAGCAAATTTAACATGTGATGCAGAGAAGAGTAGGACCACAAATTCATCAAAACCCATTTCAAGATCACCTTAAATTGCTCAAATTGGAAGACTTAAAAATAAATAAATTGGAACAATCATAATATTTCACAATTCCAATTTCTCCGATCTAGTCCTATACAGATTCGAGAATTTCCAAAACTTGCTCAAACTTTTCTTCAAGACCTGGAGTTAGAATTCAAGTTACAAGTGTTTCACGACGGTCTCCGACGTTGGCATAATCAGATTTGCGGCGAGAGACGTAAGGTGAAATAGAGAGCGAAAATATCAACGGTGGTGGAAGATGATTGGTTGTTTCGGAGTTTCTAGAACGGACGCCGACGATGCTGGTGAAATCATAAATACGGTGCTGGTGATGGTGTTACATACGACAGCGTTTCCTGTGTTTTTTTTTTGTTGAGTATCAGCGTGAGAAAGGAAGGAAGAAGATGATGAGGAAGGAAACAAATTATTTTCTGGTTTTTTGTTAAGGTACCATTCCATTTTGATTTTCTTTTTTGGTGGATTTTTTTAATTTTTTTTAATTTTTTTTAATTTTTTAATACATACTATGCAGACTTAACGTTTTTTTTAAGTTAACAGAAAGGATCAAATGGATAAACAGAAGAGGACTTACAGGACCAAATTGACACATTTAAAAGTTAAGGGACTGAAGTGAGAAGAAAAAATAAGTTAAGGGACTTGCATATGTATTAAGCCAATTTTTGTCTCTAGAAATGTCATTTTTCATGAATTAATATTGCCATACCCTCCATCTTCCACTTCATCCACCTTAAACTGGGAATACTTTTCACCTTCTTCCAATCATCCATCCGTTTTTGATGATTTTGACATTTCATTTTCATCCTCATCCTCTATTCCACCTGTTACTCCTACTTCACCCATCACTAGTAATACACCTATCACTACTACTACATCATTTCCACCTATTACCAACACTTCATCATCTCCACCCCCTATTCCTCCACCTATTAGAATTTCAACTGATGAGACGTAGCGTACAGTGGAGGTATAATGGAAGACTCGTTTCAAACTGAGGAGATGAATTTTTCAAATAATTTGTATGGTTATCCTATAATAGCCCTTAGATGAGTAATGACCAAAATGCCCTTTTCTACACTTCGTCAACTAAAATATCCGATAAAATGCCGTGAAAGTAAAATGATGTGAAAGTTTTAAGCGGAATATTACATTCACCGTGATCTGTTGGAATAATTTGATTTGGTCCGAAAAGTCTTATGCGCAATTACCATTTTGCCCTTCTCTAAAAAAAACCAAAGATAAAATAATTGATACTGAATTTTTACATGCGGGGTATTACACCCCTCAACAAATAAGGCAAAAAAACCATGGGGCATGAATATAGGATTTTTTCATCAAGTGGAAGTAATCTATGATACAAGGAGAAATCAATTACACCCTTTTTTAAAATAGGAGAATGTTAACACTCGGAGAAACTTTATAGAAAAAACTATTTTTCTCTATTAATTTTGTCTCTCATTTCCAACAAACTCTAACTATTGTTGTTGTGTTACGTTGTGTTTGGTTGTGGCGTATCCAGGATCCAGAGTCAGGAGGTGCGAAATTTTTAACTTCATTAAATTTTATTAATATTAAAAATATAAATTTTAAGAATTTATCTAAGTATCAAAAGTAACTCAAGCTGAAAACCAACGCATATGAACTTACGTTTGGTACCGAGTGAGGGTTATTTAGGTAAAAACGAGGTGGGAATGAGCAAAAACTGAAAGGGGGCCAAAAAAAGCTAGTAGCCTGGATTGGGCCGGGTAACCAACCCATTTTGCTTGATTCAGTGATTATATAGAAATTTGCTATTCACCCTGCACATTTTACTCACGCCCTGCAAGCCTTCCAAATATACCCTTGCGTTAGTTAAGTCGCGCTGCGTGACTTAACTAACACACGTTGTAAGCAATGCGTGACTTAAGTCACACACCACTTGCCTATGCGCGAGTTAACTCACGCACGTTGGCCAGTGGTCTGTCCTCAAGAACCACGTTTTTGTGGACGGTGGTCACAATTTCAACCTTCAATCTACTCGTTTTTTACAACCTTAACACATTTTTTTTTACCACATTTATGGTAGTTACAACCCAGGCTCCCATTTCTACTAGTAAATACCCCTCCATACTTCCCTAATTCCTCACACCATATTACTTTCTCCCCCTCCTCACTCTCTCCCTCTATTTCTCTTCTTTCTTTTTTTCTTTTCAATATTCTCTTTGGGGTAAAAATTGATCAAACTTCGTCGGGGTAAAGTAGTGAGTAACCGACTTGGGGAAGTGATCGACCCTTGGGATAATTTTAAATCTGCTTTTTTAACAGCATAAACTTTTTACCGTGGGTAAAAAGAACTTCTTGTGGTAAAAAAAAAACTAGATTTAAATTTAGCCCAATGATTGATGATGTATTTTCCCCAAGAAGGCTGCTCACTATTTTACCCCATGAAGATTGATTACTTTTTACCCCAAGGAGAAAATAAGTAGATTTAGTGAATAAGTTCAAAATTATTGTATGAATTATTGTAATGAATGAATTATTAATAAAATGAGATATTATTATATGCCTCAATTTTCTTCATTTATTTTATATTTGCTTTTAGTTTCTAATGTTGTATTTACTTTTATTTATATTTGTATTTGTTTAAAGAATAATATCGAATCAATAATTTTGATTAATGTAAACAAAATAATTTAGAATAAAGTTAAGAAACTAATTTAGAATAAAGTTAAGAAAATAATTTAGATTAATGTAAACAAAATAATTTCAAAATAAAGTTAAGAAAATAATTTGGAATAAAGTTAATAAAGTTAAGAAAATAATTTACATTAATATAAACAAAATAATTTAGAAAAAAGTTAATAAATTAATTTAGAATAAAGTTAATAACATAATTTGAAAAAGTAGCCTTGCGCCACTTAACTTGCGCCACGTAACTTAACTTGCGCATTAATTTACACTTGTGCAAGTTAACTAGCGCGGGGCATTTTGGGCATGGCTGCAGGGCGCGAGCGAAATGTGCTGGAGCAAAATTCATTATATATACCGAGTTTTGGTTGAAGCTAGGGTATCGCGTTTTGATTCGATTTTAGAGTTTGTTTTCTTACTTCTTCTTCGTTTTCTCTCTCCCTTTATCGTTTTCCACCGTCCTGCGGTTTGATTCTTTGTTTGCAGTTTTTATTTTCAGATTCCCCTCGTCTGCGAGATATTATTACTTAATTTGCTGCAGGTATTTTCATTCTTATTCAATCTGTTCTGAAATTTTGTGTGATTAGGGTTTTCCAACCTTAGAATTGGGGCTTTAACGAATTGTTATGTGATGTTGTAATTTCAAACAAAACCTCGCTTTTTCAATTCTAGTTGTATGATTAGGGTTTTCCAACCTTAGAATTGGGATTTAACGAATTGTGATGTTATGTTGTAATTTCAAACAAAACCTGCTTTTTCAATTCTCCTTCTGCTTTGAAATTTTGTATGATTAGGGTTTTCCAACCTTAGAATTGGGGCTTTAACGAATTGTGATGTTGTAATTTCAAACAAAACCTCGCTTTTGAAGAAAGTAAATAAATAATAATGTAGTCATCTCCATATTTTAGACTCGAATTTTCATGATACCAATTGTGACGATGAAATTGATCATAGAAATTAGACTTTTGACTCAAATCAAGTTTCTAAACAAAATAACAATAGTTACATGGGGCCGCTTGTAGCCCGAATTAGTTACTTTAATGACTTTTGGTTCAAGCTAGGGTAGTGGTTAATGATTCACTCATCAGCTTGCTTCTTGTTGGTTCGTTTTCATCTTCTTTGTTTACGTCCTCTTCTGTTTCCTTTGTCTCCTGCGGTTGAATATTCTTTATTTCCTCTGTAAAATCTTGAATTAGTTTTTGAAAAAATTAGTGCATTTTGATGAAATTAAATTTCTCTTTCTATAGGTTTATTTTGCCTTTTTAAAAATTTTGTTCTTTCATACTAGTTGAGCTCTCTGATGGAATTTAAAGGAACGGCGCAAACCGGTAGTAGCAGCCGAATCTCACGAGGTAACCTAAATCACATTGATCCTTTTCATTTTATCAACAATTCTATGTTTTTTTTTTTATTCTTTATTGAGTTTGCTGATCAATGATGTAATCTTGTATTAATACGTTCTTTGCAGTCGAATTAATTTGGGTTAACATGCACTTTTTTCATTTGTTATATTTTCAAATGATTTTCACTGTAGAACCATGCGAAGATATATACAATATTACAATTCTCTTTTGCTTTCATGTTTTAAGCATGTAACTTGTAACTGGGTATTGTTGCCAAACTTAAATCAAGCCTATTTTATTCTTTGTGTTTTCTTTGTCTTCTATTTAGTTCCATGTATGCATTTGAATGTTGTATTTTTTTTTTTTAAACATTCAGCCATCTCAAAATAAACTTAACCTTTGTTTTTTATTTTATTTGATCAACACAATAAATAAACAAAACTTACTAAGAATCGCCGTTCAAACAAAAAAAGAATTGCATTTTCCGAGTTGCTAAAGGTATTCAGCAAACTTAAGATGCACTACCCGTTTCCCATTGACGGAATAAGGTGTCAGGCAAGTTTTTCTTGACGTCTCAACAAAATTTAGAGCGGCCTTTAGCCGCGCTTTTGATACAAGTTTCACAAATTCAGTTTCTATGTGCATATTTGAATTCTTTATTGTATCAATCTCTAAATCAATAGGATGACAAGCAAATGGCAAGGCTTGCTATCAAGGCTGCCTGTAAAAAGGCTCAAATGATTCGAGACAGGGTTGTTGCTTTAATTGAGAAAAAATATCCTGGTAAAGGAAAGGCGAACTGGAAGAAGAAATCGATCGAGAAAAAAACAGAGAGAATGAAAAAAGTACTTTTAGATTGGAACCGTTGGTGTTAGAGGGTTATGTTATGTTCTTTCAATCTTGTTATTGGCTAGCGAATTGTATTGTGTATGTATGAGCTTGACTCTATGGTATATAAAGACTATAATTTCTGCATGTTTTTGTTGGAGGCTGAAGCTCCAAAGTCTTCACAGTAGAAAAAGGAATAGTTTGAAGCTGATACTAAGAATATCAGGGCAATAACATTACACTATGAACCCTCGAAAAATTGTTGAAAATGTCTTCTTTCCTTTATGTATGTTTAGGTATCTTGTTTACAGGACTCTCAGATGCAATGTTTTGTATGTTTATCTATAAATAAATTCAGTTTGGTTATACTTATAGTGGTCTTGACTTCTAATCAAAATGAAAAATGTTGAATCGCATGAAACTGCAACCGATGAACATATCTCATGTTGTTTTACCACCACTTCTTAGTGATTTCTGCGAAGTTCTTAACTTTATATTTTTTTCAAAGTATTTAATGGTCAATCTCTGAATGGTGTTTTAGGCGATAAAATCGTGTCGTGCTAAATAACACTTCTGAATCAAAATTGGTGTCGGCAACTGTCTATTATTGCCAGGTCTCGGCATATGCAACCGTCTATTGCTTCCATGAAACTTAAGGCCATGGCTATGATCTGCAAAGTTGCTTATTGAACAAACCAAAGACAATAAATAACAGTATTCAATTCAGTTGTTAATTAGGTCACTGAATTACATCTGAATGACATAATTGATTACACACTAGAACATGTACTAAAGTTACTTCAATTGAAGTGAAATTTAAATCCTTGTATTCCTGTTTGTGCTCGTTTTATTCACTATGTGCTGACCAATATCCTTTGTATGTGGCTCATCCAAGGTCCCTTTAGAGGACAAAGTGTGTGATGATAAGGACTACCTGCAGCTGTAAACCATAATAGAGCTACTTGATCATATGATCATGAGATTAATAGTTGACATGTGCCCCATACCCTATCCATTTATTTCAGGACTAAAGAACATTGTTCATTTATGGAAGTAAAAACAAATACTTAATCAATTGCCCAAAAGTCGTCGCCTTAAATTTCCATTTGTTAACCAGTTTACCTACACACACATACATATATAATTTTTTAACTGTTTGGCACATATAAACAATATTCCACTGGATAATTGATGTAGTCTGTCTATCCTAGATTAACAAATATGAAAATCGTTTTTATGTTGTTTTTGGTTACAAAATCAATTTTATGTTTGTTCTGGATCGCTCAAAAGGATTCTTGGCCCATTACTTAGGCCAATACTTCTTAAAGCCCAAACTCCATGTTTGGCAACAATTACTTGCGACACACTCCCTCTCCGCAAGGGGGGTGCACGGAGCAAACGAGATAGGTTCAAACGAAACCCAACGTCTCTTTGCACATTATGCACGTTCCCGCAATAAGCGCTTTGGCGGTTACACTTCCCACGATTTCGTAACCGCCAGAACCAGGTGTGCCATCACAACGGCTCTGCAGCCCTCCACCTCTATAAATAGGGGACTCAATGCAGTCCCCAAGGTAGAATCTTTTCTTCCCTCTAAACCCTCACTCTCTGATCTCTACTAACTTGAGCGTCAGAGTGCCTGCAAGTACACACCCTTCATCCGTTCCAAGGAGCATTCTAACGCATTCTTCCACCGTCACAACCACCGCATTCAAAGCACCGGCAGTCCCCGTTTTTATACTCCAAAAAACCAAAGCTTTCAAAAAACTACCATGACTGCCAACGGTACCCCTTCCCAAATACGAAGTGAGATACGCATCCCTCAACGGGATGGCATGACATCTACATCTTCACCAGTGGGAACACTCAGGGAGGAACCAGGCCAAATGGTTCCTTCCAGCAAGGACCTCTGTTAGGTCCAATACGACCAACAGGGACACCTGAAGATGCAACACCAACGGACGTCCTCGTCGGTAACCTAATCCGCATGGTTGAACGACAGACGTCGTTAATCGAGGAACTGAACCGACGCCTAATAGATCTGGAGCAAATGCGCCCAATTGTTCGATCCCGACGGACTCCTTCCCCAACACGTAGCAGAAGAGGAGGGAGCCGACGCCGATCACGCTCCAGACCCCCATGGCGCTCGGTGAGCATCAGATCTCCAACTTACACCAGGAGATCTACAAGAAGGAGATCCCCAAGGCGAACTCCTCCAAGACGATCTTCCCCGAGAAGATCCCCTCCGAGAAGGTCCCCACCAAGACGCAACAGACGCTCGTGGTCACCTTCCAGCCTATAGATCGGTGCAAGGCGCCGTGAAATGCAAGCTCTTCGTCACCACACTGAGGCGAGGAGCTGTTACGTGGTTTAAGAACTTAAAGAGAAACTCCATCGACACATGGAGCGACTTCTGCTACGAGTTCACCACTCACTTCACCGCTTCAAGGACGCAACCAAAGACGGTAGCATCCCTTGAAGCCATTGTTCAAGGATGGAGCGAAGCTCTCCGAGACTACATCGAAAGGTTCAACGAAGAAGCTGTTCAGGTAAGAGGTGCCGAAGAAACAATGAAATGGTACCTCATTGCCAAAGGTCTGCGCAAAGGCACAGACGTTAAGAAAGTTGTCCGCCTAGATCGCCACAGGACTCTCAACGAGTTCCTTGCGATCGCCAAGATCTACATCGCCTACGAAGAAGAGTTGTTTACGGACAACCTCAACAAATCCAGGAAGGAGGAGCCTGCTGCGAAATCCTCCAAAAAGCCCTTCCAAGAGAAAAAGAGGGAAGGCAAAGCTACTCGGGAAAGCAAAAGACCCAACGGTCACTTCACCGAGTACACTCCTTTGGCCATGTCAAGGGAGAAAATCCTTGCCGAGATCGCTATAGCCAATCTGACTGAAGCTGGCATCAAGCCACCAAAAGCTCCATCTCAGGAGAGGAAGGGGGTCGACAGGACAAAGTACTGTCGATTCCACAAACGCCACGGTCACACCACTGACGATTGCATTAACCTAAAGGATGCTATTGAGCTCCTCATTCAAAGGGGTCGGCTCAAACAATTTGTGAAAAGCCCGGAAGCAGAGAAAAAGACCGTCGAACTCATCGGTGACGGCTCTGAACCCGATAAACGATCGCCATGTCCGTGGAGCATGTTGGTGATTTCCCTAACAACGTGGAAATCACCCCCTACTCATGCACCGACCAACGTCATCACTGGATGAACGGTGAACGTCTCCATGGGAAGCATGAAGAGGAAATTTGAAGAACTCATGAGCGTCAACTTGATGTCCCCCTCCAACCAAGGAGGAAGGCCACCTTCGGCGTTCTACGATTCGAAACTTCCTGGTGGAGCCTCAAATTCTTCCATTTTGTTGCTCGTACGAGAATCAATGGGCTGACGTCCGACGAGTCCTAATTGACACAGGGGCCTCGTGCGACATCATGTACACAGCCTGTTCAAAACACTCCAGCTGACGGAGAAAAACCTTTCTCCATATGTTGGGAATGAATGCTACGGCTTCAATGGCTCATCTACTCAGCCATGGGGATACATAGAGCTGCTGGTCTCCTTCGGCGAAAAGGAGGCCAAGAAAACAATAAAGATCCCATTCTTGGTGATCGATTGCCCCTTTCTCTGCAATTGCATTATAGGGAGAACCGGGCTCGCCCAGCTAGGGGCTGCATGTTTAACCGCTCATCTGAAGTTGAAATACCTTGCAAAAGATGACATCATCGCCTCTTTGAATGGAGACATCAAAGTTGCAAGGAGATGTTTCCTCCAGGCTAATAAATCCCAGAGCTCGGTTTCCCAATCCATCCAAACTGCAGAGGACAAAGGGAAAGCTGATGTGAGCATTCTGGAAGCCAACTTGGTCGAACTTGATCCCAGATTCACCAAGGAAGACCTTAAGGAACAAAAACGGGAAAAGAAGGATCCGTTCAACGCGAAACTTCTTAGACCTATTCCTGACGGTGAGTTTGAGCTGGTCCCCTTTGGAGACAATCCCTCGAAAAACTTCAAGATCGGCAAGGATCTTCTAGAACTTGTCAAGGCCCAGCTGATCGATATGCTCGAATCAACCCTAGCGTCGCTTGTCACCAGCTGACAGTAGATCCCGGAATTAGTGCTGTAGCACAGCGACGTAAAAGTAGTCTCCTGAAAAGTCAAAGGCTGTCGAAAAAGCTGTAAAAGACCTCCTAGAGGCAAATTTTATTTTTGAGCCCAAATACACTACCTGGCTCTTCAATGTTGTACTTGTCAGGAAATCTAATGGAAAATGGCGTATGTGTGTTGATTATACTGATCTTAATAGGGCCTGCCCTAAAGACGCATATCCTCTTCCTAACATCGATAAACTCATTGATAATTCCTCCGGCTACAAACTTTTATCCTTCATGGACGCCTATTCTGGGTACAATCAGATACCTATGGCTGAAGAAGATAAAATGAAAACAACCTTCATGACCAAATCAGGGAACTATTACTACAACGTAATGCCCTTCGGCCTGCGAAATGCGGGGGCTACTTATCAACGAATGACGAATAAAGTCTATGACAAGGAAATCCTTGGCGACATCCTCGAAGTTTACATGGATGACATGATCGTAAAATCCCAACAAGAGGTGGATCATGCCGCTCATCTCAGGATAGTATTCAAGCAAACTCGTAAGTACAACATGCGACTCAACCCGGGGAAATGCACTTTTGGGGTTCAAGCGGGGAAATTCCTTGGTTTCTACCTAACAGAAAGAGGAAGTGAGGCGAACCCAGATAAATGTCGCGCATTTACTGAACTCCACACACCCCACTATAAAAAGTGCATCCAAATGCTCAACGGATTGCTAACTGCCCTCTCCAGGTTTGTGGCTAAGTCCGCCCATCACGCGCTTCCTTTCTTCATGCTCTTGAGGAAAGAAACGAAGTTCGATTGGACAGATGAGTTCGAGAACGCTTTGAAACATCTCAAAGAAACCCTCTCTGCACCACCAGTACTCTCGCGACCCGACCAAGGTGAAGTATTGTATCTATATCTCTCTGTTTCCTCTGACGCGGTAAGCGCGGTCCTTATCAGATAAACGACATAAGGACAGAAGCCAGTATACTTCACCAGCAAAGCATTGCTAGGGCCCGTGACGAGGTACTAGAGAATTGAAAAGGTAGCTCTCGCCCTCCTTACAGCAGCCAGGAGACTGAGGCAATACTTCCTAACTCACACGGTGATAGTCCGAACAGACCAGCTTATCAGACAAATCTTGGGTCGCCCTGACGTAGCTGGCCGGATGATGAAGTGGTCACTCGAACTATCCGAGTTCGACATACATTTCAAATCCTGGAAAGCACTCAAGGCACAGGTGTTCGCTAACTTCCTCGCCGAGATGACCTTCCCACATGAAGAAAACCTCGAGGAGTGGACCGTCTTCGTAGACAGATCGTCCAATTCCAAAGGAAGCAGGGCTGGGATCAACGTAGAAGACAACAAAGGTATTGTCATCGAAATCTCCCTCACACTATCTTTTCTTGTAACTAACAATACTGCAGAGTACGAAGCCTTCTTGGCCGGGTTACGAACAGCCCGGGATATGGGGGCGAAAAATGTGAAAATCTTTACCGACTCGTAACTCGTGGCTTCACAAGTCACGGGAGAATTCCAGGTAAAGGAAGACCACCTCCAAAAATACGTCTCATTAGTGCTAGAGAACATGAAAGAATTCGAAACTGTCTAAGTAATTGACGTTCCACGCGAACAGAGGTCAATTCAATCATCGGAACAGAGCACTGGAGAAAACTCATTTCTCGATACATAGAGACTGGGGAGCTCCCCTCCGACCCACACGAAAGAACAAGGCTGAAACGAAGGGCCTGCTCGTTCACTTTGGTGGAAGGAATCTTGTACAAAAGAGGTTTCATCACTCCACTTATCAAGTGTTTAGGGCCTCACGAGACCCAAGAAGTCTTCGCCGATGTCCACAAAAGCATATGTGGACAGCACCTCGACGCCAAGGCTCTTGCGAAAAAGGTCCTCAGGCTGGGTACTATTGGCCTACCATGTTAAAAGACGCCCAAGATTACGTGAACCTCTGCGATAAATGCCAGCGACACGGGGACATGCACCTAGCACCCCCTGCTAAGCTAACATCCTTGGTTTCCCCTTGGCCTTTTGCATGGTGGGGCATCGACCTTCTGGGACCGTTCCCCAAAGCCACTGGACAGCTGAAGTATCTGGTTGTCGCCATTGACTACTCAACTAAATGGATCGAAGCGGGACCCTTGGCCAAAATAACGGCAAAAAACGTTCTCTGTTTCTTCAAAAGAAACATTCTAACAAGATTCGTAGTACCAGCTCTAGTGATATCCGACAATGGTACACAGTTCACGGACCAAAGGTTCCAGGACTACCTAAGGAATATCGGCATCAAACAAAGCTTCACCTCTGTCGAACATCCTCAAGACAATGGCCTCGCCGAAGCGGCGAACCGGGTCATCTTACGGGGGATACGAAGGAGGTTGGATGCAGTCAAAACCCAGTGGGTGGAAGAGTTGCACACAGTCCTCTGGGCATACAGGACAAATCCATACTCCACCAATGGCGAGTCACCTTTTCGACTCACGTACGGGACGGAGGCAGTCATACCCTTTGAGCTAACAAATCTCACATGGCGAACTGACGCCAGCACCGACTTCCCGGCCAACATGGCCAATCTACGTGAAGAGCTCGAATTTGTCGATGAAGTCAGAACAAACGCTACCTTGCGAGAAGCAGCGCTAAAACAGAAAATAGTCACTCGCCACAGCAAGAAAGTCATTAAGAGGGATTTCGAAGTAGGCGACCTCGTCCTTCTGCAAATCCAGAAGGATTCTAAAGAAGGTAAACACGTCGCCAACTGGGACGGACCCTACAGAATCCGAATGAAAACTGGGACAGGAGCTTACGGTCTCGAAGACCTTCATCGAAACGTAATTCCTAGAACTTGGAATGCCGAAAAACTCAAAAAGTATTATACTTAGATGGCAAACAACGCCAAATTACGCTAACGTATATGCTTAGTTCTACACAACGAACTTCTCGCTCACCAAAGAAGCAAATAAACAAAAGAGGAAAGTCGTGCCACTCCGAATCCAAAAAGAAAAAGGATAAGAAAATTTACAACAAATTCTCTTACTCCACAGTATGTACGCTTACTGCTGCGACATCACTGCTCGGCATGTTAGGTAGAACCCCAGCTCGCGATGGGTGATTCACGCCTCAGTGCGTTGGACTTAGAATGATTTCTTCGTTCATCCGCTGTTACACGTCCGAAACACAACTTTGGACACACATTCAGATAAACGATCTCTTTGATGTGCAATGCTTCTAACCAATACTTCGTGTAACGGTCAGAACTCTCCTACCTGAACTCTTCTTCGCAAAAAGAGCGCAAATGTGACACTTTCCAAAGCAAAATGACTAAATACCTGGCAAGAAAAGGGCAAAACTTTGATTTCATCAAGTCAAGGTAACAAGAAATCAGGAGGGCACGCTAAACCTTCTAGTCATTAAATCACTTCGTCGAAATAATGACTGTGGGGGGTAGTCCACCTTGCTACAGCTAAACGAACTTCGACTTAAAAACATCGCACTTCAAAAACGAGCAACAATACAAGTCGAACAGCTAAGAGCATAGAAATTATTGCAATCTGTGAAACACACAAGATAGATAGTTCGCTCTCAACAAATACTTCAAACAGTATCAAAAGCCTCACACAACGAGCAATCAAATTCAAAACATTATACTTGAAAGTAAATCATGCATTTCATAACAAGTATTAATGAAATAAGCAAAGTGCGTACGATCCACAAAGGGCCGTATAATGTCAGTGGCGCAAAGGCCGGTCAAGCAAAAACAAATTACAGGGCAACAAAAGCTCGGGTGTTTCAAACATGCCCATCTTCATCTTGATCAACGTTTTCACCATTCCTGACATACTTCAGAAAATCAAGCCCGTCCACGCGGAGCTACACACCAGGGATCACCACCTTGAGTTGCTCTATGGCATTTTCAAAAACATGACGAGCAGCTCCAACAAGGTTCCTCTCCAACTCCTCGAGCTTGAACACCAACGCATGACGAGCTAGCACCGTTGTGTCTTCAATCTCATCCTCAAGGGTTCTTTTCTCTGCAGCAAATTTGGCATGAACCTCACTCAGCTCACGGAGATAACGGGACGCCGATTCCACTTTTCTCTCCAGAAAAGCAATCCTCTTGTCCTTATCTAAAGCGCCCGCCTTCAAAGTGGTCACCTTCGTTTCAAGCTCAGCCACCCTCTTGGCCGTTGCCTCCCGCTTGCGAACAAGGGCGTCAATACGCACAATTTCCTGCATGGATGAATTATTGAGAAAAACATCGACCTCCAAAGCCCTCATGGCACCAACAACCCCCTCGGTTACTACACGGCTCGGTCAGCTATCCCCAAATCACAAATGGCTTTCAGCTCAGAATCACCAAGAAACAACGACGCCATGAGGACCAAAGCGATCAGAATGAGACCACACATTTGGAAGCTGGAACAAACCTTCATCAATTGGCGGGACCGCCGAAGAAGGAACCCTTGTCAGAGATTACACATATTTTGCCCTTATCAAGAGCAACGGTCCTTCTCCTCTTTAGGGGAAACTCTTCCTCATCCACAGGCTCGTCGGTCAAACGAGCAGGGAACCAAGCGTCCACCGCCCACTCCCACTGCTCATCCCTGCTCCTGTTGTTGTTGCCCTGACCAGTAACCTTCTGGTTAGCCTTGTTCACTAGAGAACGGATATGGGACATCTTTCCTGCAAGTAAAAACAAGGGTAAAATGTTAGTCAAAGAAATTTTGCGATCGGGAAGACGGAGGAAAAAAGCAATACTGGCATACCTAAAAGAACAAGAGGATTTTTGGAGAATACCAAGGAACGTGTGTCGATCAAGCAAGGTTTGGTAACCGGGTTCCCTTGCGAATCTAACAACGGGTTACCATCATCATCAACCACTTCTGATCGGGAGAAGGAGCTCACAAATTCAACGTAGTTATACCTGTACATGGCAGGCTAATGTTTCAGGTGATCTCAACTCCAACTGAAATGGAAGCGCGGTACGCGCACCGACGTGACACCATCCTCCCCATAAGGACACTCTACTACTCTCAGGGCACTCTCAAGCGCCACTTCCGTCTGAGGCCTCACCAGAAAGAACCTATCATTAAACATGGTATCGCCACTACTAAAGACCTCGAAAAGAGCTGTACGCTGACGGAAAGACACCCAGTTACAGCCGCCTTCTTTATCCAAACCTCGCTCGATGGTAAAGATGGCGAAGGAAAGATCTTTGGTAGCAGGAATTTGAAGAAAACGGCACACTAGTTTGAAGGCCGTTAAATAGGTGAAGGAATCTGGCTTCAACTGAGAAGGAGGAAAAGGCAAGCCTGAAACCCACTTCTGTAAAGGTATCCTCATACATGCGGAAGTGATCACTAGGAAAGCGCGAACATATTTGATCTGCAACCTTGTGAAGAAGGATCTCTCAGTCTTCTCGCCTCCCTATTGGACAGCGCAGGACTATTCCAGCCCTGTCTACCGCAAACTGGGACGCCGTTCCTAAGACCTCCTCTCCTACCCAGGAATTTGTGGACTTCGCCTTTTGGAAAGAACTTTGGAGAAAAACTTCTAAGTCTCTGAGAAACTGAAAACGCAGTGATGTCCCAAACAACGTTTGGGCTATTTATACTCGTTTCATAATCCACCCAAAAGTCAACCCGTTCTTTCCGATACAGTCCTTCTGGTACAACTCTCTCATCATGTAACACCTCTACGGTCCAGATTTGATCAAATCATCCATCTAAGGGCCCTGATTCCTTGCAGCAGTTCTCTAAACTTTAGGATCAAAACAACGGTGATGATGACACCTCGGAAACACAAACCGAGAACACTCCATAGACTATAGGTAATGTAGTACTGCAATAGCCTTTACACGTGTCAACTAGAAACCAAAGGCCATGTCTCATCAACCTCTCCCTCGAGACGTTGGCATTTATTACGGAATGATATTCGACCAAACTTCCTAGCGAGAGAATCTCTCTGCTCGGTCTTGCACCGTCGGACATGTGCGTATCGAACACAACTCATCTCTCATGCGAACTTATTCAATCAGAGGGCGAGTGGAGTTCTGAGGACAGCGAGCTCGCTCGTTCAATCTTTTTAACACTCTCGGCCGTCCTCGCCAACAATCCCATAAGTCTGAATACACGTAAGACTGACGAACAAAGATCCTCCTGCGGTCAGTCACAAATGATCAAATCGCCCGCACTTAAGTCATCACTCTTCATCAAGAGCAACGACTTGGGGGGTTACTGTTCTGGACCGGCCAAAACAATTCTTGGCCCATTACTTGGGCCCAATACTTCTTAAAGCCCAAACTCCACGTTTGGCAATAATTACTTGCGACACACTCCCTCTTCGCGAGGGGGTGCACGGAGCGAACGAGACCGGTTCAAACGAACCCCAACGTCTCTTTGCACATTATGCATGTTCCCGCAATAAACGCTATGGCGGTTACACTTCCCACGATTTTGTAACCGCCAGAGCCAGGTGTGCCACCACAATGGCTCTGCAACTGAAACACACCGTCTCACTAAAAGAAAATAAATAAATTTATATAACATTACTCCTAAAAAAAATGATAAATAATGATAATAATAAAACAGAGAGACCCACGACATATAACCCACTTCTAGACTTTTCCTTTTTGGCACTTCACTGTACCACCATTTCATTCCTCTGTATCTTCTTACTCTTCACCCGTGTATCCATTCTTTTTCTCATTTCAAGGCACAAATTCCTTCCTAAATTAAACACTCACAACAAGAATTACATGTTTAATTAAAATTATCACCGTATTCTACAAGGACTATTGGATAGAAGTTTGGTGTTGGGGTTAATGTTTTAAAATAGGAGAAGAATACCCACTCATGGCAAGTGCCCTCTTTGGTGTTTCTTGAGGTACAACTTTATGATTCATGAAATTTGGAATTAATATATAGCTTAGATGAGTAGTAAAACCTTAGATTTTCATGTGTCCCTTTCAGACCCTAAGTATAACAAATTGGGTGTTTTGTCATATTCTTTTATCTATTGGTAATGTGATCTTAAATAAGTTTTAACAAGAGTTTAAATCAATATATGATGTTCAGATTCGGTGGGAATTGCTCCGGTGGTCATTTCGAAAGGCGTTGCTAGGAACGGAGTTGACTCGTCATATTTATGAGTTGATGACGATCATTATCATATATTTTGATTATTGCTATCATTGGTATTTTGCTTATTTCTATATAAAAGTATTTATTTAAACGAGGAAGCACAACCTTTGAATATTTTTCTCGTCATCGATATTAATATATACTCAAATTAGGCTACTTATGATTTATAAGTTATTGAATTTGAAATTGAGGTTTGGTTGCATATATTATGATATGAGTTTTGGGATATGGAGAAATACGGTTTTGAGATATATGTTCTTCATAATTTTCGATATTAATTGGATCTGGATTTTACTTGTGATTTATAAAGTAAAGAATTTGAAACAGAGGATTCGATTGTATGTATTTTCGTAGTTGTTTGGATATGTTGTGAAAAGTGGTTTTGAAAGATGCATTTTCAAAGGTTTGATGTTAATTTGTACGCGATTTGGATTTTGATTTGGATTTGAATTTGGATTTACTTATGATTCTAAATAGTAGATTTTCGATTGAGTTTTGATCATACGTATTTTGAAGCATGTTTCGTTATGTTGTGAAATATGGTTTTAGCATTGTGTTTTAAGAATGATGTTTTGAAAAATTACGGTTATAATGATGACGACCTAGGTGCACCTAGTAAGTGGTTTCAATTAGGTAGAGTTACTCCGTTAGATGGAGCCGCCCCTATGGAAAGGCCGCCATTAGGAGCAGAGGGCTATCAATGAGAGGTAAACTATCTAATTGAAGATGTTTTACTCTTTGTTTTGAGTCGAGAGAAAAGTGCTATCCGTTAGATGAAGTCGCCCCAATGGAAAGGCCACCATTAGGAGGAGAGGGCTATCAACGAGATGGAGCTAGTTCTCGATTCACCCATTTGATTATTTTCAGTAAAGAACCATAAATTATTTTTTAGAAAGAACCATAAATTTTTTGACAAGTTAGGTTTGTGCATTTAGTAGAAACACTTTCAATCCAATTGATGTGATTCTTAAGATAGTTATGGAGATTGATAACTACAAGCAATGCAAACACACGTAACTCGATGACTATCAATCTAAGTTACGTTGTGTTTGGTTGTGGCGTATCCAGGATCCAGAGTTAGGAGGTGCAAAAATTTTAACTTCATTAAATATTATTAATATTAAAATTATAAATTTTAAGAATTTATGTAAGTATCAAAAGTAACTCAAGCTGAAAACCAACGCATATGAACTTACGTTGGGTACCGAGTGAGGGTTATTTAGGTAAAAACGAGGTGGGAATGAGCAAAAACTGAAAGGGGGCCAAAAAAAGCTAGTAGCCCGGAACCCATTTTGCTTGATTCAGTGATCCTTTATTATAAAAGCTAGACTTGATGAGCTAGCATGTTTGCCCTAATCCCTTGCATTTTTCCCTCCTAAGCATGTAATTATTGCTAATCTAATCTCCCAACCATACATTTAATCACAACCGTTGATTCAAACTCTATTTTCAAACTCCTCGCTTTCTCTCTCATACAGAATCGTCATAATGGCAATTGAAAATAATGCTAATCATCCTCATAATGGCAATTGAAAACACGTATTAATGTTAATCAACTCAGTCAACCACTCCCTTCATCTCAGCTGTAGATCTCATAACCTTTCATGTATTAATTTTAATCAACTCAGTCAACCACCCCCTACATCTCAGTCGTACATCTCATAACCTTCCATGTATATTAACGATTGCATTCCCTATCCTCTCCTGCCATCATTTTTACGTCAAAACAGTTTAGACTTACAATGGAAAGTGATGCACAAACTCTCTTTGATTTTTTTTCACCTCCATTAGATCCAAATCCTATAATGTTTTTGTATTACATTGTTTTTTTTTTTTGGGTCATTTGTATTACAAGATCTAAAAAATTGTTTTTAACGTATTAATTTTTTTGCAGATGCTTATTTACAAGGGCCTGTGTGATTTAACTAATCGGAAAAGGAAGAATTCATTGACAATGATTGATGATTGTGGAAACAAGTGGAATTGCATCACTGTATTTGGAACCATACCACATCACCTCATCAAGCTTGGTGGAGGATGGAAAAGAATGGTACATGCGCTCAGACTTGAGGAAGGTGTCATGGTTAAAGTTGGGTTTCCATATGTTGGCATGAACGACACCATCTACATTCAAGTCAAGCGCCCAACTGTCGTGAGAGTGTGATGTCTGCAGTGCAACTGATGGAGTGCAGTTTTTAGGGTTTATGTTTTTAGATCCATTTTAATGTTTTTGAACTTTCTTTACATTTTAATGCAATTTATGGTTTTATCTTTCCAGTTTAATGTGCTTTCTTTTGATTTCAATGCAATTAAAAGTTTTATGTTTCCAGTTTAATGTCCTCTCTTTTATTTCCAATGCAATTTATGGTTTTAAAATATTTCTTCGTTTGACTATTGAGCTTAAATGTAATTTATGGATGATTGTTTACTAGCAATTAATATTGTACCATAATCCTTCATAGAGCCAAAATTATGGTTTTAAAATGTTTCTTCATTTGATTATTGAGCTTAAATGCAATTTATGGATGATTGTTTACCAGCAATTAATATTGTACCATAATCCTTCATGGAGCCAAAATCATGGTTTTAAAATGTTTCTTCGTTTGACTGTTGAGCTTAAATGCAATTTATGGATGTATCTTCGTTTGAATAATACACTTTTAGTTTTAACTAGCATTCAGCAAAAAAAAATGTTTAGATCACGAAAATCATGCTTTGATGGACATTTCAAATAAGGATATCAAATGGTTAACGAAATATTGAGTGCAATTAATTTCTGTGAGTGCAATTTTCGGTTTATCAAAATATTAACTGCAATCACTACAAACCAATGTTAATTTCTCGATTTTGCAAGAATTTATTGCTTAGTTGTTTTTTTTAAAAAAATGCACTGTGTAAAACTTTACTATCTTACTGTCAACATAAAACTTTACCCTTTCACTTAAAACTTTACTGTCAACAGAAAACAGTTTACTAATATTTATGGAATTTAATGATATTCATGGAACTTAAAGACATTTCATTGTGATTAAAAGAAAAATTACTACTTATTATTGCTATTCGAATTTGAAATTGTCTGTCATCTATATAACAAGTCAACTTTCAAATAATCATGGAACTTAATGATATTTCATTGTGATTTAAAGAAACATTATTACTTATTATTGCTAATCGAAAATTCAGGTCATGAATAGGGGTTCAATATTAAACAAAAAAAATGCGCAATGTCAACTATTGGTATTTGTGATTAAAAGAAACACTACAAACCAATGTTAATTTTTCGGTTTTGCAAACATTTACTTGCAAGCGTGTAAAAATTTCAAAGAAGACAATTTCCAATATCTGTTTCATTTGCCATGCAATCAACAAGAGTCAAGGGCAATCACTTAAAAATGTTGGAATTTATTTGTCGAGTCCTCTGTTCTCGCATGGTCAGTTGTACGTTGCAATTTCCAGAGTCACTTCAAAACAAGGTTTGAAAATACTAATCATTGATGGAGATAGAGAGAACACTAATACGACCTCAAATGTTGTTTATCACAAAGTCTTTCGTAATGTATCTTAATGTTTAATGTTAAAAAAAAATTGTTATGTATGCTGCCATTTCATTTTGTTGCTATTGTTGTCTTAGAAGGGAACATATTTTTAAATTGTTATAAAACTTCTATTAACTATATATGTTGTCAACGTCAAAAAAAAAAAAAAAAACTATATATGTTTACATTTTTGCGACTGATTCGATTAATTTTTACGTCATATGACACGTGCGGTAGCACGGGTCATGAGTCTAGTTATATATACCGAGTTTTGGTTGAAGCTAGGGTATCGCATTTTGATTTGATTTTCAGAGTTAGTTTCCTTACTTCTTCTTCGTTTTCTCTCTCCCTTTATGGTTCTCCACCGTCCTGTGGTTTGATTCTTTGTTTGCATTTTTTATTTTCAGGTTCCCCTCATCTGCGAGATATTATTGCTTAATTTGCTCCAGGTATTTTCATTCTTCTTCAATCTGTTCTGAAATTTTGTGTGATTAGGGTTTTCCAACCTTAGAATTGGGGCTTTAACGAATTGTTATGTGATGTTAGGAAACATGGCATCCATGGATGAAAGGAGAGAAATGCTTATGAAAGTGTATTATTGATAGTAAAGTGTGATATTACAAATGAAGAAGTTATCCCACTTATGGGGAGGTTACACCTATATATACTAATAGGATTAATACTACTTGTAACCAAACTATGTATCTCTAATAGTCCCCCTCAAGTTGGTAGGTGCTCAAAACACATCCAACTTGAAATGAGAAAATACAAGGAAATACATCAAGCAAATGAAAATACAAGGAAAGATGTCAGAAACACATCGGCTAAAAACCGAAGTCATCAAACAAGTGCTTATCCAACAAGAAGCAACCACAACTCAAGGTTGAACCAATTGAAGGAAGAAGCATCAAAGCAACGCTTAACCACCATCCGGTAGAAGCCAATATCAACAAAGCCAATTAAGGCACAACGCTTAACCATCAAGAGTGTTCAATCACTCAAGATAGAAGCATAAGACAAGAAATACAAGGATATCCAAAATCAATGATGATATCCAAAAAAAATGCAAGGAAGAGCCATAGTCTACAATGGAAGGAGGTCATAGACAAGACCAATGTTCCAAAGATAAAAAGTGATGCCCTCCAATGCCGAGCCGAGACAAGAATAAACCAAATGCAAGGAAGAGCCATAGTCAGCAATGGAAGGAGGTCATATGTTGAACAAACTTCACACCAAAAGTACCATGAAGCAACAAGACCAAGGTTCCAAAGATAAAAGTGATGCCCTTCGAAGCCGAGCCGAGACAACAAATCAATGCTTCAAACACTGAAGCTTAAGAAAGAACCAACATAGCCAAAACTAGAAATCAAACAAAAAACAGCAGTAATGGTGCACCAAATAAATCTAAACATGCAGCCCAGAGACATCAAAAGTAAGCCAAGAAGATGCTCTAAAGGTCTGCCCAAAATTCATCAACGATCCAGGAACAAAAGGAATGGTAATTAATCAAAGAACTTCCAATAATCCAAAAACTGAGCTAGAACCATAAGCCTCACCAAATACCAAATTAAACATAAGAAAACGAGGTGATGTTGAGTGCTTGAACATAAGTGCAACCTTGTCCAAAATAGAGAACCATTTCAGCGTCAACAATGAGTTAAACTCACAATTCAGTAGCGTGAATGAACATAGCAGCAATATAGGTTTGGATAAATCTAGAACCAACTCTAATCCAAAACCAAAGTTAACATTCCATCCCAAATCATGATCAAATCTCATACCAAAAATTAAGTGCATGAGAGAATTCACTTCAGTGGCACTAATATGAACAAAAGCAACGTGTTGTAAGGTTCAACAAATAAAGAATAACAACTTCCAAATCCTAAAGATCACTTGCAACCATGCTCCAACCCAAACTGCCACTGTCACAACACTAGAAGTAGCAACTTTCCAAAGTAGTTGACAGGACCAAAGATTATACAACTGTGAACTGATGTAGCAGTCAATGTTATTGGAGCTCAAAAATGGCAACGATGAGAGCGAGATTACGGCGACCAGAGATGAATCCAACTGAGATGAATGCAACCGCGCACAAGAGAAATTCTCTGATGCAAATGTGTAACATAACACATACTCACCACGTCATGAAACCAAACCAAATTTGAACACTCATGATTGACGAGAAGAAACCACCAACATCGCACAAGAATTGCACATAAGAATCAACAACATCACGTAATCCCAACGGCAAACACAGTCGAAGTCGAAAAATGTAAGATGTAACTAACTCGAACAAGAAATCAAAGCAAAATTGGAACCCTAGGAATTGGGGAAAATGACATAAATCAAAAATTGCGATAAAATGGAATCGCAAGACTAAACCGTAACAAGAATCGATTTAGAAGAACAAAACGAAGAAATCGTTCAAACCACATATAGAACCAAGCGAAAACAGATCGAAATCAATCAAAGATGAATGGATCAAAAATGGAAACGGAATGGCAATCTGAAGCAGAATTAGGAACTATAATGAGATGCGATGGAAACAGAATCATGATCGCAAGAACAAGAAGAAACGATATCACAAAATCGCAAAACCCTAGTATTTGGGGAAAAGATGTGAAAACAAAATCAAAGCTATTTGTGAACAGAATCGTGAATGATGAGACTTAAAAAACAGTATTGAAGCCAAGAAATCAAACGACGCTGAGATCAAAGCAAAATCATATGCAGAAGAAAAAGAAAACTGTAAACGAGAGAACACGAGGGAAAAGGAAAAAAAATTAGAACAGGAAAATTGGAATGAGGAAAAAAAAGGTAAAGTGAGAAAATTGGATTTTTTCGAGAAAATGCAGCGGAAAATCCTTCAAGGAGGATACCAAATTAGCTCTGATACCATGTTAGGAAACATGGCATCCATGGATGAAAGGGGAGAAAAGCTTATTGTAGACCATTGATTTTCGGGTGTCAATCCATTAATTGGTTTTGAGCCTTCAATCGTTTGGACTTCTCGATTTTATTCTTGGGAAGGGAAAAATGAGATTAAAAACCCTTTTTTGGATCCGGGGGTCGGTTACGATTGGGGAAGGTGTTAGGCACCTGCATCGTCCACAGTACTCCGTGGTAACCTCTTACCTACTTTATCTTTGTGCTAAATTCATTTATTTATTTGAAAATAATGCCTAAAGAATTCTAAGTGAAAGAATGGAGGGAGAAGAAGGATGATTTTTGTTGTTTTTTATTTGATTGATTTGGAAGGAATAAACCCTTGCCTACGTACCCTTAAAAGGGATCAAAACCACCGTAGTTCATTCTCAAAAATATTTTTGGTGGGTTAGGTTGATTTTAATTTTTTTGAAAATGGTTTTTTGAGAAGGATTGCGAGGCCTCAAGGTATAGAAGAATAAAATGGGAGTGAGGTTGTTTCATTTTATTTATGAAATTTAGTCTAAGTTTAATTTAAGATTCATTTAGGAATTTGATTAAGAAAATAAAAAGGGAAAGCAACTTGGATTTGGATCCAAGGTTTATTAAGAAAATAATTTGACTTTTGCTTATTTGATTTTTGAGATAAAAAGTTTTACTAAACTAACGGTAAACTAGCGTAACGATGCGGAAAAATAAAGTAAGCATAAAGCAATAAAATGGTGTAGTGTCGGTGCTTGTGTCGGTGTGTGCAATTACTACGCTATTACATACCCTTCCTAGATACACACTAAGAGAAATGCAAAGCCCAAAATAAATTACATCACTTCCTTAATTATACACACTAAATATCATGGGGCTTGCATACATTGCAATAGGAAAAGAAAATGCATAAAAAAGTACTAAAATTAAAGCAATCATGATATAGTAAGGTAATGAGAAATTTAAATGCATCATATACTAGAATGAAATGCAATGATGTTAAATTTTTTAAAGCAAAACATGAAATAAAGCCAAATTCACAAGTAAAATATTGAAACGATACAATTGAAATGCATGAGGTAATATTAAGGCAAATAACCAAGCATAACATAAAACAAAGAAATCAAAGCCTCAAAATGCATGAAATACCATTAATCAAAAGTAATTTTAGAGAAAAAAGGAATGCATGAATTGTTTTAAAGAGTTTAAAAAATAAAACAAGTTTGCAGGGGGGTGCAGAAGCACTGCTGGGGGGTATATGCAGCAAAATTGTAGAGAGAAGATAGAACAGAATCAAAACTGGGCCTTCACTAAGTCCAATGGGCTTTAGGGTTTGATCATGGCCTTTGGATTGATCATGAGGCTATAATTGGTATGCACACAGTAATGGAAAAGTAAAGACATCATGGAATTAATCAGAACGCTTCAGTAACCATAAGATCTATCAGATGATAGATCTGACGGTTCTCAAGCAGTAAAACACACAATAACAGACAAGGCATATGGTAACAAGCAAACAGAGGCCGCTGGATCAAAAGGAAAAACATATCTGAAGGTTGATAGAGGAAGGGAAGGAACCAGAATAAACCGGTCCGGTTCAGGTGAACCAGACCGGTTCATTTGCATCTATAAAAGCTATTTTCGGTTCAATTTTCTCATAATTCCTTCTTCTTCCACTCCCTAGAATCCAGTTTCAAAAATAAGCTCTCCCTACTCCAAGGATAGGGACGCCGGAGAAGAAGGATTAGCCACCGGAGAGCCGCTCCGGTGCGGTGGTTGATCACAGTCGTCGTCGCGTCGGAGCTTTTACTCACTCCTTTCTTAAAATTTTTTGTATCAATCCGATCTATTTCTTCTCCTCTGTTTGATTTCGGACTTATTCTTCAAGAAAAAAAACTTATAAAACGCTCGTCTACACTTATATTCTCACAACTTTTCACTTTTTTTGAAAAAAAAAACAAAACGGATCCATACATCCTCTTTGTTTTTAAAAGTGAATCTGAGTTTATTTTTGAAAGAAGGATAACGACAAAGTGTAGATCTCGGTTTCTTTTCGAAAATCACTTTTGAAACACATCCTTATATCATTTTATGAACACCACAAATACAAACATGGCAGCATCACAGATCAGAGGAAAAAGAAAGTGAAACGAGGTTACCTCTATGAATCGGCTTAGATTTGTAAGAAAAGAAAACGCTGCTGCTCCTCTCCTCTTTTCCGAATCTGACGCGTTCCTTAGTTGTTATGAGTATGAGATCCGATTTCCTTCACTGTGATGTTGAAATGAGCAGATCCGATTTGTGTGCCTTTGGGAGATATCCAGTTGATGATGATTCGTTGCTTAAACCGTGAAACAGTGTTGGATTGTGTTTATGTGTTGAGGTTATGATTTTATGTTGAGATTTGTGTTTGAAAAGAAAGGGAGGGTTGATTGTGTGTGTTGGTGGTTTGGATTCACTTTCTAGAAAAATTCATGTGTTCTTCATGTTCTTCATGAAGTTCATATGAATTTCTTATTTTTTTGTGCTTTAATTCGAAAATGGGAAGAAAGAGAAAATAGGATGTGTTTGCAATGAAATCTGCACCGCTACAGTGTTATTGATTGGTGACCAGCCTGACTGCAGTAAATGCAGTGCTATTTATAGCTGCAGATTAGGTTAACTTGGACCAGAGGACCAATGTGCTTAGGACACCTGGACAAATGGATCAGAACAAATACTAATGGGCCAAAGTTGGACCAAAAGAAAACAACTGCAAGACTAAAAGAAAATTAATAAAAATCAAATAATTGAAGAAATACGAAAATAAAAGTAAAAAAAGAAAATAACTAAATAATGAAAAAAATAATAAGTACTAAAAATAGATAAAAGTAATCAAAATGTCGGCTAAATTGATCCGCCGGTCCCTTAACTTAATTCTTTTATTCATTTTGGTCCCATAAGTTTAAAGTCTGTCAAACAAGTCCTTAACTTATCTCTTTTATTCAATTTGATCCAATTTTGATAATTTTTATCCCCTAAAAAAAGAGACCGTTGGATTACGAAGGTCTACCAGATTTTACGGTGTATCACCAACACCTAATTTTTTACTTTATTCATTCTTCCCCTTTATTCATCTTCTTTCCTCATTCTTCCTCATTCTCTTCTTCATCTTCATCGATTTTACCAGAAATCATTCTCTTCTTCATCTTCATCGATTTTTCCAGAAAAATTGAAAAATCAACCATCATCAATAACAACAACATCATAATCACCATTGATTTCTATCAATAATAAACCATCATCAATAACAACAACATCATCATCAACATCAACCATCATCAATAACAACATCATCATCGTCCCCTTTCATCTCACTCCATCACCAAAACAGCCGCCGCAATCGAATCTGAACTCCAATCATGGATCGACCGTGAAACCATCACTACCCACATCAATTCCCTTTAAATCAATTTCCATTTTTGAAATGTGAATTTGGCTTTAAAAGGAAAAGATGAAGGAACAGAAAAGGGGATCAATTTCACGTATCAAAATCCATCACAATACCAGCCAATTTACGCATAAGAACCTGCACAAAATCAACAGTGTAAAGAAACCATTTTTCAGTCACAAACATGCATATTTTTTGTTATCCAGGAACCAAAACAATCGATCCACACCCAAACATCACAGTAAACCCACATCAATCCAAACCGGCCTGAAACCATCGTCGCAAGGAGTCCCTAAACCATCACCAACGCACAACAGTCACAACACCAGTAACCATCAACCCAATTTCAAATCCTACACAAACTGTCAACACCCAATTCGTCCTCCTGAGAGTTGTTGTTGTTTTGATTCGTGAAATCACGGTTGTGGATGGCGCTAGATCCGAGTTCGGAGTGAGTTTGCAGCTGGAAACCGTGTTGTTGGTATTCAAGCTTGGTTCCTTTCTGTTTTCCTTGCTCGAATTCAGTCTCAGTGAAGGTGCTTGGATTGGCTACTGTACAATGCTTGAGTTGTGTTGATGAGTATTCTTAGTGGATCTGGAAAAAAAAATTGATGGGTTCTTGAGAAAGTTTTGGGAAAAATGTATTTGATCTAATTTTGCAGGAAATGTTTAATTTTTTTTTTCTGGATTTATTTTTTCTCTGGATTTTTATGATGAAGATATGAAATTTGCTGGGTTTAGTGATGAAGAAGAAGAAAGTAAATAAATTTGGTGTTGGTGATACACTGTAAAATCTGATAGACCTTCGTAATCCAACGGTCTATTTTTTTAGGGGATTAAAATTATCACAATTGGACCAAATTGAATAAAAGAAATAAGTTAAGGGACTTGTTTGACAGACTTTAAACTTATGGGACCAAATTGAATAAAAGAATTAAGTTAAGGGACCGGCTGATCAATTTAGCCAAAAATGTCCTTTCGATAAAATGAGGTATTTTAAAGTACCTCTCTGCCGAAATTTTGACTGAAACATTTAAAGTAAAGCGGTATTTTAAAATGCGAACAAAACTCTTTTAAAGCAGCTTAAAGAATACGGACAAAAAGGGAATTTAATTAAAAGTTTTTAAAGGAAATAAAAAAACATGACACTAAATATTAAAAAGAGCGCGAAAAGAAAATTCAAAATGTTTAACCAGACAAATGGAGTGATTTAAATTACGCAAAACTTGAACAAAATGATTTTTTTCAAACTGCAAAATAAGTTTTAAAATTTTAAAATACGACTAAAAGACTTTAAATGGTTAAAGCGCAAAAAGGAGTTCGAGCCGTTTTAAAATACGACTAAAAACTAAATGGTCCAAAATTGGGGTATGACAGGTGCCCCTATTTAAGTTTTTTCGTCACGAAGATTTGAAAGAAGACTTTTAAATCGATGGGTCGAAGAGACTTAAATACTTGAGTACACCACTTTAGGACCAATTGAAGTGCTAATATGCAATGCTCATGAGTGTTATGGTATGCATGCGTACAATGTCATTATGAATGCAATGACGACAAGCACATACTGACTGTGGAACAAACTGATAAGTAACATTGGGGAGATAAAGCCCGTCTATTACCAACTGCCGCGGTAAAGACGAAAATACGGAAAATAAAGCTTGAATTTTACCAACTGCCGTGGTAAAGACGAAAATACAGAAGATAAAGCTTGAGACGGAAAATAAAGCTTAAGACGGAAAATAAAGCTTGAGACGGAAAGTAAAGCTTGTCTATTACCAACAGCCCGTGGTAAAGACGGAGATACAGAAGATAAAGCTTGTCTATTACCAACTGCTGTGGTAGTGACGAAAACGTGGAAGATAAAGCCTGAACGGCAGATAAAGCTCGGACGGGAGATAAAGCTTGAGACAGAAAATAAAGCTCAGACGCAATATAAAGCTTGAACGGAAAATAAAGCTCAGGCGAAATATAAAGCTTAGACGGAAGAGAAAGCTTAACACGGAAAATAAAGCTTGAGACAGAAAATAAAGCTTATCTATTACCAACAGCCCGTGGTAAAGATGAAAATACAGAAGATAAAGCTTGTCTATTACCAATTGCCCGTGGTAAAGATGAACATACTGATTAGCATTGGAAAAGTAAATACTTGATGGGACCTGCCACTTGAATACCAACTAATTGGTGACATTCATGGATTAAACACTTTGGGATTGCCATTTTTATGTATTGGAGTGAGACATAGGAAAATAATGCAATTATGTATGAATGATATTTGTATGTGTGCTATGTATGCATGAATGAATGAATGCGTATGAGACTCATATGACAGTATAATGGTAAGACTATTGAGACAAGATTGGGCAGGTCCAAAGAGAAGTGACCCGACATCATGTTACAAGCATCCAACACTCTTCATTGGGGATAACATCACTGGGGATGAATCAAAACACCGCGGGGGTACAACCATTCAAACAAATCACTGGCGGAAGTCGCCATTTCTCGACCGAGGCACTTTCTCAACTTTCAATTCATCCCCAAATCTCCAATTTCAATCCAATATCAATTTCAATTCAATTCGATTTCAACTGTCAAATTCAATTCAATCTCAACTTTCAATCCAATCTCAATGTCAATTTAACTCAGTTTCAATTTCCAATTCAACTCAATCTCAATCTCCAATACAATTCAATGTCAACTTTCAATTCAATGTCTTTGTCAATGTTAATCCACTCTCAATTTGCTCTTGGGCCAACAAAAATGGTCATGTCTATTTTCAAATCGAGTCAATATCAACTTACTCTCAATTTGTATCTTTCCAAATCAAATTTCCAATTTGTATCTTGTTATCGGTCAAGTGGCTAGTTCGATCCAAAGAACAGCTTGTACCTGCTTATATGCCTACATTTCTGGACAAACGACAAGTTCGATCCAAAGAACAGTTTGTACCCTGCTTATGTTTTGTTATCGATCAAACGACAAGTTCGATCAAAAGAACAGTTTGCACCAACTTACATGTTGTGATATTGATCAAGCCGCAAGTTCGATCCAAAGAACAGCCTGTATCATCCTTTTGTCTATATCTCCGGTCAAACAACAAGTTCGATCCAAAGAGCAGTTTGTACCTGCCTATCTGTTTACATTCTCCATCAAGCGACAAGTTCGATCCGAAGAACAGCTTGTATCTTCCTATATGTCTATATTTTCGGTCAAGTGCCAAGTTCGATCCAAAGAACAGCTTGTACTTGTACCTGTCTTGTATCTCTATTCCTAGTCAAGTAGCAAGTTCGATCCAAAGAACAGCTTGTACCCATCTCTTGCTTGTATTCCATGGTCAAGTGGCGAGTTCGATCCAAAGAATAGCTTGTACCTATCTTTTGTCCCCTGGTTTGTCTACCCTAACAATGTCTACCTAAATCCCCAGTGATATGACATGCTCTGTAGACTCCAGTTTGTTTGTCTTGCATTCATAATCAAAATGTTGCATGGCATTCATATTTTAAAAATCTGAGAGCGTATTTTTACGTCCAAAAACAGTGCAAATGTTAATATTTAAGTATCTTCGTCCCGTCAAATCAAAGACTTCGTCTCTTGACTCTCCGGACAAAGAAACTTAAATAGGGGCAGCTGTTATACCCTAATTTTGGACCTAAAAATACTTGTTCAAAATTTTCTTTCATCTTTGATATATGTCTATTACTTTTGAAGAATTGCCAATTTGCTATTGTTTACACTGACATTTCACTCTGCTTTATCTCTCAACTTAGCTTTACAAATCTTTTTAACTGTGTATTTGTCCATGTTTTCTTGCATTTCAAGTCATCCAAAATACTTTTCTTACATTTCAAGTCATTTGAATTTGTCTCTGATCAATTGCATCTTTCTCTGCATTTTATTTCAATGTTATTTGCAAAATTCATGAAAAAGGGCATTTTAGTTATTTCCTATGTTAAAATTTCTTTCAATCTTTGAAAAATTGTTTGAGTCTTTTCAACTAGTTTGAATAAGTCCTTATTTCAACTCCATGTCAAAATCCATTTCAAGAATTTGCATCTGAGTCATGTTGAGTCAGTTTAGCCCCTAGGGGCATTTTAGTCTTTTCATGTGTTAAAACTCTGCTTAATTCCTTAAAAATTGTCTCTGAGTATTTTAATTTTGCTTGCATAAACTCCTGCTCTAATTCCATGTCCAAAACCATTTTAAAATTGCATTTGAGTCATTTTGAGTCAGTTTAGCCCCTAGGGGCATTTTAGTCATTTCACATGAAATTTTGACAGAGAGAGGTTACTTTGAAGTACCTCGTTTGTGTAATTAGTTCATTTTAGTCATTTGGTCGATTCTACTTTTAGTTTCACTTTACGTTAATTTTCAATTTACTTTTTTTAATCAATTTTAGTTTTAATTGCATGTTAGTCCTCAAAGTCTTGTTATTTGCATTTTGGTCCTTTGTAGTTTGTTACTTTGCAGGTCAAAGTTGGTTAGGGTCCAAGTGTCACATGGCATCATATCATTGGGCAAGCATCCCTTTCATCACCTATAAAGGTCAAACCCATGGGTCAAGGTCAAGACACTAATTCTTTTTCCAATCATTTTCACAAAAAAAATCACAAAACTTTTCTCTCAATTTTCCCTCCTACTTTCATCCCTAACCACCTCCATTACCACCATAACCAACTTTCTCCTCCACCTTCAACCACCCTAACCAATTATTTCCACCACCTCTAACCTCCATAACCACCACTTCTAACCTCCTTCCACCACCATCATCATCGCAAAAGCCTCACAAATTTACCGTCGTAACTTGCAAAATTCTCCATTGTTTCTCACCAGTCCGATCCACAATCAAACCGTTCCAAATCGCAATTCCTATTGACCGCCGTAACAAATCCGCATTCTCAATCTGATTTCGCATAAACTGATTGGAACGGAGCCACACAGCAGAATCTCCGCCACGCATAAGTTGATTCGATACAGTGACGAATAACACAGTTTGGTTGTGAGCGGAATCGTAGGCAGAGTGGAACAAGAACAGAATCACGTCGTTCTGGAACGAATCAGCAGGACCACAGCGAGGAAGTTCAACACTGAGACGTTGAACAAGGTAAACGCCGCATCTTCACTCTTCTATGTGTTCTTGATTTCGTTTTTAATTTGTTTGCGAGTCTGTTTGTGTTAGATTTAGGTCGTTCTTGATTTAATCTTGAAAAGTATGCTCGAATTCGAATAGAGGAGTGAAAATCGGTTACGAAACTGTAAATTTCGTTTAGGTTGGGGTATTTTGAGACTCGCCGGAATCTGCACTTCTCGCCGGAGAAGATGAAGTTTCCGGTGAGTTGATGAGTTTTCCGGCGGTGTTCATGCGTTTTCTGGTGAGGATGAGGTGAGAGATGAGAGAGTGCGTGAGAGTAGAAAGAGAAGGAGAGGTTTAGAGAAAATTTTGGACTGGTTTTTTGTTTATATACACTCTCTCAACTGGTTCGACCCATACCTTTCCTGACCCGATTCATCTCTGTTCCTAGGCCCATGCTTTCCATGCCTGTGTGCTTGCCTGCTATGTACACCCCCCTGGCCTGTGCGTTTTTGATATTTCTTGCTTTTTTACACCCCTGTTTGCTCCAAATTGCTTGATAAAATTACTAAAAATTTTCTAGTTGTTCTTCTTGATATTTTTGTTAATTCTTGATGTGTTTTATATGTTAAAATTGCTTAGAAAAATATAGGTGAAAATATTGATTGCTTGTTTAGTTTAGTGTTTTTAACTTTGGTAAAAATCGTGAAAAAACTTTCAAAATTGCACGAACATTCTTGTGGCTGGTATTGATACATGAGACTTGATTCTTGTGTTTTTTCTTGCATGTTAAAAATTGATAAGAGTTTATGTAAAATTCTCTTGTGATTTTGTGTTACTTCTTGTCAATTTTTGTGAAGTTTTTGCATGCTTTTGATTCCAATATTTTGCCACATCATGTTGACACTTAATATGCAAACGTGTGATGTGTTTACTTCTAAAAAATTGTGTTTGTTTGGCTGTTTTGAAAGTGCAAGTTGTGAATTTCTTGTTTCGTAAGTAATGTGTATTGTTACCGTGAGAAATAATGTGTAAAATGGATTTGAAAATGCACTATAGGTCTTGGCTCATATTTGTCCTTATGTTTCTCATAATGTGGCTGAAATGAACCATTTGAAAATTACCATTGATATGAGAATTTTAAGTCTTAAATTTGCTTTGATGTTATGGTAATTCTTCAAGTCCATTTTCCCATTTTTTTGCTAAAGTTTTTGTTACTTTTTGGTTAAGTTTTGCTCATTTTGTTATGCAATTTCTACTTGCTTTATTTTCCATATTATATCTTGTATTGCTAATCTCTTTGTTTCATGTTTCATACATCATCTTCTCCTTCACTTTATTTCTTGCACTTTAAATTTTACCAAGAGTTAGAATGTAAAAAACTTAGGATTTTTTGTACTTTACTTTTATGCCATTTTAATTTCTTGCAAGACCATAGAATGTAAACTAGGGCATGATGTAAAGGGCAATGGACTCTAATAATGTACACCGACACAAGCACCGACACATGCACACACAACACATAGATATTTTTAGATGTATGGCTAGGATATGCATGTATGTTTAGGATTGCATGTTTAGATGAATGCCTAGGATTTACACTTAGAGAAAAAATCATTTTTCAAACAAATATGAACAATATCACTCAAACCTTTTTCCAAAAATATAGGAGTCAAAACTCCTTTGCATTTTCTCTTTATTTTCTTAATCAAATTTCAATGAAAATTAATCATACTTTGACTTTTTTTTGCAAAATAACTAATTCAACCTCACAATTTCACAATCTTATGCCCTTGAGGCCTCTCTCTCTCATTCTTCAAAATTTCAATTTTCAAACTTAAAATCAACCAACAAAAACAAAAACATTTTTTGGAAGAGAACTACGGTGGATTTGATCCCTTAAAAGGGTACGTAGGCAAGGAATCAAAATTCCTTCAATTCAAATAAAATAAAAATTCAAACACATTCTTCTCCCTCCAATTCTTCACTTAGCAAACATTAGGTGTAAATATCATTTTTCAAATAGCATTTAAAAATAAAGCGCGCGCGTAGAAAGTAAAGACGGTTCCTATAGGATACTATAGTCGTTATGGGTGCCTAACACCTTCCCGTAGCGAAAACAACTGAGATATCACCGGTTGAAAAGGTTCAAACGTAATCAATGTTTGACACCCGAAAACCAAGATAAAACAAAGTGCAGTAGAAGCAACCATCGTAGGAACTGGCTCAGAGACCACTGCTTGTTCTCTTTCGGCCATCAAAGTCTCCATCATAAGTGCCATCTTTTCTAACTCTGCCTTGAGATTACTAACATCCGCTCTGAGCTGAACGTTTTCCTGTTCCGCATTTGCCATCTTCTTCTTGATGTAAGCTCTGGTGTGCTGAAGACGAGTAGGTCGGTATTGAATGCGTCGGGCCACTTTCAATTACTGCGGCAGAGAGGAATGAAGTGTGAGACTTGATTTTGACACCTTATGAATGTAATATGATGCATGATATGCTAAAATGCAAAAAAATATGCAATCTTCTTTATTTTTATCGAAGGACTTATAGAAGTAATTTTGTAAACATAACAACTTAAACATTACATTAATGATAAAAGAGTACTACAAGGTAATTCCCTTTCTAAGAACCAAGTCAAAGGATAAACTTACAAATATAAAGCACTACAAAATAATTCCCTTTCTAACAGACTGAGCCAAGGGATAAACTCCAAATGTAAAATACTACAATATAGTTCCCTTTCTAACAACCAAGCCAACGGATAAACTTACAAATATAAAAACACTACAAGATAATTCCCTTTCTAACAGACTGAGCCAAGGGATAGACTCCAAATATAAAACATAAGACAGTAAACAACTCTGGGAGAAACTCTGAACACTCTAACGAGATGGATAAGAACATGTGTTGGCAAAGAAAGCACTCTGTTTCTTCTTTAGTCCCGGGGCCCTGTCAAGTGCGGCATATTTTTCTTTGATGATAGCTTCTAATCGGACAATCTCAAGGCGTCTTTGTTCACTTGCCCAATTCTTTTGCTCTAACATACCCATTACTATCTCATAATCTTGTTCTTTCTTATGGAGTTGTCTCTCCAACATGGCTTTTTCTTGGTCGGACGCACGCAAACTCTCTTGGCACTCTTTCTGAGTCTTTGGAGGTAGAGGCCACGGTATTTCTGGATCGGCCGCAGACACGTACCTTGGTATGGGGTAGGGCATATCGAAAGCCACAGCCCTATTGATAACCCACTGAGTATACGACTCATGGACAAAACTCTGTTTCTTTCCAAGCTGGATCCCATCGAACATACGAACAGTATACCAAGCTCGCTCGAACAACCTCCTCAAATCGGTGTGAACCTCACTGTTAAGGTAGAATTCACTGGACAAATAACGACTATCAGGTTGCGCTTTCATAGGGTATCCGTATTGGCGCATGGCAAGAGTCGGATTGTAAGTGATTCCTCCACATGTACCAATAAGAGGCACATTCTGAAATTCCCCGCAACTATCGATGATTCCTTCAGTGTCGGCAGCAGGATGAGCCCAAACAATGTCAGCCGGGGTGAGGGGCATAAGCCTTTCAGACCAAGAAGTTATTCCGGTTTCGGTCCTGGCAAAGACGGATCTGGGCAAATGTGAAGCAAACCATTTATAACAGAGGTGCACAGCAAACAATAGCTCCACCCTCTTGACGATGTCTATGGTGGATGGAGTGATAAGTATCTGCAAGGAGGGTAGGGATCGGGCTATTAGTGTGGAATATTTTGATTACATTGATATCGACAAAGTTTTCCATGTTGGGAAACAGGAAGAGGCCATATATAAGTAAGGCAAGAACAGATTCAAAGGCAACAGTCTTTCTGGCTTTGGTAAAATCAGAGGCTTTCCGGTAGAGAAATTTAGCAGTTAGGCCTTGGAAACCATTTTTGATTGTGAAGCGGGGTTTAACTAGGTCGGAAGGCTTGAGGTGGAGAGCCTTTGCAATAGTAGCCTCTTTATGTGCGAGTTCAAGACCAGTGAATGGTATTTCTTTGGACACCGGTAAGCCAACCCGATAGAAATACTCCTCGAGCGTGGGGAGCAACTGATAATCCGGGAAGGTAAAGCAATGATAAACCGGGTCATAGAATTGCACCGAAGTTTCCAAAATGCCATCGTCCACCCTCACCCTGATGAGATCAAGCAACCTCCCGTAATGATTCCGAAATCTCTTAGGATCAGATACTTGCTCTCCTAGCTCCCTTATCCTCATCAAATCCGGCTTCTTGAAAGTATACCTCTGGGAAGCCCTCAATTGTGGATTCATCTACAATGTTTACAAAAAAACTTTGTCTAAATCCTTCGATAATCTTATGAATGAAAAAGAATATTTATGGATGAATGCATGAGTGCATGATAATGCTAGAGAACATAGAATACATGGAGGACTAGATTCACAATGTTGGAGTTGAAGGTAACGCCATTTGGTAAGGACTATGGTTTCCATTTGCACTTGTAACAAGGGTTCTACCAAGTTCCCAAATTACAACTACCCTTATGAATATCTCGGTGCGTAGGATTAACTCCTAGACCAATAATTTGCAAGGAAGTCTAGTTTGAGTGTAATATCGCATGACGACCAAAGTCAAGACTACTCTTGGTTTAGTCTCCGCAATACGTCCTAATAAAAGGCCAAGATGGGTTAAAGGTGATCTAAAGGTCCTCAATGCTTGATGGATTTCAAAAATAATAATGCCAATCACGACTACTCATGGTGTCGTATATTTACTTTTGAACCCAAGTTGAGTGGAGTTATATCACATGCACACATATCGCAGGACTACTCCTGGTATGGCACTATGACCGTACTCCGTCCTATGTTATGTTTCACTCAAGTCCGGGTGTAGGACTTATTTTCTCACCCCACATGTAACAAGATAAAAGATATTTACAAGATAGTAAAGCATAAAAATAAAGGAAGAAAGGTGGGTTTAACCCGCATAGGATCCCCAGTGAAGTCGCCAATTTGTAGACCATTGATTTTCGGGTGTCAATCCATTAATTGGTTTTGAACCTTCAATCGTTTGGACTTCTCGATTTTATTCTTGGGAAGGGAAAAATAAGATTAAAAACCCTTTTTTGGATCCGGGTGTCGGTTACGATTGGGGAAGGTGTTAGGCACCCGCATCGTCCATGGTACTCCGTGGTAACCTCTTACCTACTTTATCTTTGTGCTAAATTCATTTATTTACTTGAAAATAATGCCTAAAGAATTCTAAGTGAAAGAATGGAGGGAGAAGAAGGATGATTTTTGTTGTTTTTTATTTGATTGATTTGGAAGGAATAAACCCTTGCCTACGTACCCTTAAAAGGGATCAAAACCACCGTAGTTCATTCTCAAAAATATTTTTGGTGGGTTAGGTTGATTTTAATTTTTTTGAAAATGGTTTTTTGAGAAGGATTGCGAGACCTCAAGGTATAGAAGAATAAAATGGGAGTGAGGTTGTTTCATTTTATTTATGAAATTTAGTCTAAGTTTAATTTAAGATTCATTTAGGAATTTGATTAAGAAAATAAAAAGGGAAAGCAACTTGGATTTGGATCCAAGGTTTATTAAGAAAATAATTTGACTTTTGCTTATTTGATTTTTGAGATAAAAAGTTTTACTAAACTAACGGTAAACTAGCGTAACGATGCGGAAAAATAAAGTAAGCATAAAGCAATAAAATGGTGTAGTGTCGGTGCTTGTGTCGGTGTGTGCAATTACTACGCTATTACATACCCTTCCTAGATACACACTAAAAGAAATGCAAAGCCCAAAATAAATTACATCACTTCCTTAATTATACACACTAAATATCATGGGGCTTGCATACATTGCAATAGGAAAAGAAAATGCATGAAAAAGTACTAAAATTAAAGCAATCGTGATATAGTAAGGTAATGAGAAATTTAAATGCATCATATACTAGAATGAAATGCAATGATGTTAAATTTTTTAAAGCAAAACATGAAAGAAAGCCAAATTCACAAGTAAAATATTGAAACGATACAATTGAAATGCATGAGGTAATATTAAGGCAAATAACCAAGCATAACATAAAACAAAGAAATCAAAGCCTCAAAATGCATGAAATACCATTAATCAAAAGTAATTTTAGAGAAAAAAGGAATGCATGAATTGTTTTAAAGAGTTTAAAAAATAAAACAAGTTTGCAGGGGGGTGCAGAAGCATTGTTGGGGGGTATATGCAGCAAAATTGTAGAGAGAAGATAGAACAGAATCAAAACTGGGCCTTCACTAAGTGCACTGGGCTTTAGGGTTTGATCCTGGCCTTTGGATTGATCATGAGGCTAGAATTGGTATGCACACAGTAATGGAAAAGTAAAGACATCATGGAATTAATCAGAACGCTTCAGTAACCATCAGATCTATCAGATGATAGATCTGACGGTTCTCAAGCAGTAAAACACACAATAACGGACAAGGCATGTGGTAACAAGCAAACAGAGGCCGCTGGATCAAAAGGAAAAACAGATCTGAAGGTTGATAGAGGAAGGGAAGGAACCAGAATAAACCGATCCGGTTCAGGTGAGCCAGACCGGTTCATTTGCATCTATAAAAGCCATTTTCGGTTCAATTTTCTCATAATTCCTTCTTCTTCCTCTCTCTAGAATCCAGTTTCAAAAATAAGCTCTCCCTTCTCTCTAGGATAGGGAAGCCGGAGAAGAAGGATTAGCCATCGGAGAGCCGCTCCGGCGCGGTGGTTGACCACAGTCGCCGCCGCGTCGGAGCTTTTACTCACTCCTTTTTTAAAATTTTTTGTATCAATCCGATCTATTCCTTCTCCTCTGTTTGATTTCGGACTTATTCTTCAAGAAAAAAAACTTATAAAACGCTAGATCTACACTTATATTCTCACAACTTTTCACTTTTTTTGAAAAAAAAACAAAACGGATCCAGACATCCTCTTTGTTTTTGAAAGTGAATCTGAGTTTATTTTTGAAAGAAGGATAACGACAAAGTGTAGATCTCGGTTTTTTTTCGAAAATCACTTTTGAAACACAGCCTTATATCATTTTATGAACACCACAAATACAAACATGGCAGCATCACAGATCAGAGGAAAAAGAAAGTGAAACGAGGTTACCTCTATGAATCGGCTTAGATTTGTAAGAAAAGAAAACGCTGCTGCTCCTCTCCTCTTTTCCGAATCCGACGCGTTCCTTAGTTGTTATGAGTATGAGATCCGATTTCCTTCACTGTAATGTTGAAATGAGCAGATCCGATTTGTGTGCCTTTGGGAGATATCCGGTTGATGATGATTCGTTGCTTAAACCGTGAAACAGTGTTGGATTGTGTTTATGTGTTGAGGTTATGATTTTATGTTGAGATTTGTGTTTGAAAAGAAAGGGAGGGTTGATTGTGTGCGTTGGTGGTTTGGATTCACTTTCTGGAAAAATTCATGTGTTCTTCATGCTCTTCATGAAGTTCATATGAATTTCTTATTTTTTTGTGCTTTAATTCGAAAATGGGAAGAAAGAGAAAATAGGATGTGTTTGCAATGAAATCTGCACCGCTACAGTGTTATTGATTGGTGACCAGTCTGACTGCAGTAAATGCAGTGCTATTTATAGCTGCAGATTAGGTTAACTTGGACCAGAGGACCAATGTGCTTAGGACACCTGGACAAATGGATCAGAACAAATACTAATGGGCCAAAGTTTGACCAAAAGAAAACAACTGCAAGACTAAAAGAAAATTAATAAAAATCAAATAATTGAAGAAATACGAAAATAAAAGTAAAAAAAGAAAATACCTAAATAATGAAAAAAATAATAAGTGCTAAAAATAGATAAAAGTAATTAAAATGTCCTTTCGATAAAATGAGGTATTTTAAAATACCTCTCTGCCGAAATTTTGACTGAAACATTTAAAATAAAGCGGTATTTTAAAATGCAAACAAAACTCTTTTAAAGCAGCTTAAAGAATACGGACAAAAAGGGAATTTAATTAAAAGTTTTTAAAGGAAATAAAAAAACATGACACTAAATATTAAAAAGAGCGCGAAAAGAAAATTCAAAATGTTTAACCAGACAAATGGAGTGAATTAAATTACGCAAAACTTGAACAAAATGATTTTTTTCAAACTGCAAAATAAGTTTTAAAACTTTAAAAGACGACTAAAAGACTTTAAATGGTTAAAGCGCAAAAAGGAGTTCGAGCCGTTTTAAAATACGACTAAAAACTAAATGGTCCAAAATTGGGGTATGACACTTATGAAAGTGTATTATTGATAGTAAAGTGTGATATTACTAATGAGGAAGTTATCCCACTTATGGGGAGGTTACACCTATATATACTAATAGGATTAATACTACTTGTAACCAAACTATGTATCTCTAATATGTGATGTTGTAATTTCAAACAAAACCTCGCTTTTTCAATTCTAGTTCAATTCTAGTTGTATGATTAGGGTTTTCCAACCTTAGAATTGGGGCTTTAACGAATTGTGATGTTGTAATTTCAAACAAAGCCTCTCTTTTTCAATTCTAGTTCTGTTCTTAAATTTTGTATGATTAGGGTTTTCCAAATCTGTTTGGTCATGCTAGCTTTTTCTCCTTTTTCTTAATTAATCACATAATCAATCATCCATCTCTTTGTTGTTGTTGATTTGTATTGTAACTGTTCTCTGTTGGAATTTAAAGGAACTTTGCCAGCTGCAGATTAACTCACAAACACAAATGGGTAAATCAAATCACCTTTTTTTCTTTTTTAACTTACTTCACCTTTAGTGTTTCTTATCTGATTATTAATTAAACAGGACGCAATACACAAAGAAGAATTGCTAGGAAGCAAACAAAAAACAGCAGCACAAACTCAAATGTATCCTCTAACCCCTTGCGCATGCACGAGGTCTTTATGTGGCAGCCACGTGTGAACTTCACATGGGCTAAGGCAAGTTTTCTTGAAGTCTCTACAAAGTTTCACTAATTTGGTTCCTTTGTACACATTTGAATTCTTTTAACTTTATATCAATCTTTACAGTGGGAGGCCATGATCTTGGCTCGAAAAACAATTTTGAGGGCCAAAAGAAAGCTACAGAGAAAGGAAGAGAAGGAGAAGATGAAGGAGGAGAGGGAGAGGGAAAGAAAGGAAGCGGAAGAAAACGAGACAGAGAGAGGTGGGAATCATGTGTGTTAATGGATTGTGCTAAGCGTAGCGTATGTTGCTGGCTAGTGAATTGTGAATTGTCTTTGTAGAAAGACTTATTGCTGCATGTTTGTTATTGTCTTTGTAGGAACTTGGCTCTTTTAAAAAAAAAAGACTAATCTCTTCATGTTTGTTATAGTTAGGAACTTGGCTCTTTTGTGTAAAAAGACTAATCTCAGCTTGTTTGTTATTGTTAATACTTTGTGATATAAGCTAGATTTTGATTAGCATCTCTTTTAAACGAGACAGAGAGAGAGGTGGGAATCATGTGTGTTAATGGATTGTGCTAAGTGTAGCGTATGTTGCTGGCTAGTGAATTGTGAATTGTCTCTGTAGAAAGACCTAATCTCTGCATGTTTGTTATTGTTAGGAACTTGGCTCTTTTGTGTAAAAAGACTAATCTCATCTTGTTTGTTATTGTTTATACTCATTTAAACATAACCAAGAAATATCACTATTTTTCAAAGGATTCCAATTTTAGAATGGACACAATCTTTGTTATTGAGATTATGAAGTCGTAGGAAAATAGAGAACAAAAAACAAATTTTAGCTTTCTCTCTTGCTGGTTTGTCAAAAAAGTGAGATTCATAACACTGAAAAAGCATCAGAATAACTGCCACTCTGCATAGTTTTTTCTCCTCGAGATTGATTGCTGCAAAGTGACACAATCCAGTGTTTTACTTTTCATTTTCCTTCCTCGTCATCAAGTATATCCCTGTATAACAGCACAATCTATCTATCTATCTATCTATCTATCTTTGAATTTGAAACTTGTTTCATTCTACTGCTTGGATTGTGCTTAAGTGGCACATTTAGAAAAGCTTCTCATAACACCTCCAAAAAACTTTGATATCTCTTCTTTAGTAATTAACTTTAATTGAATTGTGTTTATAAACCGAACAAAAGTTAAATAGGGCAATAAGCAAATAGATTACAAGCCAGTGATATCTTCTCGCTTGCATATGAGAGGTTTTATATTAAAAAAGCTTCACACATTCTTTATGTGTTTATGAATCAAAAACTCCAATGCATTCATTTTTATTACATTATTATTATTATTATTATTATTATTATTATTATTATTATTATTATTATTATTATTATTATTATTATTATTATTATTATTAACTTTTGAACTACAATTTTTGTATTCCATAACTCATATATTTCTTAACTACAATCTCATTATATATACAACCACTAATATGATCTCAACATTTTTAGTTTCTACTAATGAGACTATTATCAATATGTAATCCCATTTCTAGAATTCAAGTTTCAATAGATGATTATCCAATATCTAGATTCAAAAAGTACTTTTTAATAACATTTCAAATTTTGAATTATGATTCTCATGTGCAGATGATCGTGTTCGGTCAAAAAACTTCGTGGTAGTTACCCATTATGGAAGTTATAGTGATGAGAAGTAAATATTACAAACATAGAAAAGAAGCATTTTGAAGACATTTGGCCACTGAAAATATCACAAGGCGAGGAAATGGATTGCAAGGCATTGCGGAAAGAAGCTCCAGAACTTGTCATCCTATAATTGGAATCTTAAGACCAAATAAATAAATTTGAAATCTTAAGACCTAGTTTGAATAATAAAAGAAAAAAAAAAGGGCAAAGAAGAAGTCACATCCTCGTGACTAAAAGAAAAAGAAATAATAATTAGATAATAAAAATAATTTATACTATATATAAAGAAAACTACCTCTTTCAACACACTTTTAGGTTGGACTTTTCTTTCCAAAAATACCCTTAATTTTTAATTTTAATTTTAAATACAAATAACACATGTAACAAATAGATAAGAATAAATTTAATTTAAGGATAAAACTTACGCACAATTTCTTATGAAATGTTCTTATTGTTAGCCAATTATCTTCCGTATGTTCGTCTTTATCACGATAGTTGGTAATAGACAGCTTTTTCCCTCCCCAGTGATGATTACCAGTCTGTTCCCCAGTCGGTATATGCTTTTCGTCGTTGCATTCATAATTACATCACATGCATGCATACCATAATACTCATGAGCATTGCATTCTTAGCACTTCAACTGGTCGAAAAGTGGTGTACTTAATATTTAAGTCTCCTAGACCTGTCGATTTAAAAGTTTTCTTTCAAATCTCTAGGACGAAGAAACTTAAATAGGGGCATCTGTCATACCCCAATTTTGGACCAGTTCAAAAATCCTTTTAGTCGTATTTTAAAACGGCTCAAACTCTATTTTATTCACTTTATTTGTTGTCTAGTCATTTAAAAGCTTTTATTTTTGTATTTTAAAAAATAAGCAAATTTTATTTGTGTTTTGTGTATTTAAAATTGCTTTATTCGCTTGCTTTAGGCATTTTAAATTTTGCGCGCACTTTCAAAAAAAATTCAAAGTCTTTGTTAGTTTTTTTTTTAATAAATAAATCCTTTCTAATTTAATCCAGCTTTGCTCACATGTTCAACCCTTTTGAAAGCTTTATTCGCGTTTTAAAAACACCTCGCTTTTTAGCCATTTCAGTCAAAATTTCGGCAGAGAGGTATTTTAAAATACCTCATTTGGTTAGCGAAAGGGACAGTTTTATTGTTGTTATTATTATTATTATTATTATTATTATTATTATTATTATTATTATTATTATTATTATTATTATTATTATTATTATTATTATTATTATTATTATTATTATTATTATTATTAATTATTATTTTGTCCTTTTTATTTTTGTTTCAATTGATTATTTTCCTTTCTTTAGAAGTCACGTGAGTGACTCCTTTTTTTCACATAACCTTCTTTTTCTTTATTTTCTTATTATTATCATTTGTTTTAGTCCTTGGGTCCCATTTTGGTCCACTTGTCGGTCAATCATTGGCCTATTTTGAAACTTGCTCCCCGATCCACTGTGCCTTGCTGTCCATTTCTGTATCAGAGGTCTTAAGGGCAGTATGGTCATTTGTCTCTGAGTCAGAGTTAACCCTAGTTTTTACTATTTATAGCACTGTTCACTGTCAGAGAAAGGTAGAATAATCACGTAGCCCAAGAAAATTATTACAAACACTCTGCAATTTCTCTTTCTTCTCTTTTTCAGATCAAATCACAAAAAACTCATGAAGTTCATCATGAACTTGATGAACACATGAACACTCAAGAACAAATTTTCCAGCAATACCAAAATTAACACAAATTACTCAAAAATCAGCAACTCATCAATACACAAATCAGTTTCAACAACAAGCTCACACAAACATTCCATATCGGTCTCATCATCATCAACAACAACATTCACGGTTCAACAGTGAACCGAGCTCAAGGGAAGAAGAACAATTTGAAACCGAACCGAAATCTCTTTCTCCGAGCACACAAGGGTCTCGGTCGTGGCTTCAAGGGAGGAGGAGCAGTTCAAGTTTTCCGGTCATCTTCTTTCTAGCTTATGTTTTTTCTCCGATTTCAGAGAAGGTATTTCAGTTTCGTCTTTTCTTTCCTCGATCTATGTTGTTTGTTTTCGTGTTCATAGCTGGTGATGAAGTAGTGTTTATAATGAGTTTTTATTGATGAAGTTTTTTTTCTAGATTAGGCTTGGTGTTTGATTTCTGGTAAAAAGTAATTGTAGATCTATGAAGAGGAGGAGTAGAGGAACCGGATTATATTTTTTTTTTCTTTTTGAAAAAAAGTAAAAAAAAAAAGCTCTAGCGGCAGCGCCGCCACCCTAGGGTTGCCGGCCACAGCACCGGAGCTCCTCTGGTCTTCTTCTCCTATCTGCATCTTTTAGAGAGAAGGGAAAATGAATGAAAAAACTGGTTGTATGAATGTGTAAAAACTGGTTGTATGAAAAAACTGGTTGTATGGTATATATGCACCCTTGGCCGATACGGTTTCCTCCTGAACCGATTCAGTTGGACCGAACGGGCCCAATCTCTCTTCCCCTAAGCTAGGCTCTCTCTCTCTCTCGGCCCATCAACATGCTCCCTGCTCATGTAGTTTTGCTGCATGAACCCCCCAGTATTAGAGGTGTCAATAGAGCCCCAAATTTCAAAGCCCACTCAAAAAATCCCCCACCAAGCCCACTAAATTAAAGCCCCCTAATTCCCAAAATTATTTGGGGCCAAGGCCCACTATCAAATCTATTTATTTGTGGACCTAAAAAAACCCCATATTAATTATTTCAATTTTTTTTTTGGTAAAAACACTTTTTTATAAAAATTTTGGGACTTGGGGCCTTTTGATTTTTTTATTTGTGGGCTTGCATAAATGTGGGTCTTTTAATCTTGTGAATTTTCAAACCCCCTTACTATGTGGACTGCGGCCAAAACTTCAAGGCCTCATGATATTGACACCTCTACCCAGTATGATTCTAAACCCCCTTCCTACACAATTGTTTCATTTTTTTTTATATCTCTTACAAAAACTCATGCATTCTTTTTTTTTTAAAATCATCTTGTGACTTTGTTCCCAGCATTTTAAAATACTTTATCATGAATTTTTCTTTACTTCATGCATTGCTTTAAAATTTTTAACATCATGCATTGCTTTTGAATTTTATCCTAGTATGTGATACCTTTAAGCTTTTTGTTATCTTGTTTGCTTTAATTCCCTTTTTATTATCTTCTTTGCTTTAATTCTAGTATGATCTCATGCAGTTTCTTTATTCTTGCAATTTATTCAAATCCCATGATATTTAGTGTGTATAATTAGGGAAGTGATGAAATTTATTTTGTGCTTTTTATTTCCCATAGAATGTATCTATGAGGATATGTAATAATGTAGTAATTGCACACACTGACACATGCACCGACACTATGCACTTTAATTTCTTTACCGCTTTACGCTTATTTTTTTACGCCATTACGCTAGTTTACCGTTAGTTTAGAAAAATCTTTTTATCTCAAAAATTAAATATGTCAAGCTTTAAATATTTTGCAATAAAACTTGGACTTTAACCCAAGAGCTTTTCCTTTTATTTTCTTAATCAAATGTTCAATCAATTTAACATCCATATTAGACTTGGATATTTTGCAATTAAAATTGGATCAGCCTCATCTTATTTTTTTCTCTCATGCCTTGAGGCCTCTAATCTCTTCTTAAAACTTTTTTTCAAAAATGTTAAAATCAATCCAATCCACCAAAAATAATTTTTGAGAGTGAACTACGCTGGTTTTGATCCATTTTTAGGGTACGTAGGCAAAGGATTTATTCCTTCCATATCAATTAATAAAAACAACCAAAAACATCCATCTTCTCCCTCCATTCTTTCACCTAGTTTCTTAAGCAATAATTTTCAAAATAAACAAAATAATCTAGCACAAGATAAATTTAGGTAAGAGGTTCCCACGGAATATTGTGGTCGTTAGGGGTGCTTAACACCTTCCCCGATCGAAACCAACCCCAGGATCCAAAGTCTCGATAAGGGTTTTTACTCATTTTTTCCCTTCCCACGAATAAAAATCGAGAGTCCAAAGATCGAAGGTTCAAAACCAATTAATGTTTTGTCACTTGAAAATCATCGACTACACCTAGGATTGATGATAGAAATGTAAATATACAGAACATTTTGAGGGAACAATTGTATGGTATGCCAACTTCAATGATGGAAAATGTACATAATAATGCTTCTGTTTTTGCAGACCAAGCAAATACGTTCACAATGCACAACATACATAGTTCCTAAAGTTCTAGCAATTTTGGTCGGAATACTCTACCACCGTTGACAATAGATTCGATGAATTTGTTAAGACAACAAATGGATGAGAGTAACCACAAAATGGTTAATTTTTTAACGCAACAAATTGGTACCGTGTTTAATCCTTTGTTAACCATACAAATGGGGAGAATAGCAGATTTCTATGCACCCCCACAACCCGTTTACCAATCGGTTACACAAATACTGTTGAACCAAAAATCTTTTTGATGAATGTTTTAATGATAACAAACCTTATGGAATAAACACTAAGTTTTTTGAATGGTGATCTAATGATGTTTGTACTTAAGTCTTTTCAAAGAAGTAGACAAGAAATAAGTCTCTTACAAGTGCATATATATATTCAATGAAAGAACACCAAAACAGTAGCATCACAAGCTCAAAGAAGATATAGAAAAAATATTGTTTGAATCAAATGAGTGTCGATTGAAGATTCAACAAGAAGACGTATTTTATGATCAATTGACTCATCTTCATCACCACATGGGTTTCAACAAAGCCTTAAAAGATTCGAGGAATAACGGGTTAATATTTGAAATACACTCAATGAACAAGAAACATTGTGTGGAATTACTAAGAGGAATTATGAGAAGAATTGCATCATCAAACAATTCAAAGTTGATTGACCAAGAAGATATTGTCTTATTATATAGAAGATAACATTATCAACTTTGATGAAAAGAAGGTTCTCATGATAAAGATGATTATTACACTCGAAATTATTCTCGTTACTTCATTGAAATAATTAGAATCAAATTTGAAGAGAAACCAACCGATGAATGAATTATTCATTAATTTGAGAAGTATCAAGGAAGAAAATTAATGATCATATGCGTGAAGATTCTATCATAATAGACATAGGATGATCCAAGAATCTTCAATCATTTTTCAAGATATGATTCGGGAGAATAGAAATCAATCAAAGGAATTTTTACTTTGAGAAAGGTTTCTCATGTTCTTACAAAGAACATTCTGGTCATACAAAGCGAAGAGAACATCCTCACTTTATGTTTTTTTAACATATGTTTACATTTTGTTGGGTATTTGTATTGGCTGCATTGTTGCTAAAACAAATATCCTTGTTCTGTAAGTTGGAACCAATGTTCCAGCATGTGGTTAGGCGACTCTGTAAGATGTTGGATACAATTTTTCAACATCCTGGCACGGTTCAGTGTGCCTGAGTTCTTGGTTCTCGCCTGTTCTGTACGCGCGTATTTTATCGTTTAAGGAAACCATATTTCCTTTACTTACTGACCAAGTAACGCGCATATCTCATAAGAATCAGCTGTGGAATATTACTAAAATATATATTTTATTTTAGGAAATATTTGTTACAATTTGGAATGTTTCTAAATAGGTTCCGACATATTAGGACTTTCCAGAATTGTTTATGATTCTGTTTTGCAGGTTTGCTGAACCGATCTGCAAGTTTACTGAAGCCCAATGATTATTTAGCCCAAGCTGCTTCAGTATAAAAGGAAGACTTCAAGACCTAATTGCTCTTTCAAGCCGTCATACTAAAAATTTTAGATCTTTAGGGTTTGAGTCTTCATGTATTCTGTTCTTGTATCGTTTGTGATGCAAGTCTAGAATCTTTTGTGTGTTCTTTCTAGTGTCGTGTTAGATACTTGTTTAGGACTGGTTTTGTGAGTATTGATACTCTTGTGCATCAAACCGAATTTGTGAAACAAGGTTTAGTTGTTTGTGTTGGAAGGTAACTTCTAATCTTTTGGTGTTTGAGGTCTGATAGGTCACTGGGGCAGTGACTGACCATTAGGATAGTGAGATGGGATCTCAGATCTAGGAGTTCCTAGGTTGAAGTCTAGATGGGTAGGTCCTAGGTCATATAGTGTACACGAGGATTTTGCTGAGAGCTATTGAATAAGGACTACACTAGTGGATTTCCTTCCTGGCTTGGTAGCCCCCAGATGTAAGCGTGTTGTGCTGAACTGGGTCAACAAACTTCATGTGTTCTTTATTTTTCTGCACTTTATTTTCTTGTTTTATTTTCTGTTTATCGCATGATGTTGAAACATTAATCGAAACATCGCAAACGTTTAAACATCTGACAGAGCCTAATAAAACAAGTACGCTAGAATTTCAATTGGCATCAGAGCAGGCACCCTGCCTGTTTTAGGGTGAGCTCCAGGGAGTACTATTCTAGCACTATGGACAAGGAAGGTGGTTTTGTAAACAGGCCCCCTCTATTGGATGGGTCCAACTATGACTACTGAAAATCACGCATGAGTGCCTTCGTCAAATCTATTGACAGCAAGACATGGAAGGCAGTTCTGAGAGGTTGGGAACATCCTGTACAACTTGATGCTGATGGCAACATGACTGATGTGTTGAAACCTGAAGAAGAATGGAGTGCTGATGAAGATGGATTGGCTCTTGGAAACTCAAAAAGCTTTGAATGCTCTATTCAATGGTGTGGACAAAAATATGTTCAGACTGATCAAGCAATGCACTGTGGCTAAGGATGCTTGGGAGATTCATAGAACTGCTCATGAAGGAACTACTAAGGTAAAGAGTGCAAAATTCCAACTCCTTACTACAAAGTTTGAGAATTTAAGAATGCTGGAGGATGAAAACATTCAGGACTATCACCTGAATATTCTTGATATTGCTAACTCTTTTGAGTCTCTTGGAGAGAAAATCTCTGATGAAAAACTAGTCAGAAAATTCCTCAGATCTCTACCTAAGAGGTTTGACATGAAAGTTACAGCTATTGAAGAGGCTCATGACATTTCAAGCTTGAAGGTTGATGAACTGATAGGATCCTTGCAGAATTTTGAAATGACTGTCAACAGCAAAACTGATAAGAAAGGTAAGGGGGTTGCTTTTGCTTCTTGTGTAGAATCTGATGAGTCACAAGCAAATCAAGAAGATGATGAAGACATGGCAGAATCACTGGCACTTCTTGGGAAACAGTTCAAGAAGATTTTAAGAAAAGTTGACAGAAGGTCCAGGCCAAATGGTCAGAACATTCGCCCCAACATTGTCAATCAGCTCAGTAAATAGAAAGTGGCAAGACCTGATGAAGTGGACTCTCACTACAAAGAAGTCCAATGTTTTGAATGTGAAGGGTATGGACATATCAGAACAGAATGTGCCACATTTCTGAAGAAGTAGAAGAAAAGTTTGACTGCCTCCTAATCTGATGATGATGAATCTGAAGGAGATGGAGAGAGAGAATCTGCTAAGCACATAGCAGCTTTGACTAGTAAAATTGTTCCTAATGTTGACTCATATGTAGAAGACTTGGGTGTTGCTGATCTCATTACATCCTACAAATGTCTTGCTGAAAGAAACTACAACGCATGCAGACAACTTGAAGAGCAGAGAAATATCACCAGTAGATTGGAGAATGATAGGATCAGTCATCAAGCTAAAATTTCAGAACTAAACCACAAGGTAACTCTGTTGAACTCACATCTTAGTCAAGCTATGAAGCAGGTAAAAAGGGAAACTGGTAAAACAACTCCAACTTTTGGTGAATGTATGTTGCCCCATATTGAAAAATGTGTAGCTCCAAGGGGTGTAAACTCTGAGGATAATAACTTTAGGTCAACTGCCTGAGTGGACCTATAGCAAAGTTTTATGAATGCCTGATTTTATATTCCTCGGCATACATAGTTCAGCTTCTCTGTTTTAGACAATAGGTTTTATGAATGACTGATTTTATATTCCCCAGCATACATAGTTCAATTTCTCTGTTTTCGCCAAGATTCAAGATGGCAAGTGTATTAAATAATGTGTGATTGTGCATGCACTTGATAATATCATTATTCTTTATTTCTAAATTTACTTACATATATAATATCATTATTCTTTATTTCTAAATATTTTTGTAGCATCACTTGATAATATTCTTGAGGGTGTTGTTTCTTGAGGGTGGATTTCCCTGCACAGTGGTAGGCTTGGATACTTTGGTTAATTAGTTTTCAAGCAGTTTGTTATTTGTAATAGTTCTTCTTACAATGTGGCCTACCTGTTATAAACTGATTTATTTCATCTCTCTTTTCTCTTAAAAGGATGCGTGCTTATTGGAGTCATTAGAGGATGGACTCAATGCTCTCCTATGTACTGAAGTAAGTTTGTTTCACACGGTTGCTTGCATTTCTTGGTTTATCCGTTACTGCTTTTTGGATGCTCTGTATAAAATTGAAACTTTTCAGATAACTTCATATGCATGGCGTTACACAATTGTAGTAATTGTTATAGGTTAGTTTGTGGTGAAACTCTACATGCTTATTAGAAGTGTCAAATTAAATTCAACTTTGAATATAGTTTTATCTGAAAATAGCTTAGTATTATCGCATTTTTCACCATTTGAAGACAATGTAATCAATGTATTACTTAAGGCATATGCATGGATTAGTTCAAAACTAGTTTCACCATTATATTTGTTCCTAATTGGGATCATGTTTCACTATTAACAAACCTAAAGAAGCTATGATACAAAATCAAGATGTGTATGTGCTGAAAAGTGCAATGGTATTTCCTTAAATCATTGAACGGAGTGTTGGTGGTTTTGAGAGTTCATACTCGTGTTTTCTGATGTTTTATTCAGTGCAAGAATTACATATTCTTTCCGTCTTTTACCTACAATGTTATTGTGTTTGTTAATTTCTGTAACTGTCGTAAATTTTGTAGTGCTCCATCACCTCCTCTCCAAGAAGCAACATTCTCACGCGGCGTGGTGGCCATGCGCTGTGATATATCCACGCCTAGTTCTGCTCATATATCACTTTTGGTGTCCGGTAGTGCAGACGCTTGTTTCAATGATCAGGCATGGGTGAATTGAATTGTCAATGTTCGACTTTTCACATGATTGCTCTCAACTTTTTACTGAGTACTTTTTTCTCTTATGTGTTTCCTCAGCTTTTGGAGAATCATATTAAGAAAGAGCTCACCGAGAATAGTCAACTTGTCCAATCACTAGTGTTTCGGTTTTTTGAATGTTTAAACTTGGTACTATATATTTTTTGTTTTAGTTAAGTTGATGTATGGATCAAACTTCTTACTCTTGAATTATATATTTTGTATTTTAAGTCTTTAGTAATATAGTTTGAGATTGTCTTCAAATTGTAGAGAAAAAAAATTCTAAATCAGGGCATATCAATTTCAAAAATAAATAAATTTGTGAATTAAAAAAAAAACATTTGCGGCTGTTCAAACAGTCACATTTGTGATTTTAAATATATATATATATATATATATATATATATATATATATATACATTTGCGGATACTCAAACAGTCGCAGCCATAATAAAATAAATTTTTAATTAGACATTTGCGACTGTTAGCAAATGTCGCAAGTCCCTTAAATTCCATATAAATCTCCTCATTTGCGACTGTTAGCAACTGTCGCAGCACCTTTGCGGCTGTTGGAGCGGCTGTTCCACGAAGGGTCGCAAATGAAAGTTGCGACCCCAACAAATGTGACTGTTGGGGAACAGTCGCAAATGTACATTTGCGACCCTTCTAACAGTCGCAATCAGCGTTTTTAAAAGTCGCAAAATGCAGTTTTTCTTGAAGTGCATGTGGGTAATGAGGATGTCAAAAGGCACCCATTATCTGACAGGACTTATTGCCAATATTTGATCATTGCATTGAGAGTACCGCTTGCAATTAATTCTTAGCAATCAAAAGATTGTGTTTTAATGGTGCGCTTGGTATCTTGTTTTTTGTCTTTTAATTTACAAATAAAGATCAATTGTGCATGTCTTACAATTAATTAATTTTGACATGTCTACTAATGTTGTGTAAATGTAAACTCATTCAAGTATTTAAGAGTCTATATCTACGCTTGTGATGGTAAACACATGACAATTAATTAATTTATTCTTTGGTAAACACATACACTTCTTCTTCTATGACGCCATTAAGAAATGCACTCTTAACATCCATTTGATATAATATTATGCCATGATTAACTGCATAGGAAAGAAGTAACCTGATTGCTTCCAATCTTGCAACTGGAGCAAATGTTTCAGTGTAATCAATGCCTTCTTGTTGACTATACCCTTATGCAACAAGTCTGGCTTTGTTTCTTGTTACTTCTCCTTGCTCATTCAACTTGTTTCTGAATACCCATTTTGTTCCAATAATGTTCTTGTGCTGAGGTTTGGGTACCAGATCCCACACATCATTTCTTTGAAATTGATTCAACTCTTCTTGCATAGCTAGGATCCATCCATCATCTGAAAGTGCTTCTTCAACTTTTGTAGGTTCAATCATTGAGATCAGTCCAATCATTGATTCTTCTTGTCTGAAGTATGATCTTGTTCTCCTTGGACTATCTTTGTTTCCAATGATTAGTTCCTCAGGATGTGAAGATTTGTGCTTGAAAGAGTTTCTGGGAGGATCTTCTTGATGTGAGCCATCTTGTGCTTCATCAGATGCAGTTTCATCTTGCGCTTCTGATGTGGGTTCAGCTTCTGGACTTTCTTCAGATTCAGCTATCTGATCAGGTTCTGGAGTAGCTTCAGGAACCTGTATCTCTGCAACACTTTCACCTTGCTTTGAAGTTTTATCTTCAAGCTCTTTGTCATCAAATTTAACGTGCATAGATTCTTCAACACAGAGTGTCTCTGAATTATACACTCTGTATGCCTTTGACCTTTCAGAGTAACCTAAGAAGATTCCTCTTTGGGCCTTGGCATCAAATTTCTTTAGGTAGAGCTTGTTGTTCAGAATGTAACATGTACATCCAAATTGATGAAAGTAAGAGATATTGGGTTTTCTTCCTTTAAAGAGTTCATATGCTGTTTTCTCCAAAATAGGTCTAATATAGATCCTGTTTTGAACATAACATGCTGTATTCACTGCTTCTGCCAAAAAATGTTTAGCCAAATTGTTTTCATGGATCATGGTTCTGGCCATTTCTTGTAAAGTTCTATTCCTTCTCTCTACAACCCCATTTTGTTGTGGAGTTCTAGGAGAAGAGAATTCATGGATGATTCCATGTTTTTCACAAAAAGCTTCAAATGGCTCATTTTCAAATTCTCCACCATGATCACTTCTGATTTTCAAAATCTTTGACTCTTTTTCAGTTTGAATTTGTGTGCAGAAGTTACTGAATACCTCATATGCATGATCCTTACTTTTCAGGAATTTCACCCATGTCCATCTGCTGTAATCATCAACAATGACTAATCCATATTTACTTCCATATAAGGATGCAGTACTCACTGGTCCAAATAAATCAATATGGAGTAATTCTAAGGGTTTAGAGGTTGAAACAATGTCTTTGGTTTTAAAAGATGATTTCACAATTTTCCCTCTCTGACATGCACCACAGAGTGCATCTGAATGATAGTCAATGTCAGGTAGCCCTTTGACAAGTTGTAACTTACTAAGCTTAGAGATTAACCTCCAGTTAGCATGTCCCAACCTTCTGTACCACATCCATTTCTTATCATTCACTGATAGAAGGCAAATCACCTTCGATCAGCCAGTTCAGAAAAATTGATTTTATAGACATTGTCAACTCTCTTTCCCTTGAACACAATGGATTTGTCTTCCTTGTTGATTACAGTACAGTTGGTTTTCTCAAAAAGCACATCATAACCATTATCACAAAATTGACTAATGCTCAAAAGGTTATGTTCAAGACCATCTACCAACCATACATTATTAATTGAGGTAGAGGAATTACCAATAGTTCTTGTACCTATGATCTTGCCAGATTGGTTGCCTCCAAATTTCACACTTCACTACTACAAAAATGGGCTTATATAGCGCTTTTTTTTTGCTTTAGGTAGCGCTTTTGAAGCGCTATTGTAAATGGCGCTGGTAAAGGTAATATAGCGCTTTTTTTTCTGTATAAAGCGCTAGCTATAGCAGGGTTTATATAGCGCTTTATGTCAAAAAGTGCTAGCAAAGGTTATCCTTAGATAGCGCTTTCAAAAATAAACGTCATCTAAGACAAGTTTAAGAACAGCGTTTTTGTTTTAAAAGCGCTATGTAACAATAGGTTTAGATAACGCTTTATAAAGGAAAAAAAGCGCTAGGAAAAGCATTTATTTTATTTTATTTGTGTCAAAAAAAATTCCTTTCCAGATAGCGTTTTTTTATTAATTTAAAGTAATATATATATATATATATATATATATATATATAAAGTCTGAAATTTAAAGGGAAATGTATATAATTTAGGCACATTATAATTGAGACTATTATTTATCGAATAAAACATAACCATATCATAAAAAATGTATGTATATATAGCATAAAAGTCAGAAATGTATAGCCTCTAATATGGTAACATGGATATCTCTAAGAGTTACAACTAATTAGTTGACATAAAGATCAAAATCTTCTATGGTATCATGCAGTCTTCATCTATCTTCTTGGTCTTCTCAACATTTTTATCCAAAACAAGCACGCAAATCATCATTCATTTCCAAATTTCGTTCACTCTCCTCCACCTGAATATATACCAGAAAACGCCATTAAGCAATAACGCTATATTATATTAGAGATAAATTCAAAGTACTACTGATCATGAGTAGAAATTAAAGCAAGATTATAAATTAAAACAACTACGTACCACATCTAGCAAATATATTTCGAAACATTAAACTCACCTTATTATAAAAAAAATCATATAACTTTTAGGCTGATCATAAACCGACACCATTCTTCTTAGATTTCTATTAGTTTATCTTTTGAGTATGTCACACACTTGAAACCATTAATGTACTGTATATATTATAACATTAAAAATAACCATGTTACTTAATAAACTTAATTATACATAAATATTATACTTTAATATAAAAAAACATACCAACTTTGGAATCTCATTTAGTTTTGAAATGAGAATATCTTTCATAAACCTCATCACAAAGTACCCGCAATCTATACCATTTTCTTGGCAAGGACACTACAAAAAATAAAATAATAAGTAATTGTATAAGTTAGTTTATTTGGTATGCCATGTAGAAGTCACGATGGATGATTATGGAATTGATTAGTAGGTTATACAAAAGGCATATGCATAGTGTATATCATATTATCACATCATTCAATTAGTTTATTAGAAAATAATTCTAGTCACACACAAAAAGTGTTATTGTTTATATATATAAAAAAAAAATTGAACCAAAAGAAAAATTATTCATCTTACTAGTTGTGTAGAGTTTAATTAAACCCAAAATCTTTAATAAACAATTGTCAAATTTCAGTAATTATTCATCAAACAAAAATTTTGAATTTTCGATTGTCAAATTCATCCTAATCACTAACAGTGAAGTCTTAAATTTAGTTTGAACCTTGAAAACCTAAAATATCCAGATGAAAATATGAAAAAATTAAAGAATATATGAGTTAAATTGAGGTAAGGAAAGAATGAAGATGGTACCTGAGATGAAAAATTGAGTATTGAAAAAGCTGTAACCAGTCAACGGCAACGACGATATGATGCACCGCAATTAAGAGTGAGATAGAGGTGGTTGTTCTGGAATGAATCGAAAGAGACGGTTATGGTTTTGGAATAGATCGAAGGAAGCAAGTGATGGTGATGAATGAATTGATAGATATAGGTGGTTGGTGATGAATGAATCAATAAAGGTGGTGGTTCTGGACTGAATTTCCTGCACACGATCTAATGAAAGTTTTGAGTAAAGTAGTTTTGGGTTATGTTATTAATTGCTTTAAAAAATACGTTTAATGAAAATTATGTTATAGTTTTTATTTTATCTTTAGGATGCATTAAAATAGGGATTTCCATTAAAATTGGGATTCTTTGTTACTTTTGAGTATATAACAAAAAGAAGTTACGCTTTGTTGTTAGTGTATAAAGCGTTTTTTTTTTTGTGTAACAAAAAAAAGCATTTTTTTTTCAAATATAAATATAAAAACAAAAAACGCAAACTTCATGAAAATTATGTTAAATAGTTTTTATTTTATCTTTAGGATGCATTAAAATAGGGATTTCCATTAAAATTGGGATTCTTTGTTACTTTTGAGTATATAACAAAAAGAAGTTACGCTTTGTTGTTAGTGTATAAAGCGTTTTTTTTTCAAATATAAATAAAAAAACAAAAAACGCAACGTGCAAAGTAGGATTTATGGAAAAGTAGGATTTAGTGGGACCAGGACATTTGATTTGTTTTTTTAGTTTGGATTTGTTTTTTGGGAAAAAGTTTAGATTTGTTTTTTTTTTTTTTAAGTTTAGATTTAGTTTGTTATATATAATATACATAACAAAGGTTTGTTATTTATATGATAAAAGAATTAAAAAAGGCTTGTACCAAATTTTTTTTTTAAAAAAAAGGTGTGCTTTGTTACTGCAATCCATTTTTCATAAAAATTCAAAAAATATTTGAAATATGCTATGCAGGGGATCGAACAGGGGACCTGTTAGTTAATGTACATTAAATCAGATAATAAAATGGCGCTTTTTTTTAACCTATAAGCGCTATCTTTCTCAAGCATACAATAGCGCTCTTTTTAACCTATAAGCGCTATTTAAGGTTGATTTATATATAGCGCTTTTCATAAAAAGTGCCATATACGATTAATCATGTTTTTTTATTTAAATAACTATTATTTTTATTTAGCCTATACTGACGCTTTCAATACAAAGCGCTATATATACTTAAAATGATAGATAGCGCTTTTTCAAAAAAGCGCTAGCTAAGACCTCCGTGTTTTAATTTATAGCGCTTTAGTGTTAAAAGCGCTATTTATGAGGCGCTATATTTTCCCAATTTTGTAGTAGTGCTTCCTCCTTCTTTCATTGTTAAGTTGAGGACGCTGGACTTCTCTCCTATCATGTGTCTTGAGCAACCGCTGTCTAGGTACCATGATCTTTGCTTTGGTGTTGCTCTTAGACATACCTGCATCATTGACATTTTCAGATTTAGGTACCCATTGTCCTATGGGTCCTGAAAGGTTAGTACTTAAGGCTTTACTCTTCACTCCTTGTACCTTGTGCTGTGAATTGGGTTGCTTCTGATTAACCATTACCTTTGGTTTTGGTACTTCAGAAGCAGTAACTGTCTTCTTCTGAAATTTAGACTTCAGAACCTCAGATTTTGGTTTCACCAGACTCTGAGGTACAGGTTCTGATCTTTTCAGGATCCTGATCTTTGAAGTCTTGGAATCAGATTTGATCATAGCCTTTGACTTAGAGTTCTTTGGCTTTGAAGTAATCTTAGCCTTAGAACTAGAAGCTTCAGGTTCTGATTGAACAACAGTTTCCAACTCAGCACCTTCAGGTACAAAAACTGTTTTCAGACCTTCCTTGATGCATTCACAACATGCTTTGAGACTGATTTCATTTGGTTTCCCTCCTGAAAAACTAATCCCTTTGCCATTGTTTCTGTAAATGCTATAAATCATAGAAGCCACTCTGCTTCTGTCAATGCCAGATATGATAAAATCCTCAAGAGCAATTTCATGGTTGCTTAAAGGTTTCTCATTACAATTTTCTTGTAGCTTCTGACATAAGAATCTGAGCTTGTCTTCATATGTTTTACAAATGAAGTCAAAGCTCCTAAGTCCTTCTTCAGAAGCTTTCAGATCCAATAGAGTTGATTTTTGTTGTTTCATTAAATCAACATATTTTTCTTTTAAATCCTTCAACTCATTGGTTCTTACTTCAAAATGTGTAAGGAGTTCTTTAAGTGACTCAACAAGTTCATTTCTGGGAATTTTGGAATATACCTCGTTTTCATCTTCTGAGTCTGAATCTGATCCAGCTTCTGAAGTTGCTGTTGCTACCAACCCAACCGCTATCTTTGCATCTTCATCAGCTTCCTCTTTATCAGATCCAGATTCACTTCCCAAATCATCCCAGGTTGCCATTAAACTCTGCTTAATCTGCTTCTTGAATTTGCTTGGTTTGAATGTAGACCTCTTTGACTTGTCCTTTGACTTTTCCCTTTGAAGATCAGGGCATTCAGCAATGAAGTGTCCAGGCTTTTTACAGTTGAAGCATCCCTTCTGATCTTATTTCCTTGAGCTTCTGGAGTTACTCCTTCTGGTGAGAACCTTTCTGTTCTTCTTGGCCAGATACTGAAGTCTATTTGAGAGCATGGCCATTTCAGCAGCATCTGGTTCAGAATCTGAACTTGATTGTTCCTCCTCTTCAGACTCAACCACTTTGAGAGCTTTTGATGACTTGTCTTTGGATGAAAGAGCTATTGATTTACTCTTCTTAGTAGACTCATGTTCATTAAGACTTAACTCATGAACTTTGAGAGAACTAACAAGATCTTCGACACTTAAAGTGTTTAAATCTTTAGCTTCCTCAATGGCAGTCACCTTTGGTCTCCATCTTGCAGACAAGCTTCTGAGTATCTTGCTCACATGGTCAGAAGCAACATAGCTCTTCTTTAGAATTTGTAGCCCAGAGACTAAGGTCTGAAACCTTAAGTACATCTCCTCAATAGTTTCATCATCCTTCATCTTAAATAACTCATACTGATGTACAAGCATGAGAGCTTTAGCTTCTTTGACCTTCTTGCTGCCTTCGTAGTTTGAACAGAGGGAAGCAAACATAGCTTTAGCAGTGGATTTGTCACTCATCTTCATGTACTCTGCTTTGGGTATAGCAGTGACAAGGGCTCCTCTGATAATATGATGCTTCTTGTAGAGTTTCCTCAGCTCAGGAGTATGTCTCTTTCTGTCCACAACAGCTCCTTCTTCATCAAGGACTAAGTCACCAACACCATCTTCTAGAATATCCCATAGTTCTTCATCTAGGCTCATGATATAACTATAGAAGTTGGTTTTCCACCAAGAAAATTCTTCAGCATCTCCGTTGAACTTTGGAATCTTTCCAACACTGGATTTCTTACTATCACTATAATCATGTGAGACATTTTTATAGCTAGTATCACCAGAACCAGTAGGAGTTGGAATAGGACCACACATGTTTTTCTCAGATCTTTGACTGTTACACGGTTAAGTGATACACAACAGACCAGGGCTCTAGATACCAATTGAAGGTGAGAAAAACACAAGAAGGGGGGTTGAATTGTGTTTTTGAAAAATTCTTTGTTTCTCTAAAACTGAACACACTTGACCAGAAGCTAATTGAGACAGCTTCTGAAGTGATTATCAGAATCTAAATGCAGCGGAATAAAACAGAGAGAGAAGAAGAACGACACAAAGCAGTTATCCTGGTTCCTTCCACAATCCGGAAGTAGTCCAGTCCCCCTTGCACTTCCAAGGAGATTTCACTAAGAGTAATATCTGATTACAATTGCTCAAGCACACAAGCAAGAGACTTCCTTTGCTCAAGAACACAATCAAGAGACTTCCTGCTCAAGCACAACTGCAAGAGACTTCTAACTAAACAAAATTACACAGAAAATTGTTTAAGGTTGAACACTTGATATACAATCAGAGGTGCTCACAATACAAATCAGATACAGACTCAATGAACTTAAGAATTTCTAAGGTATGACTTTGAGACACAGAAATTCTAAGTGAATGCAGAACAATTTCAGCAGAGGTTTGGCACTTGTAAAAATGATGAGAGTCTGTTGTTCAGCATTGCCAATTCTCTAAGTCTTCACTCCTTTATATAGAGGTGTGAAAGAGACGTTGTGAAATTGCCAGCACATCAAAGAGTCGTTGTTGAAGCTTGATCTTTCACCTTTGATCTTTTGCCTGATTTGGTTGTTGTCCTATGAAGAACCAATTTGAAATCCATTCCTTATCCAAAGGAACATATATGCAGGCGAAACCGTATTCTGGAGCTGTTGTCTTGTCTTGTAACGTGGACACAAAACAGAGTAGTGGAGAACGTGGTTGTACACTTCGTACAATAGTACAATGTCAACGCTTTCGTCCAAATTGCAAACACAAGCCTTCAAACATCTTTGAAATGACCGTTGCAAAATTCCACTAATCCTTTGTTGTGTTTTCGAATCCAATAGACAGCTTTTGCAGTGATGATTCTTCAATTCTTGAATCTTTTGCAAATCCAGTTGATCTTCAGCTTCTGGTGAAATGACTTCTGATGAGGCAGCTTCTGATGATGCAGCTTCTGGCTGATACAGCTTCTGATAACGCAGCTTCTGATGATGTGGCTTCTGGACCTCTTGTCTTCATGAGCACTATTCTTCAGGAGCGCTTTACTAACTTCAGAAGCGGCTTTTCTCTTCAGGAGCGCTTTACCTTCAGAAGCACTAAGCTTCAATTTTGTTGATTCCTTTTACTCTTTATTTGCTCATTCAGAACCAATAAATGATGTAACTTTTTAACTATGGTCCTGTACACTTGAACAAATATTAGCTAGTCCAATTTACAATTTTTAATACCTTGTTATCATCAAAACTCTTTAAGGTTCATTGTTAAACACATTTTGTTCCAACATTCTCTTTAACTATAGTGATTGTTGAATCAATTGGGAGTATTAAACATAAACCATGGTTGAAACAATCTTTAACCTTAGTTAACAAAGTTTTTCTTTTGACTGAGACTTTAAAATAGTTAAAGTACACTTCACATGGCATAGCCAATTGCCCATTCAAAGCTAAATTATTTAACTAGTAAGTGAATGATCTGATGAGCTGGTTATCTATTCCGAATGAAAAAAATGTGTTGGTAGCTAACATCAACATGTTTTCCAAAAAAAAGAAATAAATAAACTAAGATTGACATGCATTGTTTAACTACCGATTAATTAATAAACACTAAGAACTCATATTTTGATCTTTATGCTGTCAAGGTACTCAATAAAATATTTAACAATGACAGAGGAAAATTCAGAGGAAAATTCGAAGTCAGTGATCTTTATGCTATATAATCTTGAAGGACTAAGAGCTTTTTCCTCACAATTCATCTCACTCACAATAACAGAAAGTTAAAATCAAAGATACAACAAAATATATATACACAATAATAGAATAACTTGCTAAAAGACACCTTCATAAAAGGTGTCTTCTAGCAAAACCCATATATATATATATATATATATATATATATATATATATATATATATATATATAGTCTGAACAGAGAGTCTATTAGAGTATAGTTTTTCTTTGGTGGAAAAATATATGCAACATAGATTTTGATGGAGTGGAGTCTCGTAATGTGTATTCAGTTAAAGAGATATAAGTGGGATTATGCCTAATTTGTTAAGTTCTTCGGGTCCTATATGGTTGAAGGTTTGGCATAAATCAGTTTTTTTAAGAGTTCGTTTCATTTGGAGATTGACGAGGATCCAAATCCGTAGAGGTGAGACACAGTTTTCTTTTTTATAGGAGTGGAACACACTCAAATATCCAAAAGTGAATATCTCTAATATGGATGTGCTTAACGTATTCTCCAACTTTAGGATGGCTTATTGTTTATATTCCCACAAGATAACCAATCAGTAGCACAAAGTCGTTTTTCTATTAATAATAAAAAAATGAGTAGGTAATTTGTACAGCTAACATTGATGTGCAATATTGTTTAATTTATATTATTATTATTACAGCTAATTGCCACTAATTGAATCAATTATTTGCTCATGTACGACAAATATTAAAAAGAAAAAATAATTACAAATGATGTCAAGGTACTGGATAATTATTAAACAATGACCGAGAGGGAAACAAAAATTCTAAGTGTTCACACCGTTGGACTTTATGCTATATAAATCATGAAAGGACTAATAGCTTTCCTCATCTCTCATCTCACTCACAATACTACCAAATTCAAATCAAAGATACAACAAAATGTGTGACACTGCACTTTCCTGTGCTTGTGATCAATTGATTCCACTAGCCCGTGATCACTTGCTTCCACTCTTGAAGGAAGCATTCAACATGATTAGGGGTGTTCCAAAAGAAATTGCAGAATTGAAAGATAAACACAAAAGCATTGAAGACTTCATCAACGATGCGGATAGAAGAGCCGATGATGTAGAAGACAAGGAAATCAAAGACATGATCAAGCAGCTGATAGAAGCATCTTTTCACATTGAAGATGTCATTGATGATTATATCTTCCTTGAGGAACACCAACCTTCTGATCCAGGATGCGCTGCTGCTATTGACTTGCTCAAAACTTCAAAACTACGTCTCCAAATTGCTTACAAGATTCAGAACATCAATTCCCGAATTAGAAAAATAAATGAAACAAGTAAAAAAGATCATGGCTTCCAAATCCCATCTTCGGATAAGCCATCAAGTAGTTCTGCAACAAGTGACAAAGCCTCACTATTGCACAACCTTCAAGACAATTCCATTTATATGGATGAAGCTGATCTTGTGGGCTTTGAAGAGCCAAGAGACAAATTGATTGATTGGCTAATAAAGGGAAGAGCACAGCGCACAGTTGTCTCCATTGTTGGAATGGGAGGACTGGGAAAAACCACTCTAGCCAGAAAAGTTTTTGACAACCAAAAGGTAGTTAAGCACTTTGACTGTCTTTTATGGATCACGGTGTCTCAATCATTCAATATTGAAAAAGTGTTGAGGGACATGTTGCTCGAGATTTGCAAAAAACAAGGGAAAGATCCTCCTCAGAGTCTCCGTCAAATGGATCGAAAGCAATTAGTTGATGAAGTGAGAAACTACTTGCTAGAAAAAAGGTACGTTGTAGTGTTTGATGATGTATGGGAGTCACATTTTTGGAATGATATTGACCATGCCATGATTGACAACAAAAAGGGTTCTAGGATATTAATCACAACAAGGAAGATGGATGTTGCATATGCTTGTAAGAAATCCTCTTCTATTGAAGTGTATGAACTGAAAATTTTATCTGATGAACAATCTTTGGAATTGTTTAATAAGAAGGTGTTCCATGACGAATGTTGTCCAAAATATCTTATTGATATATATATCTTCCAAAATTGTTAAAAAATGCAATGGATTACCACTCGCAATTGTAGTCATTGGTGGTATTTTAGCTTCCAAAGATAGGAATCCAAATGAATGGTCTAAGTTTAGTGAAAGTATAAATGCAGATCAGTCAAATGAATATTCCATAATAAGAAAAATTTTAGGATTTAGTTACCATGATTTGCCTTACTATACCTCAAGTCATGTTTCTTGTATTTAGGATTATATCCTGAAGACTATAAAGTTCATTCAAAGACATTGACTCGTCAATGGGTTGCTGAAGGGTTTGTGAAAGAAGACAGGGAAAGGACATTGGAAGAGGTTGCAGAAGGATATTTGATAGAGTTGATCCATAGAAGTTTGGTCCAAGTAGATTCAATCAGTATTGATGGAAGAGCAAGAAGTTGTTGTGTTCATGATCTAGTGCATGAAATGATCCTTAAAAAGTACGAGGATTTAAGATTTTGCCAGAATATCATTGAGGGAAGAAAATTGCCTTTAAGTGGAATGATTCGGCGCCTATCAATAGCACCCAATTCTGATAATCTAATGGAAGGTATTGAAAGCTCACATGTTCGATCACTGCTAGTTCTCGAACCTAATACATTACCTAAATCCTTTGTAAGGACGATCCCTGCAAAATATAGGCGGTTGAAGGTGCTTGCTTTGAGCTCAAAACAACTTGAAATTCCTCATGATTTAGGAAGTTTGAACCACTTGAAATTTTTTGGGTTCAGGCTGATTGGAGAAAAATATTCTGAACTTCCAAAATCCATTGGCATGCTCGTGAACCTAGAGACTTTGGATTTAAGATCTACAGAGTTTGAGAATTGTAATATGCCGAAGGAGATTTGCAAGCTTAGAAAGCTACGTCATTTTTTAGGCGATTGTCTGTCTTTGATTCAATTGAAGGATGGTATTGGAGGAATGACATCCCTACAAAGTCTAAGTAGGGTACGCTTAGATGATGGTGAAGATGAAAATGATAATAGGGTAGTAGAGCTAATCATAGAGCTAGGAAAGTTAACAGAACTTAGGGAATTGGGCTTGGTTGTTGTTAGTAGTAAATATATGAGTGTTATATCTTCCTCAGTCAATAAGATGCAACAACTAGAGAAACTACATATTTTTGGAATAGAATTAGACATTTTCATTGATCTGGATTTGAATTCACCCCCACCTAGGCTTCAACATCTTAAACTCTTTGGATATTTAAATAAGTTTCCTGAGTGGATTTCAAAACTCCAAAATCTTGTTAAGCTGGATTTGCCACGTTTGAAGGAAGTGAATGATGTAATGAAATTACTCCAAAGTATGCCAAACTTGTTGTCCCTCCATATCTCTGGAGAGGAAAGAGATTATGAAGACAAATTGGAAAGGTTACATTTTGAAGATGGATGGTTTATGAATTTGAAGGAACTATATCTTCGTGGTTTCTGTAACTTGAGCTACATCCTTATTGACGAAGGTGCATTGGTTTCTCTGAAAAAGCTCACTTTATGGTACATTCCCCAACTGATGACGCTACCAACTGGCATTCAACACTTACAGCTTGATGTTCTCTGTCTTACTGATATGAATAGGAAACTTGTAAAGAGCATTGATCCTGATGAAGGAGAAAAGCATTTGATCTTCATGCAAGTGCCCTCTATAGAAATATTTTTTACAACAATTGATAGAGCGCGGGCCGTATACTAGAGAGCATTGTTCCTGATGAAGTAGAAGAGCATTGGATCTTCGAGTGGAAAAAATGGTATGCTTAAATTTCTAATCAATTTGAAAGAAAAAAAATTGAAGTAATATTTACTGCTTAGTCATTAAAGTACAAGCATTATGTAATTTTTTAAAATAAATATCGACTTTTGCATCCTTTTACTTTTCTTATGAATACACTCTTGTTTAATTTTACATAAATCTCTCATTTTTTGGCAAGGTTCTAAACTCTTGTTTATATTAAACTATTTTTTGAATGGCATCCTTATATTAAACTGTCTAATCATTATAATGACTGTGTTTCATATTGATAATTTGGTGTGAACTACAGGTGACGGTTATCAGTGGACTTTTATGTCAGTGGCATTGCTTCATTCTGTTCCAGTTTTGGCACTTCCTTTCCTCAATAAAAAAGAATGTGTTGTTTTTCATTGTTATTTTACTCAAGAAAATTGAGTTGTTTATGATGTATAATATATGTTGTGAGATTTGGTTGTTGCTTTTACTTATCTTTGGAGCTCCGATTCTTTTTCTTATTGTATTTTTCATGTTTATATTGAGTTAGAGTACTCTTTATACTCATTTCTATATATGATAACTTTGGGATTTAAAAAAGTATCTATTATTATTACTAGAGCAAATACTCTTCATAAAAAATAACTTACGGGTTCAAAAAAAAATTACTATTAGAGCAAATTACAATAACCGCTTGTTAAATTGTCACTCACACCCCCTTAATTTTGCCAAATATATTAATCTCCTTTCACCTTATCATTGTGAACCTCCTTGAAGCTGCTCACAAGCCTTCTTACTCTTTTGTTGTTATGCTGCTCACAATGTTAAAGTGTAGATAACTAAGAGGAATAAACAATTACTTGCATAACAATTACTTGTAGTAATTGGTTAACTTGTAAATGCCATATCTGTTTTAACAGTTAGTTAGTTATAACTGTTATTAACCATATCTGTTAGCTAATCATAGTTTAGTTAAGAGGATTGAGTTGTTGTTCTATATATATGCTGTAAGCAACTCATTGTAAAGTTAGATTTTGTGAATGAATTCTTCTGTTTTCAATGCAGTTACACTTTGTTCATAGTATCTTTCTATGTTAGGTTTCTCATGTATGGAGAATCAAGTTCATCATTTTACACACACCAAGGCATGAGAGTGAAAGTTGAAGCTTTGGTGGATGATGTTTATAACGTGCATGTGCTTTATCCTACAACATCGATTAGTGTCCCTCAAATCGTTTCTTCAAATTGAATATTTTATTTAATTTCTATGATTGCAAATTTCAGTGAGGGAGTGGCGATTTAATCAAAGCAACTGCAATGGTAGCAGCTTCAACAGTGAGAATATTTTTAGTTGCTTTTGAGTCGGTGTGTCAGTGTGTGTAGTGTCATGTATCTTGTACTTTGTGGGTAGTTGGCTAGGTTGGGAGTTGGTCTTGCTTGGTTGTTTTGTTGGGTTTTTCGAGGTGTTGGTGTCTTTAGGGGTTAGGAAGAGGGCCATGATAGGTTTTATTTCATTGTGACATGTAATTGTTGGTAGGGTGCAAATAGGCCAAGGCTGCCCGATACAGGCATATGACCTGACCTATTTAAAGCTCGGCTCAAGCTTTTTGTGATGTCTATTTAATTAAGTTAATTAAATATCGTATTAGGTCTATAAGAAAGGTTAGAGCACTCTCCTTCTAACACTTTCTCTAGTTGAAATTCATAGACGTGATCATACCGGTCAATTTATATATAATATCTCTTTCATTATTGTTATTGTTGAATTTGTCTTTATAAACTCCGACCTTCATATGATTTGGTTATGTTGTATCAGACGTATTGGTGTGATTAGTCATTCATAAGATTTGGCTATTTAGTAGCATGCCTATTCTTGTGCTTACAGTTTGGTAAAACTGTACATATTTAGTATTAGGTCTAAAAGAAATGTTAGAGCACTCTCTTTCTAACACTTTCTCTAGTTGAAAGTCATAGACGTGATCTTGATTTTTCTACAAGGGTACAACTAACGAATGATGACAAGTCTGAGTCTATTTAAAAAACACATTTTTAATGCTAAATTGCCAAAATATATTAACTAAATCAAACTTGCTCTATCTGTCTTTTCTTTTACTAATCAATGAGAAAGATAATCCTGATCTTGATTTCTTATATGAATTAACAATGACAAGTTTAATCTATTAAAAAAGCAATGTTTAATGTTATGTCATCGATATAATTTTTTTTTTTGAGAAAAAGTCATCAATATAAATTAGCTGAATACAACTTGCTCAATATATTTATTAAAGAATGACCAATGGTGTTTAACAATATTTTATCTTTACGCTGGCTAAATTGAATAACGCAATTTGAAGCGGAGGGTGTTTTTCTTGTATCTATACTATACAAATAAAGTAGTTTTGTGTGACTTTTTCTTCCAATTATACTATTAAGCAAATTTAATGAATGCTATTTTGCTGGTGTCATTTAGAAAGATAAGAATTTATGTTATAGATATTATATTTTTTTGAAATATACTATATTTGTTATATTGTTGGTATCATTGAAAAAGATAAATATAGTTTGTTACAATATGAATGTACAAAATGTCAATTATTTGCACCTATAATTTTAATCAAAATTTCATAAAAACTACCTTTCATAATTTATACATATTAATGCAATAAAAACAGACAAAAGGGTATGGAGTGCCATCTAAACGCCAGTTGAATATGAATATAAAATATGTGTTAGTAGTTGCACAGAAAATTCCTAATAAAAAAACTAATCAAATCAGATGATTAAGGCAATCAGTGTTTTAAAACAATGAAGATGGTGATGAACAAAAATGAAGATGATAACACAATCAAATTTCTATGCTAATTAAACGTTTTATATTTATTAGTAGATTAAGGAAATTAATTTTAGTTTTAAAATGTTTATTATTGAATTAAAAGAATTTGTAATGACATGTATATTACAATTGTCCACCTAGGTGTTCCACATAAGCAAAATTGAAGAATATTTAAAATTGGGGGACCAAAAAGTTGGATTTTAAAATGGGAGGTGAGTGGGGGGAGGGGGGACCAAAAGTACATTTTAATATTATTCAAATAATTGTTTATTGAGACTTCTGATTTAGGATTGAGCCCTCAATTGTAATTCTTTCCTTAAAAAAAAATCAACACTAAAAAACATAAGTAGATTCAAGTATGTGGTTGTTACTTGTAATATAAAAACATTGAATTTGGAAAAAGTGTCAAGAAATATTAGGGTTTAATAAATACCTTTTATTTATATGTGTATAAGTGACATGAGCCGCTGTTGATGGAGAATTTGTTAAGTTTGGATGAAGCTTTTTAGGAAGCCAAACTTTACCTAGTCCGTTTAATAAAAAAGTTCAAACTTTTTATGAAACCTATTTAATTAAATAGGTTGGATTAAGATTTACGAACAAGCATATTAGACCCATCAGACCGACTTATTTATATATAATATCTCTTCCATCACTGTTATTGTTGAATTTTTCTTTATAAACTTCAATCTTCATACGGTTTGGTTATGTAGTAGCAAACATAAGATTTGACCTATTTAGTATTATGCCTATTATTTTTGCTATCCAATTCGAATCATGGAAGTGGATTTTGGATAGACGGTGTTGTGAAAGTGACTCAAAATTGGAGAAATTGAGGTTTCTGGAAACAGCCAATTCGGGGCCCGAATGGTGTTGTCCGGGCCCAAATTTGCACTGTTTTTCAGCCTGACAACGCGTGAAAAATTGGTGCTCGAATGGAGGAATTCGGGGCCCGAATTGTCAAAGCAAAAAAATAAAATTGTAACATATTTTGGTCCAGATTTGTTCCAGTTTTTTTAGGATTCTTTTACTATAAATATAGACCATGTATTAGAGTAAACCTTGAGATAGAGGGGGCTGAAACAAGGGTTTAGAAAGGCAACAACAAAACTAGGGTTTGTATAGAGTTTGCTCTTGGCAACAAACACTAGGGTTTGAGGGTTGATTCACCTTGGGAAACACTATTAGGATTGAGTTTCTTGCTTACGAGAAGAGATTGAGACTTTGGGTAGAATTAGGCGGGAGACTTATTTTTGTAACCCATTGATATCTCTTTTGTAAAATTACTCATCATTGTAGTGAAACGGAGGGCCACTCTCTCCCCAGACTAGGTCAATTTGGACCAAACTGGATAAACAGATTCTTTTGTGTTCTCTCTGTCTTTCTCGTTGTTTTCTACTTTTGACTTGTGTTTATAACTTCCATACACTTTGTTTTGGTTGCTTGATTATTACTTGCTCCACACATCAAGTATTTATGGGTGTGATTTTTCATCGTATTCACAACAGACGGTCTACTTACCATTGTTTATTTTAAGTGTAAAAAGTCGCTCCGAAATTCCCAAATTAGTTCTTGTGTTGTTCAATTTAGCTAATTTATATTGTTACCATTGTTTATCTTAGCCTCACAACCTCAAGTCATGTTTCTTGTATTTTGGATTATATCCGGAAGACGGTGTAATTTCTACGAAGGCATTGACTCAACAATGGATGGGTGAAGGGTTTGTGAAAGAAGAAAGGGGAAGGACATTAGAAGAGGTTGCAGAAGCATATTTACTAGAGTTGATCCGTAGAAGTTTGGTGGAGGTGGCTTCACTCAGTATTGATGGAAGGGTAAAAAGGTGTCGTGTTCATGATCTATTGCATGCAATGATCCTTGAGAAATACGAGGATTTAAGTTTTTGCAAGAATATTACTGAGGACCAACAATTGTCTTTAACTGGAATGATTCGTCGCCTATCAATTGCAACTAGTACTGATAACTTAATGAAAAGTATTGTAAACTCACATGTTCGATCATTGATTGTTCCCGCACCTAAAACATTACTTGAATCATTTGTAAGGACCATCCCTGCAAAATATAGGCGGTTGAAGGTGCTTGCTTTGATGCATGGGGAATTTCTTGAAATTCCTAATGATTTGGGAAGTTTGAACCACTTGAAATATTTTGAGTTCCCGATGATTGAAGGAAGATATTCTGGACTTCCAAAATCCATTGGCATGCTCGTGAACCTAGAGACTTTGGATTTCAGATATCGAAATTTCAAAATTCATAATATGCCAAAGGAGATTTGCAAGTTTAGAAAGCTACGCCATTTTTTAGGATGTCGTATGTCTTTGATTCAGTTGAAGGATGGTATTGGAGAAATGACATCCTTACAGACTCTAAATTCGGTTTATTTAGATGATGGTGAAGATGAAAATGATAATAGAGTGGTAGAGCTAATAGAAGAGCTTGGAAAGCTAGATCAGCTTAGGAAATTGGTCTTGAGAGGTGTTAGGAGTAAATATATGAGTGCTATATCTTCCTCAATCAGTCAGATGCAACAACTGGAGAAACTGAAAATTAGTGGAGTCCTATTTGACACAATCATTGATCTTGATTTGAATTCACCCCCACCTAGGCTTCAACGTGTTAAACTTGAAGGGAATTTAAAGAAATTGCCTGAGTGGATTTCAAAACTCCAAAATCTTGTTAAGCTGAAGGTGACAATTACGAAGGAAGGGAATGATGCAATGAAATTACTCCAAAGTATGCCAAACTTGTTGTCCCTCCATATCAGTAGTAGTTCTTCTGATGACAACTTGGAAAGGTTACATTTTCAAGATGGGTGGTTTAAGAATTTGAAGGAACTACATCTTAGCCGTTTCTGTAACTTGAGTGACATCCTTATTGACGAAGGTGCATTGGGTTCTCTGAAAAAGCTTACTTTAGGCATTATCCCCCAACTGAGAACGTTACCAACTGGTATTTTGTTATGTATTATTGTGACCTCAGCCACCCTCTATCTGCTTATTGTATTTTTCATTTTTGTATTGTGTACTCTTTTCTGTTGTATTTTGTTTTTTATTATTGTCTGTTTCGGTTCCAACATTTTTTTATCACTTAAATTTGCGGAATGTAAATTTTATATATGGTCATAATTGTAGACAAACTAAACTTGTTTGAAACAAATTATATTAATCGTACCATACATGTTCTGTAAAAGGAACCTGTGCAAATAAGTTCATACATAGAAGTAAGTATTACTGAACCAAGAAAAGAAAGTTCATGTGCCAACACAAGAATAATGACATTTTCTGCTGATAAATACGAAGGGCGGCATAGGGAGCTAGAATTTCCACCGCAAAGGATAAGAAAAAAAATCTAGTAAGCTACTTGACAGTCATAGTCCATGAGAAACACTTGATGTTTTAAATTATATGCTACAAATGCGTTTGTTTCAGATGCTGCCTCAATTTCTATTCGAATATAGTTATGCAGTGAGACTTTTGATTTAGGATTGAGCATTCACTTGTAATTCTTTCTCTGTAAAATTTAAACACTGAAAAACATAAATAAATTCAAGTATGTCGTTGTTATATAAAAACATTGAATTTGGAAAAAGTGTCAAGAAATTTTAGGGTTTAATAAATAAATACCTTTTATATGTTGTTGATGGAGAATGGGTCACGTTTGAATGAACAAAATCTTGCTAGAAGAGGAGTTAACGACATTGCAATTCTAGTTTAAAGGAATTCAATGAAAAAAAGATTCAATTCAAAACATTGTTTGTGTTGATTTTGTCTTTGTGAGGTGTATTTTTTTTTTCTCCATCTTAATGTGATGTTTATTTGATTTAACTTGAAACATTTGCTTTCATCAAGTGGAAACATTTTCTGTGATGTGATCAACATTGGAGATTCGGAGACATGAGTATTTGTGATCAATATTTTATGCTATTAACATGGATGTTGTGAGTTTGTCGACAGATTCTTCCTTTATGCCTTTAGTAACAGCCACCTGAATGCATTTACATAATGGAGGTGTAACTCTAAATGCATTTACATAACAGCCACCTTTTCAAATCAGCAATTCTAAATTCTAATTCTATGTAACAGTAGAAAAGCTTATAAGCGACATAGAAAACAGATAAAAATTTGTCTGGAAACAGCTGATTTAGATCAGATTTCCAGCTCTGTAAATCAAGTTTAAAAGTAGTTATATTACTCGATCCAAATTTGATTGCAGGAAATCCAGAACAATTTAGCTTATAGCAATTGAAACTTTAGCTTACTTTCAATGATAATGTACAATATTAAAAGAGAAATCTCACTTGCTCTGAAATGAATTGGTAGATATATATAAAAAAATCAGAAATTTTGTTATGGCATTAATCAATTGCAATCAACAACAAATAATACACACAATAAATAGTCTAAAATTCGATGAACACATACATATAATAAATAACATCTTCCTTGCATTTGTGTATTAAAAGTTAAGGAAATATTATTAAAACTCTATAAATCCAAACCATATGCATCACAAACTCACAAATTAAACAAGTCTTATACATCACTTTCATATCCATTTTCCATATTAGAGGTAGATTAGAAAACTAGTACTAAATCCATGAAAATTCATTTCCTCACAAAATAATTCATGAAAAAACACTACCCTTTTAATAGTGCCTCAAAAAAGCAAGACATTCTTTCAGCAAACCCCAAGTTCAAAATGCAATATACATATGGATTAAAGGGTATTTCAAGCAATTTTGTAAATATTGATAATCAATAATCGAATATACATGTTGATTCTATAATCAATTTATAAACCTTTTTAGATAATGAAATGTACTAGTACCATTACACGTATTGAATATCGGGACAAAGCAACTTACTGAAACATTAGTCACCAACCTAAAGTTCATTGAGAAAATAGTGTTAGTATGTATTACTTAACACTTGAATTATTATATTTTCAACATCCCAACGAAGAATTAGGAATAATATTATTCATCACATTCACTTTTGCACAAATTTAAACTTGTATGTGAGATATTCACTACTAGTGACACAGTTTTCCCTCAAATAAAAACTTTAAAATCCCCATAAATTAAATAACAACAAAAAAAAAAGAAAATAAGGCCAACCTTGGTAGTCATCCACATACCACAATAAGGTTATAGGCCACCATGCCTTTGATAGGAACAAAAAGTAAACAAATAAACCAATTATAAAATCGATTCATCACATGAGGTACCAAATACGTAACTAGTGAAGAGATGCTACGTTGACTAGGAGATGTACCATAACCACAAGAGCATTGGATGCAACGGCGACCGTTGAAACTTTGTATCCCACATGTGAATGCGAAAATGAGGGTGACCAAGAATGTGGGCGAAGATGGAGCTACAAAACCGGAAGCGAAGTTTCAGATAAGCAAAAATTGCAAACGGTGGTTAACATGAAGAGATCGATAGAATACGGGGAGAGAGAGGGAGGGAGAGGCGGGGGGGGGGGGGGGGGGGGGGTGAATTAGGGTTGCCAAAACATAGTGAGCGAGGTTTATAGAGAACGAGTGTGTTTAGTGAGTGAATGAGAAATAGGATTGAGGGAGTTTATAGTGAGTGAGGCTAAAAAATGAACAAATAACAAATAAATGAAAGCGGAGGAATTTTGCTTAAGAGGGAACCTGAAATTTGATTTTTTTTTTAAAGAGAAAACTTGAAAGTTGTTTTAGGGTTTTGTGATAATGTGAACACATGGGAGGAAATATTAGGGTTGGATGGGGAAAATTTTGGGGTTGGTGGGACTCTTGAATTTTGGGTAAAATATTGTTTTAGTACTAACTAGACGTCTACCTGTGTGGGTTGGTAATAGTTTGCCAATAATAATTAGTAAATGATTTAATATATAAAAAACAAAATCTAATATTTACGTAATTAATTTGATTTTGGATTCATAAATCAACATACAAATATAATTGTCTCATGACATTTACTCAATGATTTCGGAAGACACAAATAAAAATAAATAATAATACATTAGAAATGCTCATATTTTGTCATTGTTAACTTTCAAAAAGTTTCAGTCATCAAATGAGAATCATAGAAGTCACCACACCACCACCACCATGTGCAAGAGAGGAGTTCACAGTTCTTGAAAGAAGTTGTGACCAAAAGCACATATGGCCATCCATGCATATGTGAATAATTACACACATAAATAACAAAGATGATATAGCAAACTTGTATTTATTTATTTTCCTTTCTATTTGGTCATTAAAAATCACATATACCCAACCTAAGTTAAAATTATCATAATATTTCAGCACGATAGGAATAGTTGTATGAAGAAACACATTACATTAGTCATCAATGTAACAATCCATTCTAATTAATTGAAAAAAACACTTTGAAATTTTCAACAATGGAAAACAAATCACTAAAATTATAAGTATATTAGAAAAATCCTCTTCATATCTTGCACATTTCATAGTTCAATGAACATACCCCATAAAGAAATAAAATTCCAAACTCCAAAACTATTAATTAGCAAACACAGACAATACATAGATTAGCAGCTTTATAAAAAAAATTAGGATTGTTATCTAAATCATATATCAGTAGATGGCATGAAAAATTTATTAATGGGAGATAGTGAAAAGATAAAACTAATATCAAACCTTGAAAGTTGCTTTTGTTTCTTAACTAAAACAAATACCCTGCAAACCAGTCCATTGCAAAAGTCAAATACTCATGAAGGTAATAATGATACACTAAAATTGAATGAAACTTTGAAAAATTTACCTCTTCAAGAATAATAGAAAGGAAGTTGGGAAGACAGTGAGTATGTAGAGCAAGAACATTGAGCCAACATTAACATGCATAAAAAAATAGAACACAGATATAAACAAATGTAAAATATCATTTCAATTATATAAAAAATCGCAACGTCCGAATACTCGTGGATTTCTTTACCATTTCAAAGAGAATAAGAAAAAGTACCTTATAATGTTCAGCAGAGGAAGAGGCAGAAGCAATGGTTCAACGTTACAACCATAGCAGGTTCTAAACACATTTATAACTACAGAATCTCCTTACTAAAGGAGTACAAATTTGATGTTCACCGCATATAAAATTTCAATACTGAAAATTGAAACAAACACAAGTCCAATTATGACTGAAGAGATGAACAGAATGAAACAATTCTGATGAACATAATGAAACAGCCCAGATGAAAAAACAAATAAAGATGAAAGAATCACCACTTTCATGGTCTCTAATGGCCTCAATCTCTGTATTGATCTTAGATAACTCTGCTCATTCCTCCATATATGTCATTGAGCACAAATTTACAAATCCTCATGCATAATAGCAACAAATAGAAGAAACCCTAAGGCTTTGTTTGGGAGTTTGGAGGGGAAGGGAGGGGAGGGCTTTGGGGGGTTGGAAATATATAGAAAAATGGACAAAAAATTCACATTTTTTTGAAAGACAGTTTTTTATAAAATGATAAACTAATACTTATGATTAATATACTTTTAATTTTAAGAATATTATAACAACATAGATTGAATTTGAAAAATTCATATAAACCCTCCATAACCCCCCAAAACCCTCCCCCAATGCAATTTTTGAGTTCCCCCAAATGAGGGGAATTTTTTGTTATGAGTAAAAAATTAACCTCCAAAGCCCTCTCCTCCCAATGTCTTCTATTTCTTCCACTTGCTCCTTCCTTTTTTCCAAAACCCTCCCCTCCCCTCCCCTCCAAACTCCCAAACAAAGCCTTAAACAACAACAAAAATCACAAAATGCAAACTTTAACAGAGAAGTGGAAGATAAAAATAAAATAAAAAAGATGAGATAAATCAACAGCAAAAACTTGTACAGATAAATAAAAGACTTGAACAACAACAAATTAGAAGAAAAATATCCTACATCATAAACAATTTTTATGTTTTGGGGAAAAACAAAAATACACTTGCTAAGCTTGGTGGCATGACCTAGATCAGTGACTGTGAAACAAATTGGAGGAATGATAGTCACAATGAAAAATGAAAAGAATAAAAACTAGGAAGAGTTGCTTGCTGAGAATATACATTAGAATGAGAATGGAATATAGTTGAAAGGAGGAGAAGTAGAACCGTTGCGAGGAGATAGGGGATGGGTGTTTTTACGGAAATTGGAAATGAAGTGTAGAATTCTTTGTTTGGTAAACTGAGTTGTATTTAATGCAGAAAACATTGATAGGAAAACAAATTATAGGTGTGATTAGCATGATTGAGTCAAGAGTACTATACTACTATAACTAAACAATGTTCACACAATGCATCGAATATCAAAACATAATACAAAGATTCAGTCTTTATCATGCACTGAAATTGGAAGATTAATAGGAATAGAATGCAAAATTCATTGGAAGTATACCAAAAAAAAAAAAATATTGATCTGCCGAGTTGATATCACATTCAGTATCCCACATGTGAGTGTGAAAACAAAGGTGACCGGGAACGAGGGTGAAGATGGATCCACAGGAACGGACGCACACTTTCAGATCTGCGAGAATTGCAAATGGCCATCAACACGAGAGATCGATATAATACGGAGAGCGAAGAAATGGGTGATTGAGGTTTCAGGAGAATGAGTATTTTCAGTGAGTGAATGAGAAATAGGATTTAGAGGGTTTATGGCGAGCGGGGGGGAAAAGTGAACATTGAAATGAAATGAGAGGAATATTACTTTAGAGGGAACCTGAAAATTGGATTAGGGTTTTACGAAAATGTGAACGGATGGGGGGAATTTTAGGATTGGATGGGGGGAAATATTGGGGTTGGGGGGACTCTTGAATTTTGGAGTAAAATCTTGTTTTATTAGTAATTTTTTTTGGGTTAATGGTGTTTTAACCCCTTGTAATATAGGTCATTAATATTTTTTTTAGATTCCGTCCTTGTAATTTGAAGATTTTTAGTTTTGAACATTCATGAACTTTGACCGTACAAAATAGATTATATGACAGTAAACCAGAATTTTCTCAAATTATAGGGGGCGAAAGTACAATAAATTTTGTAATTTGATGTCATAAAGATTTACAAGGGACAAAACCAAAAAATCTTTAAATTACAAGGATGGAATCTAAAAAAAAAAAATTACAGGAAAAACCAAAAATGACATATATTACAGGGGTTAAAGTACTATTAACTTTTTTTTTCCATAGACCGAATTAATTCGGTTTCATTCCTCTCTATATTCGGTCTCTGCATGCATTTATTTTTTAAAAAAATATTATTTTTGGCTGGTCAAAGAAAGACTTAGAGATGGAAAACACTTGCAATGGACATTTCTGTGTTTGATTTCCGTCTCTAATTTTAGAATTTCAAATTCTATCTCAAATTGTAATATTCCGTCTCAGCTGATGACAAATTACATACTGTCTCTGAATTCCATTATTGTTTAGAACTTTTATCCTAGTGAAATTAGAATATTTATACGGACAAAAAAATATTTTTAACCCTAATTTTTTCAAAATGGTACAGCTACGGATCTAGGTATAGTAGATTGAGAGTATTAACTCTAATTAAGAAAGCTAGTCTTCTCTTTAACTAGTGATTGTTGAATCAATTGGGAGTATTAAGCTTAAACCATGGTTGAAACAATCTTTAACCTGAGTTAACAAAGTCTTTCTTTTGATTAAGACTTTAAAATGGCTAAAGTACACCTCACATTGCATAGCCAATTGCCCGTTCAAAACTAAATTTAATTATTTAACAATCTTTAGAATTATTTAACTAGTGAGATGAATGACCTTAAGAGCTGGGTGTCTTATCTATTCCGAATAATAAAATGTTTTTTTTTTTTTTATAATAAAATGTTTATAAAACTTAGATTGACATGCATTGTTTAACTACCAGTTAATTAATAAACACTAAGAGCTCAATAATTCACATGAACTCAATAAATATTTAACTATGACATAGAGAAAAACTCAAAGTCAATGATCTTTGTTATATAATCTTGAAGGACTAATAGCTTTTTCCTCACCATTCATCTCACTCACAATATTAGCAAATTAAAATCAAATTACAACAAAATGTGTGATAAAATGTTTGACGCTGCACTTTCCTGTGCTCGTGATCACTTGCTTCCACTATTAAAGGTAGCATTCAACATGATTAGGGGTGTCCCAAAAGAAATTGCAGATTTGAAAGATGAACTAGAGAGCATGGAAGACTTCATCAGCAATGAAGATAGATTGGCTGATGAAGAAGAAGACAAAAAAAGAAGTGATGCAATCAAAGCAAGGATGAAGCACCTAATAGAAGCATCTTTTGACATAGAAGATGTCATTGATGATTATATCTTCCATGAGGAACAACAAGCTCCTGATCCTGGATGTGCCGCTGGTGCCACAAACTGTGTCAAAACTATGGCTCACCGTCTCCAAATAGCCTACACGATTCAGAACATCAAATCCCGAATGAGTGAAATAAAAGATACAAGTGAAAAAGATCAAGCCTTCCGTCTCCAATCTTCTTCGGATAAAGCATCAAGTATTTCTGCAACAAACATAAACACCTCATTATTGCAGAACCTTCGAAAGGCTCCATTTTGTATGAATGAAGCTGATGTCGTGGGCTTTGAAGAGCCCAAACGCATATTGTTTAATTGGCTGGTGATGGGAAGAGTAGAGCGTACAGTTGTCTCTATTGTAGGAATGGGAGGGCAAGGAAAAACTACTCTGGCCAAGAAAGTTTTTGAGAAGATCAAGGTCTTAAAACAATTTGACTATCATGTATGGATCACAGTGTCTCAATCATACAGTAAAGAAAAATTGTTGAGGGACATTTTGCTCGAGATTTACAAACAACAGAAACAGGATCCTCCTCAGAGTATAGATGAAATGAACGGAGAGCCGTTGATTGATGAAGTGATAAAACAGTTGCAGCAAAAAAGGTACTTTGTCGTGTTTGACGATGTATGGAACTTAAATATTTGGAATGATATTGAATTTGCTATGATTGATAACTGAAATGGTTCTAAGGTATTAATCACAACAAGGAACATGAATGTTGCAAATTCCTTTAAGAGATCTTCTTTTGTTGAAGTACATGAACTTAAAGGTTTAAGTGAAGAAAAATCTTTAGAATTGTTCAATAAGAAGGCGTTCCATAACTTGAGTGGATGTTGTCCAGAAAATCTTATTGATATATCTTCCAAAATTGTTAAAAAATGCAAAGGATTACCTCTAGCAATTGTAGTCACTGGTGGTCTTTTATCTTGCAAAGATAGAAATCCGATTGAATGGTCTAAGTTTAGTGAAAATATAAATGCAGATCAGTCAAATGAATATTCCATAATAAGAAAAATTTTAGGATTTAGTTACCATGATTTGCCTTACTACCTCAAGTCATGTTTTTTGTATTTTGGATTATATCCTGAAGACTATAAAGTTCATTCAAAGACATTGACTCGTCAATGGATTGCTGAAGGGTTTGTGAAAGAATACGAGGGAAGGACATTGGAAGAGGTTGCAGAAGGATATTTAAAAGAGTTGATCCATAGAAGTTTGGTGCAAGTAGATTCAATCAATATTGATGGAAGAGTAAGAAGTTGTTGTGTTCATGATCTAGTGCAAGAAATGATCCTTAAAGAATACGAGGATTTAAGCTTTTGCCAGAATATTATTGAGGGAAGACAATTGCCTTTATGTGGAATGATTCGGCGCCTATCAATAGCACCCAATTCTGATAATCTAATGGAAGGTATTGAAAGCTCACATGTTCGATCACTGCTAGTTCTCGAACCTAATACATTACTTAAATCCTTTGTGAGGACTATCCCTGCAAAATATATGCGGTTGAAGGTGCTTGCTTTAAGCTCAAAACAAATTGAAATTCCTCATGATTTGGGAAGTTTGAACCACTTGAAATTTTTTGGGTTCAGGGTGATTGGAGAAAAATATTCTGAACTTCCAAAATCCATTGGCATGCTTGTGAACCTAGAGACTTTGGATTTAAGAGATACAAAGTTTGAAAATCGTAATATGCCGAAGGAGATTTGCAAGCTTAGAAAGCTACGTCATTTTTTAGGCGATTGTCTGTCTTTGATTCAATTGAAGGATGGTATTGGAGGCATGACATCCCTCCAAACTCTAAGTAAAGTATATTTAGATGATGGTGAAGATGAAAATGATAATAGGGTAGTAGAGCTAATCATAGAGCTAGGAAAGTTAACACAGCTTAGGGAATTGGGCTTGGTTGTTGTTAGTAGTAAATATATGAGTGCTATATCTTCCTCAATCAATAAGATGCAACAACTAGAGACACTACATATTTTTGGAATCAAATTAGACATTTTCATTGATCTGGATTTGAATTCACCCTCACCTAGGCTTGAACGTGTTAAACTCTTTGGATATTTAAATAAATTACCTGAGTGGATTTCAAAACTCCAATATCTTGTTAAGCTGGATTTGCGTCGTTTGAAGGAAGTGAATGATGCAATGAAATTACTCCAAAGTATGCCAAACTTGTTGTCCCTCCATATCTCTGGTGTTCCTGATTATGAAGACAAATTGGAAAGGTTACATTTTGAAGATGGATGGTTTATGAATTTGAAGGAACTATATCTTCGTGATTTCTGTAACTTGAGCTACATCCTTATTGACGAAGGTGCATTGAGTTCTCTGAAAAAGCTCACTTTATGGTACATTCGCCAACTGATGACGTTACCAACTGGCATTCAATACTTAAAGCTTGATGTTCTCTTTCTTACTGATATGAGTAGGAAACTTGTAAAGAGCATTGATCCTGATGAAGGAGAAAAGCATTTGATCTTCAAGCAAGTGCCCTCTATAGAAATATTTTTTACAACAATTGATAGAGCACGGGGCGTATACTAGAGAGCATTGTTCCTGATGAAGGAGAAGAGCGTTGGATCTTCGAGTGGAAAAAAAAAAAAAAAGGTATGCTTAAGTTTCCATTCAATTTAAAAGAAAAAAAAATTGAAGTAATATTTACTGCTTAGTCATTAAATTACAAGCATTATGCAATTTTTTAAAATAAATATCGACTTTTGCATCCTTTTACTTTTCTTATGAATACACTCTTGTTTAATTTTACATAAATCTCTCATTTTTTTGGCAAGGTTCTAAACCCTGAAAGGGCTAATTTTTTGAATGGCATCCTTATATTGAACTGTCCAATCATTGTAATGATTGTGTTTTATATTGATAATTTCGTGTGAACTACAGGTGATGGTTATCAGTGGACTTTTATATCAGTGGCATTGCTTCATTCGGTTCCTTTCCTCAATAAAAAAGAATGTGTTGTTTAGCATTGTTATTTTACTCAAGAAAATTGAGTTGTTTATGGTGTATAATATATGTTGTGAGATTTGGTTGTTGTTTTTACTTATCTTTGGAGCTGTGACTCTTTTTCTTTGTATTTTGTTTTGTATTATTGTGGCCTCAGCTGCCCCCTGCTTTTCTTATTGTATTTTTCATGTTTATATTGAGTTAGAGTACTCTTTATACTCATTTCTATATATGATAACTTTGGGATTTAAAAAAGTATCTATTATTATTACTAGAGCAAATACTCTTCATAAAAAATAACTTACGGGTTCAAAAAAAAATTACTATTAGAGCAAATTACAATAACCGCTTGTTAAATTGTCACTCACACCCCCTTAATTTTGCCAAATATATTAGATAATTCATTGTGAGGTCTAAAATAAATTCTTAAGGAATGACATGAAAAATTTGACATTCTAATGTTATCAAATGAGTATAAAGTGAATGAAAGTGACAAATAATATTTGCACGATCATATGTCTCTATGAAGACAACTTGCTCATATTTGGTTTAAAGATTCACGTTATGAATTATGTGAAATCATTGTTTATCAATAACATTGATAAGAAAGACCTAGACAAAATTGAAGTAATTCTTGGTTTCAAGATTACTAGATCAGAAAAGAGAACTTTTTTGATAAATCTCACAAAGGTGAGAAGTTCTTAAGGAAATATTATTATTTCACCGTAAACTTGCAATCATATATTATGATCAAGTGTAAGAACACTTGAGATGGAGTTAGAAAAACTGATGCGAGCATCATTGGCAATACTTAGGTATGTCACTGAATGTATTAGACCCGACATTGCCGATGTCGTAAAACTCTTATGCAAGTTTACTAGTAGACGGATGAGAAGCATTGCCATGCTATAGAAAGAGTCATGAGGTGCCTTAAGAAGATTATGACTCTAAGATTACTTCACTAGGAGTAACCTATTGTACTTAAATGGTACAAGATATAAAATAGAACATCTTTCAGATGAATATTTAGCGACTAGTGTTTGCATATTGAGCATCACTAGAGGAGTTGTTTGTTAAAACAAATGATATTGACTCAGTCCACTATGGAATGAATCTGAGATGAGAACACTAGAGAAAACTAGTGGAGAAGCAAGTTGACAAGATGCTTGCTAGTTGAAATCCCTTAGTGGATAAAACCGTTTCCAGAAGTGTTAATTTATTGTGATAGTCTGCAGCTATTACAAAATTGAGAATCGTTACCACAATGGTAAGAGGCGATTATTAAGGCACGAACACATAGAGAAATAGAGAGCTAGCTACTCTCAAAAGGAACGGTTAAACTAGATCATGTACGTACTGATAAAGAATTAGTCAATCCTTTGACGAAAGGAATTACTAAAAAGAAAGTCCTAAACACATCCAATAGGATGGGACTAATGCCCAAAGGTCACAAGTGATGGTAACCCGACCTACATGACTGGAGATCCCAAGAAATAGGTTCAATGGGTAATAACAAGTCACAAGTGATAGAACATGCTATGATAAAAGTAAGAAAGCATGATTCCTGCAGCGATAGAAGGATGAGATAATAGAAACTCTTAATGAGATCTATACTATATTTGGAGTGGAGTACATAGCTACAGGAGTACTCTTGATAGACTCACCTATACGAATGTGGAACTAAGGGCCGGTTCCTATGGGATTCGGGGCAGAATACCTAGAGCGTTCGTTAAACCGGGATACACGTCCAAGGCCATAAACGCACGGGCTTTTAGAATACACCTTATGAAAAGGTTTGTGTGTGGGTTCTATGTCTGAGATAGAGTTCAATGCTGTAAGCAACTCTTGTTAATCAGAATTTTACTCGCTATGCAGAGGTTCAAGTTGTAGGCGACACCTTTGTTTACTAGCAAATCTTATCGAGACGTTTTTGACGTTATGAAACCATTTTTTAAATTCAAGTGGGGGATTGTTGGAACATGTGTGGAAATTGAGTTAAACCATTGTGAACCTCCTTGAAGCTGCTCACAAGCCTTCTTACTCTTTTGTTGTTATGCTGCTCACAATGTTAAAGTGTAGATAACTAAGAGGAATAAACAATTACTTGCATAACAATTACTTGTAGTAATTGGTTAACTTGTAAATGCCATATCTGTTTTAACAGTTAGTTAGTTATAACTGTTATTAACCATATCTGTTAGCTAATCATAGTTTAGTTAAGAGGATTGAGTTGTTGTTCTATATATATGCTGTAAGCAACTCATTGTAAAGTTAGATTTTGTGAATGAATTCTTCTGTTTTCAATGCAGTTACACTTTGTTCATAGTATCTTTCTATGTTAGGTTTCTCATGTATTGGAGAATCAAGTTCATCATTTTACACACACCAAGGCATGAGAGTGAAAGTTGAAGCTTTGGTGGATGATGTTTATAACGTGCATGTGCTTTATCCTACAACATCGATTAGTGTCCCTCAAATCGTTTCTTCAAATTGAATATTTTATTTAATTTCTATGATTGCAAATTTCAGTGAGGGAGTGGCGATTTAATCAAAGCAACTGCAATGGTAGCAGCTTCAACAGTGAGAATATTTTTAGTTGCTTTTGAGTCGGTGTGTCAGTGTGTGTAGTGTCATGTATCTTGTACTTTGTGGGTAGTTGGCTAGGTTGGGAGTTGGTCTTGCTTGGTTGTTTTGTTGGGTTTTTCGAGGTGTTGGTGTCTTTAGGGGTTAGGAAGAGGGCCATGATAGGTTTTATTTCATTGTGACATGTAATTGTTGGTAGGGTGCAAATAGGCCAAGGCTGCCCGATACAGGCATATGACCTGACCTATTTAAAGCTCGGCTCAAGCTTTTTGTGATGTCTATTTAATTAAGTAAGTTAATTAAATATCGTATTAGGTCTATAATACGTGTTAGAGCACTCTCCTTCTAACACTTTCTCTAGTTGAAATTCATATACGTGATCATACCGGTCAATTTATATATAATATCTCTTTCATTATTGTTATTGTTGAATTTGTCTTTATAAACTCCGACCTTCATATGATTTGGTTATGTTGTATCAGACGTATTGGTGTGATTAGTCATTCATAAGATTTGGCTATTTAGTAGCATGCCTATTCTTGTGCTTACAGTTTGGTAAAACTGTACATATTTAGTATTAGGTCTAAAAGAAATGTTAGAGCACTCTCTTTCTAACACTTTCTCTAGTTGAAAGTCATAGACGTGATCTTGATTTTTCTACAAGGGTACAACTAACGAATGATGACAAGTCTGAGTCTATTTAAAAAACACATTTTTAATGCTAAATTGCCAAAATATATTAACTAAATCAAACTTGCTCTATCTGTCTTTTCTTTTACTAATCAATGAGAAAGATAATCCTGATCTTGATTTCTTATATGAATTAACAATGACAAGTTTAATCTATTAAAAAAGCAATGTTTAATGTTAAGTCATCGATATAATTTTTTTTTTTTGAGAAAAAGTCATCAATATAAATTAGCTGAATACAACTTGCTCAATATATTTATTAAAGAATGACCAATGGTGTTTAACAATATTTTATCTTTACGCTGGCTAAATTGAATAACGCAATTTGAAGCGGAGGGTGTTTTTCTTGTATCTATACTATACAAATAAAGTAATTTTGTGTGACTTTTTCTTCCAATTATACTATTAAGCAAATTTAATGAATGCTATTTTGCTGGTGTCATTTAGAAAGATAAGAATTTATGTTATAGATATTATATTTTTTTGAAATCACTAGTACAAAAAACCCTTTTTAAGTCGGTTAAAAAGGGCTTTTTAAGTCGGGCGCGCATCCGACCTAATAGCTCCCGTCATAAGAAGTATTTGCTTTTGAAGTCGGAATCAACAACCGTCATAAGGCATCATTTTTTAAGTCGGTTAAAAAGGCTTCTTAAGTCTTGCGTGCGTCCGACCTAATAGCTCCCGTCATAAGAAGTATTTGCTTTTTAAGTTGAATTTAACAACCGCCATAAGGCATCTTATTAATTTCTTAAGTCACCCAATTTTAACCGACTTAAAAAATTCTTATTTTCTTTTGTTTTACTATTGCATAGATGCAGAATATGCACCGGTTTTTTTTTTCCAACAACAATTCCTTTGTCCACTACATACATGCAGAATATCTCTTCTTCTTCTTTTTTTTTTTGACAGAATACATGCTTAATATCTAATGTCACTAACTTGCAGTAATAGAAAGATACATCAAAGAGCAAACCATAACCAAAATCTACATGTACTAATTAAATAAAATCATAGAACTATAATGCCATACGAAAGTAAATAGTCACATGTTAGGACCAAAATGCAAATAGTACAAAAAAAACTCAAAACAGGGCTAACACTAAGCTAAAACCCAACTGCTAAAAAAAAAAAAAAGTCTCACACTAAAGCTTACTCCCACCTGCTCCAAAAACCAATCTAGCACTAAGATGACTCCGCATTTGCTTCAATAAGTTCCAGAATCAAATTTGCACATCGTTCTTGAACATTTTTAACTTCATCCTTTTGGAAGGGAGTTGAATATGCAAATGTCTGAATAAATAAATGATGGCATAATATTAATTTATCATATAAACATGTAAAAATTAAATTAATTAATTTATAATAGTTGTTAATGAAATCTTATACGTACTTGCATCTATGAATCCACAACACTACCGGATACAATGTTCAACATATGTAGCATGACAAAGTATATCCATTCTCGTAACAAAAAATTGCCTTCAACTCTGAAATTGAATATCAAATGTGACCGTTTAGTCGGTAAATACTTTTCAAAATAGAAGAAACACAACTACACAACCTCTATTAATTCAACTTAAGCATTTACTTACAATTTTTTCTGCAACAACACGAGTTTCTTCTGATGTATACTCTCCTAATAGTTTTCTTCTGGCTCTTTTCCACTTCTCATGATGTTGAGGTGGAGATGGAGGTGGAACTTCTGTGTCACCAGCTGCTTCTTGTCTTTCTTTTAATTTTTCTTGCATCATCTTCTTCACAAGTAAATCATATCCCCCTTGAGACAATCTATGGGGATATTTATTATTAGATTGAGTCTGTTGTGCATTCTGTCTTTTCTCGTATATAAAAAATACACTGATTCATTAAGTAATACTAAAATGAAACTTGATTCAGGAACTACATAATAAATTAAACTAACCATAAAGGAAGAATCAGCTCGCATCCTAATAAACTCCTACCATATGCCCTGATCAATAAATCGTAAGTCTAGATAGGAGACTTGTAACTTTTTTCACCACCAAATAAATACTTACTTGTTAAATTATATTTGTATGCTCTCCAACGCTCACCCTCGTACGATATAGTTTTCTTTTTCACAATCTTATCATTCGGCATATCCCATTTATGCTACATTACACAAAATATAGGAGTTAGTATATGACAAAATTAAAGTTAAGTACTATAGTGACAAACACAATTAAAAATTACCGTGATTGATTTCCAAATCTCATCCTTTGTGGCACCAGGAATACAATCCCAATCACTTATCAGAATACTTGTCCACTCTCGAGCAAAGGAAGCCACCTGGAGCTTGAACCTTTTCGCGTTTTCCCCTGAAGGTAATCCATTTGATTGGAATTCAATTGGTAATTTCTCACCCTGTCCAGTTTTCGTTTTCAAATTCTTCATCTAGGTGCGACCTCTTCCCCTTTTTCGGTTAGATTGAGTATTCAACCCACTTAGTGAAGGACCTGCTGGATCACCCAATAAACATAACTATGGTTAGTAACAATTCAAGCTCAATACCATTAATATATAGTACACAACCAAGAATCAATTAAAAACTGCATATTAAACTCACCAAGGAAATGAAAACGGAACAGTAGCCAAAAAATGAGATTACAGACACAAAAAAAAAAATCATATTTGGTCATAACAAATACCGAGGTTTGACACTAATAAATTAAGTCAAATTATTCATTATCATAACATTAGCCAAACCCAAACTACAAACTTGATACATGGTGTCAAAATAGAATGAAAATTCAAATATGGATTTGTAGCTCAACAAATTATAAATTTTTCCATATGTAAGTTACTTCTACATAAAACTAGAAGTCATTCGTAAAGGGAAAAAATATCATTTTTTTTATTAATATAAAAGTCAAATAAGTTTGCAAATAAAACAAGAGTGAAAACATTCAGAATAAAAATGCAAAAGCAAGATCAAGTAGTTTCATAGTTTAAGTGACATGAATTGTGGTAAGAACAATTGACAAGTCACTGTGATTAGAAAGTAATATCCCACAATCACAATCATATGCTTCTCTGTGAAAACAAGTAAAACTATTAACTACTTCTCTAATGGAATGAGTTATAGGCTTTACTTCAAAGTTTGGAATCTCTATGATACAATTAAAACAAAAGTCACCATTTTATTAACCACGATTGATTTGATTGAATATTTTCTCATTGCTATATAATGGAAAGTGTCTCTCAAGACTGTTACGTTCTAATAAATTGAAGGACTTTTTAGCAAAACTGAGGACTAATAGATAGAGCAATTATATATCTACATGCTTAAGGTTTAAAAAAGACTATGTTATGAATTAATTCTTTAACTAATCAAAATGTGATAATGATCATCATCGATTACTATTATATATGCAGACATTCTCTAGATACTATAAACATGAAGTTTTTCATTTTTAGTTAAAATGTTGACTAAGCCTGAAAAAGATGTGGACTAAGCTTCATATAAAAAACTAAAAAGTAGACCTGGCTACCATTCATCATCTCATTTCCTATGTCCCATGCCACCTTTCCAGTTTCATGTATATAATTTGAGAAAATAGGGACTACTGTGATGTGATATTTCTATTACAACTCATAATTGATGAAACTAATAAGGTCCATATATATAAAATAAACACTAAATATCACTAGTATCAATTATACTTAAATTGATGGATTGGCATTTTATTTCTGAAAGGGTGTGAAAATTAGACAGCTCTTCAACTTCAAGTATACTAATTCGGTGATCAGATCTCTCTAGTCTCCATCACTTCCTCTCTTTTTTTTACTTCCCATCATTTCTTTTTATTTTTTTTAACAAATATTGATGTTTTTCATGTATTTTTTTTTAAGATAAACATTTGTTTTCTTTCTTATACTATACTGCTGCTAATTATGTTTGTAGTTGTACTGAAAAATCAACTTACGTTGAACAGATAAGGGTTACCTTTTCCATTATATAGCTATATATATTTATTTTGATATGATGTGGAGCTGGCTCTTTTTGTTCTTTTTTAAGTCTATTTCTTAATAGTTCGTTCATTAAAGTTTAAACTTGAGAGACATATTGAAGTTAGGATATTGATACTCACACAAAAACATTCACGTGAGACTCATAAACCATTATACAAGCTATTGTGCACTATTCAATTCTAATCATGCATCAAAATCAAATGATTTAGAGATATCAATCAATATATCAGCACAGATTTGATTTGTCCCTGATTTATCCCCGTTCCATCACAACCCACCAAAAGGCATGTCAAATGTTAAAATAACTTATATAATGCAATTTAATGTGGTGGATTTGTCAATTATATAATTGGGAATTTGCATCTTCGAAGAATAAAGGAAGAGGGCTTTTAAGCATTTGAGATTGTAAAGATTACAGACAAGGACATATTGAAAATCTGAGAAACAGACATGAAACAAACGTGAAAGATATATACATTATATGTCTTCACTAGTACTCTTAGAGTTAGTATAATATATACATTATATTTCTTCACTAGTACGATAAAGTAAAAAAAAACGATAGAGTTAGTATAATATATACATTATATGTCTTCACTAGTCCTACTCTATCGTTTTTTTGTTACTTTATCGGAGAAGACTGCATGAAGAGTTTGTAGCAACGTATAGGATATTTGAAATTTAATAACATTTGATAAAAAGACATTCACCAAAGTCCAAAACTAGTGAAAGATATAGACCTGTATATATTATATGTCTTCGCTAATCAATTGAGGTTTATATATTGTAGTCTCTAAGTTGAAGAAAGTCAATTAATTTAGTAACTTTTTTTCAAATTTATCACTTCAATTTCAAATATCATAGAGGGCTTTTTTTTTCCTTTCCTTATTGGTGAAATTCAACCCAAATGTATTTCCCTTTTCAGCTTTCAAACACATATTATTTAAAAAAAATCAAATTGCACCCTGGTCCATGAAACATTCAGAACTGTCAATTAAGCCAACCTAATCCAACTCAACTCTGCTTTGACCCATGTATGTCAAAAAGTAATCAAAATCTAGACCAAAAGCTGGTTTCAAATTATACAAGAATTATTAAGAAAAAGTACTTTGAACATGAAGCTAAGAAGTGGGTCGTAGTTAAAACTTAAAAAGTAAGTACTTTGTCATCAAGTTAACAAGTTCTTTATTAGGTTTTTTTTTGGTAGTGTCTTTATTAGGTATGTACTACAAGTTGAACATAGTGTTGTGAAATAACAGTTATAGCGGAATTTGAACAATAGGGAGTCAAATACTAGCATAATTCGAACAAAATGTCATTTTCTGCAATCCTTAAACTAGAGGGATCACTTCAGAACAGTGAGTAAAATAGAATTCAGTGACATACTTGAATTGACAGTGAAGTAGTTTGTCTTCCTATGTATGTCGATATTTTCCACTCCAGCCAACAAAAAAGCAACTTTAGTATCCTGTAAAAAATAAAGTATAAATCAAAAGCCTTCAGGATGTTTGTATCATTACAATCAGAATGAAAGCCTAAGTCACTAGCTAACACGTGGACATCACATGGACCCTCCTATATCGTCCATTCCGAACCCTAATCTGCTCAGAGTTGTCCAGACCAAGGTTTTCAAGGCCCTTAAACTCTAATTTTCTACCCTACAAACTCACATTCAAACTGAATTGTCGGAGTGTGCTTGCATATCCCTTTTTCTCTATAATAACAAAACAACTTATTCACATAAACAACTTATTCACATAAACAACTTATTCACAGAAACAACTCATTCCTAAATAAAACTAGCATAACAAAAGTGATTACTTTGCACATAAAGAATAGTGAAGGGATTTGGAATGAAGTTTTGAAAGTGAAGGGATTAAGACAGAACCTGAAATACCAAGTCACAACCAATTTACAAATGAAAAATCCCCAATTCTAAAACCCTAAAACAAGGAAGGAAAGAGAAATTGGAGATCCAATTGGCTTACCTGTTCCGGCGAGGGTGAGTAAAAAAGTGAGAAGGTCCAGCGAGAGTGATTGAGCGATGACGGAGGCCGCAGCGAGTGAGAAAGAGAGAGCAAGTGAGAGCGGCTTTCATCGATTGAGTGAGAAAGAGAGAGCTTTCCGCGATTGAGTGAGAAGGAGAGAGCAAGTGAGAGCTATTGAGTGACAAAAATGGAGCAAGTGAGAAAGGTTCGACAGAAGTGTGAGATTCAGCGAAGTACTTCTTTTTAAGAAAAAAAAAGTTTGTTTTTTTTTTTGAGACAAAAAAAAAAAGTTTACTTTTTTGTTAGTTACGGAAAAAAGGTCATTTTTTTTTGTTTTTTTTTTTTTGAAGGAATTTTATTTTTTTTTTGTTGTCAAACATATAACACTATTAATTAATTTTTTTATTCGAAAAAAACTATTAATTTAATAAATAAATTTAATTAATTAATTAATAAATAAAAAGAGTGAAAGTTTATGATTCACCAAGAAATAGAGGGAAAAATCCTTAGGTCGGGTGGTCAATGGATTGACTTAAGAAAAAGACTTCTTAAGTCAATTGGTCAACCTAGAGACCTATTTAATTAAATAGGTTGGATTAAGATTTACGAACAAGCATATTAGACCCGTCAGACCGACTTATTTATATATAATATCTCTTCCATCACTGTTATTGTTGAATTTTTCTTTATAAACTTCAATCTTCATACGGTTTGGTTATGTAGTAGCAAACATAAGATTTGACCTATTTAGTATTATGCCTATTATTTTTGCTATCCAATTCGAATCATGGAAGTGGATTTTGGATAGACGGTGTTGTGAAAGTGACTCAAAATTGAGGTTTCTGGAAACAGCCAATTCGGGGCCCGAATGGTGTTGTCCAGGCCCAAATTTGCACTGTTTTTCAGCCTGACAACGCGTGAAAAATTGGTGCCCGAATGGAGGAATTCGGGGCCCGAATTGTCGAAGCAAAAAAATAAAATTGTAACATATTTTGGTCCAGATTTGTTCCAGTTTTTTTAGGATTCTTTTACTATAAATATAGACCATGTATTAGAGTAAACCTTGAGATAGAGGGGGCTGAAACAAGGGTTTAGAAAGGCAACAACAAAACTACGGTTTGTATAGAGTTTGCTTTTGGCAACAAACACTAGGGTTTGAGGGTTGATTCACCTTGGGAAACACTATTAGGATTGAGTCTCTTGCTTACGAGAAGAGATTGAGACTTTGGGTAGAATTAGGCGGGAGACTTATTTTTGTAACCCATTGATATCTCTTTTGTAAAATTACTCATCATTGTAGTGAAACGGAGGGCTACTCTCTCCCCAGACTAGGTCAATTTGGACCAAACTGGATAAACAGATTCTTTTGTGTTCTCTCTGTCTTTCTCGTTGTTTTCTACTTTTGACTTGTGTTTATAACTTCCATACACTTTGTTTTGGTTGCTTGATTATTACTTGCTCCAGACATCAAGTATTTATGGGTGTGATTTTTCATCGTATTCACAACAGACGGTCTACTTACCATTGTTTATTTGTACGAGCCAATTCTCTGTTCGCACCGGTCGCAATGTATAGTATGTTGTGCCAGGGACAAAGATAGATATGATCTATTTGTCTCTCTTGTTGATGATACCTGGAAACCGGTTGCTGTGCATTATTAGGTGTCTTCTGTAATTTTTTTTAAACTATGTAAATAGCTTTAGATAGAAAGTTGAATAGTAACAGTGATCTTGATTTTCCTATATGCGCACAACTAACGATGACAAGTCTGGTCTGTTTAAAAAACATATATTTAATGCTAAATCAAACTTGCTCAATAGATATTATAGATCGACCAAGGGGATTAAATAAGTATACTATCTGTCATTTTCTTTTACTAATCAATAAATAATGTCTTGCTAGAACATATATGAATAATAACATCACCACAATGCGGTCAGAGAAAGATAATTCTGATCTTGATTTCGTATATGGGCTTAATTATCAATGTTGAATGTTAATCCATCAATATAAATTAGCTAACTACAACTTGTTCAAGATATATATTAAAGAATGACCATGGTGTTTAACAATGTTTTATCTTAGAGTTTACGCCGGCTAAATTGAACAACACAAGAACTAATTTGGGAATTTCGGAGCGACTTTTTACACTTAAAATTATACCCTTAAAAAACTAATTTCGGAGATGTATGCGGATTGGCGAAGATGAACGGTTCTTGAGATTGCATGAGATGTGGAGAGGCACATGTGTCATTTAAGATAAGGCTATCATTGTTACATAAGATAGACATTATCATATGATATGCCCTCTATATATGTATATGTGTGTGTGTGCTCGTGTGTTTTTCTAACATGCATATGTAAATGATCTTGCACCATACACAAATATCTTTTTCATCATTAGATGATCTTGCACCATATCATGTCACATTAAATGCTACTGAGTTAGCTTATGGGAAGAATTGGAGTGGGATTTGATTAGAGACTCAGTCTGAACTAGTTAATAGTTACTATGGATTTTATAATATCTAGTATTGTCCTTTGGCACTTAAGTAACATATTGTTGAGTTGTGTGCAGCCAAAAATGCTTCCATTGATCATTAGCAGAATGAGATGAGATGATTTAGATGAATACCGCCACCACTTTGAATTTTAGACTCTATAAATCATAATAGATTATGGTTTACTAAATTTCGATTTTGTTGATGTTGATCACTTTCAATGGATCTTTTTCCTTATGATTTTGTTGATTGCTCTAAACTCTTTCCCTTGCACAGGTTTTATCTCACTGAGTTTTCTTGTCAAGGTTTTTAATGAGGCTGATGTTGAGTACCCTTAGTTATTTTCTATCTTTCATATTATTAAATAATTCTAAAGTGCTGCAAATTATTGGTGACGATCAAGAGGTGCCAACATAATTGAGATATCTCGATATAATGTGTGAATCCTTTGCACTATTGTTTTCTTAAAAACTGAAAGAAAATAAAAAAAAAATATATGAAATGTTTAGTGAATAGAATCAAATTAGAGATGTATGTTTAGATATTTTTTCTAGATAAAATAAACTAGTTTAGAGTGAATGTGAGAGTGACGCATAAGCATAAACCTTACTCAGTAAATTAGTTGGTAATTGTACAGCAAATTACCATAATTACAAATGATGTCAAAGTACTCAATATAATATTAAAAGTACTCAATATAATTAATTATTAAAGAATGACCGAGAGGGAAACACAAATTCTAAGTGTTCACATAGTAGGACTTTATCCTATATAAATCATGAAGGACTAATAGCTTTCCTCATCACTCATCTCACTCACAATATTACCAAACTCAAATCATAGATATTAGATACATCAAAGTGTTTCATAAAATGTGTGACACTGCACTTTCCTTGCTTCCACTAGCCCATGATCATTTGCTTCCACTCTTAAATGAAGCAGCCGACATGATTAGGGGTGTCCCAAAAGAAATTGCAGAATTGAAATATGAACTTGAAAGAATTGAAAAATTCATCAACGATGCAGATAGAATGGCTGATGCTGAAGAAGACATGGAAACAAGTCGCCGAATCAAAGCAAAGATCAAACAGCTGATAGAAGCATCTTTTCATATAGAAGATGTCATTGATGATTATATCTTCCTTGAGGAACAACAATCTTCTGATCCTGGATGTGCTGCTGGTGCTGCTGACTTGGTCAAAACTATGATTCTTCGTCTCCAACTAGCTTACAAGATTCTTCGTCTCGACCATACAATATAGAAAAATTGTTGAGGGACATTTTGCTCGAGATTTACAACCAACAAGGGAAATCTCCTTCTCAAAGTCTCCATGAAATGGATCGAAAGCCATTAGTTGATGAAGTGAGAAACTACTTGCAAGGAAAAAGGTATGTTGTAGTGTTTGATGATGTATGGGATTCACATTTTTGGTATGATATTGAATTTGCTATGATTCATAACAAAAAGGGTTCTAGGATATTAATCACTACAAGAAACAAGGATGTTACAGATGCTTGTAAGAAATCTTTTAGTAAAGCGCACGAGCTGGAACGTTTATCTGAAGAAAAGTCTTTGGAATTGTTTCAAAAGAAGGCGTTCCATGACTTGGACGGATTTTGTCCAAAAAATCTTTTTGATATATCTTCCAAAATTGTTGAAAAATGCAAAGGATTACCTCAAGCAATTGTAGTCACCGGTGATATTTTATCTCGCAAAGATAGAAATCCAATTGAATGGTCTAAGTTTAGTGAAAATATAAATGTAGAAATAGAGGAATATTCCACAATAAGAAAAAATTTAGGATTTAGTTACCATGATTTACCATGATTTACCTTACAACCTCAAGTCATGTTTCTTGTATTTTGGATTATATCCGGAAGACGGTGTAATTTCTACGAAGGCATTGACTCAACAATGGATGGGTGAAGGGTTTGTGAAAGAAGAAAGGGGAAGGACATTAGAAGAGGTTGCAGAAGCATATTTACTAGAGTTGATCCGTAGAAGTTTGGTGGAGGTGGCTTCAATCAGTATTGATGGAAGGGTAAAAAGGTGTCGTGTTCATGATCTATTGCATGCAATGATCCTTGAGAAATACGAGGATTCACTACAAGAAAAACTGCATTTTGCGACTTTTAAAATGGCAGATTGCGACTGTTAGAAGGGTTGCAAATGTACAATTGCGACCCTTCCACAACAGTCACGGATGTTGGGGTCGCAGCAGTCATTTGCGACCCTTCGCAGAACAGCCACTCCAACTGCCGCAACAGGTGCTGCGACAGTTGTCAACCGTCGCAAAGGAGGCTTTTAATTTAATTTAAAAGGGCTTGCGACCCTTCAAAACAGTCGCAGATGTTAAGTTTTTTTAAAAAAAAATAAAGGCTTGCGACCCTTCACCAACAGTCGCAAATGTTACTTTTTTTTAAAAAAAAAATAAAACTGAATGGGGCAGTTTTTGTTGCCAATTTAAATAAATATATAACAAAAAATATCTAAATCCCATATATATAATTCTTTCAAAACAATAAATAAAATACAAATCCAAATCAAAACAATAAATCCAAATCCAAACAATAAATAAAATACATAGTATTTTGAACAAAAGAAAATCTCATTCAAATCCAAATCCCTCATTTGCTTCATGAATCGCAAGCAGTAACCTCTCTTCCAAATGTTGTTTAGATGGATACTCCGGCAAATCTAATTGATTGAAACTGCATAAAGAACAATCGATGTCAATTCAACTCACATAACAAATGATTCATCACGAGATGTAATATAGCCAAAACTTGACCCGAAAAATTATGTCGATAGAATATATAACCAGCTGAAAGTAGAGAAATGGTACCATGTATGAGCAGAAGGCAAGTGATCAGAACTTCCATATGCCTTGTGTATTTGAAACTTTTGAGCACCTGAAATTCCTTGAAGTGCGCTAAAACCCTCTAGAGGCACCTGAAACATTGGAAGCAAAAATCAGACCCATTAATCGTACATTACATGTTCACAGCTCCAAGTCCAGCTCCAATTCTTCAATACAATGAACCAACATTATTCAATCTTTTAAAATACGAGAGAAAGCCAGAGTATTGGAATAGAATGCAAACTGAACACATACTCTTGCTTATGTTCACAACCATGTGACACATACACCAAAACTCTCGACCATTTGGAAGAAAGTAAACAGAAAAACTGGTGTAACAGAATGTAGCTAGCATTTAACTTATTCACATCTTATACATCCGAACTCCAAATAAAAGTATTTCCAATATGAAGGATAATTTCTCAACATAGAAAATCACTAAATTTTGGGACACTGCCAATAAAAGATCAAAATGTTTAAAGCTCTGAAAGAAATATACCTTGGAAGTGCCTGTCACAAACTGCAACAGCCTAGCCTTGTCCTCTTTGCTGAAACCTTGAACAACCTCCCAAAACCATTGAATCACCGGGGAAGCAGCACTATATCCAAAATATTCTGTATTTGCTCTCAAGTCATCCACTGAAATAAAATGTATAACCGAGTGTTAAAATTTCTTTTCTAGGAATTGAAAACTTGTAAAAATAACCAGCATCAATCAAATGAGCTAGAATGACATCAACAAAGGAAAATGAAAAAAAAGAACGAAAGAAACTCAACTAAGATTAGGTAAATTAATGTAACAAACTTACAATCAATATCGGGAAGTCCACTGATCAATAGTTCCAGTTCTTTGTCATTGAATATAGATATCAACTCCTTCGGAATTATTTCACCGAACCCTTCCAAGAAAGCATTTATTTGAGGTCGAATAGCAGTAGTCAATCGATGCTCAGCAACCAAATCAACATATTGTTGCTTATTCTCCTCTGTAACTTTAGTATTCCGTCCACCGGGAATCAACTCATAATCAGTCACCTAAACATATTCATTCAGATTAGACAGTTAACAATGAGGCAGCCAATGCATCAATATCATCTCAAAAAGTTTCAGAGCAAAGACAATACTTCTGTTCGTTCATATAAATGTATAAAGAACTAATTAAAATTATTTGTCATTGACTTAACAAATTAAACAATGTGGTTGGAGTGACTATAGTACCTGTTGTACAGCATCTGACCAGAGAGTTGCATTATCATTATTGCTTGAATCAGAGTTAAGGTAGACAAATACAGGCCCAAACACCTTTTTATAAGTCTCCCCTTCTTTAAATGCCATGGTTACTTCCTTCCCAGCATAGTGTGTGCTCACAAACATCTTAACAAAAACAAAATATGCAAATCAAATATTATAAATCCAACAATGTCAACTTTTTAACAATTTCAAACCCTTAGAGGTTAACCTGATGGTGTATAAACTTGGACCCTGAGAGTTAATCTCAACCATTATGAATAATTTGTTTTATAACTAAAAACTCTTTATTCACATACTACACTATAATATTGGTTGTAAGTGACTATTCAAGTTAAAACTGCATGCAAATGGTACAATACAAAGGAACAAGTCAATGTTAGGGGCAAATGATTTACTCAAACTGAAGGCATCATTCACTATATGAACATATTTAGTTCAGTAGTGAAAATGACTAATGTCAGAGTTCTAATGGCGATTGCAGCATCTCAAAATAGGCCTCTATTTTCCAGCTTGATGAGAACACTGCTTTCTTTCATGGTGATCTTTAGGAAGAAGTGTACGTGCAACCTCTTTCTGGTCTTGATCTTCTTTAACCTGATATGGTTTGCAAACTGCATGCAAAGGTCCCTATATGGATTGAAGCAGACCAGTAAAAAATAGAACACCAAGTTAATTAAGACACTCACTGATTCTGACTATGCTCAATCCAAAACAGATTATTCACTTCAATTTTTTCTTGATCTATGTGGATGTTCTGGTCTTACGGGGGATTGACGTTGATGAAATTAAGAAAGTTAAGACCCTCATAGATGTGAAACTTAGCTTCAAAGACTCGAGAGAGCATTCAAGTACTTCTTAGGCTTTGAAGTAGCTACTAGCTAGAACACAAGATGGAATATCATTCTGTCAAAGAAAATATACCTTAGATTTGCTCTAAGATCCTTGATTAACAATGTTCCTCCTTCCATACACTAGATCAATCAGACTTCTTCAAGAACAGATTATAGCATTGAATCTGATTAACAAAGGATAGAAACTCCATTAGTAACTAACAAAACGTAACATTGAATTTGTGGCAGCAACTCAAAAGTGCATTATCTTTATTGGGATCCTAACCAGTTTCAAGAGTGGTTAGATAGAAAGCCTAAACTACAGATCAATATGAGCCAGACTCATAGCAAGTAATTGGCTACAATATTACTTGTCCTTAATTTGTATGCCTAGTTTTAGTCATGATTTCTGATTATTGAAATGAACTTCATGTTTACAATAAATCCAAAACAAGTAATTTTGGCATAGTTCAAAAGATATCAATCTCCCCAAAAAAAAATCAACTTAAATTGCAAAGATAAGAATGTCACATGTTTCGTTATTTCTGAAGAGTTCCTTATTGCAATAATTGGTCACCTTCTAGGACAGATATAGCATGATCCCTAAATAGCAAAGCATCAAACATAGTTGAATTGCTAGAAAATAATATCATAAATGTACAAGGATACATTCCAATGACATGCATTTTCTATAGCAAAACAAGAAATTTCAATCAATTATAAGCCAAATGCATAAACATGATTTACCATTATCAAATTTCACCCTTCAGATGAGCCAACTTTTCCACCATAAAGGCCACCAATGGAAGTATTGCAAGACTAAGACTGCAAAACCAGCATAAGCCACTTACTGAGTTACTATAAAATTAATTGTAAACAAAAACAATCCTAACACAAACCTCAAAATAAATAATGAATTTAATAGTGCAGTATAACAAAACATCTGTGCAATGTTAGTGTCAAATATAGTTTACACAAACATAAAGGGAACTTATGATATAAAATACCAGAAAATTAAACACATTATAACTCAAAAACACAGCATGCGTCTCAAATATTACCTAACCAAATTTAGGGTTCAATGTTGAAAGACAATCTATAGCTCAAACTACATAGATCAAATAATTTTATGAAAAACTAAAAGAAATAGCATTACAAAAGGGTTTAAGGACGAAAAAAATGGAGAACCTGAGCGGTAAGAGGGCTGCGAGGCTTTAAGCTTGCGGAGACAGAACGAGAGATGAGCTGGTATTGTGAATCTTCGTGAATCATGAGACTTTGTTGATTATACGCCACTTGCCGGAGATGAATAAGAAATCACTTTCACTCGACGAACGAGACATCGAAAGGTTCGATTGGGAGACGATGATTTAGGGATCTGGAGTGTGATTTAGGGATCTGGAGTGTGATTTGGAGCAAAGAAAGATTAGAACGATTTAGAGAACGGTTCCTCAAGTGAAAGAGATTGGAACGATTAGGGATTGGAACGATTTGGAGAGGGTTTCTCTGATGAGTTTTTATTTTATTTTTTATTTTTTAATAATAAAGAGTGAGAGAGATATAGGCATAGTCTGTATGAGTGAGTGGGCTTTTTACTTTTAATGAACAAAAAGTTGCGACGGTTGCCCAAACTGCCGTATACATTGTTGAAAAAATAAAAAAATATACACATTGCGACAGTTAAACCCCAAGGGTCGCAATTTCAGTGTCGCAAAATGAAAGTTTTCTTGTAGTGATTTAAGTTTTTGCAAGAATATTACTGAGGACCAACAATTGTCTTTAACTGGAATGATTCGTCGCCTATCAATTGCAACTAGTACTGATAACTTAATGAAAAGTATTGTAAACTCACATGTTCGATCATTGATTGTTCCCGCACCTAAAACATTACTTGAATCATTTGTAAGGACCATCCCTGCAAAATATAGGCGGTTGAAGGTGCTTGCTTTGATGCATGGGGAATTTCTTGAAATTCCTAATGATTTGGGAAGTTTGAACCACTTGAAATATTTTGAGTTCCCGATGATTGAAGGAAGATATTCTGGACTTCCAAAATCCATTGGCATGCTCGTGAACCTAGAGACTTTGGATTTCAGATATCGAAATTTCAAAATTCATAATATGCCAAAGGAGATTTGCAAGCTTAGAAAGCTGCGCCATTTTTTAGGATGTCGTATGTCTTTGATTCAGTTGAAGGATGGTATTGGAGAAATGACATCCTTACAGACTCTAAATTCGGTTTATTTAGATGATGGTGAAGATGAAAATGATAATAGAGTGGTAGAGCTAATAGAAGAGCTTGGAAAGCTAGATCAGCTAAGGAAATTGGTCTTGAGAGGTGTTAGGAGTAAATATATGAGTGCTATATCTTCCTCAATCAGTCAGATCCAACAACTGGAGAAACTGAAAATTAGTGGAGTAAATATATGAGTGCTATTTGACACAATCATTGATCTTGATTTGAATTCACCCCCACCTAGGCTTCAACGTGTTAAACTTGAAGGGAATTTAAAGAAATTGCCTGAGTGGATTTCAAAACTCCAAAATCTTGTTAAGCTGAAGGTGACAATTACGAAGGAAGGGAATGATGCAATGAAATTACTCCAAAGTATGCCAAACTTGTTGTCCCTCCATATCAGTAGTAGTTCTTCTGATGACAACTTGGAAAGGTTACATTTTCAAGATGGGTGGTTTAAGAATTTGAAGGAACTACATCTTAGCCGTTTCTGTAACTTGAGTGACATCCTTATTGACGAAGGTGCATTGGGTTCTCTGAAAAAGCTTACTTTAGGCATTATCCCCCAACTGAGAACGTTACCAACTGGTATTTTGTTATGTATTATTGTGACCTCAGCCACCCTCTATCTGCTTATTGTATTTTTCATGTTTGTATTGTGTACTCTTTTCTGTTGTATTTTGTTTTTTATTATTGTCTGTTTCGGTTCCAACATTTTTTTATCACTTAAATTTGCGGAATGTAAATTTTATATATGGTCATAATTGTAGACAAACTAAACTTGTTTGAAACAAATTATATTAATCGTACCATACATGTTCTGTAAAAGGAACCTGTGCAAATAAGTTCATACATAGAAGTAAGTATTACTGAACCAAGAAAAGAAAGTTCATGTGCCAACACAAGAATAATGACATTTTCTGCTGATAAATACGAAGGGCGGCATAGGGAGCTAGAATTTTCACCGCAAAGGATAAGAAAAAAAATCTAGTAAGCTACTTGACAGTCATAGTCCATGAGAAACACTTGATGTTTTAAATTATATGCTACAAATGCGTTTGTTTCAGATGCTGCTTCAATTTCTATTCGAATATAGTTATGCAGTGAGACTTTTGATTTAGGATTGAGCATTCACTTGTAATTCTTTCTCTGTAAAATTTAAACACTGAAAAACATAAATAAATTCAAGTATGTCGTTGTTATATAAAAACATTGAATTTGGAAAAAGTGTCAAGAAATTTTAGGGTTTAATAAATAAATACCTTTTATATGTTGTTGATGGAGAATGGGTCACGTTTGAATGAACAAAATCTTGCTAGAAGAGGAGTTAACGACATTGCAATTCTAGTTTAAAGGAATTGAATGAAAAAAAGATTCAATTCAATTCTAATTTAAAGGAGTTGTTGTTGATTTAAAGGAATTTAAAGGAATTGAATGAAAAAAAGATTCAATTCAATTCTAATTTAAAGGACATAGAGTATTTGTGATGAACATTTGATGCTATTAACATGGATGTTGTGAGTTTGTCGACAGATTCTTCCTTTATGCCTTTAGTAATTTTGAACATTGTGGATTACCCTAGATAATGTGCACTCCATAAGACCCACTAGGAAATCTGCATGTAATAAAAATTAACAAGCTGCAAGTAAAAAAGACTAAGTACTGTTTATTTATGCAATGTTAAAAATAGAGAAAAATAGAGACTAAGTAACCTGCACCTTCTTTGCTGAAACATAATGGAGGTGTAATTCTAAATTCTAATTCTGTGTAACAGTAGAAAAGCTTATAAGCGACATAGAAAACAGATAAAAATTTGGCTGGAAACAGCTGATTTAGATCAGATTTCCAGCTCTAGAAATCAAGTTTAAAAGTAGTTATATATCCCGCTCCAAATTCGAGTGCAGACACAGTCTTTAGTTTTGAGTAATCTTGTGATTAGACACGATTTTTTATATTTGAGACTATATTCAAATATAAAAATACTCGTGTCTAATATTATTAGGCTCGTGTGCATTGTCATTTTCTGCTATTAACATTGATGTTATGAGTTTGTTAGCAGATTGATCCTTTATGCTTTTAGTAATTTTGAATTTGTATTGTATCATGGTGGATTACCCTAGATAATGTTCAGTCCATAACATCCAATAGGAAATGTGCACGTAAAAAAATAAACAAGCATTAAGTAATAAAGGATAAGTGCTATTTATTTATGTAATGTTCAAAAAAGAGAGAAATAGAGACTGAGTAACCTGCATCATCATCTTTGCTGAAACATAATGGAGGTGTAATTCTGAATGCATTTACATCTAAATTCTAATTGTGTAACAGTAGAAAAGCTTATAAGCGACAAAGAAAACAGATAAAAATTTGGCTCGAAACAGCTGATTTAGATTAGATTTACTGCTCTGTAAATCAAGTTTAAAAGTAGTTATATAACTCGCTCCAAATTCGAGTGCAGGGAATCAAGAACAACTTGGCCTATAGCAATTGAAACTTTAGCTTACTTTCAATGATAGTGTACAATATTAAAAGAGAAATCTCACTTGCTTTGAAATCAATTGGTAGATATATACAAAATCAGAAGTTTTGTTATGGCATTAATCAATTGCAATCAACAACAAATAATAAGTATACATATGTAAATGTGGAAACAGAGCAATCCAAATAGAAATTTTCCAAGGAAAGCTTATACAAATATGCAAATCAAATAAGGATAAAGTTATTTAGAAACCAAAATATACACACAATAAATAGTCTAAAATTTGATGAACACATACATATAATAAATAGCATCTTCCTTGCATTTGTGTCTTAAAAGTTAAGGAAATATTATTAAAACTCAATAAATCCAAACCATATGCTTCACAAACTCACAAATTAAACAAGTCTAATGCATAATTTTCATATCCATTTTCACATTAGAGGTAGATTCGAAAATTAGTAAATCCATGAAAATTCATTTCCTCAAAAAATAATTCATGAAAAAACATTACCCTTTGAATAGTGCCTCAAAAAAAGCAAGTCATTCTTTCAGCAAGCCCCAAGTTCAAAATGAAATATACATATGTATTAAAGGGTATTTCAAGCAGTTTTGTAAATTCTTTCAAAAAAAAAAAAGTTTTGTAAATATTGATAATCAATAATCGAACTACATGTTGATTCTATAATCAATTTATAAACCTTTTTAGATACTGAAATGTACTAGTACCATTACACATATTGAATATCAGGACAAAGCAACTTACTGAAACATTAGTCACCAACCTAAAGTTCATTGAGAAAATAGTGTTAGTATGTATTACTTAACACTTGAATTATTATATTTTCAACATCCCAACGAAGAATTAGGAATAATATTATTCATCACATTCACTTTTGCACAAATTTAAACTTGTATGTGACTCTGAGATATTCACTACTAGTGACACAGATTTCCCTCAAATAAAAACTTTAAAATCCCCATAAATTAAATAACAAAAAAAAAAAAGGCCAACCTTGGTAGTCATCCACATACCACAATAAGGTTATATGCCACCATGCCTTTGATAGGAACAAAAAGTAAACAAATAACCAATTATAAAATTGATTCATTACATGAGGTACCAAATACGTAACTAGTGAAGAGATGCTATGTTGACTAGGAGATGTACAATAACCACAAGAGCATTGGATGCAACGGAGACCGTTGAAACTTTGTATCCCACATGTGAATGCGAAAATGAGGGTGACCAAGAATGTGGGCGAAGATGAAGCTACAAAACCGGAAGCGAAGTTTCAGATAAGCAAAAATTGCAAACGGTGGTTAACATGGAGAGATCGATAGAATACGGGGGGAGGGAGAGAGAGAGAGAGAGAGAGAGAGAGAGAGAGAGAGAGAGAGAGGGTGAATTAGGGTTGTCCAAACATAGTGAGTGAGGTTTCTAGAGAACGAGTGTGTTTAGTGAGTGAATGAGAAATAGGATTGAGAGAGTTTATGGTGAGTGAGTGAGGGTCAAAAATGAACAAATAACAAATAAATGAAAGTGGAGGAATTTTGCTCAAGAGGGAACCTGAAATTTGATTTTTTTTTTTAAGCGGGAACTTGAAAGTTGTTTTAGGGTTTTGTGAAAATGGGAACACATGGGGGAAATATTAGGGTTAGATGGGGAAAATTTTGGGGTAAAATCTTGTTTTAGTACTGACTAGATGTCTACCTGTGAACGACATGGGTCAAATATGTGTGGGTTAATAATAGTTTGCCAATAATAATTAGTAAATGATTTAATAGATAAAAACCAATATCTAATATTTACGTAATTAATTTGATGTTGGACTCCTAAATGAACATACAAATATAATTGTCTCATGGCATTTACTCAATGATTTTGGAAGACACAAATACAAATAAATAATAATACACCAGAAATACTCATATTTTGTCATTGTTATCTTTCTAAGTTTCGGTCATCAAATGAGAATAATAGAAGTCACCACACTACCACCAGGTGCAACAGAGAAATTCGCAGTTTTTAAAAGAAGTTGTGACCAAAAGCACATATGGCCATCCATCCATATGTGAATAACTACACACATAAATAACAAAGATGACATAACAAACTTGTAATTATTTACTTTCCTTTCTGTTTTGTCAGTAAAAATGACATATACCCAACCTAAGTTAAAATGATCATAATATTTCAGCATGATAGGAATAATAGTATTAAGAAACACATTACATTAGTCATCAATGTAACAATCCATTCTAATGAGTAACAGTTGCAATGAAAATATGGGACTTAAAGCAAATACATGTATAGTGAAGCGGAAAATCCAAATTTATATGCTTATGAGAAGACTAAATTCTAAAATTCATGCACTTATGCTGCTAATTCTATGATTCAGATAGTTGTTTAGAATACGTACAATCAAGTTACTTGCAAAAACAACAGCTCAAGAACATTTGAGCAATGCTCGCAAATCAAGTTTAGTATTTAATATATCTCAATTATTTTTTAAAACACTTTGAAGTTTTCAATGATGGAAAACAAACCACTATAATTATAAGTGTATTAGAAAATCCTCTTCATCTCTTACACATTTCATAGTTCAATGAACGTACCCCATAAAACAATAGAATTTCATACACCAAAACAATTAATTAGCAGACACAGACAATACATAGATTAGCAGTTTTATAAAAAATATTAGGATAGTCATCTAAATATCCAATATCAGTAGATGGCATGAAACATTTATTAATGGAGATAGTGAAAAGATAATGCTAATATCAAACCTTTGAAAATTGCTTTTTGTATCTTATTTAAAAAAAAAAAATACCTAGCAAATTAAACCAGCCCATTGCAAAAGTCAGATACTCATGAAGGTAACAATCAATAATAATAATGCACTAAAATTGAATAAAACTTTGAAAAATTTACCTCTTCAAGAATAATAGAAAGGAAGTTGGGAAGAAAGTGAGATGGCCTTTTAGTAATCCACAATATGTAAAGCAAGAACATTGAGCCAACAACACGCATAAAAAAAATAGAACTCAGATATACACAAATGCAAAATATCATGTCAATTATACAAAAAATTTCAAAGTCCGAATAATCTTTGATTTATTTATCATTTCAAAGAGAATAACAAATAAATAGGCAGAAGCAATAGTTCAACACCACAACCATAGCAGGATCTAAACACATGTACAATTGCAGAAAGATTAGAGAAAATAAGCACAGTTGGTGTACCCAAAACAATATTCCATGTCTAAAAAAATAATTTTAAAAAAAAAAGAATCTCCTTACTAAAGGAGTGCAAATTTGATGTTCACCAAACATAAAATTGTAAAACTAAAAATTACAAATCCTCCATATATATCATTGAACACAAATTTACAAATCCTCCTCCATAATAGCAACAAATATAAGAAACCTTAAACACCAACAACAAAAAAATCAAAAAATGCAAGCTTTAACAGAGGAAATGGAAGATAAAAATCAAATAAAAAGGATGAGATAAATCAACGGCATTTTTAACAGATAAAATGTCGTCTTTCCCAAAACAAAACAAGAAAACGTTATCAACGACAATGGGTATTATTCAGACACTTTCAAAACCAGCATTTATGAGTTTTTGTTTGCCTTTAGAAACGTGCTCACCATTCAATATTTTGGCAATTACACCCTTGCTTGCGCAATCAACATCTTCCTTTTCAGAATAATATTTTTTAACAACCTCCAGATCCTTCTTCCTACCCACTAAAGAACCCTTAGTCTTCCTCTCCTTAACAACAATAATATTAGCATATGAACATCGATGGAAGATTTAGGGTTCGGGGGTTAGTTACATAAAGGGAAGGTGTTCACACCCTTTATGTCCGTAGTACTCTACGGGAACCTCTTGGTTTCATTTAATTTATGTGCCATAACTTGCTTCTAAAAATGGATTTAAAAGAAGAAAGAAGAGACCTATTATCTACATTTTTTATTGATTTGAAAGGACAAGATCCTTTGCCTACGTACCCGTAAGGGATCAAAACCTCGTAGTTCGTGGTAGAGATTGACGTTTGATTGATTTTATGTTTTTATTAGTTTTGAAAAAGTTTTAAAGAGAAAAGCCAAGTGGCAAAAAGAATTTGTTTGTGTTTTTTATATTGAAAGAAAAATGACTCAAAATAGAATTAAAATTGATTTGAAATTTGATTATGAAAGAAAATAAAAAGAACGATCACTTGATTGAAAATCAAGGTTTATTATGAAAATATTTTTGTGATTTTTGATTATTTGAATGTTTTTGTTGTTTCTGATATTAATTAAAAACTAAAAGTAAACTAACATAACAAGAAAATAAAGCACGAGGAATTTCCGTAGTGACGTTGGATCACCACGAAAAACTCTTTTCTAACCTAATATTTTTTGCATTTTTTTTGAATATATATAAAAGCGGAATAAATAAATTAAAATAAAAGAAAGGGACAACCGCAGGGACAAAATTACCGAAGGAACAAAATTCCAAAGGGACAAAATTACCGAAGGGACAAAATTCCGAAGGGACAAAATTCCAAAGAGACTTTTCCGAAGGGACGGAAAAAGAGGGAGAAGAAAAGAATAGCTCGTCAACACAAGCTAAATGAGGGAGAAGAGGGAAAAGTTCTTTGACAACTCAAGAGAACTTTTGGTGTGTGAAATTGTGAGGGATGAAAGCTTTATTTATAGGTTCAAAGGTTGATGAATTTGGAAATTAGAGACCGCGTTTAATTAATGGACTTGATGATGATTGAACGGGTTCTGATGAAATTGGAAAGAAATTTTTGACTCTGCACTGATTATGGCATGGCTTGGAGGAAAAAATATTTTGGACCCCTGGACACTTAATTTTGGACTCATTGACGCTTTGGTTTTTTTTTTTGGACACTAATTAAAATGAAATGAAAAATAGAATAAACCTAATAAGAAATAAAATAAAAACAAATTAAAATAAAACAAAGTAAAACAAAATTAAAAGATGGAAAATAAAAGGTAAGATAAAACTAAAAGACTAATAAAAAAGAAAGGTGAGAAGAGGGCCCGAAATTGGAACAAAAAATGAGGTATTTTAAGATACCTTTCTGCCGAATTTTTCTTTGAAAAGTCAGAGAATATTTAGGGTTAAAAGGCGTCTGAATGTAGGGCCTTAGGTCAAAAATTAGGGTATGACAGATGCCCTTATTTACGTTTCTTCGTCCGGAGACTTGAAGATGAAATCTTTGATTTGATGGGACGAAGAGACTTAAATACAAAGTACACCAATTTTGGGCCTAAGATGATATGAAATGCTTGTGAAATGCAAGTTATCCAAAATTATCCGCTTTGCAAGTTATCCGCTTGGCTTATGAAAGATTGCCAGAATCCATTGGGCTTTGTAAAGGCGTGCCTGAATCCACCGGGCTTTGTAAAAGTGTGCGAGAATTCACTCGGCTTGGTAAACAATTGCGAGAATCCACTCCGCTTGGTAAACATTTGCAAGAATCCACTCAACTTTTGATAAACGATTGCGAGAATCCACTCAGCTTGGTAACCAGTTGCGAGAATCCACTCGGCTTTGATAAAAGGTTTGCGAGAATCCACCCGGCTTTTGATAAGAGGTTTGCGAGAATCCACTCGGCTTTGATAACACCTTTGCGACAATCCACTCGGCTTTGATAACACTTTTGAATATGGACTGCACTAGTGGATTTCCTTCCTGGCTTGGTAGCCCCCAGAGTAGGTGACATTGCACCGAACTGCGTTAACAATTTCGCTGTGCCTCCTTTATTTCTTGTCTGTTATTTTGTTTTATTATGTTGGTTAGCTTAATGTTCTAAACATCGTATACAACATCTGTTTTATGTGTTTCGTGTTGAAACATCTCTTAGAACATCTTAAGTCTAACGTGCCAGAATTTCAAACTACTAGATAACAGAATTAAACGGAGGCATCCCATCGTCTCCATCCTCTAAAATGTCCCACAACTACTCCTTGTCAACCTGAGTATCTGTACTCAAGGTACAGTCACCGTACAGAAAACAACACAACAAAATAAGGGGTGAGAAATCCTGCCATAATATAATAATAGGGAAAAGCATGCACATTAAATAAATACCAAAAGAATATAGTCTCCATTATCTCATCATTCTCAACAGTTACTATGTATAATCTCTTCATTTTACATGTCACAGCAGCACATCATATTCACTCTCAAACACCCAATACAACATCATATATATATATATATATATATATATATATATATATATATATATATATATGCATATGGACTCTCCTAATGACCTATATGATTGTGGTACCACTCCTACTCATCATTTTGCCAGAGTTATGTTACTAGACTTTTCTCATCATAGTTTGCCAGAGATATGTTACTGGACTTTTCTCATCATAGTTTGCCAGAGAGATGTTACTGGACTTCTCCATCAGTCTTAGACTCTATATGAATGCATAAAAACCAATTCTACAAGTAACACAAGTATACCCATATTCAAATAATTCACATATTAATGCAAGACTCTCACTAAAATGCACGACTCTAATGCAAAGCACACAAATCATCAACATACTTATCATCATCATCATATATTACTTTCGTCATTATGATATATATATATATATATATATATATATATATATATATATATATATATATATATATCACTCTCATTATCATTATATACATCACTCTCATCATCATCAAAGATAAGCATCATCACTCTCGTCATCATAATGATATAGTTATTGTCATCCTCATCATCACTAAAATATAAACATTATCATCCTCATCTTCATCATAAATTAATCATTATCACTCTCATCATATATATATATATATATTTAATATTAATCATCGATACTCTTTGTCATAGTTATAGGATTCCTCATCATTACTCTCTATCAACCGTTTATATCACCACTTATTCTCTTCATTAATCCAAACTTTACACGTGAATCATTTCTCAACATCCCTCTATTTTATTTCATTTTATTTTATTATTCATCTTACAGACATACTCTATCCCATCATCTATTCTAGGCTCTCTATATACTTTACTTCTAATAGCATAACCTATTACTCATTCTTAGTCTCAAGATGTATTCTAATTCATTATCATTACATATAATGTTTCCCCTATATACACCTAGGTTCTTCCCCACCATCGTCATTAACTCTTTCGTAGTCCTTCTTCTCATTTAAAACGACTTTATATCTTATTACCTTGTTCTCATAATCGTCGTCATCTATACATCGACTATTCTCCTAATCTTAACTTAATCCTAATTTAAATTTATTATCTCACTTTATCAATACTTTTGACTTCATAAACTTTCCTCACTAAGGCTTCTTTATAAATCAAGACTTTATTCTCTCGATACCGGTTGTTATTATTATCGTCAAACATTATAACTATTACTGTTTATCCGCTTTCCTACTCATCTTGCTCTCTTCTAATTGTTTCCCGTCCTTTTCATCGCTATTATCATTCCTATTGTCTTTCATTACCTAATTCACAAATCCCTACCTTCCCTTACATTTCGTCTTAACGACCTTCTCATCGTTTACGATCATATTCTTTATTCATTTTTACATCTTATACGTTACTGTCTAACACTTATCTTAAGTTCTTTAACTACCTTGGTTCCTTCGCTCTTTCACTCAACGGTATTCTTAGACTCATTATTGGTTTAAGGAGATCATATTTCAACTCATTAGTTATTCGGAAAAGAACCTACTTAACATCCCATATTATCATCGTCTTATACCCTTTTTACTAAATCGTGTGTTTTTAGACTCACCACATACCCTCACCATTTGCTCTAGTAATTTCTTGTCTTATTACCCTTAATCAACTTGATATCTTTTCTCAATATTATTATCATCCCCTAACTTACCCAATGCTTTAACTCCTACTCATAACATAACCCACTTCATCATTTACTCGTCACCCTAAACAAGACATGTCATCGTCATTACTCGTCATTCACAAAACATCATTAATTATGATATCATTCATCTTCACCATTCAAAAATTATCTAAACATAGATCCTTATCACACGAAAATAACTTCTAACCATTAATCAACATCTTATACGAGCATATGTACAAATCATATTCCTTCGTTACTCATTACTGCATTTTAGAATCTACTCTCGTCATTCGTTCTCTCCATTACTACGTCTTTCATCCTAATAGTATACCCCATTATCCATTCTAAATTAAGTATTAACCTCTCGATTAATATTCCTCATAGCGTCTCCCATATTTATTGTTCACTTTCTATTTTCAAGCCATTTTGACACCATTAGATTCTCATAGGTTACTATCCTCGGTTCCTATTTAAGCTTGTTATTATCCTGAGTTAATCACTTATAATTACGCTTAAACCCACTCCTTCATTAAGTTATATAATTAAGGATCCTTACTCTTACCTTTATCTTTAACAACCTTCTTAAACTCTTTATTATTTCCTAGGACGTTTTAAGGCTCATTGAAAAGATTATGCTGAAGTTTCACGAAAAACGCAGCATGACCCAGGTACGGTAATTTGACCATAACTCAAGTTGTAGAGGTCTAGTTGAGGTGAAACCAAAGCGATTGGAAAACTAATACACATACCTAAAACTTTCATGTTTCGGCCGAAATCCAGTTCGGAACATAAAATGGTTAAAAACAACAGTTTTTGTTTGTTAAGTTGCGCTGACAAAATCGGGGGCCGAATTTACAAAATCGGGGCCCGATTTTTGTCGAATCAAAACACTCAGAAATGCGTTTTTCCCCAATTAATCACTTTTGGATCACTTAACTCAATCCCTTTTTTTTTTTTGACGTTTACTTAACTCAATCCCAACACACCCAAATTGTGCCTAATAATCACTCTAGGTTTACCCTACTATTTGAGTGTTAATTCCCTCTCAAAGTATCCAATTTTACACTATTTCAGGGTCAAGTTCCGAACTCTAATCTCTAAACTATGTTCCCATGATATTCTTCTCTCAACAACAATTCTACATTCATTCATCATAATTTTTCAATGGAACTCTTCCTCTTAACAACAATCATAACTTAAGAATTAATTAACCTCAACAACGTCCTCATCACCATCATAACAACACTCATACTCTAACCCCTTTACAACCCTGCAACAAAATATTATACCCTAGAGATGAAGAGATTCTCCCCCTTACCTCCATTTTCTTCTGAAATTTCCAGCTTGGCTTGATCCCGTCGTAACTAGGGTTTCTTCTCCTATGCTCCTCTTTTCTTTCTTTTTTCACGTTCAGCAAAAGTGACTCTTCTAACTCCTAATGTTTCTATTCATACTTGGGTCAATCACATGTTATAACTTTCTTCTCCTTTATACACTATACTCTTACTCCTCCCCTCCCCCACTTATTTAAAACTTATATTCTACACCTCCGACTTTGTATTATATTTACTTAATTCTTCTTTTCATCCTATTAGCCATATTAGCCCTCATAGTCACTAATCAACTTTATAATCATAATAAACATGACTCCACCTATTTAACCTCAAAAAGTTAATTAAATAGAAATTTGGGGTGTTACAATACCCACCCGTACCGTCACCGGTTGGAGAATGTGCATAGATTATCGGAGGTTGAATACCGCAATAAGGAAGGACCACTTCTCGTTACCATTCATGGATCAAATGATAGAGAGGTTGGCTGGCCAAGCCTTTTATTGCTTTTTGGATGGGTATTCGGGGTATAATCAGATTGCGGTAGCTCCAGAAAACCAAGAGAAGACTACCTTCACTTGTCCATTTGGTGTGTTTGCTTATAGGAGAATGCCTTTTGGACTGTGTAATGCGCCGGCGACCTTTCAAAGGTGTGTGCTCTCCATATTCTCGACATGATAGAGAAGAACATTGAGGTATTTATGGCCGACTTTTCTGTGTTTGGTAAGTCTTTTGATCAATGCTTGTTTCACCTAGATGTTTTCCTTAAAAGATGCACCGAAACTAACCTTGTTTTAAATTGGGAAAAATGCCATTTTTTGGTAACTGAAGGTATAGTTTTGGGGCATAAAATAAGTGCTAAAGGCATATAGGTGGACCAAGCAAAGATAGAGGTTATAGAGAAACTTCCCCCTCCAACATTTTTTGGTAACTGAAGGTATAGTTTTGGGGCATAAAATAAGTGCTAAAGGCATATAGGTGGACCAAGCAAAGATAGAGGTTATAGAGAAACTTCCCCCTCCAATTAATGTTAAAGGAGTGAGGAGTTTCTTGGGGGATACTGGTTTCTATCGGCGTTTCATAAAAGACTTTTCTAAAATTTCCAAGCCCCTTTGTAACCTCTTAGTCAATGAAAATAATTTTGATTTTGATTCTGAATATTTAAATGTTTTTTCTTTGATTAAAACCAAGTTGGTTACTGCACCAATAATCATTGCACCTTATTGGGATTTACCTTTCGAACTTATGTGTGATGCAAGTGATTATGTTGTTGGTGCAGTTCTAGGCCAACGGAAGAACAAATTTTTCCATGCAATTTGCTTTGCAAGCAAGGTTTTAAATGAAAATCAAGTTAACTATTCCACCACTGAAAAGGAATTGCTTGCAGTAATCTTTGCATTGGAAAAGTTTCGTTCTTATCTAATAGGCTCCAAAGTCATTGTTTTTACAGATCATGCAGCCCTGAAGTATCTCTTGACAAAAGGGGATTCAAAGCCTCGGCTGTTGAGGTGGATCCACTTGGTGTAAGAGTTTGATCTTGAGATTCGTGACAAGAAGGGAGTAGAGAACGTGGTAGCTAATAACCTCTCAAGGTTGGAAAATAATGAGGTGACAAAGAAAGAGAAGGCCATCATGGCCGAGATTCCAAATGAAAATTTGTTTGTTATTGGAGAAAGGCCCTGGTTTGCTGACATGGCAAACTTTAAGGATGGTAACATTGTTCCTGATGACCTGGAGTATCATCAGAGGGAAAAGTTCTTCAAGGATGCAAACCACTATTTGTGGGATGATCCTTATCTGTTTAAGGTAAGCATTGACGGTTTGATTAGACGTTGTGTTGCAGGCGAGGAGGCTAACAGTATCATGTGGCACTGTCATAGCTCAGCTGATAGGGGCCACCATAGTGGAGAAAGAACCGCGGTAAAAGTTTTGTAAAGTGGCTTCTGGTGGTCCACCCCTTTCAAGGATTGCCAAGACTTTGTTAAGCACTGTGACAAATGCCAAAGGACAGGCAACATTTCTAAGAGGAATGAGATGCCCCTAACAGGAATCATTAAAACTAAACCATTTGATTGTTGGGGCATTGATTTTATGGGACCATTCCCCTCCTCTTACTCTTTTCTCCATATACTTGTTTGTGTTGACTATGTCACAAAATGGGTTGAAGTGATACCTTGTGTTGCTAATGATGCCAAGACTGTTGCCAACATCCTGCAGAGGAATATATTCACTAGGTTTGAAACCCCTAGAGTCTTAATCAGTGAAGGGGGGAAGCACTTTTGCAATAATTTTCTTGAAAATGTGCTCAAAAAGTATAGCATCATGCACAAAGTTGCAACTCCCTATCACCCACAAACAAGTGGTCAAGTAAAGGTTTCAAACCGTCAGCTGAAACAGATACTAGAAAAGACAGTTGCGTCAAATAGGAAGGATTGGTCTAAGAAATTAGATGACGCACTGTGGGCATATAGGACAGCTTTCAAGACTCATATAGGGCTCTCACCTAATCAGTTAGTCTATGGGAAGGCAAGTCATCTTCCGGTTGAGCTAGAACATAAAGCATACTGGGCCATTAAAGCCTTAAATTTTGATCAAGTAGCCGCTGGTAAGAAAAGACTCTTGAAACTTATTGAACTTGAGGAGATGAGGCGTAGAGCGTATGAAAATGCGCTCATCTATAAGGCCATGACTAAAAGGTTTCATGACAAAAACTTAGTATCTAGGGATATTAACTCTGGGAAGCTAGTTTTGTTGTATAATTCCAGGTTGAAGCTGTTTCCTGGAAAACTTAAGTCAAAGTGGTATGGACTGTTCTTGGTCAAGAGTGTGTCACCTCATGGAGCTGTTGAGTTGATAACACCTGAAGGTGACCAAAGTTTCAAGGTAAATGGGCAGAGAGTTAAACCATATCTAGGTGGCGTCCTACCAAAGGCAAGGGTAGGACTTATTCTGACGGACCTCTAAGGTCCTTGGCAGTCAAGCGATTGACGGTAAAGGAGTGCTTTGTGGGAGGCAACCAACCAATTTTTATTGCAAGTAGTATTTTTAATTTTTATTGCTTTCAAAAATATCAAAAACACAAAAATATTTTAGCTGAAACAAGCAGAGGAAAAAATTCAAAAAAATTTCTAAGTTAAACAGGGTGTCTTCTCAACATTTTCCAAAACGTGGCACAATACCGAAATCATGACACGGATTTTGGCACCCAAAAAATTTGGCGTCCTTAGACATTGCCAAATCGTGTCACGTTGGCCAAATCGTGTGACATTTTCTGGGCAAGAAAAATTTTAAAAAGTGAAATCGTGACACGTTTTCCCCAAACGTGACACGATTTTGGTGGTATTCAAAATTTGACTGTTACAAAACCCAATCGTGAAACGTTTTCGGCCAAACGTGACACAATTTCCCCAGCCTATAAATATACCTACCACGATTTTCATTCCATTCACTTCCAAAAGTAGCCAAACTCTACCAAAATTTCCCGAAAACCCTAACCTTCAAAATTCTTACCCTTTTTCATCAAAAATCTTCATTTTTTCATCTTCAATTCCCCAAACCAACACCATAAACCCTCATCATCATCCACAAACAACCCAAATTCATCACAATCACCGTCTCCGTCACAAACCCTAACCTTCATCAACCTTTTTCCTAACCCTAACAATGGTGGAAACAAGAAACAAAGGCAAAACCCAAACAACGAAGAAAGCCAAAACTGTCCCCAAGCACAAACAACCCGTTAAACCTAACCCCAACGCCGCACCACCACCAACGGTTAACCATCGATTTTAAAATGATGTTGCGAGAGACCGATTCAAGGGCATCCGACACTTTCGGATGATCCAAGAGAGAGGCTTTGATTTCCCCAAACTCATAACCAACCCCGAGTTCTTTCAAGTGTTTACAGAAAGAGGGTGGGAGTCCCTAGATAGCATGATTTTCAAGCAGGCTAAGAAGACTGCGACACTGCAGTTTTATGCGAATGCTAGGTTCATGGGGATAAAGTATGTGTCATATGTGCGGGGTAAAGAGATTGATTACAGCCCCGAGAGGATTAATGATTTGTTGGAGATTATTCCGCCTAAGGAATGTTGGTCAGTTGATTGCCAACAATATTTATATGTTTGTTATTCTTGATGGGGCACCCATCAATGTTGGTGAGTTGATTGCCAACAATATTTATATTTTTGCTTCAGGTACAAAGAAGATTGTGCCTCACTTGAGCCTTATCTGCTAGCTTTGTGAGGAAGTTGAATGCGACTTGTTTGCAAATGATCTTAGTGCACCAATGATGAAGCCTCTGAATGATACTTACATGAATACCTTTGTGAGGGACTATCACGAGCGCCTACGTCGTATTCAGGCTGAGGAGGCAGCAGCAGCGGACCAGCCACAGACACAACCACCTCCACCTCTGTTTGTTCATGGAGAGGGGAGCAGTCAGCAGGTACTTATGCACCCATTCATCCAATGATGTTGGACTACATGTTCGGCCATTTCAACTAGATGAATGAGGTGTTTGATCAGGAGATGGGGAACCGTCCCAGGTTCGGTCTGGAGTTTTCTGAGGTGGTCTACCTCAACAGGAGGGCTATGGCTGGCTCTTTTGAGAGATTTGATGGGTCTGAGGAGGCTATGGACCATTACTTTGATGTGACCAGAGGTCGAGCTCAGGATAGAGAGCAGAAGATTCGACCTAAATTTGCTGCTGGTGGTGCTAGGTCGAGGTATCACTTTGGGGAGGACTCTTACGTGGAGGAGAACCCTAGCACTTGGATTCCTCAAGACCATATGGAGGATTGAGTGGACTACTGATGGTCCAACTCATTTTATTTTTCTGCTTTTGTTTCAGCATCTTTGTTTTGTACTTTTAATTTTATGTTCAGAACAATTTTATTTGCTTTGTTAAAGTTTAACTCGATTGTACCCCCCGTTTATGTAATTGTTCTTGAACTTGTTTATTATTGATGAATTTTCTTGTTTACTTGACTTTTCCAGTTTAGTAACAAATATTTGTTCAAGTGGTATTCCAAAAGTTCAAAAGGAAGAGTGACTTGTGATTTCAAAGGAGAATTGTATGGCAGTTAAAGATAGGTAGTCACAACTCCCATATATCATAACTGTAAGGTTCATGGCCAAATTTTATTTTTCCAATTTACTTATAAAGAGTGTTCCATGCATTTACATTTCTAGAACTTGCAATTTTTCTCTATTGTCGGTTGATCTTTGTCATTAGCACACTAAGGCAAAAGTGTTTGGTCCTGTGAGCCTTTTTGAAGCCTACCCTGTTATTATTTGAAATATTATCCTCTTTTTAGCCAAATTGAGCCGGTAGGTTTACATCTTTTTGTTCGGTGACAAACTACATTACAAGCTTAGAGACTTTTAGGATTTATCCCATATTGTTTTTCTGAGTTAGGCATTGTAGAATGTTGCTAAATAATATGTTTGGGGTTACTATTGGGTTTTGAAACCAACTAAGTTTGGGGTGGGGGTACTAGAGAACAAAGAAAAAGAACATTATCATGAACAATATGCCAAAATGGTGTATTAAAAAAATAGAATGAAAATGGGACAAAACATTGAAAGTCCGAGTAAATTTAAACTCGATTGTCCCAATTGTTATAATCTCTAGTACCTTGCAAGAATTGTTGTTCCAAAAGGTGAATGAATGATGGATTGAATTTGTGCTATTAACTTCCGTAGGAGTGCCTAACTCAAATTTTTGTGTAGCCTACTTATCCAAATATTATCCCACCTTCACCTAAGCCCCGTCATAACCCTTGAAGACCTCAAAGTGTGCATTGACGTTGATTTTGATTGACGTTTAGAAACTTTTCAAGCTTATGGTAATATGTAGATTGCATGTCAACTGTATGTGAACCCTTTCATATTGTTGCGTGGAGTTGTGAGTTGGTGGTTGCTAACAAGTCAAACTAGCTCATCTTTAGCTAGTAAGGTGTTGAACTTTTGGGTACTATCGCTTGATTAGGTAAGTGTTATTTTACTGTCGATTGTAAATTTTGCAAGTGAATTCCTTGAGGATAAGGAATAGTTCAAGTTTGGGGTTGTGATGACATCTCGTCATTACGTAATTTTCTATGTAATTTGATCACATTTTGGAGTTCACAAGGCAACTTATGCAGCAAGAAAAGAAGAAAAACCGAAGAAAATACAAAGAATGAAAACGTATCACAATTTGGTAAAAACGTGACACGATTTTGGAAGACCAAAACATGCTTTCAACGTTGAGGAAAATGTGTCACGATGGCAAAAACGTGGCACGATTGGAGGAAACCTTAATTCATCTGTTTGTTATTTAGATGAAAACGTGTCACGATTTACTTAAAACGTGACACGATTTTGGGTGAATTTTTGTGCCTATTTAAGCTGAAGTCTATTCCAAAGACAAGGGTTACAATTTGAAGAGAGCAAAGTGCGATTTTGAGACTACAAGACGGCTAGGAGGACAATTTCTTCATCCTTTTACCAGTTCATGTATATATTGATTCCTCTAATGATTATGTTATTTGTAAAGGCCATTATGAGTAGCTAAATCCATTAGAGGTTAGGTCTGAGATGATTCTTTGTAACCGTAATTGAACCATGTTGTTGTGAAACTCTATTTATTGTGAATGGCAATCTAGTTTTTATTCAATTCAATTGTTCTTAATGCTTTTTATATCCTGATCAAATATAAATATGATTTAGTGAGAACGAATGACTACTGATCCTAGCTTTTGACTTAGACCTAATTGAATTGTTCTAATAAACATGGTTAGTCTAGGAATGGATAATCCTTTATTAGTGATATTAGGTTAACGTGCTTAAATCTCAAAGATTATCAGACCACCTAAGGAATTAGGGGTTGTAATCTTAGAAGAGGGTCCTAACTCAAGAGATTGATTAACGCTATTTTGTTAACTATCATGGAACTAGATAAACATTCATAAGAATAGGTGCAATATACCAATTAGAGGAACATAGATGATCCAAAAGACCTAAGCTCATCTCTTTCTTATTCTTAAAACCAACTTTATTTTCTGTCATTACTTTTATGCAATCAAACCAATCAACTACCTAGTGGCAAAACAAAATAACTTTTATATATCCTATTTTACAACGTAATTGAATTATTGAGATTAAAATCAGTCCTTGTGGGAACGATATTTTTACTACTTCGATAATATTTGGTACACTTGTCAAATGTCTATCAATTGCTGAGTTCGATGAGTTGGAAAATTCTCATTCGTCTCCTAAGATCTCTCACCGTACACAGTTACTTGCTTGGTCCTACTCCACTTAACATATCTCGTGAATATTTTGTTCCAAAGTCCATGGCCCTGCATGATTAGGTCTTTTAATTCTATTTTTAATTTATTTAATTTAAAAATTGATTTTTTAATTGATTTTTAATTTATTTAATTTAAAAATTGATTTTTTGGCTTTTTAATTTTTTAAATTAATTAATTACACACGTGGTCTGCCACGTAGGCATTGAATAAGTCAAAATTGACCAAAGGTACCAAAGATGCAAAGGGGCTAAATTTTAGGGGGCCAAAATTGTAATTTTTGTATTTAGGGGGCCAAAATTGCAAGTTTTTGGAAGTTAGGTGTAGAAAAGTGCACTTTAGCCAATTTATAAAGACCATTTTTAGAGAGTTTTTGATGTTATACGTTATAAATACAATTTTTGTATATTTAAATATAATTATATCCTTAAAACAAATATACAATATTTATTAAAATATTATTATTGTAATCAATTTTGGCACAATAGTATTATCAATTCCACAAGCATATCAAAACAATATTAATAGAAAAATGTTAACAAATATCCTCAAGTAGTTTAATACAAATTTCAAGATACAAAATTATTGAAATTTGGTGGTGCATTCGTCTATTATAATAATATCCCAAATTTTCAAGAAAAATATACAACTCAAATGATGGTAACTACTCATTTTTATAACCAAAAATTATGGCCACCATTAAATTTAAGGCTCTACCATTAGGAATAAACTTTTTTTTGTGGTGGCTGGGATTCGAACCCCAAACCTTGCATATATTATGCATTGTTCATACCAACTGAGTTTAGCTCACGAGGACTTTAGGAATAAACTTTTGAATAAGGATAATGATATGTTGCACGACATGATTTTTCGTGCATGTTGCACGACATGGTTTTTATCTTTTATTTAATGAGAAATCACAAACATATATCTTTCAGGGACGTTGTGATGTGAATTCCAGTTACTACAAATCAATTCTATGATATAATATATTTAAATAACTCTTCAATGATTTACTTTACACTTTAATCTTTATCCATTGAAAAAAACACTTCTTTGGACTATAGCAATACCAACATGACAGTGATTATAGCAACATTGTTTAGATTATACTGACTTTTTGTTTTAGTATTTAGTATGTTGTTGTAATTATGCTGACAGTTTGCAAGCCTTATAATAGAGCAAAATGGGTGTAGTTTGTGCTGGTCGTACAAATTCGTGGGGGAAAGAGCGTCGTGCAAAATAGCACCGCTCTTTGAATAAATATGCAAAATCCCGAATTCATATGATGCACACCATGTGAATCTAAAAAAATAAAACAAAATAAAGGGGCGAGTTACAATGACTTTTTATCCTTGTATATTAAATTGCTTACTCATAAATGTGATGTTAAATTGAACTAGTGGAGCATAATCATATTCTGATGCCAAATAGGCACATTTATTCTATATAATGTGCAAAAATCTGCAGGTAAAAAAAATTAACAATCTGTAAGTAATAAAGACTAAGACCAGTTTGGTCAAAAAAAAAAAAAAGACTAAGACCAGTACTATTTAATTTCTCATAATAATAAGTGTTCTCACATGAGTCTTCTCATTGACTTTATGACGCACCATACAATTGCACATTGAAAACTAAATCGTTTTCTTCCACACAATTGGGCAACTTGTTAGTTGTACAGCTAACTATCAACTTGCTTTTAGTACGACAAAATTTTGAAAGAAAAAAATGACAAATGATTACTCACCACTCATTGATAGACTTTACGCTATATAATCTTGAAGGACTAATAGCTTTTACCATATAACACTCATCTTACTCATAACATTAGCAAATTTAAATCAAAGATACAACAAAATGTGTGACACTGCACTTTCCTGCGCTCTTGATCACTTCCTTCCGCTAGCTCGCGATCATTTGCTTCCACTCTTGAAGGAAGCATTCAACATGATCAGGGGTGTCCCAAAAGAAATTGCAGAATTGAAAAAGGAACTAGAAAGCATTGAAAAATTCATCAATAATGCAGATAGAATGGCTGATGCTGAGGAAGACATGGAAACAAGTCAGGAAATCAAAGCAAAGATCAAACAGCTGATAGAAGCATCTTTTCACATAGAAGATGTCATTGATGATTATATATTCCTTGAGGAACATCAATCTTCTGATCCTGGATGTGCTGCTGGTGCTGTTGACTTGGTGAAAACTAAGATTCTTCGTCTGGAAATAGCAGTCAAAATTCAGAACATCAATTCCCGAATTAGAGAAATAAAAGAAGATTCAAGTGAAAAAGATCATGGCTTCCAACTCCCATCTTCTTCGAATAAGCCATCAAGTAGTTCTGCAACAAGTGAAAACGCTTCATTATTGCACAACCTTCAAGACGCTTCCATTTATATGGATGAAGCTGATCTTGTGGGCTTTGAAGAGCCACGAAACAAATTGATTGATTTGTTAGTAGAGGGAAGAGCAGAGCGCACAGTTGTCTCCATTTTTGGAATGGGAGGACTGGGAAAAACCACTATAGCCAGAAAAGTTTTTGCCAACCAAAAGGTAGTTAATCACTTTGACTGTCTTTTATGGATCACGGTGTCTCAATCATACAATATAGAAAAAGTGTTGAGGGACATTTTGCTGGAGATTTACAAACAACAAGGGAAAGATCCTCCTCAGAGTCTCCATCAAATGGATCGAAGGCCATTAATTGATGAAGTGAGAAACTGCTTGCAAGGAAAAAGGTATGTTGTAGTGTTTGATGATGTATGGGAGTCACATTTTTGGCATGATATTGAATTTGCTATGATTGATAACAAGGGTTCTAGGATATTAATCACAACAAGAAACAAGGATGTTTGTAAGAAATCCTCTTCAATTGAAGTGCATGAGCTAAAACCTTTAACTGAAGAGCTATCTTTGAAGTTGTTCAATAAGAAGGCATTCTGTGACGAGGGCAGACGTTGTCCAGAAAATCTTTCTGCTATATCTTCCAAAATTGTTGGAAAATGCAAAGGATTACCTCTAGCAATTGTAGTCACTGGTGGTTTTTTATCCGACAAAGATAGAAATCCAGTTGAATGGTCTAAGTTTAGTGAAAATATAAACGCAGATCAGTCTAAGGAATATTCCATAATAACAAAAATTTTAGGATTTAGTTACCATGATTTGCCTTGCAACCTCAAGTCATGTTTCTTGTATTTTGGATTATATCCTGAAGACTATAAAGTTGATTCAGAGACATTGACTCGTCAGTGGATTGCTGAAGGGTTTGTGAAAGAAGAAAAGGGAAAGACATTGGAAGAGGTTGCAGAAGTATATTTAAAAGAGTTAATCCATAGAAGTTTAGTGCAAGTAGCTTCAATGAGTATTGATGGAAGAAGAGTAACAAGTTGTCGTGTTCATGATCTAGTGCATGCAATGATCGTTAAAAAATGTGAGGATTTAAGTTTTGGCAAGAATATTACTGAGGACAAACAATTGCCTTCAACTGGAATGATTCGACGCCTATCAATAGCACCAAGTTCTGATAATCTAATGGAAGGTATTGAAAGCTCACATGTTCGATCACTGCTTGTTCTCGAACCTCAAACATCACTTGAATCCTTTGTAAAGTCGATCCCTACAAAATATAGGCGGTTGAAGGTGCTTGCTTTGAAGGTGCTTGCTTTGAAGCATGAGGAATTACCTGAAATTCCTAATGATTTGGGAAGTTTGAAGCACTTGAAATTTTTTCAGTTCCGGGTGATTCTAGAAACATATTCTGAACTTCCAAAATCCATTGGCATGCTTGTGAACCTAGAGACTTTGGATTTAAGAGGAACACAGTTTAAAAATCGTAATATGCCGAAGGAGATTTGCAAGCTTAGCAAGCTACGCCATTTTTTAGGCTATCGAATGTCTTTGATTCAATTGAAGGATGGTATTGGAGGCATGACATCCCTACAAACTCTAAATAGTGTTTATTTAGATGATAATGAAGATGAAAATGATAATAGAGTTGTAGAGCTAATCGAAGAGCTAGGAAAGCTAGATCAGCTAAGGGAATTGGGCTTGGTCGGTGTTAGGAGTAAATATATGTGTGCTATATCTTCCTCAATCATTAAGATGCAACAACTGGAGAAACTATATATTTTTGGAGTCGAATCTGCTGACACATTCATTGATCTGGATTTGAATTCACCCCCACCTAAGCTTCAACGTGTTGTACTCTACGGGAGTTTAAAGAAGTTTCCCGAGTGGATTCCAAAACTCACAAACCTTGTTGAGCTGGCAGTGACACTTACGAAGCAACAGAATGATGCAATGAAATTACTCCAAAGTATGCCAAACTTGTTGTCCCTCCACATCTCTGGTGTTGCTGATTATGGAGACAAATTGGAAAGGTTACATTTTCAAGATGGGTGGTTTAAGAATTTGAAGGAACTAATTCTTGATGATTTGCTCAATTTAAGGTACATCCCTCAACACTTACACAAGCTTGAAGTTCTCTATACAAATGGCATCCTCCACATCTCTGGTGTTGCTGATCATATGAGTGATGAAGGAAAAGAGCATTGGATCTTCAACCAAGTGCCCTCTGTACAAATATTCTACTAATAAAAGGTACGCTTTCGCTTGCCTACAATTTGAAGAAGATAAAAAGTTGTGGTAATATTTATTGTTTAAGCATTATGTAATTTTTAGTAAAATTATTTCTCGACATCTTGCCAAAAAAAACAAATTCTCGACTTTTCTTTTCTTATGAATAAATTTTTATTTATTTATTCTAATTTTACGTATGACTCATTTTTGGGTTTTGATCTAGATCTTTAAGGGTTACTTTTCTTTTTCTATTCCAATCCTTATTTCAATTGTCTAATTGTTGCATTATTGTATTTTATATTAATAATTTGGTGTGAACTGCAGGTAATGGCCTTCGGTCGATTTGAGATTCAGCATTGCTTCTTTCTGTTCCTGCTTTGCCACTTCCCTTCCTCAATAAAAAATAATGTGTTATATATAGCTATTTGTCAGTTTATTCAAGAAAATTGAGTTGTTTTTTAATAAACATGTAAATTAATGTGTTGTGTGAACTTTGCTCTTCTACTGGCCTATCTTCCTCTAGAGGTTTGGGTGTTGTTTGTTTGTATTGAGTTAAGAGTACTCTTTCTACTCTTTTCTATATATGATAACTTTGCCATTTAAAAAAGTATGCATTATTATTATTATTATTATTATTATTATTATTATTATTATTATTACTACATTGACCAGTTGTTAAAATACACCAACCTCCTGAAACCAAAAAAATTAAAAATACACTAACCTCCTTTCAACTTAACTCTGTTAAACCATAGTTAGAGAATTGAAGAAAAGAAACATAAATAGGGAAGCTAGTTTGAAGCTTTTTTGTTAATTGCACACCGATAGACATTTGTTTTTAAAATTTTGCAGAATAGACAATTGTTAGCAAATAAATTAAATATTACTATTACTCCTTCTTTTGTCATCAACAAAAAGAATAACTGGTATATATAGATACTAATAAAACTATCAAATGAAAGTTAATACGTTCAAAATACTACAAAACTTATGCAATAAAACAAAAGGCAAAAGGGTTCCTAGTGGTCATGGATGTTCTTAAAAGCTAGCTTAATCAGCAGATCCAGGTTTCCATCCATTTCAGCTTGCTTCTGAGTTTGAACTTCAATCTGAGAACGTTAAGATGCTAATTCCTCCCTTGTTTCTTGAGGTTTCAAATGGGCTGACCCAACCTAGTCTGGTCCGGCTCAGCCCATTTATAATTGGGTTACATATTATAGAACTCGACCCGACCCGTTTTAGTTTCCTTTTTTTTTTTATTTATCCACTCTTTTTTATGTATTTTTGTATATATTAGTTACTCGCAACTATCTTTTTTGCTAAAATATAATTGCATCGATATAGAAGTGTAAATAATTTTTATATCAACATTGTATATTAATTAAACTCTAGATTTATTTCATCAATTGAATCAAATTAATAATTTATAAATTTAGAATTTTAAAACTTTGAGCTAAATTTAACCATTCTTATTAAGTTTAGTAATTTAAATATCTTTTATTAATAAATTTAAAATTAGTTGGTAATTTTTTTTTGAAAAGTATAGTGTTTTTCAACAAAAATCAAATGAAAATATTGATAGTGGATCATCACATTACCCTGACCCATTTTTAACATCTCTACTTATTTCATCCTTGAATTTCTCAAACTCATCAGATGATGCAACATTAGAAGGAACAAGATCTAATGCAACAGGTTGAAGGGCAGAAGCAACAATGATTAGATTCTTTGGTCTCAGAGGCATAAGAGAAGTATCTGGGTCCACTAGCGGAAACTCATAATCTTTAGGAATCTCATCAGGGATGCTTGTAAAGGAAGTGTCTCCTTGGATTATATTACTCCTGAGATCTTCCAAGTCCATCTAACAGAGAAGCTTAGTGAACCAGACTTACAAAGCTTCCTTGTTTGCTTCCACACACTATCTTCCTTGTTGGAACAAAATGTGTTTAACATTACCCTTTGAGTTTTGATGATAACAAGGTATTAAAAATTGTCAATTGGATATGCTAATATTTGTTCAAGTGTGTAGGACCATAGACAAAAATTTGAATGTCTTAAATCAAGTTGGGAGGGTGGTGGTTTGGATATGTTCGGGTTAAAATTCGTGAAGTTTAAAGGTAAAGGGATGTTTTGGCTAGAGTGTGAGGAGGCGCCAGCGCATAGTCCTTAAGAAGCTTGATCGGAGAGGATGTAACTTTGCCTCTTATGGATAATGTTGTTAAATAATCAACAATATAGCTTAATCAACAACAAAAAGAATAACTGGTATATATAGATACTAATAAAACTATCAAATGAAAGTTAATACGTTCAAAATACTACAAAACTTATGCAATAAAACAAAAGGCAAAAGGGTTCCTAGTGGTCATGGATGTTCTTAGAAGCTAGCTTAATCAGCAGATCCAGGTTTCCATCCATTTCAGCTTGCTTCTGAGTTTGAACTTCAATCTGAGAACGTTAAGATGCTAATTCCTCCCTTGTTTCTTGAGGTTTCAAATGGGCTGACCCAACCTAGTCTGGTCCGGCTCAGCCCATTTATAATTGGGTTACATATTATAGAACTCGACCCGACCCGTTTTAGTTTCCTTTTTTTTTTTTTATTTATCCACTCTTTTTTATGTATTTTTGTATATATTAGTTACTCGCAACTATCTTTTTTGCTAAAATATAATTGCATCGATATAGAAGTGTAAATAATTTTTATATCAACATCGAATATTAATTAAACTCTAGATTTGTTATTTCAGTTGAATCAGATTAATAATTTATAAACTTAAGAATTTTAAAACTTTTAGCTAAATCTATCCATTTTTATTAAGTTTAGTTATTTAAATATGTTTTTATTAAAATTAGTTGATCATTTTTTAAAAAATAATAGTGTTTTTTAACAAAAAATCAAATGAAAATATTGATAGTGGGCTGGCCCGAAGCCGGATGGACTAGCCCGGCCCGGCCCAAATTTTACATGGGCCAAATGGGCTTGGGCTAAAAATGCTCGAGTGCATTTTGGCCAGTTTTTTAGGTCAAGTTCAAAATGCGTGCTAAGGGGCTTAGCCCGACTCATTTTTGACATCTCTACTTATTTCATCCTTGAATTGTTCAATCTCATCAAATGATACAACATTAGAAGGAGCAATGCAGCAGATTGAAGGCCTGAAGCAACAATGATTAAACTCTCTGGTCTCAGAGGCAGAAGAGGAGTGTCTGGGTACACCAGCAGAAACTCATAGACTTTAGGAATCTCATCAAGGATACTTGCAGAGGAAGTGTCTCCTTGGATTATTCCTGTGATCTTCCAACTGCATCTAACAGAGAAGCTCAGTGAACCAGATTTTCAGAGCTTCCTTATTAGCTTTTTCACACTATCTTCCTAACTCATTCATCTTCTAAAAAGGCTCATCAATTTCCTCTCTCAACTCATCCCATTTTGCAGCATGCTCATCAAAGCTTGATATCTGACTCCTTTCATCTAGCTAACTTTGAACCTTAGCATACATAAGAGTAATAAACTGCTCAAGTTTAGGGTCTTATGAGATTGGTGGCTTAGATAAGTTCAGGTTAAAAGTTAAGAAGTTTAAAGGTAAATGGATGTTTTGGCCAGAGTGTGAGGAGGTGCCAGCACATCAGTCCTTGAGAAGCTTGATCGGAGAGGTTGGAACTTTGCCTCTTATGGATAACGATGTTGAATAGTCATTCGAATTTTTTTTTTTGCTTCTTATAGAATGATTTGTTACATTCTCTTTGTCTTTGAATTTTCTTGTTTGTTTCTGCACGTGGTCAGAAAAAGACAAATTTTAGTATTCAGAGTCTGATAGTGACATTTCATCTAAAAAAGACAGACCGGATCAGAGTCTCCCACACTGTTGACGTCATATTCAGTTGCTCGTTTCATTATAGTATGATTCCATCATAAGCTTCAAGATAAAATGTATTTTCTAATCAGAGCTTTGAGTTTTGGGTTGACATTTCTTCATGTCTCGTTTGAAGTCATCAATGTTTCTCTTCTGTATCCAATGCTTTCCATTGCGTTCAGAGTCATGATATATCTGAACCAAAAACCTGACTTTGAGAGTCATAATTTAATTCTATCGCTCTGCATATACTTGAACAAAATTAACATATTCAATTGATCTTTCATACTTTGTTATCATCAAAACTTTAGAGACATTGTTTAAAACTCATTTTGGTTCAACAAAAAGTAATTTGGTTTTAAAATATATTCCCTCCTCTTGTGAACCAAACATGTATTTAATTAAAATTTCTTCCCTCCACTTCTTTCACATCGTTTGAACCAAACATATACTTAATTGATATATCTCCCCTATCTTCCCCTCTCTTTCCACCCCTCCATTAAAACTCAACTCCTCCTCTCCCCTTCGTTGAACCAAAGGAAAGTTATAAATTTTGGGAGCTTAAAGTGAGGACTTAGGCCTAGTATATTTAGGAACAGACCAATAATAATGAGTGGGGATCCATTGACTCCAAGAGTAAGTCTAAAGAGTTACTCCAAATCATGGCCCTTCATTTTAATAGTAATTAATGGTTGTGATTAATTGATGATAATTGTTATGGTGAGGATTTTTACTCCTTCTTCCAATTAAGTCCAACAACAATAGGCACATAACGTCAGCAAAAAATGAAGATTACCTAGATGTTTTTGTACTCCCTTTCTATTGACGGCAATTCACCGAATTTGCTTTCTATTTAGGAAGATTACCTAGATGATGTTGTCTGCCATTCATTTAATTACTATTGAAATGAAGTGCCATGATTTGAAGTAACTCTTTAGACTTACTCTTGGAGTCAATGAATCCCCACTGGCCACTCAATAATAATAATCACTTTCTTGGTCATTGTTTTTCTCTTCTCTCCCGGTCGAATAGAAATGTTCCACCATATATGGAGTTTTTAACCTTAGCTAGTGTTCAAAGTGTCTATATATTTTTATGACAAATTTCTCTTTCATACTTATACCATATTTTTACTTTTCTCAAAGAATAAATGGTTATTTGAAAAATCATTACACAATGGTTTCAAATAAGACATCTATATTTTTACTCCAATGGTATCCATCCCCAAACAACGATAAAAAAAAAAACGATTGAATTTTAGAATGTCAGGAATCCAATCCAACGGGGCATATTCAGCCACACCCCATTTCCCTATTTAATGTATTTTCTCCCTACATAGGGACACAAAAATCTACATTGTGCCATAAACATGTTGCCGGCACCTGCTTTCGATAAAGTCTATGGTTTACCACGTTGGTTTTTCCAAATTGTTTTGTTATTTATTCTAATCTTTAAAATATTAACCTGTCCAAAAAATTCATATTTATTTGGAATAAGCCCAAAAAATTATTTTTTTTTTTGTGGTGGTCGGGGTTTGAACCCCGAACCTTGCATTTTTTATGCATTGTCCAAAAAATTATTTACAATATCACTAACTTTTTGGTGCACCGACATTATTATAATTATTTAGAGATATCTAATTTTGATGTATTAGCCCTTTTTAAATTTTACGTATAATTTAAATTATTTTATTTATACTTTTATATTCATTATCTAATTAAATAACTTTTTATAAAAAAAAAAAATTATCTATCCATATAAAAAACTGATACCAAATCTTGGTGTCGAATTTTTCATTTGATTTCCCTCTTCATTTAAATTATTTTATATATACGTTTGGAATATTTGACGTTGGCAGAAGTTACTCTAACAATCCTTCTCAAAATTATTTTGTTGGTCTTGTTCAAAACTCTGATATTTAAGGATATCCTTAGAGCAGACGCAACACGAACTTTTTTCTTTTAAATTGTAGTCTTCTTAGTTTCTATTTTACGGTTTGTCTTTTGATTTAACCTTGCAACAACAAAAAAGTACCTATTTTTCTTTAAGTAATTGCATAAATTTTATTTTTTTCATTATTTTATTCGAAAAAATTGAATTGATGGTGTATTAACACTTGCCTACATGCTAATTAGAAATAGTGGTGGTAACAATTGTTACAAATTTTTTCTAACAACAATAGAGGGTTATAATCAATTGTGATTTTCAATTTAATAATATGACTTCAGTCTTGAAGAAGCATCAGTTGTCTCGTAATTGCAACTCATATCTTAAAAGTGATCTGATAAGATTTTGGTAAAATGAGTTTAAGAGTATCTAATACAGTTTAAATATTTAACAGTAATTCTATTTTTGTGACGAGTTAAAATAGAAATATCAATAATTAACTTTTTGATGCTATGAACAAGGAGGTCATCGTCATGTCACACACTTGTTGTAGCCGTCTTTTGTTGGGTCACAATAGTTGTCTTAGTTGACATCCCTCTATCACAAGGCTCCGTCTAGCGTGCGCTATGTTGATGGGTCTCGCACGTTGCGAGACGTGAATTACCGAAGTTGGTATGTTGCTTTACTGTGCACTACCTGTTGGAGCCGGTTGATATCTATTTAAACAATTATAAAAGCCAATTTTTCATTAATTGTCCTGTATACTACTTCTTTGAACATATTAACTCATTCGAAGCACATTAATAAACAAAAAATTACTAAGTGTCTTTAAGATATATATTTAGAAGTCCAAATAATAAATATGCACCAAGAAAAGAATAATACTCCCTCCGTTTTTAAATATAAGCAAATTTTGAATTTTAGGTTCGTTCAATTAATGATTTTTTTTTTGAATCGGCAAATATTATTAAACGTCATCCCTGCAAGACGCAAGGTAAGGACGAAACAAGATACAAATGGTGCCGCATATAGACAGTACACCATAACCACCTAAAAACACTCCTGGAGATAAACCCGCCAAAACACATCACCACCTAAAACAAACTCCAAAAAAAAAAAACAAGCACTGTAAACACGGTATCCACCACCACCCATCGTCACTACTCATCCACAAAGAACACCCTCAAAATAAAACTCCTAGGCCCCAACGCCCAAGCCGAGCCACATATCGAAGATAAGTCAATATATATAGACCACATACATCATTAATTGAATTAACTTATAAGTCAAAATTTGCTTATACATTCAAATATGTCCATTTATTTGTAGTTAGCTATGTCCATTTTAGTAATTATATGTTCAAAAGCAATTTTGATCAAAACTATCCAAACAACATTCAGTCTATTTAATCAATTTTACATTATTGTATTCAAACATAAATCAATTCTCTCAGAATCAATTCTGTCAGAATTAATTCTCTCAGAATCAATTATATTCAAAACTTGAAGGACCAACTTATTACAATTATTAACTTAAGGGACCTTAACCGACCAAATTGTTACAATTAAATAACTTAAATGACCTCTGATGTAAGTTAGCCTATAATTTAAATTCTCTTTCACCAAAACTTAATTATAATACAAAAACTTAACCGAATTTTTAAAATTAGCCAAGCACATTATTAAGCATCCCCACCCTGAAATTTGATGAACAAAATCATGAAATTTCCTTTATCGGTTTTTATTTTGTGAATTCAAACACAAATCCTACTAGTACAACTTATAAAAAAAAATACTGTATTAAAGATATTCATTCATGGTAAAGGGGAGTACAATTGAATTTAATTAAAATGAAATTTAGTTTTAAAGATTTAATGAAAATTATAAAAAAAAATCATTTTAATGTTTCATCAATTGTAACAAAAAACTCAAAATCCATCGTAATGTTTCTAGAACCGATCCTGAAAACAATACTGAAAACACCCTTTTATTAAATCTGATTTTAAATTCATTTGTATTTTTTAAAATCAATATATATGTTTAAATAATAAAATGTTAGCAGGTGTCCTCGTGAGCATAACTCAGTTGGTAAGGACAATGCATAAAATATGCAAGGTCCGGGGTTCAAACCCCGGCAACTACCAAAAAAAAAAAAATGTTAGCAGGTCACAATTCAAAGAGATCACAATCATTCACTAGATTAAAAATATATCTAATGGATCAAATTCATTTTGCACCAAAAATAAAAAAGAAATTAAGGTCATGCACGGGTACATGACCCATTCAGCTCTCCTACCGTAGCCACAGCCCTATCACAAGTATACAACTAGAATAACTAGAGGGTTCTATCAAAGAGAGTATATGTTGATATTCTTTTTTTTTTTTTTTTAAAGAAGTATATGTTGATATTCAATCATCATGAATTTGGATAGTTTCTTTCTGTCACTATATTATTTCTCAAAGATTAACATTATTTATTTTTCCACCTAAAAAAAATATTATTGATTTTATGTGGTTCTCTTCATTGCTCATTGTGCCTTTTTGGGAAGAAAACAAAGAAAAAAAGTTAATTTGAAGAAAGTCTAGTATGACCACAAGAATTGCACATAATATTTAGACACGACAAAAATTCTAAAGGTAGAAGAAAAAATAATCAAATGGTATATTATTTTTTTTTTTGAAAGAAAATGGTATATTTTTTTAACAATAATTAAATAATGTGTAATTTTATGTGTGTATGCAGTATGCACAACTAGTTTTTATCTGTGGTTCTAACCAACCAAATATTGAGACAATTATGGTAAACAATGAATCATCATTCAGTTAGTACCTTATTAGTATTTAAATAAAAAAAACTTTTAAAATATTACTTTAAATTTGCCAAAAGCGACATTTTTATAAATAAAAAATAATAATAATTAAAGGGTGTCACACAGTAGAAAGAATGAGTAATGGTCCTCAACGATGAAGCAAAAAATATGGCCTAAAATCTGTGATATTTGAACAGGTGGAAGTGATTTTTCAAAACAAATTTTAAGGAAACCAAATATAGATAAGACAGCACAGAGTGAAAGAGTCAGAGATAAACTGAGTGTGTTAATGCTTAGATTGCACTTAAATAGTGACATAGATTGCATTGTATCTCTCTTATTAATAAATTCTCACTCTTTCATAAACATTAATTCATCTCTTTACATATTTTTATATTGAACAATGATGATGTGTCTTTGAGTGTTATTGTAAAATGAAGGTCTTGAATTTGTTGGCGTTCGAATGAGCAAGTGTTGAAATGTTTTTTGCTTGAAGCACTTGCATACTGTTTCTCTTTTTCTGTTTGATAGGTATGAACTATGAACCTTGAAAAAAAAAATGTTTTATTTTTTTTTTATTTATTTTTATGTTTTGAGTATGTGTTGTTGAGATTGTTGAATTTTTATAAGATTTTTTTCTATTTTGAGATCAAAATTTGAAATGGTAGTAATGGATTTTAATTGGAAAAATGGCATGGTTTTCTTGTATTTGACGTGTGCTTATAATGGTACAGTTTTATGTTTCCTTTTTAGTTTGATTTTGTTTCAAATTTACCCAATTTCTAATTTGCATTAAAAATACTTCCATTTTGAGAAAAACCTAGTGATAGTGTGTAAAATGTTTTTCTCTATAAAAAGGGTGTTTATGTGTCTTGTTATGTTATCACTTGCCTATAAACTAAGGTTCATAAACTAGGGTTTATTTAGGTTGAAGACCATAACTTTTTGTTTTTGCACGGTTTGTTGAATTGAAAATCTCTTTCTAGTTGTTTTTATTTTGGGGAATTAGTCACTTTAGTCCCTGAATGGGGAACGATTCGTCAATTTAGTCCCTGAATGCAGATAATATGCAAAACAGTCCCTGCATGGTCAATTTCAGGGACTAAAGTGACTAACGGAGTCTACATTCAGGGACTAAATTGACTAATGGAGTCTGCATTCAGGGACTAAATTGACTAACAAAGTCTACATTCAGGGACTATTTTGCAATTTATCTGCATTCAGGGACTAAATTGACGAATCGTTCCCCATTCAGGGACTAAAGTGACTAATTCCCCTATTATTTTTTGGTCAATTTTTATGTTTGGCGTTTGGAATCACGTGATTTTGACTAAATCATCGTGACACGGTGATTTTGTTGAAGCTTCGAAGTGTAATTTTTGTCAAAATCACGATGGCATATTGTGATTCTGTCAGACTCTGTCCATCCAAACACGTTGTTGTGTAATTTCTCTAAGATTATTTTCTCACTGTTTGTTTTTGGGACCATGTGCAGTAACAAGAAAAAATATGGATATTTCTGAATGTACAAGAATTGTTTTAGATAAAATTCAAAGATTTGAGCCAGAACATGCTACAAAGATCATTGGATATCTCCTTATGCAAGATCATGGTGAGCAAGAGATTGCTAAATTAGCTTCGTTTCCGGATATATTTGATCCGTGAAGTTGCCCTTAAGGCCAGAACTGAGCTTCAAAAGATGGCTACTAGATCGGTAATCTCGTCCGGAAATTCTTCGCCGGCAAGTTTTCAGGTTCACTCTCCCTATTACAATCATGACAATACTAGTCCAGAATTTATGACAATAGGCACCGCTGAACATCAAACCCGAACTGCATTGTTCGGTTCGGAGAATCATCATCATGTTAATGTAGATAGTGTAAATTCTACAACTGATAACTATGATTGCCATAATTACTACTTAGAATATGCTTCAGCTGTAGCCAATTTGAACGGAAAATTCGGTAAAAGGTTTTCGAACATGACTGAATTTCCATTCAAAACATGTCACTATTTCAGCAAAGGATATTGCAGGCATGTAAATAGTTGTAGGTTCTATCATCATGGACAAGCTGTTTCTGACATAGTCTCTGGTATGTATGGAAATGATGCTGCTGCTAACGACGAACAAACGATTTCGCCTGGATCACTGGCGCAACTAGAGTCGGAAATTGTTGAGCTTTTAAAACAAAGAGGAAATCCTATATCAATTGTGTTGGAACATGAGTGGAAATTGAGTTAAAAAGACTAAACACAAATTCCCATGTTGGGTAGAACTAGTGTTGTGTGAATTGAAAAAAGTGGAAGTCTCACATCGGATGGAACACACACATTAGTAGTGTTTATATAGTGGGGGTGTACCTCTAATTAATGGGGGTACATAAGCACTAGAGAAAAAATATATATTGATATATATTTTATTATTTGGAAATGATAAATTAAATAATTAATTTAATCATTATTAGAAAGTGCTTTCTTAGTCCCCAAGTTTTGCTAAAATATTTTGGTACTTTTGTACTAAATTTAATATATTTTAGTACTCAATTAAGATATTTTTGTACTAGATCTAATATGTGAATTACTTAATCGCAAAGTAATATGTTACTTGTTCCCAAAGTTTCTCACTTATTAGTTGTGAATTTTCTCTATAAATAGAGAGCTCACACAGTGCATTCTACACACCGAAAAGAATTTCATTGAGTTGTCGGGAATTCTTTTCTTCTCTTCTCCCTCCGACTTGTGTTAACAAGTTTCTTCTGCTTCTACTCCTTTCTGTCCCTTTCGGTTTCAAATAGAGCGGTTACGTACCGTATCGAGTGGCTTCGATCAATCGATTGAACCATATTTTAAGAGTGTTCTTAAGACCATAGTCCCTTTTTCGGTTTAATGTCCCTTCGGAATTAAGAGTGGTCTTAAGTTCATAGTCCCTTCGGTAATATACGTCCCTTCGGAATAAAGAATACTATTAAGATCATAGTCCCTTTCGTAATAATAATGTCCCGTCGGAATTATGAATGATCTTAACAGTATATAAATCATTTAAATATTTTTCTATTTAAGGAGAAATGGTGGTATCACCATATTTGAGTGGTCGTAGAACCATATTGAAAGTTTGGAGAACTTAAAGGTTAGAATGGTGGAAACACCATATTTGAGTGGTCTTAGCACCATATAGAATGGTAATAATACCATATTAAAGTGGTTTCAGTATTAAAGAGTGGTCTTAGTACCATATTTGAGGGTGTATATCTCGAACGGTTTTCTACAGTGCAGTAGTTAACCGCACAGTTGTAGCTGGGCTTGTTTTATCCTTGAGGCGGCGTGGTTGATAGTCTACCTTGCACAATTTTGGGTAGTGCCACGAAACGTCTTAAAGAGAGCGACCTAGTCGTGACTCAACCTAGTAACAACTTCGGTAGATAATAGAATTTGGAAATCCAAATACAATAGTTTGGAAATCCAAAACAACAAATTGCTTCACTTCCAATGGCATATTATCATAAGTATAAAAAGGTGTTATAAGCAGAAGGTTACCTAGCTGAGAGCCAACGACATGGCAAGTCCGACTACAATTTGACAGAGCTTCTTATCCGATTGCGAAATAGTATTCGGCTAATTGACAGGTGAAGACTTAGATTTAGAAGTTTCAATATGTATTGTTAAGTAATAAATTTATTTGAGTTTTTTTTGTTACTTTAATCTAGTTTTGGCGGAAGATGCGCCGAAATTCATGGGAAAGGCAGATTGTCAAAATATTAGTGCATCAGAAGCGACATGAATCTCAGTTTATGGAAAAGCTCCCAGCTCATGATGTTGCCAACTGGTATTCAACACTTAAGCTTGAAGTTCTACGTCTTATTTATAGGAGTCGGGAATTTAAGAAGAGCATTGCTCCTGATGAAGGAAAAGATCATTGGATCTTCAAGCAAGTGCCCTCTGTTGAAATTGTCGGATAAAAGGTACATTTTCGCTTCCCTACGATTTATTAATATTTATTGTTTAGTCATCAAAATAAATATCACTCATTTATGAATAACTTTTCTTATGAATAACTTTTTATTTATTTATTTATTTTAATTTTACATATCACTCATTTTTGGGCTTTGATCTAAATCTTCAAGGTTTTTTTTTTCTTTTTCTTTTTTCCAATCCTTATATTAAGCGTTTTTCTTTAGTGCCATGCTTATATATTGATAATGTATATTAGCCTTACATTTGTTACTGTTTAAATGGAGAATCAATGACATGGCAAGTGAGTGGTCTTGGATTAGCTTATAGTATAAAAAACGATGATAATTGATTGTATAATTAATGATAAACCATAAATAATAGACGGATTTGAATCCTCTCCAACCATTTATCTACATTTTTCTCTATTTTATACCGTCTTTTATTCCTTTATAAGGCAATCAACCGTTGGATTATAAAAGGAGAGAGGACTGCACAAAAAAGATCGGAGGGAATCCCAATCTCAGAATAGAGATATATAAGTAGAGGGTATGTATGTTGTGGAACTTGTGTGGGTAACGGTTTCCTCATTATGTGTGTGTAGTGTCACGTATTTTGTACCCTGTGTGTAGTTGGCTAGGTTGAGAGTTGACTTTGCTAGGTTGTTTGGTTGGGTATGTTTGAGGTGCTCTTGTCTTTAGGGGTTAGGAAGAGAGCCAAGATGTTTTATTTCAGTCTGACATGTAATTGTGTGTAGGGTGCAAACAGGTCAAGCCGTCCGACAAGAGTATATGGTATGACCTATTTAAAGTTTAGTTTGCCCTAATCCGTTTAATAAAATGGTTAGGCTAAGGCTTTTATGAAGTCTTTTTAAATAAATAGGTCAAATAAAGCTTAAAAAAAACATATTAGGCATATCATACCAGTCTATTTATATACTCCCTCCATTTCAAAATACATGTCCAAGTCAACCACTTCACATATGCCAATGCACAATTTTGACCGTTAATATCTTTAATTATCTAAAGTAAAAGATTATAAAAATTTATTATTTTAAAAATATTTGTCGAGACAAATCAAACATTATCTTCATTCTAATATTTGTATTATACATTAGTTAAAAAATATGGTCAAAGTAAGTCAAGTGAATAGTGCACATTGCAAAAATTGGACATGTATTTTGAAACGGAGGGAGTATAATTTATCATCCATTATTGTTATTGTTGAATTTGTCTTTATAAACTTAGACCTTTATATGATTTGGTTATGTAGTACCAAACATATTGGTGTGATAAGCCATTCATAAGGTTTGGCTATTTAGTAGCATGCTTGTCTTGTGCTTAAGCTTTGGTAAAATATATTGTACCTGTTTAGTATTAGGCTATGAGAAATGTTAAGAACACTCTTTATAACACTTTCTCGAATTCAAAGATACAGACGTGACGTGATCTAGATTTTTCTATATGGGTACAACTTACGATGACAAGTCTGGTCCATTTAAAAAACACATTTTTAATGCTAAATTACCAATATATATTAACTAAATCAAACCAGCTCAATAGATATTATAGAATGACCATGGGGATTAAATAAGTATTCTATCTGTCGTTTTCTTTTACTAATCAATAAAATAAGTATTCTATCTGTCTTTTTCTTTTACTAATCAATAAATAATGTGTAAAACATATCTATCAATAATAACATCACAACAATGCGTTAAGAGAAAGATAACCCTGATCTTGATTTCTTATATAGGCTTAATGAACAATGACAAGTTTAGTATATTAAAAAGAAATGTTTAACGTTAACTCATCGATATAAATTAGCTAAATACAACTTGCTCAATATACATTAAAGAATGACCATGGTGTTTAACAATGTTTAATCTTTATGCCGGCTAAATTGAACAACACAAGACCACTGATTTGAAGCACAGAAAATTCCTAAAAAAAAAGAAAAAAACTAATCAAATCAGATGATTAAGGCAATTTTCCAACAATAAGTTATTGCAACATGATAGGGGGTGTCCCAGAAGTTATTGCAAAAAAAAAATATTAAACGAAATTTTCCAACAATAAGTTGAGTGCTTTTGAGGTTTTTTGATTATACATTTTTTAAAATAAACGGTTTTTTGTCTAGAAAAGGTTTAGACGAACAGGAATTGTAATTTTTCTATGAAACTACTATGTATTATTCGGTATATATATAGGAGTGGTTAAATTCCATCGATGTAATGTCACAATCAATGTTACATTATTTAATGTCATTTTACTTGATATATATTTTTTATGTTTGAGCGTTGAATTGTAAATTTATATTATATAGATCTTATATGTAAAATTTTACACATCTAAAATCATTTAATATGTTATTGAGACTCATCGAGATGAACAGTGTTCAATAAAGACACACAAATCATTATTCTTGATGGGTCTCAATAACATATCAAATGATTTTAGATTTATGTAAACTTTTACATGGAAGAACTATACTATATGATCTTACAATCCAAACGACCAAATTTGACAAATATGTATCGAGTAAAACAATATTTAAACGGTGTAACATTACATCGGTGTAATTTGATCTATTATATGTGTTTGTCTAACATGTAAAATGGTATTACACCATGTACAAGTGTCTTTTTTTAACATTTGATCATAAGTTATATCATGTCATCATATTTATTTTAATATTGGGGTTTATTGATCAAATTGTGAAAATTTGGTGCATGGCTTGTCTCACTTATGAATTATAGAGTTGGTCATATAAGATTATAGTCTGTTTTATGTATACTATTTATTAAACGGACAATCAAAGGCACAACCCCTTTCAAAGAAGTTTGTGAAAGGGACGCGAAATTATTAGAGGAACAATCAAAGGAAATATGCTTGGTATATCCTCAGCTGCTTTCTGGCGAAGGGAAAAAACTCAAACAACAAAACAGCCCCTTTTCCCAAAGAAAACATAAGAAAAGCAGGTTTGTATTGTGTTTTGTCATATTGACCAATTTAAAAAAAAAAATGAATCTTCCATTTTATTTATGAATATTTCAGTTTAAAAAAAATATTAATGGGAGATAGTGAAAAGAGAAAACTAACATCAAACCTTGAAAATTGCTTTTTGTTTCTTAACTAAACCAAATACCCTGCAAACCAGCCCATTGCATAACGATAAACAAAAATTGAATGAAACTTTAAAATATTTAGCTCTTCAAGAATAATAGAAAGGAAGTTGGGAAGAAAGTGACATGGCATTTTAGTAATCCACAATATTTCCTCATGAGGGTGAAAAAGCACCTTGCAATCACGTGAGTATGTATGTAGAGCAAGAACACTGAGCCAACAATATGCATAGAAAAATAGAACTCAGATATACACAAATGCAATATATCATTTCAGTCATACAAAAAATCTCAAAGTCTGGATACTCACGAATGTCATAATATAATGTTGATATAATGCATGGAATATCAAAATATAATGCCAAAATTGAGTCTTTAGCATGCATTGGAGTTGAAATATTAATAGGTATGAATTTTTTTTACATGCCGATTCATTATCCCACATGTGAGTGTGAAAACAAAGTTGACGAGGAATGAGGGTGAAGATGGAGCAATGCAATCGGGAGCTAACTTTCAGATCAACGAAAATCGCAAATGACCATCAACACGATGAGATCCATAGAATATGGAGAGAGAAAAAAAGAGGGTTAATAAGGGTCGTCAACACATAGTGAATGAGGTTTCTGGAGAACAAGTGTTTTTAGTGAGTGAATGAGAGATAGGATTGAGAGGGTTTATGGTGAGTAAGGGAAAAAAAGGAAAATAGAATGAAAGCGGAGGAATATTGCTTGAGGCGGAAACTAGAAATTGGTATAGGGTTTTGTGAAAATGTGAACGAATGTGGGGAAATATTAGGATTGGATGGGGGAAAATTTTGGGGTTGGGGGGGACTATTGAATTTTCGGGTAAAATCTTGTGTTAATGGTAATTTTTTATTTAGAGATAATTATTTTGGTCTTTAATTTCATTCGTCTCGTCTCGTCTCTATATTCCATCTCTTCATGCATTTAGTTTTTTTAAAAATATTATTTTAGGCTGGTCAAAGAATGATTTAGAGATGGAAAACACTTGTGATAAACATTTCCATGTTTAATGTCTCTAATTTTAGAAATTCAAATTTTGTATCAAATTGTAATATTTCGTCTCAGCTCGTGACAAATTATATTTTGTCTCTATTTCATTATTATTTAGAACTTATAGTAGTGAAATTAAAATCTTTGTAAGTACAAGAATAAAACATATTTATCCCTTATTTATTCAAAATGGTACAATTAACTATGATAATTAAAAATAAAAAAAATAAAAAAAACTAACTATGATAAGTTTGGTGTCTTTAAAAAACACATTGCTGATAAATTAAAAGAAAAATACTTTGTTAAGTCGTCAATATGAATTAATAAAATCTAACCTTAAAAAAATAATTAAAGAACGACCATAGAAATTAACAAAGCTAGTCTTCTCTTTAACTAGTGATTGTTGAATCAACTGGGAGTATTAAACTTAAACCATGGTTGAAACAATCTTTAACCTTAGTTAACAAAGTCTTTCTTTTGACAAACACTTTAAAATGAGAGAAAGTTTAAGTTGGTCACACACAAATAAAAATGACTTAGGCACGCTCACATAGATGAGACAAGTTTAAAGATAAAAGTAAAAAATGATGTGACTAATTTATTTTTCTTTTAATTCTTTCCATTTATGCATGTATGCCCAAACATTTTCACTTTGGGATTGTGAATTGGTTAAAGATTACCTCACATTGCATAGCCAATTGCCCATTCAAAGCTAAATTATTTAACTAGTTAGATGAATGATCTGAAGAGCTGGGTATCTTATCTATTCCGAATAAAAAAATATGTGTTGGTAGCTAACATCAACATGTTGTCCAAAAAAAGAAATAAATAAACTAAGATTGACATGCATTGTTTAACTACCAGTTAATTAATAAACACTAAGAACTCATATTTTGATCTTTATGCTGTCAAGGTACTCAATAAAATATTTAACAATGACAGAGGAAAATTCGAAGTCAGTGATCTTTATGCTATATAATCTTGAAGGACTAAGAGCTTTTTCCTCACCATTCATCTCACTCGCAATAATAGAAAGTTAAAATCAAAGATACAACAAAATGTGTGATAAATTGTGTGACGCTGCACTTTCCTGTGCTCGTGATCATTTGCTTCCACTAGCCCGTGATCATTTGCTTCCACTCTTGAAGGAAGCATTCAACATGATTAGGGGTGTCCCAAAAGAAATTGAAGAATTGAAAGAGGAACTAGAAAGAATTGAAGTCTTCATCAACGATGCGGATAAAAGAGCTGATGATGTAGAAGACAAGAAAATCAAAGACATGATCAAGCAGCTGATAGAAGCATCTTTCCACATGGAAGATGTCATTGATGATTATATCTTCCTTGAGGAACAACAATCTTTTGATCCTGGATGTGCTGCTGGAGCTGTTGACTTGCTGAAAACTACGAAACTTCGTCTCCAAATTGCTTATAAGATTCAGAACATCAATTCCCGAATTAAAGAAATAAAAGATTCAAGGGATAAAGATCATGGCTTCCATATCCAATCTTCCTTAGAACAAGGATCAAGTAGTTCTGCAACAGACACAAATGCCTCATTATTGCGGAACATTCGAATGGCTCCTTTGTACATAGAGGAAGCTGATGTTGTGGGCTTTGAAGAGCCCAGACGCATATTGTTTAATTGGCTGGTGGAGGAAAGAGTAGAGCGTACAGCTATCTCTATTGTAGGAATGGGAGGGCAAGGAAAAACTACTCTGGCCAAGAATGCTTTTGACAAGATCAAGGTCTTAAAACAATTTGACTATCATGTATGGATCACAGTGTCACAATCATACAATGTAAAAAAATTGTTGAGGGAAATTTTGCTCGAGATTTACAAACAACAAGGGAAAGATCCTCCTCAAAGTATACATCAAATGGAACAAAGGCTGTTAGTTGATGAAGTGAGAAAACATTTTCACCAAAAAAGGTATGTTGTCGTTTTTGACGATGTATGGTACTTACATATTTGGAATGATATTGAATATGCTATGATTAATGACTTAAATGGTTCTAAGATATTAATCACAACAAGGGACATGAATGTTGCAAATTCTTTTAAGAAATCTGCTCTTGTTGAAGTACATGAACTTAAAGGTTTAACTGAAGAAAAATCTCTAGAATTGTTCAATAAGAAGGCGTTCCATGACTTGAGTGGACGTTGTCCAGAAAATCTTAATGACATATCTTCCAAAATTGTGAAAAAATGCAAAGGGTTACCTCTAGCAATTGTAGTCATTGGTGGTCTTTTATCTTGCAAAGATAGAAATCCAGTTGAATGGTCTAAGTTTAGTGAAAATATAAATACAGACCAGTCAATGGAATATTCCGTGATAAGAAAAATTTTAGGACTTAGTTACCATGATTTGCCTTACTACCTCAAGTCATGTTTCTTGTATTTTGGATTATATCCTGAAGACTGGGATGTTCATTCAAAGACATTGACTCGTCAATGGATTGCTGAAGGGTTTGTGAAAGAAGACAGGGGAAGGACAATGGAAGAGATTGCAGAAGGATATTTAAAAGAGTTAATACATAGAAGTTTGGTGCAAGTAGATTCAATCACTATTGATGGAAGAGTAAAAAGTTGTCGTGTTCATGATCTAGTGCATGCAATGATCGTTAAAAAAGGTGAGGATTTATGTTTTGGCAAGAATATTACTGAGGACAAACAATTGTCTTTAACTGGAATGATTCGACGCCTATCAATATCACCCAATTCTGATAATCTAATGGAAGGTATTGAAACCTCACATGTTCGATCACTGCTTGTTCTCGAACCTCAAACATCACTTGAATCCTTTGTAAAGAGAATTCCTACAAAATATAGGCAGTTGAAGGTGCTTGATTTGATGTATGAGGAATCTCTTGAAGTTCCTAATGATTTGGGAAGTTTGAACCACTTGAAATATTTTGGGTTCCAGTTGAATGAATTTGCAGATGTATGTTCTAAACTTCCAAAATCCATTGGCATGCTTGTGAACCTAGAGACTTTGGATTTAAGAGAAACAGAGTTTAACAATCGTAATATGCCGAAGGAGATTTGCAAGCTTAGAAAGCTACGCCATTTTTTAGGCAATGAAATGTCTTTGATTCAGTTAAAGGATGGTATTGGAGGCATGACATCCCTACAAACTCTAAATTCGGTTTATTTAGATGATAAAGAAGATGAAAATGATAATAGAGTGGTAGAGCTAATAGAAGAGCTAGGAAAGCTAGATCAGCTAAGGGAATTGGGCTTGGATGGTGTTAGGAGTAAATATATGAGTGCTCTATCTTCCTCAATTAATAAGATGCAACAATTGGAGACACTACTGATTGCTGGAACCGATTCTGCTGACACATTCATTGATCTGGATTTGAATTCACCCCCACCTAAGCTTCAACGTGTTGTACTCAACGGGAGTTTAAAGAAGTTTCCCGAGTGGATTCCAAAACTCACAAACCTTGTTGAGCTTATCGTGAGACTTACGAAGCAACAGAATGATGCAATGAAATTACTCCAAAGTATGCCAAACTTGTTGTCCCTCGCTTTCTATTGTGGTAATTATGAAGACAAATTGGAAAGTTTACATTTTAAAGAAGGGTGGTTTAAGAATTTGAAGGAACTAACTATTTTTGAATTTGATAACTTGAGTTATATCCTTATTGACGAAGGTGCATTGGGTTCTCTGAAAAAGCTCACTTTATTATCCATCCCCCAACTGAAGATGTTACCAACTGGCATTCAACACTTACACAAGCTTGAAGTTCTTGGGCTTTATCATATGAGTGATGAACTTAAACAGAGCATTGCTCCTGATGATGAAGGAAAAGAGCATTGGATCTTCAACCAAGTGCCCTCTGTAGAAATCTTCCCAAAATGGTAAATTGGTAATATTTATTGTTTAGTCATCAAAATACAAAGGATTATGTAATTCTTAGTAAAAAAAACTAATTCTCGACTTTTGCCTCCTGTTACTTTTCTTATGAATAACTTATTATTTATTTACTTACTCTAATTTTACATATAACTTTTTCCAATCCTTATAATACGCGTTTTTTTAATGGCATCCTTACATTCAATTGTCTAATCGTTGCAGGTAATGAACTGCAGGTAATGGCCATCGGTGGATTTGAGATTCAGCATTGCTTCTTTCTGTTCCTGCTTTGGCACTTCCCTTCCTCAATAAAAAATAAAAAAATAATGTGTTATATATAGCTATTTGTCAGTTTATTCAATAAAATTGAGTTGTTTAATAAACATGTATAATATATGTTTGTGAGATCTTCTAATTGATGATTGTAAGAAATTAATATGTTGTGTGAACTTTGCTTCTTCTACTGGCCTATCTTCCTCTAGAGGTTTGGGTGTTGTTTGTATTGAGTTAAGAGTACTCTTTCTACTCTTTTCTATATATGATAACTTTGCTATTTAAAAAAGTATGCATTATTATTATTATTATTATTATTATTATTATTATTATTATTACATTGACCAGTTGTTAAAATACACCAACCTCCTGAAACCAAAAAAATAAAAAAATACAGTAACCTCCTTTCAACTTAACTCTGTTAAACCATAGTTAGAGAATTGAAGAAAAGAAACATAAATAGTGAAGTTAGTTTGAAGCTTTTATGTCAATTGCACACCAACAGACATTTGTTTTAAAAAATTTGAAGAATAGACAATTGTTAGCAAATAAATTCAATTGGAATCCAAAGAAATCATACATAATTTGCACCACCATGCATGCATCGTGCCTTTGTTTCTCTTTCTTGAAAAAAAAAAACTATGAAATTGGTCCATTGAAAATGGGTTACTTCAGCAACCATTCATTCTCTTTCATCATGATGATGATGATTTACATTCGTTGTCATTATCGATCACTTGTATTATTTGGCACCAAAATATTAACCCAAATCAACCATGAACGTTATTGCCTTTTCATTTTTGACTTCATAAGGAATACTCCACCAACCATTTATTCATCGTCCCTTGGTTATTTCTATTCCATTTTTTTATGTTGTTTTCTAATTTTTTATTTTGTTTCTCTTCCTTATTGTTTCTGCAATTGTGAGAAAGAGATAGGCAGCAGTTATGGTTGGTAATGACTCATAAGTGTGATTACTGGATAAGGTAGTTTTTTTTTTTTTTTTTAGTAACTGTCATTGAGGTTTTAACCGTGTAAGGGCATTTTGGATTTTTAAAAAAAGGCTACACCAAAAGAAAAGTATTGCCTTTATTAATAGGTATAGATTATTATTATTATTATTATTATTATTATTATTACTACATTGACCAGTTGTTAAAATACACTAACCTCCTGAAACCAAAAAAATAAAAAAATACACTAACCTGGTTTCAACTTAACTCTGTTAAACCACAGTTATAGAATTGAGGAAAAGAAACATAAACAGTGAAGCTAGTTTGAAGCTCTTTTGTAAATTGCACACCAATAGACATTTATTTTTAAAATTTTGAAGAATAGACAATTCAATTTTACTGTTACTCCCTCTTTTATCATCAATAAAAAGAATAACTAGCATATATAGATATTAATAACACTATCAAATACAAAGTTAATATGTTGAAAATACTACAAAAATTTGTGCAATAAAACAAAAGGTAAAAGGGTTCCCATCCATTTGGCTAGAAACAGCTAATTTAGACCAGATTTCCAGCTCTATAAATCAAGTTTAAAAGTAGTTATATAACTCGCTCCAAATTAGAGTTCAATGAACATTCCAGAGTTCAATGAACATAACCCATAAACAAATAAAATTCCATACACCAAAACTATTAGCAGACACAAACAATACATTGATTAGCAGACTTATAAAAAAAATAATTAGGATAGTCATCTAAATCCAGCATCAGTAGATGGCATGAAAATTTTATTAATGGGAGACAGTGAAAGGATAAAACTAATTTCAAACCTTGAAAATTGTATTTTGTGTTATATCTAAAACAAATACCCTGCAAACCTGCCCATTGCAAAAGTCAGAAATTCATGAAGGTAACAATCAATAATAATGATACACTAAAATTGATTGAAACTTTGAAAAATTTACCTCTTATAGAATAAACCACAAGATTTCCGAATGAGGGTGAAAAAGCACCTTGCAATCAGATTAGTATGTAGAGCAAAAACATTGCGCCAACAACATTCATAAAAAAAATAATAGAACTCGGATATACACAAAGGGAAAATATCATTTCAAGTATACATAAAAAACTCAATGTCCGGATACTCGTGGATTTATATGATTATTAAAACTAATCTAGCTCACTACACTCTCCATAAAATAGGTGAATTTTTTTTTTCAACAAAATCAAATAACACAGTGAAGTCCTAAGCTCCCATAAAATCAAGAAAGGTGTGGAAAAATCGTTCGTCACCTACTAATTTTGTAGAATGATGCCATTCAATTTAAAATTGGGGTGGAAGATAGACAACTATAATTGAATGTTTCTAACTGGTGTTTTTAGTTCCCCGATATTTGAACCGAAATTACAATCTCTTTAAAAATAGTTTGTGAATTTCATTAGTCAATACTTTTTTAAACTTAGGCCGAACACAACTTTTTATGAATCTTTAGCTGTCACTGGATTTTTATTAAATTCTTTCTTAAGCCTCTCAAAATAAGAAACGATGGGTCTTAATGTTTTTTCGGTGTCATGTGGCATTAATATCCACTTAAACAAGACATGCTTATAGATTCTAAATTGTTATAATTGTCCTATATCACATCTTATAATGTGAGCTTGCTTACTTTCATCCAGGTTGTTGGTTGTGTATTCATTGAAACAAACCACCTTTAGACAATACATGAAAGCAAGAATCTGAAATTTAATATAAAGATATATAAATTCATAGAAGATAATTATGTACCTTCAAAATTGGAGGTTCGAATAAAAAAATTTCCGATGTTGAATTTTCTCCATAGAAGATAAAATTCTACCATCTTTTACATGGGTTGCAGAAATTGCAACACAAGTTTTTAGAATGCACTTCTTGCGTTGAATGATTTGGAAGTCCATATGATATGTCTTGAACGTTTACTTTCAAGATTGAAGATAAACACTAACATGTGGTTTAGACAGTGGGTTTTACAACATCCCTACCTCAACATATATTTCCATTTCATTTCCATCCCTTAAATTACAAATATAAACATTTATTGCTAAAAAAAATATAAACATTTATTAATTAAACGTTTCTATATAATTATTTGTCTCTCTGATTATATTAAAAAGTAATTCATCTTTTCAGTTTATCACAAATTTTCAAATGTTATTTGTACCTAAAATTGTGATATTTCCATCAGTCACCATATTTAGATATTTATGTGAATTATTTATTAACTAAAATATTTTGAACGCGGATTATAATCAAACCCCTGCAACGCACGGGCTTCCACCTAGTATATATCAATAATAACATCATAACAATGCGTTAAGAGAAAGATAATCCTGATCTTGATTTCTTATATGAATTATCAGTGACAAGTTGAATCTATTAAAAAAGCAATGTTTAATGTTAAGTCATCAATATAATTTTTTTTGAGAAAAAGTCATCAATATAAATTAGCTAAATACAACTTGCTCAATATATGTATTAAAGAATGACCATGGTGTTTAACAATATTTTATCTTTACGCCGGCTAAATTGAACAACGCAATTTGAAGTGGAGGGTGTTTTTCTTGTATCTATAATAATACTATACAAAGAAAGTAGTTTTGTGTGACTTTTTCTTCCAATTATACTATTAAGCAAATTTAATCATAAGAATGTTATTTTGCTGGTGTCATTTAGAAAGATAAGAATTTATGTTATAGATATTATATTTTTTTGAAATATATTATATTTGTTATATTGTTGATATCATTGAAAAATATAAATATAGTTTGTTACAATATGAATGTACAAAATGTCAATTATCTGCACCTATAATTTTAATCAAAATTTCATAAAAACTACCTTTCGTAATTTATACATATTAATGCAATAAAAATAGACAAAAGGGTATGGAGTGCCGTCTAAAGACGCCAGTTGAATATGAATATAAAAAATTTGTTAGTAGTTGCACAGAAAATTCCTAATAAAAAAACTAATCAAATCAGATGATTAAGGCAATCAGTGTTTTAAAACAATCAAGATGGTGATGAACATGATGAACAAAAATGAAGATGATAACACAATCAAATTTCTATGTTAATTAAACGTTTTCTATTTATTAGAAGATTAAGGAAATTAATTTTAGTTTTAAAATGTTTATTATTGAATTAAAAGAATTTGTAATGACATGTATATTACAATTGTCCACCTAGGTGTGCCACATAAACAAAATTGAAGAATATTTAAAACTGGGGGACCAAAAAGTTGGATTTAAAAATGGGAGGTGAGTGGGGGGAGGGGGGACCAAAAGTAAATTTTAGTATTATTCAAATAATTGTTTACTGAGACTTCTGATTTAGGATTGAGCACTCAATTGTAATTCTTTCCTTAAAAAAAAAAACAACACTAAAAAACACAAATAGATTCAAGTACGTGGTTGTTACTTGTAATATACAAACATTGAATTTGGAAAAAGGGTCAAGAAATATTAGGGTTTAATAAATACCTTTTGTGTATATGTGTATAAGTGACATGAGCCGCTGTTGATGGAGAATTTGTTAAGTTTGGATGAAGCTTTTTATGAAGCCAAAATTTACCTAATCCGTTTAACAAAAAGGTTAAGTTTAAACTTTTTATGAAGCCTAAGTCAGCTTAAGACTTGCAAACAAACATATTAGACCCGTTAGACCGACTTATTTATATATAATATCTCTTCCATCACTGTTATTGTTGAATTTTTCTTTATAAACTTCAACCTTCATATGATTTGGTTATTTAGTAGAAAACATATTGGCATGATCAGGTATTCATAAGATTTGGCTATTTAGAAGCATGTTTTTTGGTGTGCTTAGGCTTTCATAAGATTTGACCTATTTAGTATTATTCCTGTTGTTGTTGCTATCCAATTCGAATCATGGAAGTGGATCTTGGATAGACGGCCTACTTACCACTGTTTATTTGTATGAGTGGAAGATAGAACCAATTCTCTATTCGCACCGGTCGCAATGTGTAGTATGTTGTCATAAACTTCGCCATTTCCACTGGTGGAAGATGATGATCCACTGGTGGAAGATGATGAAAACAGAAAACTTGGTGAAGAAGAAAATAGAAAAGAGAGAGAAAACTATGAATATTATTGAATCAATGTGATGAGTTTGTTACAAAGTTCTATATATAGTACAGAGAGAATCTAACAAACTCTAACTAATTGCTATCTAGGGTTTTGTAATCTAAAGTAGGAACACAATAAGAACCCTAGGTCTGCAAAGGAAACTTGCGCAGCAAGTTAAGTGTATATCAGGAATTAGAAGTTTAACATCCCCCATCAAGCTTAGCATGGTATAAATCAATCATGTTAAGCTTGGGCAAAAATGAATGAAAGCTCTTAAATGGTAGGGGTTTGGTAAAAAAGTCTGCAAGCTGTGAATGAGACTTGACAGGAAGCAACTTGAAGATGTTTTGTTGAATCTTTTCTCTGACAAAATGGCAATCTATCTCCAAATGCTTTGTCCTTTCATGGAATACTGGATTCTTGGCTATGTGTATGGCGCTTTGATTGTCACAATAGAGAGCTGGAAGCTTGTCACATTTAACTTTTAAGTCTTGCAACAAGTAGAGAAGCCACTGTAGTTCACAACTTGCAAAAGAAAGAGCCCTATATTCTGCCTCTGATGAACTCCTTGCAATGGTATGTTGTTTCTTTGCTCTCCATGAGATTAAGGAGGAACCAAGAAAGAAACAATAACCTGATGTGGACCTTCTACTGTCTACACATCCTGCCCAATCTGCATCAGTAAATCCAAGTAACTGAAGTTTGGAATCTCTTCTGAATAGTAAGCCTTGGCCAGGATTCCCTTTGAGGTATTTTACTACTCTGCATGCAGTATCATAATGTGTAAGAGTTGGAGCATTGGGAAATTGACTCAATTGTTGAACCACAAAGGCTATATCAGGTCTAGTAGTTGTAAGGTACAACAGTTTTCCCACAAGTCTCCTATAACTGAGAATATCATCATGAGGTGGTGAACTGTCTTGATGAAGCTTGATAGAAGGATCAAGAGGAGTTATAGCAGGTTTGGCACCAAGTAACCCAGTGTCCTTTAAAAGATCAAGACAATATTTCCTCTGACATATGCTTATGCCTGTCTTGGAATGAGCAACTTCAATGCCTAAAAAATATTTCAACTTTCCAAGATCCTTGATCTTAAACTCAGTATCAAGTTCAGTTTTGATCCTATCTATCTCAATCATGGAATTTCCAGCTAATATGACATCATCCACATATACTAATAAAGCAGTAAAACATGCATCATTATGTAGAATGAACAATGAATGATCTGATGCAGACTGTTTGTACCCTTGATGAAGCAGAAAACCAGTTAGCTTCTCATACCATTTCCTACTGGCTTGCTTCAAACCATATAGAGACTTTAACAATTTACATACTTGATTAGGCTTGGGACTATGAACACCTTGAGGAACTGACATGTAAACATCTTCATTTAAATCTCCATGAAGAAAAGCATTGTTTACATCCAACTGATGGAGGTGCCATGAATTTATGGATGCTAAGGCAAGTAAAGTTCTCACAGTTGTTATCTTGGCTACAGGTGAGAAAGTGTCAAAGAAATCAAGCCCTTCAACTTATGTATAGCCCTTAGCAACCAATCTTGCCTTATATCTCTCAATAGTCCCATCTGACTTGTGCTTTATCTTATAAACCCATTTGCTCCCTATGGGCTTTATATTTGGTGGAGTATCAACAAAAATCCAAGTTTTGTTCTGATTTAAAGCACTAAGTTCAGAATTCATAGCCTTCACCCAACATTTTTGTTTACTGGCTTCTTTGTAACTAGCTGGTTCAGAAGCATCAGTAATAGCCAAAGCAAATTTCTGGTGGGAAGCAGAAATATTGTTGAGTGAATGATAATGCTTAAGAGGATAGAGTATACCTGAAGAAGCCTGATTGGTTGAATTACTTGAAGAATTGCACACATAGTCTGAAAGGTGGTTAGGTTTATGTGGGATTCTAGTTGATTTTCTAATATTCAACTGTTGTGGTTCTGATTCAATTTGTGTTGGGTTTTGAACTGCAATGTTGTTATCTATGTGTACATCTGGTTCATAAAGGTTTGGGTCAGGCTCTTTGTTGGTTTCAGGTTGGTTTTGTTCATTTGGTTCAAGATGAGATGGAACATGTTCAGTGGCATCTGTAATGGGGTGTTTAGAATGATATTGCCACTGAAACAATTGATTAGGAGTGGAGTAAGGTAAGATGTGTTCATGATAGGTTACATTTCTAGAGACAAGAATGGTTCTATGATTTAAATCATATAAAACAGCACCTTTAATACCTTGCTTGTAACCTAAGAAAACACATTTTTGAGCTCTAGAATCAAATTTTGTTATATGATTATGTAAGGTTGAAGCATAACAGAGACAACCAAACACTTTGAAAGCATTTAAATCTGGATCATGACCATATCTAAGAAAATAAGGGGACTTATTTTGCAATAAGGGAGTTGGAATACGGTTAATGATGTAAATGGCATGCAAAACTGAGTATGACCAGAAATTTTTTGGGAGTTTTGATTGAAAAAGCAAGGCTCTAGCAACATTTAAGATATGCTGATGTTTTCTTTCTACTCTCCCATTTTGTTGGGGAGTTTCAACACAACTAGTTTGATGTTCTATGCCTTTGGAAGAATAAAATTCAGGCATGAGAAACTCTGGACCATTATCAGTTTTAACAGTCTTAACTTTGCAGTCAAATTGAGTTTCTATGTTAAGAATAAAATTTTGAACACATTTTGAAACTTCAGATTTTGTTTTACACAACATGATCCATGTGAAACGACTGTAATCATCAAGAGCAGTAATGAAATACTTATGACCATGAATTGAACTAATAGAAACTGGACCCCAAATATCAAAATGAATTAGTTCATAACAATGACTAGCTTTATTTACACTGAGCTTGAAAGGAAGCTTTTTATGTCTAGAGTAATGACAGATATCACACACTGAATGACTATCAACTTTAATACAAGGAAAAGATTGTTGCATGCTAAGCAACCTATCATTAGACAAATGCCCTAGTCTAAAGTGCCACAGGGCTTCTTGAGGTAGAAAAGTGGTGGAAAAGCTGGCTTGAGATGAAGCTATAACAGGTTGATGAACTTGTGGGTTAAGGTTGAGGAAGTACAATCCTTCAATCAATTCACCCAAACCAGTCATCTTCAAATTGCTCTTGTCCTATATAAAACATTTATCATTATCAAAAGTTACTATGCAATTATTATCCATGCATAGTTTAGGAACAGATAACAAATTCAATTTGAATTCTGCAACATATAGTACATTTCTAGCAACAAGTCCTGGTGAAAAAGTGACTGTACCAGAGAACTTTGCTATTGCCATATTACCATTTGGTAGTTTGATGTGCACATGAATAATAGATGCATATGAATCAAAAAATTTGATGGAGGAGCATATATGATCACTAGCACCAGAGTCAACAATCCAAGTTCCAAAACTTGAATGATTCAAAGAATATGAGATTCTAGTTATACCTGAAGTCACATGATTCACCTTTCTTGTGGAAGCTTGATGAGACTGAAGAAGAGTGACAAGTTGCTCATATTGCTCCTTAGTGATACCAAAAGATGGTTCTGAGTTGCTAGTTCCTTTGCAACTCTTTGAGTCATCCAAATCTTCCCTTTCTTCATTGATCTCCAGAGAAGAGTTATTGACCATTGCAGAATTCTTCTTTCCATAGTTTGGAGGAAAACCATGTTTCCTATAGCAAGTATCAACAGTGTGGTTTTCCCTTCCACAAAAGGAACAAGAACGCTTCTGACCAGGAAAATTACCATTAGGGTTACCATTTCCACGTCCTCTTCCTTGTGATTTACCCACTGAATTTACCAAGATTTTTGTCTCATCAACAGGAAGTGAAAATCTAAACTGCCTCTCATGTTGCATAACCATGGAGAAAATCCTATTGATAGGTGGTAAAGGATTCATTAATAGAATCTGAGAACGAACCAAATCAAAGGAATCATTCAAACCAGTAAGAAAACGAATGGAACGCATGATCTCATGTTGATGTTTAGCATTCATCACACCAGTGAGACACATGCAACGATGAGGACATGCACAAACAGGGGAAGGAAGATAAGCTTCAAGTTCTTCCCACAACACTTTCAAAGCAGTGAAAAATTCAGTAACAGAACGTGAATCTTGCTTCAAACTGAAGATCTCACACTGTAATTCAGAGATACGAATGAAATCACCTTGGGAGAAACGCTCTTTGAGCTCGTTCCAAACATCAATGGCGTTTTCCAGAAAAACAATGCTTTGTGCAATTGAATCCTCAACAGAATTCATAATCCAAGAATGAACTAGCATATTGCAATGATTCCAAGCTTTGAAATTCGGATCAAACTCAGTTGGAACAGGGATAGAACCATCCACAAAATCAAACTTGTTTTTCCCTCCAAGAGCTCTACGCATAGAACGCGCCCAAGAATGGTAGTTTGAATGACTAAGCTTTGGTGTAATGGCGACAGAGGAAGGTCCATCAGAAGGATGAACGTAATACACGTTACCAGGTTGTTGCGATGGATCTTGAACCGGTGCAACCACAGGACCGCCATTAACGCCACCATTTGCATTACCACGAACCATGGTGAAAAAGAAGAGGAAAGAAAACAGGGAAGCGAAAGGAAATTGGAACGAAGATCAGAGTGGAGAAAACGATGCGCAACAAAGCTTAGAGAAGCTCTGATACCATCATAAACTTCGCCATTTCCACTGGTGGAAGATGATGATCCACTGGTGGAAGATGATGAAAACAGAAAACTTGGTGAAGAAGAAAAGAGAAAAGAGAGAGAAAACTATGAATATTATTGAATCAATGTGATGAGTTTGTTACAAAGTTCTATATATAGTACAGAGAGAATCTAACAAACTCTAACTAATTCCTATCTAGGGTTTTGTAATCTAAAGTAGGAACACAATAAGAACCCTAGGTCTGTAAAGGAAACTTGCGCAGCAAGTTAAGTGTATATCAGGAATTAGAAGTTTAACATGTTGTGTTGTTTCGGGGGGCATTTGTTCGCTGGTTTATTTTCCAGGTTTTTGTACCTGGAAACCGGTTGCTGTACATTATTTGGTGTCTTCTGTAATTTTTTTAAACTATGTAAATAGGTTTAGATAGATAGTTGAATAATAACAGTGATCTTGATTTTCCTATATGGGCACAACTAACGATGACAAGTCCGGTCTGTTTAAAAAACATATTTTTAATGCTAAATCGCCAATATATATTAACTAAATCAAACTTGCTCAAAAGATATTATAGAATGGCCATGTGGATTAAAAAAGTATACTATCTGTCCTTTTCTTTTACTAATCAATAAATAATGTCTTGCTAGAACATATATGAATAATAACATCACAACAATTCGGTCAGAGAAAGATAATTCTGATCTTGATTTCGTATATGGGTTTAATTAACAATGTTGAATGTTAATCCATCAATATAAATTAGCTAACTACAACTTGTTCAAGATAGATATTAAAGAATGACCATTGTGTTTAACAATGTTTTATCTTAGAGTTTACGCCGGCTATATTGAACAACACAAGAACTAATTTAGGAATTTTGGAGCGACTTTTTACACTTCAAATGATACCCTTAAAAAACTAATTTCGGAGATGTCTCCAAATTAGCGAAAGGAAGCAGATGAGCAGTTCTTGAGATTGGATGAGATGTGGAGAGGCACGCGTGTCATTTAAAATAAGGCTATCAATCTAGACCATCTGTCATTTAAGTATTCTCATCATTCTCACTTAAGATAGACGTTATCATATGATATACCCTCTATATATGTATATGTGTGTGTGCTCGTGTGTTTGTCTAACATGCATATGTAAAAGATGTTGCACCATGCATACACAAATATCTTTTTCATCATTAGATGATCACTAAGCCATATCATGTCACATTAAATGCTACTGAGTTAGCTTATGGGAAGAATTGGAGTGGAATTTGATTAGAGACTCACTCTGAACTAGTTAGTAGTTAGTATGGATTTTATAATATCTAGTATTGTCCTTTGGCACTTAAGTAACATATTGTTGAGTTGTATGGAGTTAGCAAGAAATATGGTGTTTTACCTTTTTAAATTTTTAGAGGGAAGCTAGTGTGCAGCCAAAAATGCTTCCATTGATCATTAGCAGAATGAGATGAGATGATTTAGATGAATACCGCTCCCAATTTTAATTTTAGACTCTATAAATCATAATAGATTATGGTTTACTAAATTTCGATTTTATTGATGTTGATCACATTCAATGGATCTTTTTCCTTATGATTTTGTTGATTGCTCTAAACTCTTTCCCTTATACAGGTTTTATCTCACTGAGTTTTCTTGTCAAGGTTTTTAATGAGGCTGATGTTGAGTACCCTTAGTTATTTTCACTTAGCTTTTGGTCTACTCCACCCAAATGATTTTTCTATCTTTCATATTATTTAATAATAATATTAAATAATTCTAAAGTGCTGCAATTATTGGTGACGATCAAGAGGTGCCAACATAATTGAGATATCTCGATATAATGTGTGAATCCTTTGCACTATTGTTTTCTTAAAAACTGAAAGAAAATAAAAAAAATATATATATGAAATGTTTAGTGAATAGAATCAAATTTGAGATGTATAATTTGTTTAGATATTTTTTCTAGATAAAATAAACTAGTTTATAGTGAATGTGAGAGTGACGCATAAGCATAAACCTTACTCAGTAAATTAGTTGGTAATTGTACAGCTAATTACCATAATTACTAAAGAATGACCAAGAGGGAAACTCAAATTCTAGAGGGAAACTCAAATTCTAAGTGTTCACATAGTAGGACTTTATCCTATATAAATCATGAAGGACTAATAGCTTTCCTCATCACTCATCTCACTCACAATATTACCAAATTCAAATCATAGATATTAGATACAACAAAGTGTTTCTTAAAATGTGTGACACTGCACTTTCCTTGCTTCCCCTAGCCCGTGATCATTTGCTTCCAATCTTGAAGGAAGCATTCAACATGATTAAGGGTGTCCCAAAAGAAATTTCAGAACTGAAAGAGGAACTAGAAAACATTGAAGACTTCATCAGCAAAGCAGATAGAATGGCTGATGCTGAAGAAGACAAATAGAAGCATCTTTTCACATAGAAGATGTCATTGATGATTATATCTTCATTGAGGAACAACAATCTTCTGATCCTGGATGTGCTGCTGGTGCTGTTGACTTGGTCAAAACTATGATTCTTCGTCTCCAAGTAGCTCACAAGATTCAAAACATCAAATCCCGAATTAAAGAAATAAAAGATACAAGTACTGAAAAAGATCATGGCTTTCAACTTCAATCTTCCTTGGAGAAAGATACAAACATAAATGCCTCATTATTGCAGAACCTTCGAAACGCTCCATTATATATGGATGAAGCTGATGTCGTGGGCTTTGACGAGCCACGGGACAAATTGATTGATTGGCTGATAGAGGGAAGAGCAGAACGCACAGTTGTCTGTATTGTTGGAATGGGAGGACTGGGGAAAACCACTCTAGCCAAGAAAGTTTTTGACAACCAAAAGGTCGTTAAACACTTCAACTGTCATGTATGGATCACGGTGTCTCGACCATACAATATAGAAAAATTGTTGAGGGACATTTTGCTCGAGATATACAACCAACAAGGGAAAGCTCCTCCTCAAAGTCTCCATCAAATGGATCGAAAGCCATTAGTTGATGAAGTGAGAAACTACTTGCAAGGAAAAAGGTACGTTGTAGTGTTTGATGATGTATGGGATTCACATTTTTGGTATGATATTGAATTTGCTATGATTGATAACAAAAATGATTGTAAGATATTAATCACAACAAGAACAAGGATGTTACAGATGCTTGTAAGAAATCTTTTGTTAAAGCGCATGAGCTGGAACATTTATCTGAAGAAAAGTCTTTGGAATTGTTTCAAAAGAAGGCGTTTCATGACTTGGACGGATTTTATCCAAAACATCTTTTTGATATATCTTCCAAAATTGTTGAAAAATGCAAAGGATTACCTCTAGCAATTGTAGTCACCGGTGATATTTTGTCTCGCAAAGATAGAAATCCAATTGAATGGTCTAATTTTAGTGAAAATATAAATGTAGAGTTAAAGGAATATTCCACAATAAGAAAAATTTTAGGATTTAGTTGCCATGATTTACCTTACAACCTCAAGTCATGTTTCTTGTATTTTGGATTATATCCGGAAGACAGTGTAATTTCTACGAAGGCATTGACTCAACAATGGATGGCTGAAGGGTTTGTGAAAGAAGAAAGGGGAAGGACATTAGAAGAGGTTGCAGAAGGATATTTACTAGAGTTGATCCGTAGAAGTTTGGTAGAGGTGGCTTCAATCAGTATTGATGGAAGGGTAAAAAGGTGTCGTGTTCATGATTTATTGCATGCAATGATCCTTGAGAAATACGAGGATTTAAGTTTTTGCAAGAATATTACTAAGGACAAACAATTGTCTTTAACTGGAATGATTCGTCGCCTATCAATAGCAACTAGTACTGATAATTTAATGAAAAGTATTGAAAACTCACATGTTCGATCACTGATTGTTCCCGCACCTAAAACATTACTTGATCATTTGTAAGGACGATCCCTGCAAAATATAGGCGGTTGAAGGTGCTTGCTTTGTTGCATGGGGAATTACTTGAAATTCCTAAAGATTTGGGAAGTTTGAACCACTTGAAATATTTTGAGTTCCCGATGATTGAAGGAAGATATTTTGGACTTCCAAAATCCATTGGCATGCTTGTGGACCTAGAGACTTTGGATTTCAGATATCAAAATTTCAAAATTCATAATATGCCAAAGGAGATTTGCAAGCTTAAAAAGCTACGCCATTTTTTAGGCTATCGTATGTCTTTGATTCAGTTGAAGGATGGTATTGGAGAAATGACATCCTTACAGACTCTAAATTCAGTTTATTTAGATGATGGTGAAGATGAAAATGATAATAGAGTGGTGGGGCTAATAGAAGAGCTTGGAAAGCTAGATCAGCTAAGGGAATTGGTCTTGAGAGGTGTTAGGAGTAAATATATGAGTGTTATATCTTCCTCAATCAATCATATGCAACAACTGGAGAAACTAAAAATTAGTGGAGTCCTATTTGACACAATCATTGATCTTGATTTGAATTCACCTCCACCTAGGCTTCAACGTGTTAAACTTGAAGGGTATTTAAAGAAATTGCCTGAGTGGATTTCAAAACTCCAAAATCTTGTTAAGCTGAAGGTGACAATTACGAAGGAAGGGAATGATGCAATGAATTTAATCCAAAGTATGTCAAACTTGTTGTCCCTCGATATCTCTGGTGGTGATGAAGACAAAATGGAAAGGTTACATTTCCAAGATGGATGGTTTAAGAATTTGAAGGAAATACATCTTAGTCGTTTCTGTAATTTGAGTGACATCCTTATTGACAAAGGTGCATTGGGTTTTCTGAAAAAGCTTACTTTAGGCCTTATCCCCCAACTGAGAACGTTACCAACTGGTATTCAACACTTACAGCAGCTTGAAGTTCTCTGTCTTGAAATTATGAATGAGGAACTTAAACAGAGCATTGATCCTGATGATGAAGGAAAAGAGCATTGGATCTTCAAGCAAGTGCCCTCTGTAGAAATTGACTAATTGAGAGATAAAAGGTATGCTTTCGCTTCCCTACAATTTGAAGGGAAAAAAAAGTTGTGGTAATATTTTTTTTTCTTTTTTCCAATCCTTATATTAAGCGTCTTTCTTTAATGCCATCCTTATATTAAACTGTCTTGTTATTGTCATGATTGTGTTTTATATTGATAATTTGGATTGAACTGCAGGTGATGGTCACCAGTGGATTTCACATTCAAATTTCTTCAAGTGGACTTTTATATCAGTGGCATTGCTTCTTTCTGTTCCTGTTTTGTCACTTAACTTGCTATATAAAAAAATAAATGTGTTGTTTTCCATTGTTATAATACCTATGTTGTCATTTTATTCAATAAAATAGAGTTGTTTAATAATGATGTATAATATATGTTGTAAGATATTTCCTTTGAATGATTGTAAGAAATAATGCTTTCTTCCTCTAGAGATTTGCTTGTTATTGGAGCAAAAGACTGAAGAGAAAAAGATGCAAGCACATAACAAGGACAAAACTGAAGTTACTTGAAGCGCAAGTTAGGTTTTTAGTGATTTTAATTTCATTTGCAATTTACTCTTCATTTACATTTCATGTAGCTTGTTAGAAGTAGTTGATGACGTGTCATGCTAAGCTTCTATATAAGCTAACTTTGTAACAGAACTCGGTTAATAAGAAATTCACTTGTTTTCTCCATTTTCATAGCTTCAAACTTTATCCATGGTGGTTTCAATTGCGCCTTTGTTCTTAGATGGTATCAGAGCAAGATTTTTTTGCTCTGCTTCCGCACAATGAAGATTGAACGTTTGATAAGTTCATCTTCTTCGTTTACTCTGTTTTTCTACTCTCTTTACACCGATTTGCTTTGATTTGCATTTCTGGTTTTTCATTGTTCTTTCTTGAACTTTTTCACAATTTTTCTTTGAATCTTTGATTGTGTTCTTCTTCACTATGGTGCGAAACAACAATAATCAAGATCAAAGCCTTGATCCTTACTATGTTCACTCTTCGGATAATTCTTCAACAGTTACGGTTACACCACAATTAACAGGTGAAAATTATCACTCGTGGTCTATGAAGATGCGAAGAGCTCTTGCAATGAAGAACAAATTCAAGTTTGTTGATGGATCTATACCAGTACCAGAAGAGGATGATCTGAATTACGCAGGTTGGGAAAGGTGCAATAATCTTGTTCATACTTGGATAATCAATTCTATTTCACCTTCTATTGCACAAAGTGTAGTATTCATAGAAAATGCTATTGATATGTGGAATGACTTAAAAGATAGATTCATGAGAGGAGATAGAATTAGAATAGCTCAATTGCAAGAAGAAATTGCAAATCTGAAGCAAGGTAGTAAGAAAGTTACTGAATTTTTCACTGAATTGAGAGGCTTATGGGAAGAATTGGATCAGTACAGGCCTATGCCTCAATGTACTTGTCCAATTGCTTGTACTTGTTTAGCTATGAGAAATAACAAAGCCTTTAGAGCAGAAGACATAATCATCAAGTTTCAGATGGGATTGAGTGAAGATTATCAAGGGGTTACATCACAAGTTCTGTTGATGGATCCTTTGCCTCAGATAAACAGGGTTTTCTCAATGGTCATGCAACAAGAAAGGAAGATGCAATATAATGTGGCATCATCACCATCTATCACTTCGGATGAGACAACTTCTGGATTGATCAATGCCATGGATGGTCAGAAACAATTTGGAAGAGGTAGAGGAAATGGATTCTCTCAAGGTAGAGGAAGAGGAAATATTAGAGTGTGTAGTTTCTGTAATAGAACCAATCACACAGTTGAAACTTGCTATAAGAAACATGGTTACCCTCCCAATTGGGGTAGAGGAGGAGGAAACTCTTTTGCTAATGCTAATTTTGTGGATTGTGAGGACATTGAATCTAAGGGAAGCACTTCTGCTGGGAAAAATGAAGAGAGTGGAATGATGCTAACTAAGGATTAATATCAGAGTTTGATTGCACTTCTTGAAAAGAGCAATGTTGAAGCTAAAGGTTCAGCAAACATGATCAAAACCAATAGCTCAAATGTTAATAATGGAGGTAAACTCTTTATCAATAATGTTATTTGCAAAATTGATGATAATAGTTGGATAGTTGATACTGGTGCAACACATGATACATGTCATGATTTGAATTGGTTCACTGACTATGGACAAATTAAACCTCTTAGTGTCACTTTACCAAACAAAACTATCGTGGAGGCTTATCATAGAGGAAATGTAAAGTTGTCTGATACTTTACACATACATGATGTGTTGTATTTACCAGATTTTGCTGTGAATCTCATATCTGTCTCAAAACTATGCAAAGAACAAGATTGCATTGTGAATTTTGAGACTAATCAATGTGTTATACAGGAAAAGAAGGATATGAGGAAGATTGGTTTGGCTGAAGAGATAGATGGACTCTATTACTTGAAGTCTGAGAAGAAAACACAAAAACAAGCCAAAATTTCAAGTGTTTCTGTTTCAAATAATAAGTCTGATAATGTAGTGCCTTCTGGAATTTTGTGGCACCTTAGACTTGGGCATCTATCTCATGATAGAATGCAATGTATGAATAAATTGTATAGCTACATTTTTGTTAGTGGCCATGTAGCCTGTGATATATGCCAAATGGCAAGGCAAAGAATATTTCCTTTTACTGTTAGTAAAAATAATGCACATGATATGGTTTCAAGTATTTTTTAACCATTTTAGATGATTTTAGTAGACATGTATAGGTTGTAATGATGAAAAACAAACCAGAGGCCTCAGAAAAGATCAAAAGTTTTGTATACATGGTAGAAAATCAGTTTGAAAAGAAAGTAAAATCTATCAGAAGTGACAATGGACCAGAATTCTTTATGCAAGACTTCTATGCTGCAAAGGGTATACTTCATCAAAGAAGTTGTGTGTATACCCCACAACAAAATGGGAGAGTAGAAAGAAGACATCAACACATACTGAACATTAGTAGAGCCTTAATGTTTCAGTCAAAGTTACCTAAAAGGTTCTGGTCATATGCAGTTTTACATTCAGTTTTTCTTTTGAATAAAATACCTACCAAAATTCTGCACAATAGATCTTCACATGAAGTCTTATATAGTCAAGTACCAGATTTGAGTCAACTTAAGGTATTTGGTTGCTTGAATTATGCTTCCACATTACCTGTTATTAGACATAAGTTTGATCCTAGAGCAAGGAAGTGTGCTTTTCTAGGATACAAATCAGGGATGAAGGTTATATTTTGGTTGATGTTCACAACTCTGAAGTGTTTGTGTCCAGAAATGTGAAGTTCTTTGATTTGGAGTTTCCCTTTCACTCCCTTTCCTTGAATCCTGTTCAAATACACACATATACATAGATAGCAGACATGACTTGTCTGCCAAGTTGCCTGATGACTCAGAAGTGAGTATTCCAGATCCTACTTCTGAAGATTTCAGAAGAAGATGTTATTTCTGATGAGCAAATTAATCATGTTGATGAAGATGTAGAGTCTGTACCTCTTAGAAAATCACAGAGAGTCAGTAAAGCACCTTCACACTTGCAAGATTATGTCTGCCAGTCTTCAGTTTATCCTATGACAAATTATGTATCTTACTCTCAACTCACCCCACAACATCAAGTCTATGCTCTCTCTATTTCCCATAACATAGAACCCTCCAATTTTCATCATGCCAGTAAAGACTCATGGTGGATAACTGCTATGCAAACTGAACTGGAGGCTCTCAATGCCAATAACACATGGGAGTTTGTAGATTTGCCCTCAGGTGCTGTTGCTATTGGTAATAAATGGGTATATAAAATCAAGAGACATGCTGATGGTAGTATTGAGAGATTTAAAGCTAGACTTGTGGCTCAAGGTTACACTCAAACTGAGAGTTTAGATTACTTTGAAACCTTTTCTCCTGTTGCAAAGATGTCTACCATTAGAGTACTCTTGGCTCTTGCCTCTATAAATGGTTGGCATCTTCACCAACTGGATGTGAACAATGCTTTCCTTCATGGTGAATTGCATGAAACTGTATATATAAAGGTACCTCCAGGAGTCACTTCTCCCAAACCTGGACAGGTTTGCAAATTGCTCAAATCTCTATACAGGCTTAAGCAAGCAAGTAGACAGTGCTTTGAGAAGCTCACCACATTTCTCTATGCCCAGGGATTCACTCAAGCCACCTCTGATCACACATTCTTCATCAAATCCACTGCTTCATCTTTTACTGCACTTCTTGTGTATGTAGATGATATCATTCTGGCTGGTACTTCTCTCACTGTATTTGATGAATTAAAATTGGCTTTAGATCAAACCTTTCGAATTAAGAACCTTGGCCAGCTTAAATTCTTTCTTGGGATTGAAGTGGCTCGTTCTTATAAAGGAATTTCACTATGTCAGAGGAAATATTGCCTGGAACTTCTAGCAGATGCCAAACTTACCAGCTGCAAACCTGCTAGTACACCTCTTGATCCCTCTTCACGTTTACATCTTGATGGAGGTTCAACTTATCATGATGTTGCTGCTTACAGAAGATTGGTGGGTAGATTGTTGTATCTCACAACTACCAGACCTGACATTGCTTATGCTACACAGCAACTCAGCCAATTCATGGCTTCTCCCACCATCACTCATCATCATGCTGCCCTGAGAGTACTCAGATATTTCAAGAGGTCACCAGGTCGTGGTTTATTCTTTCCCCAATCATCTGATCTACAACTGCTTGGCTTCAGTGATGCTGATTGGGGAGGGTGTATAGACACTAGAAAATCCATTTCAGGGTATTGCTTCTTTATTGGGAAATCTTTAGTGTCAAGGAAATCAAAGAAGCAAAACACTATTTCTTGTTCCTCTGCAGAAGCTGAATACAGAGCCCTAGCTTCAGCAACTCGTGAACTGCAATGGATGTGTTTCCTCCTTCATGACTTGCAACAATCACCTCCACGCTTACCTGTTCTTTACTGTGATAATCAGAGTGCTTTGCACATTTCTGCCAATCCTGTGTTTCACGAGCATACAAAGCATCTTGACATTGATTGTCATTTAGTGCGTGAAAAATTGCAAGCAGGGGTCATGAGACTGTTGCCAGTCTCCTCACATAACCAAACAACTGATGTTTTTACTAAGGCTTCAAACCCACGCCAATTTTATGACTGTGTTGGCAAGCTAGGGTTGATTGCATATATCAACCTCCAGCTTGTGGGGGAGTATTGGAGCAAAACACTGAAGAGAAAAAGATGCAAGCACATAACAAGGACAAAATTGAAGTTACTTGAAGCGCAAGTTAGGTTTTTAGTGATTGTAATTTCATTTGCAATTTACTCTTCATTTACAATTCATGTAGCTTGTTAGAAGTAGTTGATGACGTGTCATGCTAAGCTTCTATATAAGCTAACTTTGTAACAGAATTCAGTTAATAAGAAATTCACATGTTTTCTCCATTTTCATAGCTTCAAGCTTTATCCATGGCGGTTTCAATTGCGCCTTTGTTCTTAGACTTGTTGTTTTGGAGCTGCGACTCCTTTTCTTTGTAATTTTTAATGTATTATTGTGGCCTCAGCCACCCTCTATCTGCTTATTGTATTTTTCATGTTTGTATTGTACATGTACTCTTTTCTGTTGTATTTTGTTTTTTATTATTGTTTGTTTCGGTTCCAACATTTTTTTTATCACTTAAATTTGCGGAATGTAAATTTTATAAATGGTCATAATTGTAGACAAACTAAACTTGTTTGAAACAAATTATATTAATCGTACGATACATGTTCTGTAAAAGGAACCTGTGCAAATAATTTCATGCATAGAAGTAATTATTAGTAAATCAAGAAAAGAAAGTTCCACCGCAAAGGACAAGGAAAAAAAATCTAGTAAGCTACTTTTTTTTTTTTTTTTTATGAATAATCTAGTAAACTACTTGACAGTCTAGTAAGCTACAAATGTGTTTGTTTCTGATGCTGCCTCAATTTCTATTCGAATATAGTTATGCAGTGAGACTTTTGATTTAGGATTGAGCATTCACTTGTAATTCTTTCTTTGTAAAATTCAAACACTGAAAAACATAAATAAATTCAAGTATGTCGTTGTAATATACAAACATTGAATTTGGAAAAAGTGTCAAGAAAATTTTAGGGTTTAATAAATAAATACCTTTTATATGTGTATAAGTGACATGAGTTGTTGTTGATGGAGAATGGGTCACGTTTGAATGAACAAAATCTTGCTAGAAGAGGAGTTAACGACATTGCAATTCTAATTTAAAGGAATTGAATGAAAAAAAGATTCAATTCAAGACATTGTTTGTGTTGATTTTGTCTTTGTGAGATGTATTTTTTTTCTCCATCTTAATGTGATGTTTATTTGATTCAAGTTGAAACATTTTCTTTGATCAAGTGCAAACATTTTCAGTGATGTAATCTACATTGCAGATTCGGAGACATGAGTATTTGTGATCAACATTTTATGCTACTAACATGGATGTTGTGAGTTTGTCGACAGATTCTTCCTTTATGCCTTTAGTAATTTTGAAATTGTATTGTATCATTGTGGATTACCTTAGAGACCAAGTAACCTGCACCTTCTTTGCTGAAACATAATGGAGGTGTAATTCTAAATGCATTTACATAACAGCCACCTTTTCAAATCAGCAATTCTAAATTCTAATTCTATGTAACAGTAGAAAAGCTTCTAAGAGACATAGAAAACAGATAAAAATTTGGCTAGAAACAGTTGATTTAGATCAGATTTCCAGCTCTGTAAATCAAGTTTAAAAGTAGTTATATATCCCGCTCCAAATTCGAGTGCAGGAAATACAGAACAACTTGGCCTATAGCAATTGAAACTTTAGCTTACTTTCAATGATAGTGTACAATATTAAAAGAGAAATCTCACTTGCTCTGAAATCAATTGGTAGATATATATACAAAATCAGAAGTTTTGTTATGGCATTAATCAATTGCAATCAATTGCAATCAATTGCACTCAAGTCCAGGTGTAGGACTTCTTTTCTCACCCCTCACGTAACAAAGTAAAATATATACAAAAATAGTAAAGCATAAAAAAATAAAGGAAGAAAGGTGGGTTTAACCCGCTTAGGACCCCCAGCGGAGTCGCCAATTTTGTAGACCAAGATTTTCGGGTGTCAATCCATTGATTGGACTTGAACCTTCAATCTACCGGACTTGCTCGATTTTATTCTTGGGAAGGGAAAAATGAGATTGAAAAACCCTTTTTTTTGGATCCGGGGGTCGATTACGATTCGGGAAGGTGTTAGGCACCCGCGTCGTTCACGGTACTCCGTGAGAACCTCTTTCTAACTTTATTTTTATTCGAAAATTTGTCGTTTAAAGTTGAAGTGAAAGAATGGAGGGAGAAGAAGTGGGAGTTTTTGTCATTTTTATTTGATCGATTTGGAAGGAATAAACCCATGCCTACGTACCCTTAAAAGGGATCAAAACCGCCGTAGTTCATTCTTATAAAAATATTTTTGTGGGTTAGGTTGATTTTAATTTTTTTGAAAATGGTTTTTTAAGAAGGGGATTGAGGGGCCTCAAGGCTCTAGAAAGAAAATAGAAGTGAGGTTGTTTCGTTTTATTTGAGAAATTTAGTCTAAGTTTAATTAAAGTTCAATTAGGAATTTGATTAAGAAAATAAAGGGAAAATCACTTGGATTTGGATCCAAGGTTTATTAAGAAAATAATTTGACTTTTGCTCATTTGATTTTTGGGATAAAAAGGTTTTACTAAACTAATGGTAAATTAGCGTAATGATGCGAAAAATAAAGCAAGTATGAATAAAAATGGTGTAATGTCGGTGCTTGTGTCGGTGTGTGCAATTACTAAGCTATTACATACCATCCTAGGGGCATTCTAAGAGAAATAAAAACATAAAAATAAATTACATCCATTCCCTAATTATACACACTAAAAGGTAAGCAAAATAAAAGAATAAATTACTTATCAAGAGTTAAAAGATGCATGATGCAATATTAGAGATGATGCAAAACGAAACATTAAGAATATGCATGTACCAAAGTGTTACGGCACTTGGAATAGACACAAAAAGCATAAAAGGTCTACCTAATGAACCAAAATGCATGATATAACGGTTAAAACATTTAATAAAAAGCAGGAAACATTGTAAAAACAAATGCATGAATTAATAAAATGGTTTGAACACACAGAAAAATTACATGATGTAAATTCTTTCGAAGGTCTACATGAAACAAGTAAAAGTATGCATGATATATAAAAATTTGGCTATTAAGTGAGTGCATGATAGGAGGAAAATGATTTAAACCAAAAACACATAAATGTAGAAGTAGAGTTAATATGCTAGGATGCAAATGACGAACATGGTAAAACAAAAAGCAAATCAGTTTTATCATAAAACAGGGGGGTATGCAGTAGCAGTAATGGGGGTGTGTGCATAGCAGAAGTACTAGACAAAGCAGAAAGGGCTGAAGGAGAGCAGGAATGGGCCAGGCCTTAAGGGACATGGACATGGACATGGACCGGTTCAGGACCTGGAGCGGGTCAACCGAACCGGTTCCATATCAACACCATATAAAAACACAATTTTAGGGTTTACAACATATTTTATCAACATGTTCATGTTCCTTTAGGCCAACGGCGCTGCTTACTCCTTCCTGTTTCTTTCATCATTTTTTTTTGAGGTGCTTCTCAAAACCAAACACAAACACATATAGATCTAAACTCACAGCAAAAGGCTTTCTAGTTCTTCTTTGTTTCTTCATCTTTTTTTTTTCAAATTTTTTTCTTAAACATAACAAACTCATATGTTTTAACATTCAAACTACTCTATTTTTTTCTAAAAAACGAAACCGATTTAAAAACTCAAGATGAAACATGAAACATGAAGGAGAATGCCCCGTAATCAAACCACTTGAAGGGAGAAACAAACCATCAATCAAACCAACTAAAGAGGTAACAACCCGATAATCATACCACTGAAGGGGTAACAATCCATTAATCAAACCAAATGAAAGGGTAACAACCCATTAATCATACCATTGAAGGGGTAACAACTCATTAATCAAATCACATGAAGGGGTAACAACCCATTAATCATACCATTGAAGAGGTAACAACCCATTAACCATACCACTTGAAGGGATACACAACCCAATAATCAAGCCACTGAAGGGATAATTCCCCATAATTAAACCAAATGAAGAGGTAACAAACCATTAATCACACCAATTGAAGGGATAACAACCCATTAATCGAGCCACTTGAGGAGGTAACAAACTCCTTAATCAGGCCACTGGAGAGGTAATAACTCATTAATCAAACCACTTGAATGGGTAATACCTCATAATCAAATCAAATGAAGAGGTAACAACCGTTAATTCAACCGAGGGATAACAACCTATTAATCAAACCACTGAAAGAAGAATGTCCCATAATCAAACCATAGGCGGAAGTCGCCATTTCTCGAGATAAAACCCATCAATCAAAAACACATCAATCAATCATTCTGGCAGAAGTTGCCATTTAGTCAAACCACCGGAAAAAGACGTCTTTGATCAAACCACAGACAACAGTCGCCATCAATCAAACCCTAGGCAGGAGTTGCCATCAATCAAAGTACAGGCAGAAGTTGCCATTTGATCAAACCACTTAGCAAAAGTCGTCATTTGTAAGCCAGCACAAAGTGCATTCTTTCCATTTGGCCCACTTGAACTGTGATACCTCTGTCTTTTATTCATTTTTTGTATTGTTTTTCTTTTTTTTTGAAAGTCCCTAACTTTTGCGTGGATCGCCCTTTCAGGTTTTCAATCCACCGGGAGTATATATATATATATTTTTTATGCCCCTAATTTTTGCCTGGACTGCCCTTCCGGGTTTTCAATCCACCGGGACGCTCATTTTTGCCTAAGCCGCCCTTTCGGGTTTTCAACTTAGAGAGCTCTCTTTTTTTTTGTATTCTTTTTTCTCTTTGTTTTTTTTTTTTGACAGAGGTCATCTCACAACTTTTGATCATGCTTACCTTGCAGAGTTTAACTGTCCTTGAGACGAAAATTGATGTATGTTTCTACTACTCATAAGTTCAAAAAAGATGTACCTGTTGTTTATGCTTTTCAAAAGACATTAAAAAAAGTTTTACAATTTTTGCTTTAAGTATTCTCGTCAAAAATAGAAGAAAATTATGCAAACAGAATAAATGAGAATTTCAAATAAATGGGCACAGACTCAAATTAGATGTAAAGGAGTGGTGACCTGCCAAAGGCGTGGTTCCACGGATTTTAAAAGTTTGGAAAATGGTAATTATATTGGAAAAGGTACATTGAACACAATAACAACTATAATCTCTAACAACTTTGAATTCCACTGTTCCGAGTCTTTGATCTGCAGATGCTTCATATCGGAAGTCCTTTGACAGTTAAGATGCCCCAGATGAATCATACTGATTTGGTGCAGTTACTTTGCCATAAATCGGAAATCTTTTGACGGCTGAAACGCCCCAAGTGAGTCATGTCTGACCAGATGCAGTTACTTTGTCACAATCCTTAACTTTTGCATAGATTGCCCTTGAGGGTTTCAACCTATCAGGATAAACACATTTTCATCATTTTTTCATGTCTCTAACTTTTGCATGGACCGCCCTTTCAGGTTTTCAGTCCATCGAGATGCTCTTTTTTGCCTAAGCCGCCTTTTCAGGTTTACGACTTATCGAGCTTTCTTATTTAATTTTTTTTTACACGTCTCTAATTTTTGCATGGACCGGCCTTTCGGGTTTTCAGTACATCGAGACGCTCTTTTTTTGAGCCTTTTCATTTTAACAAAGTATTTCTTGACTGCACTGGCATTCATAGGACATACAAGTTCATCACTATCCTTTGTAATTAGGCATACATTGCCCCTGGAATCAGGTAACACATTTTTGAGCACAAAGTCACTTTCTTGACATTCACGAGGACGGACCTTCTTTGTCGAATACTTGCTTTATCCTTTTGATATAACTGTACAGGGCACGTCGTGATAACACTTGTAGATTAAATCAAGCTTAGCTTTCACGGGAGCTTCCGTTGACAGGACTTTGACCTCCATGTGGGGCACTGCCTTTATATTGTATACTGAGGGATAGGGGGGGGGGGGTTGACCCTGTTAAAGTGTGCATTCGAAGTACAATATCCCTGCAAGGCAGATGGTAGCATCACGTGCCAGTCTTTGTACATGAATGTCATCTTTTGGACAATCTTTCTTGATATTTGTAGCTTCGACGGCCAAAATGCCCCAGTAGGCAATATATCTCATTAGGAAACTTTCACCCTCCTTTTCTTCAGTTTCGGATACAAGGAACTCAAAGTTGAGAGAGAGTACAGGATTTAAGTGTTCAACGGGTTTATTAATGCATGATTTGATTATTGATATAAACATTATGATTATGCAGATATGTGAAAATGATTTAAAGAAAAAGAATTTTTTTGGTTTTTTGTATTACCATTTTTCCAGAAAAAGCACAAAATAAAAACAAAGTCGGGATCAAAGCGACCTTTTAATTAATGATGAAAATACATAAAGCAAAAAAGCCCTAAACAAATTCACTTCCGCCTTGGGTGGGACGAAAGGATTTTTTTTTTTTTAAAAAACATAAAGCAACAAACAAACATATTAATTTAAACAAATGAGTAGTAGAAATAAACATCAACAAAGACCCAATTGCAGCTAAACATTCCATGTATCAACATTAAGTCTCAAGATCCGATAACGGATTAACTTGCATGTCTGCATTCAACCTTAGAAAGGCAAGAGATCGGCTTCAAATAAATCTTGGACTGCATTTTTCAAAGCGTAACAATGCTCAACATCATGACCTAGTGCCCCTTGGTGGAAGTCACATGAGAGATCGGCTCTAAGCCGTGCTGGCAATCTTTTGAGTGCCGGAGGAGGCGTCATGGTCTGAACCAAATTCTTTTCCAACAATATTGGGAGCAACTCCGCATACTTCATGGGAATCCGATCAAATTTAGTTCTTGGAGCCTGTTTTCGAGGTTGTTGTTGGTATTGCTGAAACTGGGGCTGATAACTTGGATTTTGAACAACATTTGTGATGGGCCTAACAGCGGCAACAGAGTGAGAAACTGGATACTGTTGTTGTTGAAGTAGCACTTTTATGTCAGGGTCTTCGAAAAAACCCGTATTATTTTCAATCAACTTCTGAACTTCTTCCTTCAAAGGATAACACTGCTCAGTGTCATGACCTGGTGCCCCTTGATGGAAATCACATTTGAGCTCAGGGCAATACCAAGATGGCAGCGGATTTGGCACCCGATGAGGTGGCCTGGTTTGAACAAGTTTCTTCTTAAGCAAGATGGGAAGCAAAGTTGCATATTTGATAGGAATTGGGTCAGACTGCGATGCTTTCCAAGCCTGATTTTGAAGAATAAGTTGCTAAGGAGCCTGGTTCTGGGAAGTAAACGACTGAGGAGCCTGATTCTGAGTAGTAAACGACTGAGGTTGTTGAGGAACCTGTTGTCGAGGTCGTTTCATGCACATTGACTGACAAAATGGCTGAGACCTTTGCTGAACAAGCGGTGGATCCTTTGCAGCCATCAATGAAGATATTAGGCTAGTTAACCTCTCTACCTCGGCCCGAAGTGTTGTTACCTCTCCACGAAGCTCATGGACCTCTTGCTCAAGCTGATCCATCTTTTGTGTTTGCACGAGTGTTTGCATACGCGAGCTGAACTTGGAAGAAGACATCAGGCCACTTTACTGACGAATTGACCTTTTGTAGACAGAAACTGAGTATGAGACACAGACTAGAAACTATGAATGCAAAAATGATGCATGATATGCTTATGCAAAAATGTACAATATTTTTGTTATCGAAGGATTTGTCAAAGTGAATTGTAAACATCATAAAGGAACATGGTTTCATTTGAACATTGTAAAGATATGGCAATTGGTTCCTTTTTCAAAGGTAAGGATGAAACCAAGGAAGAAGTTCTTAACAAAAGCAATAGCTTAGGTAAGGTTTTTGAAGTTGTATTTCTTTTGGTGTTCCTTCTTACAAGATCCATGTCTTTGATGTTTACAAGACGACTCATCTAAGTCCCTTGATATTTTTATGAATGGGGAAAAAAATTTTTATGGATGAATGCATGTATGTATGGAAAACATGATGAGGTTTAAGGTATACAATGTTGGAGCTTAGGGACAATAACGCCATTTGGTAAGGACTATGGTTTCAAATTTGCACAAGTAACAAGGGTTCTACCAAGTTCCCAACTTACAACTACCCTTATGAATATCTCGGTGCGTAGGATTAACTCCTAGACCAATAGTTCGTAAGGAAGTCTAGTTTGGGTGTAGTATCGCGTGACGACCAAAGTCAAGACTACTCTTGGTTTAGTCTCCGCACTACGTCCTAATAAAAGGCCAAGATGGGTTAAGGGTGATCTAAAGGTCCTCAACGCTTGATGGATTTCAAAAATAATAACGCCAATCACGACTACTCATGGTGACGTATATGTACTCTTGAACCCACGTTGAGTGGAGTTATATCACATGCACACATAGGCAGGACTACTCCTGGTATGGCACTATGACCGTACTCCGTCCTATCTTAGGTTTCACTCAAGTCCAGGTGTAGGACTTCTTTTCTCACCCCTCACGTAACAAAGTAAAATATATACAAAAATAGTAAAGCATAAAAAAATAAAGGAAGAAAGGTGGGTTTAACCCGCTTAGGACCCCCAGCGGAGTCGCCAATTTTGTAGACCAAGATTTTCGGGTGTCAATCCATTGATTGGACTTGAACCTTCAATCTACCGGACTTACTCGATTTTATTCTTGGGAAGGGAAAAATGAGATTGAAAAACCCTTTTTTTTGGATCCGGGGGTCGATTACGATTCGGGAAGGTGTTAGGCACCCGCGTCGTTCACGGTACTCCGTGAGAACCTCTTTCTAACTTTATTTTTATTCGAAAATTTGTCATTTAAAGTTGAAGTGAAAGAATGGAGGGAGAAGAAGTGGGAGTTTTTGTCATTTTTATTTGATCGATTTGGAAGGAATAAACCCATGCCTACGTACCCTTAAAAGGGATCAAAACCGCCGTAGTTCATTCTTATAAAAATATTTTTGTGGGTTAGGTTGATTTTAATTTTTTTGAAAATGGTTTTTTAAGAAGGGGATTGAGGGGCCTCAAGGCTCTAGAAAGAAAATAGAAGTGAGGTTGTTTCGTTTTATTTGAGAAATTTAGTCTAAGTTTAATTAAAGTTCAATTAGGAATTTGATTAAGAAAATAAAGGGAAAATCACTTGGATTTGGATCCAAGGTTTATTAAGAAAATAATTTGACTTTTGCTCATTTGATTTTTGGGATAAAAAGGTTTTACTAAACTAATGGTAAATTAGCGTAATGATGCGAAAAATAAAGCAAGTATGAATAAAAATGGTGTAATGTCGGTGCTTGTGTCGGTGTGTGCAATTACTAAGCTATTACATACCATCCTAGGGGCATTCTAAGAGAAATAAAAACATAAAAATAAATTACATCCATTCCCTAATTATACACACTAAAAGGTAAGCAAAATAAAAGAATAAATTACTTATCAAGAGTTAAAAGATGCATGATGCAATATTAGAGATGATACAAAACGAAACATTAAGAATATGCATGTACCAAAGTGTTACGGCACTTGCAATAGACACAAAAAGCATAAAAGGTCTACCTAATGAACCAAAATGCATGATATAACGGTTAAAACATTTAATAAAAAGCAGGAAACATTGTAAAAACAAATGCATGAATTAATAAAATGGTTTGAACACACAGAAAAATTACATGATGTAAATTCTTTCGAAGGTCTACATGAAACAAGTAAAAGTATGCATGATATATAAAAATTTGGCTATTAAGTGAGTGCATGATAGGAGGAAAATGATTTAAACCAAAAACACATAAATGTAGAAGTAGAGTTAATATGCTAGGATGCAAATGACGAACATGGTAAAACAAAAAGCAAATCAGTTTTATCATAAAACAGGGGGGTATGCAGTAGCAGTAATGGGGGTGTGTGCATAGCAGAAGTACTAGACAAAGCAGAAAGGGCTGAAGGAGAGCAGGAATGGGCCAGGCCTTAAGGGACATGGACATGGACATGGACCGGTTCAGGACCTGGAGCGGGTCAACCGAACCGGTTCCATATCAACACCATATAAAAACACAATTTTAGGGTTTACAACATATTTTATCAACATGTTCATGTTCCTTTAGGCCAACGGCGCTGCTTACTCCTTCCTGTTTCTTTCATCATTTTTTTTGAGGTGCTTCTCAAAACCAAACACAAACACATATAGATCTAAACTCACAGCAAAAGGCTTTCTAGTTCTTCTTTGTTTCTTCATCTTTTTTTTTCAAATTTTTTTCTTAAACATAACAAACTCATATGTTTTAACATTCAAACTACTCTATTTTTTTTCTAAAAAACGAAACCGATTTAAAAACTCAAGATGAAACATGAAGTTGAGCTTCATCTTCCTCCTCGGATCCAAATGGTGACTCCGGTGAATCTCTTCGAACAAAGCAACCTCATCTTTCATTTTCTTTTCATTCAAACGTTAGATTCGAGGTTTTTGTTCGAAGGAATTCAGGACCAGAATGGGTCTACGAGTTATTGTTCACGGATCTAGGAACACATACGAAGCAACGTTCGTATTTCTAGATCTCTGCATTTTTTTTTTTAAAAAATGTTTTATGAATGAAAACAGAGAGTTTAGATCTACGAATGTGTATATTTTAAAATTCGATCCACAGTAGTTCAGAGACGAGTTAAATCGAAAGTCTACCTTGATTTTATCAGAGAAAACTGCTTGGAAACGGAAAACTTCGGAATACTTCGACTAAAAGCTCTCTGTTGATACCTTCAAGCTTCGATCTGGTTGAATATGAGCTTTGAAACGAATTTGAACGGTGGATTCGAACTTAGAATTGAGTTTATATTGTTAAAATCGGTTTGGATTTGATATTAGTGTTACTGAAAATTTTGAGGATGAATGTTCATGAATGTTTATGAACATTCATATTTTTTTGATTTTTTGGTATTTAATTCGAAATTGGGAAATGAGAAGAAGAATTAGGGTTTCTGAAAAAGAACTCTGCGGCGCTACAGTGATTGGCAGTGATTCCCCCCTGACTGCAATAAATGTTCCCTATAAATAGGGTGCTGAATTAGGGTTTGCAGATGAAATCAGATGATGTGTCCCTTTCACTGGACCAAAGTGCCCTTACTTGAACAGACTGGACTTAAGGACAAAAGGACTAAGACAAAGGACTAAAAAGAAATAACCAAAAAGAAATAAATAAAATGTTGTGAGTTTGAAAACTCACGTGAATGAAAGAAAAGAGAAAAAAAACTAACATTAATGATAATAATAATAATAATAATGATAATAATAATAATAATAATAATAATAATAATAATAATAATAATAATAATAATAATAATAATAATAATAATAATAATAATAATAATAATAATAATAATAATAAAAGGATAACAAGACTGAAAACATTATCTTAAATGAGGTTTTTTAAAATACCTCTCTGCCGAAATTTTGACTAAAACAGTAAAAAATAACGGTATTTTAACAAGCGAGCGAAAACTATTTGAATGGTCTAAACGATACGAACGAAAAGAAAATTAATTAAAAAGGTTAAAAAGAATTGAATTAAGAAGACTTTAAATTTTGTAAAGTAAGCGTGAAAATTTAAAAGACCCAAAAAGCGATTTTTAAAAGTACGTGAAACATGAATAAAATTATACTCGCTTTAAAATACAAGATAAAAGTTTTAAAAATGTTAAACAATGACTGAACAACTGATTAAAACAAAATAAAAAGGATTTTGAGCAGTTTTAAAATACGACCAAAAGTTTTAACTGGTCCAAAAATGGGGTATGACACATAGAGAAATAAAATATTCAAAGGTCATAATAATTAAATCCATGTTGGTTTTTATATGATTCATAAAAAGGAAATAGCAATATTCCCATAGTAAAACTCAGAATGAAATAAAGGTTCAATCGTCGTCCCCAACCCTAGTGTTACTGGAATCAGAGCTTGTAGCGACTACATTTTATTCTCAGCTAATAAATAAAGGACTAATAGGAAACATCTTCTGTGTCCACCTTCTAAACGCCCCTCTGCTACTCCTCGTCAACTTGTGTGTCTGTATTCAAAGTACAACCACCATTCATAAAACAATACATCAAAAGAAGGGGTGAGAAATCCTGCTATAACATAGTATTAAGGAAAAGCACACACAGTAAATAATATCGAAGGAATGAAATCTCCATCATCACTTCACTCTTAACAGTTACTATATATATATATATATATATATATATATATATATATATATATATATATATTCTCTTCAATTCACATATCACCCCATCTTATCTTTCCACCCTTAGAAACACACCAAGCACAACATCTTCACATAAATGCACATGGACTCTCCTAAAGACCTATATGAACGTGGTACCACTCCTATGTCATCATTTTGCAGAGTTATGTTACTGGATTTTCTCGTCATAATTTGCCAGAGGTATATTACTGGACTTCTCCATCAGTCATGCACTCCATCAGTCTTAGACTCTATATGAATGCAGATAAATAAGTTCGACAAGTAATACAAATATACACATATTCAAATAATTCACTTATTAATGCAAGACTCCCCCCTAAAATGCATAATTCTAATGCAAGCACACAAATCATCATCACACTCATCATCATTATAAATTATACATCATCAAGCTCATCATCAAAACATAATAGACAACATCATTAAATAGCACATCAATACACATCACTAATTAAATCATCTACATCGTCAATGAATTTATTCTTCAATAGATCAACTAATACCTAAACTTTAAGAGCCTTATTATTGATGTAACTTAAAAAGATTTTCATCGTTATATTAATAACTAAAATTCTAATATTCATTAAAAGGTCAATAGCTTATTTCTATATATACTAATTTAGTACTTACACATGAATAAATCATATCACGCTATGCTTATGTGCTTATCTTCTTCTTATTAAGTTCAACTTCTAGTGTTCATATGGTCATACTGTGACGGTCCAAAACCCAACATATACTATTTTTTTTCTTTCTTTTTTTGATGCCAATTTCTAAAATTTTCATACTAGATTAGCATCATTTAATTGCAGCAGAAAATCTACCTAAAAGTTTGAGAAGAACAAATTTGGACCCTAAATTATTATCACTCCAAAATGATTGTGTCCACCTATGCTTAACTTCCCTTCATTCCTGTTGAAGATCACCGCTCAAAGTCTCAGTCTATGAATTACAATAAACCAATAAGGCAATAACCACATATTTTCTCATGCTTTAATAGTGATTAGCCACTCCCTAATTCCTCAAATAAGATGAACCCTTTACCCTTCCAATCCTCTATACATTAATGAAACTAACAACAACACCAACATGTATATTATTTTCGTGGGTGTACGCGACAATTTGTATATGATTAAGAACCAAGTATAATTTTCCCAAAATTCATTTCAGCCTCTTTATACATAAATCAAAGTCATTATCCTAATGTATCATTACACGTTGATGCGGTCATACCTATGTGATACTACTAACCTGAACACAAATCAGAACACATAATTTAACAGTAACAAACAAGAACTGCGACGACATAAAAATTGGTATATCTCACTTTTAAACTCTCAAGAATAACAACAACACTAATAATCATTAATTCATCTCTAATCTCTCACCATGATTCTCATCGTAACAACATCAACAATTATAGAACTGAAAACAACCGTTCAATTTGGAATAATAATACCCTAAGATGAAAGGTTCTCCCCCTTACCTTGAATTCGTTGGTTGAAACTTCCAGTTTAACTTGTTTGCAATTAGGGTTCTGTTTTCTTCTCTGCTTCTCTCTTTTCTCCTTTCACGTTCAGCCAAAAAGAAAACTGACTAATCTAGTTTCCTAACGTTCTATATATATTCGGGCCAATGATGACAGTGCATCAACATTAGTTTTTAAGTCATATTTAGGTCTTTATTATAGCATTTAGAGAGTCAACTGCAATGAATTCATGGTGAAATCAAGCCAAAACAGGAACAAGAGCTCAAGAGAAGAAACTTCAAGAAACCAAGGAAAATTGCTTAAAACTCAACCATCGTGCCACGTTTATCACGTTCGTGGCACGTTGAAGGAAGCGTGGGACAAAGGATTCAGCACTGGAATTTTCGTGGCATGAAGCAACATGCAACGTGCCACGATGGTTGATTTTGTCAGCTGCCACGTTGGATTAATCAAGCATCGTGCCACTACCAGCCCGTAACGTGGCACGATGATGGGCTTTTTCTGAAACCCTAATTTCTTTCTATAAATAGCCAGCTGCTAGCAAGGGTTTTGGGGAGAGATTATTATTGCGATTTTGAGCACTAAGGACGACAGGAGACCAAGGAACGAGCCCTGAATCTCATACCAACACCTCGTTGGTTAGATTTATGTATGTTTTCTCTTGTTATTTCTTATGATTGTTTAGCTATGAGTAGCTAAACCTTTAGTTTGGTTAAGCCATGATGAAACTTTTGTAATATATGATTTTGTAGTTGAACTCTCTCTATAATCAATGCTATTCAGTTTTTATTCAGAATTACTTGTGTTTATTGCTTTTCATGATTATTGTTTTGTATGACTACTAGCCCTAGCTTCTTGCAATCACATGAATTGATCTTAGAAATTGAATGACTACTAGCCCTAGCTTTTAATCCTGAAATAGTAATTTTGTTTAACTCAACACTAGGAGCCTAGAGATAGGAAATTGAGGGTTATGATACATGAATTAACGTTCCAAAATTGCTTCCACGGTTATTTAATCACGTTAAGAGATTAATAGGGTTATAACTTAGGAAAGGGCTTTGATGCGAGAGATTGATCAAAGTCACTTAGTTAATTTATCGTAAAAACTGAGTAGTAATTGAGAGTAGAGAGAGGAAGACTTTTTCATATAAAGCAATAGTGGATTCACCGGCTTAACCATTCATCTCAATATAATTTTCTTTCAAACTCTTTCTACTTTAATCAAATCTGATTAAAACCAAACCTTACTGCCTAGGGCAACCAAATACAAACTTTACACATCCTAACGTATAACGCGCTTGCTACATTTGAAATTAACACAGTCCTTGTGGATCGATATTTTTACTACTTCGATAGTTTTTGGTACACTTGCCAGATTTCTATCAAGTTTTTGGCGCCGTTGCCGAGGACTGTTGATTCATTTCAACAAGGCAATTACGTTATAATTTAGGATTTCTGCAATTTAATTTTTATTTTTCTGTTTTCGTATTCATTTGATTACTTTGCGTTGTGCAGTACTACTAAGGTATTTTGCTGTTTATGCGAGGTAAAGTGAGCGCCGACGATCTCGAATTCGATCCAGAATTTGAAAGGACTTCTAGAGCACTCTGGAAAGCTGTCCGGTTGCAAAGGTTGTCTCATTCCGTTCCATCGGGTGTTCGAGAACAAATACCGGAGCAAATTTCTCTTGAATCTGAAACATCTGCTTCTCCTAAATCTGCTATCATGGAAGGAGAACAAGTACCACCGAGACCTAAGCTCGGAGACTATGGGTTAGCCACTCATCGCGGTCAACTGACCCACACATTTCAACCAGCTAACTCCGTTGCTTTTGACATCAAGACCACTGTTCTCAACGGTTTGAGAGACAAACAGTTTGATGGGACCGAAGTCATGAGCACACATGAACACTTAAGCCGCTTTGCTGAAACATGTGAGTTTTGTGTACAACCAGCTACTGTGACCGATGCACAAAAGAAACTCAGGCTATTTCCTTTCACCTTGACGGGAAGAGCGAAGGATTGGTTGCTGACTATACCCAATGGGACTGTTCAAACTTGGGAGCAGTTAGAGCTTAAGTTCCTCGAGAAATATTTCCCTATGTCTAAGTTTTGAGAAAAGAAGATGGAGATCTCTAACTTCAAGCAAGGGGAGAATGAGTCACTATATGATGCTTGGGAGCGATTCAACTTGCTTCTTAAAAGATGTCCAAACCACAAGTTCACTGAAAAATAATACCTCCAAATCTTCACTGAGGGGGTGACACCTAACACTAGGATGTTCTTAGATGCTTCCGCGGGAGGCAGTCTCAAGAGTAAAACTGATCATGAAGTACAAGCTTTAATTGAAAACATGGCTAGCAATGAGTATCGTGCTGAAGCTAAGAAGAAGGAAAGAGGAGTGTTTGGGGTGAGTGAACAAACTGCTATCCTTACTAACCAAGCAGCTATGAACAAACAAATTTAGGCTCTAACTAAGGAGTTTCAAGGCTTCACTTTGGCCCACAAGCAACAACAAGTGGCCGCAATCAAATGTGATCTATGCGGTGAAGAACATCCCAATGGTGAATGTGTGCCTGAAGGGTCTAGTGAAGAAGCTAACTACATGGGAGGATATCAAAGGCAAAATCAATACTACACTCCAGGAATCAACAAGCATCCCAATCTAAGCTATTCAAATAACAACGCTTTGAACTCTCAGATGCTTGCTCCTCCACAACAACAACAAAGAAAGCCATCAGCTCTTGAGGAAACTATGATGAACTTCATGAAGATGACTCAAGGCAACTTTGAAGAGATGAAGAAGAGTCAAGAAGCTGAAAGAAAGAACAATGAAGCTTCTAGGAAGATGCTTGAAACTCAATTGGGGCAATTAGCTAAGCAATTGGCTGAACAAAGCAAAGGCGGATTCTCAGGTAACACTAAAGACAACCCTAAGAATGAGTCTTGTAATGCTATTGAATTGAGGAGCAAAAAGGTTTTGACACCTTTAGTTCCAAAAGCTCCAAAGAAGGTTGATGATGTAGTAGTTGATGAGGAGGAAGATGGTGTAGTTGAAAAAAATAATGAGGGTGAAGTTGAAAAAGAAAATGATCATGGAGTAGTTGAAAACGAAAGGAAGAAAAAACAGAGGGAGAAAAAAGTGAGAAGTTAATTGATGAAGATTCAATCTTGAGGAAGTCGAAGAGTCAAATATTGAAGGATGGAGATAAGCAACAAGTTGTTCCATCATATGTGAAGCTTCCCTACCCTCATTTAGCCAAGAAAAAGAAGAAGGAGGAAGGTCAATTCAAGAATTTTATGCAACTTTTCTCACAACTTCAGGTGAACATTCCTTTCGGTGAGGCTCTTGATCAAATGCCTTTATATGCTAAGTTCATGAAAGACTTGTCGACTAAAAGAAGGAAGCCTAAAGATGATGAGAACATAGCACTTTCAGAGAACTGTAGTGCTATTCTCCAAAAGAAGTTGCCACCTAAGCTGAAGGATCCTGGTGCTTTTACTATCCCTTGTTCCATTGGACCGGTAGACATTGATAGAACTTTATGTGATTTGGGAGCAAGTATTAACTTGATGCCTCTTTCAATGATGAAAAAGCTTAAGTGTGGTGAACCAAAACCAACAAGAATGATGATTACTTTAACTGATCGGTCAATCTCTTATCCTTTCGGTGTGCTTGAAGATGTGCTAGTCAAAGTTAATGATTTGGTATTTCCAGCAGATTTTGTGATCTTGGATATGGCAGAAGATGAAGAAATGCCACTCATTCTAGGAAGACCGTTCCTTGCAACTGGTCGTGCTTTGATTGATGTTGAAAGGGGAGAGTTAATGTTGAGATTCCATAAGAAGCAGGTGGTGTTCAATATCTTTGAGGCAATGAAGCACCAAGATGAAAACCACAAGTGTTACCGCATTGACGTTGTTGAAGAAACAGTCGAAGATAACTCCTTTGAATTTCAACAAATTCAACCTATGGAAAGATCAATTGTTAAATCTATAGAGAGTGAAGAAGTTGTTGAAGATGTTGAGGAGAAGGGGTATGTTCAACAAGTTAAAGCAAGCATGGAACAAAAGCAGCAACAATCATCTGGGGAAACCATTAACAATAAGTATGGAGGATCGGAAACTTGGAACGATATGACGAAGACTACTCTCACTGATCCATGTGGTGTATTGGCTTATAAGAAGATCCCCTTTGGAATGCAGAATGGGCAGCTACCTTTCAATGGTGTATGCTTTAAATTTTCTCAGATACAATAGAAAGAGCTAAGAGGTATTATAACAAAGGGTTGGTAAGAAACAAGCCTTCTTATGAAACTGTGGAGCTGAGGAAGTCTGGTATACAAGAAACTTTAAAGGGTAAAGAACAACAGCTGAGACTGAACCATGAAGGTGGGCTCCCAAGCAAGGAAGAGGGAGATATGTCAATTGATCCTTAGGGATCGTCATAAGTCAAGCTAGTGACGGTAAAGAAGCGCTGGATGGGAGGCAACCCATTAGATTTAGGTCCACTCAGGTATTGTTTATATTTATTTACTGCATTTTACAAAACAAAAACAGCAAAAAGATTTTTATGAAAGATGAAAGCAAAATTTTTCTTCATGATCGTGGCACGCCAGTTTCTCATCGTGTCACGATTTGGAAACTAAAACCAGGATGGAAGCCACTGGAAATTTCGTGGCACAAGTGTTTCCAAATCGTGACACGTTTGCTGGAGAAACTATGATCGTGGCACGATGGTTATAATCGCGACACGATGCTACCTTGAGCTAAAAATCATGGCACAATTGCTCTCCCTTATATACCCATCTCACAAAAATTTTCACCATTTTCACCAAACCCCTTATCAAGACCATTGCCAAAAAAATCTGCTCTCATTCCTCCCCTACCACTCAACTCAATTACCCTTACAAATCTTCATCTTCATTACCCTTCTAAGCTTCGAAGTCCATAAAAAATCTAAAAACCGTCAACCCTAACTCCACAGACGACCTCTGCATTCAATAAACACTCCAGAACCCCCCAGCAACCAAACTACCAACAAGCACCTACTTATTGGAAATCTTACCATAAAAGTGCTGGTGACAAAGAGGGTCATCTTCAATCCAACTTCGCTCATGGGAAGGCAACTAGTAATCAGAGCGTGAATGAGTTTTATGCCGGCTTTCAGGGTGATCCGGAGGCCACTGATGATGATGAGCAGTGATGGACTTGGAGTCCAATTTTATTTTTCAGCTTTCTGTATTTTGTTCCTTTTATTTTGATGTACTTTTTATTCCATTTGAACATTATGTTGGTGCGTCGTTGTTTAACTTTATTGCCCCCGTTTGTGATGCTTTCCTGTGTTTATTATTAATGAATCTGTTTGTTTGTGGAAATTTATCAGTCTCATAACAGTGCTATACCAATGATATGCCAAAGAGTTCAAGGAGGATGATGCCTAATTGATTCAAAGGGAAGTGTTCGGCAAAGGCAATAGGTAGCCACAACTCCCAGTATCTCAACTTGTAAGGTCCATAGCCAAATTTTTATTTTTCCAATTTTACATATATGAGTGTTCCATGCAACTGCTGTTTCTAGAACTTGCGATATTTCTCTATTTGTTGATTGGTCTTGTTTTGTACACACTAAGGCAAAGTGCTTGGTACCTTGAGCCTTTTTGAGCCTACCTTGATTTATGCATTATTTATCCTTTGTAAAGCCAATTTGAGCCATTAGGTATAGATCACTTTTGTTCGATGACGAGACATATTACAAACCTAGAAGACCTTAGGAATGAATGTCCCAATTATTTGTTTGAAGCAAGCTCTTTAGGTTATGTGAAATGTTCAAGTTTGGGGTTGCTTCTGGAATTAGCAACTTACTAAGTTTGGGGTGGGGGTACTAAGAGAAGGAAAATGGCTAAATATTATATTTTGTCTCTTAAAAAGCACTTGAAAATGTGCAGAAAAAAAATGAATGAAAAGAAAAGAATCTTGTGTATGAGACCAAGAATGTTTATATGTCTCAAAAGAATTAGTTCTCTAGTACTCTTCTGTTTTAAATTTGAAAGGAAGGAGATTGGTTTTCTATGTTGTTATCAAAGATATCCAAGTAGTATGAGCTTAACTTCATTGTTTTATAACACTACTTCCCAAATTATATCCACCTTTCACCTAAGCCCAGTTATAACCCTGAAAGACCTTAAAGTGTGTACTTGACTCTGACTTTGATTAACAGTTTAGAAATTTTTCAAGCTTATGGTAATACAGCAGACCTGCATGATGATTGTGTGACCCTATTCAAACAATTGCATGGAGTTGTGGATTTGGAGGAAAGAGCTAGGCATCTGGTACATCATTACATCGGAAAGGAGTGAACTTTTTAAGCATATCATTGGTTGGTAAGTTGTTATCTCACTGCGATTTTTCCATTTGCAAATTGGATTCCTTGAGGACAAGGAATGGTTTAAGTTTGGGGTTGTGATGACAGTGCATCAACATTAGTTTTTAAGTCATATTTAGGTCTTTATTATAGCATTTAGAGAGTCAACTGCAATGAATTCATGGTGAAATCAAGCCAAAAGAAACTTCAAGAAAAGAAACTTCAAGAAACCAAGGAAAATTGCCTAAAACTCAACCATCGTGCCACGTTTATCATGTTCGTGGCACGTTGAAGGAAGCGTGGGACAAAAGATTCAGCACTGGAATTTTCGTGGCATGAAGCAACATGCAACGTGCCACGATGGTTGATTTTGTCAGCTGCCACGTTGGATTAATGAAGCATCGTGCCACGACCAGCCCGTAACGTGGCACGATGATGGGCTTTTTCTGATACCCTAATTTCTTTCTATAAATAGCCAGCTGCTAGCAAGGGTTTTGGGGAGAGATTATTATTGCGATTTTGAGCACTAAGGACGACAGGAGACCAAGGAACGAGCCCTGAATCTCATACCAACACCTCGTTGGTTAGATTTATGTATGTTTTCTCTTGTTATTTCTTATGATTGTTTAGCTATGAGTAGCTAAACCTTTAGTTTGGTTAAGCCATGATGAAACTTTTGTAATATATGATTTTGTAGTTGAACTCTCTCTATAATCAATGCTATTCAGTTTTTATTCAGAATTACTTGTGTTTATTGCTTTTCATGATTATTGTTTTGTATGACTACTAGCCCTAGCTTCTTGCAATCACATGAATTGATCTTAGGAATTGAATGACTACTAGCCCTAGCTTTTAATCCTGAAATAGTAATTTTGTTTAACTCAACACTAGGAGCCTAGAGATAGGAAATTGAGGGTTATGATACATGAGTTAACGTTCCAAAATTGCTTCCGCGGTTATTCAATCACGTTAAGAGATTAATAGGGTTATAACTTAGGAAAGGGCTTTGATGCGAGAGATTGATCAAAGTCACTTAGTTAATTTATCGTAAAAACTGAGTAGTAATTGAGAGTAGAGAGAGGAAGACTTTTTCATATAAAGCAATAGTGGATTCACCGGCATAACCATTCATCTCAATATAATTTTCTTTCAAACTCTTTCTACTTTAATCAAATCTGATTAAAACCAAACCTTACTGCCTAGGGCAACCAAATACTAACTTTACACATCCTAACGTATAACGCGCTTGCTACAATTGAAATTAACACAGTTCTTGTGGATATCGATATTTTTACTACTTCGATAGTTTTTGGTGCACTTGCCAGATTTCTATCAGCCAACACTCAGTCTTAAACTCTTCTAGTGCTAATTACTATTCTTTTACTCTTTCCCTCCCCCACTTATTTAAATTTTACTTTTTGCACACCTGTCACCCTTTATATATTTTTTTGTTTGATTGTTTTTGTTTTGAGTTTCTCCTTTCGCCTCATTTAATTCCTTTAGCCACTTCTCACTCAACATTATTACTCTAATCTTTTCTCATCACGACTCACAACGTAAATTACACAACAACAACAATAATATCAATCCATTCACTTACTCGCTACACTTAACATATTAATATTAAACTTAAATTAAAATGGGGTGTTACCTGAAGGAAATAACTCTGGATAGGATTCCTTCATCTTACTCTCTAGCTCTCATGTCATACTACCTCCAGCAGGTCCCCCCCACGTCACCTTAACAAAGGTGATCTCCTTGCCCCTCAATTTCTTCACTTCCCTATCTTCAGTCCTTAATGGTAAGGCCTCAACGGTCAGGTTCTCCCTCACTTGTACATCATCCATGTGAATCACATGAGACGGATCGGGAACATATTTTCGAAGTTGTGACACGTGGAACACACTATGAAGGTTTGAAAGTGACGGTGGTAGGGCCACCTGATAAGCTGCTTCCCCAACTCGCTTCGTAATCTGATAAGGACCGATGAATCGAGGCGTGAGTTTCTTCGACTTCAACGCACGACCGACACCCGTCATCAGAGTGACCCTCAAAAATACATGTTCCCCCTCTTTGATCTCCAAAGGTTTCCTCCGTTTGTCATGGTAACTTTTCTGTCTACTCTGGGATGCCGTCATCCTCTCTTGAATTATTTTAATCTTTTCGGTGGTCTGCTGTACAATTTCTGGTCCCAACACCGCATTTTCCCCCGATTCGTACCAACATAACGAGGTTCTACACCTCCTCCCATAAAGAGCTTCAAAAGGTGCCATTTCAATGCTAGAATGGAAACTATTATTGTATGTGAACTCAATCAGCAGCAACCAAGTATCCCAACCCCCTCCGTGGTCTAAAACGCAAGCTCTTAATAAATCCTCTAGAGACTGAATTGTCCTTTCTGTTTGTCCGTCAGTCTGCGGGTGATATGCTGAACTTAGCCTCAACTTATTCCCCATGGCCTTTGGTAGACTCTCCCAAAATCTTGAGGTAAATCCCGGATCTCTGTCAGAAACAATGCTTAAGGGCACACCATGTGGCTTCACTATCTGCTCAACATAAATTTCAGCTAGTTTCTGTAACGGGTAATTCAGTCTTGTTGGTATAAAGTGAGCTAATTTACTTAATCGATCCACTACCACCCAAATGGCATCACTTCCATTCCCGGTCCTTGGTAGGTTCGTCACAAAGTCCATAGATATGTTATCCCACTTCCATTCCGGAATACTCAGAGGTTGCATCAATCCGGACGGTTTCTGATGCTCAATTTTTGACTTTTGGCAAACCAAACATGCATACACAAACTTGGCCACATCCCTCTTCATACCAGGCCACCAAAATATTTTCTTAAGGTCTTGATACATTTTCGTAGCTCCTGGGTGAATGCTCAATCCACTCTTGTGGATGAAAAGGGACAAGGTCAATTTTGTTTGGATGAAAAGCTAGTCGAGGTAAGGGCACCTATCCATTTGTAGATATATTTATATATGATAGTTTATTATGTATAATTGCTCCGTATTTTCATACGTGATTGATGATGCTTAATTTCCAAGGTGAATAAATGATTATATATGTGCAATCTTTAATGCATGAGATGAATTGTTTACATATGCTTTTGAGATATGTAAGTTGTTGCATTAGCATATAAGGGGAATCATATGCTCATGCATTTCATAGTAAACATGGCCACCAGAGAGGAGTCACGAGGTGCACACCGGAGAGGTGGCACGGGGTGCGTTGAAGACCACCTTATACCGTAGTGGATCATTGAGTCTGATAGATGGGTAGATACTCATCTCCTTATGGGGAGTTGCCACAACCCTCCGCGGAGGTGTATTAATTCCGGAATCATTTGCATGTGATGTCCTGTGATAGGCTTCACACTCATGTAGAGTCTGCATTTTTAGGCTAAATGTGCATTGTTATAGTTTATATGTTGCTTGTTTCTGTAAGTGAGTTAGATTGAGATCTCTAATTAACGTATAATGTTTTCTCTGTTAATGTTTCCTGTATATTTGTTATTTTCGGATTGGTGACCCTTTCAGTGGATATGTGGGCTATATGCCATTAGTTTGTAACATCCCAGACGACTTTAAGCATTGCCGACTGACCCTACAAACCAACACGAGTCTTTTCAGTGTATTTTGTCCTCACTCGCACGCTTACCGGGAAACTTGCCGGTAGGTCACCCATCCAAAGACTACTCCAAGTCAAGAACGCTTAATTGTGGAGTTCTTATGGAATGGGCTACCAAAAAGAAGATGCATCTTGTTGATATAGGTAGTACCAAACAATTCTTATAGGCCTTCCATCAACCATGTAGTCCCATACCTACACGACCTTAGGATCCCTCTCATTCCGATGTGATTCAGTTCCTCTAGAAACTGTCGGGAGCCGCTCATTGTCGTGCCTTGTGCACCGGCGACCACTCCCCAGTCCTTGTCAGCCGCGGGTGTTACACTTCGTTTCAATTCTGGCACATCAGGCACTCAAATCCTACCTCTAAATCTCAACACCCCATTCTCATCCAATTTGAAATCGATTTCCTCCCCTTGATTAATTAGTGTTATCTGATTTACTAGCACCAAGTCTGCCTTCTGTCCTTCTTTGATCTCTTCTAACACCGGACTTGTCAGCTTAAGCATTCCCAACCTAACACTCCTTGATGTCACCTCACAAACCAAACTAATATCTCTGAATTGTTATATTAAATCCATCTCCTTAACCATGAGCACCGACATATGTAAAGATTTTCTGCTCAAAGCATCTGCTACTACATTAGCCTTTCCTGGATGGTAATTTAGCTCGAAATCATAATCTTTTAGGAATTCTAACCACCTCCGTTGCCTCATATTCAATTCTTTTTGGTCGAACAAATATATCAGGCTCTTATGATCACTAAACACTTCAAACCTCGACCCGTATAGGTAGTGTCTCCATACCTTTAGTACAAGCACCACGGCTGCCAACTCTAAGTCATGTGTTGGATAGTTCCTTTCATGAATTTTCAATTGTCTCGAAGCATAGGCCACAACCTGTCTGCCCTGCATAAGTACACCCCCTAACCCTCTACTAGAAGCGTCACAGTAACATACAAATGGCTTACTCGGGTTTGGCAAGATCATGACTGGTGCCGTTGTTAACCTCTTCTTGAGTTCTTGGAAGCTGTCTTCAAACTGAACATCCCACACCGGTCTAGTTCCAGGTATCAAATATATAGCAAATTCAACTTCCCTTTCTGGTGGTAGATCAGTAATATCATCCGGAACCACTTCTGGAAAATCGCACACCACTGGTTGACTAGCACCTTGTGATTCATTCTCCAACTTCAATGCAGCAAGTAACATAAACAACTGAGCCCCCTCATCCCTAGCCGCTTTCATCAGCACTGCAGTAACAAATCTAGAATCTCTTTCCTCTTTAGGTTCGGGAAACAGTACTGTCTTAGTGAAACAATTAATATAGACTCGATTAAATTCCAGCCAATTGATTCCCAAAATAACATCTATCTGACTTAAGGTTAAACAAACCAAATTCATCCCAAAATGCTTCCCAAAAATTGTTAAAGGGCAATTCCTACATACTAAAGTAGTGGTTACTGAACCACTAGCTGGGGTGTCTATAATCATCCTACCCGACATCGCTGTCATCTCAAGACTCAACAACTTCGCACACTCAAGGGAAATAAAGGAGTGTGTAGCCCCGGTATCAATAATGGCAATCAAAGGAACATTATTAATGAAGCAAGTACCTCGGATTAATTTGTCGGAGCTAGGAACATCTTCTCCACTCAAAGAGAATACCTTCCCTCTGGCTTGCTCTTGTTTTGGATTCTGACAATATGTACTGATATGTCCGGCTTCACCGCACTTGAAACAGACAACCTCTTTCTTGCATTCTATTGCACGATGACCTGTACCTCTACACTTGAAACACTTTAACTTAGTACTTTGGCATTCATTTTCACGATGTCCTACTTCCCCACAATTATAACACCTAAGAGGTGGGCGAACTCCTCCCCCACTTAATTCTATCACAACATTACCATTCATCGGCTTTCCTTTATCAGCATGAAGGCTATATGGCTTACCCCGACTTTGGTCTCTTCCTTTCTTTTCACTAACCGCCTTGTAGTGACTAGCCCATTTCTTGCTGTCGTCCTCACAAATTCTGCAAGCAGTTACCAATGAGGAAAATTGGTGAATTTGTTGATACCCAATAAACTGCTTGATCTCGAGACGTAACCCATTCTCAAACTTCAAGCATTTGGAAACCTCCGCGTCCGCTGCATTGATATAGGGACAAAACCTGGACAATTCTTCAAATTTTGCAGCATACTCTGACACTGACATATTCCCTTGCTTCAACTCAAAGAATTCAATCTCCTTCTTGTTACGCACATCAGCAGGAAAGTACTTTCCCAAAAATTCTTCTCTAAACACTTCCCATGTAACTACAATACCAACCCCTTCAAGCCTTTGACGAGAATTTCCCCACCAAAACTCAACCTCTTCCACCAATATGTGTGTAGCTAGTCTGACTTTTTGTTCATCAGTGGCCACCATTGCCCTGAAAATCCTTTCAATCCCTTGTAGCCAATTCTGTGCCATATCCGGATCGTACCTCCCCTTGAAGTTAGGCGGGTTGTTCCTCATAAACTTGTCTAGACGGAGCTCATCAGCTGCCCCCTGCTGGTTCTGTTGTCCTTGTAGTGAATTGTTCAAGGCTTGAGCTACTGCAGTCATAGTGTTTGCAATCGCTTGATCGTTTCTTCACGCCATTTCTTATCTGCATTCGTCAAAATCAGGCAACAATTAGAATTTAGAACTCCACAGTGTTATATACACTTGTCACCTACAGGGTAAAATATCAATTAGGAATCCTAGGCCGGATGGACCGACCTGCTCTGATACCAACTATGTAACACCCTATTTCCCGTCGATAATTTTAAATAAAAATAATATATAAAATAACAAGGATGTTACACATCTCAACTTTATTCATCAAAGATCTTAAATAATGTCATTAAGTAATGTAACATAGAGAAATTAAATATTCAAAGGTCATAATAATTAAACCCATGTTAGTTTTTGTATGATTCATAAAAAGGAAATAACAATATTCCCATAGCAAAACTCAGAATGAAATAAAGGTTCAATCGTCGTCCCCAACCCTAGTGTTACAGGAATCAGAGCTTGTAGCGACTACATTTTATTCTCAGCTAATAAATAAAGGACTAATAGGAAACATCTTCTATGTCCACCTTCTAAACGCCCATCGGCTACTCCTCGTCAACCTGTGTGTCTGTACTCAAACTACAACCACCATACATAAAACAACACATCAAAAGAACGGGTGAGAAATCCTGCTATAACATAGTATTAAGGAAAAGCACACACTGTAAATAATATCAAAGAAATAAAATCTCCATCATCACTTCACTCTCAACAGTTACTATATATATATTCTCTTCAATTCATATATCACCTCATCTCATCTTTCCACTCTTAGAAACACCAAGCACAACATCTTCACATAAATGCACATGGACTCTCCTAAAGACCTATATGAACATGGTACCACTCCTATCTCATCATTTTCCAGAGTTATGTTATTGGATTTTCTCGTCATAATTTTCCAGAGGTATATTACTGGACTTCTCCATTAGTCATGCACTCCATCAGTCTTAGACTCTATATGAATGCATATAAATAAGTTCGACAAGTAATACACATATACACATATTCAAATAATTCACTTATTAATGCAAGACTCCCCCCTAAAATGCATAATTCTAATGCAAGCACACAAATCATCATCACACTCATCATCACTATAAATTATACATCATCAAGCTCATCATCAAAACATAATAGACAACATCATTAAATAGCACATCAATACACATCACTAATTAAATCATCTACATCGTCAATGAATTTATTCTTCAATAGATCAACTAATACCGAAACTTTAAGAGCCTTATTATTGATGTAACTTAAAAAGATTTTCATCGTTATACTAATAACTAAAATTCTAATATTCATTAAAAGGTCAATAGCTTATTTCTATATATACTAATTTAGTACTTAGACATGAATAAATCATATCACACTATGCTTATGTGCTTATCTTCTTCTTCTTATTAAGTTCAGCTTCTAGTGTTCATATGGTCATACTGTGACGGTCCAAAACCCAACATATACTATTTTTTTTCTTTCTTTTATTTGCAGCAGAAAATCTACCTAAAAGTTTCAGAAGAACAAATTTGGACCCTAAATTATTATCACTCCAAAATGATTGTGTCAACCTATGGTTAACTTCCCTTCATTCCTGTTGAAGCCCACCGCTCAAAGTCTCCGTCTATGAATTACAATAAACAAATAAGGCAATAACCACATATTTTCTCATGCTTTAATAGTGATTAGCCAACTCCCTAATTCGTCAAATAAAATGAACCCTTTACCCTTTCAATCCTCTATACATTAATGAAACTAACAACAACACCAACCTGTATATTATTTTCGTGGGTGTACGCGACAATTTGTATATGATTAAGAACCAAGTATAATTTTCCCAAAATTCATTTCAGCCTCTTTATACATAAATCAAAGTCACTATCCTAATGTATCACTACACGTTGATGCGGTCATACCTATGTGATACTACTAACCTAAACACAAATCAGAACACATAAGCTAACAGTAACAAACAAGAACCGCGACGACATAAAAATTGGTATCTCTCACTTTTAAACTCTCAAGAATAACAACAACACTAATAATCATCAATTCATCTCTAATCTCTCACCATGATTCTCATCGTAACAGCATCAACAATTATAGAACTGAAAACAACCGTTCAATTTGGAATAATAATACCCTAAGATGAAAGGTTCTCCCCCTTACCTTGAATTCGTTGGTTGAAACTTCCGGTTTAACTTGTTTGCAATTAGGGTTCTGTTTTCTTCTCTGCTTCTCTCTTTTCTCCTTTCATGTTCAGCCAAAAAGAAAACTGACTAATCTATTTTCCTAACGTTCTATATATATTCGGGCCAACACTCAGTCTTAAACTCTTCTAGTGCTAATTACTATTCTTTTACTCTTTCCCTCCCCCACTTATTTAAATCTTAATTTTTGCACACCTGTCACCCTTTATATATTTTTTTGTTTGTTTGTTTTTGTTTTGAGTTTCTCCTTTCGCCTCATTTAATTCCTTTAGCCACTTCTCACTCAACATTATTACTCTAATCTTTTCTCATCACGACACACAACGTAAATTACACAACAACAACAATAATATCAATCCATTCACTTACTCGCTACACTTAACATATTAATATTAAACTTAAATTAAAATGGGGTGTTACAAGTTTTGTGTATCTTCATTTACTTTCCTTCATTTAGTGTCCATTTACAAGAGGGATAAACACATATGATAACTTTACGGGATACATTGATGGGAGCCACTTAATTACTAATCTACATGTTGTATGTGTCTATATCTTTCATAAATGAACACTAAATGACGAAAAATAAATGGATGTAAGCCAAACTCCTTATAGGACCCAGGGTATCACCAATAAACAAAGCATGTCCAACAAACATTGCAAAATGATTAATTTAATAAATAGTATTGTGGGGTCCACTTTTGTGGAATACTTAAGTGAGAAGGTTTTATATATAAAGAAAATACAAGAGTTTGAGCTGAATTTTTTCTTTTTCAATTTTACACTACATTTAAAGTATTTTACATACTATTTTATTAATGAGTCATGTTAACTTGTGCCTTTAGGACATAAGTTAAGGATCTAAAAAAGTGGAAATAAATTTGTTTGTAATTAATATTGATTTTACAATTTTATCCTTTAAGAGAGCGGATTGTGTATGTTTTTAACATATTATTTAATGTTGATCGAAGAAAAAAATATAAAATAAATATAATCATGTTGGTAAAGAATTAATTAAAATACTTGGAAATACCAAAAGAGTCTTATAAAATTAGACAAAAAAATTTCTTAAAAGGATCTTATATTTAGGTATGGAGGCAGTATAAATTTTGTATTGAAAAAAATAATAAGTTTTTACCTTTCAAGACATTGAATGCACAATTTTAGAAATAAATTTTCTACTTTTGACTTCTTAACTTGTTTATTTTTATAATAATATATAAATTAATTAAATAATAAGATAAATCTTGTTAAAATTCTCATTACAATAGAAACAATATTATATTAAAAATATGGAGAATGTTAACCAGTGCCCCCGGGGCATTGGAGGAAATGTGATATTTTGGGTTAGATTTTTTATCATTTCAATTATACCTTTTAATAAATTTTGCTATAATAATTGTTTTTTTGAGGGACAATTTTTGCTATATTAATGTTATATTGTTGGTGTTAAAAAGGATAAGAGTTTATATTATATTTATAATATTGTTGTGTAATTGATAAAATAAGCATGATTTGTTACAAAAAGTCACAAACATCTATACATATAATTTTAATTAAAATAAAAAATTTATAAAAATTTATTTATACTTTACGTGTGTTAATGCAATAAAAAGAACATATAAACAAGTACGGCGTACTCGTTAACTGCTAGTCGTTAAAAATGTTAATAATATTTTAGTATTTTACATATAATTAATAATATTTGATATTTCAATATTCATCGAGACAAATCAAACAACATTTTACATTCTAACATTTGTATTCATATATTAGTTAAAAAATATAGTCAAAGTAAGCTATGAGAATAATGCACATTGTAAAATTGCGATATGTAATATGAAACGGAGGGAGTATAAAGATAGGGTATTTCTATCATGTACAAATTTACACATGTTAAGAAGTTTTAAATACTTTAGAAAAAATAAGTTTTAAATAGTAACTTTGTATTGGAACTTGTATATTTTGTATTTAATGTGTAACTTTTTAATAAATAATTGTTTCTTCAATAAAAACTTAATACTTTTAGTTTCTTTAACATGTGCAATATTGCACGTGTTAGACAAACCATAAAGAAAATACAAGAGTTTAAGCTGAATTTTTTCCTTTTCAACTTTATCCTTCATTTAAAGTATTTTCCATACTATTTTATTAATGGGTAACTTGTGCGATTGTGTCCTTGGGACATAAGCTAAGGATCAAAAAAATTAAATTAAAATATAAATTTTTTATTGAAAAAATAAGTTTTTTACCTTTCAAGACATTAACTGCACAATCTTTAAAATTAATTTTCTACATTTCACAACTTAACTTCTGCCTTTATTTATATAACAATATTTAAATTAATTACAAAATAAGATAAATCTGATTGAAATACTCACTAGTCACTACAATAGGAACAATATTATATTAAAAATATATAAAGGAAATGTGAGATTTTTGGTTATATTTTTTAATATTTCAATTATACAGTTAAACAAATTTTGTTATAATAATGTTATATTGTTGGTGTTAAAAAAGACAAGAGTTTATATTATATTTACAATATTGTCGTGTAATTGAAAAAATAAGCATGATTTGTTACAATAAGTCACATACATTGATGTGTATTTTCCGCAAGTGGACGGTTATATCAGAGTAGTAAAAAGTATCGTTCCAACAGAGAGTTGTTGTAACTATGATTCTCTTTTTAATGGTGATTATCGGAAAGATTAAAAGTTGAAAATTTTGGATTTTGATTGAAATAAAATAATAGTAAAAAGCGCATCGAGATTATTGGTTCGTCATAATGACAAATCTTTCATAATTCAACACTAATACCTAATCTTATGTTAAATCTATTTCTAAAGACTGGTTTCTCTCGAAATCAATGAGTGTGTTTCAATAACAACCACACCTATTCTCATGGTTGATCGTTATTGAAACCCATTAGGAGCGAAACTTTAAGGTCTCAAGGTTTACTAGACTATTCTCATGTTTCGTAACCCTTGTCTAATATCACATGTCCAATACTAACCTTCTTCTTTCGATACTTCACTTAGTATTTGAAATAAGAATTAAGAACGGTGAGATTAAATTAGAAAAATAGATTCACATAAAATTAGGGTTCTAGGCTTGGTTTGATAGTATTAGGTCATTAGACTCATCCAACAATCCCAAGACAAAGAAGTCTACTCACTCATGTTCATCGTACACATAGAGATTAAGGATAGGGAGAAGAACATGAAAGTAAATAGCTGAAAATAAAAGTGCAGAATTTTAAAGAGCAAGAGAATAAGGAAAAGAAAATAAGAACTTGTATTCAAAGAAAATGTAACACCCATACTAAACGTACCTAGGAAGTTTAGCATGTGCATTCACTTGATACTGGATACATTAAAATATACAACAATAAATCTTCGAATGAATAATATTTATACAACAAATCATGTTCGTACAAACAACAATATAATACAACTCGTCCATACATAAAGAATATATCCTTAAAGGTCCATGACATCCTGCCGCTGGTACGAACGTGCACTTGCTGAAATATCCATCTGGCTACAAGCTTGCAAAACCATCCTGCTTATCTGAAACAAATAAGGATTGGGATGAGACATAATATCTCCGTGAGTTCTGCCTAACCCTAGGCTATAGGTAACCTCGGGGAAAACCTACGATCACCACGTGTCTACAATACAACCTAGCGGTTGATTATACGTGTGTGGTCATGCTTTCCTAGACAGTCGTGCATGCTAGATCCGTCATAGGTTCATCTTACTTGTCAAAGGTCTTTACTAACATCATACATGTCATGGCGGTTTAAGGGAACCCAAGACCACTATGCCAAGATTCTCTAAACGCATCAAGGCCTATACATAACATATTCATGACACGGTCATAAACCGGACGATTAGGGAAACCTAAGATCGTCATCGGTATAACATTCGTATCTTGCTCTATTGCACGACTTGTTCATGGCTAACATCATATCATAATCATAATCATATCGTATCATACATAGTCATATTCATTCATTTATTAGGTTAGCGTTGAACAAACAATCATTATCTTGGTTCATTTTACAGAGAGACCCGGGTGGAGTAACCCCGAGTGCAATCCCATACATAACTAATGAAAACCTAGCTAAGGCACATCGGACTCCCTCAGTGACGTGCAGGCCCCCCTTGCGGAGCTTATCCTATTCTCACGACACCTACATCTTGCTTACTCAGTGACATGCGGGCCCCCCTTGCGGAGCTTATCCCGTTCCCATGTGAGAACCCCTTGATATCCCAACCTAGCGTGGATCACAAGAGACATGGCACCTAAATCATTCATTTTAATCATAGTCTTAAACATTCATGTAAGATTAAACCTATACATGTTTACTCATTTAACTCGGATCCTTGATCGATCCGATTAGTGGTAAACTACATACTTGTTCATTCATGTTCATACTTATTCATAGTGGAGAGATTTACCTATCAATCCACGACTTTAACATGCGTGCATAATCATTCTTGATCATGTGCGAATAGAATATACTTCGCGTCTTAACTTACATAGGATTCTTGCTTAACATTCTAGTTCTCGACAAGCTATGTCGAGGCTCTACATTCATTCCCTTTCTTAGTTCATCATCCACCCGAGCATTCGGCTTAACTCTCTGGTGCCGTTCTTGCCATACAAGCTAAGATTACCATGATTTTCTTTTCATGAATCACTTGATGTTATGTGCATTGCCTAGATGTTGTTTTGGGGTTATAAAGTTGTAAAACGATGAAAGAAAAGCTTCGGAATGCACCATCGGCCCTAAAATGAGCCAACAAGCCAAAAGCATGTTGGCCAAGGCAGAGAGTTTCGCCATTGGCGAAATGTTTCTGGGCAGGTTCTGTAAATTTCGCTATTAGCGAAATATTTCGCTAATAGCGAGTTTCTTCGGGTCTGTGGTGTAGATTCTGCAATTTTGACCCAAAACTCGTCCAATTTGATCCTGCAATGCACCATATATATCCAGCAACATATATTGACATTATTAAACATATTTCATGGCAATTTTAACATATAATCAACAAGATTTGGCCAAAGGGGCATTAGGGTTTTAATACCCTCCATAATTTAAATTCATAAATTCTCACAAGAATTTGCACATCCCAAAGGTGGGAAACTATCTAAAGAACTCACCTTAACATAATCTTGCCATAACAATCTTCCATCTTCAAGTTCCACTCATCACCTAACCCTAGCTCTTGATTCCCATACATCCAGGGTTTTAGCTCATCAATCCAACTTTAATTCATCTTTCTCTTTGATTCTTGGCCATGAAGCTGCGTTTTTTCCCTGTCGAGAGACAATCCTTTTCTTACCAAAACTTCTTCTCGTTCAAATTTAATATATGTTATTATAATATTCTCAAAATTAAAAATATATTAATCGTATGCATTAATTCATCACTCTCTGAAAAAATATTCTTTGAAAATAAAGCCTAAGTGTATGAGTTTTTACAATTTATATGTTGTTTTTAATTATGAATAAGTTTTTAGTCTGGACTTGGTACGCGTAGTGATACTAGTTTTGTTCAATCACATCATATCATGTTTCATTTCGGTATATAAATTTTTATATTGACTAAGAACTTTCATGAATTCCAAAAAGACACTATACATGGTGGACAAATAAAAAAGGACACTTTCAACAAAAAAAGGAAAGAAAATTATGGACAAATAAAAAAGGACACTTTCAAGTTTCAACAAAGATAGAAAGAAAGAAAATAATGGAAGGAAAATCAGGGAGGGATCATTGTGTTCGCATTTTCTCATTCACGAGACTTGTCAGCTTTAATAAAATTTCCTGTTGTAAGGCATCTTCTGCTTCCTACGAACCATTCAATTGGGTTGGGCGAGTTACTCGTGGAGAATATTTTAAACATTCTTTTTAAGCATATTTTTTTTTTTTTTTATCTTATTGTTAAGAATATTTTAGTCTTTTACATATAATTAATTATATTTTAGTCTTTTATCTTATTGGTAACATTCTCAACTTTATGCTTATAAATTTGAAGGACTAATGGCTTTTTCCACACCACTGCTCTAACTCACAATACTAGTAGCAAATTAAAATCGAACATACAACAAAATGTGTGACACTGCACTCTCCTGTGCTCGTGATCAGTTGCTTCCACTAGCCCGTGATCACTTGCTTCCACTCTTGAAGGAAGCATTCAACATTATTAGGGGTGTCCCAAAAGAAATTGCAGAACTGGAAGATGAATTTGAAAGAATTGAAAAATTCATCAACAATGCAGATAGAATGGCTGATGCTGAAGAAGACGTGGAAACAAGTCGCGGAATCAAAGCAAAGATCAAGCAGCTGATAGAAGCATCTTTTCACATAGAAGATGTCATTGATGATTATATATTCCTTGAGGAACATCAATCTTCTGATCCTGGATGTGCTGCTGGTGCTGTTGACTTGGTGAAAACTAAGATTCTTCGTCTCCAAATTGCTTACAAGATTCAGAACATCAAATCCCGAATTAGAGAAATAAAAGAAACAAGTGAAAAAGATCATTGGCTTCCACATCCAATCTTCTTCGGATAAACCATCAAGTAGTTCTGCAACAAACACAAACGCCTCATCATTGCACAGCCTTCGATATCAGAATCCATTTTACATGGATGAAGCTGATGTTGTGGGCTTTGAAGAGCCAAGAGACAAATTGATTGATTGGCTTGTAGATGGAAGAGCAGAGCGCACAGTTGTCTCCATTTTTGGAATGGGAGGACTGGGAAAAACAACTATAGCCAGGAAAGTTTTTGACAACCAAATGGTCGTTAAACACTTTAAATGTCATGTATGGATCACCGTGTCTCGATCATACAATATAGAAAAAGTGTTGAGGGACATTTTGCTGGAGATTTACAAACAACAAAGGAAAGATCCTCCGCAGAATCTCCATCAAATGGATCGAGACCCACTAGTTGATGAAGTGAGAAACTACTTGCAAAGAAAAAGGTACGTTGTAGTGTTTGATGATGTATGGGATTCACATTTTTGGAATGATATTGAATTTGCTATGATTGATAACAAAAAAGGTAGTAAGATATTAATCACAACAAGAAAGAAGGATGTTGCAGATGCTTGTAAGAAATCTTCTCTTGTTGAAGTGCATGAACTTAAAGGTTTAAATGAAGAAAAATCTTTAGAATTGTTCAGAAAATCTTATTGGTATATCTTCCAAAATTGTTGAAAAATGCGATGGATTACCACTCGCAATTGTAGTCATTGGTGGTATGTTAGCTTGCAAAGATAGAGATCCAAATGAATGGTCGAAGTTTAGTGAAAATATAAATGCAGAGTTAATGGAAGATTCCATGATAACAAAAATTTTAGGACTTAGTTACCATGATTTGCCTTACAACCTCAAGTCATGTTTCTTGTATTTTGGATTATATCATGAAGACTGTGATGTTCGTTCAAAGATATTGATTCGTCAATGGATTGCTGAAGGGTTTGTGAAAGAAGAAAGGGGAAGGACATTGGAAGAGGTTGCTGAAGGATATTTAAAAGAGTTGATCCGTAGAAGTTTGGTGCAAGTAGTTTCAATCAGTATTGATGGAAGAGTAGAAATTTGCCGTGTTCATGATCTAGTGCGTGTAATGATCCTTGAAAAACATGAGGATTTAAGCTTTTGCACGAGTATTACCGAGGACAAACAATTGCCTTCAACTGGAATGATTCGACGCCTATCAATAGCACCAAGTTCTGATAATCTAATGGAAGGTATTGAAAGCTCACATGTTCGATCACTGCTTGTTCTCGAACCTCAAACATCACTTGAATCCTTTGTAAAGACGATCCCTACAAAATATAGGCGGTTGAAGGTGCTTGCTTTGAGACATATTGAAGTTCCTAATGATTTGGGAAGTTTGAACTACTTGAAATATTTTTGGTTCAGGGGGCATGGAGAAAGAAATTCTGAACTTCCAAAATCCATTGGCATGCTTGTGAACCTAGAGACTTTGGATTTAAGAGAAACAGAGTTTAAAAATCGTAATATGCCGAAGGAGATTTGCAAGCTTAGAAAGCTACGCCATTTTTTAGGCTATCATATGTCTTTGATTCAGTTGAAGGATGGTATTGGAGGCATGACATCCTTACAGACTCTAAATTCGGTTTATTTAGATGATGATGAAGATGAAAATGATAATAGAGTGGTTGAGATAATCGAAGAGCTAGGAAAGCTAAATTAGCTAAGGGAATTGGTTTTGAAAGGTGTTAGGAGTGAATATATGAGTGCTCTATCTTCCTCAATCAATAAGATGCAACAATTGGAGACACTACTGATTGCTGGAACCGATTCTGCTGACACATTCATTGATCTGGATTTGAATTCACCCCCACCTAAGCTTCAATGAGTCGTACTCTACGGGAGTTTAAAGAAGTTTCCTGAGTGGATTCCAAAACTCACAAACCTTGTTGAGATGGCAGTGAGACTTACGAAGCAACAGAATGATGGAATGAAATTACTCCAAAGTATGCCAAACTTGTTGTCCCTCTATATCAAGGGTAGTGATGATTATGAAGACAAATTGGAAAGGTTACATTTTCAAGATGGGTGGTTTAAGAATTTGAAAGAACTACATCTTGAAGATTTCCATAACTTGAGTCATATCCTTATTGACGAAGGTGCATTGGGTTCTCTGAAAAAGCTCACTTTATTATCCATCCCCCAACTGATGACGTTACCAACTGGCATTCAACACTTACAAAAGCTTGAAGTTCTCTGTCTTTATTTTATGAGTGATGAACTTAAACAGAGCATTGCTCCAGATGAAGAAGGAAAAGAGCATTGGATCTTCAACCAAGTGCCCTTTGTAGAAATTCTCTAATTTGAGAGATAAAAGGATAAGATACTAATTTGTCCCTTATTTTTAGAGGTGTCAAATGGGATGGCCCAACCCAACCACGTAAATGGGTTAGCCCGGCCCAACCAATTTGTAATAGGGCTATATATTCTAGAACTCCGTCCGATCTGTGTCAGTCATGGGCTAGCCCGGGCCGTTTTAGTTTCCTTTTTTTCATTTATCCACTCTTCTTTATGTATTTTTTTATATATTAGTTACTCACAACTATTTTTTTGTTAAAATATGACTGAATGCATATAGAAGTGTAAATAATTTTTATATCAACATTGTATATTAATTAAACTCTAGATTTATTTCATCAATTGAATCAAATTAATAATTTATAAATTTAGAATTTTAAAACTTTGAGCTAAATTTAACCATTCTTATTAAGTTTAGTAATTTAAATATCTTTTATTAATAAATTTAAAATTAGTTGGTAATTTTTTTTTGAAAAGTATAGTGTTTTTCAACAAAAATCAAATGAAAATATTGATAGTGGATCATCACATTACCCTGACCCATTTTTAACATCTCTACTTATTTCATCTTTGAATTTCTCAAACTCATCAGATGATGCAACATTAGAAGGAACAAGATCTAATGCAACAGGTTGAAGGGCAGAAGCAACAATGATTAGATTCTTTGGTCTCAGAGGCATAAGAGAAGTATCTGGGTCCACTAGCGGAAACTCATAATCTTTAGGAATCTCATCAGGGATGCTTGTAAAGGAAGTGTCTCCTTGGATTATATTACTCCTGAGATCTTCCAAGTCCATCTAACAGAGAAGCTTAGTGAACCAGACTTACAAAGCTTCCTTGTTTGCTTCCACACACTATCTTCCTTGTTGGAACAAAATGTGTTTAACATTACCCTTTGAGTTTTGATGATAACAAGGTATTAAAAATTGTCAATTGGATATGCTAATATTTGTTCAAGTGTGTAGGACCATAGACAAAAATTTGAATGTCTTAAATCAAGCATAGGTTCTGGAAGAACAAATTAAGAGCAATTGAATCTACAAAAAGGAAGCTTGTGTTGCAAGAAAGCGCCTGACGAAAAGAGGTTCTGAAGATCATCAGAAGCTGACGTCATCAAAAGCACTCTTATCAGAAGCTGTCTACCAGAAGATGATGTCATCAGAAGCTGAAGATCATCAGAAGCTGAAGACTCGAAGCTGAAGTTAGTTAAATGTTGTGATTCTGATTATGCATCATTGGAAAAGGAATAGAAGCCTGGAGCAACAGCTAATTCAGAAGAATTTGAAGGCATTTGATGCTTATCCACTGAAGATTGCAAGGAAAGGACAATAATACAATTGTACAACCACTATCTCCACTACTCTGTTTTGTGTCTGCAATAGTACAAGACAACAGCTGTGACTACGCTGGTAATTCTCTATACAAGGAATGAATTTGAAATTGTTCCCTCTTAGGACAATAACCAAATCAAGCAACAGATTGGTGATTTGATCAAACTTCAACAATGACTCTTTTGATGTGCTGACAATCTACAACTTCTCTTTCACACCACTATATAAAGGAGTGAAGACTTGAAGATTTCTAAGAGACTCACAACAATTTTACGAGTGTCAAACCTCTGCTGAAATTGTTTCACATCAAAGTTCACTTAGAATCTCTTATCAACTTTCATATCATAGAAATTCTAGACTCTTAAGAGTCTGTATCTGATTTGTATTGTGAACACCACTGATTGTATATCAAGTGTTCAACCTCAAACAATTTTCTTTGTAATTCTGTTTGAATAGAAGTCTCTTGCAGTTGTGCTTGAGCATAGGGAGTCTCTTGCAGTTGTGCTTGAGCATTAGAAAATCTCTTGCAGTTGTGCTTGAGTAGTTTAAGGTCTCTTGCTAGTTTGAGCTGTGAGCAGTTGTAATCAGATATTGATTTTAGTTAACTCTCCTTGGAAGTGCAGGGAGGAGTGGACTACTTCCGGTTTGTGGAAGGAACCATTATAAATTGCTTTGTGTCTTTCTTCTTTCTCTCTCTCTTATCCGCTGCAACTAGACTCTGAACATTACTTCAGAAGCTGAACTCTATCAGGTTCTGAACAGTGAATCCAGTTTTAGGAGAAGAAAAACAAACCACAATTCAACCCTTTTCATTTAAGAAGACTTTGAACCTTAGCATACACAAGAGTAATGAACTCCTCAAGTTTAGGGTCTTGGGAGGGTGGTGGTTTGGATATGTTCGGGTTAAAATTCGTGAAGTTTAAAGGTAAAGGGATGTTTTGGCTAGAGTGTGAGGAGGCGCCAGCGCATAGTCCTTAAGAAGCTTGATCGGAGAGGTTGTAACTTTGCCTCTTATGGATAATGTTGTTAAATAATCATTCGAAAATTCTTTGCAATTCTTATTGAATGATCTGCTACATTCTCTTTGTCCATGAATTTTCTTGGTTGTTTCTGCACGTGGTCAGAACAAGACAAATTGTAATATTCAGAGCATGAAAGCGACATCCCATCAGAAAAAGGCAAACCAGGTCAGAGTCTCCCAAACTGCTGACATCATCTTCAAATGCTCCTCTCTATAGAGTCTGATTACATCATAAACTTCAAGATAAAGTGTCCTTTCTAATCAGAGCTTTGACTTTTGGGTTGATTTTTCTTCGGATCTCGTTTGAAGTCATTAATGCTTCTCTTTTGTATCAAATGATTTCCATTACGTTCAGAGTCTAGTTGTGACCACATAAGGGGTAGCACTTGTGACATAGCATTTGGTGACATGGTGACATTGGTCAACCACAATGTTACAAGTGTACAAAAAAAAAACTTGTGAAAGAGAGAGAAGAAAGTGTTTAACCTATCAAATGGGTTTCTGAATCATTTTACTTAAAGTAAACTACACTCCCGTTCCCTCAAAGATGCTTGAATTACACTCCCCTCCTCTCTTATGTTAAATCATACACTCCCCTCCCTTGAAAATTAAAATTTATACTGTTCTCCCCTATAAGATGCTTGAATTACAACCCCCTCCCATAATAAATAAACATGCACTACACTTTAATCTATTTTAACATAAATAAATATTTTTATGATATATACTAATTTTGAACCACAATTTAAGAAAAATAAATTCATTTCTTTATAATTGAAATGACAATGATAATTAAATTTAAATATTTTGCTATTCATTTTATAATTTAGGGCATAAAACCAACTTTTAAATAACCATAATAAATAAATATGCACTACACTTTAATCTATTTTAACATAAATAAATATTTTTATGATATATACTAATTTTGAACCACAATTTAAGAAAAATAAATTCATTTCTTTATAATTGAAATGGCAATGATAATTAAATTTAAATATTTTGCTATTCATTTTATAATTTAGAGCATAAGACCAACTTTTAAATAACCATAATTTATTGTCTTTAGTAATTTTTCACATTATTTAATTTTTTTTTGGGTTAAAACTATATGTTAATGAAATTTTGAATAAAAAATAGAAAAAAGTATGTATTCAAATTTTGATTGCATTAAAATAGACTCGCAATACTATTTTTTTCCGAAGTGTTAGATTATTATTATTTTCCTAGATTATTAGAAAATGAAAAATATATATAATGAGAGAGTAAAGTGTAGATTATAACATAAGAGGGGAGGAGAATGTAATTCATGTTTCTCTTAAGGGAGGGGAGTGAAAAAATATTTTCTAATATGTTTTGAATAAGAGAGGAGGAAAGTGTATATTTTAACATAAGAGGGGAGGGAAGTGTAATTCAAGCATCTTTGAGGGAAGGGGAGTGTAATTTACTCTTTCACTTATAAAGTGTTTAACCTTCACTTTTCTATCTTATTTGGGACATATAACTCACTTTCAAACAACAATACATGATCGATTGCATCACAAATAGCTAAGTTTTCATTATGAGTCGTTTCACTTGTAAAGTGTTTAACCTTCACTTTTCTATCTGATTTGAGACATATAACTCACACTTGCACACAACAATGTAGGATCGATTGCATCACAAATACAGGATCGATTGCATATTTAAACTCTTTTTATGTAAAAAAAAATAATTTGTCGAGTCGACGATAATCTTTATTGAGACGATACACTTATCCCATTATTACTTTTATTGGTGTTGTGAACTTGTTAAATTTATCATCAATAAGCTGTTGGACTTTTTCCCTAATTAAGTTATTTATTTATTTATTTAAATAAATAAGTGGTAATTACCCACTAAGTGCACATAGTGGTAATTATCGATTAATCAGAAAATGGTCTTTATTCTTTCCCTTAAATTTAGTAACTGCCCATTATGAGTGAGTGGAGGAGCAGTTTTGTTTTGCACGTTCAGTAACTTCTTGATGGCAAAAGTTATATAAAGGAGTGCAGTTCATTTGTTTTGGTTCCCTAAGCCTAACATCTCTATTTAGAAGACTTACACCATCAAAGTGAGATTGTGGAATGTTTAGAAGAGCCTCAACTTCTTCAAGCAGGAGCAATGGCTGGAGGTATGCCTTGATCCTTTAATTTAAGTTTCCGCTATTTAAGTAATTATTTCTTCTATGGTTTTATAGAAATAACTCACATAAGCATGATCTTGCTTTAAATGGGGTAACTCGTTTTTTTATGAAACACTTTTTTAATTGTAAATCGCCAATATATATTAACTAAATCAAACCGGTTCAATAGATATTATAGAATGGTCATGGGGATTAAAAAAGTTTACTATCTGTCTTTTTCTTTTACTAATAAATAAAAAATGTCTTGGTAAAACATACATGAATAATATGATCATAACAATGACGGTAAGAGAAAGATAAGCCTGGTCTATTTAAAAAAGGGAAATGTTAATGTCAAGTCGTCAATATAAATTACTAGCTAGCTAAGTACAACTTGCTAAATATATATTAAAGAATGGATGGGGTTTAACAATGTTTTATCTTATAGTTTACGCTTGCAAAATTGAACAACACATTAATATCGTAGAGCCATTTGCAAATTCAATACTAAATTACTCCCACAAGAAAACTGACTTGAACTGCGCAGGGTGTTTTTCTTTTATTGAATATAAAAGAGTTTAAATTTTGCCACATCAATTAATGATTATGAAAACATGTGAGGTGTCATATTTATAAATTGACGTGACAACACATAATTGAATGCATGTGTAAAATAAATGTAAACTAATAAAGTATACTAATTTTCTAAAAAAAAATAGTTAGTAGTTCCACAGCTAATTTCTAAAAAAATAAAATAACTAATTAAATCACATGATTAAGGGAACAGCCAACATAATAAGGGGTAACTAGAAAATGGCTTAACATTAAGCATTATGAGAGAGCAAATTCTTGTAACAAACTCATTTCTCTTATTGAACAATGAAGTTACAACGAGCATTTATAGTAGTTAGTGTGGGAACATGATAACTAATCATGTATTCTAATGTAGAGGATTACATGAAAGAACTAGTTAGAAGCTAATACTTAGTAACTTGTAATACAAGAAAGCTTTTAAACTAAGTCTTAACGTTATCACTGTGTTGTTGAGCTGAACTATTTTCTTCATGCTGCAATAGCCCACAAGTTGGAGGGTGGTAGATATCAACCATCCCCAACTTGAATAAGAGGAGCAGGAATGGTTGAGGAAGCAAAGACTTGGTGAAAAAATCTACTAATTGATTCAAGTTTCAATTTGGGCACAACTAAAAAAGACAAGTTTGGTCTCTTTAAAAAATACATTGTAATGGTAGCGGAAGTTCATAATGATAGAATAGCATGGATGATGGAATGTAGTGGGAGGTATACTGTTTAGACTGGTTATAAACTGACTATGATGGAGTTGTTACATACTGATCGGTTTCATGTTGAAGGAGAATGACATAGAATCTGGAAGGTGAACTCCCCTCATAAAGCACGTAATTTGTTATGGAGGATCTGTTGGGGGTGTGTTCCAACGCGTCTCCGACTTCAATCACGACATGTACAATGTGAGGTGCTATGTCCGTGGTGTGATACGGCTGTTGAGGATGACTAACATGCTTTTGTGGGCTGTACGGTGGCGCGTGAGAGTTGGTATTGGGCAGGGCTTTCGACTGCGCTGCAATCACGAGTTGGCACTGCAAGTAGTTTGGCAGATTTTATTTTTGACCTATGTTGTTCCGAAAATCGAGACACTGCTGGTCGGGTGGCTTTACTTTTGGCAAATTTGGGCTGCACGTAATGATGTCATTTGGAATGACGTTCATCACACTTCAACAAGCATTGGGAGGACATCACTAGATGCATGGCAGCAATGGCAGGAGGTTCATAAACAACCCTCATCATCGGTTGTGCAACACGGGCAGAATAGAGTGCAAGCTAACAACTCAGTTTGGGAGAAACCGCGTGAGACGTGGTTGAAGTGCAATGTGGATGCCGCGTTTCATGACCGTCAACATATTACATCTTTCGCGTGTTGTGTTAGAGACTCACGTGGGCAATTCATTCAGGCTCAAACGAAATGGCAACGAGCAAATATGACTGTTTTGGAGGGGGAGGCGGTTGCCTTACTCGATGCCATTCACTTTGCTGTTGGGAACAGATGGGACCGGGTTGTCTACGAGTCCGACTTAACTACTCTAGTGCAAGCGCTATCGTCTCCGGGCCATGGTGATTCAAAATTTTATGCTATTGTTTCTAGTATTATTTTTCAGTTATCTTTACATTCCATCTTCGAGGTGAAGTTTGTTAGGAGATAAGCGAACATGGTTTCTCAAAGCTTAGCTAGGGCGGCCTGTTCTTGGGCTAGTCACCGTATTTTTTATTTTTATCCTTCTTGTATTGAACACTGGTTGATTAATGATAATAGTTAACTTTGTTTTGGTAAAAAAAAAAAAATACATTGTAAAGTCAACGATATCAATTAGCTGAATTTAGTTGCAATATATATAAAAATAATGGCCATGTGATTGGGAATTAAGAAACCTAAATTATTTAATCTTTCCAAAAAAAAAAAAAACCTAAATTATCTAATAAAAAATTTGATGGTAGTTGTACAGCTAACATTGACATGCATTGTTTAACTGCCACTGGTAGGTAATTAACACTAACAGCAAATTGAAGCATTACGACAAAATTTTGAATTAAAAGATGAATTTCGGATCACACTGTTGGACTTTATTATGCAATATAAGTTTTGAGAGATGCTATGTAGTACGCCAATTTTACAAACGAAAGACAAGGAATACTGATTTGGCATCTGTTTGGAAACTGTTGCGTCCAGGTTTGGCGGAATACATGCCAGGTTGGTGTATGGAATAGTTTGCTGAACGGCAAAGATATGTTCCACGTATTTCGTCGATTATCGTCTCGCACCATTTAGTGTTTCTCATAAGTTTTGAAGGACTAATAGCTTTTTCCATATATATCACTAATCTCACTCAAATTAAAACCAAAGATTCAACAAAATGTGTGACACTGCACTTTCCTGCGCTCGTGATCATTTGCTTCCACTCTTAAAGGAAGCAGCAGACATGATTAGGGGTGTCCCAATATAAATTGCAGAATTGAAAGAGGAACTAGAAAGAATTGAAAAAGTCATCAACAATGCAGATAGAGTGATTGATGTTGAATAAGACACGGAAACAAGTCAGGAAATCAAAGCAAAGATCAAACAACTGACAGAAGCATCTTTTCACATAGAAGATGTCATTGATGATTATATACTCCATGAGGAACAACAATCTTCTGATCCAGGATGCGCTGCTGGTCTTGACTTGATCAAATAAGGCTTACAGAAAAAAAACATATTAGGCATATCATACTAGTCTATTTATAACAGAAAAAAAACATATTAGGCATATCATACTAGTCTATTTATATATAATATATCTTCCATTTGTTGTTGAATTTATCTTTATAAACTCCGACCTTCATATGATTTGGTTATGTAGTATCAGACATATTGGTGTGATAAGCCATTCATAAGGTTTGGCTATTTAGTAGCATGCTTGTCTTGTGCTTAACCTTTAGTAAAATTGTACCTGTTTAGTACTAAGCTATTCACTTTCTCTAGCTAGTTAAAATATATAGACATGGTCTTGATATTTCTATATGGTTAAAGTAACACCTTAAATCCTTAAAGCGATAATTTACGCAAACAATACAAATCAAGCAAAGGATATATATATCCTACTTATCCTATAAGTTCAACATGCATATTTAATTTTTCTCAAAACATCGCAGCGGAACAAAAATATAATCACATCAACAGCTAAATAAAACATCTCCAAGTATCCATGTCACAGAGAGGCAATGTTAAACTCATTTTGTTCCAACACCCCGTAGCAACAATAATATCACGAAACATCATTGGAAGAATTTTTTAACCCTTCAATATGCGCTACGCCAACACCCAAAATCTTACCATTAACAACTTCTAACCATCATTTTTTTTTCTTTGTGCCTTACTACAACGAGCATTCAAGTTTACTTTCTCAAGTTCCGCTTTTCTAAGACTAACCAGTTATGAATCCCCTCTTCCACTCTCAAGATGCATACTTTTTTCTCCCTCCCCCGTAACAATTTTTCTCCCTCTTAAGAGTTCCCCCCAATATCTTGCGACTTCTCCATCCTTCAAACAATCTCTTTACCTACACCATCAAACCTATCAAAGCGTGCTACATTGTCCCAAACCCAAAGATGACAGAAAAATAGTATTCAAAGTTTTGTTCAATTTTGCCATATCTCGTACCTCACTAAAACGTACGAAACCAAAATCCGACCTTTAGCATTTCTATTCTGGGAAACATAAAGATTAGAGAATATACAACAAACCTTAAAACCTTTTCTCAGCTCTACAGCCTGTAAATTTTATGGAATGTTAGTAAAGTATAAAGTAGCCATTGTTGATGGAAGTGATTGCCTTTCTATAAGATTACTTTTAAAACTAACGTATTAAATTTAAGTGTTAAATATATTTTTAGTTCCTATAAATTATAATTCTTTAGGTGTAATCCCTATAAAAATTTAATTTAAATTTTGTGACAATATTTTAATTTTTTACAAAGTAATGATTGTTTTTTTAGTCTTGTATTTAATCCATGTCAAAGTAAATTAAGAACTAAAATTATACAAAACTTTAGGAATTAAACTTAAAAATTGTGAATGATGTTGAGGCCAAAAACAAATTTAATCCTAACTTAACCAATATGCAAAAAAAAAAAAATCACAATAGTTTTTATTTTTTTGCTACAAAAATCACAATAATTTTTTATTGCATGAAAGGTAAATTAAAGCAACATAAATGACAAAAGTGCATATATTTTGCTATACAAGTGGTTAATGTTATTTATATATGTTAAAGAGAGGTTTAATAATGTACATTTTTGTCATTTTTTTAACGAGTAAAAAAAGGTTATAAGATTGTAAAAATTGTACCAAACCCATCATCAATTAATTTTCTTCATTATTTTATAATGTAGTCTATTATATTGAAAACTTTATGTTCTTTTGTAAGGCATTAGTTTATACAATATCATATTTAATATTCAAGGTGAGCTACGGTGTCGGGACTCACAACCTTAGGAGCCTCAGTATATATTTTTTTAATATAACACCCAAAAGTGTGAGTATATATAATAAAATATAAAAAATCAATAGACATTTTGTAATAGTTTAGTGGTAATATAGAATGCATTTTGAGTATTTGGTCTTGATGTTCAATCACGAGCATTCGTGTGAATTTGAACCAAATTGTTAGGTTTGTAGACTCTAATTGGCCGCATTTTGTTAAAACAAGTGTTCTAGCAAGATGTTGGACAAGATGTCTTGACATGTTGGTACGACATCGTAGTGTGCCTTATTTCGCCTTCTTGGAAGTTTTAGTTTGTGTGTGAGATCTCTGAAGATTCTATGAAGATTTTATTCACGTGACTTATGGTCCAAGAGCTGTGTGTTTCTAGAAGCTGCAGAGGTGGTTTAGCTTTGTCGTGTTTCTTAAGTGTGATGTTATTTAAGGAAACAATATATATTCTTCTAGAATATTGTGAAGACTGAATATATGATTTGGTCTGCTGATTGTTTAACCTGTGACAAAAAAGCTCATACTGCTTGATAGATAATTTAGGCAAGTGCACCAATTATTATTGAAGTAATAAAATAAGATTGTTCCCACAAGGATTGTGTTAACTTCAATAATTCAGTAGCGTTATTATTCAGAATGTGTAAAAGTTATTTTATTTTGCCCTAGGTAGTTGATTGGTTTTTTTTTTTTTTTTGCATAAAAGTAATTTGACAAAAAATAAATATTGGTTTTAGAGAATAAGAGAGATATGAGATCAGGTCTTTTGAATCATCTATGTTCCCCTAATTGGTATACTGCACCTATTCTTATGAATGATTTTCTAGTTCCACAATAGTTAACAAAATAGCCCTAATCAATCCCTTGACTTAGGACCCTCTTCTCAAACTACAGCCCCTAATTCCTTAGGTGGTCTAATAATCTTTGAAGGTTTTACGAACGTTAACTTATTATCACAAATAAACGATTATCCATTCCTAGACTAACCATGTTTATTTGAACAATTCAATTAGGTTTAAGTAGAAAGCTATGGTTAGTAGTCATTCATTCTCACTAAATCATGTTTATATTTGATCAGGATATAAAAAGCATTAAGAACAATTGAATTGAATAAAAACTAGATTGTCGTTCACAATAAATAAAGTTTCACAGCAACATGGTTCAATTAGGGTTACAAAGAATCATCTCAGACCTAATCTCTAAGAGATTTAGCTACTCATAATCGAGTTTACAAATAGAATAAATAATAATGGAATCAAAACATACATGAACTGATAGAAGGTTGAAGAAATCGCCCTCCTAGCCGTTTGATAGATATCTGGCAAGTGTACCAAAAACTATCGAAGTAGTAAAAAATATCGATCCACAAGGACTGTGTTAATTTCAATTCTAGCAAGAGCGTTATACGTTAGGATGTGTAAAGTTTGTATTTGAGTGCCCTTGGGCAATAAAAGTTTGTTTTAATCAGATTTGATTAAAGTAGAGAAAGTTCGAAAGAAAATTATATTGAGATGAATGGCTAATCCGGTGAATCCGCTATTGCTCTTATATGAAAAGTCTACCTCTCTTTATTCACAATTACTACTCAGTTTTTACGATAAATTAACTAAGTGGTTTTGATCAATCTCTTGACTCAAAACCCTTTCCTAAGTTATAACCCTATTAATCTCTTAACTTGATTGAATAACCGCAGAAGCAATATTGGAACGTTAATTCATGTATCATAACCCTCAATTTCCTATCTCTAGGCTCCTAGTGTTGAGTTAAACAAAATTACTATTTCAGGATTAAAAGCTAGGGCTAGTAGTCATTTAATTCATAATATCAATTCATGTGATTGCAAGAAGCTAGGGCTAGTAGTCATACAAAACAATAACATGAAAAGCAATAAACACAAGTAATTCTGAATAAAAACTGAATAGCATTGATCATAGAGAGAGTTCAACTACAAAATCATATATTACAATAGTTTCATCATGGCTTAACCAAACTAAAGGTTTAGCTACTCATAGCTAAACAATCATAAGAAATAACAAGAGAAAACATACATAAATCTAACCAACGGGGCGTTGGTATGAGATTCAGGGCTTGTTCCTTGGTCTCCTGCCGTCCTTAGTGCTCAAAATCGCAATAATAATCAGTACCATAACCCTTGCTAGCATTTGGATATTTATAGAAAGAAATTAGGGTTTCAAAAAAAGCCCATCATCGTGCCACGTTTCGGGACCATCGTGGCACGATGCCTTCATTAATCTGACGTGGCAGCAAGTTCATCAACCAATCGTGGCACGTTGCGTTTTCCTTCGTGCCACGAAAATTCCAGCATGTCACCATGAACTGCACATCGTTCCAACGTGCCACGACCAGTTACCAACGTGGCGCGTTTGCTTATACTTGGGCAATATTTTCCTATTTTCTCAAAGTTTCTTCTCTTGAACTCTTGTTCCTATTTTGATTTGATTTCACCATGAATTCATTGCAGTTGACTCTCTAAATGCTATAATAAAGACCTAAATATGACTAAAAAACTAATGTTGATGCACTGTCATCACCGTTTTTAGGTATCAAGATTGCACTTTGCTCTTCTCAATTCGTCCCCCTTGTTTTTAGAATAGTCTTCAACTTAAATAGGCTCAGAAATTCGCCCAAATCGTTTCAGGCTTTAAGTAAATCGTGACACGTTTTGCCTTGTGTAACAAACCACCCAAATTAGGGTTTATGAAATCGTGTCACGTTTTTTCCATCGTGACACGTTTTGCAAATGTCAAATCAAACTTCTTTTGGCTTGTTGAAATCTTGCCACGTTTATACCAAATCGTGACACGTTTTTGGCTTTGCTTCAGATCTTCAATTTTCCTGTTTTTCACACTTAATCATGCTCAAAATAGTTGTGAACTCCAAGATTCTTCAAAAAATTACATTAAAAATTACGTAATGATGAGATGTCATCACTGCTGAATGACTATATAAGGAAGACCGGAACCCTAGTTTTATTCACCAGTTCAATATTATTAAATTAAGCCTTTTAGGGTTTCGTTGTTAAGCCCTGTGCTTTAATTTGTATACCTCTCTGGGTGCTGCAACTGATTATCAACACACATAGATGGTTTGTTTTAGTTGAGTTGTATTGGATCACAGCCGTCATTTAAGAATAGTTTTGAGTCCTTGTTATTTGTGAGTCACTCTTTATCATGTTGATGCTTGAGCTAGACTGTAGTTGAGTTGTAAACTATGAATCACTCGTAAGCTTGTAAGCAATAGTGGATTATGTTGTCTAGGGGTGTGTCTCCATTTCTGTTATAACCGTTGAGTCAATCACTGGGATTGTGGTTGAGAGGAAGTGTGAGGGATGTCTCATATCTAGGAGTGTCTTAGATTGAAATACCATGGGTAGTGATTAAGTGAAAAAGCGGTGAACTGGGATTGTTCGTGTGTTAACTTTGAATTAATACTATTACAGTGGATTTCCTTCCTGGCTTGGTAGCCCCCAGACGTAGGTGACGTTGCACCAAACTGGGTTAACAAATACCTTGTGTTCTTCCTTCCCTGCACTTTACTTTATTACTATGGTTAATTGTGTTAACGTATTTGTTGTTACGTTGTCCTGACAATGCATTTGACATTCTTAATGTCCTGACATCGTATACGATATATGTCCTCTACGTGCCAGGATTTCACAAATATAAGTCTCAATTATATGCACAACTACTAGACCATTATAATTTAACATGCCTTTCAAAGTTATCTATGATTGTAGAAAACTACATATCTTGAATTTTTTGTCTTCTATTTCCATTAACAACACAAATTAAATCCGTTACATAATTAGGATTTTTTTTTCCTATTGTTTTCTGTTTAATCATGCATGCTAGTACTAATTTGCTACTATTTTTTTTTTTCAATATTAGTACTACTTTGTCATTATTTAGATAACAAAGACAATTTTTTTAAGCAACAACAACCAATATACTTAAGATCCATTTTTCACTAAAAAAAGTGATGATTCTTTTTAAGTTTTTGAAGTTTCTTTTTATTATGAACCCAATTTTTAATATTAAAACAATTAGTGGTTATAGTGAAGTTCAACACAAGTTAGTTAGTTCCTCCCATACAAACTTACTTTTACTTGATAAGAATGATTAATCTTGTTTTTCCATAGGGGAAAATTTTTAGTATTTGAACATGGCCTCCGATTTTTATCGAAACGGCCCTGGTCCTGGCCTCCGATTTTATCGAAACGGCCCTGGTCCTAGGAGTCAATGGAGTTCCTTCTGAGGCTTTTATACCAGGTCATGGCACCTCGATATTGAGTGGTTACGAACAACTTACATTTAATTGATCCGCAGACGTTCTTGTAGTTTAGGACCACTTTGATGTTCTCAATGTGTTTGTCTGGGTCGATGGTCCCATCGTACGTGTCCATTTGGGGAGGCTTCTCTAATTTGACAAGTGAAAGGGTCGTACGCTGCATGGTCGTCTTCGAAATAATACCAGGACCGCAAGTGTCTGGTATGCCTTGATGAATGCGGGAACCTTCTAATCAGAGAATGCTTGATTTTCTATATGGTACAGCTATAAAAAGACAAGTTTGGTCTCTTTAAAAAATACATTGTAAAGTCAACGATATCAATTACCTAAATCCAACTTGCAATATGCATAAAATAATGGCCATGTGATTGGGAATTAAGAAACCTAAATTATTTACTCGCACAAGAAAGCAAATCTGAAGAGAGCTAACATCATTTTTTTATGAATAATAAATTTGTTGGTAGTTGTACAGCTAACATTGACATGCATTGTTTAACTGCCACTGTTAGTTAATTAACACTAACAGCAAGTTGAAGCACATGATTGACAGCTTCCTCTTGTACGACAAAACTTAAAAATAGAAAATGAACTTCCGATCACACTGCTGTAGCACTACACTTCATCTTGGACTTTTATGCTATATAAGTTTTGAAGGACTAATAGCTTTTACCATAACATTCATCTCACTCACAATACTAGCAAATTAAAATCAAAGATATATACAACAAAAGTGTTTCATAAAATGTGTGACACTGCACTTTCCTTCGCTCGTGATAAATTGCTTCCACTAGCCCGTGATCATTTGCTTCCCCTCTTAAAGGAAGCAGCCAACATGATTAGAGGTGTCCCAAAAGAAATTGCAGAATTGCAAAATGTACTAGAAAACATTGAAGTTTTCATCAATCAAGCAGATAGATTGGCTGATGCTGAAGAAGACATGGAAACAACTCACGAAATCAAAGCAAAGATCAAGCAGCTGGTAGAAGCTTCTTTTCACATAGAAGATGTCATTGATGATTATATCTTCCTTGAGGAACAACATGCTCCTGATCCTGGATGTGTTGCTGGTGCTACAAACTGTGTCAAAACTATGGCTCTCCGTCTTCAAATAGCTTACAAGATTCAGGACATCAAATCCCGAATTAAAGAAATAAATGATACAAGTACTGAAAAGGATCATGGATTTCAAATCCAATCTTCCTCGGATAAAGCATCAACTAGTTCTGCAACAAACAGAAACGCCTCATCATTGCAGAACCTTCGAGACGCTCCATTGTATATGGATGAAGCTGATGTTGTGGGCTTTGAAGAGCCACGAGACAAATTGATTGATTGGCTGATAGAGGGAAGAGCAGATCGCACAGTTGTCTCCATTGTTGGAATGGGGGGACTGGGAAAAACCACTCTAGCCAAGAAAGTTTTTGACAACCAAAAGGTAGTTAAGAACTATGATTGTCATGTATGGATCACAGTGTCTCGACCATACAATATAGAAAAATTGTTGAGGGACATTTTGCTTGAGATTTACAAACAACAAGGGAAAGATCCTCCTCAGAGTCTCCATCAAATGGATCGAAAGCCGTTAGTTGATGAAGTGAGAAACAACTTGCAAGGAAAAAGGTACGTTGTAGTGTTTGATGATGTATGGGAGTCACATTTTTGGTCTGATATTGAATTTGCTATGATTGATAACAAAAATGGTTGTAAGATATTAATCACAACAAGAAACAAGGATGTTGCAGATGCTTGCAAGAAATCTTTTGGTAAAGTGCATGAGATGGAACGTTTATCTGAAAAACAATCTTTGGAATTGTTTAAAAAGAAGGCGTTCCATGACTTGGACGGACTTTGTCCAGAAAATCTTTTTGATATATCTTCCAAAATTGTTGAAAAATGTAAAGGATTACCTCTAGTAATTGTAGTCACCGGTGATATTTTATCTCGCAAAGATAGAAATCCAATTGAATGGTCTAAGTTTAGTAAAAATATAAATGCAGAGTTAGAGGAATATTCCATAATAAGAAAATTTTTAGGATTTAGTTACCATGATTTGCCTTATTACCTCAAGTCATGTTTCTTGTATTTTGGATTATATCCTGAAGACTATATAGTTCGTTCAAAAACATTGACTCGCCAATGGATTGCTGAAGGGTTCGTGAAAGAAGAGAGGGGAAGGACATTGGAAGAGGTTGCAGAAGGATATTTAATAGAGTTGATCCATAGAAGTTTGGTGCATGTAGTTTCAATAAGTATTGATGGAAGAGTAAAAAGTTGTCGTGTTCATGATCTAGTGCATGCAATGATCCTTGAGAAATATGAGGATTTAAGTTTTTGCAAGAATATTACTGAGGACAAACAATTGTCTTTAACTGGAATGACTCGACGCCTATCAATGGCAAGCAGTTCTGATAATCTAATGGAAGGTATTGAAAGCTCACATGTTCGATCATTGCTTGTTCTCGAACCTCAAACATCACTTGAATCCTTCATAAGGAGAATCCTAACAACATATAGGCGGTTGAAGGTGCTGGCTGTGAGGCAGTCTGAATCACTTGAAATTCCTACTGATTTGGGAAGTTTGAAGCACTTGAAATATTTTGGGTTGAATGGAAGTAGATGTTCTGAACTTCCAAAATCCATTGGCATGCTCGTGAACCTAGAGACTTTGGATTTAAGAGATACATATTTTGAAAATCTTAATATGCCGAAGGAGATTTGCAAGCTTAGAAAGCTACGCCATCTTTTATGCAATAATTGTATGTCTTTGATTCAGTTGAAGGATGGTATTGGAGGCATGTCATCTCTACAAACTCTAGATGAGGTTTATTTGGATGATGATGAAGATGAAAATGATAATAGAGTGGTAGAGCTAATCCAAGAGCTAGGAAAGCTAGATCAGCTAAGGGAATTGGGCTTGGCCGGTGTTAGGAGTGAATATATGTGTGCTATATCTTCCTCAATCAATAAAATGCAACAACTAGAGAGACTACAAATTATAGGAATCCAATTAATTGACATATTCATTGATCTGGCTTTGAATTCACCCCCACCTAGGCTTCAACATGTTGGACTCTACGGGAGTTTAAAGAAGTTTCCTGAGTGGATTCCAAAACTCACAAATCTTGTTAAGCTGGGTGTGGAACTTTCGAAGGAAGTGAATGATGCAATGAAATTACTCCAAAGTATGCCAAACTTGTTGTCCCTCCATATCGGTGGTGGTTTTGTTGATGAAGACAAATTAGAAAGTTTACATTTTCAAGATGGGTGGTTTAAGAATTTGAAGGAACTATATCTTGATAATTTCAATGAATTGAGTAACATCCTTATTGACGAAGGTGCATTGGGTTCTCTGAAAAAGCTCAAATTATGGTCCATCCCCCAGCTCATGACGTTACCAACTGGCATTCAACATTTACACAAGCTTGAAGTTCTGGGTCTTTATTATATGAGTATGGAACTTAAACAGAGCATTGCTCCTGATAAAGGAAAAGAGCATTGGATCATCAACCAAGTGCCCTCTGTAAAAATTTTGGAATAAAAGGTACGCTTTCGCTTTCCTACAATTTGAAGAAATAAAAAGTTGTAGTAATATATATTGTTTAGTCATCAAAATACAAGCATTTTGTAATTTTTAGTAAAATAATTTCTCGACATCTAGCCAAAAAAAAAAAAAAACAAATAACTCATTTTACCTATGAATAACTTTTTATTTATTTATTCTAATTTTACATATAACTCATTTTTGGCCTTTGACCTCGATCTTCAACGGTCTTTTACAAGCATATATGATTGTGTTTTATATATTGATATTTTGGTGTGAACTGCAGGTGATGGCCATCAGTGCATTTGAGATTCACATTTCTTCAAGTGGACTTTTCTATCAGCATTGCTTCTATCTGTTCCTGTTTTGGCACTTCCCTTCCTCAATATAATAAAGCATTGCTTCTATATCAGTATTGCTTCTGTGTGTTGTTTTTCATTGTTAATGTTATTATACCTACTTTGTTATTTTATTCAAGAAGATTGAGTTGTGAGATCTTTCCTTTCAATGATTGTAAGAAATAACTTTGGTTGTTGTTTTTACGTATCTTGTGAGCTGCGACTCCTTTTCTTTGTATTTTGTTCTGTATTATTTTTTTGTATTTCAAAAACTAACCTTTTTTTACAATAATTTTAAGAATCAAGAACTGGCAAACTTAGTTCGACTAAAACAAAGTACAAAATAAGAATTAAATTCATGCTCTTCTTCTCATGTTACCTTCACCAAAAAAATAAATACATAAGTTGTTGTTTCAACATATTACAAATACTAATTTACACTTTTGTCACTTCCAATTCAATGTGTTTATGACTCAAGTTGTTGTGATACTTACAATACTTTCATGGCTACTTCTTTTCCCACACAAATCATATGTTGATTGAAGTCATAGATGTTCTGTATATTGAAATCATCGAACTTTCTCTATCTAAAGATTTTAATAAAATTATTATACACTTGGCCACCAATTGATCATCTCAACCACTCAAGGATTTTAACCACCAAAAGAGTTATAGGCTGCTTTTATACTTCACTTGATGAATTTGTTGACTGCCTATTATAATTTTATCATATTCCATTATGCAGCCACAATCTTTAAAGACCTTATAGTTGGTAGCTTAAATGCCAAAGAGCTAATTTTTATTTCTCAAATTAGTGGAATGTAAAATTTATATAAGGTCATAATTGTATACAAACTAGACTTCTTTGAAACAAATTATATTAATCGTACCATACACGTTCATTTTTCCAACTCTAACCATGAAAATCCGTCACTCAGAGTTGATGTTAGAACAAAATAATTCCGTCTGTAATGTTTATAATTGCGTCTCCATAGAGACAGACCATTAATTCTGTCATTAACAATATTTTAAGAAAAAGTAATAAAAAAATTGGCAGTTAAATAATTTCAACGATGGCATTTGGCAACTATATGTCTAAACTTGCAGGTTAATTTCATAAAATTTACATGATTGAGTCTAGATAGATAATAATCATAAAATAGGTTCTCCTTTATTTACAATTGCATCTTATTTAAGCTTCACAGTTGACATTGTAGATAATGTGCAATCCATAACATCCACTGGTAAAAAAATTAACAAGCTGTAAGGAATAAAGACCAAGTACTATTTATTTATGTAATGTTAAAAAGAGAGAGAAATAGAGACACGTAACCTGCATCTTCTTTGCTGAAATATAATGAAGGTGTAATTCTGAATGCATTTACATAACAGCAAAAAAGCTTATAAGTGACATAGAAAACATATAAAAATTTGGCTAGAAATAGCTGATTTAGATCAGATTTCCAGCTCTATAAATCAAGTTTAAAAGAAGTTATATAACTCACTCCAAATTCGAGTACAGAAAAATCCTCTAAATATCTTACACATTCCATAGTTCAATGAACATACCCCATAAACAAATAAAATTCCATACACCAAAATAATTAGCAGACACAAACAATACATAGATTAGCAGATAGATTAGCAGACATATAAAAAAAATTAGGATAGTCATCTAAATCTAATATCAATAGATGGCATGAAAATTTTATTACTGGGAGACAGTGAGAAGACAACTAATATCAAACCTTGAAAATTGTTTTTTGTGTCTTAACTATTAGAGGAAAGCAAAGAAGAACAAGGCAAGCACTTACAAAATAAAGACACAAAAGGAGTTACTTGCGCGCCAAGTTAACTAAAGTTCATTTGTAATTTCAGTTTCATTTACATTTCATTTGTATTGCATGTACATGATTTCAGCTTCTATATAAGCTGCACTTGTAACCGTTTTCACTGAATGAAATTGTCACGACCCAAAAACAGTAATCGTGACCGGCGCACGAACTAGAACATTCTAGCCCGGCAAGCCTATTGATTCAACTTGACAAACTAACATAAAAACAATTCCAATTCGGTTTTCACTTTCAAAAAAATATTTACTGAAATTTCGACAGAGTTTCCTCTGTAAATTCAACATTTCCAAGATATGAATCCTGTTTGTCAACCTGTATTCTCATCCAGAATTTCAAAATGACATATTTACATAATTGTACATCTCAAATAAAACATTCAGACTCCAAATAGCTGCAGATACATCAATGGACACTGAAATATAAATATAGAAAGAGAAACCAACCAAGAGGGCCTACCAAAAGTGACACTGATAGATCTTTAACCCTGCTAGAAGCTTTCTACGCAATTGACTTTGAATCTGTAAAAATATAAGAAAAAGGGGTAAGTCATAAAGACTTAGTGAGGAGACAACAATCATCACCAACTAGAAGGGAAACACACAAGAGCACGAATATTTAACTATCTCAAATCTCATATCAATTTACAAAATTAATAACCATATGAAATTCTATTAATCCAAAATCAAATAATATTTCTGAATCCAATGTCACCAACGTAACTAATATATTACTCTTAGCTTGTTTAACTAAACCGTAATAAGATGAACTAAATTTATTAGGGAATTTTTTTTATAACACCTTTTAAACTATGAGTTTATTCTTCTGGTATAACCTTACTACAAGCCATCACATCTTAATAATATACAAATGGGGAACAACAAATAGCAAAAAATCTTGCATCAATCCTATGTGTCACATCCTCAAGCCCCTTAATGTCACATCATCACTAAAAACTAATTTTATTTTTGCCATTTTTAAACATTCACACAATACAAACAATAAAATATCATTATCACACATTTTCCCATTTTCCCTCTTCAATTCAAAATTCAAATTTCAAAATTTTTTAAATCCTTTTTTCCCTCCTACTTTTTCTCTTATCCTATCAAACATCACTTTTCTCTCTCATTCATTCCAAACTTATTTCTTTTTCTTTTTTTTTTTCCTCACTTCCTCTCTCTCTCACCAACCCAACACCACTCTCACGCAGACCTCCTCATCCCTTCTAAGCTCATTTTTCTCTGCCTTCTTTCTTCATTTCCGATCAAATCCGACCTCCTCCTTCAAAAATAAAACCATCACCGTCTTCCTCTAATCATCCTCTACAAAACCCACTCAATTATTTATAGATCTATCAAGTTCAGTTTTGAAACCACCATTAACCACCGCGTCGGAATTCTCCTCACTGAGCCGGTTTTGCAGTCAGAAGCTTCAAAGGTTAATTGTTCATTTCACTTTTTTTATTCCACTTTTCTATCATTTTATTTGATGTTATTCATTTTGATCTTTGTTTGGTTCTTTTATTGCATATATACGGATATATTCGTAGGGGCGCTGAATTTCTTTGCCGAACTTGAAACTCACTACTTCGAAATTGTATCAGGTTTGATTCTAAAACGATTGTATATGTTCAGATTTGTAGGCTCCAGTTTACAATATTTTTATAGAAAGAATATTCACATCATGGTGTTATTTGCATGTGCATTCAAAAAAAGTTGCTTGATGAATTTGATACAATAAGTATGACATTCAACAGTATCAGATTCAATTTGCCACTTGAATTGCAAAATTTGATTAATTATTGTTTGTGTTGTGTTTTTTCTTCACTATTATGTTTTAGTTCAATTTGGTTTGTTTGAGACCTGGCTGATTTTTTTCTATTTTTATTTCCTGGTTTTGTTTGGTGACAGGTTTTATGCATCAAACTTAAAAGAGCTAAAATTTCATCAATCTGTTTTATGTTTTTTATTTGGTAGAAATACATGACCATTTGGTTTGGGTTGTTTTGTTCTAATTATTATTTTGTTTGAATTATGTTTTTAATTCATGGATCTTGCTTTGCAGCTACGGGCAAATGGAAATCAAATGAAGGGGCTTTCACTAACAAGAGCATGTAAGCAATAGCTTACGATTACTTAAAGCTTTTGTTGCTTCAAGTTGGTGTTTTTGAATGATTGAGGGCCTTAATCATGTTGTTTTGTATGAACTAAGAAACACAAATTCAAGAAGGTATAATCTCATGAAATAAATGATATCGTGTTGGTTTTTTGACATGTAATGTTTAGTTTTGTTGTGATTTTTCAAAAACCTAATTTTCATTTTACAAAGATGAGTTTACTGTTCCTTATATTTCTTTCTTTGGCAAACATGAGTTTTCTCGCCCTATTTTTTACTCTATATGGCATTCAAATTTCTTACTTTGGTACAAGTTTAATTAGGTCTTGATTTGTTTTAAAGTAGCATACTGCAAACACATTCAAATTAAAAATAAGAGTTAGTATCTTACTTCATCATCTTTTGATGCTATTAATTGATAAGTTGAATTGTCGACGATGACTAACATGAGGATAACATATTTGTATCTACTTTTTGTTTCTTTGATTGACTAATGTATACCAGATGGAGAAAACATGTTCAGTTATCATAGATATAAGACATGTTCAGTTAAAATTTTAGGATGTTGTTGTTGAGGTTTGATTTGGGATTTGGCAAGTCAATGGACAGTTCAATATGCAGGTGACATGAATGATTTTAGCTTAAATGACTTTATTTGTACTCATGTAATTAATATAATAAAATCAGACTTCAGATTTTGAGAGCTGAAATAAGTATTGGTGTCAACTTAATTAGGTCTTATTAGTTATTCATTCAGTGCAGATTTTACCAAAGGTCTTATTATTAATATAATAAAATCTCTCTCTCTCTCTCTCTCTCTCAATGTTCTGGCAGATTTTGAAGCATTACATGAGATATCAATATTTGTATTTGAGATAATGTCCATGAGGTAACTTCATTTCTTCTTTTAGATTTTTTTTTGATATTAGTGAAGTGAACTCTCCTTTCTTTCAATTGGTCTTTGTATTTGGTCTTTCAATTTTATTGTTATTATTTGTACCTTCTTTCAATTCGGTATATATTTACTTATCGATTTTCTGTTGAATGAGTAATTTTTAGATTAGTCTATTGCTGATTGTGTAAGGAGAAATTAGAAGATCTATTATTAGATTATTCTTTTGTTAATTGTTATGTGGTTTTTTCTCTTAAATTTGTTGTTTTTACCTTCTCTTATAAGAAGTTATTTGGTTTGATTGATTTGTGGAAGTTTGTAGAATGATTGTTGTGTTTGTAGTTTTGGATTGATTTGGATTCAATTTTGGTAAAAGCAATTAGAGGGATATGCTATTGCCATTAACTTGGTAGCATTTGGAGTTTGTTTGATTTGGTCAATTGGGTAGTGCTTTTGGTGTTAAATGTGTTAAGGACAATTGGGTAGTGCTTTTGATGTTAAATGTGTTAAGGACAATTGGGTATCCACAAGGTTCATTAGTAGGAATAGATTCTCATAAATAACTACCCATCATATCTACAAAATATAAATTACCATCAGTCAAAATATGAACTGAATAAGGATTTTGATCCCAATGATGGGATTGTCAAATTTTAAGTAGTTTATTGTGAAGACAGATTAATTATTTTTTGATACATATAAGCAATGAGAATCCTTTGCCTAATCTATTTGTTTTGGGTGTTTTCGTATTAACTATAAGTTTTATTTTTTGGTTAAACATGCACTCATGGCAGGAATTAGTGAACGAGCTCAATTAGTGGTATCCAATTAGTGGTTTATACAGTGTCTTTAAAGGCTTCTATTGGCACTTATTACTTCTCACTTTACTTGATTGCTTTCTTTTTGTTTCACCATATTTCTTCCTTTGAAACTTGATTTGGAGGTCAATCAAGTTAAGATGAGAACATACCCTTGGCGTGTTTAATGATTTGAGGTTGTAATATGGGATTAGTTCATGACTAAAGTATGATAATTGTTGAAAATAGGACTAATAGAGTGATAAGCTACAAAATAGGATTATCAATATATTTTACTGTAATTCTTTTTAATAATTTAAAAAGAACTTGCAATCATATTTGACATTTTAGGATATAGTTTGTTTGGTTTGGGTTTGTAAACTCATAAAAGCAATTAGAGGGATATGCTACTGCCATTAACTTAGTGTAAACTGAAGTTGGTTTCATCAAGATGTAAAGATAACAATGGACAGTTCCCTCAAATAAGCAAATCGTGATTTATTAAATGAGAGCTTAATTGGGCCACCTTGCTATACATCAAATATTATTTACCAGGCTAAGTTAGGAAAGTGAGGATAATGAGAACTTAATTCTGTCGAAACAAATCTGATTGGGAACTTGCACATTTTAGAATATTAAATGAAAACTTAATTGGGCCTCCCTGCAATGACTTATTTGAGTTACTTCTGTATTTTTATTGTAATTTTGATCAAAACACAACCCTATTTCTTCATTTTGTTTTGTAAAAATAACCCCAATTCTACTTCATTTTGTATTTTTCTTTGTTTACATCAAATCAAATAAGCATATCTTCAATTCTACTTCATTTTGAATCTTTGTTTACAGTTGGCTGAGTTTGAAAGTTTGGTTAGAGAAAAGATCACATCAAATCATATTAATTAAGAGATAAAACTAAGGAAGTTTAGATTTGTACTGAAACACCTTCAATCCTTAAGCATATCTTCCAAACCATGACAATTAGGGCAATCAAATTTATTGCATAATAAGTTATTATAAAAGAATGTAGAAAACTGAAGCTTTGACAGAAAAGGCTGTGTCTATTAGAAGACTCTACAACACATTGTGATGATTCAAGTAGTAATTATTCAGAATATGTTTTTTTTTTATTGAATGTTTCTTTTTTTTTGAAGAAGTTTATTTTATGGATGTTGAATAATTGAATAGAGTTAGGATTAAAAACTAAGAGTTAATATTTTATTTTATTTTGTGCATCAACAAAATAATTTTTGTGCTATGACTTTTAGTTTTTAAATTTTTTTTTTCAACAAAATAATTTATGATTGTTTTACTTCTTATGCAGCAAAGATGATAATGCGATTTTATACCTTTGGATGTGTTAACAATTGCAATATGCATGTCTTAACAATTGCAATAGGCTATGGTTCAGTCCTCTTCTCAAATCTCATATTTATTGATTATTTAATGGTTCATTTTTTGCTAATATGCATGTCTTAACAATTGCAATAGGCTATGGTTCATTTTATGCCATTGTTTCTTATCACACATTATGTTCTCTCTTTGCAGCGACACAATAATCTTTTGTAGGATATGGTCAAGTTGCAATAACACTTGCTATAAACCACATGGTACTCATCAGGGGTAAGTTTTATTTTATATATCAATAGCCAAGTTTAATTTTACTAACTCTATTTTGATATTGATTGCCTAAATTTAAGTTTATTTAAGTTTTCTTCTAATGAAAAAAAAAAAGCTGCAACCTATATATTCTTTTTGGGATTTGTTATCTCATGCGTCAATGATTTATATGGAGTAATAATCAGACCAAAAAATCAAAAACATTTTGTATTCTTGATGATGACATGAAGATTTGACCAATTCAAATACCAATCATTATTTGTAGTTTATTTCGAATTGATAGTGATACTCAGCTTATAAGAATTGACTAGACTTTTATGTTATTGATGTTAATTCAATGGTTCTTTATAGTTTTGGCAATTTGAGTCTCCAAATTTTTATACCACTAATTGACAAAACAAGTATTATAACTCTTGCTTCATGGTTATGTTTTAAGCTCAGAATTTTCAATCTTGCAATATTGTTTTCTTTAAAAATGTTGGTTGAGTTTTGTAGTATAATATGATTATATTAACCGGAAGCAACTAACAAGAGTGCCCTGTTTTCAACTCTTTGAATTTGGCCATGATTGAGGTGATTTAACTTCTACTTTAGGTGTTTTGAATTCACTAATATTTTTTTTTTTTTGTACATAATCAGGAAATAGTTTTGGCCCTTTTTATTTTTTATTGGTTCAAATACATGATATCACTCATCAGACTTGAGGAATAGAAATACAATACATGATACCTGCATTTTTCAATGGCTGATTTGGGGCAAAAAATTATAAACTTTTGTCAAGCCTCTGACAAATAAATTGCAAACTAAATTATAAATGTTTTTTTGTAGGGTGCTAAAGTCGTGGTAATGTAGTCGTGCAATTCGCTGCAATGAAGATGTGCAACTTGAAGGAACTTTTGTTTTTCTAATCCATTGTCATGTTTTAAGTTTTAGTTACATTGAACACAAGACCACGATTGCATTTTTTTATTGGTATATAGTTTAGGACTTTTAATCTTTGTAAATCAATACTATTCTTTAAATAATTATTATTAGCTCAATTTCCGAGTGTTCTGTTGAATCCAATTTTAGGTCTTCTATTAGCTCAATTTATGAGTGTACATGAATTTGTTGATTACAAATACTGATGTAATCATGTAGAAGGAATGACTACAACTAATTAGGCAAATGTTAGCAGGCTTATACGTTTATTGATTTATAATGTATGTCTAAACATAGCTAAATGGTTTTTGAGTGCAAGCAATTTATACACTTCTATGACAGTTTTCAAACTTTTTCACTTAACAAGTTAACTTATGTCATAACAAGTACCAAAGTTTGATTCAAAATACCATCTAATTTGGTTGAACTCAAGAGTATTTTCTATAATGTTCTTTTCACTTCCGGTTCTTTTTACTCTTTAAAACTATTTGTGTTTTAGTTTGACATAATGAGTTCTCATTGTTTTACTTAAGCTTTTCTCCTCATTGTCAACACTAAAACTCCCAAGACAAAACCACAAATCAATGATTACATCAATTTTGTTTTTTGTGGTGAGAGTTTTATATGGGTATAGCCAAAATTGTTATTTTCTGAAGACTACTCTTTGTTTATCAATTTCATTAGTATAATTTCAAAAATATGCCCCAAAAAATCACAAGAGCTTTCTGAAGACTTACTCTTTGTTTATCAATTCATTATGATAATTTCAAAAATATGCCCCAAAAAATCACAAGAGGCTTGAATCTTCCATTTGATAATGTTGGAAGTCAACGAATATTTTAGTTCATATATCAACTTTTTCAAGGTATTATAAATATCCTATTTTCAACATTATAATATAGCTATTTTGAATATGATTTCTTTTGTAGACAACGTGGGAGATATGAATTGATCTTAGAGATATTTTCAACAAGCGATGTTTGGATTAACATATTTTTAAATTATATTTTTAAGTTATATTTTCAAAACTATAGTAGAATCTAATTAAATGTTGCTATGCTTAGGCATGGCAATTGGGCGGGGTGGAGATGAGTTTTACCTTCCACGTCCCCATACGCTTCCATTCACCTCAACTATCAATGTTGTTTATCCGAAGGTGTTTGATACTTTGTAGAAAATAGCTTATCAGGTATGAATATATGTATATTTAAGCTTCATGGTCAATTTGAATTATCCAAGATACATTAATAACATGCAAAAACCTTTGTTTAATTTTGTAGATCATTTTGGAGTTATAAAGTGATGATGCATCTATATGCATGAAGGTTTTTTTTGGATTAATTGTGATTCCAAGTGTTCACAACTTTTTGGTGTTACTTTTAACTTATATAGCTCCGAAGAATCATTATTGGTCAGGTTTATGTAATTGCTTTAAATTAAATCGAACTATATGTCAAATGATGAAATTTTTCTTTTGATGATGACAACAACATCTGATTTGTCTAAGAAGTGCATTATATGTTTTTATTTTGTGGTACGTTCAGAGTAATATTTTGTTAATGCCACGATAAATCTTTTCTCGCCCGTGCGTTGCACGGGTGGAAATACTAGTATCTAACATTTAGAAGCAACATGAATATCATTGTACGTGAAAATCATTATCATGAATAAGAATAGTTCTAATCTCAATGTTGTAAAGATGTGAAAATAAGATTTCAAGCCTTTAGAAAATATATCGTCGAAAATCATAACAAAAGTCTTTAAAAGTATATTGCCGAAAATCATAATAAAATCCTTTTAAAATATATATATCGAAAATCATGATAAAAGCCTTTAAAAAATATATTGTCGAAAATCATAATAAAAGCTTTTAAAGAAAATATAGGAAACTCCATTTAGTGAAAATAATTTAAATGGGTGAATCGAGAACTAGCTCCATCTCGTCGATAGCCCTCTCCTCCTAATGGTGGCCTTTCCATTGGGGCGGCTCCATCTAACGGATAGCTCTTTTCTCTCGACTCAAAACAAGTGTAAAACATTTTCAATTAGGGAGTTTACCTCTCATTGATAGCCCTCTCCTCCTAATGGCGGCCTTTCCATAGGGGCGGCTCCATCTAATGGGGTAACTATACCTAATTGAAATCACATACTAGGTGCACCTAGGTCGTCGTCATTATAACCATAATTTTCAAAACATCATTCTTAAAACACAATGCTAAAACCATATTTCACAACATAACGAAACTTATTTCAAAATACGTATCATCAAAACTCAATCGAAAATCTACTACTTATAATCCAAAGTAAATCCGAATTCAAATCCAAATGGAGCACATATTAATATCAAAAATTGCAAAGAACATATATCTCAAAAATCGTATTTCTCCATGTCTCAAAATTCATGTCATACTATATGCAACCAAACCTCAATTTCAAATCTTTTGCAATGCAAATATAGTATAGTTAAATTTGATGACTTTTCAAATTATATAACAATGACGAGAGAATTGTTCAAAATGTTCAAAGGGTGTGTTTCCCAATTTGATAAATACTTTAACATATAAAATCAACAAAATATTAATAATAACGATAATTAAAATAAGTGATAATGATCGTCATCAACTCACAGTTATGATGAATCAACTAAGTTTGCTCTCTAACCACTCCGAAAGAAGCATGTGAAGCGTCCGAAGTCGTATCAATAAACATCCAGCAACTCTTAAGCCTCCTTGACGCTTCGGCTTAATTCCCCATAGTCACTTCTGCCTTCATCTTTCCAAAACAGCTTATTTCTCACAAACTATGCTAAAACCCGTGAGCATTTCCAGCAGGATTTACGAAACTTCAATTGGGTTTTCCGAATTCATTTCTAATCCGAATCACACAAAATTTATATCCGATTTGAAGGGAATTTAATTTTGAATCTAAATATCCAGCAAACACTTTTCTGTCAGCTTTCTAAAACAGCTTATTCATCAGTTAAGCACTTCTGCAAAACAGCTTATTCCTAGCTTTAAGCTTATGGCACTTCTAATACCCAAGCCTCTGCTTCTGATTCTTCCTTTAATCTTTAACCCAACACCTGCTCTTGACAGCCGAAACATTGACAACATCACAAAACATGCATAAAACGACTTAAGTTTCAATTTTTTTTTTTTTTTTTTTTTTCTTATGCATCAACTTATGCATTCTGCCATCTGAACAACAGCAGCTCATGCTTCAGTTCAGCTCCAATTCTTCATCTACCTAACCCAACCACACGTGACAGAAAAATTCCACTTATGCCCAGCTTATCTGATTCCTTGAACCAAACTTCAATTCCTTACTCAAGCTTATGTCCCTTTGCCCATCTTTAGCCTCTACTCTCTTCTTCAGTATTGGAACTTAGTCAACAGCCCATAACACCAAGAAATAGGAATCATACATTCCCTAACATCACCTTAATAAATTGTTTGAAAAGCCTAAGGTAGGGAAAAGAAAGTGCAGATTCGACCCATATGAATAAAGAGAAAGAAAACCAAGTTTGCATGTAGTTTAAGAGTTCCAATACATATTTGCATATTGGATTACATGAGGTTTGAAAGAGTAATTGTTGATTTGGTTGAGATAGAGGGAGTGACCGAGGCAGAGAATGAACAGGGAGTGGGAGAAATGTGTTTTTTTTTCCCACGTGTGTGTGTCTAGTAGGTTCCATATATATTATATTATTATTACTAATTTATTTATTTTATTTTATTTTCCCTTATAATGGAACGGTCTGTTTCAGTCTTCCCCCCTTAAGAAAATTCGTCCTCGAATTTTAACCACTAGTTTCAAATAAGTATGATTACTTTCCACACAACACTTCTTCCGGTTATCAACTTGTTTCTTCATTAGTCAGGTCTTGCCATAGAACCTTTCCCAAAACGATATCCTTTGAGCATAAACATCTCACTTTCTTATCTATTATAGTTGTCCAATGATTGGTGTAAGATAAATTCTCTCCCAATCGCACATCTTCATGATAATCTCATGATAAAAGGTTTAAAGGTACCTCTGAAGTATAAATTACAGGTCTGACTTTCCATAAACTCAAATGCGCCGATGAATTTTTTTTTTGACTAGATTGTCCTTTTTTTTGGTCGAACCATAAAACAGCCTACATTAGTTAAACACTATGAATATCATCTCTCCCACTGTGAACTCTAAGGGACAACACCTCTAGTTAGCATAATAGTTTTCCTACTATAAGTTGTTACTAAACAATCTCGGATCAATTCAACATTTCGAATGACATCTTGAATCAATTTCCTCAAGCTTCTAACCAACCTATATAAGGGGTCACACTACCTTCAATACATATCCTCCAAGGGTAACATCTAAATACTAGATTGGTAACTATTGTTATATCCAAATTCCATCTTAGACAAATATCGATCCTAAATTACTCAAAGTTCAAGAACAAATGTACGAAGCACATCCTCTAGGATCCCTATATTTTTCCCAAATTTGCCATCATTCCTAGAATGAAGGTTGTTCTCACATTCAAATGAGTCACATATCTATATCATAAGGACCTCCAACGTTGAACGGTAAATTGAGCTTTACGATCAGAGATAATCGTCAACAATACATCATGCAAGGTGACAATATCATCCAAAATAAATCCTAGAAGACTGAGGTGCAATATTATAGTACTATTCACAAATAAGAAACGTGAAAACTTTGTTAACTGGTCTATAATCGCCCACAACGAGTCATAACCCTTTGAGTTAATGGTAAACCTGTAATGAAATTCATAGTAATACATTCCCACTTTAATTCACACATTTCAACAAGTTGAAGTAAACTTACAAGCTTTTGATGTCCAACCTTTACTTGCGCACATCAAGCACTAAAGAGGCAAAATCTTTTACATCCATCTTCATTTAGAACATTGGTTAATGCTATAACAAGAATGGTGAGCCTTCTCTAGTATCTTTCTACATACATTACCAACATTCAGAACTCATAACCGAGACTTTAACCACAAAAACACCATCGAAATCACCTAAGGAGTCTTACTGTTCCTCACATTATCAACCATTTTTAGCACGTCTAAAATTTCACTAATCTCCCGGATGTCATAAACAATGATGGAACAAATTTACACATGGTCAATAATGTCCTTGAATGATAAAGTTTCAGTTGAATTCTATTTACATTCTACAGCAAGCTCTTGTAATTATTTAAGTACGGGCCTCTTCATTTCTGCTAACTGGGCAAGACTACTCATAGGCATACTACTAAAATTATCTACAATAACATTTGCCTTTCTAAGATGATACAAGTCTGGGCAATCAAATTTTTAATTATTATTTTCTTTCAAGAGAGCACTATCCACCTTCTTTGTCTTGAATTTAAACCTCGTTGTTGAAAGATATACTTACGACTCTCTCTTGGTCATGTAAATTTCCTAAGTCTTGTCATATAGATGATGCCTTCAAGCCTTGAGAGCAAAAATCATTGCTAACGCATTCAAATTATGTGTAGGATAGTTGGGATCATGTATTTCATTACTATTGGAATAAACAACAATTTCATCAATGAACAATATCACAAATTGACCTAAGAATGGTTTAAAACCCAACTCATCAAATCCATAAGAAGATGTGGGAGCATTAGCAAGCCCAAAAGGAATAACCAGAATTACATAATGCTTGCAGCATGCGTAAAGAAGTGTCATTGACATAAGATCCCAACAAATCAACCTTGGAAAAACTCAGAGCTCCTTGCAGTCGGTCAAACAACTCGTCAATGCAGGGTAAGTGACATTTATTTCTAACTACCACTTTATTCACATGTTTATGAACTACACATAATCACATGTATCTATCTTTCTTCCTTACAAACAATATCAGGGCTCCCTACGGAAAACAATTTGGGTGAATAAATCTCTTATTGAGAAAATCATGTAGCTTCTCCCTTAACACCTAAGGTTTTGCTAACTATTTGATCAAAAGGTATTGATGTCAATAAGTGTTGGGAACCAAGTCTATAGAGAACATAATCTCCTTATCAGGTGGCAATCTAGGAAACTATTCAGGAAAACAAATTAGGAAATCCACACACCTTTGGACCCTTTTTAATTCTTCTGAACTCACTAGTATATCCCTGAGGGAAACCAATTATCCTTGACAACCTCTCTTCAATAACTTATTAGATCCTAAACTTGAGGTCAAATGATATGGTACCTAACTAAGTTTTCCTCAAAAGGATAAAAGTGATTACCCAATATCTCAACTTTCACTACCTAGTTATAATGGGCTAAGGTGGCTTACTGGACATACAACCAATTCATACTCAAATCCTATCAAAAATCTATACTAAAGCTATTGGTGTTCATACAAGACTAGCTAATGGATGTGTCATAGCTGCCAAGAACGATCCCTTTATTTATTTATTTATTTATTTACCTACTTGACCATATTAAAAGCATAATTTACTATCTTTGAAACAATTTCCAGAGTGGAACCAACTATTGCAGAACCAAAAACACTCTAACGGAAAGTGGATCATATATATATGATCCATGATCTAATCTACGACTCTGCATAATGCCCAATAATTTATCTACTGGATCCATCCTTTTATGATATTACTATCTGTTGTCCCTAATTACCGAAATATAACTTCAACACAATGATTATAACAATTACTGTATGGTCATTCAACTTGTTTCTTGCAAGAATCCTGTTTACTACATCCCTTAAGGTTTTGTTGCCTAATCTAAAGTATCAAATTTGAAACTTCCCCAAAGTAGTACAATTAGATCCAAACACAAATCCACTTAAATATTCTCCTAATTCTCTAATGAACCGCTTGACACGCATCTCTTCTATGATAGGGTGAGGATCATGTCTCGAATCTCTGTAAAACAAGTTTTGTACTCTAAAATTGACATAACCTCAATTAGTTCCGATCTTTCATACTCGTGTGCTAATTCATCCCAAACACTTTCTATAAGTAAACTAGCCATAAACAATCAAGAGATCTCAATTCATTGTAACAGAGGTGATCCTACTTATTTTCCACGTATAAGTGTATCAAACGAGTCATATACTACACCCTCCAAATTACATGAAGTAAACTCCCAAGTCCTTATGCTTGAGCACCCTAATGCCCTTCATAACCTCTCGACACTATCAATGAATTGCAGTGGATCTTCACACACACTAGACTTATAAATGTAAGGTTTAAGTCCATGTAGGTGAATTTGACGCTTGCTCCTCAACAAACTTCTTATTAACTGTCAAGATTTGTTTGCCTTAGGTTAACCTATTGCTTTCCAACAGCAACCACAAACAAGTTGTCATAATACCTATAGCAATCTTCACATTCTTATTTACACTTCAACACTAGCTACTCCTATAACTAAGACACATTCGTCGACATGAACGCAAATTCTCCATCATTTGATTTGCGTCGACCACGAGTACGTCCCGAAACACGACCCCTTTAACTAAGGTTTTAAGGTTGAGCAATAAACCCATGAGGAATTAATTTCCCTACTAGTGGAGATCTTGGTAATGGGTGACACCCTCACTAAATGAAAGAAATTTGACCGAATAAAGGACAAGACGACAAACAGAGTGAGACCAATCAAAGACCAAAAGAAATAACAAGGTTAGACAACAAGTGACACTACCATAGAATGCTAATAGATTTTGCAAGTAAATGGTGCCGCGGTTCACAATTTACTAGCAAGAATCTATTTTCATTCTATGTCTGCAGCTATTAGGACCTACAACCGGGCTCTGATACCAACTTTGTCACGACCCAAAAACAGTAATCGTGACCGGCGCACGAACTAGAACATTCTAGCCCGGCAAGCCTATTGATTCAACTTGACAAACTAACATAAAAACAATTCCAATTCGGTTTTCACTTTCAAAAAAATATTTACTGAAATTTCGACAGAGTTTCCTCTGTAAATTCAACATTTCCAAGATATGAATCCTGTTTGTCAACCTGTATTCTCATCCAGAATTTCAAAATGACATATTTACATAATTGTACATCTCAAATAAAACATTCAGACTCCAAATAGCTGCAGATACATCAATGGACACTGAAATATAAATATAGAAAGAGAAACCAACCAAGAGGGCCTACCAAAAGTGACACTGATAGATCTTTAACCCTGCTAGAAGCTTTCTACGCAATTGACTTTGAATCTGTAAAAATATAAGAAAAAGGGGTAAGTCATAAAGACTTAGTGAGGAGACAACAATCATCACCAACTAGAAGGGAAACACACAAGAGCACGAATATTTAACTATCTCAAATCTCATATCAATTTACAAAATTAATAACCATATGAAATTCTATTAATCCAAAATCAAATAATATTTCTGAATCCAATGTCACCAACGTAACTAATATATTACTCTTAGCTTGTTTAACTAAACCGTAATAAGATGAACTAAATTTATTAGGGAATTTTTTTTATAACACCTTTTAAACTATGAGTTTATTCTTCTGGTATAACCTTACTACAAGCCATCACATATCTAACATTTAGAAGCAACATGAATATCATTGTACGTGAAAATCATTATCATGAATAAGAATAGTTCTAATCTCAATGTTGTAAAGATGTGAAAATAAGATTTCAAGCCTTTAGAAAATATATCGTCGAAAATCATAACAAAAGTCTTTAAAAGTATATTGCCGAAAATCATAATAAAATCCTTTTAAAATATATATATCGAAAATCATGATAAAAGCCTTTAAAAAATATATTGTCGAAAATCATAATAAAAGCTTTTAAAGAAAATATAGGAAACTCCATTTAGTGAAAATAATTTAAATGGGTGAATCGAGAACTAGCTCCATCTCGTCGATAGCCCTCTCCTCCTAATGGTGGCCTTTCCATTGGGGCGGCTCCATCTAACGGATAGCTCTTTTCTCTCGACCTAAAACAAGTGTAAAACATTTTCAATTAGGGAGTTTACCTCTCATTGATAGCCCTCTCCTCCTAATGGCGGCCTTTCCATAGGGGCGGCTCCATCTAATGGGGTAACTATACCTAATTGAAATCACATACTAGGTGCACCTAGGTCGTCGTCATTATAACCATAATTTTCAAAACATCATTCTTAAAACACAATGCTAAAACCATATTTCACAACATAACGAAACTTATTTCAAAATACGTATCATCAAAACTCAATCGAAAATCTACTACTTATAATCCAAAGTAAATCCGAATTCAAATCCAAATGGAGCACATATTAATATCAAAAATTGCAAAGAACATATATCTCAAAAATCGTATTTCTCTATGTCTCAAAATTCATGTCATACTATATGCAACCAAACCTCAATTTCAAATCTTTTGCAATGCAAATATAGTATAGTTAAATTTGATGACTTTTCAAATTATATAACAATGACGAGAGAATTGTTCAAAATGTTCAAAGGGTGTGTTTCCCAATTTGATAAATACTTTAACATATAAAATCAACAAAATATTAATAATAACGATAATTAAAATAAGTGATAATGATCGTCATCAACTCACAGTTATGATGAATCAACTAAGTTTGCTCTCTAACCACTCCGAAAGAAGCATGTGAAGCGTCCGAAGTCGTATCAATAAACATCCAGCAACTCTTAAGCCTCCTTGACGCTTCGGCTTAATTCCCCATAGTCACTTCTGCCTTCATCTTTCCAAAACAGCTTATTTCTCACAAACTATGCTAAAACCCGTGAGCATTTCCAGCAGGATTTACGAAACTTCAATTGGGTTTTCCGAATTCATTTCTAATCCGAATCACACAAAATTTATATCCGATTTGAAGGGAATTTAATTTTGAATCTAAATATCCAGCAAACACTTTTCTGTCAGCTTTCTAAAACAGCTTATTCATCAGTTAAGCACTTCTGCAAAACAGCTTATTCCTAGCTTTAAGCTTATGGCACTTCTAATACCCAAGCCTCTGCTTCTGATTCTTCCTTTAATCTTTAACCCAACACCTGCTCTTGACAGCCGAAACATTGACAACATCACAAAACATGCATAAAACGACTTAAGTTTCAATTTTTTTTTTTTTTTTTTTTTTTCTTATGCATCAACTTATGCATTCTGCCATCTGAACAACAGCAGCTCATGCTTCAGTTCAGCTCCAATTCTTCATCTACCTAACCCAACCACACGTGACAGAAAAATTCCACTTATGCCCAGCTTATCTGATTCCTTGAACCAAACTTCAATTCCTTACTCAAGCTTATGTCCCTTTGCCCATCTTTAGCCTCTACTCTCTTCTTCAGTATTGGAACTTAGTCAACAGCCCATAACACCAAGAAATAGGAATCATACATTCCCTAACATCACCTTAATAAATTGTTTGAAAAGCCTAAGGTAGGGAAAAGAAAGTGCAGATTCGACCCATATGAATAAAGAGAAAGAAAACCAAGTTTGCATGTAGTTTAAGAGTTCCAATACATATTTGCATATTGGATTACATGAGGTTTGAAAGAGTAATTGTTGATTTGGTTGAGATAGAGGGAGTGACCGAGGCAGAGAATGAACAGGGAGTGGGAGAAATGTGTTTTTTTTTCCCACGTGTGTGTGTCTAGTAGGTTCCATATATATTATATTATTATTACTAATTTATTTATTTTATTTTATTTTCCCTTATAATGGAACGGTCTGTTTCAGAAATAACACATTCACTTTCTTCACTTTCTTCTTTCTTAGAGCTTCAAGCTTTTTTTCTCATGGTGATTTCCATGGCGGTTATAGTCTTAGATTAACTAAACCAAATACACTGCAAACCTGCCCATTGCAAAAGTCATATATTCATGAAGGTAACAATCAATAATAATGATACACTAAAATTGATTGAAACTTTGAAAAATTTACCTCTTATAGAATAAACCACAAGATTTCCAAATGAGGGTGAAAAAGCACCTTGCAATCAGATTAGTATGTAGAGCGAAAACATTGAGCCAGCAACTTGCATAAAAAAAATAATAGAACTCAGATATACACAAAGGGAAAATATCATTTCAAGTATACATAAAAAACTCAAAGTCCGGATACTCGTGGATTTATATGATTATTAAAACTAATCTAGCTCACTACACTCTCCATAAAATAGGTAAAAAAAAAATTTCAACAAAATCAAATAACACAGTGAAGTCCTAAGCTCCCATAAAATCAAGAAAGGTGTGGAAAAATCGTTTGTCACCTACTAATTTTGTAGAATGATGCCATTCAATTTAAAATTGGGGTGGAAGATAGACAACTATAATTGAATGTTTCTAACTGGTGTTTTTAGTTCCCCGAGATTTGAACCGAAATTATAATCTCTTTAAAAATACTTTGCGAATTTCATTAGTCAATACTTTTTTAAACTTAGGCCGAACACAACTTTTTATGAATCTTTAGCTGTCACTGGATTTTTTTATTAAATTCTTTCTTAAGCCTCTCAAAATAAGAAACGATGGGTCTTAGTGTTTTTTCGGTGTCATGTGGCATTAATATCCACTTAAACAAGACATGCTTATAGATTCTAAATTGTTATAATTCGAGCTTGCTTACTTTCATCCAGGTTGTTGGTTGTGTATTCATTGAAACAAACCACCTTTAGACAGTACATGAAAGCAAGAATCTGAAATTTAATATAAAGATATATAAATTCATAGAAGATAATTATGTACCTTCAAAATTGGAGGTTCGAATAAAAAAATTTCCGATGTTGAATTTTCTCCATAGAAGATAAAATTCTACCATCTTTTACATGGGTTGCAGAAATTGCAACACAAGTTTTTAGAATGCACTTCTTGCGTTGAATGATTTGGAAGTCCATATGATATGTCTTGAACGTTTACTTTCAAGATTGAAGATAAACACTAACATGTGGTTTAGACAGTGGGTTTTACAACATCCCTACCTCAACATATATTTCCATTTCATTTCCATCCCTTAAATTACAAATATAAACATTTATTGCTAAAAAAAATATAAACATTTATTAATTAAACGTTTCTATATAATTATTTGTCTCTCTGATTATATTAAAAAGCAATTCATCTTTTCAGTTTATCACAAATTTTCAAATGTTGTTTGTACCTAAAATTGTGATATTTCTATCAGTCACCATATTTAGATATTTATGTGAATTATTTATTAACTAAAATATTTTGAACGCGGATTATAATCAAACCCCTGCAACGCACGGGCTTCCACCTAGTATATATCAATAATAACATCATAACAATGCGTTAAGAGAAAGATAATCCTGATCTTGATTTCTTATATGAATTATCAGTGACAAGTTGAATCTATTAAAAAAGCAATGTTTAATGTTAAGTCATCAATATAATTTTTTTTGAGAAAAAGTCATCAATATAAATTAGCTAAATACAACTTGCTCAATAGATGTATTAAAGAATGACCATGGTGTTTAACGATATTTTATCTTTACGCCGGCTAAATTGAACAACTTAATTTGAAGCAGTGGGTGTTACGTTTTTCTTGTATCTATAATATACAAAGAAAGTAGTTTTGTGTGACTTTTTCTTCCAATTATACTATTAAGCAAATTTAATCATAAGAATGTTATTTTGGTGGTGTCATTTAGAAAGATAAGAATTTATGTTATAGTTATTATATATTTTTGAAATATATTATATTTGTTATATTGTTGGTAAAAAAGATAAATATAGTTTGTTACGATATAAATGTACAAAATGTCAATCATCTGCACCTATAATTTTAATCAAAATTTCATAAAAACTACCTTTCGTAATTTATACATATTAATGCAATAAAAACAGACAAAAGGGTATGGAGTGCCGTCTAAACGCTAGTTGAATATGAATATAAAAAATGTGTTAGTAGTTGCACAGAAAATTCCTAATAAAAAAACTAATCAAATCAGATGATTAAGGCAATCAGTGTTTTAAAACAATGAATTAAGATGGTGATGAACATGATAAACAAAACTGAAGATGATAACACAATTAAATTTCTATGCTAATTAAACGTTTTCTATTCATTAGAAGATTAAGGAAATTAATTTTAGTTTTAAAATGTTTATTATTGAATTAAAAGAATTTGTAATGACATGTATATTACAATTGTCCACCTAGGTGTGCCACATAAGGAAAATTGAAGAATATTTAAAATTGGGGGACCAAAAAGTTGGATTTTAAAATGGGAGGTGAGTGGGCTGAGGGGGAACCAAAAGTACATTTTAGTATTATTCAAATAATTGTTTACTGAGACTTCTGATTTAGGATTGAGCACTCAATTGTAATTCTTTCCTTAAAAGAAAAAATCAACACAAATAGATTCAAGTATGTGGTTGTTACTTGTTATATACAAACATTGAATTTGGAAAAAGTGTCAAGAAATATTAGGGTTTAATAACTACATTTTGTTTATATGTGTATAAGTGACATGAGCCGTTGTTGATGGAGAATTTGTTAAGTTTGGATGAAGCTTTTTATGAAGCCAAATTTTACCTAGTCCGTTTAATAAAAAGGTTAAGTTCAAACTTTTTATGAAACCTATTTAATTAAATAGGTCGGGTTAAGACTTACAAACAAAAATATTAGACCCGTCAGACCGACTTATTTATATATAATATCTATTCCGTCACTGTTATTGTGGAATTTTTCTTTATAAACTTCAACCTTCATATGATTTGGTTATGTAGTAGCAAACATATTGGTGTGATTAGGTATTCATAAGATTTGGCTATGTAGAAGCATGCTTTTTTGCGTGCTTAAGCTTTCATAAGATTTGACCTATTTAGTATTATGCCTATTGTTTTTGCTATCCAATTCGAATCATGGAAGTGGATCCTGGATAGACGGCCTACTTACCACTGTTTATTTGTACGAGTGGAAGATAGAACCAATTCTCTGTTCGCACCGGTCGCAATGTATAGTTTGTTGTGTTGTTTCGGGGGGCATTTGATCGCTGGTTTGTTTTCCAGGTTTTTGTACCTGGAAACCGGTTGCTGTACATTATTAGGTGTCTTCTGTAATTTTTTTAAACTATGTAAATAGCTTTAGATAGAAAGGTGAATAATAACAGTGATCTTGATTTTCCTATATGGGCACAACTAAACTAACGATGACAAGTCTGGTCTGTTTAAAAAACATATATTTAATGAGGCATTATCCCCCAACTGAGAATGTTACCAACTGGTATTCAACACTTACAGAAGCTTGAAGTTCTCTGTCTTGAAATTATGAATGAGGAACTCATACAGAGTATTGCTCCTGATGATGAAAGAAAAGAGCATTGGATCTTCAAGCAAGTGCCATCTGTAGAAATTGACTAATTGAGAGATAAAAGGTACGCTTTCGCTTCCTTACAATTTGAAGGAAAAAAAATGTTGATTTTTAGTAAAAGGTAATATAATTTATTGTTTTGTCATCAAAATACAAAATACAAGCATTATGTGATTTTTAGTAACATAATTTCACGACATCTAAGTCAAAAAAAACAAATTCTCAACATTTCCTCTGTAATGTTTTTTTTTTAAAGATCTGTTACTTTTCTTATGAATAACTTTTTATTTATTTATTTATTTTAATTTTACATATCACTCATTTTTGGGCTTTGATCTAGATCTTCAAGGTTTTTTTTTTTCTTTTTTCTTTTTTCCAATCCTTATATTAAGCGTCTTTCTTTAATGCCATCCTTATATTAAATTGTCTTGTTATTGTCATGATTGTGTATTATATTGATAATTTGGATTGAACTGCAGGTGATGGTCATCACTGGATTTGAGATTGAAATTTCTTCAAGTGGACTTTTATGCCACATACCACAATAAGGTTATATGCCACCATGCCTTTGATAGGAACAAAAAGTAAACAAATAACCAATTATAAAATTGATTCATCACATGAGGTACCAAATACGTAACTAGTGAAGAGATGCTATGTTGACTATGAGATGTACAATAACCACAAGAGCATTGGATGCAACGGCGACCTATGAAACTTTGTATCCCACATGTGAATGCGAAAATGAGGGTGACCAAGAATTAATGTGGGCGAAGATGGAGCTACAAAACAGGAAGCGAAGTTTCAGATAAGCAAAAATTGCAAACGGTGGTTAACATGGAGAGAGAGAGAGAGAGAGGGTGAATTAGGGTTGTCAAAACATAGTGAGTGAGGTTTCTAGAGAACAAGTGTGTTCAGTTAGTGAATGAGAAATAGGATTGAGAGAGTTTATGGTGACTGAGTGATGGTCAAAAATGAACAAATAACAAATAAATGAAAGCGGAGGAATTTTGCTCAAGAGGGAACCTGAAATTTTTTATTTTTTTTTAAGAGGAAACTTGAAAGTTGTTTTAGGGTTTTGAGAAAATGGGAACACATGGGGGAAATATTAGGGTTAGATGGGGAAAATTTTGGGGTAAAATCTTGTTTTAGTACTGACTAGATGTCTACCTGTGAACGACATGGGTCAAATATGTGTGGGTTAATAATAGTTTGCCAATAATAATTAGTAAATGATTTAATAGATAAAAATCAATATCTAATATTTACGTAATTAATTTGATGTTGGACTCCTAAATGAACATACAAAATATAATTGTTTCGGAAGACACAAGTACAAATAAATTATAATACACCAGAAATACTCATATTTTGTCGTTAACTTTCAAAAAGTGCCAGTGTTCATAGAAGTCACCACACCACCACCATGTGCAAGAGAAACGTTCGCAGTTTTTGAAAGAAGTTGTGACCAAAAGCACATATGGCCATCCATCCATATGTGAAACACATATAAATAACAAAGATGACATAACAAACTTCTAATTATTTACTTTCCTTTCTGTTTTGTCAGTAAAAATGACATATACCCAACCTAAGTTAAAATGATCATAATATTTCAGCATGATAGGAATAATAGTATTAAGAAACACATTACATTAGTCATCAATGTAACAATCCATTCTAATGAGTAACAGTTGCAATGAAAATATGGGACTTAAAGCAGACACTTGCAGTGAAGCGGAAAATCCAAATTTATATGCCTATGAGAAGACTGAATGCTAAAATTCACATACTTATGCAGCTAATTCTATGATTGATCAGATACTTGTTTAGAATACGTACAATCACGGATAGAGGCTTACTTGAAAAAAAGAAGTTACTTGCAAAAACAACAAATATATCAGTAGATGGCATGAAAAATTTATTAATGGAGATAGTGAAAAGATAAGACTAATATCAAACCTTTGAAAATTGCTTTTTGTTTCTTATTTAAAAAAAAAATACCCAGCAAATTAAACCAGCCCATTGCAAAAGTCGGATACTCATGAAGGTAACAATCAATATTAATAATGCACTAAAATTGAATAAAACTTTGAAAAATTTACCTCTTCAAGAATAATAGAAAGGAAGTTGGGAAGAAAGTGATATGGCCTTTTAGTAATCCACAATATGTAAAGCAAGAACATTGAGCCAACAACATGCATAAAAAAAATAGAACTTAGATATACACAAATGCAAAATATCATGTCAATTATACAAAAAATTTCAAAGTCCGAATAATCTTTGATTTATTTACCATTTCAAAGAGAATAACAACTAAATAGGCAGAAGCAATAGTTCAACACCACAACCAGAGCAGGATCTAAACACATGTACAGTTGCAGAAAGATTAGAGAAAATAAGCACAGTAGGTGTACCCAAAACAATATTCCATGTCTAAAAAAATAATTTGAAAAAAAAAAAAGAATCTCCTTACTAAAGGAGTGCAAATTTGATGTTCACCAAACATAAAATTGTAAAACTAAAAATTACAAATCCTCCATATATATCATTGAACACAAATTTACAAATCCTCCTCCATAATAGCAACGAATATAAGAAACCTTAAACACCAACAACAAAAAAATCAAAAAATGCAAGCTTTAACAGAGGAAATGGAAGATAAAAATCAAATAAAAAGGATGAGATAAATCAACGGCATTTTTAACAGATAAAATGTCGTCTTTCCCAAAACAAAACAAGAAAACGTTATCAACGACAATGGGTATTATTCAGACACTTTCAAAACCAGCATTTATGAGTTTTTGTTTGACTTTAGAAACGTGCTCACCATTCAATATTTTGGCAATTGCACCCTTGCTTGCGCAATCAACATCTTCTTTTTCAGAATAATATTTTTTAACAACCTCCAGATCCTTCTTCCTACCCACTAAAGAACCCTTAGTCGTCCTCTCCTTAACAACAATAATATTAGCATATGAACATCGATGGAAGAATTTTTTAACCCTTCAATATGAGCTACGCCAACATCCAGTTTCTTACCATTAACAACTTCTAACCATAATAGTTTTCTTCCTGCCTTACTATAACGACCATTCAAGTTTACCTTCTCAAGTTCCGCTTTTCTAAGACTAACCAGTTATGAATCCCCTCTTCCACTCTCAAGATGTTTACTTTTTTCTCCCTCCCCCGTAACAATTTTTTCTCCCTCTTTAGAGTCCCCCCAAGATCTTGCAACTTCTCCATCCTTCCAACAATCTCTTTACCTACACCACCAAACCTATCAAAGCGTGCCACATTGTCCCAAACCCGAAGACGACAAACAAATATTATTCAAAGCTTTGTTCAATTTTGCCACATCTCGCACCTTACTAATACGTACGAAACCCAAAACCTGACCTCTAGCATTTCTATTATGGGTGTCGCGTCGTTTTTCGGAGATCATAGCTATTTAATTAGCATTTGACTCACTTTTTATTTCACGACTGAACATTTTATTTTTTAAGAAAAGGGGAAAAAAAGTTCAAACCGCCCCATATTGAAAAGATTTAGGGTTCGGGGGTTAGTTACATAAAGGGAAGGTGTTCGCACCCTTTATGTCCGTAGTACTCTAGAGGAACCTCTTGGTTTCATTTAATTTATGTACCATAACTTCCTTCTAAAAATGGATTTAAAAGAAGAAAGAAGAGACCTATTATCTACATTTTTTTATTGATTTGAAAGGACAAGATCCTTTGCCTACGTACCCGTAAGGGATCAAAACCTCGTAGTTCGTGGTAGAGATTGACGTTTGATTGATTTTGTGTTTTTATTAGTTTTGAAAAAGTTTTAAAGAGAAAAGCCAAGTGGCAAAAAGAATTTGATTGTGTTTTTTAGATTGAAAGAAAAATGACTCAAAATAGAATTAAAATTGATTTCAAATTTGATTATGAAAGAAAATAAAAAGAACGATCACTTGATTGAAAATCAAGGTTTATTATAAAAATATTTTTGTGATTTTTGATTATTTGAATGTTTTTGTTGTTTTTGATATTAATTAAAAACTAAAAGTAAACTAACGTAACAATAAAATAAAGCACGAGGAATTTCCGTAGTGACGTTGGATCACCACGAAAAACTCTTTTCTAACCTAATATTTTTTGCATTTTTTTGAATATATATAAAAGCGGAATAAATAAATTAAAATAAAAGAAAGGGACAACCGCAGGGACAAAATTACCAAAGGAACAAAATTCCAAAGGGACAAAATTACCGAAGAGACAAAATTCCGAAGGGACAAAATTCCAAAGAGACTTTTCCGAAGGGACAGAAAAAGAGGGAGAAGAAAAGAATAGCTCGTCAACACAAGCTAAATGAGGGAGAAGAGGGAAAAGTTCTTTGACAACTCAAGAGAACTTTTGGTGTGTGAAATTGTGAGGGATGAGAGCTTTATTTATAGGTTCAAAGGTTGATGAATTTGGAAATTAGAGACTGCGTTTAATTAATGGACTTGATGATGATTGAACGGGTTCTGATGAAATTGGAAAGAAATTTTTGACTCTGCACTGGTTATGGCATGGCTTGGAGGAAAAAATATTTTGGACCCTTGGACACTTAATTTTGGACTCATTGACACTTTGGTTTTTTTTTTTGGACACTAATTAAAATGAAATGAAAAATAGAATAAACCTAATAAGAAATAAAATAAAAACAAATTAAAATAAAATAAAGTAAAACAAAATTAAAAGATGGAAAATAAAAGGTAAGATAAAACTAAAATATTAATAAAAAAGAAAGGTGAGAAGAGGGCCCGAAATTGGAACAAAAAATGAGGTATTTTAAGATACCTTTCTGCCGAATTTTTCTTTGAAAAGTGTTAAAAGGCGTCTGAATGTAGGGCCTTAGGTCAAAAATTAGGGTATGACAGATGCCCTTATTTACGTTTCTTCTTCCGGAGACTTGAAGATGAAATCTTTGATTTGACGGTGTTTTATCTTGGTTTTCGGGTGTCAAACATTGATTACGTTTGAACCTTTTTAACCGGTGATATCTCATTTTTTCTTGGGAAGGGAAAAAGTAAGCAAAACCCTTGAGAATCGAGGTCCGGGAGTTGTTTTCGCTACGGGAAGGTGTTAGGCACCCATAACGACTATAGTATCCTATAGGAACCGTCTTTACTTTCTACGCGCGCGCTTTATTTTTAAATGCTATTTTGAAAAATGATATTTACACCTAAGGGTTTACTAAGTGAAGAATTGGAGGGAGAAGAATGTTTTTGGATTTTTATTTTAGTTGAATTGAAGGAATTTTGATTCCTTGCCTACGTACCCGTTTAAGGGATCAAATCCACCGTAGTTCTCTTCCAAAAATGTTTTTGTTTTTGTTGGTTGATTTTAAGTTTGAAAATTGGAATTTGAAGAATGAGAGAGAGGCCTTAAAGGCATGAGATTATGAAAAGAGTGAGGTGGAATTAGTCATTTGCAAAAAGGTCTAAGTATGGTTAAGATTCATTAAAGTTTGATTAAGAAAATGAAATGGAAAATTACAATGGGATTTTGATCCCAAGGTTTATTATGAAAATGGTTTGAGTGAAGTTTGTTCATGTTTTTTGGAAAATTGATTTTTCTAAGTATAAAGCCTAAACATTCATCTAAACATACAATCCTAAACATACATCTAAACATGCATATTCTAGCCATATACCTAAAGTGGTGTGTGTGCATGTGTCGGTGCTTGTGTCGGTGTACATTATTAGAGTCCATTGTCCTTATTACATCATACCCTAGATACATTCTATGGTCTTGCAAGGAATTAAAATGGCATAAAAGTAAAGTACAAAAAGTCCTAATTATTACATGCTAAGCCTTGGTAAAAATTAAAATGCAAGAAATTAAAGGTGGATATGAGATGAGATGAGAAGGCTCTTACACAAATTGGAGAATACTTCTTGCTTGCTTATTCCTCCTTCTTGTTCGATCTCCCTTTGATTTGAACGGTTCCTTTGCTCTTTTCGATCCCAGCCTTGCTTCCTTCCCTCTTCACGTTTTGTTCCTCTTCGAAAATGGCTTATGTGTTGCTGTTCTTGATTTGTTCTTGTTGCGCCATTCTTTCTTCTTCTTTTCTCACTTCAATTTCGGTTTTGGAATGGATGTGATGGTGATGATGATGATTGTGATTGTGTTGAGGGTTGAATGCAGATTTTGAAGATGTTGTTGATGCCAAAAGATGAATCCAGAATTGAAATGATGAAGGTTGTTGTTAGTTGTTGAAGGTTTGGTTATGGAGAATTGGTGAAGGTTGAAGATGAAGTTGTAATGATTTTGTGGTTGTTTATGGTGGTTATAGAGGTTAGAGGAGTTAGTTAGGGTGGAGGAGAAAGTTTGTTGTGGTGGTTTGAAAGTTGGTTATGGTGGTGGAGTGGTGGAGAAAAAGTGGTTATGGTGGTGGTGATGAGTGGCCACGTGATAGAGAAGAAAAGAGGGAAAGAGGAAAAAATTGTTTTGTGATTTTTTGTGGAATTTTGTAAAAAATGATTAGTTATGAAATTTTGACTATGGGTTTGACTTATATAGGTGATGTGGTAAGCTTTGGGCCAATTGGAATGAGACATGTGGCACTAGACTTGTAACAAACTCTTAAGGACCAATAGCATTTGGACACATGGCACTTGGACTCTAACAAACTTAAAAAGGGATTAAAATGTAAATAATAAAAGTGCGAGGACTAAAATGAAAAATTAAAACGAAAATTGAATTGAAAAAGTAAATTGGAAATTAACGTAAAGCGAGACGATTAAAACAACAAAGCAGATTAAAATGAATCAGCAATTTTATGTGAAACGACCAAAATGCCCCTAGAGGCTTAAAACGACTAAAAATGACTCAGATGAAATTTTAAAATGGATTTTTAACAGGAAATTAAAGCAAGAACTTATACAAGACCCAGAGACAATTTTTAGAATTTAAACAGGGTTTTAACACATGAAAAGACTAAAATGCCCCTAGGGGCAAAACTGACTCAAAATGACTTCAAACGCAATTTTTAAAATGGATTTTGACATAGAATTGAAATGAAGACTTATTCAAACTATTTGAAAGGACTCAAACAAATTTTTAAAAGATTGAAAGAAATTTTGACATAGGAAATGACTAAAATGCCCCTAGGGGCTAAACTGACTAAAAAATGACTCAACTGATATTTTTGAAATGAATTTTGACATGAGATTGAAACAAGGACCTATACAAACCAATTTAAAAGACTCAAACAATTTTCAAGGATTAAAATGAGTTGAAATGCAAGAAAGGAAGAATTGAACAAGTATTTTTAGGTCCAAAATTAGGGTATAACAGCTGCCCCTATTTAAGTTTCTTTGTCCGGAGAGTCAAGAGACGAAGTCTTTGATTTGACGGGACGCAGATACTTAAATATTAACATTTGCACTGTTTTTGGACATAAAAATACGTTCTTAGATTATCAAAACATGAATGCCATGCAACATTTTGATTATGAATGCAAGACAAGAAATTGGAGTCTAACAAAGCATGTCATATCACTGGGGGTTCAGGTAGACATTGACAGGGTAGACAAACCAGGGGACAAAAGATAGGTACAAGCTGTTCTTTGGATCGAACCTGCCACTTGACCGAGAGATACAAACAAGAGATGGGTACAAGCTGTTCTTTGGATCGAACCTGCCACTTGACCAAGAAATACAAACAAGAAAGGGGGTACAAGCTGTTCTTTGGATCGAACTTGCCACTTGATTGAAAACATAGCCATATAGGCAGATACAAGCTGTTCTTTGGATCGAACTTGCCACTTGATCGGAGATATAGACAAAGGGTAGATACAAGCTGTTCTTTGGATCGAACCTGCCACTTGATCAATACCACAACATGTGAGTAGGTGCAAACTGTTCTTTGGATCGAACTTGCCGTTTGACCGATAACAAAACATAAGCAAGGGTACAAACTGTTCTTTGGATCGAACTTGCCGTTTGACCGGAAACATAGGCATATAAGCAAGTACAAGCTGTTCTTTGGATCAAACTTGCCACTTGACCAATAACAAGATACAAATTGAAAGTTGGATTTAGAAAGATTCAAATTGAGAGTAAGTTGACATTGACTTGATTTGAAGATAGACATGACCATTTTTGTTGGCCCAAAAGCAAATTGAGAGTGAATTGACATTGATTTGAATTGAATTGAAAGTTGACATTGAAAGAGGCATTGAGAGATGAGAATAATCAGAGACATAGACATAGACATTGAATTGAGAGTTGAAATTGATATTGAGATTGGATTGGAATTGAATTGAAAATTGAAATTGACATTGATATTGACATTGACATTGGATTGACATTGGAGATTGAATTGAAATTGAAATTGAGATTGCTTCGAATTTGAATTGAATTGAAATTGAGATTGCTTCGAATTTGACATTGAATTGAAATTGAGATTGCTTCGAATTTGACATTGAATTGAAATTGATTTGAATTTGACATTGGAGAGTTGAAATTGAATTGGATTTGACAGTTGAAATTGAAATTGAGATTGAAATTGAGTTTGACAGTTGCAATTTGGATTGAATTGAGATTAAAGCTGGATTGAAATTGGGAATTGAATTGAACTTGACAGTTGAGATTTTGGATATGCAATATGTATGAATGGTATAACAAGATTATTGGATGTATGAGCACATAAAATGCATGATTATGCATGTATGAATGCTTGAAATGCATGATTGGTTTGTAGTTTGACAGAGAAGTTTCACAAAGGCAGACAAAACATTGGAAGATTGGGCACGTAGTGGCTCGTGCTGCAATATATTCACAGGGGAAAACCACTTTGGAGAGACCGTCGTTGAGAGACGTATCGAAACCATGGCTGAGGGCAATAAAACTTGTAGAGAAGGGAACCTTGGAAGATTCTTGGATACAGGTCGCCGTTGCTAGGCGTGTCAGTGCTGGGTAATCATTGGATATTCGCATCTGTGGTCAATGCTTTTCATTATTTCATTCTTCTTTTTCAAACCCCATTTTTGCCTGAACCCCCCTTTCGGGTTTTCGATTCACCGGGGAATAAATTCTTTTCATTGCCCCATTTTTGCCTGAATTGCCTTCATAGGTTGTCAACCAGCGGGGTGCTCATTTTTGCCTAAGTCGCCCTTTCGGGTTTTCAACTTAGCGAGCTTTTATTTTCATTTTCCATTTTTCATTCTGTTTTTTCATTCTTGCCATTGACCACAGATCATCCTGAGGAGTAACCTGCTTGTAACACGTATTGAAATAGACATTGACACTCATTTATTCATGCATGTTTCATTGAAATGTACCCTATTGCTCAGGTTTGCTTTCAAAATAGACAGAAAAAGATTTTTTTTCAATTTTCAAAAATGTTTGTTTCGTACATTGACATTATCAAATAGAAAGAAACTATATAGCATTGAAAGTAGAAAGAGAGATAGAATTTCAAACAATAGCACAGGCTCAAATTGATGTAGGAGTGAAAATTAGCAGAAGGCATAACTCCACGGATTTACAAAGCTTGGAAAATGGTAATTTTATTGGTTGGTGATACATTGAACACGATGACCGCTACATTTCATAGAGATTTTGAATTCACAAGTACAGAAGCTTCTGATGAAGATGATCAATGATAGTTGCAGATGCCCCAAGGGTGATGGTGATTTGCCAGATATAGTTACTTGTCTTTTATCTACCTCATTTTTGCATGAACCGCCCTTTCGGGTTTTCGGCTCATCGAGGCGCTCATTCTTGCCTGAGTTGCGTACAATCTCAGCGAGCTTTTTCATATTCATTTTTTTTGTCCCTAACTTTTGCCTGGATCGCCCTTTCGGGTTTTCGATCCACCGGGAAGCGCATTTTTGCCTAGGCCGCCCTTTCGGGTTTTCGACCTACCACGCTGTTCTTTTCTTTTTAGATAAAGTATTTCTTGACTATATCGGCATTAACAGGATTTGGGAGTTCAACACCATCCATGTGTGTAAGAATCAAAGCACCACCAGAGAAAGCCTTCTTGACAACATAAGGACCTTCGTAGTTAGGTGTCCACTTGCCCCTTGGGTCGGGTTGCTGGCCTATCCTTCTTTTCAATACAAGTCCGCCTTCCTTGAATTCTCGAGGTCGGACTTTCTTGTCAAAAGCATTCTTCATTCGTACTTGATACAACTGTCCATGAGCCATAGCATCCATACGCTTCTCTTCAATCAGATTCAATTGATCGTACCGACTTTGACACCATTCAGCCTCAGTTAATTTTGCTTCCATGATTACTCGAAGAGATGGAATCTCCACTTCCAGAGGGAGAACTGCTTCCATACCATACACAAGAGAGAAAGGAGTTGCCCCGGTTGAACTGCGCACTGTAGTACGGTAACCATGCAAGGCAAAAGGTAGCATTTCATGCCAGTCTTTGTAAGTAGTGACCATCTTCTGAACAATCTTCTTGATGTTCTTGTTAGCGGCCTCGACTGCACCATTCATCTGAGGTCTATAAGGAGAAGAGTTGTGATGTTCAATTTTGAATTCTTCACATAAAGCTTGCATCATGCTATTGTTCAGATTGGAACCATTGTCAGTGATGATCTTGTTGGGAACACCATATCGACAGATGATGTTATTCTTGATAAACTTGACAACCACTTGCTTGGTCACATTTGCATAGGAGGCAGCTTCGACCCACTTGGTGAAGTAGTCAATTGCCACTAGAATGAAACGATGTCCGTTGGAAGCTTTTGGTTCAATTCTTCCGATCATATCAATGCCCCACATAGAGAAAGGCCATGGGGAAGACATAACATTGAGAGCATGTGGAAGCACATGAATCTTGTCAGCATAAATTTGGCACTTGCGGCATCTGTTAGCATATTTGTGGCAATCACGCTCCATAGTTATCCAGTAATAGCCGGCTCTTAACAGTTTTCTTGACATGGTATGGCCCGAAGCGTGGGTCCCAAAAGTACCATCATGTACATCATGCATCAATTTCTCAGCTTCTTGTTTGTCAATACATCTTAACAAGACCATGTCATAGTTCCTCTTGTATAGGATTTCTCCGTCCAGAAAGAATCTACTAGCCCATCGTCTCAAAGTCTTTTTATCCCTGTCGGAAGCACCAGGTGGATATTCATGATTCTGCAAGAATTGTTTGATATTGTAATACCAAGGTTTTTTATCATTCACATCTTCATCAGCTTGGTCTGGCATATTTTCAATAGTAAACACATGAGCGGGTCTATCAAGGCGCTGCACTTTGATTACGGGCACGTCATTCCAGTGATTGACACGAAACATAGAAGACAGAGTGGCAAGAGCATCAGCCATTTGGTTTTCATCCCGAGGGATATGGTGCAGCTCAACCTTGGTAAAATATGTCAATAGACGTCTCGCATAGTCACGGTAAGGGATCAGCTTCTCATGATGAGTCTCCCATTCACCCTTTATCTGATTAATAACAAGTGCAGAATCTCCATAGATGTCAAGGTGTTTGATTCTCAGGTCAAGGGCTTCTTCAATGCCCAAGATGCATGCTTCATATTCAGCTATGTTGTTCGTGCAGTCAAAAGTTATTCGAGCGGTGAAAGGAATATGGTGCCCCTGCGGAGTTACAATGATGGCTCCAATTCCTTTACCATAAGCATTAACAGCACCATCAAACACTAATCCCCATTTGCTATTGGGATCTGGCCCTTCATTGATCAGTGGTTCTTCACAGTCTTGTGCTTTCAGATACATAATCTCTTCATCAGGGAAATCAAACTTAATTGGCTGGTAATCATCAAGAGGTTGACAAGCAAGATGCTCAGCAAGGACACTTCCTTTGATTGCTTTCTGAGCTTTGTACACAATATCATATTCAGACAACAACATTTGCCAACGTGCAATCTTTCCAGTAACAGCAGGCTTTTCAAAGATGTACTTGATTGGATCCATTCGGGATATCAACCAAGTTGTATGGTTCACCATATAATGACACAGGCGTTTGGCAGCCCAGGCTAAAGCACAGCAAGTCTTTTCAAGCATCGTATACCGAGTCTCACAGTCGGTGAACTTCTTGCTCAGATAGTAGATAGCATGCTCTATCTTACCAGTCTCATCTTGCTGACCGAGAACACAACCCACTGAATCATCTAACACTGATAGATACATAATCAAAGGCCTTCCTTCCGCTGGTGGGACAAGGATAGGTGGCTCTAACAGGTATTCTTTAATGCTATCAAAAGCTTCCTGACATTCATCATTCCATACAACAGGCTGATTCTTTCTGAGCAATTTGAAAATTGGTCCACAAGTAGTGGTCATGTGAGATATAAATCTTGAAATGTAATTCAGACGTCCGAGGAAACCTCTGACTTGCTTCTCAGTTTGAGGGGCCGGCATCTCTCTGATGGCTCGGACTTTGTCAGGATCAACTTCAATGCCTCTTTGACTGACAATGAAGCCTAGCAACTTTCCCGATCTTACACCGAACGTACACTTGTTAGGATTCAACCGCAGCTTGTACTTTCTCAATCTTTCAAACATCTTTTTCAAATACACAACATGCTGCTCTTCATCACTTGACTTCACAATCATATCATCAACATATACTTCAATCTCTTTGTGAATCATATCATGAAACAGAGTTGTCATACCTCTTTGATAGGTAGCACCAGCATTTATCAAGACGAACGGCATCACTTTATAAAAGAACGTTCCCCACGGAGTAATGAAGGACGTCTTTTCTCTATCTTCAGGTGACATCCGTATCTGGTTATAGCCAGAGAAACCATCCATGAAGGAGAACACTTTGGATTGGGCAGTACTGTCAACAAGCACATCAATATGAGGCAATGGGAAGTTATCTTTCGGACTGGCTTTATTCAAATCTCTGTAATCAACACACATTCGAACTTTCCCATCTTTCTTTGGCACCGGTACGATGTTGGCAATCCACTCAGGATATTCAGCCGTCATGAGGAAACCCGCATCAATTTGCTTTTGCACCTCAGCCTTGATCTTAAGAGCCATGTCTGGACGAGACCTTCTCAATTTCTGTTTGACAGGAGGACATTCAGGTCTTGTCGGTATCCGATGTTCCACAATCTTAGGATCTAGACCCGGCATATCTTCATAGGACCATGCAAAGACATCTGGATAATCATGGAGAAGCTGAGTGATCTTCTTTTTCACCTCTGGCTCAAGTGCTGCACCAATCTTGATCTCTCGCTTGTTCTCTTCAGTACCCAGGTTGATAAGCTCAATCTCTTCCTGGTGAGGCTGAATGGCTCTTCTTTCTTGTTCGAGCAGTCGAGTGATCTCATACGGTATCTCTTCATCATCCTCATCTTCAGCTTCATATACAGGGAATTCAAAATTTGGAGGAACCGTAGGGTCACTGTGTTCAACGGGTTTATTGTGGTTCAATCTGCATAATATGATTGGGATGATTTTAGAAAAAGTTTTTTTTCATGCAGATTTTTGAAATTAATAAGAAAATACAGATGTTTTGGTTTTTTCTGGCATTACCATTATTTCCAAGAAAAAGGCACTAAAAAGTAAAAACAAAGAGTCGTGAGAAAGACGACAATTTTTATTGATAACGGCAATGCCGAAACAAACATGCCCTTACAATGATATCACTTTCGCCTTGGGCAGAGCGAAAGGATTGTTATTTTGAAAACAAAGAAAAACATGAGCAACAAGACACATTACATGGAAGCATGCATGACTAAAGGAACATCAATGGCCTCCCAATTTCTCACAGTGCCTCCTGGTACAACAAATGTGGGCACGTAACTACTTCCCGCAGTATCTTCAGTAATAGCATTGATAAACCCAGCACTATAGAAAGTTCCTGTTGAAACACCGGAGGTCGGGGAGAATCCAAGGCCCTCTTTACGCTTGTTTTCCAGGATCTGTATCACTTTGCCCCAGCCTGCAGCTTGCCCTTCTTGAACAGCCCTCTGGGCGTCTTTCAATGAAGCCATGCTAGTACCAGCCCTCCGGGGTTCTGCACCCTCAACAGTCAAGCCTTGAAATGACGTCCGTTCAGCGGACCCTGCTTCAACACAAGAGAAAGATGATACTTGGCTAACCAGAAATGCTTCTTCACCATGTACAGTGACAATCTTACCGTTCCTCATGAACTTGAGCTTTTGATGCAAAGTAGAAGTTACTGCTCCAGCGTCGTGAATCCACGGTCTTCCGAGGAGACAACTGTAAGAAGCATTGATGTCCATGACCTGGAAAGTGACCTGGAATGTCTTAGGACCAATGGTAATTGGTAAATCTACCTCCCCAAGAACGTCCTTGCGAGATCCGTCGAAAGCCTTCACCAGATAGCTGCTTCCCCTCAAAGAGATTCCATGATGGCTCAATTGTCTTAGTGTAGACTCGGGCATTACATTCAAGGAGGATCCAGTGTCCACCAGCACGTTGGATATCATGTCAGACTTGCAGTGTACCGAGATATGCAGAGCCAAGTTGTGGTGTTTCCCTGCTTCGGGGAGTTCATCGCCGCCAAACCCCAAGTTGTTGCAGGCAGTGATGTTACCCACTATTCCACCGAACTGATCCACAGAGACTTCATGGTCGACATAAGCTTGCTCCAGTATCTTCATCAACACCTTCCTGTGAGCTTCTGAGCTCAAGAGCAGAGACAAGATGGATATCTTTGACGGAGTTTGCAGCAGCTGGTCAACAATCTTATAGTCGCTCTTTTTAATAAGCCTCAGAATTTCATCCAGATTAGACTCGTCAATAGATTGGCCTGTTGGGCCGGGGCTCTTGTCAATAGGAGGATCAACTGGTGGAGTTATGGTGGCAATAGGTGTAACCACCTTCTTTTGAAACAAGGGTGGACGGACTTTTCCACTTCTCAGAGCTGTGATTTCTCCCGCAACATTATCAATTGTAGCTGGGGATACCAGAGGCACTTCCACCCCATTCTCAATCATGGTTGCATTGTACTTGTAAGGAATTGCTCTTGTAGAGGTATAAGATACCGGACCAGGTAACCTGATCACCAAAGGCTCAACATTCCTTGTCTTAGATACACTTTCAGCGGGAGAATCATGAAACACTGGCACAATCACACATACATCACTGGCGATCAAGTATTTATCATCCATCAGGCTCTGTATATCATTTTGCACCACACAAAAGCCCATAGGATTTTGAAGACATTCTGAACAAGAAGCATGATCGTGATAGAACAAAGAAGCCTGGCAAAGTTTGACATGTAGCGGTACCAAGGGAGTAGCGACATCCAATATGGGATCCTCTTGAGGAACAGGAACTCTTTCAAAAGCCTCAATCATATTAACAGCAGCATGGTTTGGAAGTGGATTGTCGAGGACATGAGGAGCATTATTCTCAAAGGTCAACCTTCCTCTGTCTATCAGATCCTTCACAACATATTTCAAAGCATAACAACCTTCAACATCATGGCCTTGAGCACCCTGATGGAATTCACATGTGAGATCCTGTCGGAACCTAGGAGGCAAAGGATTAGGCGGAGGTCTGCCTGGTCTGGTGGCACAATGTCCCTTAGCAAGTAGAGTTGGGAGCAGATCGGCATACCGCATTGGTATTGGTGGAAAGTAAGTCCTGGGCCGAGGACCCTGTTGTTGCTGCTGCTGTTGAGCAGGAGGCTGTTGTTGTACTTGTTGAGCAACGGCATTAACGGGTGCTGGTGGTTGACCCGGTGGCAGAGGATATTGCTGGTAGAATGGTGCGAAGAAGGGATGTTGAGAGTACTGCATGTATTGATAGGGTAAAGGCAACGGAGCAGCATTAGCAGGTGTAGACTGATTACCAGATACCATCCCTATTTCAGATTCTTTCTTCTTATGATGGCCATTACCATACTTCTTAGGTGCGCTGGTTGAAGATTCACCCTTCTCAAGAACAATAATACCCTCTCTGACAGCCTCTTCTAGACGAGTTCCCATAGTAACCATGTCGGAGAAATTATTTGGAGCAGAGACTATCATTCTTTCAACGTATTCCTTCTTCAAAGTCTTCAGGAACGTCTGTGTTAATTCTTCCTCATCAAGCCGAGGAGAAACACGGGCAGCTGCCCCTCTCCATCTCTGGGCATATTCGCGGAAAGTTTCATCTGACTTCTGAGACAAAGACTTAAGAGAGTCCCTATTTGGCTTCAGACGGGTATTGAACTCATAATGGCTTTCAAAAGCAGCAGCAAGTTCCTCAAAAGTATGAATATTGTCTTTGCTCAATCCAGTGTACCAGTCTGCCGCATCTTCTGCTAGGCTATCTTGGAAGCAGTGTATCATCAGTGCATCATTATCTGCATAATTGGCCATCTTCCGGACATACCGAATGATATGACTATGTGGACAGGAAGACCCATTGTATTTGTCAAAGTCTGGCACCTTAAACTTCTTAGGAATCTCAAATCGGGATACCAAGCATAGATCACGAGCCTTAGCAGAGACATTGTTTCCACGGCTAGCCTTGACCTCACGGAGTTCTCCAGCCAACTCTTTTAACTGTCGTTTCATAGCTTCCATTACAGGGTCTGGTCCACGCGGAGTATCGACATCAATCACCTGTTGCACAGTGTGGACAATAGGATCGGTAACAGTAGTCACTTGAGGCATAGCAGTAGATACGGGAATCTGTCCTTGACCAGCAAAACTAGAGACACCAGCAGCAGTATTAGGAGAATAGTAAGCTGAGAGACCATAAGGACGCCCATTGGGCATAACAAAACGAGCATCAGTAGCCACAGTAGATAGTGGGATAGATGGAATTGCTTCAGTAGCAGCTGGAACAGATGTGGCTGGTTGTTCCTGTGCAGCCATCATACAGGACATAACGTCATGAGCCTTAGCCAAGTCTTCTTTCATAGCAGCCAATTCGGCACGGAGCTGAGCATTTTCTTCTTCGAAGTTAGCCATGATCCTTCTCTTGTGAAATCTTGTTTGATGCACTCTATCTGGTTGGTAAATCTTGCGACCACGAGCCACTTTTCAGACTGCGGCGGACAAAAACCAGGAGGCAATGAGCACGAGAGAAGTTTTTTGTGACCAATGAATGCATATGATACATGAAATGTGTTAATGCATATGCAAAAAGACTCTTTTTTGTGTTATCGAAGGGTTTTTAGACAAATTAGAAGTTTGTAAGCATTACTAAAGAACAATTAACATAAACGGGAAACAACCAACATATAGTTTTACAAGACTATTCCCTTTGAAATGCTAAGCCAAGGGACAGACTTCGAGATGTAAAACAACATAAACAACTGGAAATAACAACGGGAAAAAAAAGAAATCCTCAGGCATAGGAAGTGGAAGCATCATCCTCAGACTCAGACTCATAACTGCAGTATCGTGCATAGAAGTCACGGGCACCCCTAGCCCTCTTAGAGTCTCTCATAAGCAACCTATCTTTCTCTTCAATCTCTCTCTTAGCTTTAGCTAACTCTTTCTTCAGTGTCATCACCTCATGAGTCTTCTGCTCACCCTTTCCATCCAAAGTCATAATCAAGTTCTCAGCCTCATAGTATCTAGCCCTCCACTGATGCTTCTCCCGACTCTCCATAACTAGATGCTCCTGATACATCTCCTGAGTAGGTGGGAGTAGAGTCAAAGGCATGGTAGGAATAGATGCATACACATATCTCATAGAGGGGTAAGGCATACCAATCTCCATAGCTTGGTTTATCACCCACTGCGTATAGGCCTCATGCGCAACACCGGACCTTACACCCATGTGCTTCACCTCTTTCTTCCGAAGTTTGGACCAAGCTCCTATGAAATCCTCTCTTATTCCTGTGGGAGCATTGGAGTAGTGAAAGAAGTAAGGAGCTGTAGCAAGATTGATGGGTTTTTCTTTCATCGGGAAACCAAATTGTCGCAAGGCGAGCTCTGGGTTATAGTTGATTCCACCCCGGGTACCAAGAAGAGGTACATTAAGAAACTTCCCACCACCAAAGATGATTTCCTTAACCCTAGAAGCGGGAGTGAGCCAAACCACTTCATTAGGAGTGAGAGCCATAATCCTCTGTGAAATAGACCAATTCTCCGGATTGTCGTGAAAAGACTCCGGAAGGTGCGAAATAAACCACCTATAGAGGAGAGGCACACAACAAAGAATGTATCCACGACCCTTGCCGGAACGATCATGAATAGCATGGTATGTGTCAGCTAGCAAGGTAGGAACCGGATTCTTGGAGTGGAAGATCATAATAGCATTCATGTCCACGAATTCATCAAGATTCCGAAAGAGAATAAGCCCATAGATGAGAAGTGCAAGAATAGCCTCGAGAGTGTCCTGACAGGTGGTATTGAGATTGGCTTTCCCAAGAAGATATTCTGAAGTGAACCCTCGGATGCGTGCCTTAGTGACAAGATTCTTGGAGACGTCGGTGGTCTTGAGATAGAGATCTTTAGCAATAACCAATGGAGTAGGAGGATTTTCAGGTCCTGAGAAAGGTACCCCCTTAGCAATAGATAGACCCATCAAATGAGAATAAGCCTCTAGAGTAGGCACCAGCTGAAAGTCCGGAAAAGTGAAGCACCGATAGTCCCGATCATAGAATTGCACCAGAGTGTGCACAAGCTTCTCATCCACATTAGTCTGGAGAATAGTAAGTAAAGCCCCGTAACGACGTCGGAAACCAGTCGGATCCTCAATCTTGAGTGCCAAATCTCTCAAACTAGCCAAATCCACTTCCTTGAACTTGTAGGAATTAGTCCTCTTCATTCCTACAATGTTTACAAATTCAACTTGTCTAAGCCCTTCGATAACAATGCATGGAAAAAAGTTTATGCATGTATGCATGTATGCATGAATGCATGATTATGTTCAAGTTCGGAGAAAACATGGTGGGTTGAAGTTCAAAGTCGAGGAGTCATGGGTGGACACGGTGTCCGGTGAATCTAGGGTTTTAGGATAATAGTAACCGGGTTCTAAAAAGGTTCCCAAGTTGCAACCTCTCTGACGTATATCATGGTGTCACGAGACAACACTCGCTCCATGATTATACATAAGAAGGTCTAGCTTGAGTGTAGTATCGCGTGACGACTAAAACTCGAGACAACACTCGGTTTAGCCTCCGCACTACGTCCTAGAAAAATGGCCATGGATGGGTTTGGTTATCTACGGTTCATAGCGTCATAGAACAATTAGAAGTAAAGTGCCTAAACGCGACAACACGCGCCGACAACATCACCCCCAAAATGCCTCAGCTATGTGGGATTGATCGCATAATCCAAAACACGAGGCAACCCCCGGAATGAATTGTCGATTATATCCCTCCTAAATCCTAAGTTCACTCAGCCCGGGTGCAGGACTTTTGATATTCTCAACCCACACGTTTGCAAGAAATTAAACATTTATTCACATAAGAAAACAAATAAAAGAAGCAAGTAAAAATACAAGCGCAAGCGTGGAAATAAAGACTAGGCGTAACTCTCGAATTTCCCCAGTGAAGTCGCCAGCTGTTTTATCTTGGTTTTCGGGTGTCAAACATTGATTACGTTTGAACCTTTTTAACCGGTGATATCTCATTTTTTCTTGGGAAGGGAAAAAGTAAGCAAAACCCTTGAGAATCGAGGTCCGGGAGTTGTTTTCGCTACGGGAAGGTGTTAGGCACCCATAACGACTATAGTATCCTATAGGAACCGTCTTTACTTTCTACGCGCGCGCTTTATTTTTAAATGCTATTTTGAAAAATGATATTTACACCTAAGGGTTTACTAAGTGAAGAATTGGAGGGAGAAGAATGTTTTTGGATTTTTATTTTAGTTGAATTGAAGGAATTTTGATTCCTTGCCTACGTACCCGTTTAAGGGATCAAATCCACCGTAGTTCTCTTCCAAAAATGTTTTTGTTTTTGTTGGTTGATTTTAAGTTTGAAAATTGGAATTTGAAGAATGAGAGAGAGGCCTTAAAGGCATGAGATTATGAAAAGAGTGAGGTGGAATTAGTCATTTGCAAAAAGGTCTAAGTATGGTTAAGATTCATTAAAGTTTGATTAAGAAAATGAAATGGAAAATTACAATGGGATTTTGATCCCAAGGTTTATTATGAAAATGGTTTGAGTGAAGTTTGTTCATGTTTTTTGGAAAATTGATTTTTCTAAGTATAAAGCCTAAACATTCATCTAAACATACAATCCTAAACATACATCTAAACATGCATATTCTAGCCATATACCTAAAGTGGTGTGTGTGCATGTGTCGGTGCTTGTGTCGGTGTACATTATTAGAGTCCATTGTCCTTATTGCATCATACCCTAGATACATTCTATGGTCTTGCAAGGAATTAAAATGGCATAAAAGTAAAGTACAAAAAGTCCTAATTATTACATGCTAAGCCTTGGTAAAAATTAAAATGCAAGAAATTAAAGGTGGATATGAGATGAGATGAGAAGGCTCTTACACAAATTGGAGAATACTTCTTGCTTGCTTATTCCTCCTTCTTGTTCGATCTCCCTTTGATTTGAACGGTTCCTTTGCTCTTTTCGATCCCAGCCTTGCTTCCTTCCCTCTTCACGTTTTGTTCCTCTTCGAAAATGGCTTATGTGTTGCTGTTCTTGATTTGTTCTTGTTGCGCCATTCTTTCTTCTTCTTTTCTCACTTCAATTTCGGTTTTGGAATGGATGTGATGGTGATGATGATGATTGTGATTGTGTTGAGGGTTGAATGCAGATTTTGAAGATGTTGTTGATGCCAAAAGATGAATCCAGAATTGAAATGATGAAGGTTGTTGTTAGTTGTTGAAGGTTTGGTTATGGAGAATTGGTGAAGGTTGAAGATGAAGTTGTAATGATCTTGTGGTTGTTTATGGTGGTTATGGAGGTTAGAGGAGTTAGTTAGGGTGGAGGAGAAAGTTTGTTGTGGTGGTTTGAAAGTTGGTTATGGTGGTGGAGTGGTGGAGAAAAAGTGGTTATGGTGGTGGTGATGAGTGGCCACGTGATAGAGAAGAAAAGAGGGAAAGAGGAAAAAATTGTTTTGTGATTTTTTGTGGAATTTTGTAAAAAATGATTAGTTATGAAATTTTGACTATGGGTTTGACTTATATAGGTGATGTGGTAAGATTTGGGCCAATTGGAATGAGACATGTGGCACTAGACTTGTAACAAACTCTTAAGGACCAATAGCATTTGGACACATGGCACTTGGACTCTAACAAACTTAAAAAGGGATTAAAATGTAAATAATAAAAGTGCGAGGACTAAAATGAAAAATTAAAACGAAAATTGAATTGAAAAAGTAAATTGGAAATTAACGTAAAGCGAGACGATTAAAACAACAAAGCAGATTAAAATGAATCAGCAATTTTATGTGAAACGACCAAAATGCCCCTAGAGGCTTAAAACGACTAAAAATGACTCAGATGAAATTTTAAAATGGATTTTTAACAGGAAATTAAAGCAAGAACTTATACAAGACCCAGAGACAATTTTTAGAATTTAAACAAGGTTTTAACACATGAAAAGACTAAAATGCTCCTAGGGGCAAAACTGACTCAAAATGACTTCAAACGCAATTTTTAAAATGGATTTTGACATAGAATTGAAATGAAGACTTATTCAAACTATTTGAAAGGACTCAAACAAATTTTTAAAAGATTGAAAGAAATTTTGACATAGGAAATGACTAAAATGCCCCTAGGGGCTAAACTGACTAAAAAATGACTCAACTGATATTTTTGAAATGAATTTTGACATGAGATTGAAACAAGGACCTATACAAACCAATTTAAAAGACTCAAACAATTTTCAAGGATTAAAATGAGTTGAATGCAGGAAATGACTAAAATACCCTTTTATGTAAATTTTGCAAGTAATATTGAAATAAAATGCAGAGAAAGATGTAATTGATCAGAGACATATCAAATGACTTGAAATGCAAGAAAGGAAGAATTGAACAAGTATTTTTAGGTCCAAAATTAGGGTATAACAGACGGGACGAAGAGACTTAAATACAAAGTACACCAATTTTGGACCTAAGATGATATGAAATGCTTGTGAAATGCTCGTGATGCAATTATGAATGCAGGACGGCAAAAATGACTTGACTGGGAATAGAAACAACAACGGGATACCCAAATTCGTTGAAGGAAGGAATCCGACTCAGCTAGGGAGTAATGTAGTTTCACTGGGGAAAATGGTTGTATACTATCGTATTTGTTTGGAACGATAGTTTAATGAAGACAAAAGTTTTTAGTGACACTATTTTATCTTGGTTTTTCGGGTGTCAAACATTGATTAAGTTTGAACCTTTTGAACCTTTGATATCTCATTTTTTCTTGGGAAGGGAAAATTAAGAAAAACCCTTGAGAATCGAGGTCCGGGAGTTGGTTTTGCTATAGGAAGGTGTTAGGCACCCATAGCAACTATAGTATTCTATAGGAACCGTCTTTACTTTCTACGCACGTGCTTTATTTTTAAATGCTATTTGAAAATGTTATTTACACCTAAGGGTTTGCTAAGTCAAGAATTGGAGGGAGAAGAATGTGTTTGAATTTTTGTTTTATTGGACTTGGAGAAGTTTTGACTTCTTGCCTACATACCCTTTTAAGGGATCAAACTCCATGTAGTTCTCTTCCAAAAAAGTTTTTGTTTTCGTTGTTTGTTTTTAATTTTGAAAATGGAATTTTGAAGAATAAGAGAGAGAGGCCTCAAGGGCATAAGATTTGGAAAATGTGAGGTGGAATTAGTCATTTTGCAAAAAAGGTCTAAGTATGATTAAAGTTCATTAAGGTTTTTGTTTAAGAAAATAAAGGGAAAATTCAATGGGATCTTGATCCCAAGGTTTCTTTGGAAAATTATTTGAGTGAAGTTGTTCATATTTTTTGGAAAAGAGAATTTTTCTAAGTATCGTGATTCCTAAGCATACATCTAAAGCATGTAATCCCTAAGCATACATCTAAAGTAACCATGTGATGTGTGTGCATGTGTCGGTGCTTGTGTCGGTGTACATCATTAGAGTCCATTGTCCTTTACATAGGCCCTAGTTTACATTCTATGGTCTTGTAAGAAAAGTAAATGACATGAAAGTAAAATTACAAGTCCCTAATTTACATTCTAATATTGCAAGGAAACTTAAATTGCAAGAAGATAAATGCTAGAAAATAAGAGATGAAATGCTAATGAGACAAGGGATGGAAATGCATGCAAGGGTTAGTACCACAATATAGAAAAATATCAACAAAAATATAAGCAAGAAAAATATAGCAAGTAAACATATTGAAACTCAACATTTTTTAGGCATTTTCATAGGACATTATGAAAAGATAGAAACATTGAAGAACAAAGCAAAGATGATAGAGGTAATCAAGAATCATGAGCATGTATTTTGGCACATTTTGCAAGCAAGAAAATGTCAAGGACAAAGGAGGATTAAAATGCAAGAAATGGAAATAATCATATACTTAAATAAACCATCAAGAAAATTATGGAATATTGATCCAAAGGTCCTAATTCCATAAAAAATTTTCCAAGTCATGATACAGGGATTAACAAGGATCAATAAAGCATAATTTTCATAACAATTTATTTATGCATAATCATAATATTCATTTCTACATTTTTAATCAATCAATCAAAAACAAAAATTCAAGAAACCTTAACAAAAATATCTTTCCATATTTTTTGAGAGATAAAATGACAAGTAAAAGGATAAAAAATATCACCAAACACATAGAAAAACTCATAGGAATCTTTTTTAAAAAAAATTTAACACAATAACAAATACACAGGACGTTCAAATAGCACAAGCAGGGGTACATATAGCAAGAAACCCAAGAAAATCAAAGAAACAGGCCCAAGCCCAAGGGAAAACGGATCCAAATCATCAGGGAGTTTCTAGGATCGTTGGATTGATCCAACAGGAAGAAACTTAGATCTAACGGTCAGGAACACAGGGAAGTAGACCGGGATTGAACCGGTCCGGTTTAGTTGCCTATAAATATGCCTAAGAACCGGTTTTTTTAATTGCACACCTCTCTTTCTCTCTCTAACCTTCTTTATCTCTCACTAGCTCACCGGTTCTCTCTTCTCACCCCGCCGGATTCTGGAAAGAACGACCGGAGAAGATGAAGATCGGCCGGGATCTTCAAGGATCCTACCGGAATCTTCATCGACTCCGCCGTGAAGTCCAGTTTCCGGCGAATCTAAACCTTCGCCGATCTAAACAAACAGCGCACCAAAAGCTTCGTATTCCAACCCTAACACCAAAAATCTAAACCGTTTCTCAAGATAAGCCCTAGATCGACGTAGATCGGAGAAAATAGGTTACGGTTTTGAAGTTTTTTGAAGTTTCAAAGAGTTTTTTGAAAGAAAAGGTCTTTAAACCCTCGATCTACACCGATCTAAGCTTCAGGTTCCCTCTCTATGATCATCGAACAAAAACACAAAACAAAAATCATCGATGTGCAAAGATAAAGCGAAGAACAAGATGAGAAGCCTTACCTAGTCGAAATCAGAGAATCTGGAAAGAAAAACGAGTGGAGAACTTCACACTTCTCTTTATTCTTCTGGTGTAAGTCTTCAAACCGAAAATAAATCGGCAATTTCACTTTTTCTTCCTCTTCTCACCTTCGTGAGTCTTCTTGAACTTTTCTGGTGAATTCCGAGTTGTTGAGTACTCTGTGATGTTATTTTATTGTTGATTATGATGAGAATCGAGAGATTCTGTGATGAATTACTGAGAATTAAATGAAATTGAAATGGTCAGGGTTTCTGGATTCATGTGTTCCTCGCGAAGTTCATGTGAATTTGGGGCTTTGATCCGTTTTTCTGGAAAATGGAAATGGGAATGTGTTTGTGATGAGTTGGCTCGTAATGAGTGGTGATTGGTACTGTGCATTGATGAGTTGCCTTGTATTTATAAGCCAAGTGTGACATCTGAACCAATGAGCTTGTGACATGTGTACTTGGACTAAAAGCTTCGGCTTTGGACTAATTCTGGACTTTGGGACCTTTTTTGCAATTTTTGGAAATTAAGGGACCAAACTGCAATTTTAAAAAAAGACTAAAAACAAAAACTGGAACCCTAAGGACTGTTCTGCAATCTTTGAAAATAAAGGACAAAATACAAAAATGGACAAAGAGGACCAAAATGCAAATTTTAACAACTTGGAGGACTAAAATGAAAATAACAGAAAATAGGGACTAAAATGCAAATAATAATAAAATTTGTTAAAATTGGTAATTTGAAAATAACGTAAAGTGAAACAAAAATAAACTCAACAAAAGGACTAAAATGAACCAACTACAAAATGAGGTACTTTAAAGTAACCTCTCTCTGTCAAAATTTCATGTGAAATGACCAAAATGCCCCTAGGGACTAAACTGACTCAAAATGACTCAAATGCAATTTTTGAAATGGATTTTGATATGGAATTAAAGCAAGGATTTATTCAGACTAATTGAAAAAGACTCAGAGACAATTTTCAAAGATTTAAAAGGAATTTTAACACAGGAAATGACTAAAATGCCATTTTTCATGAATTTTTGCAAATAACATTAAAATAAAATGCAGAGAAATATGCAATTGATCAGAGACAACTTCAAATGACTTGGAATGCAAGAAAACCCTTTTGGATGGCTTGAAATGCAAGAAAACCACAAACAAAATCACAATTGAAAATATTTTCAAAACAAAGACAATAACATATGCATGGTGAAATATCAGGGTAAAACAATATCAAATTGGTAGTCTCTCAAGAGTAATAGACATACATCAAAGATGAAAAAACATTTTGAGCAAGTATTTTTAGGTCCAAAATTAGGGTATGACAGCTGCCCCTATTTATGTTTCTTTGTCCGGAGGGTCAAGAGACGAAGTCTTTGATTTTACGGGACGAAGATACTTAAATATTAATATTTGCACTGTTTTTGGACATAAAAAATACGCTCTCATAATTTTTTAAAAACATGAATGCCATGCAACATTTTGATTATGAATGCAAGATAAACAAAACTGGAGTCCACAAGATATGTCATATCACTGGGGATCTAGGTAGACATTAACAGAATAGACAAACCAGGGGACAAAAGGTAGGTACAAGCTGTTCTTTGGAGCGAACTAGCCACTTGACCAAGTAATACAAACAAAAGATGGGTACAAGCTGTTCTTTGGATCGAACTTGCTACTTGACTTGGGATAGAAGTACAAGACAGGTACAAGCTGTTCTTTGGATCGAACTTGCAACTTAACCGGACACATAGACATATAGGCAGATACAAGCTGTTCTTTGGATCGAACTTGCTACTTGACCAAAAACATAGGCAAAAGACAGATACAAGCTGTTCTTTGGATCGAACTTGCTACTTGATCAATAACACAACATGCAGGCAGGTGCAAACTGTTCTTTGGATCGAACTTGTTGTTTGACCGATAACAAAACATAAACAGGGTACAAACTGTTCTTTGGATCGAACTTGTCGTTTGACCGGAAACACAGGCATATAAGCAGGTACAAGCTGTTCTTTGGATCGAACTAGCCGCTTGACCAATAACAAAACATATAGCAAGGTACATTGGGGGTTTGATTCAACAGGAGACAAATTGAGAGTAGATCGACATTGACTTGACTTGAAGATAGACATGACCATTATCGTTGGCCCAGAAGAAACTTTCACAGAGATTTTAACATAGACATCAAATTTGCAGGTAGAAACATGGCCAAGTAACGTTGGCTCACAGAAATTTCACGGGAGTTTTCGCATAGACATAAACAGAGACTTTAACAGAGACATTAACGGAGGTATTAACAGAGACATTGAATTGAAAATTGAGATTGAAAGAGACATAGGCATTGAATTGAATTGAAAGTTGAGATAGAAAATGAAACATGTATGTATGGTATAACAATTTTACAAATGCATGAGCACATAGAATGCATGATTATGCATGTATGAATGCTTGGAAATGCATGATTGGTTTACAATTTGGCAGAGAAGTTTCATAGAGACAGACGAAACATTGGAAGATTGGGCAAGTGGTGGCTCGTGCTATAACATATACACATGGAAATCCTCTTTGGAGAGACCGTCGTTGAGGGACGTATCGAAACCATGGCTGAGAGCAATATATATCACATCACATATACAAAACTTGCAGAAGAGGGAACCTTGGAAGATTCTTTGATACAGGTCGCCATTGCTAGGCGTGTCAGTGCTGGGTAAACATTGGATGTTCGCATCTATGGTCAATGCTTTTCATATCATTTTTCATTCTTTCATTTTCAATCTTTCATTTTTCAATCCCATTTTTGCTTGAACCGCCCTTTCGGGTTTTCGATCCACCGGGAATAAATTCTTTTCATTGCCCCATTTTTGCCTGAATTGCCTTCATTGGTTGTCAATCAGCGGGGTGCTCATTTTTGCCTAAGCCGCCCTTTCGGGTTTTCGACTTAGCGAGCTTTTCATTTTCATTTTCATTTTTCATTTTTCACTTTCATTCTGTTTTTTCATTCTTGCCATTGACCACAGATCATCCTGGGGACCAACCTGCTCATAACATGTATTGAAATGGACATTGACACACGTTTATTCATGCATGTTTCACTGGAATGTACCCTATTGCTCAGGTTTGCTTTCAAAATAGTCAGAAAAAGGTTTTTCAATTTTCAAAGATGTTTGTTTCAGACATTGTCATTATCAAATAGAAGGAAAATATTTTGTATTTAGCATTGAAAGTAGGAAGAGAATAGAATTTGAAACAAAAGCACAGGCTCAAATTGATGTAGACGAGTGAAAGTCAGCCAAAGGCATAACTCCACGGATTTACAAAGCTTGGAAAATGGTAATTTTATTGGTTGGTGATACATTGAACACGATGCCCACTACATTTCATAGAAATTTTGAATTCACAAGTACAGAAGCTTCTGATGAAGACAGTCGTTGATAGTTGCAGATGCCCCAAGGGGTGATGGTGATTTGCCAGATATAGTTACTTGTCTTTCATTATCAATCTCATTTTTGCATGAACCGCCCTTTCAGGTTTTCGGCTCATCGAGACACTCATTTTTGCCTGAGTTACGTACAATCCCAGCGAGCTTTTGCATATTCATTTTTTTGTCCCTAACTTTTGCCTGGATCGCCCTTTCGGGTTTTCGATCCATCGGGAAGCACATTTTTGCCTAGGCCGCCCTTTCGGGTTTTCGACCTACCACGCTGTTCTTTTCATTTTTAGACAAAGTATTTCTTGACTATATCAGCATTTACAGGGTTCGGAAGTTCAACACCATCCATGTGTGTAACAATCAAAGCACCACCAGAGAAAGCCTTCTGGACAACATAAGGACCCTCATAGTTAGGTGTCCACTTGCCCCTTGGGTCGGGTTGCTGGCTTATCCTTCTTTTCAAAACAAGTTCGCCTTCCTTGAATTCTCGAGGTCGGACTTTCTTGTCAAAAGCATTCTTCATACGCACTTGATACAACTGTCCATGAGCCATAGCACCCATATGTTTCTCTTCAATTAAATTCAACTGATTATACCGCCTTTGACACCATTCAGCCTCAGTTAATTTTGCTTCCATGATCACTCGAAGAGACGGAATCTCCACTTCCAGAGGGAGAACTGCTTCCATACCATATACCAGAGAAAAAGGTGTTGCCCTGGTTGAACTGCGCACTGTAGTACGGTAACCATGCAATGCAAAAGGTAGCATCTCATGCCAGTCTTTGTAAGTAGTGACCAACTTCTGAACAATCTTCTTGATGTTCTTGTTAGCGGCCTCAACTGCACCATTCATCTGAGGTGTATAAGGAGAAGAGTTGTGATGTTCAATCTTGAATTCTTCACATAAGGCTTGCATCATATTATTGTTCAGATTGGAACCATTGTCAGTGATAATCTTGTTGGGAACACCATATCGGCAGATGATGTTATTCTTGATAAACTTCACTACCACTTGCTTGGTCACATTCGCATAGGAAGCAGCTTCAACCCACTTGGTGAAGTAGTCAATTGCTACTAGAATGAAACGATGTCCATTAGAAGCTTTTGGCTCGATTCTTCCGATCATGTCGATGCCCCACATAGAGAAAGGCCATGGGGAAGAGATAACATTGACGGCAAGTGGAGGCACATGAATCTTGTCAGCATAGATTTGACATTTGTTGCATCTCTTGGCATGTTTGTAGCAGTCGCGCTCCATAGTCATCCAGTAATAGCCGGCTCTTAACAGTTTTCTTGACATGGTATGGCCCGTGGCATGGGTCCCAAAAGTGCCGTCATGTACATCATGCATCAATTTCTCAGCTTCTTGTTCATCAACACATCTCAACAAGACCATATCATAGTTTCTCTTGTATAGGATTTCTCCGTCCAGAAGGAATCTACTAGCCCATCTCCTCAGGGTCTTTTTGTCCCTGTTGGAAGCACCGGGTAGATATTCATGATTCTGCAAGAACTGTTTAATGTCATAATACCAAGGCTTTCCGTCATTCACATCTTCATCAGCCTGATTATGCACTTTTTCAATAGTAAACACATGAGCAGGTCTATCAATACGTTGCACCTTGATTACGGGCACATCATTCCAATGGTTCACACGAAACATGGAAGACAAAGTAGCAAGGGCATCAGCCATCTGATTTTCATCCTGAGGGATATGGTGTAGCTCAACCTTCGTAAAATATGTCAACAGACGTCTTGCATAGTCACGGTAAGGGATCAGCTTCTCATGATGAGTCTCCCATCACCTTTTATCTGATTAATGACAAGCGCGGAATCACCGTAGATGTCAAGATGCTTGATTCTCATATCAATGGCTTCTTCAATTCCCAAGATACACGCTTCATATTCAGCCATATTGTTCGTGCATTCAAAAGTTATTCGAGCAGTGAAAGGAATGTGGTGCCCCTGTGGAGTTACAATAATGGCCCCGATCCCTTTACCATAAGAATTGACATCACTATCAAATACCAAACCCCATTTACTATTGGGATCCGGCCCTTCATTAATCAGTGGTTCTTCACAGTCTTTTGCTTTCAAATACATAATCTCTTCATCAGGGAATCCAAACTTAATCGGCTGGTAATCATCAAGAGGTTGACAAGCAAGATGCTCAGCAAGGACACTTCCTTTGATTGCTTTTTGAGCTTTATACACAATGTCATATTCAGATAACAACATTTGCCAACGCGCAATCTTTCCAGTAACAGCAGGCTTTTCAAAGATATACTTGATTGGATCCATTCGGGATATCAACCAAGTTGTATGATTTACCATGTAATGACGCAGACGTTTGGCAGCCCAAGCTAAAGCACAACAAGTCTTTTCAAGCATTGTATACCGAGTCTCACAGTCAGTGAATTTCTTGCTCAGATAGTAGATAGCATGCTCTTTCTTTCCAGTCTCGTCTTGTTGACCAAGAACACAACCCATGGATTCATCTAACACTGACAGATACATAATCAAAGGCCTTCCTTCGACTGGCGGGACAAGGATAGGTGGTTCCAACAGGTATTCCTTGATGCTATCAAAAGCTTCCTGGCATTCATCATGATAGATCTCTGGCAAGTGCACCAATAACTATCGAAGTAGTAAAAATATCGTTCCCACGAGGACTGTTTTTAACTTCAATTATTCAATTTCGTTATAAAAGTAGGATGTATAAAAGTTTATTTTGTTTTGCCACTAGGCAGTAGATTTGGTTTGATTTTAAGAAATCAAATAAAAAAGTAAAGATTTGATTAAGAAAATAGGAGAGAGATGAGATCAGGTCTTCGAATCCTCTATGTTTCCCCTAATTGGTTACTGCACCTATTATTACTAATGATTCTCTAGTTTCACGATAGTTAACAAATTAGCCCTAATCAATCCCTTGAGTTAGGACCCTCTTTTTAAACTACAGCCCCTAATTCCTTAGGTGGTCTAATAATCATCAAAGGTTTAAGCACGTTAACCTAATATCACTAACAAACGATTATCCATTCCTAGACTAACCATGTTTATTAGAACAATTCAATTAGGTCTAAGTCGAAAGCTATGGTCAGTAGTCATTCGATCTCACAAAATCATGTTTATATTTGATCAGGATATAAAAAGCAGTAAGAACAATTGAATTGAATGAAAACTAGAATATCATTAATAAGTAATAGAGTTTCACAGCAACATATGATCAATTAGGGTTACATAGGTTCATCTCCGACCTAATCTCTAAGAGATTTAGCTACTCATAATTGAGTTTACAAATAGCATAATCAATGAAAGAATTAAAACATACATAAACTGGGTTAGAGATGATGAAATCCTCTCCGCTGCAGCCTTCTGGGTGTTAAAATCGCACTTTCGTTCTCCAAAATCGTAACCCTTGTTCTTCAGATTGAGTGCAGTATTTATAGAAGTCATGGGCCTGACCCATCAAAATCGCGCCGCGCCTTGTTAATTGGCGTGCCGCGATTTCCCCTTTACAGGAAGTGTGTATTTTTGCTTCAAAAATCGCAGCACGGCTTGAAATTGGCGTGGCGCGATTTCCTTCGAACAGACTTCAAATTTTAAGCTTTTTGCACTCCAGAACAGTAAAAATTGCATGAGAACTCTATCAAAATGTCACAATAAGTCCCTAATATTACGTAATGACAGAATGTCATCACAACCCCAAACTTAAACCATTCCTTGTCCTCAAGGAATTTGCTTGCAACAGTGACAAACGACAGTAAAATAACAGTTACCTGACAAAACGATAGTACCCAAAAGTTCATTCTCCTTCTAGCTAAAGATGAGCTAGTTTGACTTGTTCGCATCCACCAATTCACAACTCCACGCAACAATTTGAAATAGGGTTCTACCAGTCGACATGCAGGTCTACATATTACCATATGCTTGAAAAGTTTCTAAACATCAATCAAAGTCAATATCATTACACACTTTTGAGGTCTTTAGGGTTATAACGGGGCTTAGGTGAAAGGTGGGATATATTTGGATAAGTAGGCTACACAAAATTTGAGTTAGGCATTCCTACGGAAGTTAAAGCACAAAGTTCAATCCTTCATTCATTCACCTTGTGGAAATACAATCAATGCAAAGGTACTAGAGAACATTTTTAACATTTAGGGACACTCGAGTTTGAAGTTACTCGGATTTTAGATGTTTTGTCCCTTTTTCATCATTCAATTTCTTTTTTTTTTTGATACACCATTTTTGTGTATATATTGCATGACAATTTCATATTTCTTTCATTTTTTTTTTTTTTCTCTTATTCTCTAGTACCCCCACCCCAAACTTAGTTGGTTGCAAATTCCAATAGCAACCCCAAACTTAATCTTTAGCAACATTCTACAATGCCTTAACTCAGAAATTCATTAAGGGACAAGTCCTAAAAGTCTCTAGGCTTGTAATGTAGTTTGTCACCGAACAAAAAGTTCTAATCCTACCGGCTCACAATTGGTTAAGAAAGGATAAATTCAATCAATATCAGGGTAGGCTTCAAAAAGGTTCACAGGACCAAACACTTTTGCCTCAGTGTGTAATTGACAAAGACCAATCAATAATAGAGAAACAATGCAAGTTCTAGAAATGTAGTTGCATGGAAAACTAATCTAAATATAAGTAAATTGAAAAACAAATTTGGCAATGAACCTTATGGCTGAGATTTCTGGGAGTGTGTGACTACCTAGCAACGCCGTACACTTCGCCTTTGAATCAAGTCACCCCTCCTTTAGAACTTTTGGAATACCGTTTCATCAAACAACTGTTACTAAACTGGAATAGGTCACATGAAACAAAACAAATTCATTAATAATAAACAAGTGCAGGAGCAATTACAATAGGGAAATAAGTTCAATGGACTTCGACATTAAAAAGAAAATAAAGAAAATACATCAAAAGAAAAATAACTGAAAATAAAATACAAAGCAGGAAATGCTAATCCATCAGTAGATCAGCCCATGTTCACATCATCATCCGAGTGTCCAGCCCCTGGTGTCCTCAATCCCTCAAAGATGTCATCCCCTTGATCTTGCTCGGTGTTATTGAAATCATCAGTGATTTCCCTCCTCATGCGCAACCCATACTCTTCTTGATGTGTAAAATATTGCTCCATGCGCTCACGGGAGCCTCCAAACCTCTCATAAGACCCACGAATCGGACCCATATGCAATTGAGCCTCCGCAGCAAACGCAGCTGAGAACCTAGGACGGTTCACCCACAGCTGGTCCGAAGTCTCATTCATCCAATTAGCTTGCACATGCATGAATTCCTCAAGCTTTGGATGAAGAGGAGCATAACCCCCTTGGCTACTACTCCCTCCTTGCTCCATTTGTTGTTGCCTTGCTGCCTCCCTCTCTCTCTCCTTGATGTAGCCTTCATATTTCTTGACAAACCCATCCATGACCGAGTCGGTGATCGGCTTCATATTGCTTGTGTTGAGATCACTATCATAAGCCGGCACCAACTGTTGTTCACACAACCAATTAATTAAGCTTCCATGTCCCAATTGTGTGGTGTTCCCGGTTGCTAGATCATGAAGACTATTGGCCAAGAGGCGGCCAATATCTATAGGGTGCCCCTTGATGATGGCATAGGCAGCAAGCACCCTCTTGAGAGGAATTTCAGAAGTGCAAGATGCACTCTCAAGAGTCTGGACCACATATGATACCCACGCCTTGGGTACCGGCAGCATCTCCGCATAGGTAAGCATCCGGGACTTTTTCCAAGTCGACCCAGGCCTACACATGGTGGTGATGATCTCATCAAAAGTATCCTCCGTAATAGCAAATCTCTCCCTCCTTAATTTTTCAACCCAACACTCCTCCGGTGCTTGAACATTCAGCCATGCGTTGAGAGCATCCGGGCTGAAGTCAATGTACTTTCCTCGAACAAAAGATTGAAAGGGTGTATCGGACACCCTTGCATTTGCAAAGAATTCGACGATCACCGTTTTGTTGTTTGCCTCGTCGATCATCTCATTCAATCTCGTCCACCCCCTCCTTCGTATTTCAGACTCAAAGAAAGGATATTTCACAAGTTTTGTGAAATCAAACTTCCTCTCCCCTATGACTTCAAAACTCTTCATAGATTGATGGAACTCCTGGGCTAGGTCATTGATGAAATGGATGGCGTTTTCGGGTGGTTCGGATGCGGCACGGGGGCGTTTGGATTTGCTTGTGGATGGCTTGGGGTTGGTGGCTTTCTTTGAGCGGGTGTTTCTTTGGTTGGAGGCCATTTGTGGTTTGGGAAGATGGTGAATGGAAAGTTTTGTGAAGTTTGGGAAAGTTTTGAATGATTGTGGTTTGATGGTGGTTTGGATTGATGAATTTGTGATTGGGATTTTGGTTTGATGATGGTTAGGAGGTGAATATTGAGATGAAGATGAAGAGAATTCGTGAATGGAAGTTTAGGGAAGTTTTGATAGAGAAAGGTAGGAAGAATGGAATGAAAATGATGATGAACAGTGAAGAATTTATAGTGCTGTAGGGGCAAAATCGCGGCACGCCAATCTGCAAGGCGCGGCGCGATTTTGTGTGTAACGGCTAGTAACGGGCAAATTTCTAACGGTAGGGAAGTTTGCTGGGTTTGTAACGGCTAGTTTTTGCAACGGTTAGTCAACTTTCAAGCAAAATCGCGCTGCGGCCAATTACAAGGCGCGGCGCGATTTCTTTAAAACAGGGAGAGTGTTCTCCTGTTCTTCAAAATCGCGGCACGCCAATTTGCACAGAGCGGCGCGATTTTGAGCAACAGGGAGTGTGTTTTTGCTTTCTCAGGCCAAAAAATTTTTTGTTTTCTTGAAAAATGCCTGAGTTCCTTTACGTTCTGAAAATTTTTGAGGAGAGAATCATGCAAGACATCAGTACCTTGCATGATTTTCTTGGCAAGAGGTATATTTGAGCAAATTTCTAAAACTTTCCTGCCTTGTATTAAAAGAAAAGAAAAATATTTTTGTGTTTTTGTTTTTGAAAGCAATAAAATCATACCTGAAAAATAAATAGTGGGTTGCCTCCCACTCAGCGCTTCTTTATTGTCACTAGCTTGACTGATGACCATCCCTAAGGATTAGTTGATGTGGCTCCCTCTTCATTGTTTGGGAGTCCTCCTTCACGGTACTGTTTCAGCTTTTGTTCCTTACCCTTGAAAGTTCCTTGTGCACCAGACTTCTTGATGTCTATAGCTTCATCAACAGGCTTGTTTCTTGCCATCCCTTCGTCACAGTACCTTCTAATTCTTTCCAAAGTATCAGAGAGAGTTGAATGCATACACCATCGAAAAGCAGCCGGCCCATTACGCATCCCACAGGGAATCCTTCTATAAGCCAATTTACCACCTGGACCAGTGGTAGTAGTCTTTATTTCATTTTTACCAATTGCCAATCCCCCATACTTGTTGTCACGGATGTCTCCTGATGATTGTTGGTGCATCTGTTCTTTGCTTACTTCCAGTTGCTTAACACCCTCTATCTTTCCAACATCTTCAATCACTTCTTGTCTGTCTATAGATTCCACACTTTCCACCTCCTTAGATTGAATAAGTAGAGATTCAAGGGTTTTATCTTCGACTGTTTCTTCCACAACGTCAATCCGGTAACATTTGGGATTCTCATCTTGGTGCTTCATTGCCTCAAAGATATTGAAGACTACCTGCTCCTTATGGAACCTCAACATTAGCTCTCCACGTTCAACATCAATCAAAGCACGACCAGTTGCAAGGAAAGGTCTTCCTAGAATGAGTGGCATGTCTTCATCTTCAGCCATGTCTAGGACCACAAAGTCTGCTGGGAACACCAAGTCATTAACCTTGACTAGCACATCTTCAAGTATACCGAAAGGATAAGAGATTGACCGATCAGCTAAAGTAATGGTCATTCTTGTTGGTTTTGGTTCCCCACACTTAAGCTTCTTCATCATTGAAAGAGGCATCAGATTTATACTTGCTCCCAAGTCACATAAAGCTCTTCCAATGTCTACCGGTCCAATTGAACAAGGGATAGTAAAAGCACCAGGATCCTTCAGCTTAGGTGGCAGCTTCTTTTGAAGAATAGCACTACAATTCTCAGAAAGTGCTATGTTCTCATCATCCTTAGGCTTCCTTCTTTTGGTTAACAAGTCTTTCATGAACTTAGCATACAACGGCATTTGATCCAGAGCTTCACCGAAAGGAATATTTACCTGAAGTTGTGAGAAAAGTTGCATGAACTTCTTGAATTGGCCTTCATCCTTTTCTTTCTTCTTCGAAAGGTGAGGGTATGGAAGCTTCACATATGATGGAATAACCTGTGGTTTGTCTCCATCTTTCAAAATTTGACTCTTCGACTTCCTCAAGATTGAATCTTCATCAATTAATCTCTCACTTTTTTCTCCCTCTATTTTTTTCTTCCTTTCGTTTTCAACTTCTCCATGATCATTTTCTTTTTCAACTACACCCTCATCATTCTTTTCAACTACATCATTCTCCTCCACCTCAACTACTTCATCAACCTTCTTTGGAGCTTTTGGAACCAAAGGTGTCAAAACCTTTTTGCTCCTCAGTTCAATAGCATTACAAGACTCATTCTTAGGGTTATCTTTAGTGTTACCTGAGAATCCGCCTTTGTTTTGTTCAGCCAACTGCTTAGCTAATTGCCCCAGTTGAGTTTCAAGCATCTTCCTAGAAGCTTCATTGTTCTTTCTTTCAGCTTCTTGACTCTTCTTCATCTCTTCAAAGTTGCCTTGAGTCATCTTCATGAAGTTCATCATAGTTTCCTCAAGAGCGGATGGCTTCCTTTGTTGTTGTTGAGGAGGAGTTAGCATCTGAGAGTTCAAAGCATTGTTGTTTGAGTAGCTTAGATTTGGATGCTTATTAATGCCTGAATTGTAGTATTGATTCTGCCTTTGATATCCTCCCATGAAGTTAGCTTCTTCACTTGATCCTTCCGGAACACATTCACCGTTTGGATGTTCTTCACCACATAAGTCACATTTGATTGCAGCCACTTGTTGTTGCTTATGAGCCAAAGTGAAGCCTTGAAACTCCTTAGTTAGAGCTTCAATTTGTTTGTTCATAGCTGCTTGGTTAGCAAGGATAGCAGTTTGTTCACTCACCCCAAACACTCCTCTTTCTTTCTTTTTAGCTTGATCACGATACTCATTGCCAGCCATGTTTTCAATTAGAGCTTGAACTTCATGATCAGTTTTACTTTTGAGACTACCTCCCGCGGAAGCATCTAAGAACATTCGAGTGTTTGGTGTTACCCCCTCAGTGAAGATTTGGAGGTATTGCTTCTCGGTGAACTCATGATTAGGGCATCTCTTGAGAAGCAAATTGAATCGCTCCCAAGCATCATACAATGATTCACCTTCTCCTTGCTTGAAGTTAGAGATCTCCATCTTCTTGTCCCAATACTTAGACATAGGGAAGTATTTCTCCAAGAACTTCAGCTCTAACTCTTCCCATGTTTGGACAGTCCCGTTTGGAATTGTTAGCAACCAATCTTTTGCTCTTCCCGTCAAGGTGAAAGGAAACAGCCTTAGCTTCTTTTGTGCTTCAGTCACGGTGGCTGGTTGCACACAAAACTCACAGGTTTCAGCAAAACGGCTCAAGTGTTCATGAGGACTCATAGCTTCAGTCCCATCGAATTGCTTGTCCCTCAAACCATTGAGGACAGTTGTCTTGATGTCGAACGCTACGGGGTTAGCTGGTTGAAAAGTGTGGGTCAGTTGACCGCGATGAGTGGCTAACCCGTAGTCTCCAAGCTTAGGTCTTGGTGGTACAACTCCTTCTCCTTCCATCGTTGCAGATTTAGGAGAAGAATTTGTTTCAGATTCACTTGAGAGTTGCTCCGGTACTTGTTCTCGAACACCCGGTGGAACGGATTGAGCTAACCTTTGCGATCGGACAGCTTTCCGAAGTGCTCTAGCAGTTCTTTCAATCTCCGGATCGTACTCTAAGTCGTCAGAGCTCTGTTTACCTCGCATAAACAGCAAAATACCTTAGTAGCACTGCACCACGCAAAGTAATCAAGTGAATATGAAAACAGAAAAATAAAAATAAAAAAAACAGAAAATTAAATTGCAAAAACCCTAAATTATAACGTAATTGCCTTGTTGAAATAATTCAACAGTCCCCGGCAACGGCGCCAAAAACTTGATAGATCTCTGGCAAGTGCACCAATAACTATCGAAGTAGTAAAAATATCGTTCCCACGAGGACTGTTTTTAACTTCAATTATTCAATTTCGTTATAAAAGTAGGATGTATAAAAGTTTATTTTGTTTTGCCACTAGGCAGTAGATTTGGTTTGATTTTAAGAAATCAAATAAAAAAGTAAAGATTTGATTAAGAAAATAGGAGAGAGATGAGATCAGGTCTTCGAATCCTCTATGTTTCCCCTAATTGGTTACTGCACCTATTATTACTAATGATTCTCTAGTTTCACGATAGTTAACAAATTAGCCCTAATCAATCCCTTGAGTTAGGACCCTCTTTTTAAACTACAGCCCCTAATTCCTTAGGTGGTCTAATAATCATCAAAGGTTTAAGCACGTTAACCTAATATCACTAACAAACGATTATCCATTCCTAGACTAACCATGTTTATTAGAACAATTCAATTAGGTCTAAGTCGAAAGCTATGGTCAGTAGTCATTCGATCTCACAAAATCATGTTTATATTTGATCAGGATATAAAAAGCAGTAAGAACAATTGAATTGAATGAAAACTAGAATATCATTAATAAGTAATAGAGTTTCACAGCAACATATGATCAATTAGGGTTACATAGGTTCATCTCCGACCTAATCTCTAAGAGATTTAGCTACTCATAATTGAGTTTACAAATAGCATAATCAATGAAAGAATTAAAACATACATAAACTGGGTTAGAGATGATGAAATCCTCTCCGCTGCAGCCTTCTGGGTGTTAAAATCGCACTTTCGTTCTCCAAAATCGTAACCCTTGTTCTTCAGATTGAGTGCAGTATTTATAGAAGTCATGGGCCTGACCCATCAAAATCGCGCCGCGCCTTGTTAATTGGCGTGCCGCGATTTCCCCTTTACAGGAAGTGTGTATTTTTGCTTCAAAAATCGCAGCACGGCTTGAAATTGGCGTGGCGCGATTTCCTTCGAACAGACTTCAAATTTTAAGCTTTTTGCACTCCAGAACAGTAAAAATTGCATGAGAACTCTATCAAAATGTCACAATAAGTCCCTAATATTACGTAATGACAGAATGTCATCACATCATTCCATACAACAGGCTGATTCTTTCTGAGCAATTTGAAAATTGGTCCACAGGTAGCAGTCATATGTGATATAAATCTTGAAATGTAATTCAGGCGTCCGAGGAAACCTCTGACTTGCTTTTCAGTTTGAGGGGCCGGTATCTCTCTGATGGCTCGGACTTTGTCAGGATCAACTTCAATGCCTCTTTGGCTCACAATGAAGCCTAGCAGCTTTCCAGATCTTACACCGAATGTATATTTGTCGGGATTCAACCGCAGTTTGTACTTTCTCAATCTTTCAAACATCTTTTTCAAGTATACAACATGCTGCTCTTCATCACTTGATTTCACAATCATGTCATCAACATATACTTCAATTTCTTTGTGAATCATATCATGAAACAAAGTAGTCATACCTCTTTGATAGGTAGCACTAGCATTTATCAAGCCGAAAGGCATTACCTTATAACAGAACGTTCCCCATGGAGTGATGAAGGACGTCTTTTCTCTATCTTCAGGCGACATCCGTATCTAGTTATAACCGGAGAAACCATCCATAAAGGAGAACACTTTAGACTGAGCAGTACTGTCAACGAGTACATCAATATGTGGCAATGGGAAGTTATCTTTCGGACTGGCTTTATTCAAATCTCTGTAATCAACACACATCCGAACTTTCCCATCTTTCTTTGGCACTGGTACAATGTTGGCGATCCACTCAGGATATTCAGCTGTCATGAGGAAACCTGCGTCAATTTGCTTTTGCACCTCAGCCTTAATCTTAAGAGCCATGTCTGGACGAGACCTTCTCAATTTTTGTTTAACGGGAGGGCATTCAGGTCTTGTCGGTATCCGATGTTCCACAATCTTGGGATCTAGACCCGGCATGTCTTCATAGGACCATGCAAAGACATCTGGATAATCACGGAGAAGCTGAGTAATCCTCTTTTTTACTTCTGGCTCAAGTGCAGCACCAATTTTGATCTCTCGCTTGCTTTCTTCAGTGCCCAGATTGACGAGCTCGATTTCTTCCTGATGAGGCTGAATGACTCTTCTTTCTTGCTCAAGCAGTCGAGTGATCTCATATGGTATCTCTTCATCATCCTCCTCATCTTCAGCTTCATATACAGGGAATTCAAAATTTGGAGGAACCGTAGGGTCACTGTGTTCAACGGGTTTATTATGGTTCAATCTGCAAAATATGATTGGGATGATTTTAGAAAAAGGTTTTTTAAGCAGATTTTTGAAATTAATAAGAAAAAAAATAAAGATGTTTTGGTTTTTTCTGGCATTACCATTATTTCCAAGGAAAAAAGCACTAAAAAGTAAAAAAAACAAATAGTCGCGGAAAAAACGACAACTTTTATTGGTAACGGCAATGCCGAAACAAACATGCCCTTACAAAGACATCACTTTCACCTTGGGCAGAGCGAAAGGATTGTTATTTTGAAAACAAAGAAAAACATGAGCAACAAGACACATTACATGGAAGCATGCATGACTAAAGGAATATCAACGGCCTCCCAATTTCTCACGGTGCCTCCTGGTACAACAAACGCAGGCACATAACCACTTTCAGCAGCGTCTTCGGTAATAGCATTGATAAACCCAGCACTGTAGAAAGTTCCTGTTGAAACACCTGAGGTCGGGGAGAACCCAAGGCCCTCTTTGCGCTTATTCTCCAGAATCTGTATCACTTTGCCCCAGCCGGCAGCTTGCCCTTCTTGAACAGCTTTCTGGGCATCTTTCAATGAAGCCATAGTAGCACTAGCTCTCCGGGGTCCCGCACCTTCAACAGTCAAGCCTTGGAATGACGTCCCTTCAGTGGACCCTGCTTCAACACAAGAGAAAGATGACACTTGGCTAACCAGATACGCTTCTTCACCATGCACAGTGACAAGCTAACCAGAGTGGAAGTTACTGCCCCAGCATCGTGAATCCACGGTCTTCCGAGGAGGCAACTGTAAGAGGCGTTGATGTCCATGACTTGGAACGTCTCCGGTCCAATGGTAATTGGCAGATCTACTTCTCCAAGAACATCTTTACGAGATCCGTCACAAGCCTTAACCAAATAACTACTTCCCCTTAGAGAAATTCCATGATGACTCAACTGTCTCAGTGTAGACTCTAGCATTACATTTAAGGACGATCCAGTGTCCACCAACACATTGGGTATCATCTCAGACTTACAGTGCACTGAGATATGCAAAGCTAGGCTGTGGTATTTCCCTGCTTCGGGGAGTTCATCGTCACCAAACCACAAGTTATTACAAGCAGTAATGTTACCCACTATTCCATCGAACTGATCCACGGAGACTTCATGATCGACATAGGCCGGTTCCAGCACTTTCATCAACACTTTTCTATGAGCTTCTGAGCTCAGGAGCAAAGACAAGATGGATATTTTTGACAGAGTTTGCAGCAGCTGGTCTACAATCTTATAATCGCTCTTATTAATGAGCTTCAAAATCTCGTCCAGATTAGACTCTTCAATAGACTGGCCCGATGGGCTGGCATTCTTGTCAACAGGAGGAGCAACCGGTGGAGTTACTGTGGCAGCAAGTGTAACGACCTTCTTCTGGAACAAGGGTGGGCGGACCTTCCACTTCTCAGAGTTGTAGTTTCTTCAGCAATGTTACCAACCGCAGCTGGGATACCAGAGGCTCTTCTACCCCATTCTCAATCATAGTAGCGTCATACTTATAAGGAATTGCCTTAGTAGAGGCATAAGACACCGGGCCAGGTAGCCTGATCACCAAAGGTTCAACATTCCTTGTCTGAGGCACACTCCTAGCAGGAGAATCATGAAATACTGGCACAATCATACAAACGTTACTGGCAACCAAGTGCTTATTGTCCATTAGACTCTGTATATCACCCTGCATGATACAACAGCCCATAGGATTCTGAAGACACTCTGAACAGGAAGCATGATGGTGATTAAACAAGGAGGCTTGGCAAAGCTTGACATGTAACGGCGCCAAAGGAGTAGCAACATTACGGACATCTAAAGCAGGGACTTCTCGAAGAACCCGAGATGTTTCAGTCTTATCAAGAATACAGACTCTTTCGAAAGCCTCAATCATGTTAACAGCCGCATGGTTTGGAAGTGGATTGTCAAGAACGTGCGGAACACTATTTTCAAAAGTCAATCGTCCTCTGTCTATTAGATCCTTTACAACGTACTTCAAAGCATAGCACCCTTCAACATCGTGGCCCTGAACGCCCTGATGGAATTCACATCTGAGATCCTGTCGGAATCTGGGAGGCAGTGGCGTAGGCGGAGGCTTGCCTGGTCTGATGACGCAATGCCCTTTAGCAAGTAGAGTTGGGAGCAGATCAGCATACCGCATTGGTATTGGTGGAAAATAAGGACTGGGCTGGGGACCCCGCCATTGTATTTGTCAAAATCTGGTACTTACCTCAAATCGGGATACCAGGCATAGATCACGAGCCTTAGCAGAAACACTGTTCCCACGGCTAGCTTTGACCTCGCAGAGCTCTCCAGCTAGCTCTCTCAACTGTTCTCTCATAGCCTCCACTACAGGGTCCTGTCCGTGTGGAGTGTCAACATCGATTACCTGAGGCACAGTGTGTACAACAGGATTGGTAACAGCGGTAGTTACTTGAGGCATAGAGGTGTTTGCAGAAGCAAAGGTTATTGTAGGAATCTGCCCTTGATTGCCAATACCAGGAATCCCAGCCGCAGTATTAGGAGCATAGAAGGATGAGAGTCCATAAGGGCGCCCATTGGGCATAACAAAACGAGCATCAGAAGCCACAATAGACAGTGGGATAGATGGAATCCCTTCAGTAGAAGCTGGAACAGACGTGGCCGGTTGTTCTTGTGCAGCCATCAGAGTAGACATAGTGTCATGAGCCTTAGCTAAGTCTTCTTTCATAGCAGCCAATTCGGCACGGAGCTGAGCATTTTCTTCTTCAAAGTTAGCCATGTTTCTTCTCTTGTACAATCTTGTCTGATGAATTCTAGCTGGTTGGTAAACCTTACGAGCACCCACCTTTCAGACTGCGGCGGAAAAACCAGGAGGTAATGAGCACAAGGGAAGTTTTTTATGACCAATGAATGCATATGATGCATGAGATGTGTAAATGCATATGCAAAACGACTCTTTTTTGTGTTATCGAAGGGTTTTAGACAAATTAGGAATTTGTAAACATTACTAAACAACTGAAACATCATAACCAGACGAAACACGCAAACATCACAAGGTCTAACAAGATAATTCCCTTTGAAATGCTAAGCCAAGGGATATACTTTGAAATATAAAACGACATGAACAACAACTGGAAACAACAACAGGAAACAGAAATCCTCAAGCATAGGAAGTAGAAGGATCATCCTCAGACTCAGACTCTGACTCATAACTGCAGTATCGGGCATAGAAGTCACGGGCTCCCCTAGCCCTCTTGGAATCCCTCATAAGCAACTTACCTTTCTTTTCAATTTCTTTTCTAGCCTTAGCCAACTCCCTCTTCAACGTCAAAACCTCATGAGTCTTCTGCTCATCTTTTCCATCCAAAGTCATGATCAAATTCTCAGCCTCATAGTATCTAGTCTTCCACTGATGCTTCTCTCGGCTCTCCATAGCTAGATGCTCCTGATACATCTCCTGAGTAGGCAGAGGTAGAGGTAAAGGCATGGTTGGAATAGATGCAGATACATATCTCATGGCGGGGTAAGGCATGCCAATCTTCTCGGCCTGGTTTATTACCCATTGAGTATAGGCTTCATGAGCAATACCGGATCTCACACCCATATGCTTCACATCCTTTTTCTGAATCTTAGACCAGGCCTTTATGAAATCTTCTCTTATTCCTGTAGGAGCATTAGAATAATGGAAGACATAAGGAGATGTAGCAAGATAGATGGGCTTCTCTTTCATCGGGAAACCAAATTGTCGCAAGGCGAGCTCCGGGTTATAGTTGATTCCACCCCGGGTACCAAGAAGAGGTACATTAAGAAACTTTCCACCACCGAAGATAATTTCTTTGACTCTAGCAGCAGGAGTGAGCCAAACCACTTCATTAGGGGTGAGAGCCATGATCCTCTGTGAAATAGTCCAATTCTCTGGATTATCATGGAAAGACTTCGGAAGGTGCGAAATAAACCACCTATAGAGGAGAGGTACACAGCAAAGAATGTATCCACGACCCTTGCCAGATCGATCGTGAATAGCATGGTATGTGTCAGCCAGCAAAGTAGGAACCAGATTCTTGGAGCGGAAGATCATAATAGCATTCATGTCCACGAAGTTATCAAGATTTGGAAAGAGGATAAGCTCATAGATGAGTAGTGCAAGAATAGCCTCAAGAGTGTCCTGACAAGTAGTTTTGAGGTTGGCTTTCTCAAGTAGATACTTCGAAGTGAATCCTCGGATGTGAGCCTTAGTGACAAGATTCATGGAGACATCGGAGGTCTTGAGATAGTGATCACGGGCAATAACCAAAGGAGTAGGGGGATGCTCAAGACCCGTGAAAGGTGTCCCTTCGGCACCAACTGAAAGTCAGGAAAAGTGAAGCACCGATACTCCCGATCATAGAATTGCACTAGAGTATGCACAAGCTTCTCCTCCACATTAGTCCGGAGAAGAGTAAGTAAGTCCCCGTAACGATGTCGGAAACCGGTCGGATCCTCGATCTTGAGTGCCAAGTCTCTCAAGCTAGCCAAATCAACCTCCATGAACTTGTAGGACTTAGTCTTCCCCATTCCTACAATGTTTACATATTCAATTTGTCTAAGCCCTTCGATAAATGCATGAAAAAAGGATTTATGCATGTATGCATGTATGCATGATCATATTCAAGTACGGAGAAAACATGGAGGGTTGAGATTCAAAGTCAAGGAGTCATGGGTGGACACGATGTCCGGTGAATCTAGGGTTTTGGATAATAGTAATCGGGTTCTAAAAAGTTCCCAAGTTGCAACCTCTCTCACGTATATCATGGTGCCATGAGACAAACACATATAATTCTCCGCACTACATCCTAGAAAATGGCCATGGATGGGTTCGGTTATCTACAGTCCATAGCGTCATAGAACAATTGGAAGCAAAATGCCTAAACGCGACAACACGCGCCGACAACATCACCCCCAAAATGCCTCAGCTATGTGGGATTGATCGTATAATCCAATACACGAGGCAACCCTCGGAATGAATTGTCGATTATATCCGCCCTAATCCTAAGTTCACTCAGCCCGGGTGTAGGGCTTTAATGTTCTCACCCCCACACGTTTGCAAGAATTTAAACATTTATTCACATAAGAAAGCAAAAAGAAGCAAGTAAAAACAAAAGCGCAAGCGTGGAAATAAAGACTAGGCGTAACTCTAGAATGTCTCCCCAGTGAAGTCGCCAGTTGTTTTATCTTGGTTTTTCGGGTGTCAAACATTGATTAAGTTTGAACCTTTTGAACCTTTAATATCTCATTTTTTCTTGGGTAGGGAAAAATAAGAAAAACCCTTGAGAATCGAGGTCCGGGAGTTGGTTTTGCTATAGGAAGGTGTTAGGCACCTATAGCAACTATAGTATTCTATAGGAACCGTCTTTACTTTCTACGCACGCGCTTTATTTTTAAATGCTATTTGAAAATGTTATTTACACCTAAGGGTTTGCTAAGTCAAGAATTGGAGGGAGAAGAATGTGTTTGAATTTTTGTTTTATTGGACTTGGAGAAGTTTTGACTTCTTGCCTACATACACTTTTAAGGGATCAAACTCCATGTAGTTCTCTTCCAAAAAAGTTTTTGTTTTCGTTGTTTGTTTTTAATTTTGAAAATGGAATTTTGAAGAATAAGAGAGAGAGGCCTCAAGGGCATAAGATTTGGAAAATGTGAGGTGGAATTAGTCATTTTGTAAAAAAGGTCTAAGTATGATTAAAGTTCATTAAGGTTTTTGTTTAAGAAAATAAAGGGAAAATTCAATGGGATCTTGATCCCAAGGTTTCTTTGGAAAATTATTTGAGTGAAGTTGTTCATATTTTTTGGAAAAGAGAATTTTTCTAAGTATCGTGATTCCTAAGCATACATCTAAAGCATGTATTCCCTAAGCATACATCTAAAGTAACCATGTGATGTGTGTGCATGTGTCGGTGCTTGTGTCGGTGTACATCATTAGAGTCCATTGTCCTTTACATAGGCCCTAGTTTACATTCTATGGTCTTGTAAGAAAAGTAAATGACATGAAAGTAAAATTACAAGTCCCTAATTTACATTCTAATATTGCAAGGAAACTTAAATTGCAAGAAGATAAATGCTAGAAAATAAGAGATGAAATGCTAATGAGACAAGGGATGGAAATGCATGCAAGGGTTAGTACCACAATATAGAAAAATATCAACAAAAATATAAGCAAGAAAAATATAGCAAGTAAACATATTGAAACTCAACATTTTTTAGGCATTTTCATAGGACATTATGAAAAGATAGAAACATTGAAGAACAAAGCAAAGATGATAGAGGTAATCAAGAATCATGAGCATGTATTTTGGCACATTTTGCAAGCAAGAAAATGTCAAGGACAAAGGAGGATTAAAATGCATGAAATGGAAATAATCATATACTTAAATAAACCATCATGAAAATTATGGAATATTGATCCAAAGGTCCTAATTCCATAACAAATTTTCCAAGTCATGATACAGGGATTAACAAGGATCAATAAAGCATAATTTTCATAACAATTTATTTATGCATAATCATAATATTCATTTCTACATTTTTAATCAATCAATCAAAAACAAAAATTCAAGAAACCTTAACAAAAATATCTATCCATATTTTTTGAGAGATAAGAAATAAAGGAGGTTCAAATAGCACAAGCAGGGGTACATATAGCAAGAAACCCAAGAAAATCAAAGAAACAGGCCCAAGCCCAAGGGAAAACGGATCCAAATCATCAGGGAGTTTCTAGGATCGTTGGATTGATCCAACAGGAAGAAACTTAGATCTAACGGTCAAGAACACGGGGAAGTAGACCGGGATTGAACCGGTCCGGTTTAGTTGCCTATAAATATGCCTAAGAACCGGTTTTTTTCATTGCACACCTCTCTTTATCTCTCTAACCTTCTCTATCTCTCACTAGCTCACCGGTTCTCTCTTCTCACCCCGCCGGATTCTGGAAAGAACGACCGGAGAAGATGAAGATCGGCCGGGATCTTCAAGGATCCTACCGGAATCTTCATCGACTCCGCCGTGAAGTCCAGTTTCCGGCGAATCTAAACCTTCGCCGATCTAAACAAACAGCGCACCAAAAGCTTCGTATTCCAACCCTAACACCAAAAATCTAAACCGTTTCTCAAGATAAGCCCTAGATCGACGTAGATCGGAGAAAATAGGTTACGGTTTTGAAGTTTTTTGAAGTTTCAAAGAGTTTTTTAAAAGAAAAGGTCTTTAAACCCTCGATCTACACCGATCTAAGCTTCAGGTTCCCTCTCTATGATCATCGAAAAAAAACACAAAACAAAAATCACCGATGTGCAAGGATAAAGCGAAGAACAAGATGAGAAGCCTTACCTAGTCGAAATCAGAGAATCTGGAAAGAAAAACGAGTGGAGAACTTCGCACTTCTCTTTATTCTTCTGGTGTAAGTCTTCAAACCGAAAATAAATCGGTAATTTCACTTTTTCTTCCTCTTCTCACCTTCGCGAGTCTTCTTGAACTTTTCTTGTGAATTCCGAGTTGTTGAGTACTCTGTGATGTTGTTTTATTGTTGATTATGATGAGAATCGAGAGATTCTGTGATGAATTACTGAGAATTAGATGAAATTGAAACGGTCAGGGTTTCTGGATTCATGTGTTCCTCGCGAAGTTCATGTGAATTTGGGGCTTTGATCCGTTTTTCTGGAAAATGGAAATGGGAATGTGTTTGTGATGAGTTGGCTCGTAATGAGTGGTGATTGGTACTGTGCATTGATGAGTTGGCTTGTATTTATAAGCCAAGTGTGACATCTGAACCAATGAGCTTGTGACATGTGTACTTGGACTAAAAGCTTCGACTTTGGACTAATTCTGGACTTTGGGACCTTTTTTGCAATTTTTGGAAATTAAGGGACCAAACTGCAATTTTAAAAAAAGGCTAAAAACAAAAACTGGAACCCTAAGGATTGTTCTGCAATCTTTGAAAATAAAGGACAAAATACAAAAATGGACAAAGAGGACCAAAATGCAAAATTTAACAACTTGGAGGACTAAAATGAAAATAACAGAAAATAGGGACTAAAATGCAAATAATAATAAAATTTGTTAAAATTGGTAATTTGAAAATAACGTAAAGTGAAACAAAAATAAAATCAACAAAAGGATTAAAATGAACCAACTACAAAATGAGGTACTTTAAAGTAACCTCTCTCTGTCAAAATTTCATGTGAAATGACCAAAATGCCCCTAGGGACTAAACTGACTCAAAATGACTCAAATGCAATTTTTGAAATAGATTTTGACATGGAATTAAAGCAAGGATTTATTCAGACTAATTGAAAAAGACTCAGAGACAATTTTCAAAGATTTAAAAGGAATTTTAACACAGGAAATGACTAAAATGCCCTTTTTCATGAATTTTTGCAAATAACATTGAAATAAAATGCAGAGAAATATGCAATTGATCAGAGACAACTTCAAATGACTTGGAATGCAAGAAAACCCTTTTGGATGGCTTGAAATACAAGAAAACCACAGACAAAATCACAATTGAAAATATTTTCAAAACAAAGACAGTAACATATGCATGGTGAAATATCAGGGTAAAACAATATCAAATTGGCAGTCTCTCAAGAGTAATAGACATACATCAAAGATGAAAAAACATTTTGAGCAAGTATTTTTAGGTCCAAAATTAGGGTATGACAGACACCTCTTGACCAGACACACTGGGGGTGACACTTTTTGACGAGACAAGAATTTTGCAAGTTATCCGCTTGGCTTATGAAAGATTGCCAGAATCCATTGGGCTTTGTAAAGGCGTGCCTGAATCCACCGGGCTTTGTAAAAGTGTGCGAGAATTCACTCGGCTTGGTAAACAATTGCGAGAATCCACTCGGCTTGGTAAACATTTGCAAGAATCCACTCGACTTTTGATAAACGTTTGCGAGAATCCACTTAGCTTGGTAAACAGTTGCGAGAATCCACTCGGCTTTGATAAATGGTTTGCGAGAATCCACCCGGCTTTTGATAAGAGGTTTGCGAGAATCCACTCGGCTTTGATAACACCTTTGCGACAATCCACTCGGCTTTGATAACACTTTTGAATATGGACTGCACTAGTGGATTTCCTTCCTGGCTTGGTAGCCCCCAGAGTAGGTGACGTTGCACCGAACTGGGTTAACAATTTCATTGTGCCTCCTTTATTTCTTGTCTGTTATTTTGTTTTATTATGTTGGTTAGCTTAATGTTCTAAACATCGTATACAACATCTGTTTTCTGTGTTTCGTGTTGAAACATCTCTTAGAACATCTTAAGTCTGACGTGCCAGAATTTCAAACTACTAAATAACAGAATTAAACGGAGGCATCCCATCGTCTCCATCCTCTAAAACGTCCCACAGCTACTCCTTGTCAACCTGAGTATCTGTACTCAAGGTACAGTCACCGTACAGAAAACAACACAACAAAATAAGGGGTGAGAAATCCTGCCATAATATAATAATAGGGAAAAGCATGCACATTAAATAAATACCAAAAGAATATAGTCTCCACTATCTCATCATTCTCAACAGTTACTATGTATAATCTCTTCATTTTACATGTCACAGCAGCACATCATATTCACACTCAAACACCCAATACAACATCATATATATATATATATATATATATATATATATATATATATGCATATGGACTCTCCTAATGACCTATATGATTGTGGTACCACTCCTACTCATCATTTTGCCAGAGTTATGTTACTAGACTTTTCTCATCATAGTTTGCCAGAGGTATGTTACTGGACTTCTCCATCAGTCTTAGACTCTATATGAATGCATAAAAACCAATTCGACAAGTAACACAAGTATACACATATTCAAAAAATTCACATATTAATGCAAGACTCTCACTAAAATGCATGACTCTAATGCAAGCACACAAATCATCAACATACTTATCATCATCATCATCATCATCATCATCATATATTACTTTCGTCATTATGATATATATATATATATATATATATATATATATATATATATATATATATCACTCTCATCATCATTATATACATCACTCTCATCATCATCAAAGATAAGCATCATCACTCTCGTCATCATAATGATATAGTTATTGTCATCCTCATCATCACTAAAATATAAACATTATCATCCTCATCTTCATCATAAATTAATCATTATCACTCTCATCATATTTATTATATATATATATATATATATATATATATATATATATATATATTTAATATTAATCATCGATACTCTTTGTCATAGTTATAGGATTCCTCATCATTACTCTCTATCAACCGTTTATATCACCACTTATTCTCTTCATTAATCCAAACTTTACACGTGAATCATTTCTCAACATCCCTCTATTTTATTTCATTTTATTTTATTGTTCATCTTACAGACATACTCTATCCCATCACTATTCTAGGCTCTCTATATACTTTACTTCTGATAGCATAACCTATTACTCATTCTTAGTCTCAAGATGTATTCTTATTTATTATCATTACATATAATGTTTCCCCTCTATACACCTAGGTTCTTCCCCACCATCGTCATTAACTCTTTCGTAGTCCTTCTTCTCATTTAAAACGACTTTATATCTTATTACCTTGTTCTCATATTCGTCGTCATCTATACATCGACTATTCTCCTAATCTTAACTTAATCCTAATTTAAATTTATTATCTCACTTTATCAATACTTTTGACTTCAGAAACTTTCCTCACTAAGGCTTCTTTATAATTCAAGACTTTATTCTCTCGATACCGGTTGTTATTATTATCGTCAAACATTATAACTATTACCGCTTATCCGCTTTCCTACTCATCTTGCTCTCTTCTAATTGTTTCCCGTCCTTTTCATCGCTATTATCATTCCTATTGTATTTGATTACCTAATTCACAAATCCCTACCTTCCCTTACATTTCGTTTTAACGACCTTCTCATCGTTTACGATCATATTCTTTATTCATTTTTACACCTTATACGTTACTGTCTAACACTTATCTTAAGTTCTTTAACTACCTTGGTTCATTCGCTCTTTCACTCAACGGTATTCTTAGACTCATTATTGGTTTAAGGAGATCATATTTCAACTCATTAGTTATTCGGAAAAGAACCTACTTGACATCCCATATTATCATCGTCTTATACCATTTTTACTAAATCGTGTGTTTTTAGACTCACCACATACCCACACTATTTGCTCTAGTAATTTCTTGCCTTATTACCCTTAATCAACTTGATATCTTTTCTCAATATTATTATCATCCCCTAACTTACCCAATGCTTTAACTCCTACTCATAACATAACCCACTTCATCATTTACTCGTCACCCTAAACAAGACATGTCATCGTCATTACTCGTCATTCACAAAACATCATTAATTATGATATCATTCATCTTCACCATTCAAAAATTATCTCAACATAGATCCTTATCACACGACAATAACTTCTCACCATTAATCAACATCTTATACGAGCATATGTACAAATCATATTCCTTCGTTACTCATTACTGTATTTTAGAATCAACTCTCGTCATTCGTTCTCTCCATTACTACGTCTTTCATCCTAATAGTATACCCCATTATCCATTCTAAATTAAGTATTAACCTCTCGATTAATATTCCTCATAGCGTCTCCCATATTTATTGTTCACTTTCTATTTTCAAGCCATTTTTACACCATTAGATTCTCATAGGTTACTATCCTCGGTTCCTATTTAAGCTTGTTATTATCCTGAGTTAATCACTTATAATTACGCTTAAACCCACTCCTTCATTAAGTTATATAATTAAGGATCCTTACTCTTACCTTTCTCTTTAACAACCTTCTTAAACTCTTTATTATTTCCTAGGACGTTTTAAGGCTCATTGAAAAGATTATGCTGAAGTTTCACGAAAAACGCAGCATGACCCAGGTACAGTAATTTGACCATAACTCAAGTTGTAGAGGTCTAGTTGAGGTGAAACCATAGCGATTGGAAAACTAATACACATACCTAAAACTTTCATGTTTCAACCGAAATCCAGTTCGGAACAGAAAATGGTTAAAAACAACAGTTTTTGTTTGTTAAGTTGCGCTGACAAAATCGGGGGCCGAATTTACAAAATCGAGGCCCGATTTTTGTCGAATCAAAACACTCAGAAATGCGTTTTTCCCAAATTAATCACTTTTGGATCACTTAACTCAATCCCTTTTTTTTCACGTTTACTTAACTCAATCCCAACACACCCAAATTGTGCCTAATAATCACTCTAGGTTTACCCTACTATTTGAGTGTTAATTCCCTCTCAAAGTATCCAATTTTACACTATTTCAGGGTCAAGTTCCGAACTCTAATCTCTAAACTATGTTCCCTTGATATTCTTCTCTCAACAACAATTCTACATTCATTCATCATAATTTTTCAATGGAACTCTTCCTCATAACAACAATCATAACTTAAGAATTAATTAACCTCAACAACGTCCTCATCACCATCATAACAACACTCATACTCTAACCCCTTTACAACCCTGCAACAAAATATTAAACCCTAGAGATGAAGAGATTCTCCCCCTTACCTCCATTTTCTTCTGAAATTTCCAGCTTGGCTTGATCCCGTCGTAACTAGGGTTTCTTCTCCTATGCTCCTCTTTTCTTTCTTTTTTCACGTTCAGCAAAAGTGACTCTTCTCCTTTATACACTATACTTTTACTCCTCCCCTCCCCCACTTATTTAAAACTTATATTCTACACCTCCGACTTTGTATTATATTTACTTAATTCTTCTCTTCATCCTATTAGCCCTATTAGCCCTCATAGTCACTAATCTACATTATAATCATAATAAACACGACTCCACCTATTTAACCTCACAAAATTAATTAAATAGAAATTTGGGGTGTTACAATACCCACCCGTACCATCACCGGTTGGAGAATGTGCATAGATTATCGGAGGTTGAATACCGCAATAAGGAAGGACCACTTCCCGTTACCATTCATGGATCAAATGATAGAGAGGTTGTCTGGCCAAGCCTTTTATTGCTTTTTGGATGGGTATTCGGGGTATAATCAGATTGTGGTAGCTCCGGAAGACCAAGAGAAGACTACCTTCACTTGTCCATTTGGTGTGTTTGCTTATAGGAGAATGCCCTTTGGACTGTGTAATGCGCCGGCGACCTTTCAAAGGTGTATGCTCTCCATATTCTCGACATGATAGAGAAGAACATTGAGGTATTTATGGCCGACTTTTCTGTGTTTGGTAAGTCTTTTGATCAATGCTTGTTTCACCTAGATGTTGTCCTTAAAAGATGCACCAAAACTAACCTTGTTTTAAATTGGGAAAAATGCCATTTTTTGGTAACTGAAGGTATAGTTTTGGGGCATAAAATAAGTGCTAAAGGCATATAGGTGGACCAAGCAAAGATAGAGGTTATAGAGAAACTTCCCCCTCCAATTAATGTTAAAGGAGTGAGGAGTTTCTTGGGGCATACTAGTTTCTATCTGCGTTTCATAAAAGATTTTTCTAAAATTTCCAAGCCCCTTTGTAACCTCTTAGTCAATAAAATAATTTTGATTTTGATTCTGAATATTTAAATGTTTTTTCTTTGATTAAAACCAAGTTGGTTACTGCACCAATAATCATTGCACCTTATTGGGATTTACCTTTTGAACTTATGTGTGATGCAAGTGATTATGTTGTTGGTGCAGTTCTAGGCCAACGGAAGAACAAATTTTTCCATGCAATTTGCTTTGCAAGCAAGGTTTTAAATGAAAATCAAGTTAACTATTCCACCACTGAAAAGGAATTGCTTGCAGTAATCTTTGCATTGGAAAAGTTTCGTTCTTATCTAATAGGCTCCAAAGTCATTGTTTCTACAGATCATGCAGCCCTGAAGTATCTCTTGACAAAAGGGGATTCAAAGCCTCGGCTGTTGAGGTGGATCCACTTGGTGTAAGAGTTTGATCTTGAGATTCGTGACAAGAAGGGAGTAGAGAACGTGGCAGCTAATAACCTCTCAAGGTTGGAAAATAATGAGGTGACAAAGAAAGAGAAGGCCATCATGGCCGAGTTTCCAAATGAAAATTTGTTTCTTATTGGAGAAAGGCCCTGGTTTGCTGACATGGCGAACTTTAAGGATGGTAACATTGTTCCTGATGACTTGGAGTATCATCAGAGGGAAAAATTCTTCAAGGATGCAAACCATTATTTGTGGGATGATCCTTATTTGTTTAAGGTAAGCACTGACGGTTTGATTAGACGTTGTATTGCAGGCGAGGAGGCTAACAGTATCATGTGGCACTGCCATAGCTCAGCTGATAGGGGCCACCATAGTGGAGAAAGAACCGCGGTAAAAGTTTTGTAAAGTGGCTTCTGGTGGTCCACCCCTTTCAAGGATTGCCAAGACTTTGTTAAGCAGTGTGACAAATGCCAAAGGACAGGCAACATTTCTAAAAGGAATGAGATACCCCTAATAGGAATCATTAAAACTGAACCATTTGATTGTTGGGGCATTAATTTTATGGGACCATTTCCCTCCTCTTACTCTTTTCTCCATATACTTGTTTGTGTTGACTATGTCACAAAATGGGTTGAAGCAATACCTTGTGTTGCTAATGATGCCAAGACTGTTGCCAACATCCTGCAGAGGAATATATTCACTAGGTTTGGAACCCCTAGAGTCTTAATCAGTGATGGGGGGAAGCACTTTTGCAATAATTTTCTTGAAAATGTGCTCAAAAAGTATAGCATCATGCACAAAGTTGCAACTCCCTATCACCCACAAACAAGTGGTCAAGTAGAGGTTTCAAACCGTCAGCTGAAACAGATACTAGAAAAGACAGTTGCGTCAAATAGGAAGGATTGGTCTAAGAAATTAGATGACGCACTGTGGGCATATAGGACAGCTTTCAAGACTCATATAGGGCTCTCACCTAATCAGTTAGTCTATGGGAAGGCAAGTCATCTTCCAGTTGAGCTAGAACATAAAGCATACTGGGCCATTAAGGCCTTAAATTTTGATCCAGTAGCCGCTGGTAAGAAAAGACTCTTGAAACTTATTGAACTTGAGGAGATGAGGCGTAGAGCGTATGAAAATGCGCTCATCTATAAGGCTAGGACTAAAAGGTTTCATGACAAAAACTTAGTATCTAGGGATATTAACTCTGGGAAGCTAGTTTTGTTGTATAATTCCAGGTTGAAGTTGTTTCTTGGAAAACTCAAGTCAAAGTGGTCTGGACTGTTCTTGGTCAAGAGTGTGTCACCTCATGGAGCTGTTGAGTTGATAACACCTGAAGGTGACCAAAGTTTCAAGGTAAATGGGCAGAGAGTTAAACCATATCTAGGTGGCGTCCTACCAAAGGCAAGGGTAGGACTTATTCTGACGGACCTCTAAGGTCCTTGGCAGTCAAGCAATTGACGGTAAAGGAGCGCTTTGTGGGAGGCAACCAACCAATTTTTATTGCAGGTAGTATTTTTAATTTTTATTGCTTTCAAAAATATCAAAAACACAAAAATATTTTAGCTGAAACAAGTAGAGGAAAAATTCAAAAAAAATTCTAAGTTAAACAGGGTGTCTTCTCGACATTTTCCAAAACGTGGCACAATACCGAAATCGTGACACGAATTTTGGCACCCAAAAAATTTGGCGTCCTTAGACATTGCCAAATCGTGTCACGTTGGCCAAATCGTGACACATTTTCTGGGCAAGAAAATTTTTAAAAAGTGAAATCGTGACACGTTTTCCCCAAACGTGACACGATTTTGGTGGTATTCAAAATTAGACTGTTACAAAACCCAATCGTGAAACGTTTTCGGCCAAACGTGACACAATTTCCCCAGCCTATAAATATACCTACCACGATTTTCATCAAAAATCTTCATTTTTTCATCTTCAATTCACCAAACCAACACCATAAACCCTCATCATCATCCACAAACAACCCAAATTCATCACAATCACCGTCTCCATCACAAACCCTAACCTTCATCAACCTTTTTCCTAACCCTAACAATGGTGGAAACAAGAAACAAAGGCAAAACCCAAACAACGAAGAAAACCAAAACCGTCCCCAAGCGCAAACAACCCGTTAAACCTAACGCCAACGCCGCAACATCACCAACGGTTAACCACCGATTTTAAAATGATGTTGCGAGAGATCGATTCAAGGGCATCTGACACTTTCGGATGATCCAAGAGAGAGGCTTTGATTTCCCCAAACTCATAACCAACCCCAAGTTTTTTCAAGTGTTTACAGAAAGAGGGTGGGAGTCCCTAGATAGCATGATTTTCGAGCAGGCCAAGAAGACTGCGACACTGCAGTTTTATGCAAATGCTAGGTTCATGGGGATAAAGTATGTGTCATATGTGCGGGGTAAGGAGATTGATTACAGCCCCAAGAGGATTAATGATTTGCTGGAGATTATTCCGCCTAAGGAATGTTGGTGAGTTGATTGCCAACAATATTTATATGTTTGCTATTCTTGATGGGGCACCCATCAATGTTGGTAAGTTGATTGCCAACAATATTTATATGTTTGCTTCAGGTACAAAGAAGATTGTGCCTCACTTGAGCCTTATCTGCTAGCTTTGTGAGGAAGTTGAATGCGACTTGTTTGCAAATGATCTTAGTGCACCAATGATGAAGCCTCTGAATGATACTTACATGAATACCTTTGTAAGGGACTATCACGAGCGCCTACATCATATTCAGGCTGAGGAGGCAGCAGCAGCGGACCAGCCACAGACACAACCACCTCCACCTCTGTTTGTTCATGGAGAGGGGAGCAGTCAGCAGGTACTTATGCACCCAGTCATCCAATGATGTTGGACTACATGTTCGGCCATTTCAACTAGATGAATGAGGTGTTTGATCAGGAGATGGGGAACCGTCCCAGGTTCGGTCTAGAGTTTTCTGAGGCGGTCTACCTCAACAGGAGGGCTATGGCTGGCTCTTTTGAGAGATTTGATGGGTCTGAGGAGGCTATGGACCATTACTTTGATGTGACCAGAGGTCGAGCTCAGGATAGAGAGCAGAAGATCCGACCTAAATTTGCTGCTGGTGGTGCTAGGTCGAGGTATCACTTTGGGGAGGACTCTTACGCGGAGGAGAACCCTAGCACTTGGATTCCTCAAGACCAGATGGAGGATTGAGTGGACTACTGATGGTCCAACTCATTTTATTTTTCTGCTTTTGTTTCAGCATCTTTGTTTTGTACTTTTAATTTTATGTTCAAAACAATTTTATTTGCTTTGTTAAAGTTTAACTCGATTGTACCCCCCGTTTATGTAATTGTTCTTGAACTTGATTATTATTGATGAATTTTCTTGTTTACTTGACTTTTTCCAGTTTAGTAACAAATATTTGTTCAAGTGGTATTCCAAAAGTTCAAAAGGAAGAGTGACTTGTGATTTCAAAGGAGAATTGTATGGCAGTTAAAGATAGGTAGTCACAACTCCCATATATCATAACTGTAAGGTTCATGGCCAAATTTTATTTTTCCAATTTACTTATAAAGAGTGTTCCATGCATTTACATTTCTAGAACTTGCAATTTTTCTCTATTGTCGGTTGATCTTTGTCATTAGCACACTGAGGCAAAAGTGTTTGGTCCTGTGAGCCTTTTTGAAGCCTACCCTGTTATTATTTGAAATATTATCCTCTTTTTAGCCAAATTGAGCCAGTAGGTTTACATCTTTTTGTTCGGTGACAAACTACATTACAAGCTTAGAGACTTTTAGGATTTATCCCATATTGTTTTTCTGAGTTAGGCATTGTAGAATGTTGCTAAGGGGTACTAGAGAACAAAGAAAAAGAACATTATCATGAACAATATGCCAAAATGGTGTATTAAAAAAAATAGAATGAAAATGGGACAAAACATTGAAAGTCCGAGTAAATTTAAACTCGATTGTCCCAATTGTTATAATCTCTAGTACCTTGCAAGAATTGTTGTTCCAAAAGGTGAATGAATGATGGATTGAATTTGTGCTATTAACTTCAGTAGGAGTGCCTAACTCAAATTTTTGTGTAGCCTACTTATCCAAATATTATCCCACCTTCACCTAAGCCCCGTTATAACCCTTAAAGACCTCAAAGTGTGAATTGACGTTGATTTTGATTGACGTTTAGAAACTTTTCAAGCTTATGGTAATATGTAGATTGCTTGTCAACTGTATGTGAACCCTTTCATATTGTTGCGTGGAGTTGTGAATTGGTGGTTGCTAACAAGTCAAACTAGCTCATCTTTAGCTAGTAAGGTGTTGAACTTTTGGGTACTATCGCTTGATTAGGTAAGTGTTATTTTACTGTCGATTGTAAATTTTGCAAGTGAATTCCTTGAGGACAAGGAATAGTTCAAGTTTGGGGTTGTGATGACATCTCATCATTACGTAATTTTCTATGTAATTTGATCACATTTTGGAGTTCACAAGGCAACTTATGCAGCAAGAAAAGCAGAAAAACCGAAGAAAATACAAAGAATGAAAACGTATCACAATTTGGTAAAAACGTGACACGATTTTGGAAGACCAAAACATGCTTTCAACGTTGAGGAAAACGTGTCACGATGGCAAAAACGTGACACGATTGGAGGAAACACTAATTCATCTGTTTGTTATTTAGATGAAAACGTGTCACGATTTACTTAAAACGTGACACGATTTTGGGTGAATTTTTGTGCCTATTTAAGCTGAAGTCTATTCCAAAGACAAGGGTTACAATTTGAAGAGAGCAAAGTACGATTTTGAGACTACAAGACGGCTAGGAGGACAATTTCTTCATCCTTTTACCAGTTCATGTATATATTGATTCCTCTAATGATTATGCTATTTGTAAAGGCCATTATGAGTAGCTAAATCCATTAGAGGTTAGGTCTGAGATGATTCTTTGTAACCCTAATTGAACCATGTTATTGTGAAACTCTATTTATTGTGAATGACAATCTAGTTTTTATTCAATTCAATTGTTCTTAATGCATTTTATATCCTGATCAAATATAAATATGATTTAGTGAGAACGAATGACTACTGATCCTAGCTTTTGACTTAGACCTAATTGAATTGTTCTAATAAACATGGTTAGTCTAGGAATGGATAATCCTTTATTAGTGATATTAGATTAACGTGCTTAAATCTCAAAGATTATCAGACCACCTAAGGAATTAGGGGTTGTAATCTTAGAAGAGGGTCCTAACTCAAGGGATTGATTAAGGCTATTTTGTTAACTATCATGGAACTAGAGAAACATTCATAAGAATAGGTGCAGTATACCAATTAGAGGAACATAGATGATTCAAAAGACCTAAGCTCATCTCTTTCTTATTCTTAAAACCAACTTTATTTTCTGTCATTACTTTTATGCAATCAAACCAATCAACTGCCTAGTGGCAAAACAAAATAACTTTTATACATCCTATTTTACAACGTAATTGAATTATTGAGATTAAAACCAGTCCTTGTGGGAACGATATTTTTACTACTTCGATAATATTTGGTACACTTGTCAAATGTCTATCAATTGCTGAGTTCGATGAGTTGGAAAATTCTCATTCGTCTCCTAAGATCTCTTACCGTACACAGTTACTTGCTTGGTCCTACTCCACTTAACATATCTCGTGAATATTTTGTTCCAAAGTCCATGGCCCTGCATGATTAGGTCTTTTAATTCTATTTTTAATTTATTTAATTTAAAAATTGATTTTTTAATTTATTTTTAATTTATTTAATTTAAAAATTTATTTTTTGTCTTTTTAATTTTTTAAATTAATTAATTACACACGTGGTCTGCCACATAGGCATTGAATAAGTCAAAATTGACCAAAGGGACCAACGATGCAAAGGGGCTAAATTTTAGGGGGCCAAAATTGTAATTTTTGTATTTAGGGGGCCAAAATTGCAAGTTTTTGGAAGTTAGGTGTAGAAAAGTGCACTTTAGCCAATTTATAAAGACCATTTTTAGAGAGTTTTTGATGTTATACGTTATAAATACAATTTTTGTATATTTAAATATAATTATATCCTTAAAACAAATATACAATATATATTAAAATATTATTATTGTAATCAATTTTGGCACAATAGTATTATCAATTCTACAAGCATATCAAAACAATATTAACAGGAAAAATGTTAACAAATATCCTCGAGTAGTTTAATACAAATTTCAAGATACAAAATTATTGAAATTTGGTGGTGCATTCGTCTATTATAATAATATCCCAAATTTTCAAGAAAAATATACAACTCAAATGATGGTAACTACTCATTTTTATAACAAAAAATTATGGCCACCATTAAATTTAAGGCTCTACCATTAGGAATAAACTTTTTTTTGTGGTGGCTGGAATTCGAACCCCGAACCTTGCATATATTATGCATTGTTCATACCAACTGAGTTTAGCTGACGAGGACTTTAGGAATAAACTTTTGAATAAATATGCAAAATCCCGAATTCGTATGATGCACACCATGTGAATCTAAAAAAATAAAACAAAATAAAGGGGCGAGTTACAATGACTTTTTATCATTGTATATTAAATTGCTTACTCATAAATGTGAAGTTAAATTGAACTAGTGGAGCATAATCATATTCTGATGCCAAATAGGCAAATTTATTCTATATAATGTGCAAAAATCTGCAGGTAAAAAAATTAACAATCTGTAAGTAATAAAGACTAAGACCAGTACTTGTCAAAAAAAAAAAAAAAAACTAAGACCAGTACTATTTAATTTCTCATAATAACAAGTGTTCTCACATGAGTCTTCTCATTGACTTTATGACGCACCATACAATTGCACATTCAAAACTAAATCGTTTTCTTCCACACAATTGGGCAACTTGTTAGTTGTACAGCTAACTATCAACTTGCTTTTAGTACGACAAAATTTTGAAAGAAAAAAATGACAAATGATTACTCACCACTCATTGATAGACTTTACGCTATATAATCTTGAAGGACTAATAGCTTTTACCATATAACACTCATCTTACTCATAACATTAGCAAATTTAAATCAAAGATACAACAAAATGTGTGACACTGCACTTTCCTGCGCTCTTGATCACTTCCTTCCGCTAGCTCGCGATCATTTGCTTCCACTCTTGAAGGAAGCATTCAACATGATCAGGGGTGTCCCAAAAGAAATTGCAGAATTGAAAAAGGAACTAGAAAGCATTGAAAAATTCATCAATAATGCAGATAGAATGGCTGATGCTGAGGAAGACATGGAAACAAGTCAGGAAATCAAAGCAAAGATCAAACAGCTGATAGAAGCATCTTTTCACATAGAAGATGTCATTGATGATTATATATTCCTTGAGGAACATCAATCTTCTGATCCTGGATGTGCTGCTGGTGCTGTTGACTTGGTGAAAACTAAGATTCTTCGTCTGGAAATAGCAGTCAAAATTCAGAACATCAATTCCCGAATTAGAGAAATAAAAGAAGATTCAAGTGAAAAAGATCATGGCTTCCAACTCCCATCTTCTTCGAATAAGCCATCAAGTAGTTCTGCAACAAGTGAAAACGCTTCATTATTGCACAACCTTCAAGACGCTTCCATTTATATGGATGAAGCTGATCTTGTGGGCTTTGAAGAGCCACGAAACAAATTGATTGATTTGTTAGTAGAGGGAAGAGCAGAGCGCACAGTTGTCTCCATTTTTGGAATGGGAGGACTGGGAAAAACCACTATAGCCAGAAAAGTTTTTGCCAACCAAAAGGTAGTTAATCACTTTGACTGTCTTTTATGGATCACGGTGTCTCAATCATACAATATAGAAAAAGTGTTGAGGGACATTTTGCTGGAGATTTACAAACAACAAGGGAAAGATCCTCCTCAGAGTCTCCATCAAATGGATCGAAATTCATTAGTTAATGAAGTGATAAACTACTTGCAAGAAAAAAGGTATGTTGTAGTGTTTGATGATGTATGGGATTCATATTTTTGCCGTGATATTGAATTTGCTATGATTGATAACAAAAAGGGTTCTAGGTTATTAATCACTACAAGAAACAAAGATGTTGCAGATGCTTCTGAGAACTTTGATTTTGTTACGGTGCATGAGCTAAAATCTTTAACTAAAGAACAATCTTTGAAGTTGTTCAACAAGAAGGCATTCCGAAACTTGAATGGACTTTGTCCAAAAAATCTTATTGATATATCTTCCAAAATTGTTGAAAAATGCAAAGGATTACCTCTAGCAATTGTAGTCACTGGTAGTCTTTTATCTTCCAAAAGAAATCCAATTGAATGGTGTAAGTTTAGTGAACATATAAATGCAGAGTCGAAGTTAGAGGAATATTCTGTGATAAGAAAAATATTAGGACTTAGTTACCATGATTTGCCTTGCAATCTCAAGTCATGTTTCTTGTATTTTGGATTATATCCCAAAGACTGTAAAGTTCATTCAAAGACATTGACTCGTCAATGGATTGCTGAAGGGTTTGTGAAAGAAGACAAGGAAAGGACATTGGAAGAGGTTGCAGAAGGATATTTAAAAGAGTTAATCCATAGAAGTTTGGTGCAAGTAGCTTCAATCAGTATTGGTGGAAGAGTAAAAAGATGTCGTGTTCATGATCTAGTGCATGCAATGATCGTTAAAAAAGGTGAGGATTTAAGTTTTTGCAAGAATATTATTGAGGGCAAACAATTGTCTTTAACTGGAATGATTCGACGCCTATCAATAGCACCCAGTTCTGATAATTTAATGGAAGGTATTGAAAACTCACATGTTCGATCACTACTTATTCTTGAACCTGAAACATCACTTGAATCCTTTGTAAGGACGATCCCTACCAAATATAGGCGGTTGAAGGTGCTTACATTAATCTCAGAACAACTTGAAATTCCTCATGATTTTGGAAGTTTGAACCACTTGAAATTTTTTGGGTTTAGGATGACTGAAGAAACATGTTTTGAACTTCCAAAATCCATTGGCATGCTTGTGAACCTAGAGACTTTGGATTTAAGAGAAACAGAGTTTAACAATCGTAATATGCCGAAGGAGATTTGCAAGCTTAGAAAGCTACGCCATTTTTTAGGCCATTGTATGTCATTAATTCAGTTGAAGGATGGTATTGGAGGCATGACATCCTTACAGACTCTAAATTCGGTTTATTTAGATGATGATGAAGATGAAAATGATAATAGAGTGGTTGAGCTAATCGAAGAGCTAGGAAAGCTAAATCAGCTAAGGGAATTGGTTTTGAAAGGTGTTAGGAGTGAATATATGAGTGCTCTATCTTCCTCAATCAATAAGATGCAACAATTGGAGAAACTACTGATTGTTGGAACCGATTCTGCTGACACATTCATTGATCTGGATTTGAATTCACCCCCACCTAAGCTTCAACGTGTTGTACTCTACAGGAGTTTAAAGAAGTTTCCCGAGTGGATTCCAAAACTCACAAACCTTGTTGAGCTTAGAGTGAGTCTTACGAATCAACATAATGATGCAATGAAATTACTCATAAGTTTCCCAAACTCGCTGTCCCTCCATATCTCGGATGGTTCTGATTATGAAGACAAATTGGAAAGGTTACATTTTGAAGATGGATGGTTTATGAATTTGAAGGAACTATATCTTCGTGATTTGTGTAACTTGAGTTACATCCTTATTGACGAAGGTGCATTGGGTTCTCTGAAAAAGCTCACTTTATGGTACATTCCCCAACTGATGACGTTACCAATTGGCATTGAACACTTAAAGCTTGAAGTTCTGAGTCTTGTTGCTATGAGCGTGGAACTTAAACAGAGCATTGCTCCAGATGATGAAGGAAAAGAGCATTGGATCTTCAACCAAGTGCCCTCTGTAGAAATCTTCCCAAAATGGTAATATTTATTGTTTAGTCATCAAAATACAAAGCATTATGTAATTTTTAGTAAACTAATTTCTCGACATCTTGTAAAAAAACTAATTCTCGACTTTTGCCTCCTGTTACTTTTCTTATGAACAACTTTATATTTATTTATTATTCAAATTTTACAGATAACTTTTTCCAATCCTTATATTAAGCTTTTTTTTAATGGCATCCTTACATTCAATTGTCTAATCGTTGCATTTCTTCAACTCAAGTGGACTATTATATCGGCATTGCTTCTTTCTGTTTCTGTTTTGGCACTTCCCCCTCAATAAAAAAATAATGTGTTGTTTTTCGTTGTTATAACCTACTTTGTCATTTTATTCAAGAAAATTGAGTTGTTTATGATGTATAATATATGTTCTGAGATCTTCCGTTTGATGATTGCGAGAAATTAATATGTTGTGTGAACTTTGCTTCCTCTAAGATTTGGTGTTGTTTGTATTTAGCTAGAGTACTCTTTCTACTTTTTTCTATATATGATATGATAAATTTGCCATTTAAAAAAGTATCCGTTATTATTATTATTATTATTACCGGTTGTTAAAATACACAAACCTCCTGAAACCAAAAAAATAAAAAATACGCTAACCTCCTTTCAACTTAACTCTGATAATCCACAGTTAGAGAATTGAAGAAAAGAAACATAAATAGTGAAGCTAGTTTGAAGATCTTTTGTTAATTGCACACCAATAGATATTTGTTTTTAAAATTTCGCAGAATAGACAATTGTTAGCAAATAAATTAAATTTTACTATTACTCCCGTTTTAGTCATCAACAAAAAGAATAACTAGCATATATACCATATAGATACTAATAAAACTATCAAATACAAGTTAATATGTTCAAAATACTACAACGCAATAAAACATAAGCCAAAAGGGTTCATAGAGGTCGTGGATGTTCTTAAAAGCTAGCTTAATCAACAGATCCAAGTTTTCATCCATTTCAGCTTGCTTCTTAGTTTGAGCTTCAATCAGAGCACGTTAAGATGCTAATTCGTCCCTTGTTTTTTGAGGTGTCAAATGGGTTGAACAGATCCAATCTGGTCCAGCCCGGCCCAACCCATTTGTAAGTAGGCTATTGTCGCGTCATTTTTCGGAGATCAAGGCTATTTGATTAGCTTTTGACTCACTTTTGATTTCACGACTGAACACTTATTTTTTTTTTTTAAGAAAAGGTGAAAAAAGTTCAAACCACCCCATATTGAAAAGATTTAGGGTTCGGGGGTTAGTTACATAAAGGGAAGGTGTTAACACCCTTTATGTCCGTAGTACTCTACGGGAACCTTTTGGTTTCATTTAATTAATGTGCTATAAACTTGCTTTTTATTTAAAAGAAGGAATTTAAGAATAATGATTAAAAGAAAAAAGGAGACCTAATTATCTACATTTTATTGATTTTAAAGGACGAGTGTCATTTGCCTACGTACCCGTGAAGGATCAAAATCACGTAGTTCGGGGTAGAAATTGACGTTTGATTTGTTGTGTGTTTTTTATTAGTTTTGAAAAAAGTTTTAAAGAGAAAAGCCAAGTGGCAAATGAGAATTGATTTGTATTTTTTATATTGAAAGAAAATAGACTTAAAGTAGAATTAAAATTTGATTTGAAATTTGATTAAGAAAGAAAATAAAAAGAACTATCACTTGATTTTGGATCAAGGTTTATTATGAAAATATTTTTGTGATTTTTGTTATTTGAATGTTTTTGTTGTTTTAGAATAATAAATGAAAATTAAACTAACGGAGCAATAAAATTAAAAGCGCGTGGATTTTCATAGTGACGTTGGATCACCACAAAATCCCTAATCTAATTTTTTGTATTTTTTGATATATATAATGCAGTAAAAAGAAAGACACACACACACACACACACACACACACACTTTTTCTCATTTATATTTACATTGGACCTAAATACATTCTAATTGCTGGAAAATAAATGACAATAATTTAAATGCTAAATAGAAATAAAATAAAATGCTAAAAAGAAATAAAATGCAAGAAAATAAAAGAAAGGGACAGCCGAAGGGACAAAATTACCGAAGGGACAAAATTCCGAAGGGACTTTTTCCGAAGGGACAGAAAAAAGAGGGAGAAGAAAAGAATAGCTCGTCAACACAAGCTAAATGAGGGAGAAGAGAGGAAAGTTCTTTGACAACTCAAGAGAACTTTTGGTGTGTGAAATTGTGAAGGATGAGAGCTCTATTTATAGGTTCTAAGGTTGATGAAAAATGGAAAATTGGTTTAATGCACTTTGATGGGGATTTGAATGAGATTGATGGTTTTGGAATGTGATTTGAATGATTTTTCAAATGGGAGAGTTGACATGTAAAAATGGCGTGATTGGTGGCACACTTGAGAAAGAAAAAAAAAATTGGACCTTGACACTATATTTTTGACAATTTTGGACTCATTAAAAAAAAGTTAATAAAAACCTAAAGAAGTAATTAAACGAAAAATAAAATAAAATGGTAAAATGGAAAATAAAAAAAATAAAAATCAAGACTGAATAAAAATGAAAGATAAAAAAAAACTAAAAGTTAAAAAAAAAAGACTAATAAATAAAAAAAGTGAGAAGAGGTATTGATGATGAAACGCGTTCCTGATGAAAAATGGGAAAGAACATTCTGACTTTGTGATTGAGGCTGTGATAGTGGCATGGTTGGAATAGAATTTTCTTTGGACCCTAGAGACAATTATTTCGGACTCATTAAAATGGTTAAAAAAACTAAAAGAAATAATTAGACTAAAAAAATAAAAAAGGTAAATTGGAAAATTAAGACTAAATAAAAATAAAGTATTAAAAGATGGAAACTAAAAAAACTAATAAATAATAATAAAAATTTAAAAAAAGTGAGAGGAGGTCTGAAAAAAACAAGGAATATTGCTAGTCAAAAGACATGTGTCAGTGGGACCTTAGGTCAAAAATTGGGGTATGTCAGTGGGACCTTAGTCAAAAGACAAAACCCCTTTTTTAGCGACATCACTTGAACAGCTACGCTGGGGATGACACTAGAGAAAATAAAATGTGATTTCAAACTGTTCATTGGTTGGAATTGACCGTTTGAAACGTGACGAAAGGTAAACTCAAGCGGTCCGTTGTTTAGGACTGGCAGCTTGAAACAAGACAAAATGGTAAACTCAAGCGGTCCGGACTGGCAGCTTGAAACAAGACAAAAAGGAAACTCAAGCGGTCCGTTGTTTAGGACTAGCAGCCTGAAATAAGACAAAATGTAGACTCAAGCGGTCCGTTGTTTAGGACTGGTAGCTTGAAATAAGACAAAATGTAGACTCAAGCGGTCCGTTGTTTAGGACTGGTAGCTTGAAATAAGAGAAAATGTAGACTCAAGTGGTCTGTTGTTTAGGACTGGCAGCTTGAAACAAGACAAAAAGGAAACTCAAGCGGTCCGTTTTTTAGGACTCGCAGGTTGAAACAAGGCAAAAAGTAGACTCAAGCGGCCCGTTGTTTAGGACTGGCAGCTTGAACAAGATGAAAAGTAAACTCAAGCGGTCCGTTGTTTAGGACTAGCAGCTTGGAACAAGACAAAAAGGAAACTCAAGCGGTCCGTTGTTTAGGACTAGCAGCTTGGAACAAGACCGAAAGGAAACTCAAGCGGTCTGTTGTTTAGGACTGGCAACCTGAAACAAGATAAAAGGTAAATCAAGCGGTCCGTTGTTTAGGACTAGCAGCTTGAAACAATATGAAAAGTAAACTCAAGCGGTCCGTTGTTTAGGACTGGCAGCTTGAACAAGATGAAAAGTAAACTCAAGCGGTCCGTTGTTTAGGACTAGCAGCTTGAAACAAGATAAACTCAAGCGGTCCGTTGTTTGGGACTGGCGGCTTGAAACAAGATAAAAGGTAAACTCAAGCGGTCCGTTGTTTAGGACTAGCAGCTTGGAACAAGACAAAAAGGAAACTCAAGCGGTCCGTTGTTTAGGACTGGAAGCTTGAAATGATTGAGGACTGAGACGAAAGGACACGACCAAACAAGACTTTGGGTGACTGATGCAACCATGTATGAATTGATATTGTGTATATGTTGTGTATATATGAATGTATGAACATGTGACAGTATTAATGTATGAATGTATGATTGTATGAATGCATGAATGTATGGATGTAGCTTGTACGAATGTATAAATTGGATATGATAGGCGACTCGATGTAACGAGACAAGATATGTAGGATGGGAGGCGGACTGATATCGCAGCACAAACACTCGGCAAACTTCCTTGGAGATGATATTATTGTGAACAAATCGAGCCGTTGGCGGTGTAAAATCCAGCACAAGGTAGCAACTGATGCCTCTTGGGGAGAAAGCCCATTGTTTAAAGAAGTTGCCATTTGTGAACCGACGCAGAGCGTACTTCCATCGACATGCTTCAGCAGTCATGTTTTTTCTTCTTTTTTTTTTTTTTTGAAAAATCCCTAACTTTTGCCTGGACCGCCCTTTCGAGTTTTCAGTCCACCGGGAATATATATTCCCTTTTATGCCCCTAATTTTTGCCTGGACCGCCCTTTCGGGTTTTCAGTCCACCGGAACGCTCTCTATTGCATAAGCCGCCTTTTCAGGTTTTCAGCTTAGCGAGCTATTTTTTGTATTTCTTTTTTTGTATTTTTTTGGACTGTGAAAGCATCTTGCTCGAAGCAGAGGTCTTCTCCATAGTGCTTAGCCATGTTTCTCTTTCGGAATATAACCGTTCTCGAGGCGGATGTTGATGTACGCTTCAACTACTCACGAGTTCAAAGAGAGTGTGTTAAATAGAAATAAAATAAAATGCTAAAAAGAAATAAAATGCAAGAAAATAAAAGAAAGGGACAGCCGAAGGGACAAAATTACCGAAGGGACAAAATTCCGAAGGGACAAAATTCCGAAGGGACTTTTTCCAAAGGGACCGAAAAAAGAGGGTGAAGAAAAGAATAGCTCGTCAACACAAGCTAAATGAGGGAGAAGAGAGGAAAGTTCTTTGACAACTCAAGAGAACTTTTGGTGTGTGAAATTGTGAAGGATGAGAGCTCTATTTACAGGTTCTAAGGTTGATGAAAAATGGAAAATTGGTTTAATGCACTTTGATGGGGATTTGAATGAGATTGATGGTTTTGGAATGTGATTTGAATGATTTTTCAAATGGGAGAGTTGACATGTGAAAATGGCATGATTGGTGGCACACTTGAGAAAGAAAAAAAAAATTGGACCTTGACACTATATTTTTGACAATTTTGGACTCATTAAAAAAAAGTTAATAAAAACCTAAAGAAGTAATTAAATGAAAAAAAATAAAAATAAAATGGTAAAATGGAAAATAAAAAAAATAAAAATCAAGACTGAATAAAAATGAAAGATAAAAAAAAACTAAAAGTTAAAAAAAAGACTAATAAATAAAAAAAGTGAGAAGATGTATTGATGATGAAACGTGTTCCTGATGAAAAATGGGAAAGAACTTTCTGACTTTGTGATTGAGGCTGTGATAGTGGCATGGTTGGAATAGAATTTTCTTTGGACCCTAGAGACAATTATTTCGGACTCATTAAAATGGTTAAAAAAACTAAAAGAAATAATTAGACTAAAAAAAATAAAAAAGGTAAATTGGAAAATAAAGACTAAACAAAAATAAAGTATTAAAAGATGGAAACTAAAAAAACTAATAAATAATAATAATAATTAAAAAAAAGTGAGAGGAGGTCTGAAAAAAACAAGGAATATTCCTAGTCAAAAGACATGTGTCAGTGGGACCTTAGGTCAAAAATTGGGGTATGACAGCTATATATTATAGATCTCGACCCGATCCATGTTGGTCAGGGGCTAGCCCGACCCGATTTAGTTTCCTTTATTTAATTTATCCAATTCTTTTATGTATATTTATATATTAGTTACTCGTAACTATCTTTTTGCAAAAATATAATTGGATGGACGTAGGAGTGTAAATAATTTTTATATCAACATTGAATATTAATTAAACTCTAGATTTATTCCTTCAATTGAATGAAATTAATATTTTATAAACTTTAGAATTTTAAAACATAGCAAAATTTATCCATTTTTGTAAGTTTAGTTATTTAAATATTTTTTTATTAATAAATTTTAAATTAGTTGATCATATTTTAAAAAAATATATAATGTTTTTTAACCAAAAATCAAATGAAAATATTCATAGTGGGCTGGCCCAAAGCTTGATGGACAAGTCCGGCCCGGCCCAAGTTTTACATGAGCCAAATGGGCTAGGATCAAAAATCCCGAGTCCATTTTGAGCCATTTTTTTAGTTCCAGTCAAAAATGCGGGCTAATGGGCAAGGCCCGACCCATTTTTGACATCTTTACTTATTTCATCCTTGAATTTCTCAAACTAATCATATGATACAACATTAGAAGGAGCAAGTCCTAATGCACCAGGTTGATGGCCAGAAGCAACAATGATTAGACTCTCTGGTCTCATATGCACAAAAGGAGTATACGGGTCCACCAGCGGAAACTCGTAGACTTCAGGAATCTCTTCAAGGATACTTGTAGAGGAAGTGTCTCCTTGGATTACTCGTAAGATCTTCTAAGTCCATCTAACAGAGAAGCTCAGTGAACCAAACTTAAAGAGCTTCCTTATTAGCTTCCACACATTATCTTCCTAACTCATTCATCTTCTAGAAAGACTCGCCAATTTCCTCGCTCAGCTCATTCCATTTTGCAGCATGCTTATAAAACTTGATATCTAACTCCTTTAATCTAGCAAACTTTGAACCTTAGCATACACAAGAGTAATGAACTCCTCAAGCTTAGGGTCTTGGGAGGGAGCTGGTTTGGACATGTTCAGGTTAAAGTTAAGAAGTTTAAAGGTAAGGGGTGTTATACCCTAATTTTGGACCTAAAAATACTTGTTCAATTCTTCTTTTCTTGCATTATAAGTCATTTGATATGTCTCTGATCAATTGCATCTTTCTCTGCATTTTATTTCAATGTTATTTGCAAAATTTACATGCAAGGGTATTTTAGTCATTTCCTATGTCAAAAATGTCTCTCAGTCTTTCAAAATTTTGTTTGAGTCTTTTCAAGTGGTGTGAATAAGTCTTTGTTTCATTCTATGTCGAAACCCTCGTCCAAAAATTGCATTTGAAGTCATTTTGAGTCAATTTTGCCCCTAGGGGCATTTTGGTCTTTTCATGTGTCAAAACTCTGTTCAAGTCTTAAAAATTGTCTCTGAGTCTTGTATAAGTTCCTGCTTTAATTTCCTGTTAAAAATCCGTTTTAAAATTTCATCTGAGTCATTTTTAGTCGTTTTAAGCCCCTAGGGGCATTTTGGTCATTTCACATAATATTTCTGATTCGTTTTAATCTGCTTTGTTGTTTTTAATCGTCTCATTTTACGTTATTTTTCAATTTACTTTTTCAATTCAATTTTAGTTTTAATTTTCATTTTAGTCCGCGCACTTTTGTCATTTACGTTTTAATCCCTTTTAAGTTTGTTAGAGTCCAAGTGCCATGTGTCCAAATGTTATTGGTCCTTAAGAGTTTGTTACAAGTCTAGTGCCACATGTCTCTATCCTATTGGTCCAAGGTCTATGACTTAGCCTATAAATTGGTCAAAGGGTCAATTCATTCATTCACCAATCATTCTTTACAATTCCACAAAAAATCACAAAAAAAGTTTTTCCCTTTTTCTTTCTCCTCATCCTAACCGTATTCTTCTTCTTCCCTCCACCATAACCAACTTCCTCCACCACCCAAAACCACCCTAACAACCTTTTCCTCCACCACTCTTCCTCCCTAACAACCTCTAACTAACTCCTTCACCACCCTAACCAACCAAAACCACCACAAACCACCACCACCTTCATCACTCAATTCCCATAACCACCAATATTCATCTTCAACATTCATCGTAACTGATCCTCTCTTCCATATTCAAGTTCCAATTTCGCATAATCCAATCCAAACTACACAGTTTCACGGTGGCAACTCACACCAATCTTGACAAACAGATCGCAATTTTTTTGCTCAATTCAAACGATTGACGAAGAAGCTTGGAAACAGATCGAAGCCATTGGAAACGGATCAAAGCTTCTGAAACAGAGTCACATCGTTCTGGAACGAATCAGCAGAATCAATCGTGAAGAAAGTGTTCGAGGCTGGATCGGAATCGCGTTGAAGCTAGCCGTATCGAGGTTCTTCGATTCTCCGACATTACCTCAGGTATCGCCGTCTTCCGATTCGTATCTGTTTTACGTGTTGCACTCCGCCTGTAAACATGTCGTAACTCTGATTGATTGCTGGATTCGTGCATAATTTCGTTTACCTTTCCATTCTTGCGTCGAATTTAAGCTGTAATGGAGTTAGCGTTTTGTTCATGCTTATTGTGCTTGCTTCCGTTCCCGTTCTGTATTGTGTGTTTGGAGATGAAGAACGATTGATAGAACAAGGCGATTAGGGGGATGATTGTGTGAGGCTAAGCTTGTTTCGACTTAGGTTGGGGGAGAAGGAATTGAACGATGAAAATAAGGAGAAAAGAACGTGTGTTCTGTGAAGATGAGGAAGAAGGGTTATAACCCGTTTTTCACACAACTTGGCCCGTTTTTAACCCATTGACCCATGGATCTTGACCCTACCCGCTGCCTCTTGGGCTTGGGCCTAAGCTGTCTACAATTTTCGTTTGTTCCTCATTTTTTTTACTATTTCGCCACTGTTTGCTTTATATTCACACCCCTGCGTGTTCAAAACCCTTAAAAAAATTTCCAAATAATTTGCCGTTAGTTTTCTTGTGCTTTTTGATGCATCTTGATACTGTTTTGTGTTGAATATTGATTAGAGGTGTAGGGAAAATATTTTTGCTCTTATTAATTCAAATGCTTTAATTCTTGGTAAATTTTTTGTTAAAAATCTTAGGTGTTGGTGCATCGTTTCTTGTAGTAACTTTGGCACTTGAAACCTATCATTTAAGATGTGGTTTCATGCCAAAGTCCATTTCAAGATCATATGTAGCCTTTCTTACTTGTAGCTTATTTGTTTGTTAATATTCTTTGAGAAATTGCGATGTAATCTTGGGCTAGGATTGTGGCACATAATTGTAGTCTTGAACATGTAATTTTTTGAAATGATTTTGTCCTTTATTCTTGGTATATACTTGCTGCTTTGTTTGTGTGAACCTTGTGGATCCTTTATATTGTGAAAAATGAAAAATCTCTTGCAAAATGAAATTGTATAAGAGGCTTGAAAATCTTGTAAATTTTTGGCATAATTAAATCTCTAGATTCTCATGTTGGCCCTCTTGAAATAAGCCATCTCAAACTCCTCCAATATTATGAGGACCTAGGTGTTGGTTATGTCTAAGATTTACATTGAATTCCAAGCTCTTTTAGCACTTTTCATCAAGTTTAATTGATTTACTTCTCTTGCAAGTTACAATAGCTTTATTATGCTTTTTAATGCTAGTTTTCATGTCATTTGTGCTACTAACCCTTTCATTTCATGTTTCATTCATCCATGAGCATTTCATCTCCTTCTTATATTTTTTGCAATTTAATTTGTACCAAAGTTAGAATGTAAACACTTAGGAATTTTGTAATATTTTACTTCATGTCATTTTAATTTCTTGGCAAAGAGGCCATAGAATGTATCTAGGGTATGATGTAAAGGACAATGGACTCTAATAATGTACACCGACACAAGCACCGACACATGCACACACCTCACTTTAGATATAGCTAGAATATGCATGTTTAGATGTATGTTTAGGATTGTATGTTTAGATGAATGCCTAGGACTTATACTTATAAAAAACCAATTTTCCAAACAAATGTGAACAACTTCACTCAAACATTTTTCATAATAAACCTTGGGGTCAAAACCCCATTGAATTTTCCTTTTATTTTCTTAATCAAACATCAATGAAAAATAATCAAACTTTGACTTCTTTTGCAAAATGACTAATCAAACCTCACTCTTTTCATAATCTCATGCCTTTAAAGGCCTCTTTCTATTCTTCAAATTCCAATTTTCAAACTTAAAATCAACCAACAAAAACAAAAACATTTTTGGAAGAGAACTACGGTGGATTTGATCCCTTAAACGGGTACGTAGGCAGGGAACAAAATTCCTTCAATTCAACTAAAATAAAAATCCAAAAACATTCTTCTCCCTCCAATTCTTCATTTAGCAAACTTTAGGTGTAAATAACATTTCAAAATAGCATTCAAAAATAAAGCGCGCGCGTAGAAATTAAAGACGGTTCCTATAGGATACTATAGTCGTTATGGGTGCCTAACACCTTCCCGTAGCGAAAACAACTCCCGGACCTCGATTCTCAAGGGTTTTGCTTACTTTTTCCCTTCCCAAGAAAAAATAAGATATCACCGGTTTAAAAGGTTCAAACGTAATCAATGTTTGACACCCGAAAACCAAGATAAAACAGCTGGCGACTTCACTGGGGAGATTCGAGAGTTACGCCTAGTCTTTATTTTTACGCTTGCGCTTGTATTTTTACTTGCTTCCTTTACTTGCTTTCCTATGTGAATAAATGTTTAAATTCTTGCAAACGTGTGGGGTGAGAATATCAAAAGTCCTGCACCCGGGCTGAGTGAACTTAGGATTTAGGAGGGATATAGGATTTAGGAGGATTTAGGCACTTTACTTCTAATTGTTCTATGACGCTATGAACCGTAGATAACCAAACCCATCCATGGCCATTTTCTAGGATGTAGTGCGGAGGCTAAACCGAGTGTTGTCTCGAGTTTTAGTCGTCACGCGATACTACACTCAAGTTAGACCTTCCACGGATAATCACGGAGCGAGTGTTGTCTCGTGACACCATGATATACGTCGGAGAGGTTGCAACTTGGGAACCTTTTTAGAACCCGGTTACTATTATCCTAAAGCCCTAGATTCACCGGACACCGTGTCCACCCATGACTCCTCGACTTTGAACTTCAAACCCACCATGTTTTCTCCGAACTTGAACATAATCATGCATTCATGCATACATGCATACATGCATAAACTTTTTCCATGCATTGTTATCAAAGGGCTTAGACAAGTTGAATTTGTAAACATTGTAGGGATGAAGATGACTAAGTCCTACAAGTTCAAGGAAGTGGATTTGGCTAGTTTGAGAGATTTGGCACTCAAGATTGAGGATCCGACTGGTTTCCGACGTCGTTACGGGGCTTTACTTCCTATTCTCCATACTAATGTGGATGAGAAGCTTGTGCACACTCTAGTGCAATTCTATGATACGAAGTATCGGTGCTTTACTTTCCCCGACTTTCAGTTGGTACCTACTATAGAGGCTTATTCTTCCTTGATGGGTTTATCTATTGCTAAGGGGATACCTTTCTCAGGACCTGAAAATCCTCCTACTCCATTGGTTATTGCTAAGGATCTCTATCTCAAGACCACCGATGTCTCCAAGAATCTTGTCACTAAGGCACGCATCCGAGGGTTCACTTCAGAGTATCTTCTTGGGAAAGCCAACCTCAATACCACTTGTCAGGACACTCTTGAGGCTATTCTTGCACTTCTCATCTATGGGCTTATTCTCTTTCCGAATCTTGATGGCTTCGTGGACATGAATGCTATTATGATCTTCCACTCCAAGAATCCGGTTCCTACTTTGCTAGCTGACACATACCATGCTATTCATGATCGTTCCGGCAAGGGTCGTGGCTACATTCTCTAGATTCTCATGTTGGCCCTCTTGAAATAAGCCATCTCAAACTCCTCCAATATTATGAGGACCTAGGTGTTGGTTATGTCTAAGCTTTACATTGAATTCCAAGCTCTTTTAGCACTTTTCATCAAGTTTAATTGATTTACTTCTCTTGCAAGTTACAATAGCTTTATTATGCTTTTTAATGCTAGTTTTCATGTCATTTGTGCTACTAACCCTTTCATTTCATGTTTCATTCATCCATGAGCATTTCATCTCCTTCTTATATTTTTTGCAATTTAATTTGTACCAAAGTTAGAATGTAAACACTTAGGAATTTTGTAATATTTTACTTCATGTCATTTTAATTTCTTGGCAAAGAGGCCATAGAATGTATCTAGGGTATGATGTAAAGGACAATGGACTCTAATAATGTACACCGACACAAGCACCGACACATGCACACACCTCACTTTAGATATAGCTAGAATATGCATGTTTAGATGTTGTTGGAACAAAATGTGTTTAACAATGAACCTTAAAGAGTTTTGATGATAACAAGGTATTAAAAATTGTAAATTGGACTAGCTAATATTTGTTCAAGTGTACAGGACCATAATTATAAAGTCACATCATCATTGGTTCTGAATGAGCAAATAAAGAGCAAAAGAAAATGAAGCTTAGATGATTCTGAAGGCAAAGCGCTCCTGAAGTCAAGCTGCTCCTGAAGAAATAGCGCTCCTGAAGTAAACCACTCCTGAAGAATAGTGCTTCTGAAGACAAGAGGTCCAGAAGCCACATCATCAGAAGCTGCGTCATCAGAAGCTGCAGAAGTCATATCATCAGAAGCTGCATCATCAGAAGCTGCCTCATCAGAAGCTATTTCACCAAAAGCTGAATCTCAACTGGATTTGCAAAAGATTCAAGAATTGAAGAATTATCAATGCAAAAGCTGTCCATTGGATTCGAAAACACAAACAAAGGATTAGTGGAATTTTGCAACGGTCATTTCAAAGGTGTTTGAAGGCTTGTGCTTGCATTTTGGACGAAAGCGTTGACATTGTACTTTGTACGAATTGTACAACCACGTTCTCCACTACTCTGTTTTGTGTCCACGCTTCAAGACAAGAAAATAGCTCCAGAATACGGTCTCGCCTGCATATATGTTCCTTTGGATAAGGAATGGATTTCAAATTGGTTCTTCATAGGACAACAACCAAATCAGGCAAAAGATCATTGGTGAAAGATCAAGCTTCACTAACGACTCTTTGGTGTGCTGGCAATTTCATAACGTCTCTTTCACACCTCTATATAAAGGAGTGAAGACCTAGAGAATTGGTAATGCAAGAACGCTAAACGAAAGACTCACAAGATTTTCACAAGTACCAAACCTCTGCTGAAATTGTTCTGCATTCACTTAGAATTTCTGTGTCTCAAAGTCATATCTTAGAAATTCTTAAGTTCATTGAGTCTGTATCTGATTTGTATTGTGAGCACCTCTGATTGTATATCAAGTGTTCAACCTTAAACAATTTTCTGTGTAATTTTGTTTAGTTAGGAAGTCTCTTGCAGTTGTGCTTGAGCAGGAAGTCTCTTGATTGTGTTCTTGAGCAAAGGAAGTCTCTAGCTTGTGTGCTTGAGCAAAGGAAGTCTCTTGCTTGTGTGCTTGAGCATTTGTAATCAGATATTACTCATAGTGAAATCTCCTTGGAAGTGCAAGGGGGACTGGACTACTTCCGGATTGTGGAAGGAACCAGTATAATTGCTTTGTGTCGTTCTTCTTCTCTCTCTCTGTTTTATTCCGCTGCATTTAGATTCTGATTATCACTTCAGAAGCTGTCTCACCTAGCTTCTGATCAGTGTGTTCAGTTTTTAGGAGAAACGAAGAATTTTTCAAAACACAATTCAACCCCCCTTCTTGTGTTTTTCTCACCTTCAATTGGTATCAGAGCCTTGGTCTGTTGTGTATCACTTAACCGTGCAACAGTCAAAGATCTGAGAAAAACATGTCTACTCCTCCTCCTACTGGTCCTAGTGATACTAGCTATAAACATGTCTCACATGATTATAGTGATAGTAAGAAAACCAGTGTTGGAAAAGTTCCAAAGTTCAATGGAGATGCTGAAGAGTTCTCTTGGTGGAAGACCAACTTTTACAGTTACATCATGAGCCTGGATGAAGAATTATGGGATATTCTGGAAGATGGTGTTGGTGATTTAGTCCTTGATGAAGAAGGAGCTGCTGTGGATAGAAAGAAACATACTCCAGAACTGAGGAAACTTTACAAGAAGCATCATATTATCAGAGGAGCCCTTGTCACTGCCATACCCAAAGCAGAGTATATGAAGATGAGTGACAAATCCACTGCTAAAGCTATGTTTGCTTCTCTCTGTTCAAATTATGAAGGGAGCAAGAAGGTCAAAGAAGCAAAGGCTCTCCTGCTTGTACATCAGTATGAGTTATTCAAGATGAAGGATGATGAAACTATTGAGGAGATGTACTCAAGGTTTCAAACCTTAGTTTCTGGGCTACAGATTCTAAAGAAGAGCTATGTTGCTTCTGATCATGTAAGCAAGATACTCAGAAGCTTACCTGCCAGATGGAGACCAAAAGTGACTGCCATTGAGGAAGCTAAAGATTTAAACACTTTAAGTGTCGAAGATCTTGTTAGTTCTCTCAAAGTTCATGAGTTAAGTCTTAATGAACATGAGTCTACTAAGAAGAGTAAATCAATAGCTCTTCCATCCAAAGGCAAGTCATCAAAAGCTCTCAAAGTAGTTGAATCTGAAGAGGAAGAACAGTCAAGTTCAGATTCTGAACCAGATGCTGCTGAAATGGCCATGCTCTCAAACAGACTTCAATATCTGGCCAAGAAGAACAGAAAGTTTCTCTCCAGAAGGGGTAACTCCAGAAGCTCAAAGAAAGAAGATCAGAAGGGATGCTTCAACTGTAAGAAGCCTGGACACTTCATTGCTGAATGCCCTGATCTTCAAAGAGAAAAGTCAAAGGACAAGTCAAAGAGGTCTACATTTAAACCAAGCAAACTCAAGAAGCAGATTAAGCAGAGTTTAATGGCAACCTGGGATGATTTGGGTAGTGAATCTGGATCTGATAAAGAGGAAGCTGATGAAGATGCAAAGGTAGCTGTTGGGTTGGTAGCAACAGCAACTTCAGAAGCTGGATCAGATTCAGACTCAGAAGATGAAAACGAGGTATATTCCAAAATTCCCAGAGATGAACTTGTTGAGTCACTTAAAGAACTTCTTACACATTTTGAAGTAAGAACCAATGAGTTGAAGGATTTAAAAGAAAAATATGCTGATTTGGTACAACAGCAAAAATCAACTCTATTGGATCTGAAAGCTTCTGAACAAGGACTTAGGGGCTTTGACTTCATGTGTAAAACATATGAAGATCAGCTCAGGTTCTTATGTCAGAAGCTACAAGAAAAGTGTAATGAAAGAGGCTGAAAACCAGAGTAGCTTCTATGATTTATAGCATTTACAAGAACAATGGCAGAGGAATTGGTTTTCCAGAAGTGAAACTTGAGAAAACCAATCTAAAATCTTGTTGTGAATGCATCAAGGAAGGTCTGAAAACATTCTTTGTACCAGAAGGGGCTGAGTTGGAAACTGTTGTTCAATCAGAACCTGAAGCTTCTAGTCCTAAGGCTAAGATTACTTCAACGCCAAAGAACTCTAAGTCAAAGGCTATGATCAAATCTGATTCCAAGACTTCAAAGGTCAGGATCCTGAAAAGATCAGAACCTATTCCTCAGAGTCTGGTGAAACCAAAATCTGGGGTTCTGAAGTCTAAGTTTCAGAAGAAGATAGTTACTGCTTCTGAAGTACCAAAACCTAAGGTGATGGTTAATCAGAAGCAACCCAACTCACAGCACAAGGTACAAGAAGTGAAGAGTAAAGCCTTAAGTACTAACCTTCCAGGACCCATAGAACAATGGGTACCTAAATCTAAAAATGTCAATGATGCAGGTATGTCTAAGAGCAGTGCCAAAGCAAAGATCATGGTACCTAGACAGCGGTTGCTCAAGACACATGACAGGAGACAAGTCCATGTTCCTCAGCCTAACAATGAAAGAGGGAGGAAGTGTGAAATTTGGGGGCAACCAGTCAGGCAAGATCATAGGTACAGGAACTATTGGTAATTCCTCTACCTCAATTAATAATGTATGGTTGGTAGATGGTCTTGAACATAACCTTTTGAGCATTAGTCAATTTTGTGATAATGGTTATGATGTGCTTTTTGAAAAACCCAACTGTACAGTAATCAACAAGAAAGACAAATCCATTGTGTTCAAGGGAAAGAGAGTTGACAATGTCTATAAAATCAATTTTTCTGAACTGGCTGATCAGAAGGTGGTTTGCCTACTATCAGTGAATGATAAGAAATGGATGTGGCACAGAAGGTTGGGACATGCTAACTGGAGGTTAATCTCTAAGCTTAGTAAGTTACAACTTGTGAAAGGGCTACCAGACATTGACTATCATTCAGATGCACTCTGTGGTGCATGTCAGAGAGGGAAAATTGTGAAATCATCTTTTAAAACCAAAGACATTGTTTCAACCTCAAGACCTTTAGAATTACTCCATATTGATTTATTTGGACCAGTGAGTACTGCATCCCTATATGGAAGTAGATATGGATTAGTCATTGTTGATGATTACAGCAGATGGACTTGGGTGAAATTCATAAAGAGTAAAGATGTTGCGTGTGATGTATTCAGTAGCTTCTGCACTCAAATTCAATCTGAAAAAGAATCAAAAAATTTGAAAGTCAGAAGTGATCATGGTGGAGAATTTGAAAATGAGCCATTTGAAGCTTTTTGTGAAAAACATGGAATTTTCCATGAGTTCTCTTCTCCTAGAACACCACAACAAAATGGGGTTGTAGAGAGAAAGAATAGAACTTTACAAGAAATGGCCAGAACCATGATTCATGAAAACAATTTACCAAAACATTTTTGGGCAGAAGCAGTGAATACAGCATGCTATGTTCAGAACAGGATCTATATTAGACCTATTTTGGAGAAAACAGCATATGAACTCTTTAAAGGAAGAAAACCCAATATCTCTTACTTTCATCAATTTGGACGTACATGTTACATTCTGAACAACAAGCTCTACCTAAAGAAATTTGATGCCAAGGCCCAAAGGGGAATCTTTTTAGGTTACTCTGAAAGGTTAAAGGCATACAGAGTGTATAATTCAGAAACACTTTGTGTTGAAGAATCTATGCACGTTAAATTTGATGACAAGGAGCTTGAAGATAAAACTTCAAAGCAAGGTGAAAGTTTTGCAGAGATACAGGTTCCTGAAGCTACTCCAGAACCTGATCAGATAGCTGAGTCTGAAGATAGTCCAGAAGCTGAACCCACATCAGAAGCACAAGATGAAGCTGCTTCTGATGAAGCACAAGATGGCTCACATCAAGCAAATCCTCCCAGAAACACATTCAAACACAAGTCTTCACATCCTGAGGAGCTAATCATGGGAAACAAGGATAGTCCAAGAAGAACAAGATCACATTTCAGACAAGAGGAGTCAATGATTGGACTAATCTCAATGATTGAACCTACAACAGTTGATGAAGCACTTTCAGATGATGGATGGATCCTAGCTATGCAAGAAGAGTTGAATCAATTTCAAAGAAATGATGTGTGGGATCTGGTACCCAAACCTCAGCACAAGAACATTATTGGAACAAAATGGGTATTCAGAAACAAGCTGAATGAGCAAGGTGAAGTAACAAGAAACAAAGCCAGGCTTGTTGCACAAGGGTATAGTCAACAAGAAGGCATTGATTACACTGAAACGTTTGCTCCAGTTGCAAGATTGGAAGCAATCAGGTTACTTCTTTCCTATGCAGTTAATCATGGCATAATATTATATCAAATGGATGTCAAGAGTGCTTTTCTAAATGGTGTCATAGAAGAAGAAGTGTATGTCAAGCAACCTCCTGGATTTGAGAATATTAAATATCCTGACCATGTTTTTAAACTGAAGAAATCACTATATGGCTTGAAACAAGCTCCCAGAGCTTGGTATGATAGACTAAGTAATTTCTTAATCAAAAATGATTTTAAAAGAGGACAGGTTGATACTACACTCTTCAGAAGGACCCTTGGGAAAGATATTCTTGTTGTGCAAATATATGTTGATGATATAATGTTTGGTTCTACTAATGCATCTCTTTGCAAGGAATTTTCTGAGTTGATGCAGGATGAATTTGAAATGAGCATGATGGGAGAGCTGAAGTTCTTCCTTGGCATTCAAATCAATCAATGCAAAGATGGAGTCTATGTTCATCAATCAAAGTACACAAAGGAGCTTCTGAAGAAGTTCAAACTTGAAGATTGTAAAGTGATGAACACTCCAATGCACCCCACGTGCAACTTAAGCAAAGAAGATGAAGGAGCTAAAGTAGATCAGAAGCTGTATAGAGGTATGATTGGTTCTTTGTTATACCTCACTGCATCTAGGCCAGATATTTTATTCAGTGTATGCTTGTGTGCAAGATTCCAATCAGATCCTAGAGAATCTCATATGACTTCTGTCAAGAGAATCTTCAGGTATTTGAAAGGAACAACTAATCTTGGACTCCTTTATAGGAAATCCTTAGATTATAAGCTAATTGGATTCTGTGATGCTGATTATGCTGGTGATAGGATTGAAAGAAAGTCAACCAGTGGCAACTGTCAATTTCTGGGTGATAATCTTATATCCTGGGCTAGCAAAAGACAAACAACTATTGCTATGTCTACAGCAGAAGCAGAATACATTTCAGCTGCAAGTTGTTGTACACAACTACTCTGGATGAAACATCAGTTGGAAGATTATCAGATGACTGCTAACAGTATTCCCATTTATTGTGATAATACTGCTGCTATTTGTTTGTCTAAAAATCCAATTTTGCATTCAAGAGCGAAGCACATTGAAATCAAACACCATTTTATCAGAGATTATGTTCAAAAAGGAATTTTAGATATACAATTCATTGATACTGAAAATCAATGGGCTGATATATTTACTAAGCCTTTAACTGTTGAAAGATTTGATTTTATAAAGAAAAATTTGAACATGCACTTTGTATCTGATTAAATGCTTGCTTGCTCCTGAATAGGATTTTAGGTTCTGAAGTTAGTTCAGAAGCGGTAGTCCATCAGAAGCTCTTTATTGAGGTTCTGAGGAAAACTCGCTTCTGATGATGACGTCAGCATCTGAAGTCCAGAAGCTGGATTTGTTGCTTCTGAATAGTTGAATTAGTGGAAACGTTGGAAGTTACCTTTTAAAAAGTAACTTCTGGCCCACTAACTTGGTAGTCACTCTGTGAACTTCTTACGTGGCCTGTATGTGTTGGTGTATAACTAAAAGGGCAATGATGATTTAATAGCTTTGAAAGTACTTTTCACGCGCCCCCAATTTAGTCATTAATGTTATGTTTGTTTGTCTCTTTTGAATTGCAATCGTTTTACTTTTAACACTTTGACAATTCACACACTACTCACTCACAACAAACACAATTGCTCTCAAACCTCTTGCGAAGTAAGCGCATTCTCTCAACCTTAGAACCCTAAAATCTTCATCTTCTTCAAATCTTCGTCAATCATCAAATGGCATCATCAAGCTCGCAACGAGAAGTTTCAGTATCTACTTCACGAATGATCTCTGAATATGACTACAAAGGAAGAAGCATGAAATTGGAAGAATGGGAACTACAGGTTCAAATAGAAAATCCGGTGGATTTTGAATCACTCGCCTTCCATGAGTGTTGGATCAGAAGCTACTATGAAAAGCAGGAACTTATGCATTACTTCAAGATGTTGAATGGACCAACGTACGAAGCATTGGTAAGACACTTCTGGGTGAGGGCTAAGGTTTATGACAAAGCTGCGTCTATAACTGAAGAAAGTCAAATGGTGTTGATTTATCCCGAACTGGAAGGGAAAACCAGAGAAGAAATGGGTCTTGAGCCATTTACAGGTATTGAAATCAGGTCAAGTATTTGTGGTATTCCAGTAAGAATTGCGGAATGGCAGATAGAAGCTGTACTCTGTAGAGAGGCCTCTGGAAAATACTCTGGAATTGATCTCTCAAATACAGCTGAAGAACGCCTCTGGAAAGAGAAAGTAAACTTGGCCCTGTACAACTCAACACAAGCAGGAAAGTATGCTGATCTAAGCATGGATAAGAAGCTGCTTCTGAAGATTCAGAATGAGGACTTACTTCCATATGGTGGAAGTGAGAAACCCAATTTGGCACAAAAGGTCTTTCTTCAACACTTCATTAAGAAGGAGAAAGTGAACGTGCCAAAATATATGTTCAAATACTTGATAGAGTGTCTGAAACAGAGTCAGCTGCAGAATAGAACCTGGGTACCTTATGGAAGACTCTTGTCAGAAATATTCTATCAAGGAGGAGTCTTAGACAAGCTAAGCAGTGCTGAAGCCTTCACAGACGAGTTGCTTGATACTAAAACTGGAAAGTTCATTAATGCACAAACCCTCAAGAATATGAAGTTGATCCCTGCTGTCACCAAGCTTCATACAGATTTGAGTGAATCACTTGTTAAGTCTGATCTTATGAAGGACTTTCCACCCATCTGCAAGAAGGATCCCATTGAAGTGCAGATGTACTATATAAAGGAACATTTTGAGGCAACCAATGAGAGAATCAGATTGGAAGATATTCCAGAGGAAATGTATGGTGGTGCTCTGCCACGAGCCAGAGGCAGAAAGTCAAAAAGAAAGATGACTGCAGAGCAATATCTAGAGGTTGAACAATCTGCTAAAAAGGCAAAAGTTGCTACTGACAAGCTCAAAATTGGTAGTTCATCAGTACCTTCTATTGAAGAAGCCATTGAAGACATGGATTCCAGGATGATCATGGATGTTGGCATTACTCTTGATCAACCTGCAATACCAAAGAAGAAAAGGAAGCAAGCAGTAAGGAGGACCAAGAACTTCCCTCATGTTTCTAAGAAGACTGAAGTTGCTACTATTGTGTCAGAAGCTATTGGAAAAGCTATGGAGATTGCTGCTGAGCTACAAGAGTCTGTAGTTTCAGAAGCCAAGCAACTGTTGCTGATGACCAGTGAGTCTGTTAAAGAGGATTCTGATCCTGAACCAGAAAAGGTAATTAATATATCATCAGATTCCGCATCCTCACCATTATCAGATTCTGATGATTCTGATGATGATATACCCTTAGCCCAACTCTTTCAAAAACCAGTAAAAAGCCAGCCAACATCAACCAAAACCAACAAAAAGCCCTCTCAGTCAACTACTTATGAACCAGTTGGTCACATAATTAATGAGAAGTTGGCTGAAATGGCTGTGCAGAGAGAAAGAGTCATTGAGACTATCTTTCGCCTTAACCCTCAACCCCTTAACATTCAACCTCTCAACATGATTCCTCCAGAAAATGTTGAGTTTACCTCAGAAAAGGCCTCTGAAGCAACTCCAGAAGCAGCTGCTTCTGAAAACGTTGTTTCAGAAAACCCCCATCAACAAACACCTGAACCACATAAACCCACAACACCCCCACAATCACCAACAGCTACCATTGACCCCCAACTCAACACTCAAACATCAACTTCACCACAACAACCACCAACTGAAATTGAACACTCCCCACAACCAACTCCCATGGATGTTGACATCTCTCTAGTCAATGTTCAAGCCTCAACCTCTACCACTCACATTGCCTCTGACCAGCCTTCATCTTCAAACACACAAACACACTTTACCATTCCACTTCCTAACCCTGTTCAAGATCTGGAAATCAGTGATTCTGATCTTGAAATCCTTGAACAACCACCCACAAACATCCTGGAATCTGGATATATTAATTCTGAGCTTCTGACAATCCTTAGTAGATTGCATAATCTTGTGGATCAACGAAGGACAATTGATCTCACAAGTGCATATGAAGACTCCTGGACATCTCTTCAGAACCGGGCAGCTGAGCTTATTGAAGATATCAAGGCTAAATGCATCAGAGTCAAGCAAGCTTCAGTCAGAAGACTAATAGAGCATTTGAATCAGAGTCTCAGAGTAAGAAGTTCTACACTGCTCCTGGCAAACCAGCCTTTCTTCTTAGAAACGGATTACTTGACCAGAGAAGCAAGGTTGTGTAAGCTTCTGAAGAAACAGATGGCACAGCAGCAGCAAGAAGCTAAGGAAAGGGAACAGGCTCTTCTCCAGAGGCAACAACAGCTTGAAGAACTGTTGCAGAAGAAGATTGAAGAAATGGAGGAGATGAAGAAACAACATCAAACCAACACTTAGTTGCACACCCTTGTGTTTTTCTTTTTGTTTGTTGTTTGTTTTGAATTCCTAGTCCTTGCTTCTGAAACCATTCTGTTTTAATTCTCTTTGCTTCTGAATGCTTACTGATTCTGACTGTTTAGCTGCTTCTGATATTTTAGATATTCATGTTCATATATTTTTGATCTGATTAATTTCTTGTATACTCTCTTTTGATTAATTTCTTGTATACTCTCTTTTTGTCTTTTATGTTTTTTTTGATAATGACAAAAGGGGGAGTATATGTGACAAGTATTTAAAGGCTCTGAGCCCCATTAATGGCATTTGAAATTTTTTGAAAAACTTCTATCATTTTTTTTACCTTATTGGTATAAGCTATGAACGAACGAATGAGTATCAAAATTCAAGTAAAATTAATTGAACCATTCTTCTTATCTATAAGCTAATTCTTTCAATGATTCAATTTTGTTTTTAAGCTCTGATATTTTTTATTGTGCGAAAAATGAATTTAATTAACCTGGATAGAACTTAGGGGGAGCTTACAAACCTCACCTTAAATACTATCAGACTCAGGGGGAGTTTGAGCTTACAAACCTCAGATTCTGAGCTTACAAACCTTAGAACCCCAAAGTCAACTTGTTAATTAGATTAACAACAATTGATCAATTTTAAATACTTTTGTTTGTCATCATCAAAAAGGGGGAGATTGTTGGAACAAAATGTGTTTAACAATGAACCTTAAAGAGTTTTGATGATAACAAGGTATTAAAAATTGTAAATTGGACTAGCTAATATTTGTTCAAGTGTACAGGACCATAATTATAAAGTCACATCATCATTGGTTCTGAATGAGCAAATAAAGAGCAAAAGAAAATGAAGCTTAGATGATTCTGAAGGCAAAGCGCTCCTGAAGTCAAGCTGCTCCTGAAGAAATAGCGCTCCTGAAGTAAGCCACTCCTGAAGAATAGTGCTTCTGAAGACAAGAGGTCCAGAAGCCACATCATCAGAAGCTGCGTCATCAGAAGCTGCAGAAGTCATATCATCAGAAGCTGCATCATCAGAAGCTGCCTCATCAGAAGCTATTTCACCAGAAGCTGAATCTCAACTGGATTTGCAAAAGATTCAAAAATTGAAGAATTATCAATGCAAAAGCTGTCCATTGGATTCGAAAACACAAACAAAGGATTAGTGGAATTTTGCAACGGTCATTTCAAAGGTGTTTGAAGGCTTGTGCTTGCATTTTGGACGAAAGCGTTGACATTGTACTTTGTACGAATTGTACAACCACGTTCTCCACTACTCTGTTTTGTGTCCACGCTTCAAGACAAGAAAACAGCTCCAGAATACGGTCTCGCCTGCATATATGTTCCTTTGGATAAGGAATGGATTTCAAATTGGTTCTTCATAGGACAACAACCAAATCAGGCAAAAGATCATTGGTGAAAGATCAAGCTTCACTAACGACTCTTTGGTGTGCTGGCAATTTCATAACGTCTCTTTCACACCTCTATATAAAGGAGTGAAGACCTAGAGAATTGGTAATGCAAGAACGCTAAACGAAAGACTCACAAGATTTTCACAAGTACCAAACCTCTGCTGAAATTGTTCTGCATTCACTTAGAATTTCTGTGTCTCAAAGTCATATCTTAGAAATTCTTAAGTTCATTGAGTCTGTATCTGATTTGTATTGTGAGCACCTCTGATTGTATATCAAGTGTTCAACCTTAAACAATTTTCTGTGTAATTTTGTTTAGTTAGGAAGTCTCTTGCAGTTGTGCTTGAGCAGGAAGTCTCTTGATTGTGTTCTTGAGCAAAGGAAGTCTCTAGCTTGTGTGCTTGAGCAAAGGAAGTCTCTTGTGTGCTTGAGCATTTGTAATCAGATATTACTCATAGTGAAATCTCCTTGGAAGTGCAAGGGGGACTGGACTACTTCCGGATTGTGGAAGGAACCAGTATAATTGCTTTGTGTCGTTCTTCTTCTCTCTCTCTGTTTTATTCCGCTGCATTTAGATTCTGATTATCACTTCAGAAGCTGTCTCACCTAGCTTCTGATCAGTGTGTTCAGTTTTTAGGAGAAACGAAGAATTTTTCAAAACACAATTCAACCCCCCTTCTTGTGTTTTTCTCACCTTCAGATGTATGTTTAGGATTGTATGTTTAGATGAATGCCTAGGACTTATACTTAGAAAAAACCAATTTTCCAAACAAATGTGAACAACTTCACTCAAACATTTTTCATAATAAACCTTGGGGTCAAAACCCCATTGAATTTTCCTTTTATTTTCTTAATCAAACTTCAATGAAAAATAATCAAACTTTGACTTCTTTTGCAAAATGACTAATCAAACCTCACTCTTTTCATAATCTCATGCCTTTAAAGGCCTCTTTCTATTCTTCAAATTCCAATTTTCAAACTTAAAATCAACCAACAAAAACAAAAAACATTTTTGGAAGAGAACTACGGTGGATTTGATCCCTTAAACGGGTACGTAGGCAGGGAACAAAATTCCTTCAATTCAACTAAAATAAAAATCCAAAAACATTCTTCTCCCTCCAATTCTCCATTTAGCAAACTTTAGGTGTAAATAACATTTCAAAATAGCATTTAAAAATAAAGCGCGCGCGTAGAAATTAAAGACGGTTCCTATAGGATACTATAGTCGTTATGGGTGCCTAACACCTTCCCGTAGCGAAAACAACTCCCGGACCTCGATTCTCAAGGGTTTTGCTTACTTTTTCCCTTCCCAAGAAAAAATAAGATATCACCGGTTTAAAAGGTTCAAACGTAATCAATGTTTGACACCCGAAAACCAAGATAAAACAAGGGGATGTTTTGGCCAGAGTGTGAGGAGGTGCCAGCATCAGTCCTTGAGAAGCTTGATCAAAGAGGCTGAAACTTTGCCTCTTATGGATAATGTCGTTGAATAGTTATTCGAAAATTCTTTGCTTCTTATAGAATGATCTGTTACATTCTCTTTGACCTTGAATTTTCTTGCTTGTTTCTGCACGTGGTCAGAAGAAGACAAATTGTACTATTCAGAGCCTGTAAGTGACATTCCATCAGAAAAAGACAAACCAGGCAAGAGTCTCCCATACTGCTGACGTCATATTCAGTTGCTCATTTCATTATAGTCTGATTCCATCATAAGCTTCAAGATAAAGTGTCTTTTCTAATCAGAGCTTTGACTTTTGGGTTGACATTTCTTCAGATCTCGTTGGAAGTCATCAATGCTTCTCTTTGGTTAAAAAAGAAATATCAATAGTTAACTTTTTGATTCTATAAACAAGGTGGTCATGGTCACGTCACACTTGTTGTAGCCTCTTTGGTTAGGTAACAATAGTTGTGTTAGTTAACATCCCTCAATCACAAGTATACAACGAGAATAACTAGATGATTCTCTCAGAGAGAGTGTATGTTGATATTCAATCATAATGAATTTGGATAGGTTTCTTTCGGTCACTATATTATTTCTCAATAATTAATATTATTTATTTTTCACCTAAAAAAAACATTTTTGATTTTATGTGTTTCTTTTCATTGCTCATTGCTCCATTTGGGAAGAAAACAAAGAAAATTAGTTAATTAGAAGAAAATCTTGTACGGTCACAAGATTTGGACACAACATTCAGACACGTACAAAAAGCGAAAAGGAAGAAGAAAAAATAATCAAATAATTTTTTTTACAATAATAAATAATGTGTAACTTTATGTGTGTATGGACGACTAGTTTTTATTTGTGTAGTAACCAACCAAATATTGAGACAATTATGGTAAACAATGAATTGTTCAATGGTTTTTTTTTTCTAAGGAGAATCATTCAATGGTTGGTGCCTTATGTATATTTAAATAAAAAAAAACATTTAAAATACTACTTTAAATTTGCCAAAAGAGATATTTTTAATTTTATAAATAAATAAAAAATAATAATAATTAAAGGGTGTCATTGGTGACTGACACAGTAGAAAGAATGAGTAATGGTCCTCAACGATGAAGCAAAAAATATTGCCTAAAATATGTGATATTTGAACATGTGGAAGTGATTTTTGAAAACAGATTTTAAGGAAACCAAATATAGATAAGACAGCACAGAGTGAAAGAGTCAGAGATAAACTGAGTGTGTTAATGCTTAGATTGCACTTAAACAGTGACATAGATTGCATTGTATCTCTCTTATTAATTATCACTCTTTCATAAACATTATTTCATCTCTTTACATATTTTTATATTGAACAATCATGATGTGTCTCTATGTCATTGTAAAATAAAGGTCTTGAATTTGTTGGTGTTGCAATGAGCAAGTGTTGAAATGTTTTGTGCTTGAAGCACTTGCATACTGTTTCTCTTCTTCTGTTTGATAGGTATGAACTATGAAACTTATAAAAAAAAATGTTTTATTTTTTTATTTATTTTTATGTTTTGAGTATGTGTTGTTCAGATTGTTGAAATTTTATAACATTTTTTTCTATTTTGAGATCAAAATTTGAAATGGAATTAATGGATTTTAATTGGAAAAATGGCATGGTTTTCTTGTGTTTGACGTGTGCTTTTAATGGTACAATTTTATGTTTACTTTTTAGTTTGAGTTTATTTCAAATATAACCAATTTCTACTTGCATTAAAAATACTTCCATTTTGAGAAAAATCTAGTGATAGTGTGTAGAATGTTTTTCTCTATAAAAGGATGTGTCTGTGTCTTGTTTTGTTGTCCCTTGCCTATAAACTTGGTTCATAGACTAGGGTTTATTTTGGTTGAAGATCATAACTCTTTGTTTTACAAGGTTTGTTTAATTGAAAATCTTATGCTAGCTGTTTTTATTTTTGGTCAATTTTTATGTTTGACTTTTGGAATCACCGTGAGTTTGACTAAATCACCGTGACACCGTGATTTTGTTGAAGCTTCAAAGTGTAATTTTTGTCAAAACCACAGTGGCATATCGTGATTCTGTCAAACTCGCGGTCAATCCAAACATGTGTAATTTCTCTAAGATTATTTTCTCACCGGTCTCACTTGTGTTTGTTTTTGGAACCTTATGCAGTAACAAAGACTAAGTATGGATATTTCTGAATGTACAAGGATTGTTTTAGATAAAATTCAAAGATTTGAGCAAGTTTTCAGGTTTTAGACTAAGTAACAAAGACTAAGTATGGATATTTCTGAACATGCTACAAAGATCATTGGATATCTCCTTATGCAAGATAATGGTGAGCAAGAGATTGCTAAATTAGCTTCGTTTCCGGATAATTTGATCCGTGAAGTTGCCCTTAAGGCCAAAACTGAGCTTCAAAAGATGGCTACGAGATCGGTAATCTCGTCCGGAAATTCTTCGCCGGCAAGTTTTCAGGTTCACTCTCCCTATTACAATCTGCACCATGGTAATACTAGTCCAGAATTTATGACAATAGCCACCACTGAACATCAAACCCGTACTGCATTGTTCGGTTCGGAGAATCATCATCATGTAGATAGTGTAAATTCTACAACTGATAACTATGATTGCTATAATTACTACTTAGAATATGCTTCAGCCGTAGCCAATTTGAATGGAAAGATCGGTAAAAGGTTTTCGAACATGACTGAATTTCCATTCAAAACATGTCACTATTTCAGCAAAGGATATTGCAGGCATGGAAATAGTTGTAGGTTCTATCATCATGGACAGGCTGTTTCTGACATAGTCTCTCATATGTACGGAAGCGATGCTTCTGCTAACGACGAACAAACGATTTCGCCTGGATCACTGGCGCAACTAGAGTCGGAAATTGTTGAGCTTTTAAAACAAAGAGGAAATCCTATATCAATTGCTTCACTTCCAATGGCATATTATGATAAGTATAAAAAGGTGTTACAAGCAGAAGGCTACCTAGCTGAGAGCCAACGACATGGCAAGTCCGGCTACAATTTGACTAAGCTTCTTATCCGATTGCGAAATAGCATTCGGCTAATTGACAGGTGACGACTTAGATTTAACAGTTTTAATATGTATCGTTAAGTAATAAATTGATTTGAGTTTTTTTTTTTTTTTTTGTTACTTTAATCTGATTTTTGTTATGGTGTGATTAATAGGCCTCATGGGCAGCATGCGGTGATTTTGGCGGAAGATGCGCCGAAATTCATGGGAAAGGCAGATTGTCAAAATATTAGTGCATCACAACAAATTTGCTTGACATTTCCAGCTGATAGCACTTTCTCAGAGAAGGATGTATCAAACTATTTTGGGTAAATTGTTATATTTTGGCTGTATCGTAACGTTTATCGCGCTTATTATCAGTTTTATGTTAGAAAATTTGAAATGCTTGAACATGTTTTCCTTTTGTAGTACTTTTGGATCTGTTGAAGATGTAAGGATTCCATGCCAGCAGAGAAGGATGTTTGGATTTGTGACATTTGTTGAACCAGAAACTGTTAAAATGATTTTGGATAAATGAAATCCTCATTATGTTCGAGGATCTCGGGTTCTTGTGAAACCATACAAGGAGAAGCCTAAACTAATTGACAGGTGATTCATTTATTCTCATTCAATAGCATGTTTGTGTGAATCTGTGTATAAAACAAAGTTAATATCGAATGGACCGTATGCGTGTTTGTGTGGCATGGAGCCTACGAAGTCGCATTCACTATTAATGTTGTTTTATCTAATTTCAAGTCCATTTCAATATGGATGCAGGAAGTATCCATATAGGGTTGAGCATCATGTCTGTTATTCACCGCGCTATGCAGACATCGACTCTGAAATCGCCTCAAGTCCAAGAAGCTGTGGCAATCCTCGGTATTTGACAAGGCTTCTCCTTGAAGAACAAGACCGGATATTTGAATTGCAGAGAAGGCGTCTTGCACTGTTGCAAATCGCCCAAAAATCTTTGTCTAGTCCACCCCATTTTGGCATCAACATGAATGCATCAAGAGTTTCAGATGGTATGTATTGAATATTTGCATAACTAGAATCATATTACATTTTCTCCTGCCTATTATTCCCTCTAAGGCAATGTTTGGAATGATTTATTTGAATTATCTATTTGCATACACACTAGTGAAACTATTTAGTAGAACTAATGGAAATAGCTTATGACATCCATAAACTGTTCAACTCATTTGCATAATCTCTTCAGGATAGCTTACGGAAACAGCTTATAACTCAGTAAAAACAATTTAACTTCATATTATCTTTTGGTATAGAAATAGCTTAAACATAAGCACTTACATGATAAACATTTATGCTATAAGCGCTTAGGTAAGTTATTTATCCAAACAGAATCTAAGTATGTGTTTCGTTCTATTTGTACTGATCAAGATAATTTTTCCTACAGATCATTTCAATGTCCAGGCTACTGAATCTTTTAGTTATCTGCAAAACGACAAAGCCGAGTACGCAGATGCCAATAACTCCGATAAGGACAGGTTTGGATCCATTCCTAATAAATTTCTCTTGATTCACACACAACAATCTCTTACATATAGATTACATTTCTGATATTTGATTCACAACGTCTCCGCTCGAGGGGTTAAGACTGCATACATCCACCCTCCTCAGACCATGCATTGGACCGCAGTGGTCCCTCTTCTTGCATTAGAAAAATGAAATTTCTTAATTTTTCACATCTATTTATTTTGTTTAAACTTATTTTCTGCAGCAGTGAAGGATTGAATCTCCCCGACAGCGCGTTTTCGTTTCGAATAGATACCGGAATTTCAGCAATGATGTAGTTTCAGAAACACCAGCAATAGACATCTACGGTCTGTTTGTTTAAGATTCTTAAAAAAAATCATTTAGGATGTTTTAGTTATGCTCATGTGTAGGCTTTTTTTAAAAAATCATTTTAATATATATATATATATATATATATATATATATATATATATATATATATAGGGAAATGTTAATTTGTGCCCTTAAGGCACAAGATAAGGAACCCAACATAGTAACTTTTTGTTGGAATGTGTGCATTTAATTGAATTTTTGAATTTATAATAAATAGAATGCACAAAATTTGAGGGAATATTTCTACTTTTGGGTTCCTTATCTTGTGCCCTAAGGCCACAAGTTAACATGACCCATATATATATGGGGTTTGCTAGAACACACCCACTAGTTTTTATGTGGGAGTGTTTTAGCAAGTTATAACTAAAAAGTTAATAAATACACCTTAAGGTGTATGTTGCTATAACACACCTTCTAACAAAAACAAGTGGGTGTGTTCTAGCAAATCCAATAGGGGTTTGCTAGGATACACCCACTTACTTTTTAGAAGGAGTATTTTAGTAAGTGAATAACTAAAACGTGGTTAAATACACTCTAAGGTTAGCTTTGCTAAAACACTCCCACATAAAAACTAGTGGGTGTGTTCTAGCAAATCCCTATATGTATGTATATGTGTGTGTGTGTGTCTATATATATATATATATATATATATATATATATATATATATATATATATATAATTTAGATATTATTTTTTAGAGATTTTTAAGAAAAGTATACAATTTTGTGTTTGTTTAAAATTATATAAAAATAATCGTATTTCTTTCTGCTGTTAAAAATTACTTTCCTCAAAAGTTAACCCAAATAACTTTTCATTTTTCATCATAAGAATCATTTTTAAAAAAGCTTACACACAAACATAACTTAACATCAAAACTGATTTTTTTAAAAAAGCCTACACATGAGAATAACTAAAACAAGAGGAGTCACACTCCAATTACGCAGGTTAGGCCACATAGTTGACAATTTGTTTCTCAGCATCTGAGTAGTGAGGGGAGTATCGTTCCTTTGCATCGAAACCCTACCATGAAGATGAGTGCTACAATCTTTCTTTTCTGCTTCGTAGTGTTGGAACATGTGTGGAAATTGAGTAAAAAGACTAAACACAAATTCCCATGTTGGGTAGAACTAGTGTTGTGTGAATTGAGAAAAGTGGAAGTCCCACATCGGATGGAACACACACATCAGTAGAGTTGACAATTTTTCATCAGTAGTTATGTGAACGAAGTAAGCACTAGAGAAATATATATATATATATATATATATATATATATATATATATATATATATATATATATATATATTATTATTTTGAAATGATAAATTAAATAATTAATTTAATCATTATTAGAAAGTGTTTTCTTAGTCCCCAAGTTTTGCTAAAATATTTTGTAACGCAATCTAGAATATTTTAGTACTTGATCTGAAATATATTTTGGTACATAATATAATATATTTTTGTACTCAATATAATATATTTTGGTACTCAATTGAGATATTTTTGTACTAGCTCTAATAAGTGAATTATTTAATCACAAAGTAATGTATTACTTGTTCCCAAAGTTTCTCACTTATTAGTTGTGAATTTCCTCTATAAATAGAGAGCTCACACAGTGCATTCTACACACCAAAGAGTTTCATTGAGTTGTCGGGAACTCTTTCTCTCTTCTCCCTTTCTTGACTTGTGTTGACGAGTTTTTCTTCTCTTCATCTCCTTTTTTCTGTCCCTTCGGAATTAAGAGTGTTCTGAAGACCATAGTCCCTTTTTCGGTTTAATGTCCCTTTGGAATTAAGAATGGTCTTAAAAACATAGTCCCTTCGATAATATATGTCCCTTCGGAATAAATAGTACTTTTAAGATCATAGTCCCTATTTGGAACAACAATGTCCCGTCGGAATTAAGAATGATCTTAACGGTATATAAATATTATTTCAATATTTTTCTATTTGAGGAGAAATGGTGGTATCACCATATTTGAGTGGTCGTAGTGCCATATTGATGTTTTGGAGAAATTAAAGTTTGAATGGTGGTAACACCATATTTGAGTGGTCTCAGCACCATAACGAAGTGGTAACAATACCATATTAAAGTGGTTTCAGTATTAAAGAGTGGTCTTAGTACCATATTTGAGGGTGTAATTCTCGAACGGTTTTCTACAGTGCAGTAGTAAACCGCACAGTTGTAGCTGGGCTTGTTTTATCCTGGAGGCAGCGTGGTTGATAGGCTGGCTTGCACAATTTTGGGCAGTGCCACGAAACGTCTTAAAGAAAGCGACCTGGTCGTGACTCAACCTAGTAACAACTTTGGTAGATAATAGAATTTGGAAATCCAAATACAACAGTTTGGAAATCCAACATACAACAATTTTAAGACGTTTCGACTGCTATGTCTACCAAAGAAATTACTTATTGAGGTTTCGTTGTCCCTAAATAAAACAAGGATAAATCAAGCCATAGAAATACATCTTTTCGACTGAAACAATGAAGTGTTTGTTGTTATAACAATAACACTAACGAAATTCACATATGCTACTTTGAATCTATTTGAAATTTATTTTCAAAAATTAGAACCGTGTTGTGAATAAATAACTCTAATTGCCAAGGGAATAGGAACCCAAAAAGGTCCTAAGTGAAAATCAGCAGCCACCATCAAGAATTGACATTGGTTCACAATTTATTTTTAATACAATTGTGAGAAACCATGTCATATGTCCCACAATTATATGAACATGTCAAGTGTTGCTTTGTAGCCTAGCATGACTAAAGAGAAATTCACCGATATGACTAGTTAAATCATTCTAGTTAGTGAATTAAGTGAATGATGGATAAACATTAGCGCATCGCGCCATATCTGCTATGATTATGCTATGTTCAAAACATATGTTACTGCTGAAAATAAGAAAGTGTTGTTATAATATTATAACACCATTAAAGTTGTTGGCCTTGGAGATATGAAGTAAGAAAGAATTTGAATTTCAGATTTCTACTGAATAAGACTGAGTTGAATCAGACTTAAGAGAGAGACTTGTGTACCATGCATTATGTGGGAAAAGATTGCGCCTTTGATGACAGGTTCAAAATTAAAATTCTCCTTCTATTTTATTAGTTGTGTGATTTTTAATATTTGACATGTGAACAAGCGTTTAATTTTAAAACTTTAGTAACTTGGACTTAATTCCAAAGTTATATAATTAGACAATTTTATTTTTTGCGGTCAAGATATATGAATCAAAAGTTCATATAAATCAGAGTTTAGAGAATTTTGAATCTCTGAACTTAATAAACTATGATATGTGTGAACTTGATGACACATAAACTAGAAATGATAAAATAATATTTTATCATATTTATTGACGACTGTGAATTTTGGAAAATAAAATTGATATGCTTGATAAGTTCAATTTTTATAACGAAAATTGAAATTTATAGAGTACCCAAGTCTATGAACAAAAATTCCAATTAAGAAATTTTTGAAGAAAAGACAATCCAACTTGTCTTATTTTTTGAACTTGAGATTGTCTGACATAAGTTTGGATTTCAAACCCAAGAGAGATAAACTCACTAGTAGAGCCTATGAATGTGTATTCATTAGGTATGTTATAAATAACGAAGCATATAGGTTTTATGACCTAAATGTTAAAGTGATCATAGAATTAAAAGATGTTGATTTCTATGAAGTAAGTACCCCTGTAAATTAAAGAATAGTGGGGGCACTAATGGGGGTAAACTAAATTCCCCTTGTATATTAAGAACTAGTGGGGCACTATATCTGATCACATTCCAGTAATCAGAAATAGTTATGAAAACATCGTACGAGATGTTATAGAACCTCAAAGAGGTAAGAAAGCAAGAATTGCTAAAGAGTATGGACCTTATGGTTTATACAATGGAAGAAGATCCATTAAGCCTTAAAGAAGTTATATCCTCATTGGATGCTGAATTATGGCAAGAAACAAAAAAGGATGAAATGGATTCTCTAGAGTCTAACAAAATATGACACTTCGTTGACTTGTCTCATGGTTGCAAACTAATCGGTTGTATTTGGATTTTAGGAAAAAAAACTAAAACTTGATGGTATGGTTGATGAATACAAGGCTCTCCTTGTAGTCAAGGTTTTAGACAAAGATAAAAATATAGACTTCTTCGACATTCATTCTGTAACACCTTATTTATATTAAGCGGTAAAACGCGCGAATATATCAGAACTATTCTAGAAATAGATGCTACGTCTCCGAATAAACCACAAATCATGCATGCATAAAGATCATGTTACACAATATAGCAGCGGAACAACATATAATTCATAAACATATCTGGATCTCCAAACAAATACAAATGTATCCTCCAAATCTCAAATAACAAAATATCTCAACAACTCCAAAATACATATTCAAAATAAAACAACATGCAAGAAATATCCTAGATCAGAGCCCTAATCTAGACACTTGCATATAAAAAGAGGAACTCCGCTCCTCGGCAACATCAAGCATACAGCAAAACTACACCTGCACGCCGTCTACCCATCCATACAGAGAGGTAGGCGGTCCACCACAGACCATTGAGGGTTAGCATTACATCATCATAATCCACGAAAAACATTTATCATGAATATTGGAAATGAAAGAATATATTCAAGAATAACAATTCATACATATATCCATAAGTATTCACAACACATGCATATTATTCTTTACCATCATTCCAAGTTCATCTCAACAAGTGTATCAGACACATATCACCTATACGTAACCCTCCCTCATAGAACACTAGCATCACATGATTATTATTGTCCCCCATCACTTACATTTCAAGCTATCACATTATTATCATGGCATAACAGACATATCTAATCGAGTCATCAACAAAAGTTCATCATTTACCAACACCAATCAATGAAAACATTATTCACTTCATTACTCATCTAGCATGCTTATCTCAACAAGTACAATTCATTATTTCAAAGTCATAAGCAAGCAATCATCTTGTTTAAGAACATCACCATATCATATACGTATATACATATATAAATCTCACCTCATCGTTATTATCAAATTAATCATCATCAATTGATTCACCAAGTGTATAAGAACAAACAGGCAAAACATGCAATTAGAGCATAACCCGCTTATTCACAATCATCAACAAAATTCAAAAATGTACATATACACTAATCCACACAATCACAACATTCATCAAAATCCACCAATGCACAACTTCACCAAGTCATATATTCAATTATGACACAACTCATCAATGATTCAAATGCATGCAATGTTCTAGACTCTTCTCTAGATGCATGTGGTACCAAATCACCTCAAGGTTGTCACCTTCGATGCAACAAAAACATCGTACTCACCTCAATTGGATATAAAATCCGCCACCATTAGTCTTGGATATAAAATCCACCACCATCAGTCTTGGATATAAAATCCACCACCATCAGTCATGAATGCATGAACATATGACTCAACTACAAATGCATATGTTCACACAAACAATAATCACCTCACCATCACCAATATTTGTATATATGCAATCATCAACAATTCACCACCAATTTAACATATATACAATCACCACAACATCCATAATCCAAGCAACATATAGTTGTCATATATATACACCACCAACAATCAACATTTAACATGTTCAACAAATAACATAACTTAAACATGTTCATCACCATTCAATTAGTATATATGCACCGACAACAATTCACCACCATTTGACATATACATACATCATTAATCATCTCCACATAAATCCTTACAATCCAAATAGAGGAACAAATACAATATATGATCACAACATCATATTCATCACTCAACAATCATTCGTACATCATCTCATAATCATATTAATCTATTCATAAAGGGTTCATAAGCAATTGGTTCACAAAAATCATTTTCAACCAAGTTCGTCTCCAAAAGTCACAACTTAAAAATATTAAGAGGTTATGAACCAAAACCAAGTAAACACGCTCAATTGCCTATGCCATGTATTCTCACAAGTCACTTATACGTGCAGTAGAGGTTACATAAACATTTCATCGGCCAAATACGACAAATTCATAAAAATCACAAAGTTCGTCTCCCTTTATCACTTTTCACAAAAATTTCCATTTTCAAATCAAAACAAGTTAGATTCCTCACATCATAGTTTAAATACCATTAAACACCTTAATTGAACTCATAAAACTCAAGTTTCGAAGATTGGAAACAATCCATAAGGTTTTGGTCGACTTAGAATTAGTTATGCGGAATTTTCGTAAAATTTCACCAAGACCACCTTGGAGTATTTTCATCATAACTCAAAAACCAAAAATCATTTTCAAGTCAAACCAAAGCCATTGGAAAGCTAACAAAATTCTCTACAACTTTCATGTTTACACCGAAAACCAATTCAAAACAGAAACGTGCGAAAAAGACACAAGAACGCGAAACAGGACATGCTGTCAGAGGGATACTCGCAATTGCGAGTAAATCCACTCGCCATTGCGAGTTAAGACAGGCAGCTCTCTGGAAAACTACCATTTTCACTCCAAAACTCCAATTTTGACTTCCCAAAGCTCAAATTTGATCCCAAAGTTTGTTTAAACATTTCTAAACATGAAAAGACACTCAATTTCATATAAAATTTGCCCCAAAACATTCTCTTAACAAAAATCATCATTTGACCCATTTTTCAACAAACATTCAAAAACAACACAAAGTCATATCAAACTCTTCAATTATGATTACCCAATGTTTTAATCATTAACAACAACATCTATCAACAACAACAACAGCTAAACATCATGAATTCACCAACAATTCATCACAACAACATCTCATATCACCATTTTTGGACAAAAATGCAAAGTATACATATTACCACAACTTAAGCATGTAATTTCATCATTAACAACTCAATTAACATTCAAATTACATACTCAAACATTGCATCAAAACATGAACACGAATTTGAAAGCAATTATGTTCAATTCAACAATTTCACAAAAATGGGTAAAGAGAAAAAGATGTGAATTATGGTTGAAATCTAACCCTCTTACCTCTAACACCAAGATTCTCAAACCCAAGCTTCAATTTAGCTCCTAGATGATGAATCCCCTCTTTGCCTTCTAACCCTTGATGTTGTTGTTGTCTCTAGTCTCTATCTATTCTCTTCTCAAATGAAATGAAATGAATAATGTTTGTAAAACCTAATTTTACCAACAACTAGAGTTTATATACATGCTCTACTCAATTGGGCTTATCTCTCAAACCTTAATGGGCCTAACCCATTTCTATTCTAACACCCAAAATGTCACTACTCACTTAATGGTAATTATAACACTAACGGTCACTTAATGGTAATTAAAATAATTACTACACCCTCTCTAGTAACTTGGTAAAATAATACTCTTACTAAGCACTAAAAATAATCCTCATCCAAAATTACAAAATTACCCCTGCTCTCAAAATGACCAAAATGTCCCTAAGTCCAAAATGACTAAACTACCCTTCTACACCGAATTCTACAATTCCCAACCAAAAATACACACAGAGGCAAATAATCACATAAGAGCACATATATCACACATAAATAAATAATAAAATAAAACTAGCTAAAATCGGGCTGTTACAACTCTCCCCAACTAAAACGAATTTTCGCCCTCGAAAATTACCTGAAGGAAACAACTCCGGGTACGCAGCCCTCATCCTACTCTCTGATTCCCAAGTGGCACTCTCACCGGTTGGTCCAACCCAAATCACTTTAACTAAAACAACCTCCTTGCCTTCACTTCACGATCTTCAATCCTAACTGGCCAAGTCTCAACGGTCAAATTATCCCTTACTTTCAAATCATCCACTTGAATCACATGAGACGCATCATACACATACTTCCTCAACTGAGACACATGAAACACATCATAAAGATTCGACAAAGATGGCGGTAACGCAATCCGATACGCTACAACCCCTACCTTCTCAATAATCTCAAAAGGTCCAACAAAACGAGGAGTCAACTTCCGACACTTCAAAGCACGTCCAACACCAGTTACAGGATTCACTCTTAAAAACACATGATCACCAACTTGAAACTCAAGGTCTTTCCTCCTCTTATCATGATAACTCTTCTGCCTACTCTGAGACGCTCTCACCTTCTCTTGAATCATCTTAACCTTCTTGGTCGTCTCTTGCACAACTTCCGGTCCTAACAAAGCACTTTCACCTGACTCATACCAACACAAAGGAGTTCTACACCTCCGACCATACAAAGCTTCAAACGGTGCCATCCCGATACTAGAATGAAAACTGTTGTTATAAGTAAACTCAATCAACGGTAAACATTGAATCCAACTGACACCTTGCTCCAACACACAAGCTCTCAACAAATCTTCCAAACTCTGAATAGTCCTCTCCGTCTGACCATCAGTCTGGGGATGATAAGCAGAACTCAACCTCAACTTAGTCCCCAAAGCATCTTGCAAACTCTCCCAAAACTTAGAAGTAAACCTCGGATCCCGATCCGACACAATACTAGAAGGAACACCATGCAATCTAACAATCTGCTCAAAGTAGATCTCAGCCAACTTCGCCACAGACATACCGGTCTTAATAGGAACAAAATGTGCCAACTTCGTCAACCGATCAACAATCACCCAAATAGAATCAAAACCCTTAGCAGTCTTTGGCAACGCTCCAACAAAGTTCATTGATATACTATCCCACTTCCATTCTGGCACAAACAACGGTTGCATCAAACCTGACGGCTTCTGATGTTCAATCTTAGACTTCTGACAAACCAAGCAAGCATACACAAACTCTGCAATATCCTTCTTCATTCCAGGCCACCAAAAGAACTTCTTCAAATCCTGATACATTTTAGTCGCTCCTGGATGAATACTCAAACTACTTCTGTGACCTTCTTCCAAAATCTGCCTCTTAAGCTCAAGAACACTTGGCACACAAACACGATCACGAAACATCAAAACACCGTTCTCATCCAACCTGAAATCTCCACCCTTACCTTGGTTAACCAACACCACTCGATCAACAAGTTCCAAATCTTCCTTCTGACCATTCTTGATTTCCTCCATAATATTACTAGTCAACTTCAACATTCCCAAACTCACACCATCCGGTGTCAATTCACTAACCAAACTCAAATCTCGAAACTGTTCAATCAACTCTAACTCTTTCACCATCAAAGCAGACATATGCAACTACTTCCTACTCAAAGCATCAGCAACAACATTGGCCTTTCCAGGATAATAGCTCAACTGGAAATCAAAGTCCTTAAGATACTCCAACCATCTCCTTTGCCTCATATTCAACTCCTTCTGGTCAAACAAGCACTTCAAACTCTTGTGATCACTAAACACTTCAAACTTAGAACCATACAGATAATGCCTCCAAATCTTCAACACATACACAACAGCCGCTAATTCCAAATCATGAGTCGGATAGTTCTTCTCGTGCACTTTCAACTGCCTCGAAGCATAAGCCACAACCTGACGATTCTGCATAAGCAAACCACCAAGACCCATCTTAGAAGCATCACAATACACAACGAACAATTCCTTTGGATTCGACAAAATCAACACTGGAGTCGACGTCAACCTCTTCTTCAACTCTTGGAAACTCTTCTCACACTTAGCATCCCAAACATAAGCTTGTCCTTTCCGAGTCAACTGCGTCAATGGCAACGCCAACTTAGAGAATCCCTCAATGAACCTCCGATAATAACCTGCCAATCCAAGAAAGCTTCTAACTTCAAAAACAGACTTAGGTGATTCCCACTGCAACACTGCATCAACCTTCGACGGATCCACGGCAATACCACCTTTAGAAATCACATGACCAAGGAAACTCACTTCCTGCAACCAAAACTCACACTTGGACAACTTAGCAAACAACTTCTTCTCCTTCAAAACTCCCAACACAATCCTCAGATGCTCGGCATGCTCTTCTTCAGACTTGGAATACACCAAAATATCATCTATGAACACCACCACAAAACGATCCAGAAAAGGATGAAATATTCTATTCATGTACTCCATGAAGACACCTGGCACATTAGATACTCCAAATGGCATCACAGAATACTCATAGTGTCCATACCTCGTTCTGAACGCAGTTTTGGATATATCTTCCGCCTTCACTCTAATCTGATGATATCCTGACCTCAAATCAATCTTACTGAATACTTCTGCACCAACCAACTGATCCATCAAATCATCAATCCTCGGAAGCGGATACTGATTCTTGATTGTCACCTTGTTCAACTGCCGATAATCCACACAAAACCTCATGCTTCCATCTTTCTTCTTAACCAACAACACAGGAGCTCCCCACGGCGAAACACTTGGCCTGATAAACTGTTTCTCAAGCAACTCATCCAACTGCTTCTTCAACTCACCCAACTCTAATGAAGACATCCGATACGGCGCAATTGAAATAGGACTCGTTCCCGGTACCAATTCAATTGCAAACTCAACTTCCATCTCCAACGGTAACTCGGTAATGTCGTCCGGAAAAACTTCTGGAAACTCTTGCACTACCGACAAATCACCAACACCTTTCTCACTACTTTCCTTCAAGGAAGCAAACATCATGAACACACTAGCTTCACCATCCAAGGACTTCTTCACTTGCTCCGCGATCAAGAACTTACCACCTTTCTCAGCTACCGGCTTAGAAAACGTTACACTCTTGGTCAAACAATTAATGTTAACACCAAAAGTCAACATCCAATCCATACCGAAAATCACGTCCATATGCTTCAACGAGAGACACACAAGATCCAACTCAAAATCAACAGGAACCTTAACACATACCACAACCAACTGAGCCTCCGCAACCAAAGATACCTTCCCTTGCCAGACCCAACAAACCTGAAACAACCTGCTACTCCCCCACTACGCTCAAACCCACCTAAAAGAACGAAACAACACAACAAGTACCGACAGTATTTCCGTACATGTCGCATACAAACAGGAAAATTAACGGGTTTTGGTCTGGACAAGACCAACCAGGCTCTGATACCAACTTGTAACACCTTATTTATATTAAGCGGTAAAACGCGCAAATATATCAGAACTATTCTAGAAATAGATGCTACGTCTCCGAATAAACCACAAATCATACATGCATAAAGATCATGTTACACAATATAGCAGCGGAACAACATATAATTCATAAACATATCTGGATCTCCAAACAAATACAAATGTATCCTCCAAATCTCAAATAACAAAATATCTCAACAACTTCAAAATACATAGTCAAAATAAAACAACATGCAAGAACTATCCTAGATCAGAGCCCTAATCTAGACACTTGCATATAAAAAGAGGAACTCCGCTCCTCGGCAACATCAAGCATACAGCAAAACTACACCTGCACGCCGTCTACCCATCCATACAGAGAGGTAGGCGGTCCACCACAGACCATTGAGGGTTAGGATTACATCGTCATAATCCACGAAAAACATTTATCATGAATATTGGAAATGAAAGAATATATTCAAGAATAACAATTCATACATATATCCATAAGTATTCACAACACATGCAAGTTATTCTTTACCATCATTCCAAGTTCATCTCAACAAGTGTATCAGACACATATCACCTATACGTAACCCTCCCTCATAGAACACTAGCATCACATGATTATTATTGTCCCCCATCACTTACATTTCAAGCTATCACATTATTATCATGGCATAACAGACATATCTAATCGAGTCATCAACGAAAGCTCATCATTTACCAGCACCAATCAATGAAAACATTATTCACTTCATTACTCATCTAGCATGTTTATCTCAATAAGTACAATTCATTATTTCAAAGTCATAAGCAAGCAATCATCTTGTTTAAGAACATCACCACATCATATACGTATATACATATATAAATCTCACCTCATCGTTATTATCAAATTAATCATCATCAATTGATTCACCAAGTGTATAAGCACAAACAGGCAAAACTTGCAATTAGAGCATAACCCGCTTATTCACAATCATCAACAAAATTCACAAATGTACATATACACTAATCCACACAATCACAACATTCATCAAAATCCACCAATGCACAAATTCACCAAGTCATATATTCAATTATGACACAACTCATCAATTATTCAAATGCATGCAATGTTCTAGACTCTTCTCTAGATGCATGTGGTACCAAATCACCTCAAGGTTGTCACCTTCGATGCAACAAAAACATCGTACTCACCTCAATTGGATATAAAATCCGCCACCATTAGTCTTGGATATAAAATCCACCACCATCAGTCTTGGATATAAAATCCACCACCATCAGTCATGAATGCATGAACATATGACTCAACTACAAATGCATATGTTCACACAAACAATAATCACCTCACCATCACCAATATTTGTATATATGCAATCATCAACAATTCACCACCAATTTAACATATATACAATCACCACAACATCCATAATTTAAGCAACATATAGTTGTCACATATATACGCCACCAACAATCAACATTTAACATGTTCAACAAATAACATAACTTAAACATGTTCATCACCATTCAATTAGTATATATGCACCGACAACAATTCACCACCATTTGACATATACATACATCATTAATCATCTCCACATAAATCCTTACAATCCAAATAAAGGAACAAATACAACATATGATCACAACATCATATTCATCACTCAACAACCATTCGTACATCATCTCATAATCATATTAATCTATTCATAAAGGGTTCATAAGCAATTGGTTCACAAAAATCATTTTCAACCAAGTTCGTCTCCAAAAGTCACAACTTAAAAATATTAGAGGTTATGAACCAAAACCAAGTAAACACGCTCAATTGCCTATGTCATGTATTCTCACAAGTCACTTATACGTGCAGTAGAGGTTACATAAACATTTCATCGGCCAAATACGACGAATTCATAAAAATCACAAAGTTCGTCTCCCTTTATCACTTTTCACAAAAATTTCCATTTTCAAATCAAAACAAGTTAGATTCCTCACATCATAGTTTAAATACCATTAAACACCTTAATTGAACTCATAAAACTCAAGTTTCGAAGATTGGAAACAATCCATAAGGTTTTGGTCGACTTAGAATTAGTTATGCGGAATTTTCATAAAATTTCACCAAGACCACCTTGGAGTATTTTCATCATAACTCAAAAACCAAAAATTATTTTCAAGTCAAACCAAAGCCATTGGAAAGATAACAAAATTCTCTACAACTTTCATGTTTACACCGAAAACCAATTCGAAACAGAAACGTGCGAAAAAGACACAAGAACGTGAAACAGGACATGCTGTCAGAGGGCTACTCGCAATTGCGAGTAAATCCACTCGCCATTGCGAGTGAAGACAGGCAGCTCTCGGGAAAACTCCCACTTTCACTCCAAAACTCCAATTTTGACTTCCCAAAGCTCAAATTTGATCCCAAAGTTTGTTTAAACATTTCTAAACATGAAAAGACACTCAATTTCATATAAAATTTGCCCCAAAACATTCTCTTAACAAAAATCATAATTTGACCCATTTTTCAACAAACATTCAAAAACAACACAAAGTCATATCAAACTCTCCAATTATGATTACCCAATGTTTTAATCATCAACAACAACATCTATCAACAACAACAACAGCTAAACATCATGAATTCACCAACAATTCATCACAACAACATCTCATATCACCATTTTTGGACAAAAATGCAAAGTATACATATTACCACAACTTAAGCATGTAATTTCATCACTAACAACTCAATTAACATTCAAATTACATACTCAAACATTGCATCAAAACCAGAACACGAATTTGAAAGCAATTATGTTCAATTCAACAATTTCACAAAAATGGGTAAAGAGAAAAAGATGTGAATTATGGTTGAAATCTAGCTTCAATTTAGCTCCTAGATGATGAATCCCCTCTTTGCCTTCTAACCCTTGATGTTGTTGTTGTCTCTAGTCTCTATCTCTTCTGTTCTCAAATGAAATGAAATGAATAATGTTTGTAAAACCTAATTTTACCAACAACTAGAGTTTATATACATGCTCTACTCAATTGGGCTTATCTCTCAAACCTTAATGGGCCTAACCCATTTCTATTTTAACACCCAAAATGTCACTACTCACTTAATGGTAATTATAACACTAACGGTCACTTAATGATAATTAAAATAATTACTACACCCTCTCTAGTAACTTGGTAAAATAATACTCTTACTAAACACTAAAAATAATCCTCATCCAAAATTACAAAATTACCCCTGCTCTCAAAATGACCAAAATGCCCCTAAGTCCAAAATGACTAAAATACCCTTAAGGAATGATATGGAAAATTTGATGTATAAAATAAACTCTTAAGGAATGATATGGAAAATTTGACATTCTATTGTTATCGAATGAGTATAAAATGAATGAAAGTGACAAATAATATTTGCACGATCATATGTCTCTATGAAGACGACTTGCTCATATTTGGTTTAAAGATTCATGTTATGAATTATGTGAAATCATTGTTTATCAACAACATTGATAAGAAAGACCTAGACAAAGGTGAAGTAATTCTTGGTTTCAAGATTACTAGATCAAAAAAGGAGAACCTTTTTGATGAAACTCACAAAGTTGACAAGATCTTAAGGAAATGTTATTATTTGAGCGTAAACTTGCAAGCATATATTATAATCCAAGTGTAAGAACACTTGAGATGGAGTTAAACAAACAGAATATGCGAGCATCATTGACAGTCCTTAGGTAAGCCACTGAATGTATTAGACCCGACATTGCCGATGTCGTGAAACTCTTGTGCAAGTTTACTAGTAGATGGATGAGAAACATTGTCATGCTATTGAAAGAGTCATGAGGTTCCTTAAGAAGACTATGACTCTAAGATTAAACTATGAGGAGTAACCTATTGTACTTAAATGGTACATGATATAAAATAGAAAATCCTTCAGATGAGTTTATAGCGACCAATGACTGCACATTGAGCATCACTGGAGGAGTTGTTTGTTGAAACAAACGATATTGACTCAGACCACTATGGAATGTATCTGGGACGAGAACACTAGAGAAAACTAGTGAAGAAGCAAGTTGATAAGATACTTGCTAGATGAGAACCTTTAGTGGGTGAAACTGTTGTCCGAAGTGTTAATGTGTTGTGATAGTCTGCAGCTATTACAAAATTGAGAATCGTTACGACAATGGTAAGAGACGATTATTAAGTCACGAACACTGATGAGTCTATATTTAGTCTATTTTTATGCATTATTTAGTTTAGTTTTATTTAGATTTGAATTTATTTTATTGCAATAATATTTCCTTTTTGAATCTTTTTACTACAATTGCATATTTTATATTTCAGGAACGAATATATGATGGAAGGTGTCTTGGAGCAAAAGGAAGGAGTCTGGAGCTGATTTGGAGCAAAAATACGAAAGATTCGGAACAAAAATATAGAGCCCTCAAGTCAGAAGCTTGGCACGGCCCGTGCTAAGGTTGGCACGGCCGTGCCACCTCTCTGGATAACTTTTGCTGCTTTTGCTTTAGGCCCAAGTTACCCTGTTGTAGTTTTACCTAATAACCCTTATAGTTGCTTAGATTTTAAGTCAATTGTAAAGCTATAAATAGAGTAGCTCTCCATCATAAACATTCATCTTTTGTTCTTAGAATAAAAGTTCACTTTTACTTTACTGTTTTATTTTATATTCTTCTTCTTCTCCTTCCTCTCTATGTCTACAATGAACGTTAGTGAGTAGACTCTTCTTGTCTTGGGATTGTTGGATAAGTCTAATGACGTAATCCGGATCAAGCCAAGCCTTAAACCCTAATTATATGTTACCTTAATTTCTTATCTAAATTCACCGCTTTAACATGAATTAATCATTATCAAACTATGGAAGCGAACGCGGAGGGTTTGATAATGGTTAATTCATCATCTCAAATATCAATTCATAAAGCGAACGCGGAGCTTTGATATTCGAACAAGTGAATTTAGACAAGGTTTGTAAAACATGAGAATAGTCTAGCAAACCTTGGGACACATAAAGTTTCGATCTTCAAGGGTCCCAAAGGCAATCACCCATGAGAATAGGTGTGGTTGTTGGAGGGATACACTCACTGACTTTGAGAGAAGCTGTGATATGCTAAAGAGAAACTTGTCCTTAGAAATTAAGATTAACGCATGATTATAAGTTTAAGGCTTGCTTGTGAAAAGATTCGTTATTATGATGAACCAATGATCCCAAGGCTCTTTATCATTATTGTTATTTACCTTCAGCAAATAAACCCCTTTTTTTTATAAACTTTTCTCTCTTCTAATCATTCTCTAAAAGTTAATTGAATTCACAACTCCCTAGCGGAACGATACTCTTCTTACTATTATTACTTCGATAGGCCGTGCACTTGCGGTTTGGCCCTATCAAACACATAAAGTATTAGAGAGCTAGCTACTCTCAAAAGGAACGGTTAAAGTAGATCATGTACGTACTGATAAAGAATTAGTCAATCCTTTGACGAAAGGAATTACTAAAAAGAAAGTCCTAAACACATCCAATAGGATGGGACTAATGCCCAAAGGTCACAAGTGATGGTAACCCGACCTACATGACTGGAGATCCCAAGAAATAGGTTCAACGGGTAATAACAAGTCACAAGTGATAGAACATGCTATGATAAAAGTAAGAAAGCATGATTCCTGCAGCGACAAAAGGATGAGATAATAGAAACTCTTAATGAGATCTATACTCTATGTTGAGTGGAGTACATAGCTACAGGAGTACTCTTGATAGACTCACCTATACGAATGTGGAACTAAGGCCGGTTCCTATGGAATTCGGGGCAGAATACCTAGAGCGTTCGTTAAATCTGGGATAGACGTGCATGGCCATAAACGCACGGGATTTTAGAATACACCTTATGAAAAGGTTTGTGTGTGGGTTCTATGTCTGAGATAGAGTTCAATGATGTAAGCAACTCTTGTTAATCAGAATTTTACTCGCTATGCAGAGGTTCAAGTTGTAGGCGACACCTTTGTTTACTAGCAAATCTTATGGAGACGTTTTTGACGTTATTTCTGAAACTATTTTTTAAATTCAAGTGGGGGATTGTTGGAACATGTGTGGAAATTGAGTAAAAAGACTAAACACAAATTCCCATGTTGGGTAGAACTAGTGTTGTGTGAATTGAAAAAAGTGGAAGTCCCACATCGGATGGAACACACACATCAGTAGTGTTTATATAGTGGGGTGTATCTCTAATTAATGGGGGTACATAGTTATGTGAACGAAGTAAGCACTAGAGAAAAATATATATATTGATATATATATATATATATATATATATATATATATTATTTGGAAATGATAAATTAAATAATTAATTTAATCATTATTAGAAAGTGTTTTCTTAGTCCCCAAGTTTTGCTAAAATATTTTGTAACGCAATCTAGAATATTTTAGTACTTGATCTAAAATATATTTTGGTACATAATATAATATATTTATATATATATATATTATTTGGAAATGATAAATTAAATAATTAATTTAATCATTATTAGAAAGTGTTTTCTTAGTCCCCAAGTTTTGCTAAAATATTTTGTAACGCAATCTAGAATATTTTAGTACTTGATCTAAAATATATTTTGGTACATAATATAATATATTTTTGTACTCAATATAATATATTTTGGTACTCAATTGAGATATTTGTACTAGCTCTAATAAGTGAATTATTTAATCACAAAGTAATGTATTACTTGTTCCCAAAGTTTCTCACTTATTAGTTGTGAATTTTCTCTATAAATAGAGAGCTCACACAGTGCATTCTACACACCAAAGAGTTTCATTGAGTTGTCGGGAACTCTTTCTCTCTTCTCCCTTTCTTGACTTGTGTTGACGAGTCTTTCTTCTCTTCATCTCCTTTTTTCTGTCCCTTCGGAATTAAGATTGTTCTTAAGACCATAGTCCCATTTTCGGTTTAATGTCCCTTCAGAATTAAGAATGGTCTTAAAAACATAGTCCCTTCGATAATATATGTCCCTTCGGAATAAAGAGTACTTTTAAGATCATAGTCCCTATTTGGAACAACAATGTCCCGTCGGAATTAAGAATGATCTTAACGGTATATAAATATTATTTCAATATTTTTCTATTTGAGGAGAAATGGTGGTATCACCATATTTGAGTGGTCGTAGTGCCATATTGATGTTTTGGAGAAATTAAAGTTTGAATGGTGGTAACACCATATTTGAGTGGTCTCAGCACCATAACGAAGTGGTAACAATACCATATTAAAGTGGTTTCAGTATTAAAGAGTGGTCTTAGTACCATATTTGAGGGTGTAATTCTCAAACGGTTTTCTATAGTGCAGTAGTAAACCGCACAGTTGTAGCTGGGCTTGTTTCCTGGAGGCGGCGTGGTTGATAGTCTGCCTTGCACAATTTTGGGCAGTGCCACGAAACGTCTTAAAGAGAGCGACCTGGTCGTGACTCAACCTAGTAACAACTTCGGTAGATAATAGAATTTGGAAATCCAAATACAACAGTTTGGAAATCCAACATACAACAATGTAGTCATCTTGAGTGATTCGGATTCAGACAGTGTCTCCATTGATGACTCGAGGAGGGAGTTGAATAATCGGATAAGCATCATCCTACGCCACAGCTTCGGCAAAAGTCTTCATAGTAGTTTCCGGCGCTGCCAGATCCGGCAGGGAAGGAAAGGCCAGGGACAAACCATCGGAAGCAAGCCGGAGAAGAGGACGAAACGAGAGATCTAGAATAAATCCGAGCTACCGAATCTCGCCGGAGGGAGAAGCTGCACTAGAGAAATATTCAAGTTGGAGGGAGAAGTTGTGCCGGAGAAGACAATAAACCTGGAGGAAAGGAGCCGAGCAGGAAGCAGTAGAATCCAAAAACAAGAGAATCGCGCCGGAGAAGCCAAAACCCGAGCTGCCGGAAAAACCGGATATAAGCCGGAGAGAAGAGGATCTCGCCGGAGAGACACCAACCCAGAAGAGGAAACGGTTTAGAGAGCGTGAAACATGTTGAGAAGAACACTGGCAATGTAAAACTAAAGAGAAATCAGCCAAAAAGGAGGGAGATAGCCCACTACGAGGTTCATCGGAGAGAGCAAATGAGGAGAGAGAGAGAGAGCGGAGGATTTACAGGGAGATAGCGTTCACCGATGTCGGTAGAATATTCTAATATGTCTAATTCAATTATGGCTTAAAAACATTGAACTTTATGACAAGGCTTTGGTTAGCAGCATTATGGGATCATCGTGACTACGGAGTTTTTAGCTATAGATATATAATTAAAAAATTTAATAGTGGGGTTTATTGATCAAATTGTGAAAATTAGATGTATGGCTTGTCTCACTTGTGTATTATAGAGTTGGTCATATAAGATTATAGTTTGTTCTATGTATAATATTTATTAAACAGACAATCAAAGGCACAACCCCTTTCAAAGAAGTTTATGAAAGGGACACCCAAAAAAATATTAGAGGGACAATCAAAGAAAATATGCTTGGTATATTCCCAGCAGCTTTCTTGCGAAGGGAAAAAACTCAAACAACAAAACAGCCCCTTTTCCCAAAGAAAACATAAGAAAAGCATGTTTGTATTGTGTTTCGTCGTATTGACCGATTTAAAAAAAGAGCCAATGCTATATCTCTAGAAAAATAGCATCAAGAATAAAGAATAACCAATCACAATGCACTATTTGCCACAATTCAAGGAGGTGTGGCTGAAAAATAGGAAGTGGACAAATAAATCATCCAATTAAAATTTGCCAACTGTGTCTTGAAAAATTCTTGAAGCTATTTTTCTTGAGAAGTAGCATTTTCCTTAAAAAAAAATTGAATCTTTCATTTTATTTATGAATCTTTCAATTTAAAAAAAATTATTAATGGGAGAGAGTGAAAAGAGAAAACTAACATCAAACCTTGAAAATTGCTTTTTGTTTCTTAACTAAAACAAATACCCTGCAAATCAGCCCATTGCATAACGACACACTAAAATTGAATGAAACTTTGAAAAATTTACCTCTTCAAGAGTAATAGATAGGAAGTTGGGAAGAAAGTGACATGACATTTTAGTAGTCCACAATATTTCCTAATTAAGGGTGAAAAAGCACCTTGCAATCACGTGAGTATGTAGAGCAAGAACATTGAACCAAGAATATGCATAAAAAAAATAGAAATCAGATATTCACAAATGCAATATATCATTTCAGTCATACAAAAAATCTAAAAGTTTGGAATCTGGATACTCATGAATATCAAAATATAAAGTTGATATAATGCATGGAATATCAAAATATAATGCTGAAATTGAGTCTTTAGCATGCATTGGAGTTAAAATATTAATAGGTATGAAATTTTTTGACATGCCGAATTCATACCACATTCATTTTCCCACATGTGAGTGCGTAAACAAAGGTGACCAAGAACGAAGGTGAATATAGAGCAACGCAATCGAGAGCTAACTTTCAGATCAACGAAAATCACAAATGACCATCAACACAGTGAGATCGATAGAATATGGAGAGAGAAAAAGAGGGTTAATAAGGGTCGTCAACACATAGTGAATGAGGTTTCTGGAGAACAAGTGTTTTTAGTGAGTGAATGAGAGATAGGATTGAGAGGGTTTATGGTGAGTGAGGCAAAAAAAATAAACATAGAATAAAAGCGGAGGAATTTTGCTTTAGACGGAAACTAGAATACACATAGAATAAAAGCGGAGGAATTTTGCTTTAGACGGAAACTAGAAATTGGTTTAGGGTTTTTTTTTTTTTGTGGTGTCCGGGATTCGAACCCCGGACCTTGCATATATTATGCATTGTCCTTGCCAACTGAGCTAAGCTCACGGGGACATTGGTTTAGGGTTTTGTGAAAATGTGAACGGATGTGGGGAAATATTAGTTTTTTTAAAAATATTATTTTAGGCTAGTCAAAGAATGATTTGGAGATCGAAAACACTTGTGATAGACATTTCCGTGTTTAATTTCCGTCTCTAATTTTAGAAATTCAAATTTTGTCTCAAATTGTTATATTTCGTCTCAGCTCGTGACAAATTATATTGTCTCTAAATTTCATTATTATTTAGAACTTTTATAGTACTGAAATTAAAATATTTATAAGGACAAGAATAAAACATATTTAACCCTTATTTTTTTAGAATGGTACAATTAACTATGATAATTTAAATAAAATAAAAAATGCTAACTATGATAAGTTTGGTGTCTTTAAAAAACGCATTGTTAATAAATTAAAAGAAAAATACTTTGTTAAATCGCCAATATGAATTAATAAAATCTAACCTTAAAAAAAATATTAAAGAACGACCATGGAAATTAACAAAGCTAGTCTTCTCTTTAACTATAGTGATTGTTGAATCAATTGGGAGTATTAAACTTAAACCATGGTTGAAACAATCTTTAACCTTAGTTGAAAAAGTATTTCTTTTGATTAAGACTTTAAAATGGTTAAGGTACACCTCACATTGCATAGCCAATTATTCCGAATAAAGAAATGTGTTGGTTGCTAACATCAACATGTTTTGTCCAAAAAAAGAAATAAATAAACTAAGATTGACATGCATTGTTTAACTACCGGTTAATTAATAAACACTAAGAACTCACCATTTGATCTTTATGCTGTCAAGTTCCTCAATAAAATATTTAACAATGACAGAGAGCAGTGGCGGAGCCAGGATTATTATCAAGCCTGGGCAAAAAAAATATTGCAACACATTTATAGGGGTTTACATAAGAAATTGCAAGCAAATAATCAAAAAATCTAAAGAAATTGCCCAATTTATAGGGGTTTATATAAGAAATTTAGAGGAATTTACATAAGAAATTGCAAAATATTTGGGCCGGAGCCCTGGCGCGTGCCCGGGGTCGCCGGGCGGTGAAACTGCCACTGACAGAGAGGAAAACTTGAAGTCAATGAACAGTGTTCAATAATGACACACAAATCATTATTCTTGATGGGTCTCAATAACATATCAAATGATTTTAGATTTATGTAAACTTTTACATGGAAGAACTATACTATATGATCTTACAATCCAAACGACCAAATTTGACAAATATGTATCGAGTAAAACAATATTTAAACGGTGTAATATTACATCGGTGTAATTTGATCTGTTATATGTGTCTGTCTAACATGTAAAATGGTATTACACCCTGTACAAGTGTCTTTTTTTAACATTTGATCATAAGTTATATCATGTCATCATATTTATTTTAATATTGGGGTTTATTGATCAAATTGTGAAAATTTGGTGCATGGCTTGTCTCACTTATGAATTATAGAGTGGGTCATATAAGATTATAATTTGTTCTATGTATAATATTTATTAAACGGACAATCAAAGGCACAACCCCTTTCAAAGAAGTTTATGAAAGGGACACCCAAAAAAATATTAGAGGGACAATCAAAGAAAATATGCTTTGGTATATTCCAAGCTGCTTTCTTGCGAAGGGAAAAAACTCAAATAACAAAACAGCCCCTTTTCCCAAAGAAAACATAAGAAAAGCAGGTTTGTATTGTGTTTTGTCATATTGACCAATTTAAAAAAAAAAAATTGAATCTTTCAATTTAAAAAAATTATTAATGGGAGATAGTGAAAAGAGAAAACTAACATCAAACCTTGAAAATTGCTTTTTGTTTCTTAACTAAAACAAATACCCTGCAAATCAGCCCATTGCATAACGACACACTAAAATTGAATGAAACTTTGAAAAATTTACCTCTTCAAGAGTAATAGATAGGAAGTTGGGAAGAAAGTGACATGACATTTTAGTAGTCCACAATATTTCCTAATTAGGGTGAAAAAGCACCTTGCAATCACGTGAGTATGTAGAGCAAGAACATTGAACCAACAATATGCATAAAAAAATAGAACTCAGATATTCACAAATGCAATATATCATTTCAGTCATACAGAAAATCTAAAAGTCTGGAATCTGGATACTCATGAATATCAAAATATAAAGTTGATATAATGCATGGAATATCAAAATATAATCCTGAAATTGAGTCTTTAGCATGCATTGGAGTTAAAATATTAATAGGTATGAAATTTTTTTGACATGCCGAATTCATACCACATTCATTTTCCCACATGTGAGTGCGTAAACAAAGGTGACCAAGAACGAGGGTGAATAATAGAGCAACGCAATCGAGAGCTAACTTTCAGATCAACGAAAATCACAAATGACCATCAACACAGTGAGATCGATAGAATATGGAGAGAGAAAAAGAGGGTTAATAAGGGTCGTCAACACACAGTGAATGAGGTTTCTGGAGAACAAGTGTTTTTAGTGAGTGAATGAGAGATAGGATTGAGAGGGTTTATGGTGAGTGTGGGAAAAAAATAAACATAGAATAAAAGCGGAGGAATTTTGCTTTAGACGGAAACTAGAAATTGGTTTAGGGTTTTTTTTTTGGTGGTGTCCGGGATTCAAACCCCGGACCTTGCATATATTATGCATTGTCCTTGCCAACTGAGCTAAGCTCACGGGGACATTGGTTTTGGGTTTTATGAAAATGTGAACGGATGTGGGTAAATATTAGTTTTTTTAAAAATATTATTTTAGGCTGGTCAAAGAATGATTTGGAGATCAAAAACACTTGTGATAGACATTTCCGTGTTTAATTTCCATCTCTAATTTTAGAAATTCAAATTTTGTCTCAAATTGTTATATTTCGTCTCAGCTCGTGACAAATTATATTGTCTCTAAATTTCATTATTATTTAGAACTTTTATAGTACTGAAATTAAAATATTTATAAGGACAAGAATAAAACATATTTAACACTTATTTTTTTAGAATGGTACAATTAACTATGATAATTTAAATAAAATAAAAAATGCTAACTATGATAAGTTTGGTGTCTTTAAAAAACGCATTGTTAATAAATTAAAAGAAAAATACTTTGTTAAGTCGCCAATATGAATTAATAAAATCTAACCTTAAAAAAAATAATTAAAGAACGACCATGGAAATTAACAAAGCTAGTCTTCTCTTTAACTATAGTGATTGTTGAATCAATTGGGAGTATTAAACTTAAACCATGGTTGAAACAATGTTTAACCTTAGTTAACAAAGTCTTTCTTTTGATTAAGACTTTAAAATGGTTAAGGTACACCTCACATTGCATAGCCAATTATTCCGAATAAAGAAATGTGTTGGTTGCTAACATCAACATGTTTTGCCAAAAAAAGAAATAAATAAACTAAGATTGACATGCATTGTTTAACTACCGGTTAATTAATAAACACTAAGAACACACCATTTGATCTTTATGCTGTCAAGTTACTCAATAAAATATTTAACAATGACAGAGAGGAAAACTTGAAGTCAATGATCTTTATGCTATATTTTTTTTTTTTTTTGAAATTATGATCTTTATGCTATATAATCTTGAAGGACTAAGAGCTTTTTCCTCACCATTCATCTCACTCACAATAATAGAAAGTTAAAATCAAAGATACAACAAAATGTGTGACTGTAACGCTGCACTTGCCTGCGCTCGAGATGAACAGTGTTCAATAAAGACACACAAATCATTATTCTTGATGGGTCTCAATAACATATCAAATGATTTTAGATTTATGTAAACTTTTACATGGAAGAACTATACTATATGATCTTACAATCCAAACGACCAAATTTGACAAATATGTATCGAGTAAAACAATATTTAAACGGTGTAACATTACATCGGTGTAATTTGATCTGTTATATGTGTCTGTCTAACATGTAAAATGGTATTACACCCTGTACAAGTGTCTTTTTTTAACATTTGATCATAAGTTATGTAACACCCATACTAAACGTATCTAGAAAGTTTAGCACGCGCGTTATTTTTAGTATTGGATACATTAAAATTACAACATAAAAACTTCGAATGAATATTATACATCAATACACGTTCGTATAAAACGATACAACACCTTTTGCCTAAAATAATAACAATTGCATCCTTGAAATCCATATCCATTCCTCAGCGTGTACGAACGAGCACTTGATGAGATATCCATCCGGCAACTAACTTGACGTCCGACCTGTTTATCTGAAACAAAATAGGATTGGGATGAGACATAATGTCTCAGTGAGTTCCACCTAATCCTAGGCTATAGGCAACCACAAGGGAAACCTACGGTCGCCACGTGTCTACTTTACAACCTGACGGTTGATTATACGTGTGTGGGGACTTGCATGCTTAGACGGTTGTGCATACTAGGACCGTCATAAAACATCTTACTTGTTATAGGTTTACTATCATCATATGTGTCATGGCGGTCAAGGGAACCTAAGACCACTATGCCAAGATACGGTAAACGAATTGAGGTCTTCATGTAACATGTTCATGACACAATCCTAAGCCGGACGATTAGGGAAACCAAAGAACGTCTTCGGCATCACATTCTCTACTTGTCCTAGTCATAACTTGCACTTAACATATCATACATAAGTTCATTCATGACCATAATCATATAATACATAATCGCGTCTAAGTTCATTATTCATTATGTTAGCGTTGAACAAACATCATTATCTTGGTTCATTTTACGGAGAGTCCCGGGTGGAGTAACCCCGAGATCAATCCCATACATGACCGATGTACGTACATCGGACTCCCTCGGTGTCGTGCGGGTCCCTTGCGGCTTGAACCGTTCCCCTTAGGTCGAGAACCTCCCGTATCCCCCTGGCGTGGATAACAAGAGACACGAGCACCTACGTCTTGCTTACTCAGTGACATGCGGGTCCCTCGCGGCTTGAATCGTTCTCATTATGAGAACCCCTTGTATCCCCCTAATGTGGATAGCAAGAGACATGTCACCTACACATATTAATCATGGTCTTGTCGTGCATACAAGTTAAACATATACATACTTGCTTGTTTACCTCGGAACCTTGATCGATCCGATTAATGGTAACTTATACTTGTTCATACTTAACATGGTGGAGAGATTAACTAGTCAATCCACGGCTTACATACTTGCTAATTCATACTTGATAATATGCGAAGAACATACACTTCGCGTCTTATTATTCTAGGATTCTTACTTAACTTCTAGTTCTCGACAACTAATCGAGGCTCTAGTTCATTCCCTTACTTAAAGTATAGTTTGCTACCCATTCGATACATGTTTTAACTCCCACAAGCCATGCTCTACTATACGATTGAATACTTGTTTTCACATATCTTGAAGTATAAGGTACAATGACTACTTGATATTAAGGGGTTTCTTTTTATAGTTATAAAAGACTGCATCACAAAGAGTTTTAAGAAAAATGTTATGTTGTGAAAATCGTGCTACGATATGGAGCATCGTAGTACGATTTCCTCTTCATCGTGCTACGATATAAAGCATCGTAGTACGATTTCCTTTTCATCGTGCTACGATATAAAGCATCGTAGTACGATGTATGAGCAACTTTGTGGCGTTTTTGGTTCTGGAAATATCGTAGTACGATGTCTCTCATCGTGCTACGATACTCATACACCAAACCTGTGTAAAAATCGTGTTTTTGACCTCTAATCCCCAAAATCAAGTTTTCAATGTTCCTAACACATAACAAAATCATAAAAACAACCTAGAACAACAGCATGGCAACATATTCATGAATTCCTTGAATCATAGCAAAAAGGGGTGTTTAAAACCCTAGTTCATATACTAACATAATCATTATCTCACACAATCATACTCCAACCCAAGGAAGGATCTAACTAGAGAACTCACCTAACATAAGTTGAACTTGATTCCTAAGCTTCCAAGCAATTTCCAAACCCTAGCATTCATGCCTCATCAACCTCCAAAGCCTTAACTCATCAATCTATCTTCAAATCATCCTCTTTGATCATGAAGGAACCATCTCTTGCACAAGTTCATGCTCCCTCTTCCAACTTAACAAAACCCTAACTTCTTGAGGCTTATCTTGGTATCAGAGCAGACCTCTCCCAGTACGGTGTGGTTCGGGGACGAACCAGGCGGAAGCAGGTGGGCATGTAACACCCACAATGTGGCACAGTAACAGTGGCGGAGCCAGGCCGGCCCCGGACTTAAGCGGGATGAGTCGGACCACCGGACTGTTACTGGATGACCCCACGCTGATAGGAGGAACCGAATCACATCGGAATGAGAGGGATCCGGAGGCCGTGTAGGTATGGGACTACATGGTTGAAGGAAGGCTTATAAGAATTGCTAGGTACTACCCATATCAACAAGATGCATCTTCTTTTCGGGAGCTCAATCCATAGGAACTCCACAGTTAAGCATGCTTGGCTTGGAGTAGTACTAGGATGGGTGACCTACCAGGAAGTTTCCCGGTAAGCATGTGAGTGAGGACAAAGCATGCTGAAAAGACTCGTGTTGGTTTGTGGGGTTAGTCAGCAATCCTGTAAGCAGTCTGGGATGTTACAAGTTATATCATGTCATCATATTTATTTTAATATTGGGGTTTATTGATCAAATTGTGAAAATTTGGTGCATGGCTTGTCTCACTTATGAATTATAGAGTTGGTCATATAAGATTATAGTTTGTTCTATGTATAATATTTATTAAACGGACAATCAAAGGCACAACCCCTTTCAAAGAAGTTTATGAAAGGGACACCCAGAAAAATATTAGAGGGACAATCAAAGAAAATATGCTTGGTATATTCCCAGCTGCTTTCTTGCGAAGGGAAAAAAAACTCAAACAACAAAACAGCCCCTTTTCCCAAAGAAAACATAAGAAAAGCAGGTTTGTATTGTGTTTTGTCATATTGACCAATTTAAAAAAAAAATTGAATCTTTCAATTTAAAAAAATTATTAATGGGAGATAGTGAAAAGAGAAAACTAACATCAAACCTTGAAAATTGCTTTTTGTTTCTTAACTAAAACAAATACCCTGCAAATCAGCCCATTGCATAACGACACACTAAAATTGAATGAAACTTTGAAAAATTTACCTCAAGAGTAATAGATAGGAAGTTGGGAAGAAAGTGACATGACATTTTAGTAGTCCACAATATTTCCTAACTAGACCTTGCACCCGTGCTGCCGCACGGGTCATATCGACGGCAGATATAACATTCAAATAAATAGAAAATAATGTGCTTTTGGTGCAAATACAATGTTAATAGTAAAAATACAAAAAAATAAAAAAAAAGTTCATGTTGGTACATTACGATGTTGAGAGGGAAAGGGAACCGTCGCATTTAATATGATAGTTGTGCTGATGCATTTTTTTATGCTTGAGAGTGCCATAAAATGAGTAGCAGTGCTGGTGCATTTTTTTGTGCTTCCCTGAGCATCCTTGATCTAATTGATGCATTGGAACATTACCATTTTAAATGTGCCTATGTAAAACGAATTATTCACGGTAACAAATTTGAACTATGCGGTAACACAGTAAAAATATGTTTCTAAATAGCGGTGAAATTACACTTAATAATAACACAGTCGGAAAATTGAGGAGCTTAGTGTTGATCTACAATTGAATAATAACAACACATTTAACATATGTTTCTAAATAGCGGTGATGTTACATTGACTAATAACACAGTAAAAATATACGCTACATTAATGACATATTTTAAATTGAAGAACATTCAAACAGTTAAACTACGTTTTTAAATAGCTTCGATATTACATCTTAGAATAGCAATGTAAAAATATCGTCTTAAATAGCATAAATTTACCTCGAAGAATCAGACAGTTTAAATATAAACGAAAATAGCGATTATTATACCTCAAAGAATAACGTAAATATAAATCCCGTCTTATATAGGGGTTACTCTAAATTGAAGAATAGAACAGGTAAAACATTTTACTAAATAGTTGTGCAATGACAATTAAAAATCTGTATTCATTTAGTGGTGATTTTAAAGTGAAGAAAAATAACAAAGTTAAGACAGTTGGTTCTAAAAAGCGGTGATTTTACATTGAAGAACAAAATAATAAAAATTTCGTCCTAAATAGCTGTGATTGGTGACTATACATCGAACAATGACACCGTAAAAATATCGTTCTAAATAGAGGTGATTATAGATTGAATAATAGCACAGTAAAAAGAATTGATCGTAACTTGTACAATGAATAACTGTCATCTATTAGCTAGTATATCATATTATAATTATGGTTGAAATCAACATTGTCACATTTTGAAGTCAATCAACAATTATAAAATGATTTTACGTTACAGTTCAAAATGGAGCAGCATATTTTCATAATAAGAAAATGAAAGTAGAATAGTCAAATAACATAAGCCATGCTGGGATCAGTTCATAAGGGCAAAGTACATAATTTATAACATCTGAATGAAAATGACAATAAACGCTCAGAATTGATACACTTCGACAACCAAATGCATAATCTAAAAATTCAATGTGATAAAGAAAGAAGTATTAGCTCCAATATTCTTGATACACCAATCCTGATAAATGACCCCACAGTTAGTCTTCGGTTTGAACAAAATTGCTTCCATTCACCCCCGATCTTGTAATGCGGTTCACGGGAATGGACAAATGCAAGGGTGAAATTCCAGACTGTTAACTAAAACCTGCTAGAACCTAAAAACAACAGACTGTTAACTAAAAAACCAGTGCCAAGTGAAACTGCAACATGAACACAAAACAGCCTCAACAAATATTAAGCGAACTCAGCCATGCAAAAGACAACAGCTACCAACCGGAAAACCAACTCCAGAAAAATTTCACAACGGACCTGCAGGGCGCAACACAGAGCTGCAGGAAACAACTCAAAATGCAGCCAACACTCAAAAAAAAGTAAAGAGACCTACAACCAAAACAGAAACGCACAGAATATACATGCAGCCATAGTTATAAGTTCACTCACAGTATTTCATCTAGATAATAAAATCTCACATTTTGTAGCCCTTGTTTTTTATCACTTGTTTTTCCTTTTGAAAGCTCAATAATAGAACGACATGACACTTGACTTTCGGTTGGTCCGGGATCTGATTTGAGAGAAAGGAAACGATAATAAGTAAACACATCAAAAGGAAGTAAACAAAATATGTAAATACCAATGTGTGACAATATTTTGAATTTGTTTTAGGACCAACTATAAAATCTACAAAGATAATAACCAATACTCAACAGAGACTTGAAAATACCAACAAAAAAAATAGGACCAACTTCAGCTCCCACATTTTAAATATTATCTCTAGCAAAACAACCACATGTGCTGCAGGGGAAAATGGAAGGTTTGAGGAGATCTCACCTAAGAAAAACAAATGTCTCGAATAATTTACCAAAGCAAGCTACTAAAATAAGTTATATTAGTATTTGTGAAGGAACATATAGTAAAAATAATACATCCACACAGATTAACTATAATTAGCATTATGAATTTAGGACTACTGATCTAAAGAACTTTTGAAAGGAAAATAGCATTATGAGAGCAATGAGTACCAAGTGAGACAAATGGCTGGTTAATTGCTCTCCTCATCTCAAACATGATCATTTTTCACTATAAAAGGTTTAGAAAACATCATTAAGCACAAATCAGTTATATGCCATTACTTGCTCTCCTCATCTCGTTAATTGCTCTCCGCATCTCAAACATGATATATCATATATGCCGTTAATTTTTAAGACTATCCTAATGGTGAAGACCAAATCAGTGCATATCTCAACAACCTTAAACACACATATTGAGTAATAAACTTAGAACCTCCTGCTGCTGCATTTTTTTGGCTGTTTTCTGCCTCTGCTGTGCTGCTGGTCTCGCCCCTGTGTGCTTTCAGTTTTGTTAGACATGTGTTTGGGTGTGCTAGGACAACCTCTAGGTGGTTCTGTGGGTTTTTTTAGGTGCTTTTTCTGTTGTTTTTTTCTGTTTGTTCAGCTGCTATGCAGCCTCGTTTGGTGCTAGCAAAGCTGTTATGTTAATAGCTCCTTTGTAGTCCCTGTTGTCCTGTTTTTTGCACTTCTTGTGCCGGGCTCGTTATCAATATATATATATATATGCTGATTCAAAAAAATAAAAAAAATGAAAACCAAAACTATCTAGCAAAGTAGTACGGGTAACATCATTGAAGGAGGGAAAAATTTTATTTGGACATCATAATAAATTATAGAAGATTAACTAAACAAAGAGCTATTAAGCACAAACAGAGGGAAAAATCAACTTGCATAATTATTATGTAGCATGAAATTGAAATCATATGAGAAAGAACTATGAATACGCATAACATAACAGCTTGTTCCTCAACAGTGGATTCCACCATGGGTCCTATTCACATTGACAAACTATCTATATTAAAATTACTTAAAAAAAAATAACTTCCCAATATCAATAATAATGCCACATCTGTTAGGTTGGTTATTCATTAACATATTCTGCTACAACTTGGCTTGTTAAAAAAAAACATATTCTGCTGCAACTTTCTGAATCCTTAATACTCCTATTTAAGATTCATTGCTCCTCCCTATAAATTGCATAGATTAAATTTCTTAATCTATAAAATATATACTAAAACAACTAACTATTTGGAATACCAAAACTGTAAATTTATATAGAAATCAGTAAAAGTATTGTGGATATATTAACTTAAATTTGCGTTGTTACATTAATTTATCTCCCAGCTTCAAATTAATCAAATATCCATATTTAGATTTCAGTTTTTTTAAGGCAGTGTTTCTACCAAGCATCAACTGAAACCTTGTTAGAAAACCTCAAAAGAATCCTATTGAAAATAAGTTTAGGGTCCATGTATGTACTTTATTATATATATATATATATAGGATCGGCATATCGTATCCTATCATATCGTGTAAAAAAGAACAGAATATCCTGTAAATATTATTGTTATAATTGCTTTGATGTGTATATAAAGAGAGCTCATTGTGTAGTTGAAACACACGGTCTCACCATATGTCCTATTTTTTCTCATTCAACAAACTCAAATACTTCATTTGCCCTGTGTTAGAAAAGCTGAAGCTAGAAAAATACAAATCAGTTTAAGCAACACAAAACTGATATGCACCTACCGTGACAAAAGCATTGGAAGCTGCTGTTAGATTTATACCAACTCCACCAGCTTTAAGTGACATCAACAACACCTGGTGCAAGAAATAACTGGTGATGGTTATTAATAGTCAAAGCATTGAAACAGTTCACTACACTGATTAGGTAACAGATAAACATGAGAAAATATGTTAAGGCATGTATGTCGCTGTCTTCTGAGAATTGTTTGATTACTTTTTCCCAACACAATGAAGGCAACCAAAATGCCGCAATTAAGTGGCTAGGGGCGGACCGCAATGAAGGCGGAATTTCCAACAATAGTTTTTTGTCAAAGTGAATCAAAAAAGAAACCTGAACACGTAATAATAGTTTTAAAAACTGGACCAGACCACCCTGATCTGCAAACCAGACCGATGGTTAAGCATGATGCAGAAAGGAACAGATAAAGCACCTAGCAAGATCACAACAATCGTTAAAGCTGATATCAACTTCAATGGAATGATTAAGACGCAAATGTAGAAAAAAAAAAATCATGACTGACTTTGGGAACAGCTATTTTCATGATTTTACATTCACTCAAATTCTCAAAAAAACGAATAAACCAGCAAAGAATCTTACCGAGTAAAGGGAATCTGCAAGAGGTCTAGAAAAGCAGTCGACTGGCAGAAAACAATGCTCTTAAATCCTGATGAGCAAAGATTTTCAAGTTCATTCATACGACCAGTTACCTTGCATGACTCTACCCAATTCTTCTCAATATCAATCTGAAATCGACTCTCGGTAGGGGCAGTGATAAGATCCTGCTTGCTGACTGCTTTCCTGTCAAAAACAATAATCTTAGGATTAGGAGTTTGCACAATAACCAAATTAAAAGTGTTGATTAGAATTGGTTAAAGGAAGAACAAAACAAATATCATGTAAGAACCCGAAAGAAATTGAAAATGGTGGTCATCTCTTAGTCTTACCTTAAAAAAATAGCGTGTGTCGAGAAGAACGCTGTTGCCGGAAACACATGGTGAATTGAGCAGGTAACGACAAAAGCTAACGAAATTAATCAATGGAATAAGAACTAAGCAAGAACCACAGAATCAGTTCCTTGGTTGAGGCACACAATAAAAACATAATCTTATCCATCTTCGTCTTCTCCGAATTCGTCACTTGATTTTTCAGAAGGGTAACTGGAGTGAGAGAGAAGAGGGACTGAAAATGGAAGATGAATATCTGAGAAAAATGGGCGTGAGAGGAGAGGAGATAGAGAGAACAAAAGGCAACGAAATAGTTTTGTTGTGGATGGTTCAGATGCCTTTGGATTGAGAAGAGTGGGTAACATTGAAGTCAATTTTTGAGCCATGTGCATGCCTCGGAAAGAAGCGAGCATTGAATGTTTGATGGAATACCAATGTTTGATGGGTATAAGTGAAGGGATTTGAAATTCAAATTTTACATTAAGTGTAGTTAAATCAGAATTTTCCCGCTCATAATCTAGGTTTAGGGTTTGTTAGGTCTTGTTTGCATTGTACTTTAGGATTAGATAATAAGGATTAGGGTGAAAAAGCACCTTGCAATCACGTGAGTATGTAGAGCAAGAACATTAAACCAACAATATGCATAAAAAAATAGAACTCAGATATTCACAAATGCAATATATCATTTTAGTCATACAGAAAATCTAAAAGTCTGGAATCTGGATACTCATGAATATCAAAATATAAAGTTGATATAATGCATGGAATATCAAAATATAATGCCAAAATTGAGTCCTTAGCATGCATTGGAGTTAAAATATTAATAGGTATGAAATTTTTTTGACATGCCGAATTCATACCTCATTCATTTTCCCACATGTGAGTGCGTAAACAAAGGTGACCAAGAACGAGGGTGAATATAGAGCAACGCAATCGAGAGCTAACTTTCAGATCAACGAAAATCGCAAATGACCATCAACACAGTGAGATCGATAGAATATGGAGAGAGAAAAAGAGGGTTAATAAGGGTCGTCAACACACAGTGAATGAGGTTTCTGGAGAACAAGTGTTTTTAGTGAGTGAATGAGAGATAGGATTGAGAGGGTTTATGGTGAGTGAGGGAAAAAAATAAACATAGAATAAAAGCGGAGGAATTTTGCTTTAGACGAAAACTAGAAAATTGGTTTAGGGTTTTTTTTGGGTGGTGTCCGGGATTCGAACCCCGGACCTTGCATATATTATGCATTGTCCTTGCCAACTGAGCTAAGCTCACGGGGACGTTGGTTTAGGGTTTTGTGAAAATGTGAACGGATGTGGGGAAATATTAGTTTTTTTAAAAATATTATTTTAGGCTGGTCAAAGAATGATTTGGAGATCGAAAACACTTGTGATAGACATTTCCGTGTTTAATTTCCGTCTCTAATTTTAGAAATTCAAATTTTGTCTCAAATTGTAATATTTCGTCTCAGCTCGTGACAAATTATATTGTTTCTAAATTTCATTATTATTTAGAACTTTTATAGTACTGAAATTAAAATATTTACAAGGACAAGAATAAAACATATTTAACCCGTCCTTCAAAAAAAAACATATTTAACCCTTATTTTTTTAGAATGACAATTAACTATGATAATTTAAATAAAATAAAAAATGCTAACTATGATAAGTTTGGTGTCTTTAAAAAACGCATTGTTAATAAATTAAAAGAAAAATACTTTGTTAAGTCGCCAATATGAATTAATAAAATCCAACCTTAAAAAAATAATTAAAGAACGACCATGGAAATTAACAAAGCTAGTCTTCTCTTTAACTATAGTGATTGTTGAATCAATTGGGAGTATTAAACTTAAACCATGGTTGAAACAATCTTTAACCTTAGTTAACAAAGTCTTTCTTTTGATTAAGAGTTTAAAATGGTTAAGGTACACCTCACATTGCATAGCCAATTATTCTGAATAAAGAAATGTGTTGGTTGCTAATTAACATCAACATGTTTTGTCCAAAAAAAGAAATAAATAAACTAAGATTGACATGCATTGTTTAACTACCGGTTAATTAATAAACACTAAGAACTGATCACCATTTGATCTTTATGCTGTCAAGTTACTCAATAAAATATTTAACAATGACAGAGAGGAAAACTTGAAGTCAATGATCTTTATGCTATATAATCTTGAAGGACTAAGAGCTTTTTCCTCACCATTCATCTCACTCACAATAATAGAAAGTTAAAATCAAAGATACAACAAAATGTGTGACTGTAACGCTGCACTTGCCTGCGCTCGAGATGAACAGTGTTCAATAATGACACACAAATCATTATTCTTGATGGGTCCCAATAACATATCAAATGATTTTAGATTTATGTAAACTTTTACATGGAAGAACTATACTATATGATCTTACAATCCAAACGACCAAATTTGACAAATATTTATCGAGTAAAACAATATTTAAACGGTGTAACATTACATCGGTGTAATTTGATCTATTATATGTGTCTGTCTAACATGTAAAATGGTATTACACCCTGTACAAGTACAAGTGTCTTTTTTTAACATTTGATCATAAGTTATATCATGTCATCATATTTATTTTAATATTGGGGTTTATTGATCAAATTGTGAAAATTTGGTGCATGGCTTGTCTCACTTATGAATTATAGAGTTGGTCATATAAGATTATAGTTTGTTCTATGTATAATATTTCTTAAACGGACAATCAAAGGCACAACCCCTTTCAAAGAAGTTTATGAAAGGGACACCCAAAAAAATATTAGAGGGACAATCAAAGAAAATATGCTTGGTATATTCCCAGTTGCTTTCTTGCGAAGGGAAAAAACTCAAACAACAAAACAGCCCCTTTTCCCAAAGAAAACATAAGAAAAGCAGGTTTGTATTGTGTTTTGTCATATTGACCAATTTAAAAAAAAAAAATTGAATCTTTCAATTTGAAAAAATTATTAATGGGAGATAGTGAAAAGAGAAAACTAACATCAAACCTTGAAAATTGCTTTTTGTTTCTTAACTAAAACAAATACCCTGCAAACCAGCCCATTGCATAACGACACACTAAAATTGAATGAAACTTTGAAAAATTTACCTCTTCAAGTGTAATAGATAGGAAGTTGGGAAGAAAGTGACATGACATTTTAGTAGTCCACAATATTTCCTAATTAGGGTGAAAAAGCACCTTGCAATCACGTGAGTATGTAGAGCAAGAACATTGAACCAACAGTATGCATAAAAAAATAGAACTCAGATATTCACAAATGCAATATATCATTTCAGTCATACAGAAAATCTAAAAGTCTGGAATCTGGATACTCATGAATATCCAAATATAAAGTTGATATAATGCATGGAATATCAAAATATAATGCCGAAATTGAGTCTTTAGCATGCATTGGAGTTAAAATATTAATAGGTATGAAATTTTTTTGACATGCCGAATTCATACTACCAGATTCATTATCCCACATGTGAGTGTGAAAACAAAGTTGACGAGGAATGAGGGTGAAGATGGAGCAACGCAATCGGGAGCTAACTTTGAGATCAACGAAAATCGCAAATGACCATCAACACGATGAGATCCATAGAATATGGAGAGAGAAAAAGAGGGTTAATAAGGGTCGTCAACACATAGTGAATGAGGTTTATGGAGAACAAGTGTTTTTAGTGAGTTAATGAGAGATATGATTGAGAGGGTTTATGGTGAGTGAGGGAAAAAATGAACAGAATGAAAGCGGAGGAATTTTGCTTTAGACGGAAACTAGAAATTGGTTTAGGGTTTTGTGAAAATGTGAACGGATGTGGGGAAATATTAGGATTGGATGGGGGAAAATTTTGGGGTTGGGAGGGACTCTGGAATTTTGGGGTAAAATCTTGTGTTAATGGTAATTTTTTATTTAGAGAGAATTATTTTGGTCTTTAATTTCATTCGTCTCGTCTCGTCTCTATATTCCATCTCTACATGCATTTAGTTTTTTTTTAAAAATATTATTTTAGGTTGGTCAAAGAATGATTTAGAGATGGAAAACACTTGTGATAGACATTTCCGTGTTTAATTTCGGTCTCTAATTTTAGAAATTCAAATTTTGTTTCAAATTGTAATATTTCGTCTCAGCTCGTGACAAATTATATTTTGTCTCTATTTCATTATTATTTAGAACTTATAGTAGTGAAATTAAAATCTTTGTAAGTACAAGAATAAAACATATTTATCCCTTATTTATTCAAAATGGTACAATTAACTATGATAATTTAAAAAAGAAAAAAAAAACTAACTATGATAAGTTTGGTGTCTTTAAAAAACACATTGTTGATAAATTAAAAGAAAAATACTTTGTTAAGTCGTCAATATGAATTAATAAAATCTAACCTTAAAAAATATAATTAAAGAACGACCATAGAAATTAACAAAGCTAGTCTTCTCTTTAACTAGTGATTGTTGAATCAATTGGGAGTATTAAACTTAAACCATGGTTGAAACAATCTTTAACCTGAGTTAACCAAGTCTTTCTTTTGACCAACACTTTAAAATGGGAGAAAGTCTAAGTTGGTCACACACACAAATAAAAATGACTTAGGCACGCTCACATAGATGAGACAAGTTTAAAGTTAAAAGTAAAAAATGATGTGACTAATTTATTTTTCTTTTAATTCTCTCCATTTATGCATGTATGCCCAAACATTTTTACTTTTGGATTGTGAATTGGTTAAAGATTACCTCACATTGCATAGCCAATTGCCCATTCAAAGCTAAATTATTTAACTAGTTAGATGAATGATCTGAGGAGCTGGGTATCTTATCTATTCCGAATAAAAAAAATGTGTTGGTAGCTAAGATCAACATGTTTTTGTCTAAAAAAAAAAGAAAAAAAGAAATAAATAAACTAAGATTGACATGCATTGTTTAACTACCGGTTAATTAATAAACACTAAGAACTGATCACCATTTGATCTTTATGCTGTCAAGTTACTCAATAAAATATTTAACAATGACAGAGAGGTACTCAATAAAATATTTAACAATGACAGAGGAAAATTCAGAGGAAAATTCGAAGTCAATGATCTTTATGCTATATAATCTTGAAGGACTAAGAGCTTTTTCCTCACCATTCATCTCACTCACAATAATAGCAAATTAAAATCAAATATACAACAAAATGTGTGACTGCTGTAGCACTATATATAAATGTTTTTGTGATCACTTGGTTCCACTAGCTCGTGATCACTTGCTTCCAATAGCCCGTGATCATTTGTTTCCTTTAATAAAGGAATCATTCAACATGATTAGGGGTGTCCCAAAAGAAATTGCAGAATTGAAAGATGAACTAGAAAGCATTGAAGACTTCATCAACGATGCGGATAGAAGAGCTGATGATGTAGAAGACAAGAAAATCAAAGACATGCTCAAGCAGCTGATAGAAGCATCTTTCCACATGGAAGATGTCATTGATGATTATATCTTCCTTGAGGAACAACAATCTTCTGATCCTGGATGTGCTGCTGCTGTTGACTTGCTGAAAACTATGAAACTTCGTCTCCAAATTGCTTATAAGATTCAGAACATCAATTCCCGAATTAGAGAAATAAAAGAAACAAGTGAAAAGGATCATGGCTTCCACATCCCATCTTCTTCGGATAAAGCATCAAGTAGTTCTGCAACAAACAGAAACGCCTCATTATTGCAGAACCTTCGAGACGCTCCATTGTATATGGATGAAACTGATGTTGTGGGCTTTGAAGAGCCAAGAGACAAACTGATTGGTTGGCTGGTAGAGGAAAGAGCAGAGTGCACAGTTGTTTCAATTGTTGGAATGGGAGGACTGGGAAAAACCACTCTAGCCAAGAAAGTTTTTGACAACAAAAAGGTAGTTAAGCACTTTGATTGTCGTGTATGGATCACAGTGTCTCGACCATACAATATAGAAAAATTGTTAAGGGACATGTTGCTCGAGCTTTCCAAACAACAAGGGAGAGATCCTCCTCAGAGTCTCCATCAAATGGATCGAAAGCCATTAGTTGATGAAGTGAGAAACTACTTGCAAGGAAAAAGGTACGTTGTAGTGTTTGATGATGTATGGGATTCACATTTTTGGTATGATATTGAATTTGCTATGATTGATAACAAAAATGGTAGTAAGATATTAATCACAACAAGAAACAAGGATGTTGCAGATGCTTGTAAGAAATCTTCTCCTGTTGAAGTGCATAAACTTGAAGGTTTAAGTGAAGAAAAATCTTTAGAATTGTTCAATAAGAAGGCGTTCCATGACTTGAGCGGATACTGTCCAGAAAATCTTATAGATATATCTTCCAAAATTGTTAAAAAATGCAATGGATTACCACTTGCAATTGTAGTCATCGGTGGTATTTTAGCTTGCAAAGATAGGAATCCAATTGAATGGTCTAAGTTTAGTGAAAATATAAACGAAGATCAGTCAAAGGAATATTCCGTGATAAGAAAAATTTTAGGACTTAGTTACCATGATTTGCCTTGCAACCTCAAGTCATGTTTCTTGTATTTTGGATTATATCCTGAAGACTGTATGGTTCCTTCAAAGACATTGACTTGTCAATGGATTGCTGAAGGGTTTGTGAAAAAAGAAAGGGGAAGGACATTGGAAGAGATTGCGGAAGGATATTTAATAGAGTTGATCGATAGAAGTTTGGTGCAAGTAGATTGGATCACTATTGATGGAAGAGTAAACAGTTGCCGTGTTCATGATCTAGTGCATGCAATGATCCTTGATAAACATGAGGATTTAAGCTTTTGCAAGAGTATTACAGAGGACAAACAATTGCCTTCAACTGGAATGATTCGACGCCTATCAATAGCGCCAAGTTCTGATAATCTATTGGAAGGTATTGAAAGCTCGCATGTTCGATCACTGCTAGTTCTCGAACCAAAAACATTACTTAAATCCTTTGTAAGGACGATCCCTACAAAATATAGGCGGTTGAAGGTGCTTACGTTAAGCTCAGAACAACTTGAAATTCCTCATGATTTAGGAAGTTTGAACCACTTGAAATTTTTTGGGTTTAGGGTGATTGGTGAAACAAATTATGAACTTCCAAAATCCATTGGCATGCTTGTGAACCTAGAGACTTTGGATTTACGAGATACAGAGTTTAAAAATCATAATATGCCGAAGGAGATTTGCAAGCTTAGAAAGCTACGTCATTTTTTAGGCCATCGTATGTCTTTAATTCAGTTGAAGGATGGTATTGGAGGCATGACATCCTTACAGACTCTAAATTCGGTTTATTTAGATGATGATGAAGATGAAAATGATAATAGAGTGGTTGAGCTAATCGAAGAGCTAGGAAAGCTAGATCAGCTAAGGGAATTGGTCTTGGAAGGTGTTAGGAGTAAATATATGAGTGCTCTATCTTCCTCAATCAATAAGACGCAACAATTGGAGAAACTACTGATTGCTGGAACCAATTCTGCTGACACATTCATTGATCTGGATTTGAATTCACCCCCACCTAAGCTTCAACGTGTTCGACTCTACGGGAGTTTAAAGAAGTTTCCCGAGTGGATTCCAAAACTCACAAACCTTGTTGAGCTTATGGTGAGACTTACGAAGCAACAGAATGATGCAATGAAATTACTCCAAAGTATGCAAAACTTGTTGTCCCTCGCTTTCTATGGTGGTAATTATGAAAACAAATTGGAAAGTTTACATTTTAAAGAAGGGTGGTTTAAGAATTTGAAGGAACTATATCTTGAAGATTTCTTTGACTTGAGTGACATCCTTATTGACGAAGGTGCATTGGGTTCTCTGAAAAAGCTCACTTTATCCTCCATCCCCCAACTGATGATGTTACCAACTGGCATTCAACACTTACAAAAGCTTGAAGTTCTCTTACTTTATCAAATGAGTGATGAACTTAAACAGAGCATTGCTCCTGATGATGAAGGAAAAGAGCATTGGATCTTCAACCAAGTGCCCTCTATAGAAATTGCGCCATAAAAGGTATGCTTTTGCTTCCCTACAATTTGAAAAATATATATTCATGGAAATATATATTGTTTAGTCATCAAAATACAAAGCATTATGTAAGTTTTAGTAAACTAATTTCTCGACATCTTGCAAAAGAAACAAATTCTCGACTTTTGCCTCCTGTTACTTTTCTTATGAATAACTTTTAATTTATTTATTCTAATTTTACATATAACTTTTTCCAATCCTTATATTAAGCGTTTTTTTTAAATGGCATCCTTACATTCAATTGTCTAATCGTTGCATTATTGTGTAATTTGGAGTGAACTGCAGGTGATGGCGATCAGTGCATTTCATTCACATTTCATCAACTCAAGTGGACTATTATATCGGCATTGCTTCTTTCTGTTCCTGCTTTGGCACTTCCCTTCCTCGATAAAAAGGAATGTGTTATATATAGCTATTTGTCAGTTTATTTAAGAAAATTGAGTTGTTTAATAAACATGTATAATATATGTTGTGAGATCTTCTGTTTGATGATTGTAAGAAATTAATATGTTGTGTGAACTTTGCTTCTTCTACTGGCCTATCTTCCTCTAGAGGTTTGGGTGTTGTTTGTATTGAGTTAGAGTACTCTTTCTACTGTTTTCTATATATAATATGATAACTTTGGCATTTAAAAAAGTATCCATTATTACAATTATTATTATTATTGCATTGACCGGTTGTTAAAATATACAGACCTCCTGAAACCAAAAAAATAAAAAATACGCTAACCTCCCTTCAACTTAACTCTGCTAAACCACAGCTAGAGAATTGAAGAAAAGAAACATAAATAGTGAAGCTAGTTTGAAGCTCTTTTGTTAATTGCACACCAATAGACATTTGTTTTAAAAAATTTGCAGAATAGACAATTGTTAGCAAATATTTTAAATTTTACTATTACTCCTTCTTTTGTTATCAAAACAAAAAATAACTGTCCTGGTGAGCTTAACCCGACCCATGTGGATCATGGGCTCGCCCGACCCGTTTTCGTTTCCTTTTTATGTTTTATTTATCCACTCTTTTTTATTTTATTTTTTTATACATTAGTTACTCGCAACTATTTTTTTGCTAAAATATAATTGCATGGATATAGAAGTGTAAATAATTTTTATATCAACATTGAATATTAATTAAACTCTAGATTTATTCTTTCAATTAAATCAAATTAATAATTTATAAACTTTAGAATTTTAAAACATTGAGCTAAATTTATCCATTTTTATTAAGTTTAGTTATTTCAATATTTTTTATTCATAAATTTAAAATTAGTTGATCATTTTAAAAAAAAATAGTGTTTTTTTAACAAAAATCAAATGAAAATATTGATAATGGGTTGACCCGAAGCCGGATATGGACTAGCCCGGCCCGGCCCAAGTTTTACATGGGCCAAATGGGCTAGGGCCAAAAAAGCTCGAGTGCAAAACTTGTGGAAACAAATAAATGCAACACATTTGCTACGCTTTATAAACTTTTGAAGTTGACTTTGCTCTTGCCGGTTGCAATTGGAAGTGTTGAACGTGTTTTTTCAGCTATGAAAGTTGTGAAAAGTAACCTATGTAACAAAATGGGCGATCAGTGCTAAATGACCGTCTTATAAGTTATATAGAAAGAGAATTTTTTTAACAATTCGCAATGATGTCATTTTAGCTTATTTTCAACAAATCGATAGGAGACGAGATTTTCATTGTAATATATTGTATCAAACAATGTTATTTCTTATTTTTAATATAATTTGCATTATTTTTTCTTTGAAAATTTAGCTCCACATGTACCACAAGTCTGGATACACCCCTGATCATTGATGGTGTAATAACACTTGCCTACATGCTAATTAGTAATAGTGGTGGTAACTATTGTTACAATTTTTTTCTAATAACAGTAGAGGGTTACAAGCAATTGTGATTTTCGATTTAATAAAATGACTTAGTCTTAAAGAAGCATTAGTTGTGTCATAATTGCAACTCATATCTTAAAGGTGATCTAATAAGATTTTGGTAAAGTGAGTTTAAAAGTATCTAATACAGTTTAGATATTTAACGGTAATTATATTTTTGTGATAAGTTAAAATAGAAATATCAATAGTTAACTTTTTGATTATATAAACAAGGTGGTCATGGTCACGTCACACACTTGTTGTAGCTGTCTTTGGTTAGGTCACAATAATTGTGTTAGTTGACATCCCTCTAGAGCTGTAAAAAAATGGGCCGGCCCAAATGGCCAAATTTTTGGGCTGGGCCGGGCCTAAAAAACTAGCCCAAAAATACACTTGGGCTTTTTTGGCCCAAGTCCATTTGGCCCATACAAAAATTGGGGGAGCTGGCCCATCGGGCTTTGGGTCAGCCCCTTATTACTATTTAATTTGATTTTTGTTAAAAAATTAGCATATTTTTGAAAAAAGTTATCAACTATTTTAAAATTAGTTAATAAAAAAATATTAAATAAATAAACTTAATAAAAATGAATGAATTTAGCTTAAAGTTTATAAATTATTAATTTGATTTAATTAATGGATAATCTAGAGTTTCATTAATATTCAATGTTAATGTCAAAATTATTTGCGCTTTTATGTCCATCCAATCATATTTTAGCAAAAAAATAGTGGTGAGCGACTAATATATAAAAAATACATAAAAAAGAGTGAATAAATTTTAAAAGTAAATAATAAACGGGTCGGGCCGGGCTGGCCCATGGCCCACACAGGCTGGGCTGGCTCTAGAATTTGAGGTCCAATTATAATTGGGCTGGGCCGGACCGGCCCATTTATGCAGTCGGGCCTCTCGGGCCCGGGCCGGCTTGGGCCAACCCATTTGACACCTCTACATCCCTCTATCACAAGTATACAATGAGAATAACTAGGGTTCTATCAAAGAGAGTGTATGTTGATATTCAATCATCATGAATTTGGATAGTTTCTTTCTTTCACTATATTATTTCTCAATGATTAACATTATTTATTTTTTCACCTAAAAAAACATTATTGATTTTATGTGGTTCTCTTCATTTGCTCATTTCGCCATCTGGGAAGAAAACAAAGAAAAATAGTTAATTAGAAGAAAATCTTGTACGGACACAACATTTGGACACATACAAAAAGAAAAAAGGAAGAAGAAAAAAATAATCAAATGATTCATTTTTTTTACAATAATTAAATAATGTGTAATTTTATGTGTGTATGGACAACTAGTTTTTATTTGTGGTTGTAAGTTGTAAACCAACCAAATATGAGACAATTATGGTACACAATGAATCATTCAATGGTTAGTGCCTTATGTATATTTAAATATAAAAAAAAAACATTTAAAATACTACATTAAAGTTGCCAAAAGAGACATTTTTTATTTTATAAATAAAAAAAATAATAATAATTAAAGGGTGTCATTGGTGACTGACACAGTAGAAAGAATAAGTAATGGTCCTCAACGATGAAGCAAAAAATATTGCCTAAAATCTGTGATATTTGAACAGGTGGAAGTGATTTTTCAAAACAGATTTTAAGGAAACCAAATATAGATAAGACAGCACAGAGTGAAAGAGTCAGAGATAAACTGAGTGTGTTAATGCTTAGATTGCACTTAAATAGTGACATAGATTGCATTGTATCTCTCTTATTAATAAATTCTCACTCTTTCATAAGCATTAATTCATCGCTTTACATTTTTAATATTGAACAATGATGATGTGTCTCTATGTGATTGTAAAATAAAGGTCTTGAATTTGTTGGTGTTGAAATGTTTGTGCTTGAAGCACTTGCATACTGTTTCTCTTCTGCTGTTTGATAGGTATGAACTATGAACCTTGAAAGAAAAAAAATGTTTTATTTTTTTTTATTTATTTTTATGATTTGAGTATGTAGATTATTGTTGAATTTTTATAACATTTTTTTCTATTTTGAGATCAAAATTTGAAATGGTAGTAATGGATTTTGAATGGAAAAATGGCATGGTTTTCTTTGTATTTGACGTGTGCTTTTAATGGTAGAATTTTATGTTTCCTTTTTAGTTTGATTTTATTTCAAATCTATCCAATATCTAATTTGCATTAAAAATACTTCCATTTTGAGAAAAACCTAGTGATAGTGTGTAGAATGTTTTTCTCAATAAAAGGATGTTTCTGTGTCTTGTTATGTTGTCACTTGCCTATAAACTTATTTTGGTTGAAGATCATAATTCTTTGTTTTACAAGGTTTGTTTAATTGAAAATTTTATGCTAGCTGTTTTTATTTTTGTCAATTTTTAGGGTTTATTATTTGATATGTGTTTGACGTTTGGAATCGTCGTGAGTTTGACTAAATCACTGTGACACCGTGATTTTGTTGAAGCTTTGAAGTATAATTTTGGTCAAAACCACGGTGGCATATCGTGATTCTGTCAAACTCAAACTCACGCATATCGTGATTCTGTCAAACTCACTGCCAATCCAAACATGTTGTGTAATTTCTCTCTTAAGATTATTTTCTCATCTGTCTCACTTGTGTTTGTTTTTTGAATCTTATGCAGTAACAAGACAAAGTATGGATATTTCGGAATGTACAAGAATTGTTTTAGATAAAATTCAAAGATTTGAGCCAGAACATGCTACAAAGATCATTGGATATCTCCTTATGCAAGATAGCGGCGAGCAAGAGATTGCTAAATTAGCTTCGTTTCCGGATAATTTGATCCGTGAAGTTGCCCTTAAGGCCAAAACTGAGCTTCAAAAGATGGCTACTAGATCGGTAATCTCGTCCGGAAATTCTTCGCCGGCAAGTTTTCAGGCTCACTCTCCCTATTACAATCTGCATCATGGTAATACTAGTCCAGAATTTATGACAATAGGCACCACTGAACATCAAACCCGTACTGCATTGTTCGGTTCAGAGAATCCTCATCATGTAGATAGTGTAAATTCTACAACTGATAGCTATGATTGCTATAATTACTACTTAGAATATGCTTCAGCGGTAGCAAATTTGAATGGAAAGATCGGTAAAAGGTTTTCGAACATGACTGAATTTCCATTCAAAACATGTCACTATTTCAGCAAAGGATATTGCAGGCATGGAAATAGTTGTAGGTTCTATCATCATGGACAAGCTGTTTCTGACATAGTCTCTCATATGTATGGAAACGATGTTGCCGCTAATGATGAACAAGCGATGTCGCCTGGATCGCTGGCGCAACTAGAGTCGGAAATCGTCGAGCTCTTAAAACAAAGAGGAAATCCTATTTCAATTGCTTCACTTCCAATGGCATACTATGATAAGTATAAAAAGGTGTTACAAGCTGAAGGTTACCTAGCTGAGAGCCAACGACATGGCAAGTCCGGCTACAATTTGACAAAGCTTCTTATCCGATTGCGAAATAGTATTCGGCTAATTGACAGGTGATGACTTATATCTAGAAGTTTCAATATGTATTGTTAAGTAATAAATTGATTTGAGTTTTTTTATTTTTGTTACTTTAATCTGATTTTTGTTATGGTGTGATTGATAGGCCTCATGGGCAGCATGCGGTGGTTTTGGTGGAAGATGCGCCGAAATTCATGGGAAAGGCAGATTGTCAAAATATCAGTGCATCACAACAAATTTACTTGACATTTCCAGCTGACAGCACTTTCTCAGAGGAGGATGTATCAAATTACTTCGGGTAAATTGTTATATTTTGTCTGTAACGTAACGTTTATTGCGCTTATTATCAGTTTTATGTTAGAAAATTTGAAATGCTTGCACATTTTTTCCTTTTGTAGTACTTTTGGATCTGTTGAAGATGTAAGGATTCCATGCCAGCAGAGAAGGATGTTCGGATTTGTGACATTTGTTGAACCAGAAACTGTCAAAATTATTTTGGATAAGGGAAATCCTCATTATGTTCGAGGATCTCGGGTTCTTGTGAAGCCATACAAGGAAAAGCCTAAACTTATTGACAGGTGAATTCTTTATACTCATTCAACGGCATCTTTGTGCGAATCTGTGTAAAATGCAGAGTTAGTATTGAATGGACGATTTCAAGTTTTATTTTCTCTTATACGTTGTATGCGTGTTTGGGTCGCATGAAATTTACTAAGTCGCATTCACTATTGATACTGTTTTATTTAATTTCATGTGCTTTTCAATTCGGATGCAGGAAGTATCCATATAGAGTTGAGCATCATGTCTGTTATTCACAGCGCTATGCAGACATCGACGCTGAAATCGCCTCAAGTCCAAGAAGCTGTGGCAATCCTCGGTATCTAACAAGGCTTCTCCTTGAAGAACAAGACCGGATATTTGAATTGCAGAGAAGGCGTCTTGCACTGTTGCAAATCGCCCAAAAATCTTTGTCTAGTCCACCCCATTTTGGCATCAACATGAATGCATCAAGAGTTTCAGATGGTATGTATTCAATATTTGCATAGCTAGAATCAAATTACATTTTCTCCTGCCTGTTATTCCCTCTAAGGCAATGTTTGGAATGATTTATTTGAATTATCTATTGGCATACACACTAGTGAGACTATTTAGTAGAACTAATGGAAATAGCTTATGACATTTTCATAAACTGTTTTCAGCTCATTTGCATAATCACTTCAGGATAGCTTATGGAAACAGCTTATAACTTATATGAAAACAGTTTAACTTTATAGTTTATAACTTATATGAAAACAATTTAACTTTATATTTTCTTTAGTTATAGAAATAGCTTAAGCATATGCACTTACATGATAAATATTTATGCTATAAGCGCTTAGGTAAGTTATTTATCCAAACCTAAGTCTGTATTTCTTTCTACTTGTACTGATCAAGATCATTTTTCCTACAGATCATTTCAATGTCCAGGCTACTGAATCTTTTAGTTATCTGCAAAACGAGCAAGCCGAGTACACAGATGCCAATAACTCCGATAAGGACAGGTTTGAATCCATTCCTGATAACTTTCTCTTGATTCACAACAATCTCTTACCAACCAAACTTCAATATATAGATTACATATCTGACATTTGATTCACGATCTCTCCGCTTGAGGGGTTAAGACTGCATACATCCATCCTCCTCGGACCATGCATTGGACCGCACTGGTCGCCCTTCTCGCATTAGAAAAATGAAATTTCTTAATTTTTCACAAGTATTTATTTTGTTTTAACTTATTTTCTGCAGTAGTGAAGGACTGAATCTCCCGGACAGCCCATTTTCGTTTCGAATAGACACCGGAATTTCAGCAATGATGTAGTTTCAGAAACACCAGCAATAGACATCTACGGTCTGTTTGTTTAAGATTCTTAAAAAAAAATATTTATGATGTTTTAGTTATGCTCATGTGTAGGCTTTTTTTTAAAAATCATTTTAATATATATAATTTAGATATTATTTTTCATAGATTTTTAAGAAAAGTATACAACTTTGTGTTCATTTAGAATTATAAAAAAAATCGTATTTCTTTCTTCGGTTAAAAATTACTTTCCTCAAAAGCTAATCCAAATAACTTTTCATTTTTCATCATAAGAATCATTTTTAAAGTAAGCTTACACACAAACATAACTAAACATCGAAACAATTTTTTAAAAAATCTTAAACAAACAGTCCCATATAGCTGACTCAGTTTCATACATAACAGCTGACCTCTTTTCTCAACAAGCTATTCAGTTTAGTCAAAGAAGGCCTTTTTCGCGCAATGCTCTTTTCGCGCAACTGAATCGTTGGAATTAACAACTTATTGATGTAAGATCTTCTTACATGTTATAGTTTTTAGTTACAGAAGCAAAAGGTTTGGTTTCTAGGAGATTATGCAATTTTTAGTAGTAGCTTGCATTACAAGTTTCATCACTGGATGAAAGGAACTAGGTGGTATATTAATTTTTAGTAGCCATCTTTATCTATAGTTTTCATTAGATATTTCAGGATATTTTGGCAATTTGTTCCTATGGACTATGGAGTGAAAGGGGTAACCAATTACTCTTTGAGAACATGCTTAATGATAACAATAATCTATACTTAGATAGTTATTTTTTTTTATTATTATTTAAATGTTTTTTGATTGTTAAGTATATGTCATTGTCCTTATAATATGCTAGGGGTTATTATTCAGAATATCTTGTCTTGGAATATTGCCTTATTGTTATCTGAAAAGGCAGAACCGTTTTCTCTATAGAAAGAATATTTTAGTTTAGTTATTATTATATGAAGAATTTGAGGTCTTATTATATGAATATGTGTGTGATTACTTGGAATATTTATTGTTAATGGATTAATGCAGTGATTGCTGGAAAGTGACATTCATCTAAGAAAATAGAGACTTCTAAAAGTATTGTATTCTGAATTAGAAAAATATTAATAAATAGATAGTGATCTTTATCATAATATTAAAAATGTAAAATGATTGTGAAAGAGTCAATTAATTAATAGGTAGCTTCTTGTAATTTTTTATTTTGAGGAGAGACTGTAGTTTCTTTTATTGGATTAATATATTGTACTTGTAATTTGACTACATTGAATAATGCATCATCTACATCAAATCTCTCTATCAAAGACGGTGAAAGAGAGAGATAGGAGATTAAATTCTCTCATGTGTAATTTTCATACGAAAGAATAAAGTATAAAGTGTAATCTTTTTTCACCATTTAAAATGAGAGAAAAATGCATAAAACATTTAGATATGATAAGTTTAAATGGTGAGAGATTGTATTTTACTTTAACGTGTTTTCAAATAAGATGATTCATTCCGAAGACTAAACATTAATTTGAATTTAGCCTTTCAAAAGTCTCCAAGCCTGTTTGGGCTATGACAAGCATATTTTTTAGGTCCTGGCTTACATTTTTAGTATAATAGCAAAATTAATACTTCATATATGGTACTATTTGGTTAGATTTCGCATAAGGGACTAGACTTTATAACATGGTGAATTAGGATTCAAATTTTGATTGAGGGAGATTATATATTTGGTATTTAATAGTATCTCAAATAAGATTGCCTCAAATAAAAAGAACCTATAAAAACCGAACAAAAAATATCTCATACATGGTTATCAATAGATTATAGATGCATGTTTGGTTTAATAGTGGTTAACATGATTTATTCTAAGAAACCCACCATAATATCAAACATGCACCATGTGTTTTTGACAATCTCTCTTCAACTTTGGAACTTTAGCATTCTGTGGTGGTTTCGATTAATTTTCTTGAATTAAATTTTCTTATGGACTTTTTAGAAGTCCTTCTTTACTGGGAGGTCATCTTTGAATATACCATTGTTAGTCCTTGTCGAAACTTGGACATTGAAATACCCTTTTAAATAAAAGGCTTAATTGCACTTTTGCCCCCTATATTTTGCCAATTGTGCGATTTTGCACCCCATTGTTTCAAACGAGCGATTTTGCACCCCATAGTTTTCCCCCTTTCTGATTTTGCACCCCAAAAAATCATAAAAATATTCAGTTTTTTTCCAAAAAATTTTAAAAATCGAAAAAAATTTAAAAATTCTGGAAAATTTAAAAATTAGAAAAAAAATCAGAAAATATAATCAGATTTTTTAAAAAATTCTGGAATTTAATTTCAAAATACAAAAAAAGTAAATTTTCAAAATTTTAAAAAGATCTAACCTTTTTTTAAATTTGTATCCAGATTTTTAAAAATTAAATTTTTTTCCAGAATTTTTTTAAAAAATCTGACCTTTTTTTAAAATTTTGAAAATTTACTTTTTTTGTATTTTGAAAATTAAATTCCAGAATTTTTAAAAAAATATGATTATATTTTCTGATTTTTTTTCTAATTTTTTAAATTTTTTTCGATTTTTTAAATTTTTTGGAAAAAACTGAATATTTTTATGATTTTTTGGTGTGCAAAATCAGAAAGGGGGAAAACTATGGGGTGCAAAATCGTTCGTTTGAAACAATGGGGTGCAAAATCGCACAATTGACAAAATATAGGGTGCAAAATCGCTGGTTTGAAACAATGGGGTGCAAAATCGCACAATTGGCAAAATATAGGGGGCAAAAGTGCAATTAAGCCTAAATAAAAAGAGTTAAATACATATTTTTTTTAAAAAATATAGCGAATTTTGATATTAGATTCTAAAAATAAAAATGGGATGTCTTCACCCTAATCACAATTTTTTTTCGTTTTAATTTTTTTATCCCTATTAAACATGATTTTAACTTTTATTTTTTACATTTGTTGAGCATAATAATATGAACATAATAGATCACTAAAAAAATATGGACATAATTTAAAGATATCTTAATCATAAATTGGCCGTAATCTTGACATAAATATCATCATCATAAACTTACGAGGAGGGACTAAAAATGTAAAGAAATTAGAGGATGAAGATATCTCTTTTTTATTTTTATGGACTAAAATCAAAATTTATCCATCTAGGGATGAAAAACAAATTAGTGAGTTGAGTGATGAAGACATGGAGAGTTGGAAAAGAGATCTCATTGCTAACATCTTCAACGATTATGAAGCACAACAAATAATAAAGCACCTAAATTAACCATTATATAATGAAGCATTATATAACCTAACAACCTTAATTCAGAAATGATTTAAATTAAGCACCTAAACCAATTCGAGTAATCTAAGCAGGTCCACAATTACGATTTAACAGAAAAGAAATTGAAACGAAACAAGCGTTCAAACAATAACAAAAATAAAAAATTGTAATAATCATTGCAGACGTCGAAAGGAAAAGATATTAAATCATATAAAACGAAACTGACATTTGAATTAGAACCTCGACATAAAACATAATCGGTGGATTGATCGACAAATTAAGCTTCCACAAAGAGTTTTGCAAATTCAAAAATGTATAAAACAGCTAGATGATCCTTGTTTTAGGTTGTGAACAACCTATTTATAACCTCAAGAGTTTAACCTAATACAGCCAGGAAAAAAAAAAGGGGGCTTGAACAAGTGTTGGGTAAAAAGGCTAATCGGCCCATTACGAAAGATTAAGTGGTCCAAAAACCGTATTCACCTTCAATGATTCAAACATTCGCAATTTTAATAACTAGGACATATGAACGGGGTTTCAGGTTCAATATAAAAGTTGTTGTTGTGTTCTTTAGCTTTACAACACATATTTTCACACTTCAATCTGCAGCATCCAAAGTTATGGCCTACACGATTAACAAGGGTCATTACACATTAAATCTAAAAATTAATCAAAGAGTTACATTAACGCTCTCAGACCCAGAAAGTAGAAGTGTGCTAAAAGTATATGGTATTAGATACAAAAAGCTTTTGAAACGTCAAAATTCAAAGCTATAAGAGATGGGACAAAATGCACTTATCAAATTCCTCCACACTTAAATTTTTGCACTCCGAGCAAAACTTAAGTTCAAGACTCAAAGCCATATTCAAAAGGACCAAAATAAAGCATGATTTAATTCCAAAGAATTCCAAGAGTGTAAAATTGCAAGAAATTATCACATTCTAGGCTTCAAGGAACATGACAACCATGCATAACATCTTATGGTATTGGCTTGTGTTGGTCTATATGGCCAATAAGGTTGCGCTTTAGAGGGGGTGAACAGCAGTTTTAAAAAACTTTACGAAGTTTTAGCGAAAGTGATTTGAAATGTTTTGACTAATTGGAAATAAGCTTGAACAATCACAACAATAACCAAAAGTTATGACTATATATGTGTTAATAAGATTCACAATAGAATTGAGAGAATCACAAGATAAATCTTATTACAATCAAATATTAATAGTTCTTGAACAATTTGCAAAACTAGACAATTTCAAAGCCAAACCTATAATAAAATATAACATGCTATCAATCAAAAACACAATGCATATGCAATTGATGAATTGGATAGTAATTGAAACTAATTGATCCAAGCAAAGTATCAAAAACCTAATTCAATTAATTAGAGTAAATTTTATCAAAAACAACTTAGATCAATATTAATTTCTACTTTATCAATTAATCAATTAACATATACAAATATCAAAATTAAAGAGGATAAGGAAAAGAGAACGACGCCGATATTTTAATAGTAGTTCACCATTTCGTCCTCGCTTCGGGCTACATCTACTCTTCTTGGTGAAAAACGCCTCCACCAAGCTAAGGTCATCCACTAATAGTAACAATGTTGAATACAAATGTGATTACAAGAGTTCCTTGAAACTATCCTAGTTCTTCAACCCCTATGTAAGCACTCCCCCAAACTTCAAATAACCTTTGAATTTGGTGTTTCTTGATGTCCTTGAATCCTCAATTTACCTGTGCAACCCTTCGAACTCTTCACTCAAGCTCTTCGATGCTACGTCCGACAAATGGATCCCCTTGAACACAAGAACAATTAGAAAGAACCTCAAAACCTTTGGAGGTGGAATGAGATTATTCACTTCACTTTAGAACCTTGATTAAGCCCAACCAATTTTCTTGAAAGAACCAACTTACAATCCCTATTAGCACCCTAGCAAATCATATGACTCAAAGCACAAAATGATTCTAAGAAAAAGTATTTAATCTTGAAGAATTTATGAACTATGCGTTTTTTAGACCTAGACAGAATAGATTCAAATGATTCAATAAATTTGGTGTTAAGAGGAAGTGGGTATATATAACAAAAGAGGGCAAGTGCAAATTTTCGACCAAAAACAACTATTTGAATTGATTCATTAAATGCATGAATCGATTCAGACAGCTGAAGACAAAACTGGAGAAGAGAGAAATGCTATGAAGATTGATATGTATCATACAAGTTTTGAATCGATTCAAAAGAACCCAGGATGAAGATTGATATGATTCAAATTATTTTGAATCAATTCAACACACGTCAGAAAGTTTATATGATATGATTCAACCATTTTTGAGTCGATTCAAAAGTGAATCGATTCACAATTTCATGAAACGATTCACTCAAAGTCAGAAACTTTGTGTGATGTGATTCAGACTAAAATGAATCGATTCAGAAGTGCAGAAAACTATTTTGACAATGTGAATGAAGTTTGCTTGAACCACAAGGAATCACATAATGTTAAAGACACAGATTGCTAAGGTGCTTTAACATATTCTATGGCTAAACTATCAAGGGACAAGAACATTAAAACAACCATTGAAACATCATCATATCACCTATGAGTAACATCATCAAAACAAGCAAAGTAAGCTTCAACTTGAAAAATCTCTACCATTCACGTAAAGATCAAAAGTTTTTTTTATTGAGGTTGTAACGAGGCCAAGGTAAAAATGAGATAATCCTAATAAGGGGGGATTAGACTATAAAGTTAAAGAGGATAAAGAATAAGAGCAATAAAAATCACTTGGATATTAAGATGAGAGATATTTAAACTCAACAAAGTAAGATGACAATCATTTCTCCAACTTCCATACATTCCTCCACGTATTAACCAATTACGGTTCAACCCTCCAAAAGTTTCAAAGTCATGGCGTTAAAGGAAGCATTTTAACGTTAGAAACTATTTTGACTAACAAAGTGCATAATTAGTGACTATTTTATAATTTCACTACATTATAAGGGACTATTGTGGCTACTTGTCACACATTTAGAATGAAAATGACTATTTACCAAAACAAAACAAAAAAGAAATAATTAAGTAAGGATGCTATGCAAATGGACAGGATACTAACTCAAAATAGATCAGCAAGTTCATTTGATGTCGAGAATTGGTTTAGGGGATTGATGTGCCATTTCCCATAGACAAGTTGGGGATGCAATTTCGCAAGTGAAAGTTGGAAAAGAAAAATTCATGAATCTATAAATAACTTCTAGAGCTTATCGAATTCAAGATATAGTACTTAATGAGTTTTACCAAAGGAATAACTATTTGGAGAACGTGATTTTGAGTCATGTGTGTAACAATTATTGATTAAACTATAATTACATCACGTCCGATCTTTGGATTATCAAAACCCCTTCCCTTCAGAAATCGGAAGGTTGACACCAAAAAAAAGAATTCAAAGTTCTAGAATGTTACCCTTATAGCCTTTGGAATGCATCATTTACAACGTAAATGTGTTTATATTATGATCAAAACACTTATGAAAGTATTCCAGTGCTTATTTATATCAAGTTTGTAGATATTTCAGCTTATTTTTATAAGCTTTTACACTTTGGGTTTATTTGATAAACGAGGGTGCCAATAGCATTCCAAAACATATTCAGAGAAACCCATATACTAGTACATAGTGGCCAGGTTGGGCCTCTTTAATATGTCTAGCTTTGTGGAGAGACTCCTTCTTTTTCTACCCTACTGATTTCTCGCGCGTCCCTAAGCAGTTTGGATTATAGAATCCGAACAGCATAAACACCTCATAAAAACCTCCAAAACACGTTAAAATATTTCAGATTTTATAATATGAGTAGGGCACGCAAGAAACTTCTGAGGTGGAAAAAGTAATAGTCTTGTGGAGGTGCTCAGATTGCTTAAAAATAGGAAATAAAATTACGTTTTTATTCAATACCATTGTGTTTTAGGTATAAAGTTTTTGACAATGTAGATTACTTTATCACATTAAGTGTGTGTTTTCAAACTTTTATTCTCAATGTCTTTCTAATGGAAAATGTTGATAATTAGTTGTTAGATAAATATTTAATCTTTGAAATTCAAGATCCCCAACTCATTAACCTTTAACTTAAATTAGTTGAATCACTCCTTTCTCATTGATAATTAGTTGTTAGGTATATATTTAATCTTTTAAACTCAAGATCCCCAACTCATTAACTTTTAGCTTAAATTAGTTAAATCAATCTTTTCTCATTCTTAGAATGTCTCTCATATTTGATTGAAAAACTTTTTTAACCTTTTCAAATCATGGTAAAATAATATTGATGAGCAAGAATGAGAATTTCGTCATGAATCCAAAGATGGTGTCAAAGAAAGTTGAAGTATATTGTACGTATTTTGGATCAAATACATTAACTTGTTTTAACTCATTTTTACTTATATTTAGTTACGAGGAAGTAAACTCTTAACAAAATTAAGTGCAAAAGTCAATACAAACACACTTCGATCACTAGGAACTTTAGGAACAGAGTTCATAATTTCCCAAAATAAAAGCATGAAAAATGGATGCAACTATATTTTATATTTTCGGGTCAAGAATTCTAGTAGCAGAAAGATAAAGAGCTGATAGTGGCTATTAAATATTTGAAGATGTAATCACATATCACAGTATCTATTGTAAATATTCATTGCGACTCATGTCACACCTTTGATGATGTATTGATGTTCTATTTGAATTTCTTTCTTTTTTCCTTTCAATATTTTGTGATAATATTTAATATTCATAATTCATAAGGGCTTATATGAAAATTCCAATATGTCAGTATGTCAACTATAATAAAAGATTCTCTCAAAAAAAAAAAACTATAATAAAAGATCTTCTCAAAACAAAACAAAAAACTTTAATAATAGGTGAACCTTGAGTGTATGAAAACTCCGAGTCTCATATTTGGCATGAAAAAAAAATGGATAATGCTGTGGTTCCGTCCCGTGCATAAGTAAAATAATATATCATACACAATTTTTCTTCACTGTTGGATAAATAGGTCTCAGCATATCTCTCTCACTCCATTCATTGATAAAACTTATTGATTTAATAGTGGAAATAAATTTGGGGATATGGTACAACACATCTCATTTGTTCACTATAAAAGTAGTTTATATGTAATACCAAAAAAATGTAGAAATTTTGAATTCTAAAAATTTCGAGTTTTAATACCAAAAAATATAAGGTTTTAAATATTTGCTTGATCCTTGCAAATATCAAAAGAGACGATGATGTGGTAAATTGTGCATGATGCGACATGTCTTTGGTTGTAATTGAGTGACAGATTAAGATTGTGAGTCATAATTACTCAAATTAGGTTTTTCCCAATCCCACTTAAATTATGGTTTTCCTAATCCTCCCAAAGTTTTCGTTTTTAATTAATATAGTCACTACATTAAATAAAGTTTTAGGGTTTGTGTGACGATGGAGAAGAGAAAATTGTGTAGGAGACCACACAATGTTACGCACTTGAGGGTAAAAGAAAAATCAACGACATAGACAAAAGTGTGGAGAGCCACGGCAACATTTTGTGAATGAAGCTATGTGATTTTGAAGTACCTTTTGATATGCATGTGGGTGCGAAGATCATCGAGTATCTTCGCTGTAAAAATATAATATTCTATGAAATAAAATACTTGTGTACTCGGAGGGTGCGAGTATATGGAAATTGAAGTTACTCATGAAGGTACGGGGCCAGATACTTATATTAAATACAGGTATGGGGATGACGGTATTGTACCCTACCCCAAACTTAGTACTCTACTCAAACCCTTTCCATTGGCATCCCTACCTAACCTAAGATTGTTAAGATTCCTATCCTACCTGATATGGATCACATTTGAACAAGATTTGGGTGCTCAACAATTTGAGAAGAAGATTGTGGATAGGGATGCACCAAGACAATACTCCTTGTTATTGAAGTATTCTCCATAACTAAGGAGAAGTGGTGTGTTGGAACAAAATGTGTTTAACAATAAACCTTAAAGAGTTTTGATGATAACAAGGTATTAAAAATTGTAAATTGGACTAGCTAATATTTGTTCAAGTGTACAGGACCATAATTAAAAAGGTTACATCATTTATTGGTTCTGAATGAGCAAATAAAGAGCAAAAGGAATCAACATAAAATGAAGCTTAGTGCTTCTGAAGGCAACTCGCTCCTGAAGTTAGAAAAGCGCTCTTGAAGTAAAGCCGCTCCTGAAGTTAGTAAAGTGCTCCTGAAGACAAGAGGTCCAGAAGCCACATCATCAGAAGCTGCGTTATCAGAAGCTGTATCATTCAGAAGCTGCATCATCAGAAGCTATGTTATCAAGCTGCCTCATCAGAAGTCATTTCACCAGAAGCTGAATATCAACTGGATTTGCAAAGATTCAAGAATTGAAGAATCATCACTGCAAAAGCTGTCTATTGAATTCGAAAACACAACAAAAGATTAGTGGAATTTTGCAACGGTCATTTCAAAGGTGTTTGAAGGCATGTGCTTGCAATTTGGACGAAAGCGTTGACATTGTACTATTGTACGAATTGTACAACCACGTTCTCCACTACTCTGTTTTGTGTCCACGCTACAAGACAAGAAAACAGCTCCAGAATACGGCTTCGCCTGCATAGATGTTCCTTTGGATAAGGAATGGATTTCAAATTGGTATAGTCAACAAGAAGGCATTGATTACACTGAAACATTTGCTCCAGTTGCAAGATTGGAAGCAATCAGGTTACTTCTTTCCTATGCAGATAATCATGGCATAATATTATATCAAATGGATGTCAAGAGTGAATTTCTTAATGGAGTCATAGAAGAAGAAGTGTATGTCAAGCAACCTCCTGGATTTGAGGATATTAAATATCCTGACCATGTTTTTAAACTAAAGAAATCACTATATGACTTGAAACAAGCTCCCAGAGCTTGGTATGATAGACTAAGTAATTTCTTAATCAAAAATGATTTTAAAAGAGGACAGGTTGATACAACACTCTTCAGAAGGATCCTTGGGAAAGATATTCTTGTTGTGCAAATATATGTTGATGATATAATATTTGGTTCTACAAATGCATCTCTTTGCAAGGAATTCTCTAAGTTGATGTAGGATGAATTTGAAATGAGCATGATGGGAGAGCTGAAGTTCTTCCTGGCCATTCAAATTAATCAATGCAAAGATAGAGTCTATGTTCATCAATCTAAGTATACAAAGGAGCTTCTGAAGAAGTTCAAGCTTGAAGATTGTAAAGTGATGAACACTCCAATGCACCCTACGTGCACCTTGAGCAAAAAAGTTGAAGGAGCTAAAGTTGACCAGAAGCTGTATAGAGGTATGATTGGTTCTTTGTTATACCTTACTGCATCTAGGCCAGATATTTTATTCAGTGTATGCTTGTGTGCAAGATTCCAATCAGATCCTAGAGAATCTCATATGACTGCTGTCAAGAGAATCTTCAGGTATTTGAAAGGAACAACTAATCTTGGACTCCTTTATAGGAAAACCTTAGATTATAAGCTAATTGGATTCTGTGATGCTGACTATGCTGGTGATAGGATTGAAAGAAAGTCAACCAGTGGCAATTATCAATTTCTGGGTGATAATCTTATATCCTGGGCTAGCAAAATACAAACAACTATTGCTATGTCTATAGCAGAAGCAGAATACATTTCAGCTGCAAGTTGTTGTACACAACTACTTTGGATGAAACATCAGTTGGAAGACTATCAGATAACTGCTAACAGTATTCTCCTTTATTGTTATAATACTGCTGCTATTTGTTTGTCTAAAAATCCAATTTTGCATTCAAGAGCTAAGCACATTGAAATCAAACACCATTTTATCAGAGATTATGTTCAAAAAGGAATTTTAGATATACAATTCATTGATACTGAAAATCAATGGGCTGATATATTTACTAAGCCTTTAACTGTTGAAAGATTTGATTTTATAAAGAAAAATTTGAACATGCACTTTGTGTCTGATTAAATGCTTGCTTGCTCCGGAATAGGATTTTAGGTTCTGAAGTTAGTTCAGAAGCAGTAGTCCATCAGAAGCTCTTTATTGAGGTTCTGAGGAAAACTCGCTTCTGATGATGACGTCAGCATCTGAAGTCCAGAAGCTGGATTTTATGTTTCTGAATAGTAGAGTTAGTGGAAACGTTGGGAGTTACTTTTTGTGGTAACTTCTGGCCCACTAACTTGGTAGTTACTATGTGAACTTCTGACGTGGCCTGTATGTATTGGTGTATAACTAAAAAGGGTAATGATGATTTAATAGCTTTGAAAGTACTTTTCACGCGCCCCCAATTTTGTCATTAATGTTATGTTTGTTTGTCTCTTTTGAATTGCAAACGTTTTTACTCTTAACACTTTGTCAATTCACACACTACTCACTCACAACAAACACAATTGCTCTCAAACCTTTTGCGAAGTAAGCGCATTCTCTCAACCCTAGAACCCTAAAATCATCATCTTCTTCAATCATCATCAAATGGCATCATCAAGCTCGCAACGAGAAGTTTCAGAATCTACTTCAAACATGCAAGGCGCATCAGAATCTGGGTCAGTCTATAAAGAAAAGACTATGTATATTCCAATCAACTCTCTGATAGTTCAAATAGAATCACCAGTGGACTTTGCTTCACTCAAGAGGTATAAAGTAGACATGGAAGCTTTTGTAAAAGCTCAGAAGCTGTCTGAGTATTTCAAGATGCTAAATGGGCCAACGTATGAGAACTTGGTCAAGGATTTCTGGTTAAGGGCTGAAGTGTTCAATGGAAAGCCTGCAAAGGTCGTGGGTAAACAAGCAGCTTCAAAGAAGGGAAAAATGACGGTGGAAATGAATCCTACCTCCTTCAGTCAATTGGAAGTAAAATCTGAAGTAATGGGCATTCCTGTAACTATCAACGAGGAAGTTATTGCTAAAGCATGCAGGGTGTCTGCTGAAGGAAGATTTCAGGAAATTGTAAAGAATGATGATATCTTGCTAAAGAGTTTCTATAACTTGCTTCTGGATGGAAATTCAGACACAAAGACTTCAGAAATGGAGATTCATAACAGGATGCTAGTAAAATTCTGCACTGACTGTTTCTTTCAGAAAGTAGGAGGGTCTGATCAACCCAATAATCAACAGAAGCTGGCCATCTATTTCATGGCAATCCTTGACAAGATCAACTTCCCAAGATACGTCATGGATTATCTTTGCTGGGCTATTAATGAAAGCACTGTCAAAGAAAGGAAGCAAGTGCCTTATGGAAGATTATTGTCTGAGATCTTTCATCAGGGAAGAGTGTTGGACTTCTTGAGAAAGACAAGGGATACTTCTGATGAATGCTTTAAGGTTTCCACTGCTAAGAAGACTATCTGTAGCAAAACCTTGCATTCCATGGGTCAGTTCAAGAACGCCCCTAAAAAGATGAGAAATGGATAAAGCTGACCACAGAAGAAACTGAGGTCATCAGAGACTTTCCTCCCATCTTTGAGGAAAGTGACTCTGATTTCCTAGTTCAATCAGTTGCTAAGTATGTCTTGGAGGAAGATACAAGCACTCAGGAGGAAGCTGCTCCTGCTAAAGTGAAGAAAGTTAAGGGTGCTACTGCATCAAAAGCAGATACTGATAAGGGCAAGCAAAAGAAGGATGTTAAAAGAAAGAGGGGAAAAGCTGAAATAGTTTATCACAAGGAAAAACTAGATGAAGCTATGGATGAGCTCGAAAAAGAAGAAGCTGAGCCCAAGCTGAAGAAGAAAAAGGCACCTGTTGATATGAAAACTTCTACGGTTGAACTGACTCCTGCCAAGGCCAAAATGGCTAAGGAAATTGCTGATTTTAAATTAGCAGATATAATGGAGAAGAAGAGAATTAGGGCTGCTTCTATTCCCATAAAAAGAAGTAAGGGCAGATCAGAGTCCATCATCACAGAAGAGCATTTGAACAAAGCTCTTTATGGAATAAAAGCAAAAGAGCTCGAGAAGAAAGCATCTGGGCCAATCTTCACTCCAATGGTGGAAGTTACTTCTGACATGAAGAAGAAGGCTGATGAAGAAGCTGCTCAGATGCTAGCTGAACAGCAGGAAAGGGAAGCTAAGAAGAGAAGGGATAGGGATGAAAGGCTTAAAGCCTCAAGCCTTGAACATTGTGATGAATTCTTCAAGAAGAAGTCTGAGGAAGTCAAGGAAGTAGTTGTTGAAGCTTCAGAAGCGGTTCTAAAAGCACCTGGTGCTACCACTTCAGAAGTTGTCAAGGTATGTCATATTCCAGTCACTCTACCCCCATCTCACCCTTTTCACCAACAACAATTGAGCAAGAAGAAGACACTTCTGTCTTAGACAATCTTGCTCTCCACTACTCAGGTGAGCTACCCAAAGTTGAGTCAAACTCAGAAAAAGCCTCTGAGATAACTCCAGAAGCAGCTGCTTCTGAAAATGTTGTTTCAGAAAGCCCCCATCAACAACCACCTGAATCACACAAACCCACATCACCTCCACAACCTCAATCACCAACTGTTAACATTGACCCCCAACTCAACAATCAAACATCAACTCACCACAACAACCACCAACTAAAATTGAAACCAACTCCCCACTTAACCAACAACCAGAACAAACTTTTTCCAAACCAACTCCCATGGATATTGACAATTCTCAAGTCAATGTCCAAGACTCAATCTCTACCGCACACATTGCTTCTGACCAGCCATCATCCTCAACCCCAACTGAACACATCACCATTCCAGTTTCTAGCCCTGTTCAAGACCTTGTACTTAGTGATTCTGACCTTGAAACTCTTGAACAACCACCCCCAAACATCCTGGAATCTGGATATATTAATGCTGAGCTACTCACGATCCTTTCTCAAATGCATAATCTGGTGGATCAAAGAAGGACAATTGATCTCACCAATGCATATGAAGACTCATGGGCATCACTTCAGAACAGAGATGCAGAGTTAATTGAAGATATAAAGGCTAAGTGCATCAGAATCAAGCAAGCTTCAGTCAGAAGGCTTATGGAAAATCTGAAGTAAAGTCTCAGAGTTAGAAGTCATACACTGCTTCTGGCAAACAAGCCATTCTTCTCAGAAATGGACTACTTGACCAGAGACGCAAGGATGTTTAAGCTTCTGAGGCAACAGATGGCACAGCAGCAGCAAGAGGCTAGAGAAAGGGAACATGCTCTTCTCCAGAGGCAACAATATCTTGAAGAACTATTGCAGAAGAAAACTGAAGAAATGGAGAAGATGAAGAAACAACAACAAACCAACCCTTAGTTGCACACCTTAGTGTTATATTTTGTTTGCTGTTTGTTTTATTTCTCAATGCTTCTGAATGCTTAATGGTTCTGACTGCTTAGCTGGTTCTGATTCATATATGCCTGGATATTCTTGTTCATATACATTGCTCTAATTTATTTAGTTATTTTCCTATTATACTCTCTTCATGTTTGAGTTTTTCTCAAATCTTTTTGTCTTTTATGCTTACTTTCTTTTATTTCAATATTTTTTTTGATAATGACAAAAGGTGGAGTATATGTGACAAGTATTTAAAGGCTCTGAGCCCCATTAATGGTATTTGAATTTTTTTGAAAAACTTCTATCATTTTTACCTTAGTGGTATAAACTATGAACGAAAAAAGGAGTATCAAATTTCAAGTAAAATTAAGTGAACCATTCTTCTTATCTATAAATATTCTTTCAATGTTTCAATTTTTTTTAAGCTCTGATAATTTTATTGTGCGTAAAATGAATTAATTAACCTGGATAGAACTTAGGGGGAGCTTACAAAACTCACCTTAAAGACTATCAGACTCAGGGGGAGTTTGAGCTTACAAACCTCAGATTCTGAGCTTACAAACCTCAGAACCCCAAAGTCAACTTGTTAATTAGATTAACAACAATTGATCAATTTTAAATACTATTGGTTGTCATCATCAAAAAGGGGGAGATTGTTGGAACAAAATGTGTTTAACAATAAACCTGAAAGAGTTTTGATGATAACAAGGTATTAAAAATTGTAAATTGGACTAGCTAATATTTGTTCAAGTGTACAGGACCATAATTAAAAAGGTTACATCGTTTATTGGTTCTGAATGTGCAAATAAAGAGCAAAAGGAATCAACATAAAATGAAGCTTAGTGCTTCTGAAGGCAACTCGCTCCTGAAGTTAGAAAAGCGCTCCTGAAGTAAAGCCGCTCCTGAAGTTAGTAAAGTGCTCCTGAAGACAAGAGGTCCAGAAGCCACGTCATCAGAAGCTGCGTTATCAGAAGCTGTATCATTCAGAAGCTGCATCATCAGAAGCTATGTTATCAAGCTGCCTCATCAGAAGTCATTTCACCAGAAGCTGAATATCAACTGGATTTGCAAAGATTCAAGAATTGAAGAATCATCACTGCAAAAGTTGTCTATTGGATTCGAAAACACAACAAAAGATTAGTGGAATTTTGCAACGGTCATTTCAAAGGTGTTTGAAGGCATGTGCTTGCAATTTGGACGAAAGCGTTGACATTGTACTATTGTACGAATTGTACAACCACGTTCTCCACTACTCTATTTTGTGTCCACGCTACAAGACAAGAAAACAGCTCCAGAATACGGCTTCGCCTGCATAGATGTTCCTTTGGATAAGGAATGGATTTCAAATTGGTTCTTCATAGGACAACAACCAAATCAGGCAAAAGATCAAAGGTGAAAGATCAAGCTTCAACAACGACTCTTTGATGTGCTGGCAATTTCACAACATCTCTTTCACACCTCTATATAAAGGAGTGAAGACTTAGAGATTTGGTAATGCTGAACAAACGACTCACAACATTATTACAAGTGCCAAACCTCTGCTGAAATTGTTCTGCATTCACTTAGAATTTCTGTGTCTCAAAGTCATATCTTAGAAATTCTTAAGTCCATTGAGTCTGTATCTGATTTGTATTGTGAGCACCTCTGATTGTATATCAAGTGTTCAACCTTAAACAATTTTCTGTGTAATCTTGTTTAGTTAGAAGTCTCTTGCAGTTGTGCTTGAGCAGGAAGTCTCTTGATTGTGTTCTTGAGCAAAGGAAGTCTCTTGCTTGTGTGCTTGAGCAAAGGAAGTCTCTTGCTTGTGTGCTTGAGGAATTGTAATCAGATATTACTCTTAGTGAAATCTCCTTGGAAGTGCAAGGGGGACTGGACTACTTCCGGATTGTGGAAGGAACCAGTATAATTGCTTTGTGTCGTTCTTCTTCTCTCTCTCTGTTTTATTCCGCTGCATTTAGATTCTGATTACCACTTCAGAAGCTGTCTCACTTATTTTCTGATCAAGTGTGTTCAGTTTGTAGGAGAAACGAAGAATTTTCCAAAACACAATTCAACCCCCCCTTCTTGTGTTTTTCTCACCTTCATGCTGCACCTGTGCTGAAAGTATAATCATGTTGGCTTGCAAGGGGAGTCCATAGGATCATCCTCATTGGACTCAAAACAACCATACTAGTGAGAGACACATCATACTTTTATCTAAAACCTTCAGACAATGATCATCTTATTTATAAAGTGTTTAACCTCAAGTTTTCTATGTAATGTGTGACTTTTAACTCACACTTGCTACACAAAAACTTTAATATATAATTTTTTTACTTTTGTAATCAATTTTTTGACTTTTATTTTAATATTATAACTTTTTAAATATTAAATCAGTTTTCTCAGGTCCATTTTCTTGACGTTGTATCTCACATATACTTAGTGCTTGTTTGGTATCACGTCTGATAGCCTCAAAAGCCAGTTTGCTTTTTGAAACGCTGTTTCAACATACTTTTGATGTTTGGATGGGTTTCAGAATCAATTCTCTAAAACGCGGATTTGGCCCCAAACATGGGTTTTCTCAAAGCTACAAATTGAAGCTTTCACGGCAAAGCAAAATCGAATCAAACAATTTGTTTTTCAATGACATGTAAATTTACATAATTACCCATATTACACATGAACAACTTTTTTCTTCACAACATACACACCTTCCATACAGATCTATCTTCCCCTCTGTGAGCTTGAGGCCAATCAGACAAGTACTGTGTGATGGAGAAATGGTAGGATGGAAGAAAAATAGTGAGATGGGGGAGGAGAAAGGTTAGTTACGCGAGTAGTGAGAGGTGAGAAGGAGATGGAAATGGTAGAAATGTAATGAAGCTTCTGGAGAAATCTAAGAAATAAAAGAAGGGACACATGATTTCTAGAGTGACATAAATTGGAGTGTTTTTTTATCTATTGGGTTGGGCTGTGTTGGAATATTTGGATTGATAATATCGTGATGCTGTGTATTTTTACACCCTTGGAAAAATTTTATATTGTATTTAAAATAACCAAATTGATAAAAAGATTTTTTTTTAAAAAAATCTTATAAATTTTCTTAAAAAAAAGATTTTTATAACCTGATATTATTTTAAAATAAATTTTTGAACCAATAAAAAAACCATTTATGATTTTAGATAAGTTCAAATAAGTATCTAAAATAAGAATGGGATGTTTAGTTTTAAATACAATTAAAAGGATAATTTAGTCATTTTACCTTCAAAATCAATTTTGATTCAAACTATCCAAACAACATCAACTCATAAGAATCGCTTTTAAACAAGTGTATCCAAACACAGTCACTTCACCTCAAACTCACTTTTAACCAAAATCAATTCTCTCAAACTCAATTCTATCAAAATCAATTCTCGTCACCGCTATACCAAACACACACTTATATGTCAAATGACTTCCTGGTCCACTTGCCTGAGAGGAAGCCTCAAAATTCAAAATTGAAGAATTAAAATTGTCAATTGAAATCACAGAAAAACTGTAAATTAAAATTAGTCAAGAAATAAAAAAATTATTTAAGCTAATATTTGGTCAAACCATTATCTAAGAAATCAACACAATTGAAGTCATTCCACATCCTTGCTTTAATAGGTGGGCTGGTGATATCCACTAATAAGGATATCTTTATTAATATTAATTATTTTTCCCTTTATTCCCAAGTTGTGACCAAAACCAAAAGGTTTCACTGCCTAATTCAATCTACACATATAAAGGAAAAACAGCTGTCAATGAAGTAAAATCAATTTTCCATAGATCAAGTGCAAATAATTTTCATTTGATTCTATAGACTATAGGTAGCAGGTGGTAGGGTACTTTTGTTTTGTTTATCATTTTGTGATTGACTCATATTCATATTTATAAAAACACGGTAAAGGTCAAATCAGATTTCCATAATTATTTTATTTATTGTCAAAAACCATGTACTCCTTGATAATGACATTTTGCATTACGTCCAAATTTCATTAAATCAGCTAGCAAAGAAGCTTCTTAATTATAATCAATTAATTAATCATGTCAATTCTTATTCCAAAAAAAAAAAAAAAATCATGTCACTCATGATGTCAGATTTAAGCGTGTAAATAATATGTCATAATAATTGTTGAATTGAATCTGTTGATATTTTTTTTGGTAAAGAAGAAATTACTCTATTGATAATTTGATATTCTTAAGAGTATATTTTTTAAGTAATTTTATAGATTATAGTGACAAAGAAAAACTAATTTGACGATGAGTTAATTAATAAACAACATTTGAAAACCAAATTAACTAATAAAAATACTTCTTTCTAAATGAAATATAAACAAAAAAAAAGTAGTTGAAAGGTTAATATATGTAGTTAAAGTTTAATTTACAGGTCAATTTTTAACAACTATTTTTACTTATAGTAAAATAAACTTTGTCTTTTTATTTTGGAAAATGTTAATAGTGTTCTGGAACACTAGTTAAAGAAATAAGTTTAGTAAAAATTTCTTAAAACTTGTGTAATCAAGTATACTAACTAGTGACCCAACATACTATAGTTAAGGAAACAAGTTTAATAAAAATTTCATAAAATTTGTGTAATTAAGTCCCAACTTATGTGTGCGGCCTTGTGTGGTGACATCGAAGACAGAGATCATTTGTTTTTTCGCTGTGATGTTTACGGTCGCATTTGGCTCTTGGTTTCAAATTGGTTAGGAATTGATTCGGTTTATAATGGTAATATTTGCACTCATTCTTCTCAGTTTTGCGGTATTGGAGGCTTTTCAAAAAAATTCAAGAACTGCGTTTACTATTATCTGAATTGCGGTAATTTTTGTTGTTTGGAAAGACCGTAATAATAGAATTTTCCACAACAAGTCCGATCAGCTTGTGGCTCTTGCAGAAAAGGTGAAGCTCCAAACGTATTGGTGGTTGAAATCGCACTATGTTTTGTTCGATTTTGATTATCCCTATTGGAGGTTAAACCCCATAAGTTGTATTCAAGCAATTGTGTAATTTTTTTTGATTCGGCTGATTGTGGCCTAACTTTATTGTAATTATTGTGGACGGTTTCTTTAGCACACCTTGTACTTGAGGAGCTGTATGTTTCTTTAATAAAGTTTTTGCTTAGTTTCTTCAAAAAAAAAATTAAAATGTTGTCTTCAATGTAAAATTCATCTTTTTTGTTTTTTAACTAGTGCCCTACATGACTTTTTATTTACACCACTTTTCACTAGTTTGAGGCATTGCGTGTTCCTATGACAACGCTTTTTACCAACTATAGTCAACACTAACAAAAAAAAAAAAAAAACTAGTAAAGACAATGGTTTTGAAATCACTTTGAAACAACACTTTAACCATTGTTGTTTATGATGATCAAAATCATTGACACTATATTATCAAAGATATACGCTTTTAAAACGTCGTTTATTCTAACGTCTCACCCAAAAAAAATCTCAACCTCCACTCTACCCCTCAAAAACTTGTTGTCTTTCATTTTTGTTACACATAAATTTAAGCGAGTCGGATTCCAGAGTCGCCGATGTAACATCAACACTAAAAGTTGATAGAGCACTGATATAAACTCATTTATGGTTATTGATGACTAGGCATTTAGGCTTTTCCAAAACCAAACAAAAAACTCCGCGTGAAATCTGCAGTCATCAATTGATTCAATTGTACTACAAAATTTGCAAATCTTATCCTTCTGCTCATTGATCACAAGCTTTTGATGTAAAGTCTTGAAAATGATTTTCATGAATTTTGTTGCACTAACTTTAAAGAGCATGACCCATATTTGCTTTAGAGGACCCATGTGAGTATTTTATTATGTATCATTTAGATTCCCGTCCATTTAAATCAAGCTGAAATATTAGACTTTTGTGACAAATTTCTTGGTTGATAGTGTTGTATGTACTATGATGATGGTTACTTCCCCTGCACCAATCCTTGTTTTGTGATGCCTTGTCGCAATTAAGATTTCTTGTTTTGGGGTGTTTTCAATAAATCAAAAAGAGCCACAATGTTAGACTTTTTGCAATGGTGGTGATGATAGCAAACTTTATCGCATAGCATAAAGCTAGAATTTGACTTATGTGAAGAATGAACGTGGAAAATTAGGACTCAAATCAATAGAAATTCTTATTGCTCATGGGAATCAATCATGTAGAGCCATTAATTTGGAGGGTTGGATTTGTTGTAGTCAACAAATTGACGCAGTCACATATTTGCAGTTATTCGATTAAGATCGGATTGATCAAATTCAATCTCAATATCTTTTGAATTATAAAATAAAATTTGATTTATTTTGAACCATTAGATCGAGAGCGGACGGGCAACGATGCTCTGATTGTGTGATTGCTAGAAATGAGTGACTATTATTTCGGATTTGATGGATTGATTCGATAGTTCATCTTTGATTTTGATTCAATTAGTTTTTTTAGAAGGATTTTGATTGTTAGGTTATATATTTTCTTCTTCAATAGGGTTTATTTTTTGCTTCTTCAACAATAAAAAAAATAGGATTTATCTTTTGAACTCTTGATCCACAAATCTTTCAACTCTTAACTCAAATCGGTTAAGTTATTCATCCCTCAATTAAATTTGGATTAACTCAAACAAAATCAAAACCATTGCACATGAATGAATTTTTTTTTTGAAGAAATTTGCACATGAATGAATGATGCAAGGCTTACGAGAAATTCATGTCATGATATATCAACAATTATTTTGACATTAATAGTCAACAATTATTTTGACATTAATAGTCATAGCGTTCATGTTGGTGTGTTGAAATCAAACAGAAAACAACAAAATGAACCAAGAGAGGTTCAACTCAACTTCCACTAGTCTTTTGCATAAACTAATTTTTTTCAACTTTATGGGACATGTTGGCCATGTAGATGTGCTAAAATTGCATGAATAATTTCACAATGTTTACGTTCTGTCCTTATTTTTTTCAGGGTCATACTTGATTATAGCATCAAGATATGATGACACAACACCTCTTTTTTCATGGCTGCATGCTTTAGACTTTTGCTTCGTATAAAGGACAACTTTTGAATTTGAAGGCTTATATCAGAACAACTATTAATATAATTAAATAAAGTCATACTATAATATTAGGTAATAAAAAAATAAAGTCTTCTCTCTCCACTGTGATACATCTAGGAAATTAGTGATCGAGATATTAGACCAATTTTGTGTTTGTTATGGTGAGGATATTCTATTTTTTTTTTTTTGACTGAAATTCAACAATTGCTTTTTATTAAGATATTATTTCAAATTTCAATGCAGGGGAATAAAATCAAAGACACGAGCACATTAGCATTGGACTTGGGCACTTTATCAAGCGTGTAAATAATCTCTTTTAACTTAGCTAACATCATTATTAAAAGATTAAAAGAATTTTTTTATTTTGTAAATTAAGAATGGGTTAAACATTAAGGTGAAACTTATACATCACAACTCATTCGATACCTTCAAGAAACCTCATGAAGACATGACATGACAACTCGAATTATAACGTGTTTAGTTGTAAAATTATTTTAAAGATTCCAAAAATTTAAGGCAGGAGACATGACAAAAATTTGAATTTTTGTCTTTATTAAATTACGACACAACTTTTTATCTCAAGTACATATTATCTAAAGTACTAAAGTAATCTTTTGTTTACTATGTTAAATAAGCTTGGATATCATCTTAAAGCCAGCTCAAAGATGTAGGTACTCAATCATATTTATACTTTTAACAGTTAAGAACATTAGTAATGTGAAACTAATAACAAAATACAAACCACTTCAAAATCAACTTCGACACCCACCCTCACGTCTAGCGTGGACCTGGGTTCAATTCTCACATTGCAATTCTTAACACGGCTCGGATACCATGTTAAATAGGTTTGAATCTCATCCTAAAAGCTAACTGAAAGGGTTTAGATATTCAAATATATTTATACACTTAACAACCCGAAAATTAAATAATATGAGACTAATAACAAAATAAAAACAATTTCCAAACCAACTTCAACATCGTATATGACAAAAATTCTTCAATACCAAAAATTGTTTAATATCATAAAAATTTATTATATAGTATTCAATACATTCATTTTAACAGATAAATGTATACTACTAATAAATGAAAAAATTAATAAGTTGTTAAGGACGGAGAGAGAATATAAAATGACTGGGAAAAAAAAAACATGTCACATGTTGCGGCATTCGACGAAAACGAGTGAAGGATTCACCGAAACCGCGTAAGCGAATTCCACGCATGCATAATTGCTATGTTTACCGTTCCATTGCTTCACACGTCAATGTGTCACACCACATTAATTTTCATTTGATTTTATGTTGTACAATAACAAAAGAGTAATGATATTTTGACATCCATTTGATGACAACTTTGTTGACAACCTTGTTTTTCTCACTTCTTATTGGTCAAAAACAATGGATGGAGAGAGAAAAAGGAAGAGAGAGGATAACAACATCATGTGAGTATGAGAGAGAAAGTTGTCCAAAAATTGTCAAAAAATAGTTGTCAAAATATCATTTCTCATAACAAAAAAATAAAAAGTTGACATCTCTTAGACAAGTATTATTTGTTAGATAGGATAATGTTTAGAAATTCATTTTATAGAATGAATAAGTCAAATATTTGAAATTCGAACTTCAACTTTCATATATATTATACAATATTTTTATCAACTTAGCTAATATCACGGAACTCATAGAAAAAAGATTATCTAGGTGTATAAATATTTTAATGTCTTGCTGTTAATTATTGTGAGTATTTTTTTTTTGGTGAATTCTAATTTATTTTTTTAATTTGAACAAAGTGAATTCTAATTTTTGTCATGTAATATAAGTCATTGTAGCAACTAGCAAATGAGCAGTAATAATAACTTTGTATTAATTCTTCATTAATACTTCTTTTGTTATTTTTAGATTGTTATTTTAGCATAATTTGTTTTTGTCTATTTAACCATCGTTTTAGCATATTTTCTTTTGTGAAGGTTTCGATTATATCATTTATCGGTTACTCATTCTTACTTATTTTCAATAAAATTGAAAATAATATTTTTAATGAAGTTTATTTTTTGTTGTGGTAAATTTAAACTTTTGTAAAAGAAAATTATATTTCGTTTAATAATTGTTCTATGATAAAATCTTCTCATCCATCCTTTATTTTATTTCCACACTTGATATAAGACAAAAAAAAAAAAAAAAAACCCCGGTTGAATTGATCTTCCAACAATGGAGGACAAACCAAGTATTATGGTTGTGTCTCTACGGCCTTTAAAAAAATCTATCTTTGGAAGTCAGATTTGATGTCATCAGAAATGTTTCAGCTAGAGGATATTTTTTAGGAGAATGTTAAATAATATCTCATATGCACTGGTTAATAGGATTCTGTTTTTCATACACTCTCTATCTAGTGTTGTGGAAAGTTCATACTACTAGCCAAGACAATTGTGAGGAAAGGCCACTCAATTTTATCATAAGTTTGGACATATCAAGCTTCAAGCCTACAAAACCTTTTTTCTCACTGGTTTTTCCACATGTAGTAAAAAGCATAAAAAAAACTACAAGATCATAATCATTAACCAATCTATCATCAGGAACAAAAGCACTTTAAGATAGATCTATTATATCTGGTATAATTAATTTTAGACCATTGGTTATACATTTTGTGACAATTATATAAATAACATTACATAAAAAAATAGGTCTATAATCACATATCAAAGTGGAATTCTTATTCTTCAGAATTAGACAAATGAATGTGCGATTCAAGCTCCAAACATCCTCATCATTATTCAGCACCCACTCCAGGAGCTTATTTCATCTCCCACTATATGCTACTCCCTCCGTCCCGCAATACTTGACCTACTCTGCCATTTTATACAGATTAAGAAAAGTGTAATGATGAAAGAAAGAGAATGATATTTTTACTGAATTGCCATTATTATTATTTTTAAACCTTCACTTTTTTAAGTAATAATTATTTTCTTTGTTCCACTACAAACTTTTACATGGTGACCACAAAAAGTAACTATAAGGGGTAAATTTGTCAAATTAAACTTAAAAATTTGAGAAGGTCAAGTATTGTGGGACAATTTTTTTTTCTTCAAATAGGTCAAGTATTGCAGGACGGAGGGAGTAATATTTTTGAAAAAGGATTTGGACCCGCGCGCAACAATGGGTTTTTATGTTTTATAAGAGAAGAAAAACCTTTTCTGAAAAGAAAGGTCGAGAGAAAATACCTTTCATATCATCACTTCAAGTTAAATGTAAGTTTTTTCCTCAACAATTATTTTATCATTTCAGTATTGTTTATATTGTATCATTATTTGGGCTATCTCAAATTGATAATTGGATAACTTAGTATTTGATTTCTTATCATCTATCCATAGAAACTACCCGATTAATTTATTAGGCAAATAACTAATTTCGTTCTTCAGCACTCCGTCCCTAATTATCCCTAATTATATATAAGTAAAGACATATCAAAGAAAATTTATATTTTTGGTCTATTTTCACTAAGTATATTAACTTTTCCTAACTCATTTTCACTTATAAGTAAGGACAAAGAAAATACTTCAACTTCAACTATATCATCAACACTGTGTTGACTTTTTTCCTTAACTAAAGTGATGAATCATACATAAAACTCACACACATAACTACAAGATCTCATGTTTAAACTCGAGTGAAGAAGGTTAGTCTAATGATATGATTATTTTTTTTTTTTACTAAAACTAATGATATGATTATTATTAGTTGAGTTTTATTTTAGGACATCAATATCACATTGCTACTACTACTAGTCACCAACTCACCATTTATTTGATATAATTTGAACATTTTCCTCCTTGCATTGAAGATTATATTTATAATAAATGCAAACAGTATATTTCTGTAAAAATATAAATAAAAAAAAAATAGTTTCAAAATTCTAGATATTCTTTGTAGTTGTACGAACCGTACATATATTTTCTTAAAAAATATAGGGTTGGTTAATAATAATATATTTATAGAAATTTCACAGAATAGGAGACTTTCCTTGTTGGCGAGCTATACAAATACCACAAACGCACTTCAGAGACACTTCAAAGTGGACCAAACCAAAAACACTTCAACAACAACCACCTTTGTCCCTTACAAAATCTCTTCCTCCTAAGTTTTTAACAAACAACCTCAAACAAAACAACCATAACCTCTTCTTATCTTAATTAAACTCATTCAGTTCAGTTCAACTTTGTCAAGTTCTTGTATAAGCTGTTTCAGATCAGATTTTCTTTTTTGGTAAGTTATTTAACTGTTTTCACTTTCCTTATTTATATGATGTTGTTTAAGGAAATATGTTTTTATTTTATGATAAGTGTTTTATTTTTCTGGTCACGGTGGTGGTGATGATGATGATGATGATGATGTTTTAATTATTAGAAAAATAAAAATTACTTTTTTATACTTTTTAGTTTGGTTTTGATGAGTTTGTGAAAATGAGTTTGTGTTAAAATTGATAGTAAAGGCTTCTTTTAAGTTTGTGAAATGATTTTGCATCTTTTATGGTTTTATTTTTTGTTACTTTTTGATTTGTAGATTTGGTTTTCAATTTGTTGGGGTTTGGGTTGTTAGAATCTTTGTTTAAGTGCTTTTGAATCATTCTATTGTAATTGAAATTGAAATCCCTTTGGTGGTGTTTTGAAAGTTTTCATCTTTTTAAGTTAATTGAGTTAAAGCTATGCATGTTTGGTATATGAAAAGCTACTTCACCCTAGAGACATCATGTAAAGTGATTTATGATGATAAAAAAAAAAAAAAGTGAGAAAATTGTAACTTTGGAGGGTTGATGTACTCTTAATTGGAATAGCATATTATAATTCTACCACAATCAAAGAAGCTACTAAATACAACTTATCATTTTAATCAAGAAATCATATTTTTGAGATTCTGATTGATTTCAAAAGCTTAAACAAACACAATTAAAACCACTAAAAATAGATTTTTAATTAAGAAAGTGATTTTTCTCTCAATTGATTTGTAACAAATAGGCTCATAATTGTGTTGTCAAGAAGCTTACTCTTCTGGTTTTAGAAAAAATCTCATTGCTTTCTACTTTCTATTAGCATATTTTTCTTCTTTCTTTACTGTTCTACTAACCATTATCTGTTAGATATTGTATTTGTCTAACTGTCTTCTTTCCTTATGCAGAATAGCTCGTATTTTTCGGTACGCTGCTATTGCCAAGGAAAGTTGAATTCAAGTGTAGACGATGATTTCCGATCAATTGGAAAATTTCTAGGGTGTTTGTGCAAGAAAGTCAACCAGTAGTACTCAAGTATATTGAAGAAATATTTACTTATCAATGCAAACATCTCAGAAACATGAAATTTCTTACGGCTCTGACAGGTTCTACGTTGAGCCTGTACAGAATCTCGAGTCGTATTGCTTACCCTCAATTGAGAATCTAGACAATTATTCTTCCTCTGATAACAGCTGCCAAACATTCTATCCTTCTCATCAAACTCTAGAACAATACAACAACCTTGAATCTGCTTCAACAAGCAACAACAGTTTACCTTACCAAAATTCTCCCTCTACTCACGGTTTCTCACCTAACAATAGTCCAGGTTCTACGTTAAGGCCGCAACATTCACTTGAATTTGTCAATGGTTCACCTGAGGCGGAGGATTCTTACTTGACATATCATGACCATGATGACCTTAGGCATAAGATGAGTGAGCTGGAATCTGTTATGCTCGGACCTAACGTAGAGATGCTAGAGATGTATGATACCAAAGTTCAAGAAGAATCTGCTTCGTTCTTATTAGAGGCAGAGAAGTGGAAGAAAAACATGGAGATGGTATCTAGAGGGGATTTGAAAGAGATGCTTTATACTTGTGCAAAAGCTGTGGATGTGAATGATATCGAGACAATTGAATGGATGGTAACTGAGTTACGCAAAATAGTATCCGTTTCAGGCAGTCCAATCGAACGATTGGGAGCGTACATGTTGGAGGCACTTGTTTCAAAGATTGCCTCTTCTGGAAGTACAATCTACAAATCGTTAAAATGCAGCGAGCCTACTGGTAATGAACTGCTTTCCTACATGCATGTACTTTATGAAATATGTCCGTACTTTAAATTCGGATATATGTCTGCAAATGGAGCCATCGCGGAAGCTATGAAGGAGGAAAATGAAGTCCACATAATTGATTTTCAAATTGGACAAGGAACTCAGTGGGTGAGCCTAATCCAGGCTCTTGCTCGCCGGCCTGGAGGACCTCCAAAGATTAGAATAACAGGTATTGATGACTCTTATTCATCGTATGCCCGCGGTGGGGGCGTTGATATAGTAGGGGAGAAGTTATCCGCGCTTGCGCAGTCATGTCATGTACCATTTGAGTTCCATGCTGTTAGAGTGTATCCTTCTGAGGTGCGACTCGAAGACTTTGAACTTCGTCCTAATGAAGCTGTGGCGGTGAACTTTGCCATTATGCTACATCATGTACCAGATGAAAGTGTGACCATTCATAATCATCGTGACAGGTTGCTGCGATTGGCTAAGCACATGTCTCCTAAGGTGGTGACTCTAGTTGAGCAAGAATTCAACACCAATAACGCTCCGTTCTTGCAGCGTTTCGTCGAGACAATGAACTACTACTCAGCCGTTTATGAATCAATTGATGTTGTTCTTCCAAGGGATCACAAAGAGAGGATTAATGTCGAACAGCACTGTTTGGCTCGTGAAGTTGTGAACTTAGTAGCTTGCGAAGGGGAAGAAAGAGTGGAACGTCACGAGCTTCTGAGTAAGTGGAAAAAGCGTTTTGTGATGGCTGGATTTACGCCTTATCCATTGAGCTCCTTCATCAATTCTTCAATCAAGAATCTTCTCGAGAGCTACCGTGGACATTACACCCTAGAAGAGAGAGATGGTGCACTGTTTCTTGGTTGGATGAATCAAGATCTTATTGTTTCTTGTGCTTGGAGATGAAAAATATAATGACAGTTTAGTTTTGTTACTGCAGGTTTTTATGTTAGGCTATATGTATCATCATCCTCTATTTAGATTTACTCTATTATAGTCAAATAACTGTTTTGTAAAAGAGCATATCCTAAAACTTTGTCACAAATACTAGTAACAGGCCTGATGGATTATAAATGCAGAATTTGTCTATCTAGTGTGTTTTATAGAACATGTTTACCTTACCAGAGATTAAAAATAAGGTTAGATTTGATATGTTTTTATATGCTAAGCTAAACTGTATTTCTTCTAACTTGGTTGATTTGATATTTATTCTTGTTTAGTGTCAAATTTTTGTTATCACTGAATTTCAGTTACTAATTATTGATATATTCAGGGATTCAATTACAAAAAAAAAAATGTTAAAGAGACCTATATAAAGCTCCCTAAATAGTTCAGACCTATATGCTGGTTCCACCTTCCAATCACAGGCTCCATTAGATTTAGATGGGACCTTGTCCTTCTCAATAGACATCAAGGCATGAAGATTTGGAAAAGCTAATAAATGAAAACTCACATGAAAGTTTATAAGGGCACAAGTTAGCATTTTCTAAGTTTATGTTGAAAAATGTTACTAACATTATACTATTTAACACCCATTTTTAAACACATTTTATCCTATTGGTTGAAATTTAGATAGATCCTACTCAATTTATGTGAGAATCACATAATATAGTGTATTCTATTCAACTTTCAACAAATGAAAAGAAGGGTGTTGAAAAGTGTGTTAAGTATGGTGCTACCACTCATTTGTATTTGACACTGAATTATGAATCCTTTTCACATCCATTATTGGTCAACAGCATATCTGTTAGAAATCATACAACTGTATAAGTATTTGTATACAATTTCAACAAGCTATTCATTAATCATTACTATCATGTGGTAAATCATAAATGTCTTTGGATAGAGCATGTGTTGCACGAATTGGTACAATTATGTGATTTGATTATCATGTGGTTAATCATAAATGTCTTTGGATAGAGCATGTGGTTAATCATAATTCTTTTTGAAGCATTTCTTCTAATCAGGGAAATTCTTTACTGATAAAAGTTTAGATTATTAAATAAAGGGCATAATTGATAACTTCAGGAGTGTTGGTGACCACAACTTATCTGAAAAATATAGTACTATGCTTTCATTGTTTTGAAACAAGGCTTTTGGTTCTTTTGTAACAAGATCTTCACATAATCACTTGCTCACATGTGCCTACACTGATTGTAAATTTGTTCTATTTCTGACCTGTTATTATGTAATAGAGGCTTCATTCAATCACTGTTGCATTTACAATTTGAAAGTTAATCAAATGATTGTCTATACATTCACAACATGACAACTATGAATTCAGATCAGTCACAATTACAGTTGAATCACCATCCTTCATACTGCAAATAATCAAGGTCGGACACAGTTGATGCAGCCTCGATCGCAGTTGCTTTGCCATCGTGACAACATCAAAAACTATGATGTCATGACTATGACTGCCAATGCAGACTTTGTCAAAAATCTGGTTACAACTATGGTCAAGAGTATAAAAGGAAGTAAGATAGCAAGCTTGAATCATCACACTGTTACAGCATCTGAGTTTAACTAGCAGATTCAATGTTTTATTCATTTGAGGGAACTTTTACTGTATTTGTTTTCTACACTAGGTTGTATGCATAACATATGAGGAAATCAAACGAGAGCAGGTACATTGTGTTATCTCGTGTATTTTACCCAATCTCACTATTATCAGAAACAATCATCAACATAAATGTTTGTACAGCTACCAAGAATATAAAGTACTATTGAAGTAATTACAACCAAAAGTTCAGGCACAGGCTAAATGCTACTTCATATAAATAGTTGAACAACACTTTTACAAGGGTTCTTGTGGAAGCAATTTAGTATCAGCTTCATATTTGTACAGAAGAATTTGTATATATAATTATACAAACAACAATCAGATATAAAAGTCAACTTGAAAGGACACAGCTACTGCTAGTTCCTATCAAAGGGCAGCTCTCAGACAGTGTGATAGGAACATAAAAGAACTATCAACATTTTCATAGAGAAAACTTGCCTTTGAAGCTTTACCAGTAAAACGAAGAAAGCAAAACAATACTCAGAATTTCATTTTAACTTATTTTTGTTATGTAAACGATTTTAGGGACCCATCATTATTCTTCCCATGTTCTGTGGGCAAGGATATGCAGAACGGTTTAAAGATGAACTATCACTCGGATTTTCTCTAGAACCATATGGATTTGCGCTGTTATTTAGTACACCAAAGTATACCGGAGGTGGTGTAGAACTATGAACAAACTTGAAACTGGAATTGCCGTTATGTGTTTGACTGTCGCCATATTCATTGCGCATCATTCTCCCTAGACTGTTTGGTCTATTTTCAGCGGTTGGGCTGAGGCCCATTCCAAGGTCAAGGCTAATAGTATCACTTTCTTCTTGCCGGATTCTTGCATGTCCACCTGCAGCTGATGGTCCTGCCATGTCATGACTATTATGCCTCGCAGTTGGTACATCATGATTGTGTTTACCCTCGTATGTTGTTATTACAGCTTTCGGATCATGTGATGCCCTCTCCACGTGTTTTCTAACCGGGCAACCGGCATTTGTGCATTTGTAATAACTCCTGTGATAAGCAGCAATGTTACCCAAAAATAAGCAACAAAACACCACATTCTTTTTATCAAATACAAAACAGTTCATAGACAAATCTCCCAAGCTCATCAAGGTCTAAGTACACATATTTTATTTACATTCCATGCACATTCATACTTAGTGTTGTCAATAGCAGATTATGGAAATTAATGGTTTCTTAAATTCCACTTCGCTGCAGTGTTGCTACAGCCTATATTTGATCTGACAACACTGAGTTACACTATATAGTATCCATCATTCCATCTGTTATTTTAAAGATGACTCCCACCACAACCACTGCACCAAAACTAACCTAGTTTAGAATAGTTCACTTTATTGCTACTTCGGCCTAAGTGCTCAATGAATTTGGAAAATGACAAAAAACAAGCCTTAGTGGTAAAATTGGGGTCAACTACAACAATCATTGGGTTAAGAGAAAGAAAAACAATTTTAGTGCCTGAATAAAGTTCAACTAGACAGTAGTCTTACTCTTCAATAGTTTAGTCAATACGAGCTTATGACAAGGAATTTACAAGGTAGCAATTCCCCTTCCTATTCAACGAGATTCTGAGCTAGACGCATACTTGCATATTGTTCAAACTATTTAATGAAATATTTGAAAGATACATGCATTTCTGAAAAAGTATAATAGCAAGACAAAGGTCTTTAAAAAAAGTGATCAACCAAGGTCCAAAACAATACCGAAAATTCTTGCAAAGCCTCTCACAAATCAAAACTATTAGATCACCAAGAAGTACAATTTCTGACAAAAAAACCCAATTCAATCTTTATGGTTTGTAGCCTTGTGGAATATAAAATTAGATCAAACAATATTGTTTTTATGTAAACAAACTGCATGGCAACCATTTTAAGCTAAAAAATGAAAATTTTCGTAAGTTGAAATTTTGTCCGTGTGTCGTAATTTCGAGTCAGCAACTGGAACTGAATACTAACGGGGAATCCTCAAGTGCAAAGTGGGTCACATACTTATAAGGAATGCAGGTTCCCAGAATAAGAAGAAAAAAGACAACTCCAGCTAAGATTCAGTTTCAACTTTCAATGTTTTAGACCTTGAGAAGAACTACAATATTTGGCTTACGGGATGACAATCGGTGAAAGATGAAACAAACTTACCACATCGGTAAGTCCTATTGTCCCACAGTCATAATAATCAGTACAAACACTTCAATCATGCAAATCAGTAAGGGTGTATTTGCAAGTTGGATTTTGGAGGGTTTTTGAGGGGAACGCTTTGGAGGGCTAAGTCTATATTTTAATATATATTTGATATTTTAAAAAAAATTGAAAGAGCAGCATGAGACACAAGCATATTATATCATGTTATTTTAGTTTTTTTAAAATATTAAATGTATATCAACATATAGACTTAGCACTCCAAAAACTCACAACACAAACACACCCTAAATATCTTATTGCCCTTCCTTTCCCCTAAAATGCCTTATAACTCACTGTTAACCTATGGCACATAACCATCATTATGTTGTTGGACGTATTTTCTCCTGAGAGCATTGAAGTAAATTTGCATTCCTCAACAGTTTCTTGATATTTAAGTATCTAACGGTACTGCATTATTTTTACATAAATGCATTTTTTTAATAAAATTGATATCCCTGGATATCTGCAACTACCCGCCGACACCTCAGAATCTGCTAAATACCCGTCTAGCAGATATGCGCACATATATGGGCGGGGCACGTCTATCAATTTTATCAACAGGGTGGGTATCGGATATCTACTATCTGTGCCAGATGATACCCATGGCCATTGCCATCCCTACTCATACTTTCTCAGTGGTGATGCTCTAACATTCGAACTGCTCCCTTAACCAATATGTATTTAATTATAACAGATCCATTTGAACCTACCATCATCATCTCTCAATGCCAATTCTACACTGGTCTACAGCATCCATTTCATAGGATCAAACTTTTACTAACTCATTTGATTTCCAACTATTTCAGTGTTTCTTTGCATATTCTTAGCACTGATGTTCTTACATTCAAACTGCTTCCTAAACCATTAGATGTAATTAGTTATTTTAGTTCCTTTTCAATCTACCATCATCACTTGTGTACTGCTATACAACATCGATTTCCCAGGCATCAACCTTACATAAGTGTCTAGACCGGTCGAACCGGGAACTGGATGTGTAACCGGTCCGGTCTTGTTACTGGATCGGGCATGCAATTAAACCGGTGGAAACCGGCACGAACAGGCCTAAACCGGTGAACCGAGGGTTTCTGCAACCCGAGCTGTCTAACGCTTACCTTTTTTTAAGTTGAAAAGAAAAATCACAAAGTCAGTAGAGGAACTGCTCCCTGAGACCAGTGACCCAGTGACCTTATCGGGTCAAAACATTGCCTTATACTAACTAACTCTTGACTTTGCAATTATTCCAAACTGATGAGTCAGAAAAGAGACAAATAGAATCCTTTGAATGAATTGTAATTCTTTTAATAAAACATTCAATGGGCTTAAGATTTACAGTTTAGAATAAAATCCATTTCAAAATTATGTTATAGGATGCTATTGCTACTCTTTTTCCCTATTCCTGAATCTATAAACCAATTTTTTCAAAACTTAGCCCAAATAAGTGAGAAGTACATTTTAAAAAATCAAGGTTTTTTTTTTTGTTGTAAAATAATCCGAAACAAGCACATTAAGTTGGACTTCATCAATTTAGTTTATATTGTATAGTCATCAATGTGAGGACATACCTAGGGTTAGGATTGCCTCTTACCACCTTCTGCCCATATTTACGCCAGCGATAACCATCATCCAATATGTCAACCTCACTCAGAGTTTGTACAACGACCCGTGGCTCCCGGATAGGCTTAACTACCGGTGTGATGTCAAGATCCACCTTTCTGCTTAATAAAACAAAACCTCTTGATCAGCAAGTGTACAAGCAACAAAAAAGTTAAAAACTAGAACTTTGGCCTAAATCGTCAAACCTTCTCTTTGAGAAAGGATCATCTTCATCAACCTCGTCATTATTCTGGTTTGACAAAAACCCTGCACCCTCTGGACTACCATCATTTGCTGCTATAGGCGATAGCTCAGGAGTACTGTCACGCTCAGCTGCATGAGACACCTGACCATAATTATTAAAGCCTTTGTCTACAATTCAAGAATTAAAAGAGAAAGAAAGTCATATTATTTGCTTGGCACTAAGTAATTATAGAATGGAATCAATCAGAAGTATTCATCTTCTATTACCGTCTCGGCTAGTTAAAGAAGCCCTATCAGATCTCTCTTCTTGCACAGACATCATATTTCCACCAGAGAATCGACGGCTTGGTTGAGGTTTAGGATGATCATGTGTTCCCTTATAAACTATCTCAGTAATTTGGCCGTCATGAGAGCGTTCAAAGAGTTTCTTTACTTCACAGTTAGGATGTGTGCATTTGTAATAACTGCGTGGAAATTCACATCCTTTAACAAGCTTCTGCCCATATTTTCGCCAATTGTATCCATCATCAGATGCCTTATCGGCAGCAACTGAAAGTCCACTGCCCCTACCATCAACTTGTGATACTTGAAGCCCAGTTGCTTTGCTACCACTGGGATTTGATTCGTCCAAATCGACTTCAACATGAGCACTAGCCCCTGAACTAATCATTTGAACAGGTGGGGATGATAGACTTATTTCATTTGAAGGGACTGCCGTTTCACTTTTGACCAATGGGGACGAGACAAAAGATTTAACATTTCCTTGACTGTCTATTTGAGTTGATTGTTCGCATGCATGGTTGTAAAAGTCAGCAGGAACCTTAAACAAGTGAAGAGCACTGTGTAAGTACTATGCAACCAGGAGTAATATTCAAAACAATATTAGCCAGAACATTGTACATGACAACCGAATCTGTTTTCAACTTTTACTTTACAACGCCACCCAAAAAAAGAAAAAGAACCAGTGAAAATATTACACTTCAATTAATCATCTTATCTTGATAACCTCAGTACACAGTTCATTATCAGGTAAAATTAAAGAAGGGTGAAAAAATCAAACTCAAGTCCATTACCATATTTGATCTACTGTGCGGTTTGAATTCAAAGAAGCTGGATTTTCCGTCGTCAACCGAATTGGAATTAAAGCACGCAGAGGTTACAGGAAACGCAGCGGACGTAGAAGAAGTTACAAAACCATGTACTGTTTGTTGAAGCCTAGGAAGGGAGCCTGTTGTAGGTGAAGGTTCTACCTGCAAGAGATAAGAAAAAATATTATACTATCATATAATCTAAAACCCTCTTACTGCAACAATTGTAGAATCAAATGAATGCTCATAAAACCCTCTCACCGCTCTTGATTATAACTCTTGACTCATAGAAACAAGTTGGAAAGAAATGAAAAAAGAAATGGACTAAATAACAGCAACTTCCACGATACCTGGAAAATCTATGGCCTAAACAGAAGCCAAGGGATAATGGACAGACTAATTAATAGCAATAACAGAATGAAAAAACCACATACAAAATCATCTGAGTTGACCAGAAATATTAGCAGATTTATCAGCTACCTATGCAGAAAGAGCAATTACAACCGAGTATAAACGAAGTTGTTAATTTTCTCCACACAATAACATCACATGCTTATTTGGTTCCTAGATATTAGATATGCGGGACTTATATAAACACAACTCCGAAAAGCCATTCTCACATGAATCCTGAACTGCACAAGTTAGGTTAGGACCACCCGATCTATGACATGAACATCAAGACAATCATGTCCTTTCAAAGAAAAAATATCATGACACAGAATCTCTGACATTCTTTATATTATTCTAATGTCATGTTATACAGAAATAAAAAAGGAATCCACTAACTAATCCATGGTGATGCATCTATTCGTTTTTTCCACATGTGTAAATTGGAGGTTAAAAAAGGATTTTCTGTGCTCCCTACAACACCGTTAAACAAAAAAGGAAAAGCATCAATACAAAAGGAAGATTTATTATGTGAAAAAACAACACTGAAAAAAAATTGTTGAACGATCATAAGAGAAAGTCATATTCTAATTTCCAATAGGTTACTATATTGAGCATAAAGCAGCAAAATAGAATTCTACAAATGCAAGCATCAGAATCTAACTGCACCAACACAAACCACTCATATAATAAAATCTACCAAGTGAAAAAGATCAAATACAATAACGGGCCAACTTCAATTATAAAACAAAATAAACAAATAAGCAAAATTATATTAGCCACCAGATTAAACAAGCACATATACTCTCACAACAATTTCTTAACTTTTCATGAAACACACAGCATCTCCAACTCATCATCAACAATTAACTCACATCATTATTAAGACCCCAAAAAATAATAACATTAATTCCAACAGAACCTGAAAAATGCCCCGGATATGCTGTGTTTGTATAGTTAACATCAGCAAGAAAATCACACTGAAAGTACAACAAATTTTTTATATGCCACTGACACTAGGTGGACTTCACCAACGGCACAAGTGGTAGATACTTGAACCCTTAACCATTTGACCGAGGATTCAATCCATCGGTTAATGTGTACGGAAAAACATTTATTAGGGGAGCTCAACTGTTAAATGAATCTCAATTATCTCGAGAAAATTGGTCTTAGCAATTAGTCTCTGCTATTGTGCGCGGAGGTCAACACTAGTTGTATTTCAATTCACTTAGGTCAAGTAAAAATACCATTTTTGACCAAATTCAACTTAAAAAAAACACATTTTGATAATAAATTAACTTACCCATTTAATTTTTTGATCAAATTCAACTAAAAAAACACATTTTGATAATAAATTCACTTACCCATTTAATTTTTAACCACATTCAACTGAAAAAACACATTTTGACATTAAATTAACTTACCCATTTAATTTTTTTTTACTTAGAAGAATCTCAAACAGATCAAAACTAAAAATTCAACTACATTTGACACAATCAACATAGAAAAATAACAAAACCCTAGAATCTCAAAAAGTGAAGTATGATTGTTTCACTCACTGACCTTCATATTTGAGAGAAGAACAGGTGATTCAAGAAACGAAGTCGGACTAAGTCCCGGCGGAATCGTCAAAACCGGCGACCGGGAGATCGGAAGCTTCGCCGGCGACATCAGCTTGTATCTAGCTCCGGAAGTGGTGGGTCCGTCAGAAACAGAATCGGGTCGTGAAGCTGACCCGGTTCGAATTGGATCTTCAGAATGGTGTTCCATTTCGCCGGCGGGAGATTGTCGCCGGAATTGGGTATCGCCGGCGGCGTCCATTGTGATGAAAGAGAGAGAGGGGTAAAAGTGTAATTTGAAATAGAGTAGTGTGTTTGTCTATGTTATTGAAGGGTGTAAGAGAGTGAAACGTAGTTGACTTGTAATGTTTGATTTCTATGTTTAGGATGTTTTCTTTTGCTTTCATTGGGTTTGGTTTCTCATTTTAAACGTTTTCTAAGGGTATGTTCTTCTTATGGTATCTATCTTTCTATATGAGAAAATTGCATGTCAAAAGAGAAGTTTGTGAAAAATATATAGTAGATTTGATGGAAGTGAGATAGAAGAAAAAAAAAGCGTACTTTTTTTTTTATTTAATAAAATACTTCTATTCGACATCTTATTTTATTTATATATTTATTCATATTATATCATCAATTTATCATATTTATCACAACACTTTATCTCTTTTATTTTATTTATATATTTATTCATATTATATCATCAATTTATCATATTTATCACAACACTTTATCTCTTTAATGGTAGATTGGATTTATCTGTCTAAAATTATTTTTCAAGAAAGAATATAGGAAAAGGAAAAGTGTTTGTAGCCTCATGAATGCTAAAAACACATTGTTGAGGAGTGGGTCACATACATTTGATGATATGTATATGAATACTAATCAATAAAAAAAGTCTTTAAAATTGTATTTTGATGGCATTATTCATATATTTTTGATATTATTATTATTATTATTATTATTATTATTATTATTATTATTATTATTATTATTATTATTATTATTATTATTATTATTATTATTATTATTATTATTATTATGTAGTTGACCAGACCAATGAATAATTAGTGGAGGTGTTAGTATGCGGCGATCTTTGATGCAACAAAATATGTTCTCTGTTGTATCGGAGGATAGTCTTTTGTGAGAGTATAGGAACCTAAAAAATGGATTAGTACTTTGGCGCTCAAGTGAGTGAGAGAAATGAGGAAGAAAAAGTGTGCAAAAATGGTGAAAATGTGATCGGCCTTGAGTGAGGTATGAAACCACACTTAGATAGCGGATCACAACTATAACTAACTCTATAAAATATTTGGGAGTCTGTTAAAGATCATATGGGCTGTCTAGGTTGAACGAAACGTGCTCCTATGCGGTGAAGCACGCATGAAGCTTTGTACGTTGCATTGAACGACAAGAATAATATGATAAAATCTAAATCACTAAAATACTCATGCTTTCGGATCTGCAACGTTGTTGTCCAAATCACTGATTGAATATGTGATTGACTGAAACTGGTCTTTCAATAGGAATCAAACGAACACCGCAACAAGACGCAAAATCAAACAACATCGCACAAGACGACAAACAACGCAACGCCACACTCAGACGACGAAATCATGACAAAACACAAAAAGAAAAACTTGATATATGTGGAAATCACTTATTTAGATTGAAATAAAAGGGACAAAGAAAAGATGCAGGGTAATGATTCTAGATCAAAAATGAATTAAAACCACACCACCTCGATGAGTGAAAGAGAAAGAGTTTGTGTGGACTTAATTTGGTCACTGATTTTTAATACAATAACATTAATTGAAAATCTCTCAAAAAAAAAAACATTAATTGAAAAATAAGTTTAAATATGTGAGTGTAGTATCTTTTTAAATTGTACTTTAATAAGAGAGACAAGAAAAAGAGTTTGTGTGGACTTAACTTTTAGACTTTTAAAAAAGCAGTGTGGTGGATCATTTTGTAATGAAATTGTTTCACTATTGGACAAAGATTTTGTAACAAATTGATTCTTTATTTTTATTTTTATTTTAATCCCATGTTATTATTTGCTCGAGAAATAAAAAATATGTTCTTTTGGGTATCTGATTTTCTTTAGCTAGGTAAGATTTGAAAGGGAATGTTGTGTGCCAAATACCAACTCTATGTTACTCTTTACCACACAAAAATCAGTGAAGAGATTGATGCCGAACTACAAATCGCTTTCATCAAGTTGAAAAGCCTATGGCACACCAAAATTGGTTCCATAAAGGGTTTAATTCAAATATTTTTATCATCTTGATGTGAGAGTCAAGCTCAAGCATTCATAACTCAATGCATGATATTTGTCTAATGTAATTTGTAAATTGGTCTCAAGACTCTCTAAATGAAATCAAATAAGTGTATTTTTGGATGAGCGGTGAATTTTGACAAAATTAAGGTGATACTATAATTATGTTGAAATTCTATAGCATGTAATTTTTTTACTAAAATCATAATAACTCATTAGATTCCGTCCACAATGCAAACACACACATTAAGACATTATCTTCAAATAGGTATTATGGTGGTTTGTAGTGTGACCATTTTAATTAAATAGGTTTTAAAAACAATCTTGGCTTTTTTTTATTTTAAAATATATTTAAGATCAGGCCTATACTTAACGTAGACTAGTAGGTCATAATCCTGTATGACTCTATCTATCCGTCGACTTATTTTCATTCTTATTTTGATAATACTTTTGAACATAAGGAATAACAAATGATTGAAGTACGGATGACTCCCTCTAATCAAGAATGGAAATTACTTCATCACAAATTATGAGACTTTTTTCGGATGAGTTAAACAAAGTGAAACTGTTTGTAATTTATCGTGGCTATGATTTTTTTTTTTTTTAAAAAGGAGTGTGGCTATGATATCTTACGTAAACAATTTAGAAAGAGAAAATTAATATGTTGCATCTCATTATTGAATCACTACTTATTTATTGATCATTAAAAAAATAGCAAGTTTGGTAAAAAGTGAGTCATGTTTTTTTTAATAAAGTATCCTCCGCGCGCAACTGCTGAGACTAATCCTTCGAGCATTGTGGGATTCAAATGGACGGCAAGCTCTCCCCGAGAGTTTTAACACTGCTACATGTTTAAGGCTGAATTCAAACCCAGAACCTTGATTAAACTAAAAGAGATCTGTGTCATATCATCTAAACGCTCTTGAATAGTGAGTCATGTTTTGGTCCACTGCTATAATGTTGTAATATAGGCTATGAATTAAATTTGGTCTATGAAAGGGTAAAGCTGCAAAAACATTTTCATTGTAGCTTTATTTTCATTCCTTTCCCACCCCCCTTAATAGTTGAGACAGAAAATGAAAAACCAAAAAGAAGGATGTACTTATTGCCACGATTAGGTTAACATAAACGAAAATAACGGAAAAAATATATGCCTTTAATGGCTTGAGATGTGGTTGGATCATAGTTGTGATTGGTTTTCAAATTTTGTACCAATTTTTCTTACCTAGAGTGTGAATGTATGATTTTTTTTTTTGAAGAAGAGTGTGAATGTATGATTTCTCTTCTCTCTAATGAATTGCATTGTTATATCTAAAACATGTCACATCCAACACACTTTTGCAAATGAAAGTCTTCAATTTCTATCAAGTGTTGCCTTCATTCTTTCTCTTTTTTTTTCTTTCTTTTTTATAAATTATTTGATATGATAACCCTAAAGCATGAATCACTCACGCACCATATAAACCGCGCAACTACGATTATTTCATTAACTAAGGACTATAGGAACCTACATGAGAAATTCAAGTTCACTTCTATTCAAATCAATCTAACGTCGATTAGTTCTCCTGAGATTAGCTCAGTTGATATGGATAATGCATAATATATGTAAGGTCCAAGGTTCGAACCCTGACCACCACCAAAAAATCTAAGGTCGATTATTACTGGTGAAGTGTTGTACTATCCATCAAAAATGTAATTAATATCAAATAAAAAGATTGTAATATTGAGAATTTACTACACAAATTTGACATCGTATCATAAAAAACGTGATATACTACATTTTTTTTGTTAACTCAGTGCAATTTGGATTTTTGACCCTATTTAAAGCTTCAAGGTATATCATCGACTTTGACTTTATGATCTATTATAAGATTAATCTTCGAGTCGACGATAAAACATTTTGATTTCTTATATGTTACATTAATTATCATTCATTTTGCTTACATTAAATCAATTTAGAGAATATGTTATTTTATTTGTATATAGACTAAACACTATTGACTAAGGTGTAAAAAGTTATATAATACATCAAAAAAATACTTTCAGTAGTTTATATTAATTTTTTAACGATTAACACTAGTAATTAATTGTTAGATTAATTTTTCTCTTTCGTCTGGAGTTTGAACTCAGTACCTCAAACTCATTATCTTTTAGCTCAAACTACTACTAAAATTCATAAAAAAATTCATTGATCATAAATTAACACATGGATTTTACTCAGGACAGTGCTCCATTGTATACCATTTTTGTGGTAAAAGTTGTATAAATTATTGCAATTGATTCAAAGTTGCCAAACATAATTATATGTTTTCTTTTTTCCTACATACCGTGCTAAAAAATCTTCCTACAGTATAATATCACTGTTTTACTCAATAAAAAGTCTATAAATATATTATATTAACAATACTGTTATAAATTCCCTAAAAAAAAACTGTTGATTATAAATATTCCGTATACTATAAATGCAAAAAGTAGTGAAATATCCTCCCTAATTTTTTTTATGAAATATAGTTTCTATTATATTGTAATTAATCACCTTTCAACTGAATTTCAAATACTCAATAATGTTGTCGTTGAATCATATCAGCCCGTCTTTTCTAGAAATGTGTTTTGTTTAGATTTGATATGATCCACTGATAATCTATAAACAATACTATTCATTATTAGTCTATTATCTTTTGTTAGAAAATAATATTAATTAGAAATATTATTGTGTCAATTTTCGGAAGAGTAGAATAGAAGTTACTTGGGGGTCTTTGATAGAAGGTTTTTGAAGGATGATTTTGGAAGATTATGTCTATATTTTATAATATAATATTTTTCTTTACAAGTTATAATATAATATTTCAATCACACAAAATTGTTTTACTTTTTTTTAATACAATGTTTGTAACTTTAAACTCTACCTCTAAAATCTTTTTTAATTTTTTTAATATAATTTTTTTTCCCTCAAAAAAAAAAAAATCTTCCATCCAAACGCATAGCCTTAAAAGATATGTGTGCGCACCAACATGATGAACATTGTGCAGTACATAAGTAGATAGTTGAGTTATTTAACCATTTGCTCGAAGATTAGTCTTTAAAAAGTTTTGTTAGAAAAGCAAATCATTTAAAGATATCTAAATTATCCCAAGATATATATGTGTGGGGTGTAAATTATAATATGTCGTCACACATTAATCATCATGAAAACTCTTATTTTCTATACTTAATGATTAGTAAATTTTGAAAGGTCCCAACCCCACTTATTTTAATTTTTTTTCCTTATGTTATCAGTTGGTAAAAGAAACTTGTAATTTTGTAAGTATGAATTACATAATTTACATCAAACAAGTAAATCACAGCAACTTTCAAATATAAAAAACAATTAACCCATGATTATTATGAGCTAATAGAAACACTTTCCTTTTTTCTTTGCATTTAAAGATGAATTGTCTATTTTGTTCTAATGAAATTCTGAGCAGTCACTAGCAAAAACCAAGAAAGTTGGCCAGTCTTTCATAACCTATTTTATGGGAACACATTGAGTATACGTCTCAACATGCAATCAACTAAGTAAACATTAATTTCCACACATATATAACAAGCTCTCTTACATGTCACATTGCACAAACCATCAATATCAGGGTTATAAAAAAAAAAAAAAAAAAAAAAAAAGGTGATAGGCACAAGTACACCAATTTCTATCTATACAACAGCAACCTGTATTATAGACACATCCTTACATAGGTAAAAGATCACTTCATAGGTAGAATAGTTTCAAATTTCTCTAATACATTAACTTTCTCAAGACTAATATATACCTATTTTCACTCACAACTCATAAGTAGTGTAAAATAAAAAATTAAAGAAAGTTAACTACCAACTTGTTAACTTGCTGCACATAAAAATGAATATAGATGCTTCATAAATGGTCATATCTGCATCATAGAACTAACACAATCAACTTGAAATTCACAGAACTAAGAAGCATTCACATATAAGTGCCAAATAAATAATAACTTTCTTAGGCTAGCTCTACGGTGCACAAGTAAAATAGGTGATATATGACAAGACTTAATGGTCCAATGATAGAAAATAAACTTGTGTATGGTGCAACGCTATTTTACTTGTACACCATAGAATTAGCTGCTTTCTTAAAGTTACCACTATCAACCTTGATAGGGAAAGTTTCTATCATTGATGTTCCTCGTCTTTTTGCTGGCTTCATCTGCTTATGACATAACCCAATCTGAATCAGAGAGACCAAGTTTATTTTTCGACATTTTTCATGTGACTTCCCTTGGACTCAAAATCAAGGGGTTCCAGCCCATATGGTTAATCAATGTATGATTGATGGAACCCAAACATGTCACAATTTGGTCTGCTTTTCACAAAAATGCAACCTCAATCATTACAGCCAAGCATACATAGCATAATTTACCAGAAAAAAAATGGTGTGTGTGCATGCGCGCAAGTGTGAGTATAAACAAATAAACAGCATATACAATGTAACAACCAAATAACTCCACTAGCTTTGACCACACCAAACATCAATTCATCTACTTTTACATAAGCTTCAAATGACTCAATTTGAATTTGTTCTTCTTGTACACAAAAGCAACCAGTAAAAATTACATGTGAAACCAGCAGCATAACTGTTGAATAGAGCGTGAGACATGTTCCATGTATATGGATGGTTATCAGAAAATAGAACAAATGAAATTCTAATCACTGAATATCATTTCTATCCTCCAATCATGGTCAATGAAACTAGAAAACAGATGAAATTAATTCAAAGATACCAGTATATATAGGAAGCAGACTTCATAAGCTCTGGATTAACTCAATGATACTAGAAACCAAATGCAATTGTATTTGGTGACATATTCAAAAATACTTTTTTTATTTTTCTGCAAAGTGACCATGGGAAAGCCAAAAATCACATCCAAAGGATTGTTTTTTAATTTTATACTCGACAATATTAAATGGTTAAAACAGAGAAACCAGAGATAAGAAACAGCACTGCACTGCACATCAGTCCTGTTACTAAGATAATAAAAGGAAGGAACGATAACAACAGAATATACATTTGGTCTTTGTCATCTTATTAGAATAGCCTGTTATACATAGGGATCATAACAATTAACACAGCTCCCCAAAGCCCCTAATGTTAGTTTCAAGAATGCACAATGTCTTTGGATTAAAGCCTTGGACATTACAAAGATAGATTTAGCTTAATATGCAAAAGCTAGTAAAATAATTAATGCATACAATTTGTCCATGGTTAGCATCACATTTCCACCTAATTTATACACGGACTTCCTTCAAGTTTTTCGAGTGAGAATGGTATCAGATAATTTCCTATGTCTGATAACTGCACTCATGTTTAGATAAAATGAGACTTGCTTAAGGAAATTAATTAGCAAACAAAACTTTGTTGAATCTTTTATGAGATGGAACAAAATAAAAAACAATAAAAACGGGCAAAAGAATAACTCTGAGCACATTAAGAGAAACCTGAAAAAAGACTTTAACCGACATGGATCTTCTGAAGGAAAAAAAAAGAGTATATTTAATAGGTCCATGTAGTCGGCCCATCAGATGAAGTTTTGTTTTTTGTGTATGTGCTCACATGAATAACAGTAAATTTGTTTACTTTTTTTCTTCTTCTTTTGTACAGGCAAATGTTGGTGGTTTATTGTGTTTTTTTAAGAAGGTTTGTAAATGGTGGTGGTTAATCGTTTTTCTTTAAGAAGGTTGGTGGTTAATTTGTAAATCAAACTCAGAACCTCATTAATACTGTTCCAACGTCCCAAGTCATCATTCTCAATTGAAATGCAACTACATATAAGATTTTATTCTAGACAAATCCTGTCAGAGTCCCATTGCTTAACGAAAACGACAAAGGGTGAGATTATGGGAAGAGGGGACGGGAGAGAGAAGACCATAATGAACCTCTAAAAGTAATTTTATATATACAAATTGAAGTAATTAAAATAGTGAAACAAAGCGAAGTAATTAAAATAGTGAAACAAAGCATTCCTTCACAATTCACAATTACTAAATCTAATTTCTATCGTATAATCAAGGCCAATGAGCAAAGTAGCAAACTATACTTTCAAAAACTAAACACCCACGGTGCAAATTCAAGGAGAAGCTAGAATATCGGCACACAAGTTTAGTACTGACAAGAGAAGGAATTAATTGATCTACTAAGGATAATAAGGTGATTGGTAATGATGTTGCTGATTAATACCACCATAAGTAAAGTTATTACTACCATAATAAGCAGATGGAACATGTGGCTTTGATGAGTTTAGATGAGAAACACCTAGGCTAGGGTTTCCACTGGGGCCCGTTGGTATACCAGCAAAACCATAAGGCCCAGCTGAAGGACCTGCGTAAGAAGGAATGAATGAGGTAGGGGCCGCCATGCCAGACGGAGTGGCCCATTGGCTCTTGTATGGATTTGGATGCTCTGGAAACAAACCCGAGGGATTGACAAGAGGTTGTTGGTACTGCCGTATTGTTGAATTGTCATTATTAGTGTCGCTCTTGAGGACAGCTGCTGGACCAACTGACGTGGATGTTCGAGGAATCTTGATCCCATTTTGCTGCTGCTGCTTCTTCATCCTTCTCTTTCGTTGCCGTCGTTCCAGTGTATGCTGATTTAGAATAGAAGCTGGTGTTCTATGTTCCATATTTGCATCCGGACCCTTCAATTGGTCTATACGCTGCTCAAGGCTAGCTTGCGGATATTCAGATTCAAGCTTATAATTCTCAATAACTTCAATTACCGATTTCAATGCACGCATTTCTCTGTCAGTAATTTCCATCTGCAAAAATACATGATGAATAAAGGAGTTGGCACCATGCATTATGTAAGCTATCAAGGTGACACTTACCCTTGGCTTGCCTTCCAGGGAAAGTCTTTCAGCAAGTTTCTTAGACTCATCGACGTATGCTTTCAAAATAGGAACAGGTGGAATCTTATGAGCAAGATTAAACTCAAAAACATACTTGACAGCAAGAATGTGTTTGCCCCTATCAACAAGTTTCTGAATAATCTCTGCAGACCACAAACAAGCACTGCCTTACAAATAAAAAGATTTAAGAGGGTAAAATTAAAAGTCGGGCATGTGAGCATACATATACCATTAGAGATGCATAAAACTGTCACGTCACAAATTAACTAAAATTAATTCTTTTTAAACATTACTTAATTTCCTAGTAGCCTAGCAACTCTTCATGGGTGTGGTAGTATTTTTATAAGCTGGTTAGCCACCTCTATGTTTTCAACGGGATAATAACCACTCATTTTGGAAATACAAAATACACACATTTGATAAAGATTACTAAATACACATTTGAGAAAACAATTTTATGTTGAGACGAACTGTGAAGCACGGACACCTCTAGGATTAGGCGTGTCAACAGTGTCCGACATGCGTCGGTGTCCAACACTTCTATGACACTAGTACGACATGTGTCGGACAAGTGTCCTAAATAAGTTGTTTTCTTCTTTACTTTGATACTCCTTAGACCGGTGTCCGACGCCTATATACCACTTATATGAGGCATGTCGGGCAAATCAGACAAATATCTGGTTTTTTTTATCTGCTTCCACACACATTAGATTCAAGAGCTAAAGATGTGTGAGAAATGTTATTCAACAAGGGGTTATAGACAATAGACATTAAAGTTGATTTCAACGTTTTTAAATTTTTCGATTTTCGATGGTAGATGGATGAATAAAGGCCAAATACTATTGGATCTCGGTATAGAACTTTTTTTAATGAAATAAATTGCTCAAGTTAGATGCATATGTATGTATTTTGATTCTCAATTTAGATCTTTTATGAATAAATTAATATATAGGTAGCGGTGTCAGTGTCCTAGGCTTTTTACATTTGCGGTGTCGACGTGTCCGTGTCAATGTCGTGTCAAGTGTCCGTGTTTGAGTCTGTGCTTCATAGGAGGCGGACACTATACTAATTTTTATATCCTTTAGTTGCACAGCAATCTTACTAAACTTGCTAAAAATTAAGTCATGTAAGTTGCACATAAAAAAAAAAAAGAAGCTGACATAAACTTCAATTACCATCCGACAAAAATGAATGTAATCACATGTGTCAACATGCTTTTAATCAGAAGTGTCGAATGCTACATAATCAAATCCCAATTCCTATTCTAACACAAACACACACAAGAGATATATCCTAAACAATTAACATCTCAAACAATATCCTTACCAGGAATTTTATCTATCAAACCAATTTTGCTACCAAGTTGCATGAACTCGCCATGAACAGCAGCTACAACACCAAATTCAACAAGCTCACCCACACTAAATTCTTCAACAATACCAAAAGCATAAACCAAATACAAAAACCCCAACGCCCCCAGAACATTCCCACAAGCACTCATCAACCTCACTTTCCAACCAATCGCCACCTTCAACGCTTTCTCCCTCGCCTTACCACTCACATTCACACCAGAAACACTCAAAACCCTCAACAACATAACACAAACTCTCCCCATTTCTCTCATTCCCTTATGATTGAAACTTCCATTCACTCCATAAAACCCTTCCAATGATTGCAGAATCATCATCCCTGCATCCGGTGAAAACCGTAACGCTTCACGAAGTTCCGCTTGAACCCTAATTTTATCCTTGAAATTGTCGCTAACGTAATTCTTTAAACCTATACCATCCATCTTCTCACACATGACCTTCAATTTTTCGTTGTTTGGGTTTGAAATTAGGGTTTTGGATTGGGTTTGTTGTTGGAGTGATTGGAGAAATTGGAAGCGGTGAGTGAGAGAGTGTTGGAAAGAGGTGAAGTGGGAATCGAGTTGAAGCCATGAGAGAGGGAGTGAAGAAGATTTGGATTGAAGATTTTCGAATGCGATTTTGAGATTTTGTTTCTTGGAATCGATTAGGTTTAATGCTGATGAAATTGTTTCCAATGTTGTAGCCATTGTTGGAGTGTTGGAGTTGAACAGGGGGAATTTGAGATTTATTTTTAGGCTTGTTTAAGAGTTTGGAGAGGAAATGAGTGGAGAGAGACTCGAAAAATATGAATAAGTGCAAGAAACACAGACAATGGAAAGAGATGGTTTATTTATTTTTGGTAGTGTTTTTTTTTTGTTGGTGGTCGGGATTTGAACCTAGACCTTGTGTGTTATTAGGGATGGGAATAGGTTAGGCCGGCCTACAGGGATCTACGGTCTAGCCTACGACAGGTCAGGTCAGACCAGACTTTTTTTTTAAATAGAGAAGGCCTAGGCTTTTTTAAAAGCCTATTTAGCTTAATAGGTCATGCCACATGCAACTCAAAAAGCCTCTTAGGTCTATTAGGCCGGCTTATTTAAGTAAATATGAATAATATTTTTTTGAGGGAAAAATATGAATAATATTATTTATTATTATATTATATTTTGTACTTTAAATTAAAATAAAAACGTGTTAACTTTTTTAGTAATTTAAATTTATTAGTATAAATTAATTTTTTGCATATTTAAATGTATTATTATAAACTAGAACTGAAATATGATACAATATATAGTAAAATTCCCTAAAAACTCATGTTGATTATCAAAAGAGAGTTTAATCTAATTGATATATTAGTTTGTTAGTCTATTTACACTTAGATCAAATTGTTGATTTAAATATGTTCATATGAAATAGGCTTTTAAACAGGCTAGCAGGGCGTATCGGGCTTTCAGAAGGCCAAACTCAGGCCTAAAAAGTAAGCCTATGACAAGCCGCAGGCCAGGCTTAGGCCTTCAAAAAAATTGGCAGGCCAGGCTCAGGCCTTACAAAGCCTAGCTCGGCCTAGCCTATTCCCATCCCTATGTGTTATGCATTTTTAAGAGATGGTTTATTTGGCGACATTAATGAAATTAATCAACCACAATGTCACACGTCTATAAAAAAACAAAAAGTCCTTGTGTGTGTGAGAGAGAGAGAGAGAGAGAGAGAGAGAGAGAGAGAGAGAGAGAGAGAGAGAGAGAGAGAGAGAGAGAGAGAGAGAGAGAGAGAGAGAGAGAGAGACTTGTGATATTGTGGTCGAATGTCAGTAACTTGTGTTCTGGTGTTAACATAATTGAGATTGAAATATTAGAGATTGAGAATTAGAAATAAAGAATACACATAAACTTGGGTAAAATAATATGACTTTTGAGTGTTAATATATACGAGTTGAAACTCGGACTCTTATTCTAATTTTAGTGCCCAACTGTGGATGTAGTTAATTGATTTCATTCAATATTTTATTTAATCACATGCATTTATTAATTTTGACTTTTGTAGTGTCCCTATAACTTTGTTAGCAAATATTTTACATAGTTTAAATAATATAAATTCTCCTTTTATATATATATATATATATATATATATATATATATAGGCAAAAAAATAAAATTTTGATGTCCTGAAAAATATAGTGTCCTGGGCTGCCGCCCTGTTTACCATGCTCAGGGCCACCCTAGATTGATGTTACTCACTTTATTTTTTTAAGAGGCAAAAGGATATCTATTATTTGTATACCAAAAATATAAGGATATCTATTAAAATATAAAGAAATTAGACTGCAATTATCTACAACTAATACCTTACAAATATAATGCATATCTAAATCAACAACACTCAAATAATATAGCCATTCTTGTGTAGTCACAACCACAAATATAATTGGTTTAGGCACATATACAAATAAAAATAAGGTAAACAAAAAAATTTAATTTTTTTAAAGGGTATTCTCTTTTTATTGGAGGAGTCACCAATGAATGGGAAGGCTCTTTATTAGAATGAGAACTCGGGGTCGAGTTCTTCAGAGGTGAAGGAGATTGATGTAGGAGGGTTTTCTTAGTAATTTTATAGTATTTTTTTTGGGTACAATATAGTATTTTTATTTTAGCCAAATTTTAATATGAATGACGCAGTCGGAAGCGTAGACTAGCAAGCGCTAAACCTAGATTAAAAAAAATAAGTTTGCAAGCGACAAACTTTTGAAAATAGGGTTCCGAAATCCACCAGAAATTGAGATAAATCTCTAAAATATTATTGATTGAATAGAAGTTATGCCTTTTAGGCTACAACTGTTAAGCTTATACAGGGAAATAACAAAACCCTAATGGACCGAAAATAACAAACTTAAACAAAAACTAAAAATTACTAAAATTTGACTAAAACTAGACCAATGACCCGTGCTACCGCACAGGTCCTACCACATAGAAGTTAATCGAATCAATGAAAATAATGTAACCATACATTGCCGATAGAAGTTTTATATCATACATAACAAAATGAAATGGTAGCATACATAACAAAAAGGTTTGAACATTAACCATCAAGATACATTACGAAAGACTTCGTGATAAACAACATTTGAGGTCGTATCAGTGCTCTCTCCATCTCCATCAACAATTAGTATTTTCAAACCTTGTTTTGAAGTGACTTTGATTGCAACGTACAACTGACCATGCAAGAATACAGGACTCGGCAAATAAATACCAACATTTTTAAGTGATTGTCTTTGACTCTTGTTGATTGTCATGGCAAATGAAACAGATATTGGAAATTGTCTTCTCTGAAATTTGAATGGAATTTTAATATCAGACGGTTGAAGAGATAACCTGGGTATGAAAACTTTTTCGCCGATGTTACTTCCAGATATAACCTTTGCTTCAAGTACAAATTTTCCCATTCTGGTTATGGTTAACCTTGTTCCATTGCATAATCATAACTTTAGATCAATATTTCTCAAAAGCATAATTGGAACTCCAATCTTCAATCTTATCGTGTGATGTGGGAATCTTGAAGCATTTATTGTGTTGAGAAACTCTGGAGTGTGGACATCATCAACATCATCACAATTTCCATTCTGTGTCAATGGAGTATCATAGCTCAAATATCTTTTCTCTTCACCAGGAATCAAATCTAACTTGTAATCGTTGATCTATTCCACTATTGCGTTTGTTGGAGCAAGTATTGCTTTGTAAGGGTGAGAACTTCACAATAATTCCATATATTTGAAGAATTTATTGTGGCATTTGTTATTTCTTGCCTGGTGGCTCTCAGCACAATAGGAAGAATCTGTCGGAAGTCTCCTCCAAAAACAACAACTTTTCCACCAAATGGAATGTGCTTAAATCTCTTGTCAACATCTCTCATCACATCGTGAAATAATCGATCAACCGCTTCTTAGCAATGTCTGTGCATCATAGGAGCTTCATCCCATATAATGAGTTTTGCCTTGATTATTAACTTAGCTAACGGTGAATCAGGTTCTATAGGACATGTTGAAGCTTCGTGGATAAGAATAGGAATGCCAAATCTTGAGTGTGCGGTTCTGCCTCCAGGTATGAGCAATGCAGCTATACCACTTGAAGCAACAGTTAGAACGATTTCACCTTGTGATCTCAATGCAGCTGCCATAGCCCTCCATAAAAAGGTTTTCCCTGTGCCACCGTAACCATAAAGAAAAAATACCCCTGGCTCATTTTGGCTTACCCTATTCATTATTGTATCATACACATTACGTTGCTCTGATGTCATAGACGACATCAATCTTTCATGTTCTTTAGCTAAAGCCTTCCTATTATAATTCAACTCTTCATTTATGAGCACATCTTGTACATCAGGAACCAATGCACGATCTGCACGTGGCATTGGAGGATAATCTTTCAACCCCTTTCCAGAACTTTGTAGCATGATCTCAATTTCTGCCAATGCATACGCTTTTAATTGGTCATCTGTCAGGACCAAATATGCAATGGACATATTTGGATATAAGGATGGATAAATAAAATAAAGTACTCACATAAATATAGCACGTTAGTGTTTTCAACAATTTCCGTGTTAATTAATAAACTAACCACAACTTTCTGTGACTATTCCTTTTACCATTTATATGCAATTTGTATGATGAATTCAATACTTTTTCATACCAGCAACCACGTCCTCTGCCGGAGAGATCAAAATGTCTTTGAAAGACATGAATTCAAACAAGTTTCGAGGTAAATTGCTTGCATTCACCTTAGTAAATCTCGCATTTTCCGACATATTAAGTTTGTGCTTGTGTGGCAAGAGTTTGTAATTCCCCTCATTAAATCCTACCATGACATTCTCTAGCTTATATGTTCCTCCTTCTTCAATCATTCCTTGAATCGTTGGCACCAGGAACTTACGAACAGTGGCATGGATCCGTCCTCGCTAAACAAAAAATAACATGTCATCAAATATAAACCATAGTATATGTTATCATAGTGGCAACTTGAAAAAAGGATCATTTATTTATACAATCGATTTATATAATATACCTTCTCATCAACCAATATCATGTTCATGAAGATGATATCGTCTAGATTTTCCTTATCACGGATCAGCCATATATGGGCCACGCGGACAATCAACTTCAAATCCTTCTTTCCACCTGTCACAGCTGAAATGGGGGTGAAAATTTTTGCCATATTAGCAAGTGCAAGAAAGAGTTATAGTTGCTTAAATTTTCTTAAAGTAGAGAATGGTTGTATTTTGCTCTACAACTAAGTGGTATTTAAATAGGTAATTGGCAATTCTCTTTGTTAGTTTCAATTACCATTAACTACGATTTCAAGCCATTAACTACGACAATTATTGCCATTAACAGTGTGTCATTCATTTTAATTGCAATAAAAGTGTGTTATTCGTTTTTAATTAGCATTAAGTAATTCCTATGATAGAAAACGATGAGTTTGAGGACAGAGATTTAATCAACGGGCGAGATTAAAAGCAATTAAAAGCAATTCCTATACGAAAATAAAATTGAATACTTGTTAACAAAATTGCATATAGCACTACACTGATCTTAAGTCACATCATAAATAAAAACAGAGGACATCAAAAAAAGTGTCATTACCATAAAGAATGGAAACATAAAATTTACCAAAAAATATACTGCATCAATTTTCTATGTTCTTATAATTGTCGTGACCAATTGATATATAGATGTAAAGTTATATTTCAAGTGTAGGGCATCAATTTTCTATGCATCAATTTTCTGGTTTGCGTTTATATTTCAAGGCCTACTTCTTTTCGGGACCAATTGATATAAGTTCGTTTTAATGGATGTTTATGATTTTTTTGATTAGCATTTAATACGTCTTCAATTGTTTTGATTAGCAATTAGTGAAGGGGATTGTTGAACGAATTGATTAGCATTTAATACGTCTTCAATTGCATTAACGAAGTTATATGAGGGAACATTTTTAGAGTTTGAATCAACGGGTGTGATTAAGTGTGAAAATAGAGTTTGAACGGGTGAGATTAGAGTAGCAATTAGTACTTGTTTAGGAGGGAAAAATGTTAGGCATTAGGGCAAAATAGGGTGAATTAGGGCAAACATGGTAGCCAAGCAAGTCTAGCTTTTATAATAAAGGATAAAAATACTATAAAATTACTAACTTCCTACATCAAAAACAAACTCAAAATAGATTGGGTCAAAAAAGAGGATATCAAGATTACATATGTCCCTTGAGATTTCTATGTTGTGCAGTTCAACGCAAAAGATGATCTAAAGACATGCTCTCTAGGTTGGTCCATGGAAGATGGAAGATAATTTCATCAATTTTTAAAGATAGCGTCGAATTTTTTTAGAGTTCATAAAAGGAAAGAAGAGTCGAAATCTGGCTTAGAATTTCATAGATCCCCTTAAAATTATATAACGACATTTACCTTGAAAGAGCGGGAAATACTATGAGCGCAATGTTTCTGGTGTATCGTCTCACATGTTTTCATTCTCAAGGATAGTTTGCAAGAATCTATGTCGAATTTGATTTGTCTCATAAACATATCCCAAATACCTTTGGAACATGAGACTACACTAAGTGTTTTTTTCTTGTGGGAAATATGCTTATGTGGATGCCAAATCTTTAGTCATGGAAGAACAACAGGTTGTTGAAGACATGAAGAACCATCAGTGGTGGCTAGGTTTAAAGGTCACCTCTAATGAACTTATTATTTCATCTAGCAAATCACACCAACAGAATTTGATGACAGCCAATATGCAATTAATTAACCTTTTTATTTAAATAGCAAAAATTATTGAAAGCAAGCCTATACAAGACGGACATGGCTGCAAAGATACAAATAGCAGAGTACAAAGGTTCCGTATATCTTTGCAACATTGTCACATTCACCATATGGAATTTCAAGTGTCACCATCTCCAATACTAACATTCCAAATGAGTATATGTCTACCACACCAATCTTAACCTAATATACATTTAAACAAATAATTTAGTACTAATGACATCTTGTGTTGAGTATCAATAGTTAATTTTCTCATCTATTTTTGAGATTATTTACTTTAACATCTAAATTAAATTGCTCACATTAGAAAAACTAAATATAAGTTGTCACAATTAAAAAATGCAACCTTAAACACATAGAAAACTAATCATATGAATTGGAAAAAAAAAAATGGTGTGTTACTTTCACTAGTTAACTTTTAGCTACTAAATCAAGATCAAGATAACATAACATGTAATTGAAACATCAAAATAAAAAAGGGTGAAAAAAATTTACCTGACCAGTATTTCCATTTACAAAAACATTACTGCAATTGAGGTCTCTATGAATGATGCATGGATCATGAACATGCAAATAATTCAACCCTTCCAAAATTTGCTTAGACCACTTCTTCAAAGCCTTAATAGAAACATGCTTATGTTTCTTCCTATACTCCCTCAAATTCCCACTTGTACAAACCTCTGTGATGAAATTCAGTGTGTTATGCTCCTTGTCTCTCCAAACACTGTAAAGTGCAATGATGTTTTTGTTTGTCATGTTTTTAAGCAGTCTCACTTCAGAGTAAAGTCTTTCAATCATTGCAGGATCATTGCTGAAATTTCTGAGCTTAACTTGATTCCATGCTATTTCTATTCCTTCTTCATTATCAAATGCTTTATAGACTTTTTTACAAGCACCAGCTCCAAGTAATTCATCGTATCTTCCATATCTTCCAGTTGGATCAGTTTCAACAAATTGTTCTGAGTCTTTTCCTGATGGATTTTGTTGAACACTTGGCATCTAGAACAAAAAACACGGACCAACTTAAATCAGATTATCATAATTAAAACCAACTTAGAGACCAAAATAATTTCAAGCTTTTAAGTTTGGTCCGTTAAAAAAATTTATTCACTTTTAGTCCGTATTTTCATTTTATAGGGACTATTTTGGAAGACTAAAATATCAAGTTTTTGCAAAAAGTTTTCAAAATAGGGACTAAAGTTATGGAGGACTAAAATTACCATTAAAATTGTATAGGGACTAAACATGAAATCTCATTATTTTGTAGGGATTAAAAACATATTCAACCCTAATAATAATAATAATAACAATAAAATAATAATAAGAATAATTTCTTCAACAATATCTACATCGTGACAAACTTGATCTGATTATCATGGAACAGAATCAACAATATTTTTAAGAATGTTTAGCTATCTACATCGTGACATAATATTTTTATGTCTCTACAACCATAGGCAAACTTTGATTAATAGTAGTTTAATAGTGATCCTCTCTAATTTTAAACCTATTACGCGGCCACGCCAACTATTAAAATCTTAATATAACCTAATTATTGAGACTTGGTATGATACTTTGATTTTCAAGAACAAAATCAAGAGTTTTGTAAAAGGTTTCCCAATTTATACATTGCGACACCAGGGCTTTTGATGTCTCTACAACAATATTCATACTTTTTTTTTTGTTACAACCATATTCATATTTTGATTAAGTGTAGTTTAATTGTGATTCTCTTCAATATTAAACATATTAGGTGTGCGGCCTCGTTTCCGGTACAACAATTATAATCTTCGTATAACCTAATTGTTAGACTTGGTCTGATTTTCAAAGAGCAAATTCAACAGAGTTTTTTTTTTTAAAAGTTTCCCAATTTATATGTTGCGACACCAGGGTTTTTGATGTCTCAAGCAGACCTCGATTTAGGTCTAGGGTTCAAGTTCTTTTTGGTTACAATCTAGGGTTCAAGTTCTACAAAGGAGACAAATATTAACACACTAACATTTATTATTATCACTTGTACGTCAAAAAAAACATTTATTATTAACAAGAAAAAAGCCTTGAGTTAGGTCTTGTTTATCTATGACAACAATTAAAACCTAAATTGAATATAGTTCTTGAAAACCAACAAAGTTTAAAAAAAATGGCAATTTAAGAGTTTTTAATTAGTGAATTGTTACCATGAAGTAGAAAACTGAGGCTATGTTGTTGAAAAGTTAAGCTGAGGATTTATGTGAAAAGAGAGAGTAGAATGAACTGAGGTTACCAAAACCTAGGAATTGTGGAAAATAATATTTGAACGGAAGTATTTATACACAGGAGTGCAGTTACAGTAATAATATTTGATTTGATTCGCATTAGTTTAGGATAAATATTCAATATTTTTGGAATTCTGTTTTGATTTTGAGATTAATACGCAACTCAAATTAAAAGTTTGAGAAAATCTCTTTTATCTCTTTTAAAATCTATAGTATATCTATAGTATATATAAAGAAAACTACCCATTTCAGCACACTTTTGGGTTGGATTTTTCTTTCCAAAAATACCCTTAATTTTAAATACAAATAGTCAATTATAAAATAAGACGTGGATTAGTAATCCATGTCACCAGTCGTCCCCGTTAACCCTCTTTTACCTCCGTTAACTAAAAATCAAACTCACAAAAAAATAGCACAAAACAAAATATCATGTTACTTTTTTATCAACTGTTTTTATGTTGTACATCTGTGTTGTTCCCCTCAATACAACCGACAAAGATTGTCAAGTATTTTCATATCCCTTCCACAAAAAACACTATTTCCATATTATTTTATTTTTTATTAATATTAGTTACTCGTTTTTAACCTTTGATCAATTGTAACAAACATGAGCAAAAGATAGTGGTAACGATTGGACTTTAAATACTCTAAAAAAATATCAGTAACAAACGTGAGCAAAATTAATGTTAAATATTGAACTTTAAATCCTCTAAAAAAATATTGGTAACAAGCAAAAAATATTGTTAAAGATTTCACTTTAAATCCTCTAAAAAAAGGATTAGAACAAACGTGAACAAAAAATATTGTTAAAGATTGGACAATAAATCCTCTAAAAAAAATTAGTAGTAAACGTGAACAAAAAATAAATTTAAATATTGGACTTTAAATCCTCTAAAAAAAGATTAATAACAAACTTGAGCAAAAAATAATGTTAAATATTGGACTTTAAATACTCTAAAAAAAAGATTAGTAACAAACGTGAGCAAAAAATAATGTTAAAGATTGAACTTTAAATCCTCTGAAAAAAATATTAGTAACAAACGTGAGCAAAATACAATGTTAAAGATTGAACTTTAAATCCTCTAAAAAATATTAGGATTCAAAATATTTTAGAAAAAGATTTGTTAGCACTATATTAAATCTATATCTATACAATATATAAAGAAAACTACCCCTTTCAACACACTTTTGGGTTGAACTTTTCTTTCCAAAAATACCTTAATTTTAAATACAAATAGTCAATTACAAAATAACACGTGGATTAGTAATCCATGTCACTAATCATCCCCGTTAACCCTCTTTTACTTCCGTTAACCAAAGATCAAACTCACAAAAAACTACCACAAAATAAAAACTCATGTTACTTTTTTATCAGCCGCTTTTATGTTGTATATCTGTGTTGTTCCCCTCAATACAACTGACAAAGATTGCTAAGTATTTTCATATCCCTTCCACAAAAAATAGTATTTCCATATTATTTTATTAATATAAGTTACTCTTCATTAGCCTTTGATCAATTGTAACAAACGTGAGCAAAAAATAATTGTAAAGATTAGACTTTAAATCATCTAAAAAAAGATTAGTAACAAACGTGAGCAAAAAATAATGTTAAATATTAAACTTTAAATCCTATAAAAAAAATATTAGTAACAAACGTGAGCAAATAATATTGTTAAAGATTGGACTTTAAATCCTCTAAAAATAGATTAATAATAAACGCGAGCAAACAATATTGGTAAAGATTGGACTATAAATCCTCTAATAAAATATTAGTAATAAACGTGAGCAATAAATAATGTTAAAGATTGGATTTTAAATCCTCTAAAAAAAAATATTAGTAAACAAACGTAAGCAAAAAATAATGTTAAAGATTGAACTTTAAATATTCTAAAAAAATTAGTAACAAACGTGAGCAAAAAATAATGTTAAAGATTGAACTTTAAATCCTCTGAAAAAAATATTAGTAACAAACTTGAGCTAAATATAATGTTAAAGATTGGACTTTAAATCCTTAAAAAAAAATATTAGTAACAAATGTGAGCAAAAATTAATGTTAAAGGGCAGACCATTCCCAATGTCGGAATCTATCTTTCACGACATGTTTTCAACCATGGTCAATTATATGTAGCTTTATCAAGAGGAGTTTCTCAAAATTCAACAAAAGTTCTCATTAAAGAAAGGAAAATAGAAGGAGAAGATGGAGATTTTCGCAATCATAACAATGTTTCTTTTACATAACATGTCATTTATACATTTATGTTATGATGTTACTAATTACTATTAAAATAAACAACAAAATATCATTATTTTATCTTTATTTTATATGCAGGCAAACTAAAATATGGTGAGTTCATAAATAATTGTTATATGCTTCGACAATATAGTCTCCGTAGCTATTAACAAGTGGAGCCTCCTTAGCTATTAACAAGTGGTACACACCTCGAATTGAATAACCCCCTGAAGGGCCAGGAAGCCACAACCACGATCTGAACAATTAGTCTACAAAGAAATATCATGAAGTAATGTCCTACTTAATTAATTAATTATTAAAGTCAAGTCAACCGAATTTAAAGAAATTGTCCCGTAAAAACCGTCTTTCTGCTCTTTTGATTGCGCTAACGTTTGAAAATTATGAACATTGTTTTTTTTTTTTTTTGATTTTTATTAAAACTAAAAATAAAATTGTTTGTTGCTTTAATTTCAAGTTATAACCAACCAAATTAACCATGATTATCTATTTCAATGACACAAACAATATAACAAAAAAATATAATCTATTTTTTTTAATGACACCAACAACAATCTTTAATATTGACAAAGTTGTTTAAGGATATAACTGGAATAATGAAAAAGTAAGTATAGATATACTCATCTAGTTTGTTACACTTTTTAAATGATAAAAGAAAAAAAAACTAGACATATATATACTCATATCGTGTTTGTTACACTTTTATTTTAATATTTGAATTTACCCTCGTCTATTTTTTATATGTGTGAAAAAAAGTCAGCCCAAAAGAGCCAAAAAAATTATTTTCTTTATATATTGTATAGATTACTAGCGAAAAGACGGACATTCATATGCTCGTCTTTCCGTTCTTTTAATTATGCTAACGTTTGAAAACTATGAGCATTGTTTTTTTTTATGAAATTTTGATTTTGATTAAAAGTAAAAATATAAATTTTTTGCTTTCAAATTATAACAAATCAAACTAACCATGATTATCTATCTCAATTACACAAAAAATATAATATAAATTATTATTTTTTTCAATGACACCGACAACAATTTTATCTTAGTTTGTTATAATTTTTAAAGGATAAATGTTACACTTTTATTTTAATATTTGAATTCACTTTTATCTTGTATTGAAAATTGAGGGTAGTTTTTTTGGTGGTGTCCGAGGTTCGAACCCCCAGACCTTGCATATATTATGCATTTTTGCTACCAACTGAGTTAAGCTCACGAGGACAAATTGAGGGTAATTTTGAAAAGAGAAAAAGTCATCTAAAAAGAGTCAAAATAGATTATTTTCTATATATAGTATAGATATAGATTTATCATATATAATATATCTTATTTTAAGATTAGCTAGGTTTTTTTTTATAATTTAAGATTAGCTAGGTTGTTTTATTATTTTAAGGAAGATTAACTAGTTTGTTTTTTTTTGAATCGGCAAATATTATTAGACGCCATCCCCGCAAGACGCAAGGTATGGACGAAACAAGATACAAATGGTGCCACATATAGACGGTACACCATAACCAACTAAACACCCCTGAAAATAAACCCACCAAAACATATCACCACCTAAAACTGACTCCTATAAAAAACAAGCACCGTAAACACGGTATCCACCACCGCCCATCGTCACTACTCACCGCCAAAGAACACCCTCAAAATAAAACTCCCAGACCCCAACACCTAAGCTGAGCCACATCACGAAGAGCACCTGACTGAAGGATCATGTAGCTGCCACAACCTCGCGACCTCTGTTCCACCAGAAGAGCACAAAACATAAGCCCAAAAACCAACGACAAAGAACTGACTCCCAATCTCGTATCAATAGTGATCGGTGTTGGAGTAAGCCCTAATATCCAATCAATATTGATTGGGTTTGGCTTTGTATCATGATATTGATATAAATATATATTGTGAATATATATAATAATAAGGCATTTCTTTATTGATTTTGTTATGTTTCAAAATAATAAAGTCCCTAGAATAGATAGTTCATGTAATGGAATATTAAGTGTGACTTAATCATGAGATTACATTACGTAAAGAACGCTATTCTTAAACATATCCATAGTCAAGCTTTAATATGAATTGGGATAATAATAAAGCATAAAGACTATTATGTATGTAGACTGATGACCGCATCTCATGGGTCATTGATATTGAGATATTAAGTCTATACATAGGTATAAATATTAGGAGTAATATTTATACTGGATTGACCCACCGTGAGAATACTACATAGTATGTTATGAAAATGTCATAAGATATTCTCACAATGATAATGGTGTATATCACTCTTAGACCTGAAACCACTATGATCCCTAAATGTGGACTCAAGTGCTTTGTTGCCATTCAAACGTTGTCTGTAACTAGATGACTATAACGTTGGTTGATGGGTACTTGAAGAATCATGCTGAGGGACATGAGTGTCCTAGATGGGATTTGTCCCTCCTCATAAACAGGAGATATATCTTTAGGCCTCTTGATGAAATATGACTGTAAAATTGCATGGCCATGCCGAACTAAGTCAATAGAAGATATTGGACTTATTCGTTATTCAGTATATTTTGGAATCAAGAAATATAAATATTGATCTATACAAGGGTGACAATAACTATGCCTTGGGATCAATGAAGATATCGAGACAAAGGAGTAAATATACACATGAGTGTTATCATGGAAAGGTTTCGTCAGATCACTTGACATTCTTGTCACTTGGGTAGCAATGATGTGTTGCTAGATACCGCTCATTGTTTATAGTATTAAATATTAGATTTAATATTATTGCCAACGTGACTAGAACCTATAGGGTCACACACAAAGAACAGTCAAAAGAGAAATATATAAGTATGACTTATATAAGGGGTGCGTTTAGTAAATAACGCTAATTAGTTAGCAAAATTACTAAACTCGTTGTTGGGCTTACTGAAGCCCAATAGTGACTTATGACTTGCAGAGCACACTAGAAGTTCTATAAATAGAACTCTGGTGCTGAAGTTTTTGGTTACATGTTTTGAAGCAACCCGTTTCTTCTCTGCACTTCCAATTCATTGGCTAGCACCGAGTTTTGGAGGAGCACTGTTCGTGTGGACTTGCTAGAGGCTTTGCTGCTTGCTGCTTGCTTGGCTGTGATCGAGATTCCAGTTTCCAGTTCCAGCTTTCAGATTCCACAGTTCAAGGTAACAATCGAATCACTGATTCATGTTTGAATTTCGTAATGATCCAAGGAATGAAAATCGAAAATTTTCCGCTGCTTCTACTCCATTCTTCTATTCGATTTTCCTTCAGTGGTATCAGAGCCAATTACGAAACCATGAATCGGATTGCTTTGTTACTGCTTTATGTTTTAATATGATTAAACATTTTGAATCGGAATTAAATAATAAAGAGAATTAAAATTGGCATCGTATCATGTTTTCTGTGCATGGCTTTTCGATTTGTTTGATGTTTCAGAAACCGTTTCTGGTGAAGTATCGACATATCGATTATACATATCGACGGGAACATGATTGGAAACAAATCAAATTAGATTATCTTTTAAAATTGTTTTAAGAGATAATAATATTTTCGCAAATATTTGATTTGCTAATATTTTGACATTCTATAAGGAATTAATTTGGAATGCAAATCCGTTAATAAAATAGAATATTAAGTGTTAATATTTTATTATTTAAATTTAAATATTAATTAAAATTGATTGATCAATATCATATATGTGATATATGATTTTAATACAACATCATTATATGTGATATATTGATGATATCATTCGTTCAATAGGTTTTATATAATTGATTGTGAATTTGTAGTCAACTCGTGAGATTGAGCTTCGAATACCGATTCTGGTGAAGCATCAAAGATTCGGTTGTCCATACTGAACAAACAATTGTTAAAACTATTGATGTTTGATTGTTGTATTAGGATACCTAACTATACAAGCGTTGTATTATTATGGTTGTATCATTCGATCAATTGTTTTCAAAGAGATTGTTGTGAATTTGAACAATTCGTGAGAGTGAGCTTCAATATCCGAATCTGGTGAAGCATCATAGATCCGGTTGTTCATGCTAAACAAACAATCCTTGAAAATATTTATGTTTAATTAATTTATTTAATTGGAGAAAGGTAGTAAATTTAAAAGATCATGATTTTGAAAGAGTTTCAATATCAGATATGATTTTAGAATTTGGTAATAAAATATTTGCTTAATTTTAGCCCTGTAATTTGTTTTGGAAATAAATTGATTGCCTAAATAAAGCAGATTTAATTATAATAATTATTGAGTGTCAATATTACTATAATTAAGTAAATAAAAAATTCTACCTTTTGGATTGTTTTTCAAAAATTGTTTGAAAGGTAATAAACGATCCTAAATTGATAGTTAATTTAAAAGATCATGATTTGAAATAGTTTCAATGTCATATATGATCTTTTGAAATTATTTAATCGATTTGCATGACTTTAACTTGATTTGTTTATAATTTAAAAGAATCATGATTTGAAAGAGTTTCAATATCATATATGATCTTTTGGATTTGATAATAATATTTGCCGAAACGATTTGGGTGTTCATAAACGTGAAGTAGATAAAATAGTCACAAGAAAGGGGGGGTTTGAATTGTGACCCTTTAAAAATTATCCTGAAACTTTAAAAGTTATTCTCAAGTAGTTTACTTGGAATGGTTAAGTTAACTTTCTGAACTCAGAACGTTCTGAAGTTCATACACAGAAACTGATTAATAAAGTAAATGTGTTGGTGTGTGTTGTGTATACTGAAATTAAAGAGTATAAGGAGGAAGGAAAGAACACACAGAGATTTATAGAGGTTCACCCAATGTGGGCTAGTCCTATCCTCACAATCTTGTGAGAGTTTCCACTATGATGCTTGAGATAACCTCTCAAGTCCTGCACCTTACAATCTTTGTTCACCTGAACAATTACAATCCTGTATTCTCTAAGCCTCAGCAGGCTTTCACCTTCTTGCTAAGTTACCCACTTAGACTTTTACAACCTTTGCTCAAACTAACACTTTAGTACCCCTAAAGCTAGATGAGACTTAGTTACAATTTGTATGGAAGTTGAATGTTTGTAAATCAAACAGAGGAGGAAGAAGAGAGAGGAGTTATCTTAGAGATAACAAAGAGTATTGATTTGCACTAAGTAATGAAAGCCTTAGAGATTGATCAATTTCAGTTTGCAAGAGCTTCAAACAAAATCAAAGTTGTTTTCTTGTATGCTTTGCAATGGTGCAAGTAATGCTGAGCCTTTGAACTGTATTTATAGAGTCCTTGGGCTCAAATAGCCGTTGTGGGGTGTCCAATGGTGTTATGCCATGTGTCCTGGGTCCCACAAGCTTTTACTTGAAATTCTGGGCAAACATTCTGATCTCTGATGAACTTCAGAATGTTGTTGCGTTCATGATGATCTTCATCTGGGTTCATCATGTTCTTTATCTGGGTTCATTATATATGAATGAATATATGAAGTTCTGGGCGTGTCATATGCTTTTCATATGAATTTCTGGGCAATAACCAAAGTATGGACTTTTCTTCATACTTCAGAAAGTTCAGTTGCCAGATCTGCCTTGGAACTTGGTGCAGGAGGATATAGTGGGATTCTGCATCTTCATACACAGGCTTTGAGAGATTGTGTGGTCCTTGTTCTGTACCAACTCTCATACGTGTCTATCTCTGATTGAGCAAGATAGATTTGCTTTGCTTTTGCTTTTGCTTTTCACCTACTGTACTGTTCATAAAGTAGGTCTGTGCTGAGCTGAACATTCTGATCATCAGAATGTTCCATTTGTTTCACTTAGGATGATTTGTAAGACTACCATTTGATGTAATCAAATCCTAATAGTGAAACACAATGAAGAGCAGTAAATATAACATCTAGGATGATATTCCCTTGTGGAATATTCCTAGGACTTTAATGTTCATAGTCTTAAAAGAACATAAAGTATCCTTTTTGACATAATCCTTGTATATGCCTTTATTGCTTGATTGATCCATGCAAAAGTACTTCTCTTGACATTTATTTATGTCACATGTGCCTTGCATGACCTTGATCCATGTTCTTGAGATTCTGGGCTTGTATAAAAGCAACCTTCTGATCTCTTGTGCGAACATTCTGATCTCTGAGCAACATTCTGATCTAACTTTCTGACCTCAGTGTTAGATCTTGAATTCAAATGTCCTTTGATTTCTTTATTCTTGGTATGATTTAAACCTTGTTCCTGTCTTAGTAAAACACTCAAGAGCACAAGTTAAATACCAAGGAATTAATCAAAGTCCATTAATTCTTTAATCATATTGGTTTATTATCTTTAAAATTAATTAGGGATTTTGCCTCAACAATCTCCCCCTTTTTGAAGATGATAAACCTATGATTTAGGATTAAGGATTTTGATTATATATATGAAGAATAACAGAGCTTGAAAATTTATTTTAATGCTCCCCCTCATTTTTATAATCCATTATGCAGAGTTTTTAAGAACTTTAAAAAGCTCCCCCTCAATTTCATAATTCATTGCATAAAATAAAAATATGCAGATTTGAACCAAAATCAATATCATTCATTAATGTAAATCATGAAGTACAATTACATGAATTATATGGTTCAAAAACAAAAAAAGAAATTCAAAGCATGTGATCAAGCAAAAAGTGAAGTTTCTAAACTCCAATAACTATTGATCACTAGACCTACTTAGGGCCTAAAAACTAAGAAAGACTTAAGACTTAAATCCTAAAGCTTCTCCCCCTTTAGTCATCTGCAAAAAGGATAGGGAGGACAATACAGAAAGATTCAGGGAGTAGAATCCCCAGAATCAGAGGATGGTTCAGACTCAAACACAGATGGATCATCAAAAACTGGTGGATCAATGGCCAGACCAGGAGCATGGACTTTGACAGTCCAATCAGCCAAAGCACAGACAATTTTGTGTGTCTTGGTGGAGACCCTGAGTGCCCTTGAGGCTAACTTCTCAGCCCTTGAAGGCTTGGCAGTTGCAGCAGGTGGAACAGCATCAGAAGCTTCAGCCTTCTCTTTGTTGGCAGACACAAAGGTATTGAGGGAGTCAAAAAGAGCAGCCATATTAGGAAGCTTGCTTGTGGTGGAAGTTTTCATTGGTGGTGGTGGTGGAGTGTATGAGGGAATGGTGTCTGGAGTTGGAAGGTTAGAAACCAAAAAGTTGCTTGTACCAGCAACAGATCCCATTGTGGAGGATGAGAGGTTAACATTCTGACCAGTTTGAGCCATGAGCTGTACCTCAGCAGAGGGCAAAAATCCTGAGGCCATAGGCACTGGATCTGCTGACAGCTGGCTAACTTGAGCAAGAAGAGGCTCATTTGATGCATTCAAACCAGCAGAGACTTGAACATTCTGACTGACTGGAACATCTTCAGCAGGAATTTCAACATTCTGAGCTTCAGAGATTTCAACATTCTGACCTGCAGCTGGTTCCTGAACATGTTGAGTGGTGTCCTGACCATCTTGGAACACTTCATTGTTGAAGTCAGTGTTGACATCTTCAATGTTGAGATCAAAACCAGTTGTGAACTCCATTTGTTCAACTTGAACATCTTCCTCCATGGACATGTTTGAAGCTAAAATTTCTGCCACTTCCTGAGTATCTTCATCAACATTCTGAGCTGTCTTCTCAGTATTTTCTTCAACTCTTTGATTTGGATCAACAGAGTTTTCCTTACCAGCCATCTGAGATATACCTTCATGAATCTCAGTTGCTTGCTTAACATTCTCAGCTTCCCTTTGAAGAGATGCATCATCATCCTTCTGAGCATCATCTTCAATCATTGATTCACCAATCAAGGCCTTGAACTGAGAGCTTCCTTCTTGAACAATCTCCTTTGCAAGTTGAGAAACTTGAGAAAACACTTCCAAAGCTGGTGGAGAGGGAGGTCTGACCTCTGCATTCTTAGGAGGTTCATCTCTGATTTCTTCTACCTTTCTTTTCTTCCTAGTTGTCTGAACCTTCTGAGCAGTAGATCTCTTAGTAGATCCAGAAGTGCCAGAGTTTGTGAAAGATGGCATGTTTGAGGTGGTGATGCGTAGCTGACCTAGTGTTTTGGATGTGAACTTCATGAAATCAAGCTTTCGGTCTTCTCCTTCAAGAGGCACCTTTGCTTTCTGAAAGATGGGGGTTAAGTGCATCTCATAAGGTAACCCAGCAACAGTTTGTTTCATGGCCAAGCAGGAATCTATCATATGTTGAATGATGATGAAACAGAGGTTCAATTTGGTTTTGGTCATGAGGTGGTAGATGATGCATAGATCCATATCAGAAACAACATCAACAGATCCACACTTAGGGACTAAGGTGTGCCTAACCATATTATGAAGGATTTTTGGAATATCTTCTAGATTTGTGGAGTTAAAAGTGAGGTTTTCTTTGGTTTATTTGACTATGAGTTGATTACGGTTAACCCTAACATCATTATACCATGAGCAAGAAAACAGTTTGTTACCTTCATTAGGAATTTTCAAAGCTTTAGAGAGAAAATCTTGAGTGATGGTGATCTGAACTCCTTTTACAGAAGAGATGAGAAAGTTCTCATTTTCCTTTTTCTTCTGCTTCACAACCAGGTTGGTGTAGAACTCTCTGACCAAACCTTCATATGTGTGTTCTTGTAGAGACACAAAGTTAGTCCAGCCTTGTGGATCAGTGAACTTCTTCAGGTTCCATCCTTTTGTCTCCAAGCTTTCAAACTCAAAATACTTTGTTCTGCTTATTGGTCTGAGAGCAATCTTTTCTGCTCTCTGAGCTTTTAGAACAGCAGCAACTCTAGTAATGTCTTTTCCTTTGCCATGCTTTTTAGGAGAAATTTTCTCCTCTTCTTCAGGAGTCTTTTCTTCAGAATCTTCCTCATCATTCTCATCATCATCTTCCTGAGATGATGAACTTCCTTTTGATGGAGAGGGAGTGGCAACTTTCTTTCCTTTCTTGGAGTGTACTCTCATGGATTTTATTATTTCAGAGAGAGTTTGCTCAGAGTCTTCTTCTTCTTTTTCAGAGATTTCCATTTCTTCTTCTGGATCCTCTTCAGAATCCTCTTCTCTTTCATCATCACTTGAATCTGTCTTCTTCTCTTCGTCAGAGACAAGATTCACATGTGAGACCTTAGGTTCCTTTGATGAATGCTTCATCCTAGATGATCTTCTAGTAGGGATAGGTCTGGGTTTGGTGATGGGTTTCTTAGAGGCTTTTGATTTTGAGGATTTGGGTGGATCAAGAGCAGGGTAGACCACATCTGGAAGAACAGTGTGAACAGGGGTTTCACTTAGTGGTTGTTGATCAGAGGATTGACCAGCAGCGTTTGGTGGTGGTGATTGAGAACGTTCCACTTGTGGAACTTCATTATCAGAGAGTTTTGAAGTGGTTTTTGTTCTTGCCATTTTCTTCGTAAGCGAGAGAGAGAGAAAAAACAGAGGGTTTGTAGATTTTTGTGAGTTGAGAAGAAAGAAGTTTGGATTGAGATGGTTGTAGAATAATCAGAAGTGGTTACTGATTATATAGACCAATCGTGCAGAAGGGAAAGAGAAAGGGAGAGAAAATGATAGCAGTTTGCATTGGGAAGGAGGAAACTGCAGAAAAGTAACGGTCAGAGGAGAGAGAGAGAAAAGTAGCCGTTTGTGGGAAATGGAAGGGATTGGTTGATTTGATAGTTCAGGTTTTACATGGTGGTTAAACCTTAAACTCATCTTCTTATAACCAAACATTAAATGCTTAAGATTATAGAAGGATTTTTGGATAAAGTCAACACTAAATCTCACGCATGGGATAGTTGACCCAGAAATCAAATTTTGAACATAACTGAGTTTTGTGGACATCCTGAAAGGATGAAATCCAGATGAACAAACTTGTGAATGTTGTTTGAATGAATGTTAGGATTATCATTCTGAACATATGAACATTCTGACCTGATGAACATTCTGAACTCAAGAACATTCTGAGCTCAGGAACATTCTGAACTCAGGAACATTCTGATGAATGTTCTGATTATGACAGATCTATCTGATTTGCATCAGATGACATCAAGGGGTTTAGTCTAAGGCCCTTAGTGATCTGCAATCAATCTTTATTGGGATTTTTTATGATTGACAATTTTTCTTTAAGAAAATTGAATCTATCCTCAACAAGGGGTTTTGTGAAAATGTCAGCTAGTTGATTTTCAGTATCAACAAAGCTTAATGCAATATTCTTTTTCTGAACATGGTCTCTAATGAAATGATGCTTTATTTCAATATGTTTAGACCTAGAATGCTGAATAGGGTTCTTAGAAAGATTAATTGCACTTGTATTATCACAGAAAATAGGAACACTTGTGTACCTTAATGAGTAGTCTTCCAACTGATTTCTTACCCATAAAATTTGAGAGCAACAACTAGCTGCAGATACATACTCAGCTTCAGTTGTGGAAAGTGCAATGGTGTTTTGCTTTCTGCAAGACCATCCAATCAATGCTTGTCCCAAGAATTGACATGAGCCACTTGTACTTTTCCTCTCAACTTTGTCTCCAGCATAGTCAGCATCACAATATGCTACAAGATCAAAACTAGAACCTTTTCTATACCAAAGGCCAAGATCAGTAGTACCTACTAGATATCTAAAAATCCTTTTAACTGCAGTTAAATGAGATTCTTTTGCACAAGTTTGAAATCTAGCACATAAACCTACTGCAAACATAATGTCAGGTCTGCTAGCAGTCAAATATAATAATGAGCCTATCATGCCTCTATATTCTTTTTCAGAAATAGATTTTCCACTCTCATCCTTATCTAAACTTGAAGATGGATGCATAGGGGTGACCATGATTTTTGCCTCATTCATTTTATATTTCTTAAGAATGTCTTTGACATACTTTTCTTGACTTATGAAAATTCCATTTGGATGTTGTTTGATTTGTAAACCAAGGAAGAAACCAAGTTCACCCATCATGCTCATCTCAAATTCACTTTGCATAAGGTTGGAAAATTCTTCACACATTTTCATTTTGGTGGCACCAAAAATAATATCATCCACATAAACTTGAACAATAAGTAAGTCAGAGTCATGTGTTTTTCTAAAAAGTGTGGTATCAATTTTTCCTCTTGAAAAACTATTTTCAATTAAAAATGTGCTAAGTCTGTCATACCAAGCTCTAGGAGCTTGTTTAAGACCATAGAGTGCTTTAGTGAGTTTGAAAACATGATCTGGTTTTTCTTTACTTATGAAACCAGGAGGTTGACTTACATAAACTTCCTCATTTAGAAAACCATTTAAAAATGCACTTTTAACATCCATTTGAAAAAGTTTAATGCTTTTATGTGCAGCATATGCAAGAAGAATTCTGATGGCTTCTAACCTTGCCACTGGTGCAAAGGTCTCATCATAGTCAATACCTTCTTGTTGGTTGTAACCTTGAGCAACTAACCTTGCTTTGTTTCTGACAACCTTACCATTTTCATCAAGCTTGTTTCTGAAAACCCATCTTGTTCCAATGATGGTTTTCTCTTGATTATTTGGAACCAGGTTCCAAACTTTGTTCCTTTCAAACTGAGAAAGTTCCTCCTTCATGGCCTCAATCCAGGAATCATCAATAATAGCTTCATTGATTGACTTGGGTTCCATTTGAGAGATCATTGCCATGTTGGTATCTTGAAAGGACAATCTGGTTCTTATACCATCAGTTGTGCTTCCAATGATTTGATCTACAGGATGGTCTCCTACCATTCTCCAACTTCTTGGTGGACTTTGGAAGGTTTGATCCTGAACATTCTGATCATCTTCTTTCTCAACTGAAGTGTCAATGTTCTGACTGGGAACATTCTGAAGTGTTGGCACTTCTGTGTCTTCACTTTCTTTTGGTTGAGAATGTTCATCATATTCATCAAATATGACATGCATACTAATTTCAACTGTCTGGGTTTTTAGATTGTACACTCAATAACCTTTAGAAGTTGTAGAGTATCCTAAAAAGATAGCTTTATCTGATTTAGGATCAAACTTACCCAATTTTTCTTTATTGTTCAGAATGTAGCAATAACAGCCAAATATGTGAAAATAAGATATGCTAGGTTTAATGTTTTTCCAGAGTTCATATGGAGTTTTATTAAGAACTTTTCTTATTGAAACTCTATTCAAAATGTAGCAAGATGTGTTAATGGCTTCTGCCCAAAAATAATCTTCAACATTTGATTCATTTAACATTGTTCTAGCCATTTCTTGCAAAGTCCTATTTTTTCTTTCAACAACTCCATTTTGTTGTGGAGTTCTTGCACAAGAGAAATTATGTTTAATACCATTTTCATCAAAGAATGTTTTGAAAGATGCATTTTCAAATTCTCCTCCATGATCACTCCTTACTGTAATGATATTAGAACCTTTTTCATTTTGAACTCTTTTACAAAAGTGTTGAAATGCTTCAAAAGATTCATCTTTGTGTTTTAAAAACAGCACCCATGTAAATCTGGAAAAATCATCAACAATAACAAACCCATATCTTTTGCCTGTTAGACTAGCAGTTTGAACTGGACCAAATAGATCAATGTGAAGAAGTTCTAAAGGTTTCTGAGTTGAAACAAACTCAATGGTTTTAAAACTACTTTTCACTTGTTTACCTTTGACACATGCTTCACAGATCTTATCCTTGTCAAAGCTAATCTTAGGCAAACCTCTAACTAGATCAAGTTGAGAAAGTTTAGCAATGGTTTTCATGCTTATATGACCAGCCCTTTTGTGCCAAATCCATTTGTCCTTTTCAAGAGACATGAAACAGGATTCTGCAGGCATATCATTTAGTTCTAAGACATACAAGTTCTTTCTTCTTGATCCAGTGAAAAACAGTTTGTTAGAGGAGGTTTGTCTTATTTCACATATGTTAGGTTTAAAGATCACTTCAAATCCACTATCACATAATTGACTTATGCTAAGTAGATTGTGTTTTAAACCTTCTACATACTGAACATTTTCTATCTTAGCAGAGTTAGGTTTACCTATAGTACCTTTACCTCTGATCTTACCTTTGTCATTGTTTCCAAATGTCACCAGTCCTCCATCCTTCTTTTCAAAGGTCAGGAAACAATTCCTGTCACCTGTCATGTGCCTAGAACAACCACTATCCAAGTACCATGGCTTTGTTCTAGCACCCTGAGGCAGGACCTACATGTGACAAGATAAAAATTTTAGGTACCCATGTAATGTTGGGTCCTTGAGGGTTAGTTCTTCTAAGAGATCCTTCCTTATTGTAACATTCTGTCTTGTGTGATCAGATTTGTTACAGTAGGAGCATGACTTCTTAGCTTTCTCAGCCTTTTGTGAACTTTCTGATCTGTTGAGATGAGAACGTTCTGAACTAAGATTAATTTTATTTTCTTTGATAAGTTTTTTCTTAACATGGCATATTTTTTCATCATGTCCATACCTATCACAAAAATATCATTTAGTTCTTGGTTTAGTTTTAGGTACAAAACTTTCAATGATTTTGTGTGGATCCTTAAAGCCTAAGCCAGATTTTTTAGCACTTTCATTTTGAGATCCTAAGATATTTTGAAATGTTTCTGTAGATTTTATAAAACCTGTAAGATCATTTTTCAAAGTTTCAACTTCCTTTTTCAAAAGTGTGTTTTCCTTTTTCATCTCAGAAGGTATAGAAATAATGCCTTTTTGTTTCTTGTTTAACTCTTTTTGTTTTTCTGACATTTCAAAATGGGAATCTTGCAAAATCTGTATGGTTTTTCTAGATTCATCATATTTGTTTTGAAGTGTTTCTTTTTCTGCTTTTATTTCAGAAAGTTCCTTGATTAAAGAATGACATCTATTAGTTAAGAAGTTTGAGTCATATAAGAGACTATCTATTTTACTTTCAAGATCTTTATAGAAAGAATCAGTTTTATAGACAATTACCTCTTCTTCATCATCTGACTGAGCCATCAATCCCATGTTGGCTTCTTCATCTTCTTGAGGTTCTGATTCTTCTAAGTCATCCCAAGTGATCATTGCCTTCTTCTTGAAGGGAGGTTTCCTTTGCACCTTCTTGATGTCAGGACATTCACTCTTGTAGTGTCCAGTTTTGTTGCAGCCATAACAAGTGACTTGGCTTTTGTCAGCTTCAGTTCTGGTGCTATTGTTGGTGTTTGGAAACTTCTTTCTGATCTGATTTCTTCTCAACATCATTCTTTGAATTCTTTTGGAGATTAGTGCAAGTTCATCTTCAGCTTCTTCTTCATGAACTTCATCTAATTCTTGTGGTTCTTGTACCTCATCATCAGCAACTGATGGGGTTTGCTGAGATGCTTTTAAAGCAAGTGTTTTAACCTTCTTTACTGGTTTGTCTCCTTGAAGTACCACTTCATGAGCTCTCAGTGATCCAATGAGATCTTCCAGGTTCATAGATTTCAAATCTTTGGCCTGAGTGATTGCAGTGACCATAGGTCTCCACACACTTGGAAGACATCTTAATATTTTTCTGATTCTATCATGAGTAGAATATGCCTTTCCAAGAGATCTCATTTCATTTACTATTGTAGTAAATCTAGCATACATCTCATCAATGGTTTCATTTTCACTCATTTCAAAGACTTCAAACTTTCTGACACCTATGTCAATTCTAGTTTCTTTGACATGAGATGTACCCTCATGATGTATTTTCAGAGTATCCCATACCTCTTTAGCATTCTTACATTCATCAACTCTTTCACTTTCTTCCATGGTTAGTGCACATGATAAAAAGAGTCTAGCTTTAGAGTTTAACAATACCTGAGCCTTTTCATCTGTTGACCATGAACTCTTTTCTTTGACAGCTCCTTCTTTGGTTGTTGGGACAAAATCTCCATCTGTGATGACTTGCCACATATCATTGTCTTGAGATCTGAGGAAGAGTTCCATTTTGCCTTTCCAGAAGTAATAGTTTGAGCCATCAAAAAGTGGTGGTCTGTTTGATGATCCTCCTTCAGCTATGTACTTGACTTTAGACATGCTTCCTGAATCTTTTCTCTAACACTTGTTAAAGTGTTCAAACCCTTAGAACCGGGCTCTTGATACCAATTGAAGTAGATAAAATAGTCACAAGAAAGGGGGGGTTTGAATTGTGACCCTTTAAAAATTATCCTGAAACTTTAAAAGTTATTCTCAAGTAGTTTACTTGGAATGGTTAAGTTAACTTTCTGAACTCAGAACGTTCTGAAGTTCATACACAGAAACTGATTAATAAAGTAAATGTGTTGGTGTGTGTTGTGTATACTGAAATTAAAGAGTATAAGGAGGAAGGAAAGAACACACAGAGATTTATAGAGGTTCACCCAATGTGGGCTAGTCCTCTCCTCACAATCTTGTGAGAGTTTCCACTATGATGCTTGAGATAACCTCTCAAGTCCTGCACCTTACAATCTTTGTTCACATGAACAATTACAATCCTGTATTCTCTAAGCCTCAGCAGGCTTTCACCTTCTTGCTAAGTTACCCACTTAGACTTTTACAACCTTTGCTCAAACTAACACTTTAGTACCCCTAAAGCTAGATGAGACTTAGTTACAATTTGTATGGAAGTTGAATGTTTGTAAATCAAACAGAGGAGGAAGAAGAGAGAGGAGTTATCTTAGAGATAACAAAGAGTATTGATTTGCACTAAGTAATGAAAGCCTTAGAGATTGATCAATTTCAGTTTGCAAGAGCTTCAAACAAAATCAAAGTTGTTTTCTTGTATGCTTTGCAATGGTGCAAGTAATGCCGAGCCTTTGAACTGTATTTATAGAGTCCTTGGGCTCAAATAGCCGTTGTGGGGTGTCCAATGGTGTTATGCCATGTGTCCTGGGTCCCACAAGCTTTTACTTGAAATTCTGGGCAAACATTCTGATCTCTGATGAACTTCAGAATGTTGTTGCGTTCATGATGATCTTCATCTGGGTTCATCATGTTCTTTATCTGGGTTCATTATATATGAATGAATATATGAAGTTCTGGGCGTGTCATATGCTTTTCATATGAATTTCTGGGCAATAACCAAAGTATGGACTTTTCTTCATACTTCAGAAAGTTCAGTTGCCAGATCTGCCTTGGAACTTGGTGCAGGAGGATATAGTGGGATTCTGCATCTTCATACACAGGCTTTGAGAGATTGTGTGGTCCTTGTTCTGTACCAACTCTCATACGTGTCTATCTCTGATTGAGCAAGATAGATTTGCTTTGCTTTTGCTTTTGCTTTTCACCTACTGTACTGTTCATAAAGTAGGCCTGTGCTGAGCTGAACATTCTGATCATCAGAATGTTCCATTTGTTTCACTTAGGATGATTTGTAAGACTACCATTTGATGTAATCAAATCCTAATAGTGAAACACAATGAAGAGCAGTAAATATAACATCTAGGATGATATTCCCTTGTGGAATATTCCTAGGACTTTAATGTTCATAGTCTTAAAAGAACATAAAGTATCCTTTTTGACATAATCCTTGTATATGCCTTTATTGCTTGATTGATCCATGCAAAAGTACTTCTCTTGACATTTATTTATGTCACATGTGCCTTGCATGACCTTGATCCATGTTCTTGAGATTCTGGGCTTGTATAAAAGCAACCTTCTGATCTCTTGTGCGAACATTCTGATCTCTGAGCAACATTCTGATCTAACTTTCTGACCTCAGTGTTAGATCTTGAATTCAAATGTCCTTTGATTTCTTTATTCTTGGTATGATTTAAACCTTGTTCCTGTCTTAGTAAAACACTCAAGAGCACAAGTTAAATACCAAGGAATTAATCAAAGTCCATTAATTCTTTAATCATATTGGTTTATTATCTTTAAAATTAATTAGGGATTTTGCCTCAACAAAACGTGTCAAGTGTTGATGCGAAATACGCAATCTAGAATATTTTGGAACACAATCTGAGATATTTTGGTATGCAATCTAATATATTTTAGTACTTGATCTGAAATATATTTTGGTACATAATATAATATATTTTGGTACTCAATAAAATATATTTTGGTACATAATATGAGATATTTTTGTACTTAATATAATATATTTTTGTACTCAATATAATATATTTTGGTATTCAATTAAACCCCCAGCTAATCTGCATAGTGTGATCATATGTCAAATTTTAATTTAATTTATTTAATTATAAGGTATAATTAATAATAATAAAAGTGTGTTTGTTATTATTATCATGTGAATGATTATGGCCCTAGTCCTTATATTTTATTTCTTTTGGATATTAAAATACGGCCTGCGTGTCGTGCCTCTCTCTTATATCTCTATTGTACATTCTCTTCTCATCCACTCCCTCGTATGTAAAACGAGTTTCTTTCATATGTAATGTAAATAGAATGCAAAGAAGTAATAGGGCTCATGACGTTAGGATAGTCCTGGAGGTCAAGCTTGGAGAAGCAAGGTCGTTTCTAGGATTAGTTTAGATTCTCTCATTGGCTTGAGAGAGTCATAGCGTTAGGATGACCATAATCATGTCACTTTTATTATTGTATAATCGTTATGCATGTTATGATTGGAGTGCGAATATATATGATATATAAGCCATGGTGAGGTGAGATCAAACTTAATAAAAATCCTTCAATTCAAAATATTAAGTTTAATGCTTTCCAAAAGTTTAACACCCTTCAAGACTAATATCGAAATGTGTAGGTTTCGCCTCCGCGAGGTGCACTTTCTATACTAGTAAGTTGCGGTGCGGTAATCCAATTTACCCAAGTGTTATTCATTTGGGTTTAACTTAACTAAATTAATTTTAATAAGATTAAAATAAATTTAGAAGCAATGTTTGGGAACATCTATATGATAGATTAGAGTAAGGAGTTATTCACTCAAATGATTTGAAAGTTGTATGAGATACAATTGGAAGGAGTTCCTACCTAAATAACTGAGTTTTGAGTACAGCCCCCGTTGACTTAAAGCAAGGTGAAATATGGATTTCAACCCACTAGAAAATCTTCCAACGGGATTTTCCGAATCAAGTGTTTTGAAGGTCATTTGATTTGAGTAAAATAGTGGGAGCGTATTTAATTAAAGACCTATTTAAATATGTTTTAAATCATGATACATTTATTTTATTTATTTTCTGTATTTAGAATTTCTTTAGCATATAAATTTTATTATACTGTTAAAAGTTCTTATGAAGAACAAAATTTTCAGAAAAGAGTTTCTGAATTGGTACAAAATTTTAGAATTGTTCTTAAGAATGAGAAAAACTATATATTCTCGAGCAGTTATTTCCTAGCAACTTTCTATGTCTATATTTGAAAAACAACGCTTATCAGAAGCATTGGGTCAAATGAGTAGATATAGGATATCTCATAGTGGTAACGACGATGGAGAATGATATGATCATTCAACCTCAATGTTATAAGATGAATAGTTTAAGCCTATCAAGTAGATGTACATGGATAAGAATAAAATTCAAATTCTGTTTTTCTACCTTTGAAAGGTTAAACACGGTTGCAAAAAGGGGAAGCAATTATTTCAAAAGTTGAAAAATAAAAATTGCTCGTAGTTTTGAAAGGGTCAAAATATAAGAAAGAAGTAAGACTTCTTATTTACCCATATAGTTATAGAAAGTTAAATTTCTACTTCTTCATCATAAGTATATGATACTTGATGATTAATCTCATATTTGTTGAAATATAGAGAGTTTTAAAGAAGCAGAACATTAACTATAAGTGAAGTTCACCTACGTCTGGAATGGAACAAATTGTTTCATTGACTATAAGAGCTTATGCTTGGACTTAAACTTAAACTGATATGGAACCAAATAATTGTTATTAAATTCCATATAAAATAGAAACATTAAATCATAAATCTTGTATTGACAAGAGAAGGATTATGTAGTTGAATGATAGACAAATATTGTCCTATTGTCCTAATAATGTTTTCTATACAATGTGCTGATCAAGTAATGGATTTGAGTTCCATGATCTTGATAAGCTAGTCTATAACATATGAGAAAAGGATCAAATGAGATTTGAACCTTTTGTATATCATTGGCATCACTGTTTAGTACAAACAAGTGTGATTCACATTTCCAAAATCCATGGATATGGACTATTGGACTCATTTGGTTTTATATCATTTGAAGAATGTGAGCCCCACTTTTCAAAATAGATTAATGCACCGGTCACCAACAAAGGTGAAAGGGCACGTAATTTATTTGAGTTTATATACATATGAGATGTATATGGAGAACTAAACATATTTGCTAGATATTGTTTCTATTACTTCATCTAACATTACTAATTAATAGTATATGAGAAAAATGTATTTGACACAATTCAAGAAATCTTTGAAATTGTTCAAAGAGTTTAACAATGAAGTAAAAGAAATAGGTTTGAAAAGTATAAAGACCATATGAGTAAGTCGTGATGGTAAATGCTTGATTAATGAGTATGATTATTATTTATATCGCTTCCTGTTTGACATGAATCGATCTAAAATAGTTTGGTTATAACTCATTGACTCTTGATGTTAAATTAAATTACAGTTATTCTTCACCCACTACAAGTTCCAATAGAGTAATTATAAAGACACCATATTAGATATGGAGGTAAGAGTACCTAGTTTTTGACTTAATGATAATTTGAGGTTATATGGTTTATTAGATAAACTAAACTACAAATTAAATGAATGTACATTTGTGGAGGTACCCTAAGGAAACTAAGGGATACTGATTATACATCACCTGTCATGACAATAGTCGTTTGTCTCTAGATCTGGAGTATTCCTATTAAAGGAGTATGTCTCTGCAGGAGCCAGTGGGAGTGTTGTAGAACTTGAATTAAGTCAAGTACCACAAAATACATGTATCTTTAAGAATGGAACATGAACTAATTCAACAAAGGGTTGTTGTTAAATCACCAGTTCGAGTAGCACAAGATCTAGATGAGTTTGATATGTCATATCACTACAATGAGTAACATGATTTTGTCATGGCTCAACAAGGTGTTATGATTTTCATGGTAGATGAGCCCCAAACTTACTAGAAGGTCGTAAATGACCTGAACTTTGAGAAATGGCTAAATGCCATGGGATCTTATAAAGAATCCATGTACACAAACCATATATGGATATTGGTTAAATCATCCAAATGAGTATGACTCACGAGATGAATGTGAGTTTCCTTGTAGAAAGCTAACATGGATGGTATTATGAATACATTTAAGATGTGATTGATTGTAGAAGGTTTCATGCAACTCGTGATGCAAATCATGACGAAACTATTACATCATCATAATGCTTAAATCTAACGATCCCACTTGTCATTATTGTATAATCCAAATTCTAGGAGATGGACAACGATGTTGCATTCTTTAATTAGAATGACCTTGTATATGTATTTGACATATATGCAGGGTTTCGTTAATCCAAAGGATGCTAGAAAGGTATATATATTACAAAATTCATGTATGAATTGGAGCAAGCTTCTTGAAGTTGAATTATTTGTTTTATTAGTGAAGTTTTATGAAAAACTTTGATTAATAAAAATCTTGTGCACACAAGGAGAATAGTGGGAGCATTGATATTAGTTTGGTGGAGTATGTGGATGACATACTAGTCACCAAAACAATTTATCTACACATATGAGACATGGTTAGAAAATTATTTTCAATATGTACCAAAATTGATTGTAGTGTTCGACACTAGAATACTTTCAAGAATATCCATGGATGTCTTAAAGGACTAAGGATTGTTTCTTGAACACGGATCAAAGGAACATTGTAAAGAAGTTACAATGATGCTAACTTTAATATCGGTGTACAGTATATCCAAATCGCAATTTGGAATAAATGCTATGCTTGGATATCAACTATGAAATTTGTAAAAGTACAAGCTTCAAATAGTTGTTGTTTCTATTACAGATGTCAAATATATATGATTTGGATTGTTTAGCTCATAACTGAGCGAAACCATGTGTCTCTTGCGTTGCGGATTCCATTGATCCCGTCTGAGGTGAAATTGGTTTAATCTTGCGAGCAATGAATACTTGATCTCACCAATAATCTAAATGTATACTTTGACACTTCAATTTCTTTTCGATGGAAGATCGAAAGTGGAAATTGAAAGAAGTGTAACCTACCAACATAGGAAAGAGTTCCTTATCTACTAGAATAGTATCATGCCCAGGGTGTGCTTGATGCTAACACTTGATCAATATATATTGAGTTAATATTTGATTGGCTTTTAGTGCTAGTGGGAGATTGTTGGAGTAAGCCCTAATATCCAATCAATATTGATTGGGTTTGGCTTTGTATCATGATATTGATATAAATATATATTGTGAATATATATAATAATAAGGCATTTCTTTATTGATTTTGTTATGTTTCAAAATAATAAAGTCCCTAGAATAGATAGTTCATGTAATGGAATATTAAGTGTGACTTAATCATGAGATTACATTACGTAAAGAACGCTATTCTTAAACATATCCATAGTCAAGCTTTAATATGAATTGGGATAATAATAAAGCATAAAGACTATTATGTATGTAGACTGATGACCGCATCTCATGGGTCATTGATATTGAGATATTAAGTCTATACATAGGTATAAATATTAGGAGTAATATTTATACTGGATTGACCCACCGTGAGAATACTACATAGTATGTTATGAAAATGTCATAAGATATTCTCACAATGATAATGGTGTATATCACTCTTAGACCTGAAACCACTATGATCCCTAGATGTGGACTCAAGTGCTTTGTTGCCATTCAAACGTTGTCTGTAACTAGATGACTATAACGTTGGTTGATGGGTACTTGAAGAATCATGCTGAGGGACATGAGTGTCCTAGATGGGATTTGTCCCTCCTCATAAACAGGAGATATATCTTTAGGCCTCTTGATGAAATATGACTGTAAAATTGCATGGCCATGCCGAACTAAGTCAATAGAAGATATTGGACTTATTCGTTATTCAGTATATTTTGGAATCAAGAAATATAAATATTGATCTATACAAGGGTGACAATAACTATGCCTTGGGATCAATGAAGATATCGAGACAAAGGAGTAAATATACACATGAGTGTTATCATGGAAAGGTTTCGTCAGATCACTTGACATTCTTGTCACTTGGGTAGCAATGATGTGTTGCTAGATACCGCTCATTGTTTATAGTATTAAATATTAGATTTAATATTATTGCCAACGTGACTAGAACCTATAGGGTCACACACAAAGAACAGTCAAAAGAGAAATATATAAGTATGACTTATATAAGGGGTGCGTTTAGTAAATAACGCTAATTAGTTAGCAAAATTACTAAACTCGTTGTTGGGCTTACTGAAGCCCAATAGTGACTTATGACTTGCAGAGCACACTAGAAGTTCTATAAATAGAACTCTGGTGCTGAAGTTTTTGGTTACATGTTTTGAAGCAACCCGTTTCTTCTCTGCACTTCCAATTCATTGGCTAGCACCGAGTTTTGGAGGAGCACTGTTCGTGTGGACTTGCTAGAGGCTTTGCTGCTTGCTGCTTGCTTGGCTGTGATCGAGATTCCAGTTTCCAGTTCCAGCTTTCAGATTCCACAGTTCAAGGTAACAATCGAATCACTGATTCATGTTTGAATTTCGTAATGATCCAAGGAATGAAAATCGAAAATTTTCCGCTGCTTCTACTCCATTCTTCTATTCGATTTTCCTTCAGTGGTATCAGAGCCAATTACGAAACCATGAATCGGATTGCTTTGTTACTGCTTTATGTTTTAATATGATTAAACATTTTGAATCGGAATTAAATAATAAAGAGAATTAAAATTGGCATCGTATCATGTTTTCTGTGCATGGCTTTTCGATTTGTTTGATGTTTCAGAAACCGTTTCTGGTGAAGTATCGACATATCGATTATACATATCGACGGGAACATGATTGGAAACAAATCAAATTAGATTATCTTTTAAAATTGTTTTAAGAGATAATAATATTTTCGCAAATATTTGATTTGCTAATATTTTGACATTCTATAAGGAATTAATTTGGAATGCAAATCCGTTAATAAAATAGAATATTAAGTGTTAATATTTTATTATTTAAATTTAAATATTAATTAAAATTGATTGATCAATATCATATATGTGATATATGATTTTAATACAACATCATTATATGTGATATATTGATGATATCATTCGTTCAATAGGTTTTATATAATTGATTGTGAATTTGTAGTCAACTCGTGAGATTGAGTTTCGAATACCGATTCTGGTGAAGCATCAAAGATTCGGTTGTCCATACTGAACAAACAATTGTTAAAACTATTGATGTTTGATTGTTGTATTAGGATACCTAACTATACAAGCGTTGTATTATTATGGTTGTATCATTCGATCAATTGTTTTCAAAGAGATTGTTGTGAATTTGAACAATTCGTGAGAGTGAGCTTCAATATCCGAATCTGGTGAAGCATCATAGATCCGGTTGTTCATGCTAAACAAACAATCCTTGAAAATATTTATGTTTAATTAATTTATTTAATTGGAGAAAGGTAGTAAATTTAAAAGATCATGATTTTGAAAGAGTTTCAATATCAGATATGATTTTAGAATTTGGTAATAAAATATTTGCTTAATTTTAGCCCTGTAATTTGTTTTGGAAATAAATTGATTGCCTAAATAAAGCAGATTTAATTATAATAATTATTGAGTGTCAATATTACTATAATTAAGTAAATAAAAAATTCTACCTTTTGGATTGTTTTTCAAAAATTGTTTGAAAGGTAATAAACGATCCTAAATTGATAGTTAATTTAAAAGATCATGATTTGAAATAGTTTCAATGTCATATATGATCTTTTGAAATTATTTAATCGATTTGCATGACTTTAACTTGATTTGTTTATAATTTAAAAGAATCATGATTTGAAAGAGTTTCAATATCATATATGATCTTTTGGATTTGATAATAATATTTGCCGAAACGATTTATATCATATATGATCTTTTGGATTTGATAATAATATTTGCCGAAACGATTTGGGTGTTCATAAACGTGTCAAGTGTTGATGCGAAATACGCAATCTAGAATATTTTGGAACACAATCTGAGATATTTTGGTATGCAATCTAATATATTTTAGTACTTGATCTGAAATATATTTTGGTACATAATATAATATATTTTGGTACTCAATAAAATATATTTTGGTACATAATATGAGATATTTTTGTACTTAATATAATATATTTTTGTACTCAATATAATATATTTTGGTATTCAATTAAACCCCCAGCTAATCTGCATAGTGTGATCATATGTCAAATTTTAATTTAATTTATTTAATTATAAGGTATAATTAATTAAGAGATAGATGTTGAGATTGATTAACTAGTTTGTTATCACTCGGCTTTTTTTGTTTTATAATTTAAGATTAACTAGGTTGTTATTTTTTAAGGAAGATTAACTAGGTTTGTTATCACTCGTCGATTGTATTGATAGTTAGTTCCTCTATTCAAGTAGGAACAGTAAGATCTTAGGTCAAAAATTAGGGTATGACAAAGGGAAAATATATCTGGCCAGTATTTTCATTGATAAACACATTACTGCAATTGAGGTCTCTATGATAATACAAGGATCATGAACATGCAAATAATTCAACCCTTCGAGAATTTGCTTAGACCACTTCTTCAAAGCCCTAACAGAAACATGCTTATGTTTCTTCCTATACTCTCTCAAATTACCACTTGTACAAACTTCAGTAAAAACCCTAAACCACTTGTACAAACATCCCTCCAAACAGAGTAAAGGGCAATGATGTTTTTGATTTTCATGCTTCTAAGCAATTTCACTTCAGAGTAAAGCCTATCAATCATTGCGGGGTCATTACTGAAATTTCCGAGTTTAACTTGATTCCATGTAACTTCTATTCCTTCTCTTTGATCAAATGCTTTGTACACTTTTTTACAAGAACCTGATCCTAGTAGCTCGTTGTATCTACCATATTCCAGTTGGGTCAGTTTCAACAAATGGTTCTGAGTTATTGTTTGATGGATTATGTTTAACACTTAGCATCTACACAACAAAAACTTGGCATCTACACTCTTAAAAGCAAAATTTATTCCATAAAACTTCGTCAAAAAAAAAAAAATTTTATTCCATAAATTTCGTCAAAAAAAATTTATTCCATAAATTGTAGATTCTATTTTTTTGTTATATTGTTGGTGTCATTGAAATAGATAACCATGGTTACATTGGTTTATTATAATTTGAAAACAACGTTCATCGTTTTCAAACGTTAGCACAATTAAAAGATCGGAAAGACGAGTAAGTGAACGCTTTTCTTTTCGCTAGTAAGCTAGACTATATCTAAAGAAAATAGCGATTTGACTCTTTTGTGCTGACTTTTTTTCTTTCTAAAATTATCCTCAACTTTCAATACGAATAACACATATAAAAAAATAGATAAGAGTAAATTCAAATATTAAAATAAAAGTGTAACAAACACGATATGAGTATATATATGTTCATTTTTTTTCCTTTATCATTTAAATATGTAACAAACTATATGAGTATATCTATACTCACTTTTTCATTATTCCAATTATACCCTTAAACAACTTTTTTTTTCCATTTAGATTATATTATTTTGTTATCTTGTTGTGTCATTGAAATAGATGATCATAATTAATTTGGTTTGTTATAACTTGAAAGCAACAAGCGATTATATTTTTAGTTTTAATCAAAATCAAAATAAATAAAAACACAGTTAATAATTTTGAAATGTTAGCACAATAAAAAGAGCGGGAGACAGTCTTTATAGAACAATTTCTTTAAATTCGGTTGACCCAACTCTAAGAATTAAATAATCGAAAAAAGACTAAATTTTAACAGAACAAAGTCTTTATCTTGTCAAAAAAAAAAAAAAAAGAACAAAGTGTTTATCTAGTAAGATTATTATTACTTTTTAAAAAGAGATTTTCTCAAACTTCTAATTTGAGTTGCGTATTAATCTCAAAATCAAAACTGTATTCCAAAAATATTTAATATTTATCCTTATGCGAATCAAATCAAATATTACTTTAACTGCACTCCTTAATTTGTGTATAAATACTTCCGTTCAAATATTCTTTTTCACATTCCTAGTGTTTGGTAACCTCAGTTCAATCCATTCTCTCTTTTCACATAATCTGAAGCTTCACTTTTCAACGACATAGCCTCAGTTTTCTACTTCATGGTAACCATTCACTATTCAAAAACTCTTAAATTGCAAAAAAAATTTTATTTATTTTTTTTAAACTTTGTTGGTTATTCCAGAACTATATTCAATTTAGGTTTTAATTGTTGTCATAGATAAAGTTTCTAAAATTATTTATTATTATTATTATACTTTTTGGTCTCTAAGTTGGTTTTAATTAAGATAATCTGATTTGATCCATGTTTTTTGTTCTAGATGCCAAGTGTTCAACAAAATCCATCCGACAAAGACTCGGAAACATTTGTTGAAACTGATCCAACCGGAAGATATGGAAGATACGATGAATTACTTGGAGCTGGTGCTTGTAAAAAAGTCTATAAAGCATTTGATAATGAAGAAGGAATAGAAGTAGCATGGAATCAAGTTAAGCTCAGAAATTTCAGCAATGATCCTGCAATGATTGAAAGACTTTACTCTGAAGTGAGACTTCTTAGAAACATGACAAATAAAAACATCATTGCACTTTACAATGTTTGGAGGGATAAGGATCATAACACACTGAATTTCATCACAGAGGTTTGTACAAGTGGGAATTTGAGGGAGTATAGGAAGAAACATAAGCATGTTTCTATTAAGGCTTTGAAGAAGTGGTCTAAGAAAATTTTGGAAGGGTTGAATTATTTACATGTGCATGATCCTTGTATCATTCATAGGGACCTCAACTGCAGTAATGTTTTTGTCAATGGAAATACTGGCCAGGTACATTATTTCTGTTTCATATTCTAATTTTCCATGTTGTTTATCTCAAGATGTCATTAGTACTAAATTATTTGTTTTAATGTATATTAGGTTAAGATTGGTGACTTAGGTTTGGCAGCAATTGTGGGAAAGAATCATTCAGCGCATTCAGTTCTAGGCACACCGGAATTTATGGCACCAGAGCTATATGAAGAGGATTACACAGAAATGGTAGACATATACTCATTTGGAATGTTAGTATTAGAGATGGTGACACTAGAGATTCCATATAGTGAATGTGACAATGTTGCAAAGATATACAAGAAGGTGACTTCAGGTGTGAGACCACAATCCTTGAACAAGATAAAAGATGTTGAAGTGAAGACTTTCATCGAGAAGTGCCTTGCTCAACCAAGGGCTAGACCTTCTGCTGAGGAATTGCTAAAGGATCCTTTTTTTGATGATGTAGAGTACGATGAAAACGACGATGTTGATTACTAATAGTTACTTTGTGATTAGAAATTTGTATTTATCTTGACTAACTATATGTTGATATAGTATGTATTCTTATTTCTTTATGAAAAAATTTGATTTGCCCAAATTTTTGTTGGTAAATCAATTTAGGGTAGGATTTGATGAATATGATGTGTGTTACACTTAACGATGATGAAAATGATATTGTTAATTTCTTTAGTTATTTTGTGACTAAACGTTATCTTCCGTTCTTGCTTGTATATTTATTTTATTGTATGATATTTGTTTCAAATATATGCAGGACTCCTCCTAGGTTACTTTTTCTTACCTGCAGTTAGCTGTCTGCTGTTTTGATGTTTCTGTTGGACTAGTTTCATTCCTATAAGCTTTAGGACAATTTGATTTATTGTGTTAATTGCTGAAAATTTAGATTTAGTTTTATTAAATTCTAGAGTTATTGGTTCACTAGACCAAAGAAGGAGGTTTTAGGTTTTAAGTTTTGGAGCATTGCCTCTAAAAACTAAAGTTTTGGAGCTTTGAATTGCATATCAGTATTGTACGGGCTTAAGGAGTTGGAGGGCTGTAGCTGGTGTTTGATTTTGGTGCGTAATATCAGTTTTGATTCCGCAGTTTCGTGGTCTTTCCTGGTGGATGTTCTTTTGGGCGCAGGTCTGTAGCTGTCCTTGGTACAAATGCACGCCATCGTACCTTGCTGGGTGGCTGTTTTGACGCTGTCAAGGGTACATCTGCTGCTGTCTGTTACCATAGGGCCGGTAGCGAACTTGTTTTGTGGCCAGGAAGCATGAAGATGTGGATCACTTGTTCATCAAGAGTGATTTTTTTGCCAAAATTTGGTCATTAATGTATGATTGGATTGGATTTGTTACGGTAAGTCCGGGCTACCTATTAGATCATCTTTTACATTTTACTACTTCAGGAGGCTTCTCAAAGCAAATTTGTATGAGTCTTAATTACTATTATATGGCGCTATACTATTTGGTTTATTTAGAGAGAAAGAAACTGACGTATTTTTCAGCGCTGACAGAAAAGCTTGTACACATTAAGTGATAATATTAATTAAGCTTCAATCTTTTTGGTGTTTTTTTTTTAAAAAACATATTATTAAAAGCGATGCCGCACAAGAAGAATGACTAAGCCACTAAAAGAAAGATACAACATGCACCATATATAGCTTTAATTTGCGTATAGTTTATTTTGATCAACGTTCACCTACAGCTATTCAAAACGACCGTCGTTAAATAGAAGATAATTGAGAAAAAAAATAGTAACTTATGTCGTTAAATAGAAGATAATTGAGAAGAAAACAAAAGGGAACATAGTTTATTTTGATCAACGTTCACCTACAGCTATTCAAAACGACCGTCGTTAAATAGAAGATAATTGAGAAAAAAATAGTAACTTATGTCGTTAAATAGAAGATGAAAAAAATAGTAACTTATGTCGTTAAATAGAAGATAATTGAGAAGAAAACAATAGAAGATAATTGAGAAGAAAACAAAAGGGAACTTATCAAAGCCTGGTTTCGATCCAGGGACCTGTGGGTTATGGGCCCACCACGCTTCCGCTGCGCCACTTTGATTGTTGTTTTATAATATGTAAACAAAATATTTACTTCAACATTCATTTACACAACATCTAATTCATTTGTAGCAATTAAAGCATTTCTTGCAATAAAGCATTTATTGCAACAAGTCTTGGAATTCTGTGGTTGATGTTTTGACGATTTCTGGCATTTGGGTTTGGTCTTTTATGATTTAACTCTATCAAAAGTTTGTAGGTTTTTGATGAGTTAGGTTTGGTCCCATGATCCTCAATAAATTCAGCTTCAAGACTAATTTCAGAATCTATACATGAAAATATTGATGTCTCTATTAACTTTTTTCTTTGCTAAGTTTTATCTAAGTAAAAAATAATAGGATTAACCAGAAAATGAACTAAGAAGACGAACCAATAAATTTTAAATCAAGATGAACTTAGAAGATGAATTAATACATTTTAAATCAAACACAATAAGATGAACTAATACATTTTAAATCAAAGACAATTCATAAGAAAGATAATCAAGGATAAAATTACAACTATGAGGATCAAGATGAAGATTTAATTGCGATAAATCTGCATACACCTTTGATAACATCTCATTCTATCCTCAACATTCTGCATAATATCTCTTAAAACGTTGAAGTTGACTTTCATATATATAACATCCACCATCATATGATTCAAGATAGCAGTTCGAAGATCTCCTTCATTCTTCTCCTTTTCTTCATCACAAAGCTTCTCCATAGTATCCCAATGTCTTTGAACCTCATCAAATGAATTCAAAACCCTACGTATCTCTGCAGCGTCTGGTGCATTTTCTTCACGCATGAGAATGTGATTTTCAATGTATTGTAGTTTGAAATCAGAATACAGTTCAGAAGCATCCTTCAGTAAATCAAAAATGGCAGTGGTCAATCTACTAATGTGAGTTTCCATGAAATAAGGATCAATAGTGAGGGATTTCCAAAACTTGGAAACATGCCTAAAAGGTAGAGGATTTTCTGCCTCTACCTTCAAAAGGATATCTAACATTATTTCTGGTGGTGGAAACTCCATGTTGGCTTGTGATGGAAAAGATGTGATGGAAGGGATAGAGAGAGAACTATTGATACTTATAACATATGGCTTGTAATGGAAAAGATATGATGGAAGCGATAGAGAGAGAACTATTGGTACGTGGGAAACGATATGACTTCTTTGTAGGCACATTGAATGACTAAAATGTGACTTTTTTCAATGTGTAATCATTACTTAGTGGTTTTTTATTTTTTATTTAAGAATCAATACTTAGTGGTTGTTAATCAATTTTCCAATGTAATTACATTCAGTCATATTGTTAATTAAAAAATAATAAAAAACGCATAACCATTATTTGGTAAAAAAAAATTATTTTAAGGAAAATTATTTTAAGCAATTTATCTTGTTCTAAATAATATTATTGAATTATATATTAAAAACTTTAAGTTGGCGACAATCGTTGTAAAAAACTTGAATTATATATTAAATAATAATAAGACTTGAAAATTATTTTAAGCAATTTATATCCTTCTAGCCCTAAGACTTGAAGCTGGCGATCATCTTCTTCAACATTGTCAACCCTAACCCTAAGACTTGAACCTGGCTATTATCACCTTAAACATTGTCAACCCTAACCCTAAGACTTGAAATTGGCGATTGTCTCCTTTGAACATTTTGACCCTAAGACTTGAAGTTGGCGATCATCTCCTTGAAAATTGACAACCATAACCCTAAGACATGAAGCTGGCTATTATCTCCTTGAACATTGTCAACCCTAACCCTAAGACTGGAAGCTGGCGATAATCTCCTTGAACGTTGCCAACCCTAACCCTAAGACTTGAAGCTGGCGATCATCTCCTTGAACATTGTCAACCCTAACCCTAAGACTTGAAATTGGCGATTATCTCCTTTGAACATTGTTTACCCTAAGACCTGAAGCTGGCGATCATCTGCTTGAACATTGTCAACCCTGACCCTAAGAATTGAGGTTGGCGATTATCTCCTTGAACATTGTCAACCCTAACCCTAAGACTTGAAATTGGCGATTATCTACTTTGAACATTGTTGACCCTAAGACCTGAAGCTGGCGATCATCTCCTTGAACATTGTCAACCCTAACCCTAAGACTTGAGGTTGGCGATTATCTCCTTGAACATTGCCAACCCTAACCCTAAGACTTGAAATTGGCGATTATCTACTTTGAACATTGTTGACCTTAAGACCTGAAGCTGGCGATCATCTCCTTGAACGTTGTCAACCCTAACCCTAAGACTTGAGGCTGGCGATCATCTCCTTGAACATTAACAATCCAAACCATAAGACTTGCAGTTGGCGATCATCTCATTTGAACAATGTTGACCATAAGATTCGACGTTGGCGATCATCTCCTTCAACGTTGTCAACCCTAACCCTTCAAAAGTCATTTTAAGTTACTAATCATGTCTTTAAGTTTTTAATGTGTTATTTTATACGATGTTGATTAAGTAATTTTAACCAAAACATTTTCGTTAATAAAAAAATATATAAATTCCATTTTATTTATCCATTTCATTCTTCGTTAAAATTCAATTTTTCATGTCTATTTTAATTTATGGGCTTTATTAATAATTTTGTTATTGTGTATTCAATTTTTTTTAAGGGATCATTACTTAGTGGTTGTTAATCAATTTTCCAATGTAATTACATTCAGTCATATTGTTAATTTGAAAACGCATATGTTTTATTTTTTACTGAAATTGAACAATTGTTTTATTTATCAACAAATTATATAAAAGTTTATTTAACTTTTTACTTGTTATTTCTAATTTTATTTAGCTTTTCTGCAAATGTAACAAAAAAAACTAGTTTATTCTGCAGTTAATAAGAGAGAAGAAAAACCATTTTTCGAAAATAAGAATAATAAATAGTCAACTTATGTAAACAAATACATTATTCACATGCAATTTTTTTAAAGTTTATTTAATTCCCAATTTTAATATTTAGATGACAAAAATAGTTTTGGTGGTTACTGCAAAAATAGTTTTTCAATTTTTACTTGGTGGTTCTTGCAAAAAAAGTTTTTATAACTTTTTCTTTGTTATTTACAACTTTACAAATTCTTTAAGTTAATAAAAATTTATTTAACTTTTATATGCAAAAGGTCGTTTTCAACTCTAATCCTTATGTTAATATTTATATAAAGTTTATGTAACTTATTGTAAACAAGTACATTATTCATATGCAACTTTGAATTGGCAACTATATTAATGACTTCTTGAAGTAAAAATAAAAATAGTTTGTTTGCCAATTCAGAGTTGCAAAAAGTTAATTGTTTGGTTGCCCATTCCAAGTTGCAAAAGTCATCATTTCGATCAGTATCATAAATTGAGGGTAATTTTAAAAAGAGAAAAATTCATCTAAAAAGAGTCAAAATAGGAATATAGATTTATCATATATAATATATCTTATTTTAAGATTAGCTAGGTTTTTTTTATAATTTAAGATTAGCTAGGTTGTTTTATTTTTTTAAGGAAGATTAACTAGTTTGTTATCACTCGGCGTTTTTTGTTTTATAATTTAAGATTAACTAGGTTCTTATTTTTTAAGGAAGATTAACTAGGTTGTTATTTTTTCCCTTCAAAAAAAAAAAACTATGTTGTTATTTTTTTAAGGAAGATTAACTAGGTTTGTTATCACTCGTCGATTATAACACTCGTCGATTAACAGTAAGATCTTAGGTCAAAGATTAGGGTACGACAAAGGGGAAATATACCTAGACAGTATTTCCATTGATGAACACATTACTGCAATTGAGGTCTCTATGAATAATACAAGGATCATGAACATGTAAATAATTCAACCCTTCCAGAATTTGCTTAGACCACTTCTTCAAAACCCTAACAGAAACATGCTCATGTTTCTTCCTATACTCTCTCAAATTACCACTTGTACAAACTTCAGTTAAAACCCTAAACCACTTGTACAAACATTCCTCCAAACAGAATAAAGGGCAATGATGTTTTTGTTTTTCATGCTTCTAAGCAATCTCACTTCAGAGTAAATCCTATCAATCATTGCGGGGTCATTACTGAAATTTCCGAGTTTAACTTGATTCCATGCAACTTCTATTCCTTCTCTTTGATCAGATGCTTTGTACACTTTTTTACAAGAACCTGATCCTAGTAGCTCGTTGTATCTACCATATTCCAGTTGGGTCAGTTTGAACAAATGGTTCTGAGTCATTGTTTGATGGATTATGTTTAACACTTAGCATCTACACAACAAAAACTTGGCATCTACACTCTTAAAAGAAAAATTTATTCCATAAAACTTCGTCAAAAAAAAAATTTATTCCATAAATTTCTTACGGTTTTACTGAATTTTCAGTCCAATATAATCCTTTATTTTAGAGAGATAGAGCATGTGTAATATCATATCCAACCTCTAAAGAAATATTTTATAGTGATAAAGAAGAGAATAGTGATAAAATAGTATAAAAAAAGAGTTAAAATTAAATTATTGGGATAAAGAACTACATTCATGATTCAACCTCTAAAGAAATAAAAAAAAAAAGAACTACATTCAAGAACTAGGTTAAATCTTTTCCAACAAAAAAAGAACTAGGTTAAATGAATATATATATGTTGAATGTTGTTGAGTTCAACTGCAGCAGCTTCTACCCAAAGCATAAGGGCTCATATGGCTATCCCTACCTTCTGCTGGTGGTCCAACTTTGATTCCATGAGTCTCATCCAACACATCAGAAACCCTAACCTCGATATTTTTATATATACTTTCAGCAGTTTTTACGAATGCCTCTTCAATATTTTCTCTTGATTTGGCCGAAACCTCCATAAACATCAGACCATTCTCCTTCGCAAATTTCTCACCTTCTTCGGTACTCACCCCACGATTACCAGCGAGATCGCTCTTGTTTCCGATCAACATAATGATCATATCTGAACTTGCATGCTGTCTTGCATCAACTAACCAAGTATCCAAGTGATTAAACGTTTCTCTCCTTGTTATATCATAAACTAGTAACGCACATGCTGCTTTTCTGTAATATGATCTTGTTATTGATCTGAATCTTTCTTGACCTGCTGTGTCCCATATTTGCAACTTGATTGGATTATTGTTTATGTAAATTGTTCTGAAACCGAATTCGACACCAATTGTTGCATCGTGGAAACGTTGAAAGCGGTTGTTTGTGAATTGAAGTAGAAGACATGATTTTCCGACTCCCATGTCGCCGATTATTATGTATTTGAAGGCATATGAGTTAGACATTTTTTTCTACGAGACTTATTGTGAAAAAGCAAAGAGGGAACAAGGAAGGAAAGTAGAGATTTGTATTTTTAAGTAGGAAAGAGTATAGAGAATGAAAGCAAGGAGTTGTGATGGTTTTAAAAAGTGGATAGAGGAACTAGCTATTTATAGGGATACAATCCTACTTGAATAGAGGAACTAACTATCAAGATAATCGCCTACTGATATAACAAACCTAGTTAATCCTTAAAAAAAAAAAAAAAACCTAGTTAATCTTCCTTAAAAAAAAACCTAGCTAATCTTTTTTTTTTTTTTTTAGGAAACAACCTTGCTAATCTTAAATTATAAAAATAGCACATGACAAATAGATAAAAGTAAATTCAAATATTAATATAAGAATATAACAATTTTTTTTCTTTATCTTTTAAAACTGTAACAATCTAAGATAAAAATTGTTGTTGGTGTCATTAAAAAAAAATGTAGATTATATTTTTTTGTTATATTGTTCGTGTCATTGAAATAGATAACCATGATTACATTGATTTGTTATAATATGAAAACAACGTTCATCGTTTTCAAACGTTAGCGCAATAAAAAGAGCGGAAAAACGGTCTATAAAGAACAATTTCTTTAAATTCGGTTGACTTTTTTTTTTTTTTTTGAAGAATTTAAATTCGGTTGACTTAAATCTAATAATTAAATAATTGAAAAAAGACTAAATTTTAACACAGGATTTTAGTAGGTTACGGAACAAAGTGTTTATCTAGTAAGATTATTATTTTTATTTTTATTTCTTAAAAAGAGATTTTCTCAAACTCTTAATTTGAGTTGCGGATTAATCTCTAAACAATACTGAATTCTAAAAATATTTAACATTTATCCTAATGTGAATCAAATCAAATATTACTTTAACTGCACTCCTTAATTTGTGTATAAATACTTCCGTTCAAATATTCTTTTTCACATTCCTAGTTTTTGGTAACCTCAGTTCATTCCACTCTCTCTTTTCAAATAATCCGAAGCTTCACTTTTCAACGACATAGCCTCGGTTTTCTACTTCATGGTAACCATTCATTATTCAAAAACTCTTAAATTGAAAAACCTTTTATTTTTATTTTTTAACTTTGTTGGTTTTTACAGAACTATATTTAATTTAGGTTTTAATTGTTGTCATAGTAACAAGACCCAAATCATGGTTTTTTATTTCTTGTTAATAATAAATGTTAGTGTGTTAGTATTTGTCTTCTCTGCGGAACTTGAATCCCAGACCTAAATCGAGGTTTGATTGAGACATCAAAAACCCTGGTGTCGCAACATATAAATTAGGAAACTTTTTAAAAAACTCTGTTGAATTTGTTCTTTGAACAAACCAAGTCTAACTATTATGTTATATTAATATTTTAATATTTATAGCGGAAACGGTAGTCGCTGCGTGCGTAATATGTTTAATATTGAAGACGATCACAATTAAACTAATCTTGATCAAAGTATGACTATGGTTGTAGAGACATCAAAAACCCTAGTGTCGCAACGTATAAATTGGGAAACCTTTTAAAAATGTCTGTTGATTTTGTTCTTTGAAAATCAAAGGTATCATACCAAGTCTCAATAATTAGGTTATATTAAGATTTTAATAGTTGTCGCGGCTGCGTAATTCGTTTATTATTGAAGAGGATCACAATTAAACTACTTTTAATCAAAGTTTGCCTATGTTGTAGAGCCATAAAAATGTTAGGTAAGATGTAGATAGCTAAACATTCATAAAAATATTGTTGATTCTGTTCTATGATAATCAGATCAAGTTTCTAAAATTATTTATTATTATTATTATTATTATTATTATTATTATTATTATTATTATTATTATTATTATTATTATTATTATTATTATTATTATTATTATTATTATTATACTTTTTGGTCTCTAAGTTGGTTTTAATTAAGATAATCTGATTTGATCCATGTTTTTTGTTCTAGATGCCAAGTGTTCAACAAAATCCATCCGACAAAGACTCAGAAACATTTGTTGAAACTGATCCAACCGGAAGATATGGAAGATACGATGAATTACTTGGAGCTGGTGCTTGTAAAAAAGTCTATAAAGCATTTGATAATGAAGAAGGAATAGAAGTAGCATGGAATCAAGTTAAGCTCAGAAATTTCAGCAATGACCCTGCAATGATTGAAAGACTTTACTCTGAAGTGAGACTGCTTAGAAACATGAGAAACAAAAACATCATTGCACTTTACAGTGTTTGGAGAGACAAGGAGCATAGCACACTGAATTTCATCACCGAGGTTTGTACAAGTGGGAATTTGAGGGAGTATCGGAAGAAACATAAGCATGTTTCTATTAAGGCTTTGAAGAAGTGGTCTAAGAAAATTTTGGAAGGGTTGAATTATTTACATGTGCATGATCCTTGTATCATTCATAGAGACCTCAACTGCAGTAATGTTTTTGTCAATGGAAATACTGGCCAGGTACATTATTTTTGTTTCATATTCTAATTTTCCATGTTGTTTATCTCAAGATGTCATTAGTACTAAATTATTTGTTTTAATGTATATTAGGTTAAGATTGGTGACTTAGGTTTGGCAGCAATTGTGGGAAAGAATCATTCAGCGCATTCAGTCCTAGGCACACCGGAATTTATGGCACCAGAGCTATATGAAGAGGATTACACAGAAATGGTTGACATATACTCATTTGGAATGTTAGTATTAGAGATGGTGACCCTAGAGATTCCATATAGTGAATGTGACAATGTTGCAAAGATATACAAGAAGGTGACTTCAGGTGTGAGACCGCAATCCTTGAACAAGATAAAAGATGTAGAAGTGAAGACTTTCAACGAAAAGTGTCTCGCTCAACGAAGGGCTAGACCTTCTGCTCAGGAATTGCTAAAGGATCCTTTTTTTGATGATGTAGACTACGATGAAAACGTCGATGTTGATTACTAATAGTTACTTTGTGATTAGAAATTTGTATTTATCTTGACCAACTATATGTTGATATAGTATGTATTCTTATTTCTTTATGAAAAAATTTGATTTACCCAAATTTTTGTTGGTAAATCAATTTATTTTATTGTATGATATTTGTTTCAAATATATGCAGGACTCCTCCTAGGTTACTTTTTCTTACCTGCAGTTAGCTGTCTGCTGTTTTGATGTTTCTGTTGGACTAGTTTCATTCCTATAAGCTTTAGGACAATTTGATTTATTGTGTTAATTGCTGAAAATTTAGATTTAGTTTTATTAAATTCTAGAGTTACTGGTTCACTAGACCAAAGAAGGAGGTTTTAGGTTTTAAGTTTTGGAGCTTTGAATTGCATATCAGTATTGTACGGGCTTAAGGAGTTGGAGGGCTGTAGCTGGTGTTTGATTTTGGTGCGTAATATCAGTTTTGATTCCGCAGTTTCGTGGTCTTTCCTGGTGATGTTCTTTTGGGCGCAGGTCTGTAGCTGTCCTTGGTACAAATGCACGCCATCGTACCTCGTTGGGTGGCTGTTTTGACGCTGTCAAGGGTACATCTGCTGCTGTCTGTTACCATAGGGCCGGTAGCGCACTTGTTTTGTGGGCAGGAAGCATGAAGATGTGGATCACTTGCTCATCAAGTGATTTTTTTGCCAAAATTTGGTCATTAATGTATGATTGGATTGGATTTGTTACGGTAAGTCCGGGCTACCTGTTAGATCATCTTTTACATGTTACTACTTCAGGAGGCTTCTCAAAGCAAATTTGTATGAGTCTTACTATTATATGGCGCTATACTATTTGGTTTATTTAGAGAGAAAGAAACTGACGTATTTTTCAGCACGGGCAGAAAAGCTTGTACACATTAAGTGAAAATATTAATTAAGCTTTAATCTTTTTGGTGTTTTTTTAATAAACATATTATTAAAAGCGATGCCCGCACAAGAAGAATGACTAAGCCACTAAAAGAAAGATACAACATGCACCATATATAAACGACAACCTACACTCAACAAATAAGTGTGTGAATTACTGTGTAAAGTTTTTTTTCCTTACTAATTTGTGTATAGTTTATTTTTATCGGCATTCATTTTTTGGTTTCATTTTATCAAGAATTGAAATATTTTAACTTAGATAATCAAAAGTAACCTACAACTTTTCAAAACGACGGTCGTTAAATAGAATATACTTGAGAAAAAAATAGTAACTTATGTCGTTAAATAGAAGACAATTGAGAAAAAAAAAAATGGGAACTTATCAAAGCCTGGCTTACTAATTTGTGTATAGTTTATTTTTATCGGCATTCATTTTTTGGTTTCATTTTATCAAGAATTGAAATATTTTAACTTAGATAATCAAAAGTAACCTACAACTTTTCAAAACAACGGTAAATAGAAGATAATTGAGAGAAAAAAAATATTAACTTATGTCGTTAAATAGAAGATAATTGAGAAAAAAAATGGGAACTTATCAAAGCCTGGTTTTGATCCAGGGACCTGTGGGTTATGGGCCCACCACGCTTCCGCTACACCACTTTTATTATTGTTTTAGTTTTATAATATGTATACATAATATTTACTTCAACATTCATTTACACAACATCTAATGCATTTAATTGTAGCAAAGAATGCATTTCTCGCAATAAAGCATTTATTGCAACAAGTCTTGGAATTCCAAGGTTGATATGTATTGACAATTTCTGGCATTTGGGTTTGATTTTTTATGATTTAACTCTATCAAAAGTGTATATGTTATTGGTTTTTCAAAGGAAGTACGAACACTTTAGAGAATTGGATGTTTGGATTAATTTGAAATAGTCTGACGCCATCTAAAATGGTGGCTTTCTCTTGGTCTCTTTTGCTTGATCTTTTCGAACGCGGTCAAACCTTGCACTCCGAAATGTGTTGGATGGAAATGCCAATTTGAATCGTGTGTTGTGTTGAGGGGGTGATGAAACATTTACACACATTTTTCTCTATTGTTGTATGGTGGATAAGGTTTGGCAAAACATGATGATGTGGTTGCCGTTGAAGTTTATTACTCCATAGAATTTGTTTAATCATTTGGCATGTTTGGTAGAAGGAGTGAAACGGAGGAAAATTAGAAAAGGAATGTTGTTAATTTGGTACGTTACTCTTTGGGTGATTCAAAAGCGAGAAATGAAAGATGCCTTAAAAACCGGATGAGGGAGATTGATGAAATCATTAAGGAGATAAATTACGTTTTTGCATTGGAGTTTGAGTATATTGGAAATAATTTCTTGTCTCTTCTATGGATGGTGTTAAAATCGAAAGGATTGCCTAATGAGATAATGAAGGGAGTTTTGTGTTTCACTTAAAGTGGATTTGGGAGCAATGTGGTATAATTTGGGAGGCCAAATACAATGTCGGAGCCAAAGATGGACTCATGCGGCGACTAATCTAAATTCTAAATTAAGTTTGCTAGCATTGTTGACATTCTCTTGATAGTTTGTTTCTAAATTCGGTTATTGTACAAGACTGTAATCTTGTTTTGACTATGAAAATGATTAAGAAATGAGAAATTAGTCTTTTCTTTTTATCTTTTTCTTACGAGGCTTATCTACCCTTGAAGTAGAGTAAATCAATTTTCCCAATCTTTACATTGGTGCTTTCATTGATGATATTTCCCCCTTAATCAATCAGAGATGGTGATTACTCTGTTTGCTGGTGAAATTGATGAATATTGATGGGTGCTTTGCATAGAAAAATACTTTAAGCAATGACTACTAGAGGCAAACAGGGCCGGCCCAACAGATCATTAAGAGGCCTAAAGCAAAAAATTTAATGTGGCCTTTAAAAATATTTTTTTAAAGATAATTTTTATATAAAATCAATTTTGTGGAGACCAAAATTTAAGTTCTTGACCATGAGTAATTGAGGCCTTTTTGGTAATCAGTTAAGTTATGCAAATGTCTGTAATTTATCTGTCATATAAAATACTTGTAACCAAATTAATTTTTTAGAGGCCTTTGTTTTCACCCAAAATTTTGAGGCCTAAAGCCCTTGCTTAGGTTGCTTGGCCCTTAGGCCGGCCCTGGAGGCAGAGAAGATGATGTGGTTCTAATTGCAATGAAAGGCCTGACTCTTCCAGGGTGGCTCCGATCATATATTCAAATGGGGAAAAAAGGAAATATGAAATGTATATATACAAATGGTGGGAACCGTTCATGAACGGTAAGGAATGACTCGAAGACACTCATTACGATCAAAAGCAACCTTTTGATTGCCACGTCAATTAAACATAACCACAGAGACACACATCAAAATGTTCAGTAACAGAAGCGATGCGACTCGCGAGTTGTCACTTCAATGACCCGTACTAAATATCAGAAGTGAAGATAGAATGCAATAAAGAATGTCACAACGGATGCATTACTATATATACATAAGGGGCCTTACCCCTAGGTACGATCACCACACTTACACTCACTAATTACTCACTTTGCTACCTGCTAGCTTCCTATCTTACTTGGGCGTATCAGTGTCTTTTGCAAGCACTCATCCTCCTCACTTTGAAGAAGGAGCATATGACCAATCATGATAACTTCTGGAATTAATTAATATTTTTGATTAATCAATAATTTGGATTTAGGTCATTGAAGTAAAAAAAATTAATCAAGTTCATGGACTGTTTTTTTTTTTTTGAAGTAAAGTTCCAGGACATTTAAATAATTACAATTAAATCTTTAAATTTAGGGACTCAATTATGCATATTATTTAAAATTTGAAAGAGTTAATATAAAAATTGTTTAAAACTTCACATGAGACTTTAATTAAAAATGATTTAAAAGTCTAGGAATCCGATTGATTTTTTTAGTTGCAGAAACTAATGACAAATTATTCGTAAATTTAAAGTTCTATACAAAAGTTAAAATCAAATTACAATTTTTTTTTTTAATTATGAGAACTATTTCAAAAGCCTCAAATAACTAAACTATAATATATGATCTTTATCAGCGGATATAGAACATGTATATCTTCATATCTAATCCAAACCCAAAAAGTTCGAGAAAAGAGATAAAAAATTTAATCAAAAAAAGAAGAGAATAGTGATAAAATAGTATAAAAAAGAGTAAAAATTAAAATATAGTGGTATAGATCTACATTCAACCTCTAAAAATATAAAATATAAAAGAACTTTTTTTTTACCAAACAAACTTAATTTATATTATTAATTAAACAATGTTCAATACAAGAAGGATAAACATACAAAATACGGTGACTACCCAAAAAATAAAAGAACTACATATTAAAGAACTAGGTTAAATGAATATATGTTGAATATTGTTGAGTTCAACTGCAGCAGCTTCTACCCAAAGCATAAGGGCTCATATGGTTATCCCTACCTTCTGCTGGTGGTCCACCATATCCAACTTTGATTCCATGAGTCTCATCCAACACATCAGAAACCCTAACCTGGATTTTTTTATATATACTTTCAGCAGTTTTTACGAATGCCTCTTCAATATTTTCTCTTGATTTGGCCGAAACCTCCATAAACATCAGACCATTCTCCTTCGCGAATTTCTCACCTTCTTCGGTACTCACCACACGATTACCAGCGAGATCGCTCTTGTTTCCGATCAACATAATGATCATATCTGAACTTGCATGCTGTCTTGCATCTTTTAACCAAGTATCCAAGTGATTAAACGTTTCTCTCATTGTTATATCATAAACTAGTAACGCACATGCTGCTTTTCTGTAATATGATCTTGTTATTGATCTGAATCTTTCTTGACCTGCTGTGTCCCATATTTGCAACTTGACTGGATTATTGTTTACGTTGATTGTTCTGAAACCGAATTCGACACCAATTGTTGCGTCGTGGAAGCGTTGAAAGCGGTTGTCTGTGAATTGAAGTAGAAGACATGATTTTCCGACTCCCATGTTGCCGATTATTATGTATTTGAAGGCATATGAGTTGGACATTTTTTTCTACGAGACTTATTGTGAAAAAGCAAAGAGGGAACAAGGAAGGAAAGTAGAGATTTGTATTTTTAAGTAGGAAAGAGTATAGAGAATGAAAGCGAGGAGTTGTGATGGTTTTAAAAAGTGGATAGAGGAACTAGCTATTTATAGGGATACAATCCTACTTGAATAGAGGAACTAACTATCAAGATAAACGCCTACTGATATAACAAACCTAGTTAATCCTTAAAAAAAAAAAATACCTAGTTAATCTTCCTTAAAAAAAAAACCTAGCTAATCTTAAATTATAAAAATAGCACATGACAAATAGATAAAAGTAAATTCAAATATTAATATAAGAATGTAACAATTTTTTTTTTCCTTTATCTTTTAAAAGTGTAACAATCTGAGATAGAAATTGTTGTCGGTGTCATTAAAAAAATATGTAGATTATATTTTTTTGTTATATTGTTGGTGTCATAGAAATAGATAACCATGATTACATTGATTTGTTATAATTTGAAAACAACGTTCATCGTTTTCAAACGTTAGCGCAATTAAAAGATCGGAAAGACGAGTAAGTGAACGCTTTTCTTTTCGCTAGTAAGCTAGACTATATCTAAAGAAAATAGCGATTTGACTCTTTTGTGCTGGCTTTTTTCTTTCTAAAATTACCCTCAACTTTCAATACAAATAACACATATAAAAAAATAGATAAGAGTAAATTCAAATATTAAAATAAAAGTGTAACAAACACGATATGAGTATATATATGTTCAATTTTTTTTCTTTATCATTTAAATAGTGTAACAAACTATATGAGTATATCTATACTTACTTTTTCATTATTCAATTATACCCTTAAACAACTTTTTTTTTGTCTATATTAAAGATTGTTATTTAGATTATATTATTTTGTTATATTGTTGGTGTCATTGAAATAGATGATCATGATTAATTTGATTTTTTTATCACTTGAAAGCAACAAACGATTATATTTTTAGTTTTAATCAAAATCAAAATAAATAAATAAACACCATTAATAATTTTAAAATGTTAGCGCAATAAAAAGAGCGGAAAAACGGTCTATAAAGAACAATTTCTTTAAATTCGGTTGACTTTTTTTTTTTGAAGAATTTAAATTCGGTTGACTTAAATCTAATAATTAAATAATTGAAAAAAGACTAAATTTTAACACGGGAGGGGTTTAGTAGGTTACGGAACAAAGTGTTTATCTAGTAAGATTATTATTTTTATTTTTATTTTTTAAAAAGAGATTTTCTCAAACTTTTGATTTGAGTTGCGGATTAATCTCAAAATCAATACTGAATTCTAAAAATATTTAACATTTATCCTAATGTGAATCAAATCAAATATTACTTTAACTGCACTCCTTAATTTGTGTATAAATACTTCCGTTCAAATATTCTTTTTCACATTCCTAGTGTTTGGTAACCTCAGTTCATTCCACTCTCTCTTTTCAAATAATCCGAAGCTTCACTTTTCAACGACATAGCCTCAGTTTTCTACTTCATGGTAACCATTCATTGTTCAAAAACTCTTAAATTGAAAAACTTTTTATTTTTATTTTTACAGAACTATATTCAATTTAGGTTTTAATTGTTGTCATAGTAACAAGACCCAAATCAAGGTTTTTTATTTCTTGTTAATAATAAATGTTAGTGTGTTAGTATATGTATTCTCTGCAGAACTTGAACCCTAGACCTAAATTGAGGTTTGACTGAGACATCAAAAACCCTGGTGTCGCAACATATAAATTGGGAAACTTTTTAAAAAACTCTGTTGAATTTGTTCTTTGAACAAACCAAGTCTAACTATTAAGTTATATTAATATTTTAATATTTATAGCGGAAACGGTAGTGGCCGCGTGCGTAATATGTTTAATATTGAAGACGATCACAATTAAAATACTCTTGATCAAAGTATGACTATGGTTGTAGAGACATCAAAAACCCTAGTGTCGCAACATATAAATTGGGAAACCTTTTAAAAATGTCTGTTGATTTTGTTCTTTGAAAATCAAAGGTATCATACCAAGTCTCAATAAGTAGGTTATATTAAGATTTTAATAGTCGTCGCGGCTGCGTAATTCGTTTATTGTTGAAGAGGACCACAATTAAACTACTTTTGATCAAAGTTTGCCAATGTTGTAGAGCCATAAAAATGTTAGGTCACGATGTAGATAGCTAAACATTCATAAAAATATTGTTGATTCTGTTCTATGATAATCAGATCAAGTTTCTAAAATTATTTATTATTATTATTATTATTATTATTATTATTATTATTATTATTATTATTATTATTATTATTATTATTATTATTATTATTATTATTATTATTATTATTATTATTATTATACTTTTTGGTCTCTAAGTTGGTTTTAATTAAGATAATCTGATTTGATCCATGTTTTTTGTTCTAGATGCCAAGTGTTCAACAAAATCCATCCCACAAAGACTCAGAAACATTTGTTGAAAGTTGAAACTGATCCAACCGGAAGATATGGAAGATACGATGAATTCCTTGGAGCTGGTGCTTGTAAAAAAGTCTATAAAGCATTTGATAATGAAGAAGGATTAGAAGTAGCATGGAATCAAGTTAAGCTCAGAAATTTCAGCAATGACCCTGCAATGATTGAAAGACTTTACTCTGAAGTGAGGCTTCTTAGAAACATGAGAAACAAAAACATCATTGCACTTTACAGTGTTTGGAGAGACAAGGAGCATAGCACACTGAATTTCATCAGCGAGGTTTGTACAAGTGGGAATTTGAGGGAGTATAGGAAGAAACATAAGCATGTTTCTATTAAGGCTTTGAAGAAGTGGTCTAAGAAAATTTTGGAAGGGTTGAATTATTTACATAGAGACCTCAACTGCAGTAATGTTTTTGTCAATGGAAATACTGGCCAGGTACATTATTTCTGTTTCATATTCTTATTTTCCATGTTGTTTATCTCAAGATGTCATTAGTACTAAATTATTTGTTTTAATGTATATTAGGTTAAGATTGGTGACTTAGGTTTGGCAGCAATTGAGGGAAAGAATCATTCAGCGCATTCAGTTCTAGGCACACCGGAATTTATGGCACCAGAGCTATATGAAGAGGATTACACAGAAATGGTAGACATATACTCATTTGGAATGTTAGTATTAGAGATGTTGACACTAGAGATTCCATATAGTGAATGTGACAATGTTGCAAAGATATACAAGAAGGTGACTTCAGGTGTGAGACCGCAATCCTTGAACAAGATAAAAGATGTAGAAGTGAAGACTTTCATCGAAAAGTGTCTCGCTCAACCAAGGGCTAGACCTTCTGCTGAGGAATTGCTAAAGGATCCTTTTTTTGATGATGTAGAGTACGATGAAAACGACGATGTTGATTACTAATAGTTACTTTGTGATTAGAAATTTGTATTTATCTTGACCAACTATATGTTGATATAGTATGTATTCTTATTTCTTTATGAAAAAATTTGATTTACCCAAATTTTTGTTGGTAAATCAATTTAGGGTAGGATTTGATGAATATGATGTGTGTTACACTTAACGATGATGAAAATGATATTGTTAATTTCTTTAGTTATTTTGTGACTAAACGGTATCTTCCGTTCTTGCTTGTATATTTATTTTATTGTATGATATTTGTTTCAAATATATGCAGGACTCCTCCTAGGTTACTTTTTCTTACCTGCAGTTAGCTGTCTGCTGTTTTGATGTTTCTGTTGGACTAGTTTCATTCCTATAAGCTTTAGGACAATTTGATTTATTGTGTTAATTGCTGAAAATTTAGATTTAGTTTTATTAAATTCTAGAGTTACTGGTTCACTAGACCAAAGAAGGACGTTTTAGGTTTTAAGTTTTGGAGCTTTGAATTGCATATCAGTATTGTACGGGCTTAAGGAGTTGGAGGGCTGTAGCTGGTGTTTGATTTTGGTGCGTAATATCAGTTTTGATTCCGCAGTTTCGTGGTCTTTCCTGGTGATGTTCTTTTGGGCGCAGGTCTGTAGCTGTCCTTGGTACAAATGCACGCCATCGTACCTCGTTGGGTGGCTGTTTTGACGCTGTCAAGGGTACATCTGCTGCTGTCTGTTACCATAGGGCCGGTAGCGCACTTGTTTTGCGGGCAGGAAGCATGAAGATGTGGATCACTTGCTCATCAAGTGATTTTTTTGCCAAAATTTGGTCATTAATGTATGATTGGATTGGATTTGTTACGGTAAGTCCGGGCTACCTGTTAGATCATCTTTTACATGTTAATACTTCAGGAGGCTTCTCAAAGCAAATTTGTATGAGTCTTACTATTATATGGCGCTATACTATTTGGTTTATTTAGAGAGAAAGAAACTGACGTATTTTTCAGCACGGGCAGAAAAGCTTGTACACATTAAGTGAAAATATTAATTAAGCTTTAATCTTTTTGGTGTTTTTTTTTAATAAACATATTATTAAAAGCGATGCCCGCACAAGAAGAATGACTAAGCCACTAAAAGAAAGATACAACATGCACCATATATAAACGACAACCTACACTCAACAAATAAGTGTGCGAATTACTGTGTATAGTTTTTTTTTTTCTTACTAATTTGTGTATAGTTTATTTTTATCGGCATTCATTTTTCGGTTTCATTTTATCAAGAATTGAAATATTTTAACTTAGATAATCAAAAGTAACCTACAACTTTTCAAAACGACGGTCGTTAAATAGAATATACTTGAGAAAAAAATAGTAACTTATGTCGTTAAATAGAAGATAATTGAGAAAAAAAATGGGAACTTATCAAAGCCTGGCTTACTAATTTGTGTATAGTTTATTTTTATCGGCATTCATTTTTTGGTTTCATTTTATCAAGAATTGAAATATTTTAACTTAGACAATCAAAAGTAACCTACAACTTTTCAAAACGACGGTCGTTAAATAGAAAATAATTGAGAGAAAAAATATTAACTTATGTCGTTAAATAGAAGATAATTGAGAAAAAAAATGGGAACTTATCAAAGCCGACTAAATAGAAGATAATTGAGAAAAAAAATGGGAAATAGAAGATAATTGAGAAAAAAAATGGGAACTTATCAAAGCCTGGTTTTGATTTTGATCCAGGGACCTGTGGGTTATGGGCCCACCACGCTTCCGCTACACCACTTTTATTATTGTTTTAGTTTTATAATATGTATACATAATATATACTTCAACATTCATTTACACAACATCTAATGCATTTGTAGCAAAGAATGCATTTCTCGCAATAAAGCATTTATTGCAACAAGTCTTGGAATTCCAAGGTTGATATGTATTGACAATTTCTGGCATTTGGGTTTGGTTTTTTATGATTTAACTCTATCAAAAGTTTATAGTTTATTGGTTTGTGAAGGAAGTACGAACACTTTAGAGAATTGGATGTTTGGATTAATTTGAAATAGTCTGACGCCATCTAAAATGGTGGCTTTCTCTTGGTCTCTTTTGCTTGATCTTTTTCGAACGTGGTCAAACCTTGCACTCCGAAATGTGTTGGATGGAAATGCCAATTTGAATCGTGTGTTGTGTTGAGGGCGTGATGAAACATTTACACACATTTTTCTCTATTGTTGTATGGTGGATAAGGTTTGGCAAAATATGATGATGTGGTTGCCGTTGAAGTTTATTACTCCATAGAATTTGTTTAATCATTTGGCATGTTTGGTAGAAGGAGTGAAACGGAGGAAAATTAGAAAAGGAATGTTGTTAATTTGGTACGTTACTCTTTGGGTGATTCAAAAGCGAGAAATGAAAGATGCCTTAAAAACCGGATGAGGGAGATTGATGAAATCATTAAGGAGATAAATTACGTTTTTGCATTGGAGTTTGAGTATATTGGAAATAATTTCTTGTCTCTTCTATGGATGGTGTTAAAATCGAAAGGATTGCCTAATGAGATAATGAAGGGAGTTTTGTGTTTCACTTAAAGTGGATTTGGGAGCAATGTGGTATAATTTGGGAGGCCAAATACAATGTCGGAGCCAAAGATGGACTCATGCGGCGACTAATCTAAATTCTAAATTAAGTTTGCTAGCATTGTTGACATTCTCTTGATAGTTTGTTTCTAAATTCGGTTATTGTACAAGACTGTAATCTTGTTTTGACTATGAAAATGATTAAGAAATGAGAAATTAGTCTTTTCTTTTTATCTTTTTCTTACGAGGCTTATCTACCCTTGAAGTAGAGTAAATCAATTTTCCCAATCTTTACATTGGTGCTTTCATTGATGATATTTCCCCCTTAATCAATCAGAGATGGTGATTACTCTGTTTGCTGGTGAAATTGATGAATATTGATGGGTGCTTTGCATAGAAAAATACTTTAAGCAATGACTACTAGAGGCAGACAGGGCCGGCCCAACAGATCATTAAGAGGCCTAAAGCAAAAAATTTAATGTGGCCTTTAAAAATATTTTTTTTAAGATAATTTTTATATAAAATCAATTTTGTGGAGACCAAAATTTAAGTTCTTGACCATGAGTAATTGAGGCCTTTTTGGTAATCAGTTAAGTTATGCAAATGTCTGTAATTTATCTGTCATATAAAATACTTGTAACCAAAATAATTTTTTAGAGGCCTTTGTTTTCACCCAAAATTTTGAGGCCTAAAGCCCTTGCTTAGGTTGCTTGGCCCTTAGGCCGGCCCTGGAGGCAGAGAAGATGATGTGGTTCTAATTGCAATGAAAGGCCTGACTCTTCCAGGGTGGCTCCGATCATATATTCAAATGGGGAAAAAAGGAAATATGAAATGTATATATACAAATGGTGGGAACCGTTCATGAACGGTAAGGAATGACTCGAAGACACTCATTACGATCAAAAGCAACCTTTTGATTGCCACGTCAATTAAACATAACCACAGAGACACACATCAAAATGTTCAGTAACAGAAGCGATGCGACTCGCGAGTTGTCACTTCAATGACCCGTACTAAATATCAGAAGTGAAGATAGAATGCAATAAAGAATGTCACAACGGATGCATTACTATATATACATAAGGGGCCTTACCCCTAGGTACGATCACCACACTTACACTCACTAATTACTCACTTTGCTACCTGCTAGCTTCCTATCTTACTTGGGCGTATCAGTGTCTTTTGCAAGCACTCATCCTCCTCACTTTGAAGAAGGAGCATATGACCAATCATGATAACTTCTGGAATTAATTAATATTTTTGATTAATCAATAATTTGGATTTAGGTCATTGAAGTAAAAAAAATTAATCAAGTTCATGGACTTTTTTTTTTTTTTTGAAGTAAAGTTCCAGGACATTTAAATAATTACAATTAAATCTTTAAATTTAGGGACTCAATTATGCATATTATTTAAAATTTGAAAGAGTTAATATAAAAATTGTTTAAAACTTCACATGAGACTTTAATTAAAAATGATTTAAAAGTCTAGGAATCCGATTGATTTTTTTAGTTGCAGAAACTAATGACAAATTATTCGTAAATTTAAAGTTCTATACAAAAGTTAAAATCAAATTACAATTTTTTTTTTTAATTATGAGAACTATTTCAAAAGCCTCAAATAACTAAACTATAATATATGATCTTTATCAGCGGATATAGAACATGTATATCTTCATATCTAATCCAAACCCAAAAAGTTCGAGAAAAGAGATAAAAAAATTAATCAAAAAAAGAAGAGAATAGTGATAAAATAGTATAAAAAAGAGTAAAAATTAAAATATAGTGGTATAGATCTACATTCAACCTCTAAAAATATAAAATATAAAAGAACTTTTTTTTTTAACAAACAAACTTAATTTATATTATTAATTAAACAATGTTCAATATAAGAAGGATAAACATACAAAATACGGTGACTAGCCAAAAAATAAAAGAACTACATATTAAAGAACTAGGTTAAATGAATATATGTTGAATATTGTTGAGTTCAACTGCAGCGGCTTCTACCCAAAGCGTAAGGGTTCATATGGCTATCCCTACCTTCTGCTGGTGGTCCACCATATCCAACTTTGATTCCATGAGTCTCATCCAACACATCAGAAACCCTAACCTGGATATTTTTATATATACTTTCAGCAGTTTTTACAAATGCCTCTTCAATATTTTCTCTTGATTTGGCCGAAACCTCCATAAACATCAGACCATTCTCCTTCGCGAATTTCTCACCTTCTTCGGTACTCACCACACGATTACCAGCGAGATCGCTCTTGTTTCCGATCAACATAATGATCATATCTGAACTTGCATAATGATCAACATAATGATCATATCTGACTGGATTATTGTTTACGTTGATTGTTCTGAAACCGAATTCGACACCAATTGTTGCGTCGTGGAAGCGTTGAAAGCGGTTGTCTGTGAATTGAAGTAGAAGACATGATTTTCCGACTCCCATGTCGCCGATTATTATGTATTTGAAGGCATATGAGTTAGACATTTTTTTCTACGAGACTTATTGTGAAAAAGCAAAGAGGGAACAAGGAAGGAAAGTAGAGATTTGTATTTTTAAGTAGGAAAGAGTATAGAGAATGAAAGCGAGGAGTTGTGATGGTTTTAAAAAGTGGATAGAGGAACTAGCTATTTATAGGGATACAATACTACTTGAATAGAGGAACTAACTATCAAGATAATCGCCTACTGATATAACAAACCTAGTTAGTTAATCCTTAAAAAAAACCTAGTTAATCTTCCTTAAAAAAAAACCTAGCTAATCTTTTTTTTTTTTTTATGAAACAACCTTGTTAATCTTAAATTATAAAAATAGCACATGAACAAATAGATAAAAGTAAATTCAAATATTAATATAAGAATGTAACAATTTTTTTTTCTTTATATTTTAAAAGTGTAACAATCTAAGATAAAAATTGTTGTCGGTGTCATTAAAAAAAATGTAGATTATATTTTTTTTGTTATATTGTTGGTGTCATAGAAATAGATAACCATGATTACATTGATTTGTTATAATTTGAAAACAACTTTCATCGTTTTCAAACGTTAGCGCAATTAAAAGATCGGAAAGACGAGTAAGTGAACGCTTTTCTTTTCGCTAGTAAGCTAGACTATATCTAAAGAAAATAGTGATTTGACTCTTTTGTGCTGACATTTTTTCTTTCTAAAATTACCCTCAACTTTCAATACAAATAACACATATAAAAAAATAGATAAGAGTAAATTCAAATATTAAAATCAAAGTGTAACAAACACGATATGAATATATATATGTTCAATTTTTTTCTTTATCATTTAAATAGTGTAACAAACTATATGAGTATATCTATACTTACTTTTTCATTATTTCAATTATACCCTTAAACAACTTTTTTTTTTGTCTATATTAAAGATTGTTATTTAGATTATATTATTTTGTTATATTGTTGGTGTCATTGAAATAGATGATCATGATTAATTTGGTTTTTTTATCACTTGAAAGCAACAAACGATTATATTTTTAGTTTTAATCAAAATCAAAATAAATAAATAAACACCATTAATAATTTTAAAATGTTAGCGCAATAAAAAGAGCGGAAAAACGGTCTATAAAGAACAATTTCTTTAAATTCGGTTGACTTTTTTTTTTTTTAAGAATTTAAATTCGGTTGACTTAAATCTAATAATTAAATAATTGAAAAAAGACTAAATTTTAACACGGGAGGGATTTAGTAGGTTACGGAACAAAGTGTTTATCTAGTAAGATTATTATTTTTATTTTTATTTTTTAAAAAGAGATTTTCTCAAACTTTTGATTTGAGTTGCGGATTAATCTCAAAATCAATACTGAATTCTAAAAATATTTAACATTTATCCTAATGTGAATCAAATCAAATATTACTTTAACTGCACTCCTTAATTTGTGTATAAATACTTCCGTTCAAATATTCTTTTTCACATTCCTAGTGTTTGGTAACCTCAGTTCATTCCACTCTCTCTTTTCAAATAATCCGAAGCTTCACTTTTCAACGACATAGCCTCAGTTTTCTACTTCATGGTAACCATTCATTATTCAAAAACTCTTAAATTGAAAAACTTTTTATTTTTATTTTTACAGAACTATATTCAATTTAGGTTTTAATTGTTGTCATAGTAACAAGACCCAAATCAAGGTTTTTTATTTCTTGTTAATAATAAATGTTAGTGTGTTAGTATATGTCTTCTCTGCAGAACTTGAACCCTAGACCTAAATTGAGGTTTGATTGAGACATCAAAAACCCTGGTGTCGCAACATATAAATTGGGAAACTTTTTAAAAAACTCTGTTGAATTTGTTCTTTGAACAAACCAAGTCTAACTATTAAGTTATATTAATATTTTAATATTTATAGCGGAAACGGTAGTGGCCGCGTGCGTAATATGTTTAATATTGAAGACGATCACAATTAAAATACTCTTGATCAAAGTATGACTATGGTTGTAGAGACATCAAAAACCCTAGTGTCGCAACATATAAATTGGGAAACCTTTTAAAAATGTCTGTTGATTTTGTTCTTTGAAAATCAAAGGTATCATACCAAGTCTCAATAAGTAGGTTATATTAAGATTTTAATAGTCGTCGCGGCTGCGTAATTCGTTTATTGTTGAAGAGGATCACAATTAAACTACTTTTGATCAAAGTTTGCCTATGTTGTAGAGCCATAAAAATGTTAGGTCACGATGTAGATAGTTAAACATTCATAAAAATATTGTTGATTCTGTTCTATGATAATCAGATCAAGTTTCTAAAATTATTTATTATTATTATTATTATTATTATTATTATTATTATTATTATACTTTTTGGTCTCTAATTTGGTTTTAATTAAGATAATCTGATTTGATCCATGTTTTTTGTTCTAGATGCCAAGTGCTCAACAAAATCCATCCGACAAAGACTCAGAAACATTTGTTGAAACTGATCCAACCGGAAGATATGGAAGATACGATGAATTACTTGGAGCTGGTGCTTGTAAAAAAGTCTATAAAGCATTTGATAATGAAGAAGGAATAGAAGTAGCATGGAATCAAGTTAAGCTCAGAAATTTCAGCAATGACCCTGCAATGATTGAAAGACTTTACTCTGAAGTGAGACTTCTTAGAAACATGAGAAACAAAAACATCATTGCACTTTACAGTGTTTGGAGAGACAAGTATAGCACACTGAATTTCATCACCGAGGTTTGTACAAGTGGGAATTTGAGGGAGTATAGGAAGAAACATAAGCATGTTTCTATTAAGGCTTTGAAGAAGTGGTCTAAGAAAATTTTGGAAGGGTTGAATTATTTACATGTGCATGATCCTTGTATCATTCATAGAGACCTCAACTGCAGTAATGTTTTTGTCAATGGAAATACTGGCCAGGTACATTATTTCTGTTTCATATTCTTATTTTCCATGTTGTTTATCTCAAGATGTCATTAGTACTAAATTATTTGTTTTAATGTATATTAGGTTAAGATTGGTGACTTAGGTTTGGCAGCAATTGTGGGAAAGAATCATTCAGCGCATTCAGTTCTAGGCACACCGGAATTTATGGCACCAGAGCTATATGAAGAGGATTACACAGAAATGGTAGACATATACTCATTTGGAATGTTAGTATTAGAGATGGTGACACTAGAGATTCCATATAGTGAATGTGACAATGTTGCAAAGATATACAAGAAGGTGACTTCAGGTGTGAGACCGCAATCCTTGAACAAGATAAAAGATGTAGAAGTGAAGACTTTCATCGAAAAGTGTCTCGCTCAACCAAGGGCTAGACCTTCTGCTGAGGAATTGCTAAAGGATCCTTTTTTTGATGATGTTGAGTATGATGAAAACGACGATGTTGATTACTAATAGTTACTTTGTGATTTGAAATTTGTATTTATCTTGACCAACTATATGTTGATATAGTATGTATTCTTATTTCTTTATGAAAAAATTTGATTTACCCAAATTTTTGTTTGTAAATCAATTTAGGGTAGGATTTGATGAATATGATGTGTGTTACACTTAACGATGATGAAAATGATATTGTTAATTTCTTTAGTTATTTTGTGACTAAACGGTATCTTCTGTTCTTGCTTGTATATTTATTTTATTGTATGATATGATATTTGTTTCAAATATATGCAGGACTCCTCCTAGGTTACTTTTTCTTACCTGCAGTTAGCTGTCTGCTGTTTTGATGTTTCTGTTGGACTAGTTTCATTCCTATAAGCTTTAGGACAATTTGATTTATTGTGTTAATTGCTGAAAATTTAGATTTAGTTTTATTAAATTCTAGAGTTACTGGTTCACTAGACCAAAGAAGGACGTTTTAGGTTTTAAGTTTTGGAGCTTTGAATTGCATATCAGTATTGTACGGGCTTAAGGAGTTGGAGGGCTGTAGCTGGTGTTTGATTTTGGTGCGTAATATCAGTTTTGATTCCGCAGTTTCGTGGTCTTTCCTGGTGATGTTCTTTTGGGCGCAGGTCTGTAGCTGTCCTTGGTACAAATGCACGCCATCGTACCTCGTTGGGTGGCTGTTTTGACGCTGTCAAGGGTACATCTGCTGCTGTCTGTTACCATAGGGCCGGTAGCGCACTTGTTTTGTGGGCAGGAAGCATGAAGATGTGGATCTCTTGTTCATCAAAAATGATTTTTTTGCCAAAATTGGTCATTAATGTATGATTGGATTGGATTTGTTACGGTAAATCCGGGCTACCTATTAGATCATCTTTTACATTTTACTACTTCGGGAGGCTTCTCAAAGCAAATTTGTATGAGTCTTACTATTATATGGCACTATACTATTTGGTTTATTTAGAGAGAATGAAACTGACGTATTTTTCAGTACTGACAGAAAAGCTTGTACACATTAAGTGATAATATTAATTAAGCTTCAATCATTTTGGTGTTCTTTTTAAAAAACATATTATTAAAGATGCCGCACAAGAAGAATGACTAAGCCACTAAAAGAAAGATACAACATGCACCATATTTAATCAACAACCTACACTCAACAAATAAGTGTGCGAATTAGTGTGTATAGTTTTTTTTTTGTTTTTTAATTTGTGTATAGTTTATTTTGGTCAACGTTCATTTTTTGGTTTCATTTTATCAAGAATTGAAATATTTTAACTTAAATAATCAAAAGTAACCTACAGCTATTCAAAACGACGGTCATTGAATAGAAGTAAATTGAGAGAAAAAAAATAGTAACTTATGTCGTTAAATAGAAGATTAAATAGAAGATAATTGAGATAGATTAAATAGAAGATAATTGAGATAAAAAATGGGAAATTATAAAAAAAAAAAATAGTAACTTATGTCGTTAAATAGAAGATTAAATAGAAGATAATTGAGATAAAAAATGGGAAATTATAAAAAAAAAAATAGTAACTTATGTCGTTAAATAGAAGATTAAATAGAAGATAATTGAGATAAAAAATGGGAAATTATCAAAGCCTGTTAAATAGAAGATTAAATAGAAGATAATTGAGATAGATTAAATAGAAGATAATTGAGATAAAAAATGGGAAATTATCAAAGAGAAGATAATTGAGATAAAAAATGGGAAATTATCAAAGCCTTTATCAAAGCCTGGTTTCGATCCAGGGACCTGTGGGTTATGGGCCCACCACGCTTCCGCTGCGCCACTTTGATTATTGTTTTATAATACGTAAACATAATATTTACTTGACCATTCATTTACACACATCTAATGCATTTCTTGCAATAAAGCATTTATTGCAACAAGTCTTGGAATTCCAAGGTTGATGTTTTGACAATTTCTGGCATTTGGGTTTGGTCTTATACGATGCAACTCTATCAAAAGTTTGTAGGTTTTTGATGAGTTAGGTTTGGTCCCATGATCCTCAATAACTTCAGCTTCGATACTAATTTCAGAATCTATACATGAAAATATTGTTGTCTCTGTTAAATATATTTATCATGCTTTTAAATTAAGAAAAGCTTTTGTACCAAAATAAATAAATTAATAAAAGCTTTGAGTTATTGTAACGAGTTCAAATTCTATGAATACAACATAGGGCTAGTTACAAAGATAAGCGATAACTTGGCAACACAATATATTGATCATGGATCGGAGACGATAATCATGTCATCTAGCAGCTTGGAAACATTTTGAATCGGAGCAGGGGAGTCAACGTTCAGTGGTTGCTGCATGAGAGAATTCGGTAAAGTTACTAAAGAAACACTAACTTTTATTGCCATTAAGCATAATTGAAACAAGAACTAACGGGTATAATGCATCTTTATACAATTATTTGAAGTTACTAATGAGAATGAGCTATATCCAAGAACACTATGGTAATGCATATACAATACAAATAAAGTGTCTTAATACACCTATGTTCAAACAATTATTGGAATTCAATTTTGTGGTGCACTTTTTGTGTGGAATGTGAAACTGTCTTTTGTATGGTGAACTCAGTTGAAGATTTTTTTGTGTGGAGCTGTTTGTATTCTTTTTTATCTTTTAACTCTAATTTTACACTTTTATCTCTGGTGAATTATGCAAACTTGAAAGTTGAATTGATGTCATGAGATTAAAAGTTATTAGCCATTCCCATATATTTCTAGTTGCTACTGCCATTTCCGTAGATTTCTAGTGGCTACCGCCTAGTGATTTATGCATAACCGTGCAGAAAAATATATGCGAACTGGTTGTATGGAATACAAACAAAGGAGGGAGAGCAATTTTTATGATTGATTAGTGCACATTGCAACATGAATCAATTTGTATGGAATATGAACTCTGCTTTTTCGTCAACTGCTTCGCAGGAAAGTTCACTTTTAATTCGAAAAAAAGTGCTAGTAGTGTTCGTTTCATATTTTATGCTTTATGCTTTCCAATTAAATCTAGCAAACAACTATCATTTTGATTCCCAGAGTTGCTTGAATAGGAGTATAAAACTTTCAGGACAAAGTTCCTTTCTTAACTTTTTAGCAGTGCTTCAATATTCACTAAATTCATGCTTGTTCTAAGTTAACCTTGAAAGCCATTTTAGAAATATAGCTTTTGTAGTTATACACTCTAGTATATGGCTTTCAATATAATAATGCTTACATTTTTCTCTATTGTTATATGGGGATAAGGTTTGGCAAAATATGATGATGTGGCTGCAGTTGAATTTTATTACTTCATAGAATTTATTTAATCATTTGGCATGTTGGGTGGAGGGAGTGAAACGGAGGAAAATTAGAAAAGGTATGTTGTTAATTTGGTAGGCTACTCTTTGGGTGATTTAGAGGGTGAAAAATGAAAGATGCTTTAAAAGTTATGTTTTTGGCGTTGGAGTTTGAGTATATTGGAAATAGCTTCTTGTCTCTTCTATGAATGATGTTAGAATCGAAATGATTGCCTAATGAGATAATGAAGGGAGTTTTGTGGATTTTGGAGCAATGTGTTTTGATTTGGGAGCTATTAGAGTATAGTGAGAATAAACTAGAGTTACTTAGTGGTAACTATAGTAGAAAGTTAGTTAGGGAGTTAGTTACTCCAAGTCACTATAAATAAGCTACACCTATGTACTATTTCACTATCTCTTATCATTTGTATCATTCACTTTTATCATCAATAGAAAGATTCTCTTAGTTTTCTCTCATTCCTTCATGGATATCATGTTTCATAACATGGTATCAGAGCGCTATGGAGATAGCGAATTTGATCCAGTTTCTGATGAAGAAGAAGATTCCGATGGTGATGAAGAAGAAGATCTTGAAGCTTCCGCATCAGCAACCTCGAGTTCTTCAGCTTCGCAAGTTTCAGTTGTTTTCGGTAGTTTTGGCGATTCGGTTTCTACTACTCCTCCTTCACCATGGATCGCACCAGTTATTGATGGATTCACCATCAAGATAGGTGACGTTCCTTGTTTTCTCGTTGATTCACATTGCAGCAATCGGAAATCTACTTTTGATGCTTCAGAAGAAAATCAGAAGCTGCAAGATCGTGATTATGAGTTAATCGTTTCTGCCAAATCCACGAATTCGACGAATCGCGACTCTGAGTTCATAGTTTCTGAAGCTACGATCAAGAATTCGAAGCATCTCATCATCGATACTGTTATCACATGCTTTGGACCTGTTTACGGCGTTTGCTGCTTCGCCGGAAAACAGGAACCAGTCGCTTCTGCCGTCAACAGAAAGATTCAGATTTTTCAGTTACATGACGAATTTATCGTCGATTTCGATCCCGGCGGAAACCTTTGTGGTTCGCTGCCCTCTTCTCTGTCAGGTTTTATCTCAATTTCGCTCATGTTCTTCGCTGCTTGTAAAGCCTCTACTCGAATTCGATTGTGGTGGATTCCCTGGGATAGAGGAAAGAAAAGTAGTTTGTGGTTGATTTTGCAGATTCACTCTCACCGGAATCAACACAGCTTGCGCATAATCGTTTTTCTTCCGGCAACCGCACACAACCTGTCAACAGCATCGCGTGTTTGGCTCAGTTCTTTTCTGGAAATGATTCTGAAAGTCGTTTTAATTGAAGAAGCGCGTTTGCAGCAACTGTTGTTTTTGTTGTTCACAGTATACAGGAATATGCAGAATCGCGATTGCTCACGTGAATTTCAAAAGCACGTTTGTGCATAAGCAGTTTTGGTCCACATGTAATCCGTTGTCCTGTCTTGAGCAGAAACATGAAAACTCTTATGGGATAAGCTGTTTGAGATTCAATAGCGTGACTCAGTAAGCTGTTTTGAAATATCATTGTGTTCTGCATAATCACTTTTTTGGGAAAAGCTGGTTGAGGAATTTTGAAATAAGAAGAAGAAGCTGGAAACGCGTCTGAAGTCTCTTCACAGATTCCTTGGTTTTCTCACTGATGGGCTTGGCCTTGGGCTTCATGAATATTGGGCTTGTGTTACATAATTGTTTTACTTAGTTTTACCACCAATTTTACTTAGTTTCTTCAGTAAGAATAAATTGCAATTTTCATTGTATTTCAAACTCAAATTGGTGAGTTTTCCCACTTTGAGTTTGAGGGGGACTATTAGAGTATAGTGAGAATAAACTAGAGTTACTTAGTGGTAACTATAGTAGAAAGTTAGTTAGGGAGTTAGTTACTCCAAGTCACTATAAATAAGCTACACCTATGTACTATTTCACTATCTTTTATACAATTGTTTCTTGGTAATGACTCCTAGAGAGAATTATACAATCTATCTTTCCATTGCATTTGACCTAGAACCATGGAATCCTCTAATTCATAACATGGTATCAGAGCCTGCCAAATACAATGTTGAAGCCAAAGATGGAGTCATGCGGTGACTAACCTAAATTCTAGATTAAGTTTGTTAGTGTTGTTGACATTCTCTTGCTCGTTTGTTACTAAATTTAGTTATTATACAAAACAATAATCTTGTTTTGACTATGAAAATGATTATGAAATGAGAAATTAGTCTTTTCTTTTTATCTTTTTCTTAGGAGACTCTGTATCCTCGAAGTAGAGTAAATCAATTTTCCCAATCCTTACATTGGTGCTTTCATTGATGATCTCTTCCCCCTAATCCATCAGAGATGAATCACTGTTTGCTGGTGAAATTGATGCCTATTGATGGGTGGTTTGCACAGAAAAATACTTCAAGCAATGACTAATGGAGGTAGAGAAGATGATGTAGTTCCAATTGCAATGAATTGCCCGCCTCTCACATGGTGGCTCCAATCATACATTCAAATGGAAAAAAAAAAAATGAAATGTATATATTCAAATGGAGGGAACCGTTCATGGACGGTAGGGAATGACTCGAAGGCAATCATTACGATCAAACAATGTGATCTTACACCATCAGATCCAACGGCTGAGATTGCGCCTCTAAAAAGCAACCTTCTAATTACTTTGTCAATTAAACGTAACCACAAAGACACACATCAAAATGTTCAGTAACAGAAGCGATGCGACTCTCAAGTTGTCACTTCAATGACCTGTACTAAATCTCAAAAGTGAAGATAGAATGCAATAAAGAATGTCACAACGGACACATTACTATAAATAGGGGGCCTTACCCCTAGGTACGATCACCGCACTTACACTCACTAATTACTCACTTTGCTGCCTGATAGCTTCCTATCTTACTTGGGCGTATGAGTGTCTTTTGCAGGCACCCACCCCGCCTCCTCACTTTGAAGAAGGAGCATACAACCAATCATGATAATGCTACTCACTTTGTGTGTGTGAGTTTGGGATTTGGATTTCTTGCTGTTACAGCAGGACGCTGTAACAGATCAGGACTGTCCGATCTAAAACGAGTGACTCAGATTGTTTAGAATGATTTTGTGTATGTATTAATCTGTACCATTTGATCTTTAATTAATGGTCAGGATCCTGTACAGCGTGAAAACTGCGTGCTTTACTACAGCACGGAATCCCAATCCGTGAGTTTGACCTCTAATCTAATCCTAATAAAAAAAATGATGAGGCGGATCATGTCTCAGAAGGCTATACAGAAGTTAAATTCAAAATTACAAAAAAAAATAATATTAATTATGAGGACTATTTCAAAAACCTCAAATAACTAAACTATAATATAAGATCTTTATCAGCGGAATAGAACATGTAAATGTTCATATCGAGAAAAGAGATAAAAAAAAAATTAATCAAAAAAGAAGAGAATAGTGATAAAATAGTATAAAAAAGAGTAAAAATTAAAATATAGTGATAAAGATCTACATTCAACCTCTAAAAAAATAAATAATTAAAGAACTTCTTTTTAACAAAACAAACTTAACTTATATATCGTTAATTAAACAATGTTCAATACAAGAAGGATAATCATAAAAATAACTACATTCAAGAACTAGGTTAAATGAATATATGTTGACTATTGTTGAGTTCAACTGCAGCAGCTTCTACCCAAAGCATAAGGGCTCATATGGTTATTCCTACCTTCTGCTGGTGGTCCACCATATCCAACTTTGATTCCATGAGTCTCATCCAACACATCAGAAACCCTAACCTGGATTTTTTTATATATACTTTCAGCAGTTTTTACAAATGCCTCTTCAATATTTTCTTTTGATTTGGCCGAAACCTCCATAAACATCAGACCATTCTCCTTCGCGAATTTCTCACCTTCTTCGGTACTCACAACGCGATTAGCAGCGAGATCGCTCTTGTTTCCGATCAAAATAATGATCATATCTGAACTTGCATGCTTTCTTGCATCTTCTAACCAAGTAGCCAAGTGATTAAATGTTTCTCTCCTTGTTATATCATAAACTAGTAATGCACATGCTGCTTTTCTGTAATATGATCTTGTTATTGATCTGAATCTTTCTTGTCCTGCTGTGTCCCATATTTGCAACTTGACTGGATTGTTGTTTATGTTGATTGTTCTGAAGCCGAATTCGACACCAATTGTTGCGTCGTGGAAGCGTTGAAAGCGGTTGTCTGTGAATTGTAGTAGAAGACATGATTTTCCGACTCCCATGTCGCCAATTATTATGTATTTGAAGGCATACGGGTGAGACATTTTTTTCTACGAGACTTATTGTGAAAAAGCAAAGATTAGTTTTTCAAGTATGAAAGAGTGTCGAGAATGAAAGTGAGGAGTGAAGCACAAATAACTCCAATATATAGGGATACAATCCTTCCTTTTTTTTTTTTTTTTTTTTGAGGGAAGGGATACAATCCTACGTGAATAGAGGTACTAACTATCAAGATAATCGCCGAGGGATAACAAACCTAGTTAATCTTCCTTAAAAAATAACAACCTAGTTAATCTTAAATTATAAAAAAAAAAAAACGCCGAGTGATAACAAACTAGTTAATCTTCGTTAAAAAAATAAAACAACCTAGCTAATCTTAAATTATAAGAAAAACCTAGCTAATCTTAAAATAAGATATATTATATATGATAAATTTATATCTATACTATATATAGGAAATAGTCTGTTTTGACTCTTTTTAACTTACTTTTTCTCTTTTCAAAATTACCCTCAATTTGTTCTCGTGAGCTTAGCTCAGTTAAACAACTTTTTTAATATAAGGATTGTTGTTGGTGTCATTAAAAAAGAAAATAGATTACATTTTTTTTGGTTATATTGTTGGTGTCATTGAAATAGATAAACATGGTTAATTTGGTTGGTTATAACTTGAAATTAAAGCAACAAACAATTTTATTTTTAGTTTTAATAAAAATCAAAATTTAAAAATAAAAAAATCTGTTCATAATTTTCAAACGTTAGCGCTATAAAAAGAGCAGAAAGACGGTCTTTACAGACATTTTCTTTAAATTCGATTGACTTGACTTTAATAATTAATTAAGTAGGACATTACTTCATGATATTTCTTTGTAGACTAATTGTTCAGATCAATGGATATGGCTTCCTGACCCTTCAGGGGGTTATTCAGTTCGAGGTGTGTATCACTTGTTAATAGCTAAGGAGGCTCCCCTTGTGGATTCTGCAACGGAGCTAATTTGGCATAATTAGGTTCCTTTGAAAGTCTCAGTTTTTATGTGGAGGTTGCTTCGTAATATATTGCCAACAAAACCAAATTTGGCGTCTAGAAGCGTCATTTATTCAGAAGCTTGCGTGTATGTCTCCGGTTGTGGCCATGTAGAAATTGCTCATAACTTATTATTATCGTGTAGCACCTTTGCTACTCTATGCCAGTTAGTGCGGGACTGGATTATATTGGTTTTTCGGGGTGGACTCTTAGATTATTTCTGATCATTTCTTGCAGTTTACACATTCGACAGGTAGTGTGAAAGCTCATCGCTCGTTTTTACAACTTATATTGCTTCTTTGTGCCTGAGTTGTGTGGAATGAACGTAATAATAGATTATTCAATAATTCAGAAACCCCCATTCCCCTATTGTTGGGTAAAATTAGATATCTGTCCAGTGGTTGAAAGCTAAGAAAACCACTTTTGTGTTTGGTACTCATAGGTGGTGGTCGAGCCCTTTAACTTGCTTGGACATCGGCTAGCTAGTTATTTTTGTTTTACTGATTGATATTTTGTTTCTTTAGTGATCTTTTGGCAAACCTTGGGTTAATGACACTGCTCTGTTTGTGGTTATAAATTTGTTTTTTGGAGGGTTTTGGTCTAGTCCCCCCTCCTTTTGTAAATATTTTCCCCCCTTTTTTTAATAAAATTTTGAGTTTGGCGGCATAGGATGGAGGTCTCTTGGGGTGCCAACCTAGTTGGGATGTCGATGAGACCTCTTGATGCTTGTCCTCCCTCCTTGCTTATAAAAAAAAAATTTGTTTTTTTGCTTGTTAATTTTATTTTATTTTTTAAAAAGACTAAATTTTAACACGGGAGGGGTTTATAACGTCACAAAAACAAAGTGTTATTTTTTTTTTTTTGTTTACAAACAAAGTGTTTTTCTAGTAAGATTATTATTTTATTTTTTGAAGGAAGTAAGATTATTATTATTATTATTATTATTTTGAGAGAAAGATTATTATTATTATTATTATTACTACTAGCGAAAAGATGGGCACTTACATGTCTGTCTATCTGCTGTTTTTATTGCGCTAACGTTTGAAAATTATGAACGACGTTTTTTTTATGAAATTTTGATTTTAATTAAAACTAAAAATATAAATGTTTGTTGTTTTCAAGTTATAAAAAAACAAACTAATCATGATTATCTATTTTAACGACACCAACAATATAACAAAAAAATATAATCTAAATTCTTTATTTTTTCATTGACACCAACAACAATCTTTATTATAGGAGAAGTTGTTTGAGGGTATAATTGGAATAATGAAAAAAGTAAGTATAAATATACTCATCTGGTTTGTTACACTTATTAAATGATAAAATTTACCTCAATTTTCAATACAAATAACCCCTATGACAAATAGATAAAAGTGAATTCAAATATTAAAATAAAAGTGTAACCCTTTAAAAATTGTAACAAACTAAGATAAAATTGTTGTTGGTGTCATTAAAAAAAATTAATTAATATCATATTTTTTTGTTATATTGTTTGTGTAATTGAGATAGATAACCATGTTAGTTTGATTTGTTATAATTTGAAAGCAAAAATCTTTTATATTTTTACTTTTAATCAAAATAAAAATTTCATTAAAAAAACATTGTTCATAGTTTTCAAACGTTAGCGCAATTAAAAGAACGGAAAGACGAGCATATGAGTGTCCGTCTTTTCGCTAGTAATCTATACTATATATAAAGAAAATAACGTTTTTGGCTCTTTTGGGCTAACTTTTTTTCACACATATAAAAAATAGATGAGAGTAAATTCAAGTATTAAAATAAAAGTGTAACAAACACGATATGAGTATATATATGTCTAGTTTTTTTTTTCCTTTATCATTTTAAAAGTGTAACAAGCTAGATGAGTATATCTATACTTACTTTTTCATTAATCCAATTACATCCTTAAACAACTTTTTCAATATTAAAGATTGTTGTTGGTTTCATTAAAAAATAAGAATTTAGATTATATATTTTTGTTATATTGTTGGTGTCATTGAAATAGATAATGATGGTTAATTTGGTTGATTATAACTTGAAATTTTAGCAACTAACAATTTTTTTTAGTTTTAATAAAAATCAAAATTAAAAAAAATATAAAAAAAAAAAACTGTTCATAATTTGCAAACGTTAGCGCAATAAAAAGTCCAGAAAGACCGTCTTTACGCATTTGACAGGTTTAATTTGAGAAAATCGTTTTTCTCAAAGTTTTAATTTGAGTTGCTTATTAATCTCAAAAAATCAAAACAGAATTCCAAATATATTGAATATTTATCCTAAACTAATGCGAATCAAATCAAATACTTTAACTGCACTCCTTAATTTGTGTATAAATACTTCCGTTCAATATTCTTCTTCACATTCCTAGTTTTTGGTAACCTCAGTTCATTCTACTCTCTCTTTACACATAATCCTCAGCTTCACTTTTCAACAACATAGCCTCAGTTTTCTACTTCATGGTAACAATTCACTAATTAAAAACTCTTAAATTGCGATTTCTTTTTAAACTTTGTTGGTTTTCGAGAACTATATTCAATTTAGGTTTTAATTGTTGTCATAGTTAAACAAGACCTAAATCAAGGTTTTTTTTTTGCTTGTTAATAATAAATGTTAGTGTGTTAGAATTTGTCTCCTTTGTAGAACTTGAACCCTAGATTGTAACCAAAAAGAACTTGAACCCTAGACCTAAATCGAGGTCTGCTTGAGACATCAAAAACTCTGGTGTCACAACATATAAATTGGGAAACTTTTCAAAAAAACTCTGTTGAATTTGCTCTTTGAAAATCAGACCAAGTCTACAAATTAGGTTATACCAAGATTATAATTGTTGCATCGGAAACGAGGCCGCGCTCCTAATATGTTTAATATTGAAGAGAATCACAATTAAACTACCCTTAATGAAAGTATGAATATGGTTGTAACATAAAAAGTATGAATATGGTTGTAGAGACATCAAAAACCCTGGTGTCGCAAAGTATAAATTGGGAAACCTTTTAAAAAACTCTTGATTTTGTTCTTGAAAACAAAGTATCATACCAAGTCTCAATAATTAGTTTATATTAAGATTTCAATAGTTGTCGTGGCCACGTAATAAGTTTAAAATTAGAGAGGATCACTATTAAACTACTATTAATCAAAGTTTGCCTATGGTTGTAGAGACAAAAATATTATGTCACGATGTAGATAGCTAAACATTCTTAAAAATATTGTTGATTCTGTTCTATGATAATTAGATCAAGTTTGTCCCAATGTAAATATTGTTGAAGAAATTATTCTTATTATTATTGATTTTTTTTTTAGATCAAGTTTGTCCCAATGTAAATATTGTTGAAGAAATTATTCTTATTATTATTGATTTTTTTTTTTTTTGAGAAAACTTATTATTGTTGTTGTTGTTGTTGTTGTTGTTGTTGTTGTTGTTATTAGGGTTAAATATGTTTTTAATCTCTACAAAATATTGAGTTTTTCATGTTTAGTCCCTATACAATTTTAATGGAAATTTTAGTCCCTATTTTAAAAAATTTCTGCAAGAACTCGATACTTTTAGTCTTCCAAAATAGTCCCTATAAAATGCAAATAGGGACTAAAAGTGAATAAAAAAAATTACGGACCAAACTTAAAAGCTTGAAATTTTTTGGTCTCTAAGTTGGTTTTAATTATGATAATCTGATTTGGTTCATGTTTTTTGTTCTAGATGCCAAGTGTTCAACAAAATCCATCAGGAAAAGACTCAGAACAATTTGTTGAAACTGATCCAACTGGAAGATATGGAAGATACGATGAATTACTTGGAGCTGGTGCTTGTAAAAAAGTCTATAAAGCATTTGATAATGAAGAAGGAATAGAAGTAGCATGGAATCAAGTTAAGCTCAGAAATTTCAGCAATGATCCTGCAATGATTGAAAGACTTTACTCTGAAGTGAGACTGCTCAGAAACATGAGAAACAAAAACATCATTGCACTTTACAGTGTTTGGAGGGATAAGGATCATAACACACTGAATTTCATCACCGAGGTTTGTACAAGTGGGAATTTGAGGGAGTATAGGAAGAAACATAAGCATGTTTCTATTATGGCTTTGAAGAAGTGGTCTAAGCAAATTCTGCAAGGGTTGAATTATTTGCATGTTCATGATCCATGCATCATTCATAGAGACCTCAACTGCAGTAATGTTTTTGTCAATGGAAATACTGGCCAGGTAAAAAATTTCACCCATTTTTTATTTTGATGTTTAATTACATGTTATCTTATCTTTATCTTGATTGAGTAGCTAAAAGTTAAATAATAAAAGTAACATGCATTTTTTTATTCAATTCTTATGATGCTATGAAATATAATTTCACTTTTCTATGTGTTCAAGGTTGCATTTTTGAATTGTAACAACTTATATTTAGTTTTGGCTTAATGGTGTGTTTCGCCCGTGCAAATAGGCGGCGTTTAAAAATTGGTCCCTGTAATCGCTAATCCTGGCATTTTACCCCTGCAATTGTTAATCATTTAAAATTTGGTCCTTTGACCAACTTAATCACTGCCACGTCACCAAATTAGCAAAAATGGCATGGGAAATGACGAAATTACCCCTGGCTTATTTTTTTTTTGTTTTTTTTTCCTTAAAAAAAAAATTCAGTTTTTTTCCGAATTTTTTTTATGATTTTTTCCCGAAAATTTTTCAGTTTTAATTTTAACAATTTTTTTCCGAAATTTTTTTTGACTTTTAATTATTTTTTCAGATTTTTTTAATTTAAAAAAGAATTTTCAAAATTTTGAAAAAAAAAAATTTTGAAGGAAAAAAAAAAATTAGCCCAGGGGTATTTTGGTCAATTCCCATGCCATTTTTGTCAATCTGGTGACGTGGCAGTGATTAAGTTGGTCAAAGGACCAAATTTTAAATGATTAACAATTACAGGGGTAAAATGCCAGGATTAGCGATTACAGGGACCAATTTTTAAACGCCGCCTATTTGCAGGGACTAAAGACATCATTAAGCCTTTAGTTTTTCTAATGTGAGCAATTTAATTTAGATGTTAAAGTAAATAATCTCAAAAATAGATGAGAAAATTAACTATTGGTACTCAACACATTTATGTTTCGTATTCTAATTTTCCATGTTGTTTATCACAAGATGTCATTAGTACTAAATTATTTGTTTTAATGTATATTAGGTCAAGATTGGTGACTTAGGTTTGGCAGCAATTGTAGGGAAAAACCATTCAGCACATTCAATTCTAGGCACACCAGAATTCATGGCACCAGAGCTATATGAAGAGAATTACACAGAAATGGTAGACATATACTCATTTGGAATGTTAGTATTGGAGATGGTGACACTTGAAATTCCATATAGTGAATGTGACAATGTTGCAAAGATATACAAGAAGGTGACTTCAGGTGTGAGACCGCAATCCTTGAACAAGATAAAAGATGTAGAAGTGAAGACTTTCATCGAAAAGTGTCTCGCTCAACCAAGGGCTAGACCTTCTGCTGAGGAATTGCTAAAGGATCCTTTTTTTGATGATTTAGAGTATGATGAAAACGACGATCTTGATGACTAAGTTACTTTCTGATTAGAAATTTGTATTTATCTTGACTAACTATATGTTGATATAGTATATATGTATTCTTTCTTTATGAAAAAATTTGATTTACCCGAATTTTTGTTGGTAAATCAATTTAGGGTAGGATATCATGAATATGATGTGTGTTACACTTAACGATGATGAAAATGATATTATTGTTAATTTCTTTAGTTATTTTGTGACTAAACGGTATCTTCCGTTCTTGCTTGTATATTTATTTTATTGTATGATATTTGTTTCAAATATATGCAGGACTCCTCCTAGGTTACATTTTCTTACCTGCAGTTAGCTGTTTGTTGTTTTGATGTTTCTGTTGGACTAGTTTCATTCCTATAAGCTTTAGGACAATTTGATTTACTGTGTTAATTGCTGAAAATTTAGATTTAGTTTTATTAAATTCTAGAGTTATTGGTTCACTAGACCAAAGAAGGAGGTTTTAGGTTTTAAGTTTTGGAGCATTGCCTCTAAAAACTAAAGTTTTGGAGCTTTGAATTGCATATCAGTATTGTACGGGCTTAAGGAGTTGGAGGGCTGTAGCCGGTGTTTGATTTTGGTGCGTAATATCAGTTTTGATTCCACAGTTTCGTGGTCTTTCCTGGTGGATGTTCTTTTGGGCGCAGGTCTGTAGCTGTCCTTGGTACAAATGCACGCCATCGTACCTTGCTGGGTGGCTGTTTTGACGCTGTCAAGGGTACATCTGCTGCTGTCTGTTACCATAGGGCCGGTAGCGGACTTGTTTTGTGGCCAGGAAGCATGAAGATGTGGATCACTTGTTCATCAAGAGTGATTTTTTTGCCAAAATTTGGTCATTAATGTATGATTGGATTGGATTTGTTACGGTAAGTCCGGGCTACCTATTAGATCATCTTCTACATTTTACTACTTCAGGAGGCTTCTCAAAGCAAATTTGTATGAGTCTTAATTACTATTATATGGCGCTATACTATTTGGTTTATTTAGAGAGAAAGAAACTGACGTATTTTTCAGCGCTGACAGTGACGTATTTTTCAGCGCTGACAGAAAAGCTTGTACACATTAAGTGATAATATTAATTAAGCTTCAATCTTTTTGGTGTTTTTTTTTAAAAAACATATTATTAAAAGCGATGCCGCACAAGAAGAATGACTAAGCCACTAAAAGAAAGATACAACATGCACCATATATAGCTTTAATTTGTGTATAGTTTATTTTGATCAACGTTCACCTACAGCTATTCAAAACGACCGTCGTTAAATAGAAGATAATTGAGAAAAAAAATAGTAACTTATGTCGTTAAATAGAAGATAATTGAGAAGAAAACAATAATATTAATTAAGCTTCAATCTTTTTGGTGTTTTTTTTTAAAAAAAACATATTATTAAAAGCGATGCCGCACAAGAAGAATGACTAAGCCACTAAAAGAAAGATACAACATGCACCATATATAGCTTTAATTTGTGTATAGTTTATTTTGATCAACGTTCACCTACAGCTATTCAAAACGACCGTCGTTAAATAGAAGATAATTGAGAAAAAAAATAGTAACTTATGTCGTTAAATAGAAGATAATTGAGAAGAAAACAAAAGGGAACTTATAAAAGCCTAGTTTCGATCCAGGGACCTGTGGGTTATGGGCCCACCACGCTTCCGCTGCGCCACTTTGATTGTTGTTTTATAATATGTAAACATAATATTTACTTCAACATTCATTTACACAACATCTAATTCATTTGTAGCAACTAAAGCATTTCTTGCAATAAAGCATTTATTGCAACAAGTCTTGGAATTCCGTGGTTGATGTTTTGACGATTTCTGGCATTTGGGTTTGGTCTTTTATGATTTAACTCTATCAAAAGTTTGTAGGTTTTTGATGAGTTAGGTTTGGTCCCATGATCCTCAATAACTTCAGCTTCAAGACTAATTTCAGAATCTATACATGAAAATATTGATGTCTCTGTTAAATATAGTATTTATCATGCTTTTAAATTAAGAAAAGCTTTTGTACCAAAATAAATAAGTTAATAAAAGCTATGAGTTATTGTAACGAGTTCAAATTCTATGAATACAACATAGGGCTAGTTACATTGATAAGCGATAACTTGGCAACACAATTTATTGATCATGGATCGGAGACGACAATCATGTCATCTAGCATATTGGGAGCAGTGGAGTCAATGTAAAATTGTTGCTGCACGAGAGAGTTTGGTAAAGCATGGGGGCTGATCAACCATTAAATACTATCTTGGGAATCGAACTATTGTGTGAATGTGTCTATCATGTGATTTGTATGAGATCTGCATGAGAAAATTCGGTAACGTACTAAGGTAGGGGGTTGATTAACCATTAAAGGGTATTTTGGAAATCAAACTATATATTGTGTGAATGTGTAGATTGTGTAGTAACCTTTTGTGAGTGATAGGAAGTTACTAAGTCTATTAGTGAGTGTGACTAAGCCCAAGAGTATATAAGAGAATAGTCTTTGTGAAAATTAGGTTAAGAGCTAATTTGTTACATTTTTGAGAAAAGAGGCATAGAGAGAGAGAAGTAGAGAGAAAGAGGAAGAAAGAAGAGTTTCAAGAGAAATGAAGATCTAGCTTGGGGAAAGCTCAAGAGGGAGAGTGGATTGAAGATTAAGTTAGCTTTTGACGTAAGAGGAAAGTTTACATTCACCATTTAGAGATTATGAGTGATAAAGTGGTTATGGGTCATGTTTGATTATGTGATTTGTATGAATTTGGTGTTATGTTAAGTTGATTTTCGTGTTAATTGATTATGCTAATTATGGGTATGATGACCTTTGTGAATTTAAGTTGTCTATGCGCTTAAACTCATACTTGATGATATAGAATAAGTTGTTCTTGAGATTTTAGCTTAAATGTGTGAAAATCATGATGATTATTGTTGAATGTTGTCAAATTCATGATGAATGTTCTTAATAATGGTAAGAGTGAGATGGAAGGTGGATCTGGTGAGATGGCTGGTGGATCTGGTAGGAATGATGCGGCAACCGCTGAGGCTTTGATTGCGGTGGCTCAGGTGTTGACTGTAACGCCTATTTTTATTACTTATTTATTTGTTTGAGTTTAGACTCTTTTCTTTTATAAATTAATTAATATATTTGATAAGTGATATTTTTGTTGTGTGTTAATATTTATTAGTAGCCCCTATTTTATTATTTAGTGGAGAAATATATTTAGTGGAAGAATATATTTAGTGGAAGAATATATTTAGTGGAGAAATATATTTAGTGGAGGAATATATTTAGTGGAAGAATATATTTAGTGGAAGTATATATTTAGTGGAGAAATATAATTATTTAGAATAATGAGGCTTTGGGGCAGAATTGGAATTAAGAGAAAATAAATAGGATAAGGTTTATATAAAGAGGAGAGTCAAAGTTAGAAAAGAGGGATTGCATGCAAACTGTTTTTGGGAGAAAGAGGAGAAACCTAGAGAAGAGAAGAACCAGAGAAGAGAAGTCTGTAGAATCCTTGCAATCAATCAATCTAAGGTAAGGGTGGGACTATCATTCAATAATCTTGAATCTATGATTCTGATAATTTCATTTAACATGTTGTAGGTTTAGTTTTTGAGAACTTGAAAATTAGGGTTAAGAGTGATAATTGATGATTTATGTTATGTTGTTGTTGATTTGTGGTTGTTGATGATTGTTGTTGTTAATGCCATATTATGAATTGGGTATGAATTATGTTGAGTTGTTGTTGGTGATTGTGATGATTTTGAATGAATGTGAAGTTTGAATAATATAAGTTGTTTTTCCTGATTTTTTCTTATCTCTGTCCCGAATTTTGAAATAGAAACTGGTATTGATCGGTACAAAATTGGTCTTAGGTGTAAACACGAAATTTGTAGGTATGGATGTTAGTTTTCTAATGTCGTTGATCTGACGTCAAAATCATTTATAGAACTTGAGTTATGGTGAAATTACTGCACGTAGGTCACAGTGAATTTTTATGGACTTTCTGCACAACTTTTTCGAAATTGAAATGAAAACTGGTATTGATCGGTACATAATTGGCCTTGGGTGTAAACATGAAAGTTTTAGATAATTTTGTTAGCTTACCAGTGACTTTGGTTTGACATGAATATGATTTTTAGTTTTTGAGTTATGATGAAAATACTCCAAGGAGGTCTTAGCGAAATTGTACGGTGACAACATTCTTTGTTTCATGTTTTTGCGTCTGTTTCACATGTTTTCTGTTTTGAATTGGTCTTTGGTATAAACATGAAAGTTGCTTGATAATTGTGATATCTTTCCAGTAGTCTTGGTTTGACATGAAAATTTGTTGTGTATAATTTATTATGTTTTCACAAAGATGTTATATGATGAATTGTTGATGTTTGAATACGATGTTATATGATGAATTGTTGATGTTTAAATACGATGTTATATGATGAATTGTTGATGTTTAAATACGATGTTATATGACGTTTTTTATGATTAATGAATATGAAATTATGATGGGATGTCGTTGTCGTTGTCGTTACCACAGTTGTCGTCAATGTCTTCAAAGTTGTAAGTAGTTTGTCAATGTCGTTTAAGTTATAAGTTTCCTATCAATGTCGTTTAAGTTGTAAGTTGCCTGTCGATGTCGTTGAAGTTGTTGGTCGTCAAAGTATTGTTGTTGAGTCCATGCATACTCATTTAAAGACGATGACTCATGCCCTAAGAGCTTTTGCTCAATAAAGACGAGGGCTCATGCCCTAGAAGTATATTTATGCTCAAAAGCGACTAGGGCTTATGCCCTAGAATGGTACCACATGCATGAGTAAAATAATAGAGTTGCATAGTCGAGTTAAGTTGCATTGTCGAGTCAAGTTGTTAAGTTGAGTTATGAAGTTGATATTGATGTTGATTATGATGATGATAATGATGCTACATGACTATTATTATGATATGTTGATGATGTTTATGTTGTTAAATATAATTGTTGAATTATATGCTTAACATTATTGTTTGTGAATCTCACCCCTTCTGCTTGGAAATGTTGTTCTTCGTATGAGTAACTTGCAGGTGATCTAGAATAAGTAGTTGTTGATTGTTGTCGTGAGTGGTTATCTCTCGCTGTGTCTTTAGGTGCTCTGATACGTAACGGGATGGGAACTTTTGTGCCTATTTTCTATTCCTTACGTACTGCTTATGATTTTACATGACTATGATTTAGTTTTTGGATTATTACGAGATGTTTTGATGATGCCTTCGTGCCAAGACTAATTATGTTGTTGAATTAAAATCCGCTGCGAAGTTTTTGAATATTTATGTTGACCAATTTATGAAGGATGAATTGTTATTTATTCCATTTATGATTTTTAAGAAGTGTAACATTCCGTTTATGTTGAATGACTCTGATTTATATGTGAAATATTTTTATGTTGGGAAAACGGGGTGTTACAATTGGTATCAGAGCAGGTCGGTCCGTCCGGCCAAGTAGTTGAGTCGTTTGTGTCGTGTGACGGTTGAACACGGTCGTTGTGTTTTCTAATTAATGGTTTTTTTTTATGTTATCATGTTTAACTGACTAACTTTAAGGTGGTTTTTGTGTATTGTTTGAAGTTTCTATTTTGTCATATATACATTAAGATATTTAAGCAATAATTAAATTCATTTTCTCCTGTGCTCTGAATTTCGAGGACGAAATTCTTTTAAGTGAGGGAGAGTTGTAACGCCCTATTTTTATTACTTATTTATTTGTTTGAGTTTAGACTCTTTTCTTTTATAAATTAATTAATATATTTGATAAGTGATATTTTTGTTCTGTGTTAATATTTATTAGTAGCCCCTATTTTATTATTTAGTGGATAAATATATTTAGTGGGAGAAATATATTTAGTGGAAGAATATATTTAGTGGAGAAATATATTTAGTTGAAGTATATATTTAGTGGAGAAATATTATTATTTAAAATAATGAGGCTTTGGGGAAGAATTGGAATTAAGAGAAAATAAATAGGTTAAGGTTTATATAAAGAGGAGAGTCAGAGTTAGAAAAGAGGCATTACGTGCAAACTGTTTTTGGGAGAAAGAGGAGAAACCTAGAGAAAGAGGAGAAACCTAGTGAAGAGAAGAACCAGAGAAGAGAAGTCTGTAGAATCCTTGCAATCAATCAATCTAAGGTAAGGGTGGGACTATCATTCAATAATCTTGAGTCTATGATTCTGATAATTTCATTTAACATGTTGTAGGTTTAGTTTTTGAGAATTGGAGAATTAGGGTTAAGAGTGATAATTGATGATTTATGTTATGTTGTTGTTGATTTGTGGTTGTTGATGATTGTTGTTGTTAATGTCATATTATGAATTGGGTATGAATTATGTTGAGTTGTTGTTGTTGATTGTGATGATTTTGAATGAATGTGAAGTTTGAATAATATAAGTTGCTTTTCCTGATTTTGTCTTATCACTGTCCCGAATTTTGAAATAGAAACTGGTATTGATCGGTACAAAATTGGTCTTAGGTGTAAACATGAACGTTGTAGGTATGGATGTTAGTTTTCTAATGTCGTTGATATGACGTCAAAATCATTTATAAAACTTGAGTTATGATCAAATTACTGCATGTAGGTCACAGTGAATTTTTATGGACTTTCTGCACAACTTTTTCGAAATTGAAATGAAAACTGGTATTGATCGGTACATAATTGGCCTTGGGTGTAAACATGAAAGTTTTAGATAATTTTGTTAGCTTACCAGTGACTTTGGTTTGACGTGAATATGATTTTTAGTTTTTGAGTTATGATGAAAATACTCCAAGGAGGTCTTAGCGAAATTGTACGGTGACAACATTCTTTGTTTCATGTTTTTGCGTCTGCTTCACACATTTTCTGTTTTGAATTGGTCTTTGGTATAAACATGAAAGTTGCTTTAGAATTGTGATATCTTTCCAGTAGCCTTGGTTTGACATGAAAATTTGTTGTGTATAATTTATTATGTTTTTACAAAGATGTTATATGATGAATTGTTGATGTTTAAATATGATGAATTGTTGATGTTTAAATACGATGTTATATGACGTTGTTTATGATTGATAAATATGAAATTATGATGTGAAGTCGCTGTCGTTGTCGTTACAATAGTTGTCGTCAATGTCTTCAAAAAGTAGTTTGTCAATGTCGTTTAAGTTGTAAGTTGTCTGTCGATGTCGTTGAAGTTGTTGGTCGTCAAAGTATTGTTGTTGAGTCCATGCATACTCATTTAAAGACGATGACTCATGCCCTAAGAGCTTTTGCTCAATAAAGACGAGGGCTCATGCCCTAGGAGTATATTTATGCTCAAAAGCGACGAGGGCTTATGCCCTAGAATGGTACCACATGCATGAGTAAAATAATAGAGTTGCATAGTCGAGTTAAGTTGCATTGTCGAGTCAAGTTGTTAAGTTGAGTTATGAAGTTGATATTGATGTTGATTATGAAGTTGATTATGATGATGATAATGATGATACATGACTATTGTTATGATATGTTGATAATGTTTATGTTGTTAAATATAATTGTTGAATTATATGCTTAACATTATTGTTTGTGAATCTCACCCCTTCTGCTTGGAAATGTTGCTATTCGTATGAGTAACTTGCAGGTGATCTAGAATACGTAGCTGTTGATTGCTGTCGTGAGTGGCTATCTCTCACTTTGTCTTTAGGTGCTCTGATACATAACGGGATGGGAACTTTTGTGGCTATTTTCTATTCCTTACGTACTGCTTATGATTTTAAATGACTATGATTTTGTTTTTGGATTATTACGAGATGTTTTGATGAGGCCTTCGTGCCAAGACTAACTATGTTGTTGAATTAAAATCCGCTGCGAAGTTTTTGAATATTTATGTTGACCAATTTATGAAGGATAAATTGTTATTTATTCCATTTATGATTTTTAAGAAGTGTAGCATTCCGTTTATGTTGAATGACTCTGATTTATATGTGAAATTTTTTATGTTGGTCAGTAGGACCAGGGTGAGGTAGAAGAGCGAAGGTTGGATCGTTTCATGAGAAACCATCCTCCGATGTTCAAGGGTCGATATGATCCAGAGGGAGCAAAGACTTGGCTGTAAGGTGTTGATCGGATTTTCGTGCTATGGTTATTCGTGATGATCAGAAAGTGAGGTTAGCTGCGCACATGCTAGCGGAGGAGGCTGAGTATTGGTGGGCTAATGCTAAGAGGAGATTAAAGGCTGGTGGTGTTGTGGTATCTTGGGAGAGATTCAAGGAGGAATTCTTGAGGAAGTATTTTCCAGCCAATCTAAGGAACAAGAAGGAAGTGGAGTTCTTTGGTGTCCAAGGGTGTTAAGTTTGAGAGCGGATTGCGCCCTGAGATCTACCAGTATGTGTGCTTTCATGAGATTTGTGATTTTGATACTTTGGTGAACAAGTGTCGGATGTTTGATGAAGCAGGGGAGGCTAAGGTTAATTACTACAAGGCGGTGAATGATAAGAAAGGAAAAGGTCATGATCGTGGGAAACCTTATGGCAAGGATAAAGGAAAGAAGATGGATGTTGGTTGTGGCTCCAAGCCGAATGTAGGAGATGTGAGGTTCTACAAGTGTAGAACTTTGGGTCATTATTCTAGTGATTGAAAGAAGGGTGATAGTTGTTTCAAGTGTGGAAAGGCGGGTCACAATTCTTATAAGTTCAAGGGGAAGGAGTTTGTTAGTTTCAACTGTGGAGAAGCTGGACATATTTGCACCAAGGTACGAAGTCGAAGATGGAGGGAGGAAAAGTCTTTGCTTTGAATGCGGAGGTGGTGGAGCAGCCGAATAATCTGATTAGAGGTATGTGTTTTATCAACAGTACTCAATTGATTGCAAATATTGATACCGATGCTACTCATTCTTTTATCTCACTTAGTTGTGTGGAACGTTTGAATCTTATTTTAACTCCGATGTTGAGAGGGATGGTCATCAACACCTCCGCCAATGGCTCGGTGACTACTTCCTTAGTTTGTGTTAAGTGTCCTGTTAATTTTCGAAATGTGGATTTTGAATTGGATTTGGTTTGTTTGCCTTTGTCTCACATGGATGTGATTTTTGGTATGGACTGGATGTTGTCTTTTGGAGTTAATATTAATTGTTTAACCAAAAGCGTAACATTCTCTAAGAGGGTAGATCAAGCAGGAGGGAAGTTCTTAACTGTAGAGCAAGTGAAGAAGTCCTTGGATGCTGAGGCGTGTGTCTTTATAATGTTTGCCTTGCTGAAGGAAGGTGATGAGAATGGAGTTGGCGATTTGCTGGTAGTGCGAGAGTTTCCAGATGTTTTCCCGGATGACATTACTCACTAACCGCTGGAGAGAGAGGTGGAGTTTGCGATTGATTTGGTACCAGGAACGAGTCATATTTCGGTAACGCCTTATCGGACGTCTACATCAGAATTGCGCGAGCTGAAGAAGCAGTTGGAAGAGTTGTTGGAGAAGCAGTTTATCTGGTCGAGTGTTTCGCCGTGGGGTGCGCTAGTGTGATTGGTTAAGAAGAAGGATGGCAGTATGAGGTTGTGTGTGGATTATCGACAGTTGAATAAGGTGACGATTAAGAATCTTTATCATCTCCCGAGGATTGATGACTTGATGGATCAGTTGGTTGGTGCGGAAGTGTTTAGTAAGATCGATTTAAGATTCGGATATCACTAGATACGAGTAAAGGCACTATGAATATTCTGTGATGCTATTTGGTGTGACAAATGCGCCTGATATCTTCATGGAATGTATAAATAGAATCTTCCATCCTTATTTGGATCAGTTTGTAGTGGTGTTTATAGACGATATCTTGGTGTATTCAAAGTCAGATGAGGAGCATGTAGAGCATCTGAGGGTTGTGTTGCACACTTTGAAGGAGAAGAAGTTGTTTGCTAAGTTGTCGAAGTGTGAGTTTTGGCTGCGTGAAGTGAGTTTCCTTGGCCATGTGATTTTGAAGGGTGGCATAGCGGTGGATCCGTCTAAATTTGATGCAGTGTTGTAGTGGGAGACTCTGAAGTCTGATTTTGAGATGAGAAGTTTTCTTGGTTTAGCAGGTTACTATCGGAGGTTCATTGAAGGATTTTCTAAGTTGGTTTTATCGTTGACACAGTTGACTCGGAAGGGACGAGTGTTTGATTGGGATGCTAAGTTTGAAGAGAGTTTCCAAGAGTTGAAGAGGAGGTTGACTTCATTGAAGGATATTCTTAGCATGTTTTTCAGTTATTTTTAGTAGATTTTAGCAGCACAAAGGAGGAGTATTAGAACGGCTTCCTATGATTTCAGGACTTTTGCAATGTTTTCTATATTTGAGTCTGTAATTCTAGTTTTCCCGAAACATGGCAATTTTAGGGGGGGTTTGAAGTAATTCACGAAGAAATCATGCAATTCGGCAAATCAAGAACAACTGAAGAATTGTGTAGACATTGAAAGACAGAGAATGAAGATTCAAGAGGTCTCAGGAGACTTACAAGAGGGGGGGAATTATGTTCCATAGTTCTGAGACAAGTTATTTGAAGACGAAGACCTAAAACGATGAAAAATTAGAGAATTTGGGCCTAGAAAAGAGCGCCATGCGCCTAGCACATGAAAAAATTCCTAGGGCATGGATTTTGCAAGCCATGCACCTAGGGCATGGTTTTTGCTCTACTCACATGTGCTAGGCATGTTTTGCATGCGCCCCGTGCATGTAAAAATGCGGGGCGCAAGCGTATTTTCCTGCTTTTGTTGTGGGTAAAGCTCGCACTTTTAGCCAAACCCAGATAGAAACTCTCACTATAAATACTAGCCTTCCTCATTTAGAATTTCTGGTTCAGAACTGTGGCAGTTCAAGAGGAATGCAATTTTGGAGCTTCAGGAGAGTTTCTATCTTCTCCTTGATTTTCTAGGGTATGTTTTTATATTTAGTAATTTGTTATTAGTTACTATGTGTAACTTAATCTTTTTAGGTTAGAGTTATAAGATGAACCTCTTTTTATTTTTGTTGGATATTTATTTAATTTAATGTCGTTTATTTTATTTATTTTTAAGCAATCTATGTAGCACTCTCTCTTTTATTGTATAAAATCAAAGTATGTCCCACCACTTTGTGTGGGTTCAATTTTCAAAGTATAGACCCACAATGATTTAAACCAATAAGAGAGTGAGTATTAGAGAGGGCGTTCAAAAGAGAGTGTTGCTAGCATTATTCTTATGGCATTATACTAGTAACTATCTTTCTAGGAAGTAATTAGTTAGTAACTAGCGAAGGATACCGAAAGCGAGTTGACCCTAGTAGTTAGTACTAAGGAGGTGACATTACCAAGACTGAGTAGTAACTCTGCTAAACCTAGGATGTAACTGGTTAGTAAGTAAGGAAACAAGCGTCTTCGAGGAATAAACCTAGATCGAACCATTCTCGTAAAACCCTTCGTATGGTAGACAAGATAGGGCTTCCCGTTTGTAGAACTATTAAGAGTGGAGAGAGGGTGTGTTATGAGTGTCCTAAGATTCATAGATGGGATGAACTAATGGAACCTTGGCCTTCATTCCCTCGGGAAAAACTGGAATGCCAATTTAAATTTATGTTTCAAATGCCTTTGAATTAACAAGACCCTGCACGTAAGGATCATCGTGCGATCAACAGGTGCAGTTAGCCATCGGAGGGATAAACCTATAATCAATTGGGATAGTAAGCTCCCACACGTAAGGATCACTGTGCGATCAGCAGGTGCAACTTGATGACCGACTAGGTTAGAAACGTCCCAACGGCCTCATCACTTGTATAGTCTACCTAAGATAAATAAACGCAACATTATTGTTATTTAATATCCAACAATATAAACAAAGGGGATTCGAAGAATCCTAACCGCTGCTTACTTTTCTGCAACCAAAAATCGGTAAATTTGGTCTGTTGCAATTAGATAAAACTTGCAACTCTCTAACCCTTATCTTTTATATCGTCAAACTTACAAAAATAAGTAACGCGAATTGTTTGGACGAAACGACAATCCATGTGGATACGATACTGTACTTATCACTTTATTACTTGGTAAATGATTTGGTACACTTGCCATATCCGACCATCAACTTTTTGGCGCCGTTGCCGGGGATTGTTGATATTTTCGACTAAGTAATTTAAATTACTTATTTTTATCTATCTTTATTTTTCACTCATTTTATTTTTCCACATTTTATTTTTCTGTTTTCAAAAATAACAAAAAAAATTCAAAAATTTAAAAATACCAAAAATATTTAGTCCTAGTTGAGTCATATTTTATTTTAGAGTCTAGTTTATCATTTAGTTTATTTATTTTAGTCATTACTAACGTAGTTTTTTTTTTCTGTTTTGCATTTAGTTTATTATTTCCATTTAGTACTAACCATTTTTCTTTTCTTTTTGTTTTCCCATTTAGGAACTAACCCCATTCGTTTTTTTAATTTTTATTTTTTAGAGTCTTAGCTTAGGTTTTTATTATTTTGCATTGCATTTTAGGAGTCGTAGTAAAAATAACGGTTGTTAGAATAACTACATTAGATCGAGTCTAGTTTAATTAGGTTAATTATTTAGCAAGAGTTAGTCATTTAATTTTGCATTTGGGATTATGATTAGTGATGACAGGTCATCTTACGTTATTCTTAGCATGTTTTTTAGTTATTTTTATTAGGAAATAGCAGCAAAAAGGAAAAGTATTAGAACGATTGCCTATGATTTTAGGATTTTTGTAATATTTTCTATATTTGATTCTGTAATACTAGTTTTCCCGAAACATAGCAATTTGAGGGGGTTTTTGAAGTAATTCACGAAGAAATCATGCAAATCGGAAAATCAAGAACAACCGAAGAATTGTGAAGATTCAAGAGACAAGATTCAAGATTCAAGAGGCCTCAGAAGACTTACAAGTGGGAGAAATTCTGTTCCAAAGTACCGAGGCAAGTTATTTGAAGACGAAGACCTAAAAACGACAGAAAATCGGAGATTGGGCCCAGAAGAGAGACAGAATGCGCCTAGGGCATGATTTTCCAAACCATGCACCTACCATGCGCCTAGAGCATGCAAATAAAATGCATTATGCACCCCGTGCATTTGCTATGCGCCCCGTGCATGCAAAAAGTCGGGGCGCAACTGTCTTTTCTTGCTTCTGAAATGGGTAAAGCCTGCACTTTTAGCCCAAACCCAGGTAGAAACTCTCACTATAAATACCAACCTTCATCATTCAGAATTTCTCGTTCAGAACAGGAGCAGTTCAAGAGGAAGGCAACTTTGGAGCTTCGGGAGAGTTTTTATCTTTAGTAATTTGTTTTTAATTACCATGTGTAACTAAATCTTTTTAGGTTAGAGTTCAAAGATGAACCTATGTATATATTTGTTGGATATTTATGGCTTAAATATGAAAAAGGTCCTTGTCAGTTGGCGCATTTTTGGTTTTCATCCCTGTAAGTTTTTTTTTTTGCGAAACAACCCCTGTATCTTCTTAACCTTTTGAAAATGGTCCTTGTCGTCAGCTTCTGTCAACAAAAACGACACTGTGGCTAACGGAGCACAGGTGGCAGGTCATGAGTTGGCACATTTGATGAGATGGCATGAGAGATGATTAGTTGTGTAAAGACAGGGACTAAAATCAAAAACGTAAATTACCACAGGGACTAAAATCAAAAACGAAATGCCCCTAAGGTTAACACATACACGTAATGACCGTTTTACCCTTGAGTTCATCTTCTCCCTCTTCATCTTCAAAACCCAGCACAACAACCACCACCATCTCCTCCACATCCTCATCATCACAAACAACACCACACAACTCATATCTCACTCTCCCTTTCTTTCCTTATCACAACATATACAATAATAAAATCCCTAAATCCACTCCTCCCTCAAAGTTCCAACCACTGATCCCAAATCCACTGATAACTCCAACACCACCGGTTTTTATAATCAACACCGCCGCTGTCGCGCGCACTCCGCCGTCTCCCGCTTCTTCTTCAACCTCCGCCACTGCACTCTTCTCCATGGCATCAAACACCGTGTCGGAGCATCTTCCTTCTTCTTCAATTTCTTCTTCCTCGTCTTCCTTCTTCTTCCTTTGAACAATGCATTGTTCATCTTCTTCAATTTAACCAACCATGAATCCAACCAAAAAAAATTCCAACAAGAATTGATGTTTCAGAGTCGTTGAAGCTTTAGAGAAATATGAAAACCCACTTGAAAATTATCAAAAGGGACCCTTCTATCAACATTCTTGGACCTGAAGTAGGTGGTGTAACAACATCTTTACCATTACAGTGGAAATCAACATCATCATCATCCTCACGATGTGAAGTTGAAACAGGAGCAATTTACATAACCCTGTTAGGCAATTCTTTCCTCAATTCACCTTCACTGTAATTCACTCACCAATTCCAATTCTTCATCAACATCCTTCATATTCTTCGGATTCTTCTTCTTCTCAACCTCTCTCAGTAACACCATTCTTATCAAATCCGATTGCACATCAAACAACACCGTTTTCTTTTACTTTCAATTTTGACTTTTTTGAATTTGATGTTCTGTACTCAGTCTTTGTTCTCTTCTCTATGAATTTTGGGCAAATCAAAATGGAATTGGTTATACAACAACAAACACAAATCATCACTAGTACATAAAAACCAGATTTTGGTATTGTTGAGAGGAAGAAGAAGATTTAACATTTTTTTTAATTTCATCCCTGTGTCAATTTACGTTTTTGATTTCAGTCCCTGTATTTTAACAACTTATCATCTCTCATTCATCAACTTTACCAACTCATGAACTGCCACGTGTGTGCCGTTAGCCACCATGGCGTTTTTGTTGACGGAAGCTGACGGCAAGGACCTTTTCCAAAAGGTTAGCAAAATACAGGGGTTGTTTCACAAAAAAAAAACTTACAGGGACGAAAACCAAAAATGCGCCAACTTACAAGGACCTTTTTCATATTTAAGCCGATATTTATTTAATATAATATGTCGTTTATTTCATTTATTTATTCTTTTGTTCGCTACTAAGTTTTATTAGATTATAGTTTTATTTATGTGAGAGGTGCAACCTTAGATTAGGTACTTAGGTTGTGACAGGACATAACATTGTTATCACTAACCGGATGCTTATATCTTGATATTTATATCCCTTTATTGATAACTATCTGTCTAGGAAGTACGTGATTATTAATTAGCCAAAGATACGCTAGGAATTGTTGACCATAGACGTAGGTACTGTAACACCCCGTTTTCCCAACATAAAAGTTTCTTAATTAAAAATCAGAGTAATTCAACTTTAAACGGAATGCTACACTTCTTAAAAATTCATAAACTGAATAAATAACAATTTATTCTTCAAAATCATTTAACATAAGTAATTCAAAACTTCGCAGCGGAATTAGTTCATTTAACATAAAAAGTCTTTGGCACGTTGGCCTCATCAGAAAATCTCATAAGTCCTAGTTAAATATTTATTCATAAAAGTTCATAAACAATACGTAAGGAATAGAAGTAAAGTCAAGTCTCATTCCGTTACGTATCAGAGCACCTAGACACACATGTGAGGAGTCCACTCACGACGCCTCTGATCTTGATTACCTGCAAGTTACCCATACGAAGAGCAACATTTCCAAGCAGAGGGGTGAGATTTCTCAAACAATAATATAAAGCATATAAATCATATAAAGTACATTCAACAACTTAAACATCATTAACATATCTTAAACTCCATTAACTAGCATCATTAATCACCTACATTAGTCATATACTTCATCAAATAACTTCAGTTATTAATAATAAAACATCATCAAATAATAGTCGCAACACATTATCATAATCATATAACATCTTATCATAAATCACATAACATCTAACATCAACAATAATAATAAGCATCAACATCTAACATCAATAATAATAATAACCATCAACATCTAACATCAATAATAATAGGCATCACCATATAATTCACGTAATAGCATTATCAAAACATAGCATTTATTGGAAACAACTTCATAACCAAGTTCAATAATCAACTTCATAAACAACTTCATCATTAAATCATAATCGCAATCAAATACCATCATCGAATATCATCATTAAATCATCATTAAATATAAGTTATGACGACTCTACAATGCAACAACAACTTCAACAACAACTTAGACAACTTCAACATGCATGTGGTACCACCAGGGCATTAAGCCCCCTCGCTAAGGTCATATTTGGACCTGTCGGGCATTAAGCCCCCATCGCTAAGGTCATAAAGAACCTGTCGGACATTAAGCCCCCATCACTGACTATGCAACGACACAATATTCCTACAACTTGGAAACTTAAACAACATCATGAACATCTATGACATCCTAACATCTTGACATCTTGACAACATAACATCTTAACAACTTGACGACTTCATAACGACTCGACGACTTAACAACTCTTATCATCTTAACGTCTTAACATCTTAACATCTTAGCATCTTGACAACATATGGATCACATAAATAATTCATGTCATATCATAATATAACAATATCAAATGATAATAAACAACATCTTAAAACATCATATTCATCAATCATAAACAACTTCATATAACATCGTATTTAAACATCGACAATAATTCACTATGTATCTTTGTAAAAACATAATAAATTATCCACAACCTATTTTCATGTCAAACCAAAGCTACTGGAAAGATATCACAAATATCAACAAATTTCATGTTTACAACAAAGATCAATTCAAAACAGAAACATATAAACAAAACGCAAAAACATGAAACAGAGAATGTTGTCACCGTACAATTTTGCTAAGACCTCCCTGTAGTATTTTCATCATTACTCACAGACCAAACATCATTTTCACGTCAAACCAAAGCCAATGGAAAGCTAACAAAATTATCTAAAACTTTCATGTTTACGCCTAAGACCAATTCTGTACCGATCAATACCAGTTTTCATTTTAAATTCGGAAAAGTTGTGCTGAAAGTCCATAAAAATTCACTGTGACCTACGTGCAGTAATTTGACCATAACTCAAGTTCTATATATCCTATTGACGTGAGACCAACGGAATTAGAAAGCTAACATTCATACCTACAACTTTTGTATTTACACCTAAACCCAGTTCGGAACTTAAACTTGTCAAACTGAGACAATAGAAACGCATTTTGCACATTGACAGCAAAATCGCAGTTCAGCTGCGATTTCTCTTTGGGGAAATTTTTTCCAATTCGTATTTGATCCAATACTCTCCAAACTTGACCCTAATCATTACCCTATGATTAACCTATTATTAGAACACTAATTATTCATCAACTTACTGTATGCAAATTCAAAGGGTTCTCAAATCTATTAACAACCTATTACAATTATTAAACCCTAATTCTTAAACTCACCAACATCTCATCCAATTCCATGGTTCTAACCTCAGAACTACATCCAATAATCATCCTTTGGGTTATCTAAGGACTGTATACAATTTCTACATCAATTCAACAAGTTTTCATCATCTAATCATCAAATCTCTTTCAAAACCCTAATTCTCAAATTCTCACAAACTTTCCCCAACTTGTTAGATGCAATCTAATGATTTAACAACTTAATATTAATGCAAGATAGTCTCACCCTCACCTTAGATTAATTCCTGAATCAGCAGCAGCATTCTTCTTTCCTAAGGTATTCTCCTCTTCTCTTGACTTTTCTCTTCTCCTCTCTTCTTTCTTGTCCTTCTCTTTTCCAAAAAGCGGTTTAAGGTAAACTCTTTCCAACCTAAGCTTCTCTATTTATAATACTAAAATATTCTTCCCAAATCTATTTAGGCCCAACAACTTATTCTTCTTTCTATTCTAACCCCCAAATCCACTCACACTAATAATCCTCACAATCTTATTTATTTCTAAATTAAATATATCTCTCACAAATAACAAATATATTTCTACACCAAATAACAAATATATCTCTAACAAATAACAAATATATTTCTAACAAATAACAAATATATATTATTCTAGTAAATACCAACATATAACATAACAAAATATCACTCATCAAAATAAATTGACTAAATCATAAAAAGACATCTAATCTCAAAACTACCTCCAAATCTACTTACTCTAATAATTCTCATATTCTAATAAATAATAGAATAATGCCACATAATAAAATACTAACACCTCATATAAATAAATAAATCACATAAATAGACTCTAACTTAATAAAAATAATTAAATAAAAAGGAGGGCATTACAGGTACCCAGTGGATGATACCCATTTTAGGTCGTCTGGTGCATTACCAAAGCTAGAAATTAACTAGTTAGTAATAAGGGAAACAAGCACTTAGCTATCTGACTTAAAGCTATAACCTAGTAAGACCATTCTCTTGAAACCCTTAGTAAGGTAGACGTAGATTATGGCTTCTCGTTTGTAGAACTACTAAGTAAGCGTAGAGAGAGTATGCTATGAGTGTCCTAAGATTCATAGATGGGCAGACCTTAGGGAACCTTGGCCTACATTGTCGTGGGAAACACTGAAAAGCCAATTTAAGTTTATGTTTCAATTACATTTGAATTAGCAAGACCCCGCACGTAAGGATCACCGTGCGATCGGCAGCTGCAGTTAGCCATCGTAGGGAAAGGCCTAATTAGGTACCCAATGGATGATGCCCATTGTGTCAGGTGGTGCCCTACCTATTTAGAAAACTCCCACCGACCTCATCACTTGTATAGTCTATCTAAGATAAATAAACGCGACATTTATTTTATTTATTATCCAACAACGAATATACAGAGGGGATCCGAAGAATCCTGACCGCTGCTTACTTTTCTGCAACCAAAAATAGGTAAATTTGCTCTGTTGCAAACAAATAAAAATTTCAACTCACTTTTATTTTGTCAAATTTACAAAAATAAGTAACTGGAATTGTTCGGACGAAAGGACAATCCCTGTGGATACGATACTCTACTTACTAACTTTATTACTTGATGAAAACGACCGGTACACTTGACATTGCGCAACTACGCTAATCGAATTAAACACGAAAGTGTGCATCAATTAGCATTTAGAAATATGTGGTGTTGAGTCATATGTTCATGCATACATGGTCAAGTCCAAGTGTTATGAAGTGAATTATGCGAATGGAGTGAATTATGTGAATGATGTGAATTATATGCATTAGATGAATTATAAGAATTATGTGGAATATGTGCTTTATGTGAATATAAGAGGAGATGAGTATATTATTATAATTTATAAATGACAATGTTGGTGTAATTTGATGATTAAGACTAATAGAGAATGATGTAAGAAACTCTTGTATGATTAATGTTGTTGATTCATGAAAGTATGCATATGTGATATTTGAAATCCTATTATACTATACTTGAATCCGTGGTTTCTTAATGTTGAATGAAAACTTACCCTCCAGTGATTTTTGTTGCCTCGCCATTCTAAAATGGTGTAGACGTGCAGGTTGAGGACGCTTGAGACGGCGTGAGTTCCAAGGATTAGCTTGAGGCTTCCTCATTTTTTTTGCTTTTGGAGTCTAGTATAGTCTCTTATTAAGATCTTTTGGGAGTTATCTTATTATTATTCTATGTTGGATTTATATGAAGACCTTGTTGGATTATGATGTTGATACCTTGATATGATTTTGGAGATTGTTGTTTATTCGGTTGCGAAACTTTGATGAAAAATTATAATATGTATGTTTTAAGTTTTAATTATGTAGCACCTTGATCACAATATGAATTAATTCTTGTATTTATATTAAATATTAATGCGGGGTTGAAGGGTGTTACAACCACCATTAGAGAATCACACTCAATTCATAAATCACCCCAGTTCATCTAAACAGTTTGCTCTATTGCGAACATTGCAGCACATATTTCAGTGTCCAAAGTTGTTGCATAACCAATATTCTGCATGCAACCTACCTTAAATTAAGCTTGCCAGTTCTTGAAGATGCCATGAATAGTTCGACAAGAAAGAGAACTATAAGAGGACCCATCTATATTAACCTTGACACTTCCAAATTTGGGAGGGAGACAATGCATCTCGATGAACCTGAAATTGATAGACCTGCCAACTCTTAAAGGGATCCTAAATAGCTGAGCCACTTTAAAATCTATTGTGGATGAGCTATCCTTTAAGATTCTCTCATTTCTCTCAATCCAAATTGTCTAGCAAGTATGCAACATAGTATCGTGGATGAGCCATTTTAAAATCTATCGTGGATGAGAAAGACCTATATTAGCCGATGTATCAGCACATTGATTTCCTTCCCTATATATATGAGTTACAAAAAAATTCATTGGAGATATCTTATGCAAGTAGTTTTCCCATCTGTTCCTAAGTTGCCAAGGAACAAGTTTAGAAGATTTGAAGGCAAGAGTTACCAATATTGAATCTGTTTCTAACCATAAGTGATTCCACCCTTTTTGAGATGCTATTTCAATGGCAATCATGGCTCCCTGAAGCTCAGCAGATAAAGAATTTGCTATTCCTAGATTGTAAGCAAAGGCACCAACAACATCAGTAGATGTATTTCTGAACACTCCCCCGCAGGCTGATTGGCCAGAATTTCCAAGAGAGGCCCCCATCAATATTACATTTTATCAAGTTAATTATTGGAGGGTGCCAAAGAACTTCTTTAACTTTTGGCGCATTTCCAAAGTTTCTTTTTACTGAGAATGCTCCCAAAAGGACAAATTATGAAATTGACGAGTGAGCTTTTAAAGATGAATTATTACTTGACATGGATATGCCTGAGATGATTAAGTTAATAGCATTCCTGACATCAACTGATTTGTTTGAGAATCTTTTCTGATTCCTGATGAACCAAATGAGATTAAAACAATAAGTAACAACTACAAGAGTTACCAATTTGCATAGAGGAGACCAACCGCTATTACAAAGCACAACAATTTCCATCATTGAGGAGAAGTTGCAAGGGATATTGATGATTGAACTAAACCAACTCCAAATTCTTCTTGCAAAAGAAAAATCAATGAAAAGATGTTCAGCAGATTCTTTTGATAAATTACAAAGGCTGCACAGGGAAGGAATTTGACAACCCCTAGCAATGAGATTATCATCTGTGGGTAACTTGTTTAACAAGCATCTTCATAGCATTAGAGTTTTGGAAGAAGGAATGTTCTGATGCCAAATGAATTTTTCCCAAGATACATTTTGATCTAAAGGAGAATGAAAAGTGTACGCATCTTTAAAGGATAACTCACCATTCTGAGAAGGTTTCCACATCAGACTGTCCTCTTTTTCAATAAATGGAATAGTGACTTATTCAAGATCGTATTCAGGTTTGGAAATAATTGTAAAACACAGTTAGACACTGACCAGTTTGAATTAACAATATACATGTCCACTGTTGAAATAAGAGAATTGTGAATGTTAGGTGTGATCTGCAGGGTTTCAACCAAAGGTTCTCAACACCAATTATCTTACCAGAAACTGATGTTTTGACCATTGCCAAGGTTCCAAAAGGAGTTGCTTTTAATCTCAGGAATTTTGTGCTTGATACTGCTCCATATAGAAGAGAAAACATGATAAGAAATAGGATGCTTGCCTTTTAAAACTCTACTTCTTAGAAATTGTGCCCAATGATGATCTGACTGGTAAAGCTCCCAACATGACTTCAAATTGGCTCCTTCATTTATACTAGACAATGATCTTATTCCAAGTCCTCCTTCTTTCAATGGTGAGCAAACTTTTTTCCAAAGGACTGTTACTAATTTTCCTTTACTCACATCCACACTCCAGATGAAATTCCTCATCCATATTTCCACATCTTTGATAAGCTTAACGGGCCAGGAATATATTGAGATGAAATGAATTAACATGGACTGAGCTACACTTTTGACTAGTTGAACTCTTCCAGCAATTGAGATGAAATGAATTAACATGGACTGAGCTACTCTCAATTGCTGGAAGAGTTCAACTAGTCAAAAGTGTAGCTCAGTCCATGTTAATTCATTTCATCTCAATATAAGCTCAATTGGTGCAATCGAGGAAGATAATTTTGATTTCAATTTATCAGCATAAGGTTGAAGGTGGACTGTTTTAGGTTTCCCTCTAAATATAGGAACATCTAAGTAGGTAAAAGGTAAAGAACAAATGTTGAATCCAGTTGAATCAGCAATGTTCTAAAGCCTATGATGGTTGATGGAGCCAATATATATGAATGATTTGTTTGGATTGACATATTGACATGAGTTCAAAGCATATTGTTGGAAAAGATCAGTAAGGTTTTGGATATTAGAATTTGTACCTTTACAGAACAACATTATGTCATCAGGATAAAGAATGTGGGATGGAATTGTATTGTTTCTTGAGCCAGTAATGAGATTAATCTTTCCTTCCCTAACCATCTTAGTGATGATTCTACTCATCACTTCTTCAGCAAGACAAAAGCCTTTGAGGACCCTAAGAAGAAAACTCTAATCAAGTGTATCAAAAGCCTTTTCTATATCCACCTTCAATGCAATATTCCCTCCCAAAGTCTTTTTTTGAAGAACATTGATTGCCTCAGAAGTGAGACAAATGCAATCTTTTATATTCCTCCCTTTGATAAAACCTCTTTGTTGAACTAAGACAATTTATGGCATTGTTGTTGCTAACCTATCAGCTAAGATCTTTGAAATAATTTTGAATTTGAAGTTTGCAACTGCAATAGGCCTGTACTGCTCCACTGAATCTGTATTGTTAGTTTTAGGAATAAACACAAGAGTATTAGTATTGAAATTTGGCAATAACCAACCAGAGTTAAAAAATTGTAACACAACTTTTATCACATCATGTTTTTATTGTTCAATATTTTTTTTTAAATAGTGCTCCAAAGCCATCAGGGCCATGTGCACTATCTTGATTTTAGTGAAAAAAACTACATCATGAATTTCCTCCTCATTTGGTAAAACTGTGAGCCTTTCATTGATTTTATCTATAATAAGATTGGGAATGACTTCTTCAACCATACCATTGTTGACTATATTTGTAGTTTGAGTGGATAAATTTGTAAAGTGGTTAACAATATGTGCAGAGACTTCATCAGGTTCATTTAGCAAGATTTCACCATTCCTCATGGTTGTAATAAGGCTACGGGCTTGTTTGATTTTTGTGATTCTGTGGAAAAAAGTTGTGTTTCTAGCTCCTTCAGTGTGCCATCATACTTTGGATTTCTCTTTCCAAAACATTTCTTCAAGGTTTAGAACACTCTCCAAGTTCATCTGTGCATTCTTTTCTTGTTCTAACAATTGATCTGTGTATCCTAAACTGTCAATTTGTTCCTGAATATCATCCACTTTCTGTATAGCAGCCTTTACTTGTAATTGTATGTTACCAAAGGTATTAGTATTCCATGTTTTCAGGTTTAGTTTGAGGGTTTTTAGTTTTTGGGATACTATGTGCATTGGACAGCCAACAATTTCAGTGTTCCAGCTTTGTCTAATTGTGTTGATGCAGTCAGGGTGTTCAATCCAAACTTTGATAAATTTTGAGGTTGAGGCATGGTTGATGGTTTTGTTTTGAAATTGAAATAAGAGAGGGAAGTGATCAGACTTTAGTTTAGTGAGGGTACAAACATTGGATGTGGTGCATGAATTGATCCAGTTTATTATTATTAATGTTGTTGTTGTTGTTGTTGTTAATGACAATGGATAATTACACCGAATAATTTCATTTAGTTCCGTTAATAACAAAAATTATTTAGTTCAAAATAATCAAAGGTATAATTGCATTGAAATGTAAACACAGCCGATATAATTTTGAAAGAACAAAATAAACAGTGTAGGTATATTATTGTTCCTTCAAAAAATAAAAACTGAAGATATAAATTAAAAAGGGCATCTGATGTATCTTTTGTTTTTAACAAACAAAAATGATATATTATAAACAACTATGGAATGCCCCGCACAAGACGTGCAAAGGGAGAACCATCCACAAATTTACAATGTTAAGGTGCTAAAAGCCCATACAAGTGATTGGATGCTTCCACCAGTCATGATAATTATACATAAATGTCACCTGGTTTGCTTTAAGCCATAAGAAGGAATTGAGTTTCACCTTCTCAAGAAGTTCAGAAGAAGAACAAACCGCATTTTGGAAAACATGATTATTCCTCTCCTTCCATAACACCCAAACAGTAGCAAACCAAATAATTCTTAAGAACAAATGAGTCTCACGCGGTAGTCCTGCCATGTTTGTAAACTGACTGAAATGATGTCGAATATCACCAGGAATTACCGAGGAGATGCCCAACCAACGCCACTCCTAATACCAAAGAGAACTAAAAGTGTTGCAATCCAAAAACAGATGTTTGGCCAATTCTGGATGATAGCACCCCGAAGCACAGACGGTGTTGTCTGGATGGATGACTCGCCTATGCACCAAGTTGTCTTTAGTAGGTAACCTGTTACGAAAGACACGCCACACAAACAGAGACACCTTCGAAGGAATCTGCTTGTGCCAAATGTCGTCAACATGACTTCTATCCACAGGTTCGCCGGAGGTAGTGATGAAATTGTATGCGCTACTCACTGTATAGACGTTGGTAGTGTCAGTTAGCCATCTCCAGGTATCATTAGAATTTTCCTGCAAAACAATGTTAAGAAATAACGTGACATATTCCTTCACACTCTCCTCCTCCCAGGCCAACAAATGACGACGCCACCTCCACGCCTCTCCTCCTTCCCCCACCATAACCTCCACATCTCTTCCACCGAACACTCCTTATACACCGCAAGATCAAAAAGGCGGGGAAATTTAAGCTTCAAAGGTATTTCCCCCACCCAAGTATCATGCCAAAACAATGTATCTCTTCCATCCCCCATAACCCGCTTAATGTTATTATCAAACCAGCTACCGACACCTTTGCCAACACCCTCCTGGACCCTACATAACATCCGCCACCAAGAGGAACTATGTCTGCCCCCTTCTTGCATTCGCCCCCCTAACTCACCATACAGAACTTTCAAAACTTTATACCACAGCCCCTCCTTATCAGACAACATCCTCCACCACCACTTTCCTAACAACGCTAAATTGAACGCTCCCATCCTCCTCACCCCCAACCCTTCATCATCCTTTGGAGTACAAATCGACTCCCAATTTATCCAAGCAATTTTCCAATTAACCTCACAACCCTACCCCCCCCAAAAAAAATTAAAATAGATTCAATAGAAGAAATTATACCTGCAGGGGCTTTGAAAAAGGAAAGAAAGTAAACCGGTAAGGAGGAGGTAGCACATTTTTTTGGATAGATAATTGGGTGGGGGTGCGCCACTTCAGGTGCAATTTCCTCGCCTTTTTGATCTAGCAGTTGACAAATGGGTGACAGTGCAAGAGATGGAGAGGAGAGGGTGGGTTGAGGGCGGTGGAGCTTAGGTGTGGAGGAGGCGTTTGTTAGTCTGGGAGGAGGAGTTGGTATCCGAATGTGTGTCTCTATTGCATAATGTTGTTTTGCATGACCATATTATTGACAGGTGGTGGTGGATTCTTGACCCTATTAATGGCTATTCCGTTAAAGGGACATATATATATTTGACGACGGCGGAGGCTCCTTTTGAGCGTGGGTTGTTTGACGACGTGTGGCAGAAGCAAATCCCGTTGAAGGTTTCTGTTTTTGTCTGGAGACTTCTTCGCAATCGATTACCAACTAAAGACAACCTTTTACGTAGGAGAATCATTCATCATGACGACATGTCTTGTATAGGTGGTTGTGGTTCTTCTGATACCGCGGACCACCTTCTATTTCGGTGGATCATTTTGGTATGGTATGGCATCTTTTGTTTCAGTGGCTAGGCATTTCTTTCATAGCTCCAGATGCCATTACAGCACATCTTCATCAGTTTGGTCGCTTTGCGGGATTACCGCGATCTACACATTCATTTTTGACAGTAATCTGGATGGAAACTGTTTGGGTTATTTGGAAGGAAAGAAACAACAGGACTTTCAACCAGAAGAACGCTGATTTGCATCATTTAGTAGACAATGTCAAATTTATGTCTTTCTCTTGGCTAAAGGCAAATGTGCCCACTTTCGCCTTCAGTTATAATGACTAGTGGCGGCACCCGTTACTTTGCATGGGTGTTTTTGTGTAGCCTTATTTTTGTCATTCTTCTGTAACATTATTTTATGCTAACAGACACTTGTAATTGTTTTTGGTGGGTGGTTCTCTTTGGCACACCTTGTGCGTTTTGAGCTACCTTCGATTATCTAATATATTCCATTTTGGCTTGTTCAAAAAAAACCGGTAAGGAGGATAAGACATACTTTAGGAGCACCAGACGACCACCGTAGGAAAGAAACTTATTGTTCCACTGCGAGAGGCGATAAACAATGCGATCGACAACATGCTTCCAAAAACAGAGCTTCGTTGAGTCACCACCGATAGGCAAGCCCAAGTACACAAACGGAATAGTTCCCCTACGACAATTCATCACCAAATAGACGCATCATCTGATGTATCTATATTATATATAAAGAATAAAACATTTTTCAACTCTTTTGGGCTGGATTTTTCTTTCCAAAAATGCCCTCAATTTTGAATACAAATAACACATGTAACAAATAGATAAGAATAAATTTAAATATTAAAAAAAGGTAATAAACACGATATATATATATATATATATATATATATATATATATATATATATATATATATATATATATATAATATGGTCTCGCTAACCAGTGTCCTCAGGGCAATGGTGAATGAAACTATAAATAGAAAATTTTTATTGAAAATATAAGTTTGGGTTAATTAAGTAAATGATCCTTGTAAATATTCAGAATTTTGTTTTTAATCCTTATAAAATAAAATCACAGTTTTTAGTCCCTATAAAATTTTCCATCAGCATTTTTAGTCCCTGTCAAAAATTTCCATCAACATTTTTTGTCCCTAAAATGCTTAAGGAAAATGTCACAGGGACTAAAAAGTGTGATTTTATTTTGTAGGGACTAAAAACAAAACTGTGAATATTTATAGGGACTAAAAACTTAATTAACCCTATAAGTTTTGACTTTTGATTAAGTAATAATTACACTACTTTTATAAAAAGTTATTTATTTTGGTTGCTTAACCAATGCCCCGAGGGCACTGTTTAGCATTCTCTATACTTACTTTTTCATTGTTCCAATTATACCTTTAAACAACATTTTCTATAATAAAGATCGTTATTGGTGTCATTAAAAAAAAGAATTTAGATTATACTTTTTTGTTATATTGTTAGTGTTATTATACTATATATAAATAAAACAACTACTTTCAGCTCTTTTGGGCTGAATTTTTCTTTCCAAAAATGCCCTCAATTTTGAATACAAATAACACATGTAACAAATAGATAAGAATTTAAATATTAAAAAAAGGCAACAAACACGATATGAATATATATTTAATTATTTTTATTTTTTTTCAACGTTAAAATCAAATTAAAAAGCTAAAACACAACATATTTTCTGCAATTAATGTTTTTAATTTCATCCAACATTACAAATTTATTTTCATCCAACAATGTTCCCAACTATGAAGACCAAATTAAAACGTGGATAAAAAGAAATCCTATTTTGAAAGAAATACAAAAGACTAAAATTTTAATCATTCTCTAAGGGTCCGTTTGGTTCGCGGGTTTTGAAGGGGAGGGGAGGGGAAGGGAGGGAATATTCTAAATTTTTTGTGTTTGGTTCAATTTTTAGACGGGGAGGGGAGGGAGAGGGAGGGGAGCAAAATCCCTCATAAGCTCATTTATTGCTCCCCCTCAAATTGGAGTTTTTTGGAGGGGAGGGGAGGGAAAGAGAGATGAGTTAATGCAATTTTAATTACATTGACATAATTACCCTCATGTTTATTTTTAAATGACAAAATCGTCCTTATTAAAATTTTAAGTGTTTTCAACATATTCCTTATTACCATCTTTTTTGTAACATGCCAATGTCAATTTTTTTTATCTTTTTTGTAACATGCCAATGTCAATTTTCTTTTAACGAACTGCATATTCTTGTCTTCTGATTATTATTTTTTTTTACGTTAATTCACTTTTTTTACTAACGTTGCTTTTATTTTTTTATTTTGATATATTTATTTTATAGTTTTTAATTGTATTATATATTAAAACATAATTAATAAAATTTGTAGCAGATTTTTTTATAAATATATTTTATAAATTTTTTATAAATATTTTTATATTGTACTAGATTATTTTAGAAGTGCTCTAATATTTTATTAGAACTTCTGTGTTTGATTATTTATGGAGTTTTTGGTTACTGAGTTTTCATGTTTAAATTTTTATGAAGTGAATAATTTTAAAATCATGATATTGTTTTAAGGTTAGAGGCATAAAAAGGTAATTTGGTTTTAAAATCCCTCTCCTCCCCTTGTGAACTAAACACATATTTAATTAAAATCCCTCCCCTCCCCTTCCCTCCCATCATTTGAACCAAACATATATTTAATTGATATATCTCCCCTTCCCTCCCCTCCCTTTCCCTCCCCTCTAAAACCCCTCCCCTCCCCTCCGTTGAACCAAACGGACCCTAAGAGTTCAAGTAACATATAAATTCATTTTTGATTGAAAAAGCAAAGAAGAAACTTAACAAGAGAAAAAATATGTCATTTTATTAAAGTTTCCATTGAATTTATATGAGTATTGGTCTAGATGATATATATTTAATTAGTGTTTTTCTTATATTTGCGGTTTGGTTTGGCTTGGTTCGGTTGGTAAAATCAAAACCGCAAACCGAACCAAACCATGCGGTTGAGTAAAAATATGATCCAAATACATCCGAACTAAAAGCGGTTTTTTGTGGTTTTGGTTTGAATTGATTCGGTTTGCAGTTTTTCTTTTGGATTGGTTCGGTTTTGAACACCTCTATGCCAAACAGAGCCTTAATCTATATCAACTTCTTAACCATTTCATGATCATCTTGAGGTCTACTTATTTTCAGGATTCGCTTTTTAAAAAACTGCAAAACTAGTGCCCTCATACCACGTTGTTTTCACCTCCTGACGTAAGATGCTTTTATTACAGCTATGTCATTGAATTTAGTTACAAAATGGTTGTGTTACATAAATTGCTCAACCGACAATTACGATATTGTTAAGCTAGACACCTTGACCTGATTTTAAAATCTAATTCTCTCAAATGTGAGTTTAGTGATGATTCAGGTTGGTGCTCCCATTTAGGTCACAAGTTAGCATTACCCAACTCAGCAGTTTCAGTGATGATTGTCACTTTGTCTACTAACCACAATAAAAAAATTGGTTAACTTAATCTGTATCTACTTCTTAACCTCTTCAATGTTCATCGCGTGGTTCGCTCTTTTTCTGGCTTTGCTTTTTAAAAAAGCCGTAAAGACAGTGTCTGCATTCCGCATTGTTTTCACCAACATAAAAAAGCCGTAAACCTAGCGTCGTCATACTGCATTCTTTTCACCGACATACGTCAGATCCGTTTACTACGGCAAAGCCATTGAATCTGTTTATTTATTTATTTATTCAATATAAATATGTCAAGTCTTGCTAAGATATCTACACAAATGAATTACATAACTATTGTGTTAACTAAATTGTTCAACCGACAATCCAATACTGCTAAGCTAAACACCTTCACCTGGTCTCAAAATCGAAATCTCTCAGTTGTGTGAGTGAGTTTCATATATGCTTGTAACTTCATCTACCAAACCAAAATAAAAATTTTGTCATTAAACCTAATTTTAATTATTTTCAAAATCTAATATTTTATTAGCATATTTTTCTTTCAAAATCATAAATATCATTATATGCTGTCAAATGGTGGCTCCTCCAAATATTCTTGCACCAGAAGATTTATAGTCTCTCTCTATATATCTCTATTTATATATTATGTATCTATCTATTTGCCTCTCCTCATGTTAGTTACAAATTCCTTTTCTTTTCTCATTTAAATTAAGGTAGTGAGTGGAATAACCAAAGAAGAAGAAAGAGATAGAAAAGCAAAGCAAGAGAGAGAGAGAGAGACACAAACATAAGCATAAAACATAAGAGGATGAAAAACACATCCTCTGTTTTCATTCCAAATTTTCATTGAAACATTTTTGTTTGGTTTTTTTTTTTTGCACATGCCCATTATTTTTTCTACATCTAAATCTTCATATGGTAAATTTTCTCATCTGGGTTTGTTTCAATTCTCATCGATCTCTTGTAAAGTTTCTGAATTTTTGAAATTTTTTCTGATCTAGTTAATTTTTTGGTTTTTTTGTTTTTGTGATGAGATTAGTTCTTTTGATTGATGCTGGGAAGATCCGATGCTCTTAGATCGAATTTGACAAAACCCACTTCTTGTTTGATCGAAGCAACAACTGGGTTGTGTCTGAATTTTCAGATAAGGTTTGTTTTTGTTTCTTAGATTCTTTTGATGTGCATTTTCTGATCGGTTTCAGATGCTTTTGTTTTTGAAAAGATTGAATTTTGTGTAGATTGATGTTGGTTATGATGCATTTGGAATCTTAGATTGATTCCTTAACTGGAATTATGATCATCATTGATTGATTTCGATGTGTTTAATGATTTCTGATTTGTTTTTGGTTATTTGGTTTGGTTAGAGATGAGAATTATGAGTTTTTGTTGAATCTCGATATCGAATTTAGTAATTGTTGGTTAATAACTTGTTATGATTGGTAATTGACACAGATGGAATCGGATCTCGGAAAGCTCTTCATTGGAGGAATATCTTGGGACACTGACGAGGAACGTCTCAAAGAGTATTTTGCAACATATGGGGATGTAATTGAGGCTGTGATCATGCGAGATCGCGCAACAGGACGTGCTCGTGGTTTTGGTTTTGTTGTCTTTTCTGATCCGGCCGTTGCTGAGAGAGTCATTATCGATAAGCACATAATTGATGGCCGCACAGTAAGTTGCTTTATTTGTAGACTTATGTTTGGCATTTTGTTGATACTATTTGTTTCCCTTTGCAGCAATTGAGTCTTTGATTTGATACTTTTGCTGGTAATCGAATTATCGTTTTCACTTTTGACTCTATAGTATTGAAGTCTAACAACTTTGATAATACTTGATTTTCGATGTACATTGGATCAGATTTGACTTTTTTCTGTTTATTTTATAAGAAACTGAAATGCCTTGCAGATTTTTGATTGATATCCTGTTGAATTTTTAGGTTGAAGCAAAGAAAGCTGTTCCTAGGGACGATCAGCAGAATATAAACAGACAGACTGGTAGTGTACAAGGATCGCCTGGTCCTGGACGTACAAAGAAGATTTTTGTTGGAGGCTTGCCATCAACGATCACCGAAAGTGATTTCAAGATGTATTTTGATCAGTTTGGTACAATTACTGATGTTGTAGTTATGTATGATCACAATACACAGAGGCCAAGAGGTTTTGGATTCATCACATATGATTCTGAAGAAGCGGTGGATAGAGTTCTCTACAAAACTTTTCATGAACTCAATGGAAAGATGGTTGAAGTCAAGAGAGCAGTTCCAAAAGAACTTTCCCCTGGTCCCACCCGTAGCCCCTTGATAGGATATAACAACTATAGTTTGAACAGTAGGGCTAGTAGCTACCTAAACAATTATGGTCAAGGTTATAGTATGAGTCCAATAGGAGGATTTGGAGTCAGAATGGATGGTAGGTTTAGTCCACTTACTGGTGGTAGAACTGGTTTTACTCCCTTTGGTAACACCGGTTATGGAATGGGTATGAACTTGGAGTCAGGATTGAGCCCAAACTTTGGAGGAAACTCTAACTTTGGGAACAATTTAGGGTATGGTCGGATATTTAGTCCTTTCTATAGTGGAAACTCGAGCAGATATGCTACTCCGATAGGCTATAACGGAGGCAATGGGCGAGGTGATTCTCTTATGAACTCGACTTCTAGGAATGTTTGGGGAAATGGGGGACTGAGCAATGCTAATAACCCGGTTAGCCCTGGTGCGTTCTTGGGAACTGGAGGTGGAGCTTTCGGTGTTTCAATTGGAAATAGCGGCACTAACTGGGGTGCAGCTATTCAGGGTCAAGGTGGAGGCGCTGCTTCTGGCTATGCTACTGGGAATAATGTTTATGAAGGTGGAGATAGCAGCTTTGGATTAGGGGGAGCAGGGTATGGAAGAAACAGCAATGCAGTTGCGAATCCATCCTCTACATTTAATGCATCAGCTGGTGGTTATGATGGATCCTATGGTGACTTATACCGCAGTGGCAGCGGTTCGGTTTACAATGACTCTGCTTGGAGGTCTGCTACTTCTGAGATAGATGGTTCTGGCTCATTCAGTTATGGTCTTGGTGGTATTGCATCTGATGATCCTGTGAAGACTTCCGAGGGTTATATTGGAAGCTACAATGTTGCTAGTAGACAACCTAATAGAGGTTAGATATTTCGCTACATATCAGATTTTTGTCATTAAGTTTTTGTCGATTTTCTATGGTGGTTTTTATGTTTCAGAATATGAATTATTCTGAATGAACTTGAAAAGAGAATCTGTATTTTACTAGTTTACTTTTACATTTGTCTTTAAGATCAGCGTATCTTGAATTGTGATATATTGATAATGATAAAGGCGCATTCGAAGCTTTGTTAATTTTTTTATAGGCTATGTAGCATAGATACTTCCGATTGAAGGCATGTCTGTTGTCTAAAGCTTGTCAGTGTTCGACACTGACACAACGCCAACATATGTGTTTACATTCAATTACTCTCTAAAATACTTGTTGGTATCCTACACTTACACGACGCCAAAATATGTGGTTACATCCATTCACTTCCATTTTGTTAAATTATTACACGTGTCTATGTATCAGACTATCAGTGTCACTATCATGTTTGGTGTCGCTGTTTATGTTAGTGCTTCATATCTTATACCGTAGTACTTGTTTCCTGACTTCTATTATGCATATCTTCTAATTTTTTTATCTTCAGATTCTTGTTAGCTTTCTCATGAATATTTACTGGAATGCAAGTAGAATTATTGCTTTCAACTTACTATAATCATGCGTAGGCTCTTGATTATTTTCATTTTGATTATCTTTTAATATGATTTTATTCGTTAGTTTATATTAACTTGAAAGATGCTTAAATGTGGACAATCTCTCCCATGATGAATGTGAAATGTTGTGTTACCATGAATAAGGGGCGGAGAGATTACTTTTCTGTCTATCTTTTCTCTTACAACGTATTGCAATTTATATGATCCTATTTAATCATTACGCATTATCATGAATGACCTTGTTGATTAATGATTATCATATTGCCTATTATATTGCAAAACAGTTATCTGTTTAGCATATATGTTCTTGTGATGTTCATAATCAAGTTTGAGTTTAATAACTAACTAAACACGATCAAAGTAAATAGGTCTCTTAGAGATCCAATCATTATCTTACCACATTCTTAAAAAAATTCACAATATGACTTGATACTGAAATATGATTAGACATTCATAAGAAATGTATTTACCAATCCCAATTTTATCGCATGTTACTCATTTTCTTTTATTAAATTCGCTTGTTTCAGGCATTGCTGCTTAGGAGATATGTAATTTGGATATGTAATGGTAGCAGTAGATCAATGGAAAACTGGTTACAAGTAATGAGGTATTGTGAATTCATACATCTCCATCACTTTGAGAGATATATCGGCTCACAAGGAAATTTGGCATATAATAGCTAACGGTGTTCTTTCATTTGAAGTATACATATTCAAAAACAAACAAAGCAGTTACAAGTGATTTTGTGTAACGCGTGGTTTTTTCCCCGTTTTTTCGGTCCTTTTTTCAGTTTTCAAGATTTAGATTACTTTCATGGAAGTCAATTGAGGTGTAAAATCATATCGCGGGATAGACTAAGGAAGATTTATTCCATGATAGTGTAATAGTACATCTCCGGCGAGGCATGTTGCGTCGTTGCTTTAGTTTGTTTGATGAATGATAGAGTAATTGTTAATTTTGGAATTTCTTGTTTCTTTTAGCCAAAGGTGTTTGATTTTGCCACCTTTTTTATTTTTATGGTATATGTAAACTTTGGTCAAAAATTGTAAGTGAGATTCAGTTTGATTTATATATCATCAAGTGTGATAAAACATGAGTGGGATTCCTATATAAGGTCCCCATCAAATAATCAAGTTTCTACATAGTTTTATTAATTTTTGTTGCACTTTTGCTATACAACTTTTATATTAGTACTATTTATGTCATGATTTTCAACTTTAGTCAACAATTCTCACTTCTTCTGTTTGTTTGTCTGTTGAAACTGTTTTGTGAAAGTAACTTTGTTGCATGATGTTTAAATATATAGAACAAAGTTGATTGATTGAACTCAAAATAGAAAGTTTAGACTTAAATATGTCTTTGTTCTTGTAATATTTGTTTGTCCCATTAAATTTTGGAAAATTTTTATTTTGGTCCTGGTTAATTAATGTGTCATGTATTGAGAAAAAAAAATATTTTTATGAAATAAATTGGCACAATTTTCTATATATAATTTCTATTTTTGGTGCATTAACATGTGCCCTATTAGCCTTTCCCTTTTCATATAAACTAAAAATGAATTTTAATATGTTCTCAAGAGTTTAAGGAAATAAGCTGAAAACTGCTTTTGGACATATCATAAGCCGTTTTCATAGTATGCACAAAACATATATTTGAGCTATAATTTCCATAAGCTATAAAAGTTATAGGGACTGAAAAATTGGAAACAAAATTCATATTTGAGCAAACTTTTTATGTACTCATGCTTTTTAGTGCAAACTTTATGGTTATTAATCTTCTACTTGTTGCTTTCATGTGATTCCATCCTTCTAATAAGATTTCAGATTTGGATCTTAAAATGAACAAACTTACGTGTGGCTATGATTTTATCTTATCTTTAAGTGGATTAGAATTTGTCGTTACAGCATCACGTTACAATTTTGTACTAGAGCAGTTTTTCTGGTTGAGACTTTACTTGTTTATTAAAGAGGCTGGGTCTATGTTAATTTGTTAAATAAATTAGTTTGGTTTCTTGTATTTTACTAAATAAATTCAATCAAATATTTATATTCTTCAAAAAAAAAATCTTACAGTTTGATCGTTTTTTTGGTAAAATGATGATTATTAAAATATGTTTTTCAAAGTAATGTTTGGTAATTTATGATTTTTCTATTAAAAAGGGAATGTGATAAGTCTATTTTTAATTAATTTATTGCATTATTCAAAAATCAGTTTTTGTTTCCGGGGAATTAATTATTTCTTAGGGAGAGTGTAATGCTGACATGTAAGCATTTTTAAAATGTATGTTAATTAATATTAATATTAATACATAATAGGATATTAATTATTTCCTGCCGTCGAGGCCACGTTGTCAGCTAATCTCACAATTCATTTTGATGTTTCCGATTGTATCAACACTATTATTATAATTGAAATGCCATAAGCATCTTTTATTAAAAAAAAAAAAAAAAAAAGAGGATATAGAATGTTGACATAGGAGGAAGACTCTTTGGAGTATAGAAACAATGATCAGCACAAGTATGGAATCAAATGGGTTAAGGCAGATAGAATTTAAAACAATTACAGAGGGACAAAACAATCTTGCTTGAGCCTCGCTTAAGCGAGATTTGAAGCGAAATTTTTTCAGATTTTCTGATGAATGCTCGCTTAGGCGAGATTTATTCATGAAGGCTCGCTTCCGCGAGATTCTTCTGTCCCTGCGAATTTCACACCATTTCCAGCATAACACAACCAACTCATCAATTTCCAACAAAACAATGAACCCTAATTACTAGAAAACATTGTAGTGACAGAGAAAGGACACAAAATCACACTATTTGCCAAATTAATCAAAAACCCTAATTTCTCTAAAGTTTCAAAATGGGTGTATCTCTCAAAAGAGAATGTTCATGGCATTGGTACAGTGATTCGATTTCCTTTCTGAACACTACAATCCTATTTGAACAAAGTCTCTAACAACACAAGTTATCTAATCCCATCCCTAACCATTTCTACAAATGCAAACATCATGATTTTCTATCAAATTAAAACAAGATGCAGAATGGTAAATCAAACCTGTTAGAAGTATGCAAATGATGATGATTTTGGTCTGACTTGGAATGTTGTAGATGAAGTTTTAGGGTTATTGTAAGTGAAGAGAGGAAGTTTAGAGAAAGTGGAGAGAAAGAGTTGGAAACCGAAAAAAAAATGAGTGGATGGTGGTGTGGTTAAGGGGAGTTATGGCATTGGGAACCGTTTTAACTCACCTCGCTTACGCGAGATATCCCTCGCTTGCGCGAGATCAATGTCGTAACTAAATTCAAAATTAACCAAATCTCGCGTAAGCGAGATGAACTTCGCTTCAAGCGAGATTTCCACAAATTTGTCTCAAAGATTGCTTTTTGTTTTGACTTTGCATTGCTCAAGATCTAATTCCTACATGCAATAAAACATAAAAATACTTACAAAACTGGGGTTGCCTCCCAGCAAGCGTTTGTTTTACGTCATGAGCTCGACGCCTTTATCTGAAAGAAATCATGGTTCAATTAGTGAAATCGTCAACAAACTCCGATCAATTTCACCACCAAAATAGGGCTTAAGTCTCTGCCCATTCACTGTCCAGCTAGCTTTTGTAACTGGATCCTCTAGTTCAACAGCTCCATATGGTTTCACCTCTTTAACCATGAAAGGTCCGAACCATTTAGACTTCAATTTTCCTGGAAAAAGTCTTAGCCTCGAATTGAATAGCAACACCATTTGTCCAGGCATGAATTGTCTCTAGATGATCTTCTTATCATGGTATTTCTTGACCTTTTCTTTGTATAGCTTTGAAGATTCATAAACTTGATTTCTCATTTCTTCAAGCTCATGCATTTGAGATTTACGCTTTTCACCGGCCTTCTCTTGATCAAAATTTAGGATCTTGAGTGCCCAAAATGCTTTGTGTTCGAGCTCGACCGGTAAGTGACATGACTTGCCATAGACCATTTGAAAGGGAGTGAGACCTATAGGAGACTTGTATGCTGTCCTATATGCCCACAAAGCTTCATCAAGTTTTGCCGACCAATCCTTCCGAGATGCTGAGACCGTCTTCTCAAATATTCTTTTGAACTCCCGGTTGGAAACTTCAGCTTGACCATTTGTTTGAGGATGATACGGTGATGACACCTTGTGCTTGACTCCATAATGATCTAAGGCTTTGGCAAGTTGTGTGTTGCAAAAGTGTGATCCTCCATCACTAATGAGAACTCTTGGTGTACCAAATCGGGTGAATATATTCTTCTTTAGAAACTTCACTACCATCTTGCTATCGGCTTTAGGCGATGCAACGGCTTCCACCCACTTTGAGACATAATCAACAGCTACCAAGATGTATTCATTGGAGTATGATGAAGGAAAAGGGCCAACAAAGTCTATACCCCAGCAATCGAACAATTCTACATCAAGGATGCTTTGTAGAGGCATCTCATTTCTCTTTTACATTGATCTTGTTCTTTGACATTCATCACAATGCTTGAAATGTGTATTGGCATCTTTGAATAGAGTTGGCCAATAGAAACCGGATTGAAGCACCTTTGTGGCGGTTCTTTCCCCATTGAAGTGACCTCCATAGGGTGAATTGTGACATTGCCATAGGATCTTCTTTGCCTCATCATCATCAACACACCTACGCAAGAGATTGTCCGCTCCAATTTTAAACAAGTATGGCGCATCCCATACATAATGATTAGCTTCATGTAGGAACTTCTTGCGTTGTTGCCATGTATAATCTTCGGGAACGAACTCGGTTGCTTTGTAGTTCACCATGTCGGCAAACCAAGGTCTCACTTTGATTGCAAGCAACTTTTCATCGGGAAATTCTTCAAGAACTTTCGGTTCATTCTTTGTCACTTCATTGTTTGTCAACCTTGATAGGTGGTCAGCCACAAGATTCTCTGTCCCTTTCTTGTCTTTGATCTCTAAGTCAAACTCTTGTAGCAACAACATCCATCGGATGAGCCTTGGCTTTGAATCAGACTTAGTGAGGAGATACTTGATAGCTGCATGATCAGTATAGACAACAATCTTGGAACCTACAAGGTAAGAACGAAATTTCTCCATTGCATACACTATTGCAATTAATTCTTTCTCAGTGGTGGCATAATTGATTTATGCCTCATTTAAAACTTTACTTGCATAGCGAATATCATGAAAAAATTTGTTCTTACGTTGACCTAATATCGCACCAACAGCATAATCACTTGCATCACACATTAATTCAAAATTTAAGTCCTAATTAGGAGCTGTGATTATTGGTGCGGTGGTCAACCTCTCTTTCAAAGTTTCAAATGCAAAATGACAATCATTATCAAAAATAAAAGACTTATCTTTATTGAGCAAATTGCTCATTGGCTTTGCTATCTTTTAAAAATCTTTGATGAATCTCCGGTAAAACTCGGTATGGCCAAGAAAACTACGAACACCTTTGACATTGACAGCTGGTGGAAGCTTTCCAATGACATCTACCTTGGCTTGGTCTACCTCGATACCCCTTGAAGAAATCTTGTGACCAAGGACAATGCCCTCGGTAACCATGAAATGACATTTCTCCCAATTGAGCACCAAGCTAGTCTCAATGCACCGCTTCAGCACGGTGTCCAAGCTCTTTAAACACGAATCAAATGATGATCCAAAAACTGAGAAATCATCCATGAACACCTCCATATACTTACCAATTAAATCGAAGAAGATGGCTTGAACACACCTTTGGAAAGTTGCGGGTGCATTACACAAGCCAAAAGGCATTCTTCGATAAGCAAAAATACCAAAGGGGCAAGTGAAGGCCGTCTTATCATGATCTTCCGGGTTCACGGCGATTTGATTGTAACCGGAGTAACCATCAAGAAAGCAATAGAAGGATTGACCGGAGAGTCTTTCAAGAATTTGGTCCATGAAGGGCAATGGAAAGTGATCCTTTCTTGTAGCTTGATTAAGTCTTCTATAGTCAATACACATTCTCCACCCGGTGACGGTTCTAGTTGGGATCAACTCATTTTTCTCATTTGTGATCGTCGTCATCCCTCCTTTCTTGGGAACTACTTGAACCTAGCTTACCCAAGCACTATCCGAGATTGGATAGATCATGTCGGCTTCAAGTAACTTTACCACTTCCTTGCGTACCACCTCTTTCATGTTTGGGTTCAAGCGGCGTTGCGGTTGTGCTATCGGTTTAAAGTTTTCTTCCATCATTATCTTGTGCATGCAATAAGATGGACTTATCCCTTTTAAGTCGGATAACTTCCACCCTATCGCTTCTTTGTTGGACTTGAGGATTTCCACCAACTTTGTTTCATCATTGATGGACAAGGAGCAACTAATGACCACCGGTTTGGTACCATCATTCTCTAAGAATACATATTTCAAATGTGATGGTAGAACTTTTAACTCTACCTTGGTGTCATCAACTTTTGCTTCTTCCTTAGATTCCTCTTTCAATTCTTCTTGTATAGCTTGATGAGGGCGAATCTCCTTCAAGGAATCTAGCTCCTTCAAACACTCTTTAATTTCTCTTGCTTCATCTTCATCTATGGCATTGAGTGTGTCCATCAAAGCACTTTCAAGGGGTGTTCGGTTATGCAATTGCTTCCGAGTGGTCAAGATGACTTCTTCGGTTGCATCCATTTTAAAGCATGCACCCTTGTCTTTCGAGTGCTTCAAGGCTTCACGGATGTTAAAGGTAACCTCTTCATCATTAACTTTAACCTTCTTGATATCATCATCGAGGTCAATCATCATCCGGGCCGTTTGCATGAAATTCCTTCCCATTAGTAGAGGCACATCCTCATCTTCCTCGACATCCATCACCACAAAGCCCAAATACAAATTTGTCCACTTTTACAAGAACATCTTTGGCCATTCCTAGTGGTGTTGCAAAGGATTTATCAGCCAATTGCAAAGTCATCCTAGTCAGCTTGATACAAAGGTCACCAACTCTTTTGGCAACGGACAAAGGCATGAGATTAATGCTTGACCCAAGATCAAGTAGTGCTTTACCTACATTGGTTGTGCCGATAGCTACCGGTAGAGTGACTCTTCCCGGATCTTGTTCTTTCTTGGGCAACCTCCTTTGAATTATAGCATTACAATTGGCATCGAGTTGGATGGTTTCTTCATTGTCGACTCTCCTCTTTTTGGAAAGTATATCTTTCATGAATTTTGCATAAGCCGGCATTTGCTCCAAAGGCTTGCGAGAATGGAATGTCAATTTGCAATTTCTTGAAGAGTTCAAGAAACCTTAAGTATTGTCGCACTTTGTTTTTCTTTGATGGAGCATGTGGGTAAGGTAAGTGTTGAGCCGCCACCTTCTTCTCAACTTCTTTCTTCTTTCCTCTTTCTTTCACCACATCTTTATTCTTTTGCTCCATCTCTTCTTGTGGCTTTTCTAACTCTATTCCCTTTTCAAGCTCTACCCCTTCATCTTCCTCTTCAACATCTTCAACAACCTTCTTGTCCACCTCAATAACATCACCTAACCCCTCACTAATCACCTTACCACTCCTTATTGTAATAGCCATGCAATGCTCTTTTGGATTTTGTTGAGTATTGGCGGTGAATGGTCCTCCTTTTTGATTACCTTGAGCCATTTGTTGAGCCAATTAACGGACTTGTGTCTCAAGGCCTTTGATAGACGCATCGGTGTTCTTTTGGTTGGCCGAAGACATTTGCATGAATTGATTCAAGGTTTCATCGGTGCTTTGAGAACGATTTGGTTATTGTGGGTTATTTTGTGGTGGATATTGGTATTGGTGGTTATATGGTTGTTGGTAGTAATTTGATTGTGGATAGTGGTAGTTGGATGATGGTCTCCATGGTTGGCTATATTGGTTCCCTCTTGGAAAGTTGGAATTACCCGGATATCTCCCTTGATTGGAATTACCCGAATATTGGCCTTGACTTGAGCTACCGGCTTGTTGCCCTTGTTGTTGGTTTGGCCTTTGTTGTTGGTTTCCTACAAATTTGACCTCTTCTTCAAATGAACCAGGTGCTGGACAAAAATCGGTTGGATGGTCATCCGTACATAACTCACAAGCGTTTACTTGTGATGTTCCGCCTTCTTTGTGGAGAGATTCTAGGATTTGCTTGGGCATGGCTCTCATTTCTTTTTGCATTGCCTCCATTTGTTGAGTGAGGAGTTTATTTTGTGCCAATACCGCATCATTAGCCTCCAATTCAAGAATACCGGCTTTCCGTTGTGAAGGATTTCGGTTATGAGACGATTTGCAGGAGTTGAGTGCCATTTCGTTGATGATCTTCGCGGCATCAGCTGGAGTTTTTAACATAAGAGCTCCACCTGAGCTTGCATCTAACATAGTCTTGGATTCACCTTGAAGCCCTTGGCGAAAGAGATAGATTTGCATTTGACTATCATAACCATGCTTTGGACAATTCCTCAACAAAGACTTGTAACGCTCACATGCTTCACAAAGTGACTCACTAGCACCTTGGTTGAAAGTAGTAATAGATGTCTTAGCTTCTAGATGCCTATCCTCCGGAAAGAAGCGTTCTTGAAAAGCTTTCTCCAATTCATTCCAATTCGTCATCAAAGCGGTCGGTTGATCCAAGTACCACTCCTTAGCTTTACCAATCAAGGAAAATGGAAACAAACTTGTGAACATATTCTCTTCCTCATCTTCTCTCATGCTTAGTGTACCAGCCGTACCATAGAAATTTGAGAGATGTTTATACGGGTCTTCATGATCAAGACCGGTGAAGGGGTTTTGAGTTACCAAATTGATTATCCCCGACTTCATCTCAATTTGTCTAGCATTTTGGTTACCAAGACGAGCAAGCCTCCTTGGACTAACCCAACATGGTAGTGCATTTTGATCCTCATCATTGGCAAGTTCCATGGCTATGTTTGGTTCTGGCCTCAGAGATGATGGTGCAGAAGAGTGTGGAGATCCACTAGGGGACTCTGTATGAACTGAACCAGAAGGAGTATGAATAGAGCCGGAAGTTTTCGGTTGAGCCAGCCTGGCTAATCTCTTAGCTTCCCTTGTCTTAGCGTTGTTTCTACGAGCTGTTTTCTCTATCTCTGGATCAAACTGAAGTTGGTCTTTAGAAACAGTACCTCGCATAAACAAAGTTCACAGAGACTATACCAAGTGGTTAGCACAAACAGGATAATGAATGATATATGTGTATATGTATATACATGAAAGAATTTTGTGCAAAATTACTTAACATGACAAAATTGTTTCGATACTTATGATTACATTCCGCTACTCCCCGGCAACAGCGCCATTTTGATGTAAGATTTTTACATGTCATAAAACTATTTACACGTGAGTATAATATAGGATCGTTTCCACAGGGAGTTGCTTCAATCATATGCATTTTCACAATATTTCACATTAAGGATTTGAGTATAAGTTGTTTGTTTGTAAAACTATTTTCCTAATCGACAATAAAGTAAAACGAGAAGAGATAGAACTATTTCGCTTGCGGTTAGAGATATCAACCAAGCATAACAGCAGCAATCTCTCGATCGATTAACACATTCTAGCTTTATAACCAATATTATCACAATCATTTCTACAATATCCTTCGTGTCCAAAGTGATATCTTTATTTCTAAAGTATCGTTTTAAACATCGATTTCCCAAACATTTAAAAGATAACAAAGTCGATCAGATAACTTAATCGACGATTTCCCAACCAATTAAAGGTGATTATCAAAGATTAAAAAACATGTCAAGAATGATAACTTAAGATAGATTGTTATTCTAGTTCTAGATTCAAGAGTTCGTGTCCAAATCATCTTGAATCTCTTTGAAAGCATTAAAAACAAGAATAACAACAATATTGAATTAATAAGGTAGAACCATATATTAAAAGATCAAAAGATTATATAATAGCTTGGTTGATTACCTCAATACTACAAGAGTAGATGATAGTTACACATGTCTATGTAAACTATGCAAAGGATGAAGGAAAGATGAAGATTCCATGCCAAGATCCTTGATGTCTCAATGAATCTAGGGTTGAATCTACTCCTAAACCACTTGCTTTGTGTTTCTCTCTTAAGAAATAGCTCTAACCTCTCTCTAGAAATGCAGAAAATATCTAATAAAACAGTGAATGACCTAAAAGAGAGGTAAAACTTCTATTTAAATGGGCTGAGTTCGTGACATCTCGCTTAAGCGAGATAAATCTCGCTCAAGCGAGCGGCATGAGAATCCCACTCTGGCCATTTAAGTCTTGCCACGTGGACCTTTATCCCTGCAGAAGTTGAATCTCACGTAAGCGAGCTGGAAGCAAGCCAAAAGCGAGTTCCTGAAGTTGCTCTCTGGACAAATCTCGCGTGAGCGAGATGCACTTGCGTAAGCGAGTTGGCTTCAATCTTAAACCGCCATTGAATCTTGCTTGCACGAATTGGAAGCGAGATGGAAAGCGAAGTTCCATTTGCTCTCGACATTGATCTCGCGTAAGCGAGATATCAATTTTCACGAGCGAGGTTGAAAGCGAGCTGGCCGCGAAATGATAAGTTGCTCACTGGAACTTTCTCGCTTAAGCGAGGTGATCTCGCGTAAGTGAGTTTTGCTTGGCTTAGAAAGTAAGTTTTGGTCCTTGCTTGTCATTTCCTGCATAAATTGGGTAGAATCAGGCATGTAAAGCATAAATGGTATAAATACAACAATTGATAGCTTTTCCGTAGATAACTTGCATAACAAGTCACTAAAAATGCCTATTTTAACACATGAAAGATATTACTTTTGAGCACTTATCAAGCATTAAACACATTAGAGGATTAAGCCACCAAAAGTGGTAGTCAAAAGCGAAGGTAGCATATTTAGCGTTTAACCACCAAAAATATTGTAACTTATTTTTGCCGAGTAAATGTTGCAATGTTTCCTCCTTATGCTTGAAAATTCTTGAATTTCTTTCTTTCCATAAAACCCAAACAGTTGAGAGCCAGATTAACTGCATAACTAAACTTAATTTTTTATTTTTTAGAATTCTCCTAAGCATCCAAATTGAAGTAAATGATCTGAAATACACACCAAAGTAATCGTGACAAGACCTTGCCAATGAGAAACATAAGACCAAACTTTCCCAAAAAATCACACTTTAAAAACAAATGATTCACATCCTCCTGATTATTACAACCTCCCACACACAGTTGCTCACCATTCTAAAGAACGCTTCACCTTACTAAATTGTCTCTTGTAGGAATACAATTAAGAAGCATTCGCCAAGAAAAAAGACATACTTTCAATGGAGCCGCTTTATGCTAGATAATATTGTTACTGGTCATAGTAATTTCAGTCATATAGTGTGGTTAAAGGTGGTTCCGTTAAATGTATCTTTGTTTGTATGACGTCTGCTACTTAATCAACTTCCTACCAGAGATAATTTATTGAAAAGGCATGTGTTGTGTGTAACGCCCTACTTTTATTATTTATTATTTTATTGAGATTAGATGTCTGTTTATTATTTAGTCGACTTATTTTGATGAGTGATATTTTGTTATGTTATACGCTGGTATTTATTAGTATAATATATTTGTTATTTTGTGTAGAAATATATATGTTATCTAGTGTAAAAATATATTTGTTATTTTGTGTAGAAATATATATGTTAGCTGGTGTAGAAATATATTTGTTATTTTGTGTAGAAATATATATGTTATCTGGTGTAGAAATATATTTGTTATTTTGTGTAGAAATATATTTGTTATTTGATGTAGAGATATATTTGTTATTGAAATATATTTGTTATTTGATGTAGAGATATATTTGTTATTTGGTGTTAAAATACATTATACATATATATTTTGATGAAATATGCTATTATGTGTTATTTGGTGTATTAATATTATTTAGTGGGAGAATATATTTAGTGGAAGAATATATTTAGTGGAGAAATATAATTATTAGAATAAGTTGATTTGGGGGCTGAAATAGAAAGAAGGGAGTTATTGGGCCTAATTAGATTTAAGAAGAGAAGTTAGTATTATAAATAGAGGAGATATTAGGTTGAAAAACTAACATATGCAAAAAAACAAGGATTTGGAGAAAACAAGGTTTAGAGAGAAGAGAACAAGAGGAGAGAAGAACCAAGAGAAGGGCTGTCAATCGATAATTCTAAGGTAAGGGTGGGACTATCATTCGGTAATATTAAGTCTGTAATTCTGAATTTGCAATCAACATGTTCTAGGATTAGTTTGTGAGAATTTGCGAATTAGGGTTCCGAGAGAGAATTGATGATTAGATGATGAAAAGTTGTTAGATTGATGTAGAAATTGTGTTCAGACCTTAGATAATCCATGGGTAATCATAATCATAGAGCTTGAAGTGAATTTATGTTGTTCTTGAAGGTTTTCATGAAAAATTGGTCAAATGGTGATTTTTGTTGAAAGGGTGTTTTAGCTCAAGTTTTATATGGATTTGGGTGTCTTTTCATGTTTAGAAACGTTTAAACAAACTTTGGGTCCAAATTTGGGATTAGGGGATTCAAAATTGGGATTTTGGGATGAAAAATGGAGTTTTCCCGAGAGCTATCTCTGACAGCATTCTCTGTTTCATGTTTTTGCATCTTTTTCACACATTTCAGTTTTGAATAGGCTTTAGGTGTAAACACGAAAGTTGTAGGTATGGATGTTAGCTTTCTAATGTCGTTGGTTTGACTTGAAAATGATTTATAGAACTTGAGTTATGGTCAAATTACTGCACATAGGTCACAGTGAATTTTTATGGACTTTCAGCACAACTTTTCCGAATTTAAAATGAAAACTGGTATTGATCGGTACAGATTTGGTCTTCGGCGTAAACATGAAAGTTTTAGATAATTTTGTTAGCTTTCCAGTGGATTTGGTTTAACATGAAAATGATGTTTGGTCTTTGAGTTATGATGAAAATACTACAAGGCGGTCTTAGCAAAATTGCACAGTGACAACATTCTCTGTTTCATGTTTTTGCGTTTTGTTCATATGTTTCTGTTTTGAATTGATCTTTGTTGTAAACATGAAAGTTGTTGATAATTGTGATATCTTTCCAATAGCCTTGGTTTGACATGAAAATATGTTGTGCATGATTATTTATGTTCTTACAAAGATGCATGATGAATTGTTGATACTTGAATACGATGATATATGATGAATTGTTGATGTTTGAATACGATGTTATATGATGAATTGTTGATGTTTGGATATAATATTTATGATGATCTGTGAAGTTGTTATAAGATGATTTAATGTTGTTACTGATGATATATATAATCGTATATGCATTATGTGTTATTATGATGCTTATGTTGATGTGATGCTTAAGATGCTATTATTATCATTTGATACTGTTATGTTGTGATGCTGATATGAAATGAATTAATATGCGTGATGTAGAATTTCTACATGTCATATAACTATGTACACGTGAGTATATATAGGATCGTTTTCCGCAGGGAGTTGCGTTAATCATAAGCATTTTCACAATCTTTCACATTAAGGTATCGTTTATAAAATGTTTGTTTGTAACACCATATCCAAAAATGACATAAAAGTAAAAACGAGAGAAGATCGAACTATTTCGCTTGCGGTATAAGATAACAAGCAAGCATAACAGCAGCAATCTCTCGATCGATTAACAGACTCTAGCTTTATAACCAATATTATCACAATCATTTCTACAACATCCTTCGTGTCCAAAGCGATATCGTTATTTCTAAGTTAGCGTTTAAACATTCGTGTCCAAATCCCTTAAATGATAACAAAGTTGATTGGATAACTTAGTCGACCGTGTCCAGCCTGATTAAGTATCCGAAAGCATTAAAATCTTGATTAAAAGTAATTATCAAAGGTTTACAAACTTGTCAAGAGTGATATAACATAAGATAGATTGTTATTCTAGTTCTAGATTCAGGAGTTCGTGTCCAAATCATCTTGAATCTCATTGAAAGCATTAAACATAAGAATAACAACAATATTGAATCATTAAGCTAGAACCTTATACATTAAAAGATCAAAAGATTACATAATAGCTTGTTTGTTACCTCAATACTACAAAGTAGATGATAGCTACACATAGACATGTATACTATGCAAAGGATGAAGGAAAGATGAAGATTCCATGTCAAGATCCTTCGTGTCCAAAGTGATCTTGAGTTGAATCTACTTCTAAACCACTTGCTTTGTGTTTCTCTCTTGGAAATAGCTCTGACCTCTCTCTTAGAATGTATAAAAATATCAATGGAATAGTGAATGAATAAAAGAGAGGTAAAAAAATCTATTTAAATGGGGCAGCACTCGTGTTGGACGCTTTCGCGTCCTCTGGACTCTTAAGCGTCCTTCACAAAATATCTCCCAGTGACCAATAGCAAGCTGCCACGTAATCAACGAAAATATCTTCTGGCAAAAGTGAATGAGTACGCTTTCGCGTGCTAAAGGCGTGCAGAAAGAGTCCTAAGACGGTTTGTTCTGGAGCTTGCACGCTTTCGCGTGCTGAGGGCGCGAAAGCATCCTACTTGAATCATGAACAACATTCCAAAAGCGTCCTGAAAGCGTGCTCTAAGCTGCATTCGACATTTCTCACGCTTTCGCGTGCTGAGGACGCGAAAGCGTCCTACTTCAGATGTCCTAAAAGCATTCCAAAAGCATCCTGAAAGCGTGCTCTAAGCTGCATTCAACATTGTGGACGCTTAAGCGACCAGAGGACGCGAAAGCGTCCTACCTTTGGTTCAAAAGCTTCTTTCTTGAATCTTGCTTGTTATTTCCTGCATAATTTGGGTAGAATTAGGCATTTAAAGCATAAAGGGTATAAATACAACAATTGGTAGCTTTTCCTTAGATAACTTGCATAACAAGTCACTAATATGCCTCTTTTAACACATGAAAACTATTACTTTTAAGAACTTATCAATGCGCTGCATATGTTGCTGTTAATCTTTATTAAGATGTAAATGTCGGTTTAAGTCAAAGAGTTGTAAGATGTTCATGAAGTTTCTAAGACGTAAGATGTTGAGTCTATGCATACTCATTTAAAGATGAGGGCTTAAGCCCTGGAGCTTTTGCTCAACGACGATGAGGGCTTATGCCCTAGGAGCTTTTGCTCAACGACGTGAGGGCTTATGCCCTAGGAGTATATTTATGCTCAACAATGATGAGGGCTTCTGTCCTAGAATGGTACCACATGCATTTGCATTTCATGATGATTCGAGATGGTTTAAGACGTTAAGAGTTTTATAGTCGAGTCTAGATGCATTGTCAAGTCAAGTTGTTAAGTTGTGATGTTTTAACGAATTACCTTGTGATGATGTTATGATTATTAATGATGATATGTGATGATGTTATGATTATTAATGATGACATGTGATGATGTTATTGATGATATGTGATGATGATTAAGACTGTCATATGATGAATAGTGATCCTAATCAATGAAGTTAAGGTGTTAGATATACATTGCTAAGATGAATTGATGATAACGATGTATTTGAATATAATTGTTGAATTATATGAAGTTTATATTGTTAAATGTAATTGATGAGTTATATGCTTAATATTGTTGCTTGTGAAATTTCACCCCTTCTGCTTGAAAATGTTTCTCTTCGTATGGGTAACTTGCAGGTAACCAAGATTAGTTGTGGTCGTGAGTGGACTCCTCACAAGTGTGTCTTAGGTGCTCTGATACGTAACGGGATGGGAATTTTGACACTGTTTTCTATTCCTTACGTATTGTTTTAAGAGATTTATAATGAAGTTGTTGGATTTGAACTAAATATTATGTTTTAGACTATTTATGAGACTTTTATGATGAGGCCTTCGTGCCAAAGACTATTTTAAATGATGAATAATTCCGCTGCAAAATATTAAATAATTATTGATTGAATTTTGAAGGATAAATATTAATTTATTCCATTTATGATTTTTAAGAAATGTGACATTCCGTTTTGTGATGAAAAACTCTGATAATTGTTATGAAATTTTTTTGTTGGGAAAATGGGGTGTTACATTGCCCATCGATGAGCAGCTCTGTACAAGAGGATGTGGGAGTAATGAGGATAGAGATCATTTGTTTGTTTCTTGTGATTTTTTCAGCAACATTTGGTATGTGATTTGCGGTTGGGTAGGGATTTCTTCAGCTTTTTCTCAGAATTTAATTGCACATCTAAATCAGTTTTGCGGCTTGGGAGGTTTCTCTAAAAATGTGCTTAGTGTTCAAAACAATAGAATTTAACAAGGCACAACAGTCCCTTCCTTCAAAAAAAAAAAAAAACAAGGCACAACACTCCCCCATATGTTTTTCCTCCCAAGTTAGTAACCTCCCCCTCCATTTCTAAGCCTCTCCCTCCTCACCCCAACCTAAAACATAAATTTCTACCATTGTAACTAACTTATTCTCAGGTAATATAAAAAGACGACTCAATCTAGCCTATAAAACCCCATCCTCCAACCACGCATCCCACTAAAATAATGTTAGAGACCCGTTTCCCACATGTTGGCATCAATCCATCTCCCTAAACCCCCACCCACACCTTCGCCTACGACCTTCAAATTATTCCACCAAATATAACTTATCCCACCCCCCCCCCCCCCCCCCCATCGCCAACCCTACCCACTCCTCCTTATACTGAGAAGCTAAAACCTTATTTCATTGTTGCAATATTGGTGTGATGTTGGAAGAAAAATTGGAAGATTAAACACCAAATAATTATACTTTGATCTAATGTTGTGTGAATTGAAAAAATAGAGGGTGGGGGTCCCACATAAAATATAACACACACATTAGTAGTGTTTAAATACTTGATAATGATATAAATAATAGTAATTATTATTTTTATTCATGAATAAAAATTTAATTGAATTTCTTATGTTTCCTTCATTCAAATCCAATGAGTTTGTTTCCTGCACTTTTGTGTAATTGTTTCTTTTTTGATTTTATCCACAAGTGTTGTTGAACTGATTAATGGATAAGCTCTCTTTTTTAATGAATTTTGTTATACCCTAATTTTGGACCTAAAAATACTAACTCAATTCTTCTTTTCTTGCATTTCAAGTCATTTGAACTGCCTCTGATCAATTGCATCTTGCTCTGTTTCCTATTTCAATATTACTTGCAAAATTTACATGGAAGGGTATTTTAGTCATTTCCTGTGTCAAAATTTCTTCCAATCATTGAAAAATTGTCTAAGTCTTTTCAAATAGTTTGAATAAGTCCTTGTTCCAACTCTATGTCAAAATCCAGTTCAAAAATTGCATTTGAAGTCATTTTGAGTCAGTTTTGCCCCTAGAGGCATTTTAGTCTTTTCATGTGTCAAAACTCTGTGTAAATTCTTAAAATGGTCTCTGAGTCTTTTAATTTTGTTTGTATAGGTTTTTGCTTTAATTTCCTGTTAAAGATCCATTTTAAAATTTGCATCTGAGTCATTTTTAGTCGTTTTAGCCCCAGGGGCATTTTAGTCATTTCACACGAAATTTCGGCAGAGAGAGGTTACTTTAAAGTACCTCATTTAGGTAATTGGTTCATTTTAGTCCGTTTTGTCAGTTTTAATCATTTCACTTTACGTTTAGTCAATTTTACCAATTTTTAATTCAATTTTATTTTTCTATTTTTCATTTTTTGCACTTTAGTCCTTTAATTCCTAAAATTTGCATATTGGTCCTTTTTGTTACTTTTTTAATAATTGCACTTTTGGTCCATTTTTCCTCTTCAGTCCTTCAAACATTTCTTTTTTAAAATTTACAATTAAGTCTTTTTTTGTCCAAAGTTTTGCAGTCTGGTCCTTTTTTAGAAATTGCAGGTCAACCCTCAGAAGTTTCGAAATTGCACAAAAGTCCTCAGGCAAATTTTCAGTCCAGTTTCGAATTAGTTATAAGCCCAGACAGGTGGCAAGCAACCGTTGGCCACCAAGGCCACTTGGCAGCCTATAAAAGGGGCCAATTCATCAATGCAGGTCCAGAATCAATCACAATAAGCCACATCACACAAACAGATTCCACATTCTCTCTCCATTCTGTTACGATCAAAAAGCAAAAAGTTCCAAGAACACGAAGAACACAGGGAAGAACCCTAAGATTCCAGAACAAAAAATTGAGCTGAATTCATTGCAATTCTCAGAGATTCGAGTTCGAATCTTCATCATCGAATTGAAAAACTGCAATTCAAGCACAATTTCAAAGAAATTGTGCGATCACAGTTCGGAGAGAGTGAGAAGAAGAGGATCGAAGCAAGATTTGAACCGGTGAAGAAGGAGAAGAGAGTTTCACCGATTTATTTTCGGTTCAACGCTTACCAGAAGAATCAGAAGCTTATTCAAGGATCTTTCGTTCGAATCTCCAATCAAATCCAGGTATATTCAGAAAAAACCTTCTCGTTTTGTTCATAATCATCATCGAAGGTTTGAAATCAAAGATAAACGGTGAATCGAAGTGAAAATCCTGAAAAGCTTATGAAAAGTCTCAAAGTCGAAACCCTAATTTCAAAAATTGTAAAGATTCACCGTTTATTTTCGTAATCAGAGTTTAGAATCATCATCAGTGAAGAAAATAGGATGAATTAGGGTTTGGTTTCAAAAAAATTAGGAAAAGAGTTGAAAACCCTAAAGACCGTAAAGTTTCAAAACCAAACCTGTTCGAATCAGTGTAGAACGAAACGTTTTAAACGATTTCCTTCAACAAACATCCAGATCGAAACGTTTCGAACAATTTTCTTCGAAAAATGTCAAGAACGAAACGTTTTGAACGATTTCCTTCAACAAACATCCAAATCGAAACGTTTCGTGCACAAGCTATGCTGATTCATGGTCTATTTGTGATTTATGGCTTGAATCCATGTTCGTAGTGAGTGAAAACCATGAGAGAAGCCATGAGAGAAACGAGAGAGTCTGAGGAGAAGAAAGAGGAATTAGGGTTTGAAATGAATTGGACCGGTCACTCTTGTTTTTATATAGGTGTGAACCGGATTGGTTCATGTGAACCGGTCTGGTTCACTCCTGGATCTTGTGTCAACCGTTGATCTTGCTGTTTGATTAGATGTGTGGTCCAGATTCGTTCCTTTCGTGTGTCTCTTTGAGCTTATCATGCGCCATGCATTCCCAGCCCTTAGATCTAGGTTTGTGATGGACTTCGGTCAATCCAACGCCTCTGAGGCATCTGGATAGTCCAAGATCCACCATTAACCCTGGGCTTGGGCCTGGATTTCTTCCTGTATTCGTTTCTCAGTGTTTGTTGCTATTTTCTATACTGCACCTTGCTATCTGCACCTCTGTTTCATCCAAAAATCTTTTAAAAAATCCCTAAAAAAATTTCTATGGCTTCTTGACCACTTTCTTGATGTGTTTGTGATGATGATATGTATTGAAACTTGGAATAAATATGTAGTATTTTTTTGATTAATTCTTTACTATTTTTTTGTTAAAGGTTGTGAAATTTTGCATGTTCTTGTGTCTAAAATTCTTTGGAAATTCTAAAAAAAAAAACTTCATGTAGGTTTCTTGTTATTTTTGTGATATTTCTATGCATCTTGTTTACTAAAATTTTGTTGAAAAGTATTATCACATTTTCTTGCATTATTTCTTGATTTCATGTGAAAAATATTATGGAAATTGTCCAAATCCACCTCAAGCTTTTGGTAATTGTTTGTGGTGTATGTTGCTTGAAGTTTGTGAGCTCATTGTTGCTGCTTGTGTTTAATATTGCTGCATGAGTGTGAATCTTGATTAATTACTTAGCTTACAAGTTACTTGTGTAAATAAATGATGCAATTATGTCTAAGTTTGCTTCCAAAAAATGACAAGTTAACCATGTTGCCTTAATTTCTATTCCAAAATCTGATTCTAAACCTTTAAAAGTGTGTTGGAATGTGAGAATTATAGGTCACATGACTCTTGCATTTTATGAGCAAATTTTAGTCATATTTTGCACTCATTTTGCCTTTATTTTGGGTTGTTTTCTATGCTTTATGTTATAGTGTTTTCTTGCTTTATTTCTTTTGATATTACCATGTGTTACTAACCATTTCATTTCATGTCTCATACATTTCATAAGCATTCCCATTTCATCCCATATTCATCTTATTTCTTACACTTTAAGATCCATGCAAAAATTAGAATGTAAAGACTTAGGAGTTCTTGTAATATTTTACTTTCATGCAATTTAAATTTCTTGCAAGACCATAGAATGTATCTAGGCCAATGATGTAAAGGACAATGGACTCTAATAATGTACACCGACACAAGCACCGACACATGCACACACTTCACTTTAGGTATATAGCTAGAATATGCATGTTTAGATGTATGTTTAGGATTGTATGTTTAGATGAATGCCTAGGATTTATACTTAGAAAAATCAATTTTCCAAAAAATGTGAACAATATCACTCAAACCCCTTTTTCATAATAAACCTTGGGATCAAAATCCCATTGTAATTTCCCCTTTCATTTTCTTAATCAAACTTTAATGAATTTTAACCATACTTTGAGTTCTTTTACAAAATAACTAATTCCACCTCACCTTTTCTAGATCTCATGCCCTTGAGGCCTCTTTCTATTCTTCAAATTCCAATTTTCAAACTTAAAATCAACCAACAAAAACAAAAACATTTGTGGAAGAGAACTACGGTGGATTTGATCCCTTAAACGGGTACGTAGGCAAGGAACAAAATTCCTTCAATTCAACTAAAATAAAAATCCAAAAACATTCTCCTCCCTCCAATTCTTCACTTAGAATACCTTTAGGCCTAATATCATTTTCAAAATAGCATTTAAAAATAAAGCGCGCGCGTAGAAATTAAAGACGGTTCCTATAGGATACTATAGTCGTTATGGGTGCCTAACACCTTCCCGTAGCGAAAACAACTCCCGGACCTCGATTCTCAAGGGTTTTGCTTACTTTTTCCCTTCCCAAGAAAAAATAAGATATCACCGGTTAAAAGGTTCAAACCTAATCAATGTTTGACACCCGAAAACCAAGATAAAACAGCTGGCGACTTCACTGGGGATCTTCGAGAGTTACGCCTAGTCTTTATTTCCACGCTTGCGCTCTTTTTACTTGTTTTCCTATGTGAATAAATGTTTAATTTCTTGCAAACGTGTGGGGTGAGAATATCAAAAGTCCTGCACCCGGGCTGAGTGAACTTAGGATTTAGGGGGGATATAATCGACAATTCATTCCGGGGGTTGCCTCGTGTTTTGGATTATGCGATCAATCCCACATAGCTGAGGCATTTTGGGGGTGATGTTGTCGGCGCGGGTTGTCGCGTTTAGGCACTTTACTTCTAATTGTTCTATGACGCTATGAACCGTAGATAACCAAACCCATCCATGGCCATTTTCTAGGACGTAGTGCGGAGGCTAAACCGAGTGTTGTCTCGAGTTTTAGTCGTCACGCGATACTACACTCAAGCTAGACCTTCCACGGACAATCATGGAGCGAGTGTTGTCTCGTGACACCGTGATGTACGTCGGAGAGGTTGCAACTTGGGAACCTTCTTAGAACCCGGTTACTATTTCCTAAAGCCCTAGTTTCACCGGACACCGTGTCCACCCATGACTCCTCGACTTTTGAACTTCAACCCACCATGTTTTCTCCGAACTTGAACATAATCATGCATTCATGCATACATGCATACATGCATAAACTTTTGTCATACATTGTTATCGAAGGGCTTAGACAAATTGAATTTGTAAACATTGTAGGAATGAAGAAGACTAAGTCCTACAAGTTCAAGGAAGTGGATTTGGCTGGTTTGAGAGATTTGGCACTCAAGGTTGAGGATCCGACTGGTTTCCGACATCGTTACGGGGCTTTACTTACTATTCTCCAGACTAATGTGGATGAGAAGCTCGTGCACACTCTAGTGCAATTCTATGATCAGGAGTATCGGTGCTTTACTTTCCCCGACTTTCAGTTGGTGCCTACTCTAGAGGCTTATTCTTCCTTGATGGGTTTATCTATTGCTAAGGGGGTGCCCTTCGCGGGACTTGAAAATCCTCCTACTCCATTGGTTATTGCTAAAGATCTCTATCTCAAGACCACCGATGTCTCCAAGAATCTTGTCACTAAGGCACGCATCCGAGGGTTCACTTCAGAGTATCTTCTCTGGAAAGCCAACCTCAATACCACTTGTCAGGACACTTTCGAGGCTATTCTTGCACTTCTCATCTATGGGCTTATTCTCTTTCCAAATCTTGATGACTTCGTGGACATGAATGCTATTATGATCTTCCACTCCAAGAATCCGGTTCCTACTTTGCTAGCTGACACATACCATGCTATCCACGATCGTTCCGGCAAAGGTCGTGGATATATTCTTTGTTGTGTGCCTCTCCTCTATAGGTGGTTTATTTCGCACCTCCCACAGTCTTTCCACGACAATCCGGAGAATTGGTCTATTTCACAGAGGATTATGGCTCTCACTCCTAATGAAGTGGTTTGGCTCACTCCCGCTTCTAGGGTTAAGGAAATCATCTTTGGTGGTGGGAAGTTTCTTAATGTACCTCTTCTTGGTACCCGTGGTGGAATCAACTATAACCCGGAGCTTGCTTTGCGACAATTTGGTTTCCCGATGAAAGGAAAACCCATCAATCTTGCTACAACTCCTTACTTCTTGCACTACTCCAATGCTCCCACGGGGATAAGAGAGGATTTCATGGAAGCTTGGTCTAAACTCCGAAAGAAAGAGGTGAAGCATATGGGTGTAAGGTCCGGCATTGCTCATGAGGCCTATACACAGTGGGTGATAAACCAAGCTGAGGAGATTGGTATGCCTTACCCCTCTATGAGATATGTGTCTGCATCTGTCCCTACCATGTCTTTGCCTCTACTCCCACCTACCCAGGAGATGTATCAGGAGCATCTAGCTATGGAGAGTCGGGAGAAGCATCAGTGAAGGGCTAGATACTATGAGGCTGAGAACTTGATCATGACTTTGGATGGAAAGGATGAGCAGCAGACTCATGAGGTCTTGACACTGAAGAAGGAGTTAGCTAAGGCTAAGAGAGAAATTGAAGAGAAAGATAGGTTGCTTATGAGGGACTCTAAGAGGGCTAGGGGTGCCCGTGACTTCTATGCACGATACTACAGCTATGAGTCTGAGTCTGAGGATGATGCTACCACTTCCTATGCTTGAGGACTTCTTTTTCCTGTTGTTATTTCCAGTTGTTTATGTTGTTTTACATTTCAAAGTCTGTCCCTTGGCTTAGCATTTCAAAGGGAATCGTCTTGTAAAACTATATGTTGGTCGTTTGTTCCCCGTTCATGTTAATTGTTGTTTAGTAATGTTTACAAGTTTCTAGTTTGTCTAAAAACCCTTCGATAACACAAAAAGAGTCTTTTGCATATGCATTACACATCTCATGCATCATATGCATTCATTGGTCACAAAAAACTTCTCTCGTGCTCATTGCCTCCTGGTTTTGTCCGCCGCAGTCTGAAAAGTGGCTCGTGTTCGCAAAGTCTACCAACCAGATAGAATTCATCAAACAAGATTTCACAAGAGAAGAATCATGGCTAATTTTGAAGAAGAAAATGCTCAGCTCCGTGCCGAATTGGTTGCTATGAAAGAAGACTTGGCTAAGGCTCATGATGCCATGTCCACTATGATGGCTGCACAGGAACAACCAGCCACATCTATTCCAGTTTCTACTGAAGCAATTCCATCTATCCCACTGTCTACTGTGGCTACCGATGCTCGGTTTGTTATGCCCAATGGGCGTCCTTATGGGCTCTCCGCTTACTATTCTCCTAATACTGCTACTGGTGTCTCTGGTTTTGCTGGTCAAGGACAGATTCCCGTGTCTACTGCTATGCCTCAGGTGACTACTGTTGTTACCGATTCTATCGTCCACACTGTGCAACAGGTGATTGATGTCGATACTCCGCGTGGACAAGATCCTGCAATGGAAGCCATGAAAAGACAGTTAAGGGAGTTGGCTGGAGAACTCCGTGAGGTCAAAGCTAGCCGTGGAAACAATGTCTCTGCTAAGGCTCGTGATCTATGCTTGGTATCCCGATTTGAGGTTCCTAAGAAGTTCAAGGTGCCAGACTTTGACAAATACAATGGGTCTTCCTGTCCACATAGTCATATCATTCGGTACGTCCGGAAGATGGCCAATTATGCAGATAATGATGCATTGATGATACACTGCTTCCAAGATAGCCTAGCAGAAGATGCGGCAGACTGGTACACTGGATTGAGCAAAGACAATATTCATACTTTTGAGGAACTTGCCGCTGCCTTTGAAAGTCATTATGAGTTCAATACCCGCTTGAAGCCAAATAGGGACTCTCTTAAGTCCTTGTCTCAGAAGTCAGATGAAACCTTCCGTGAGTATGCCCAGAGATGGAGAGGGGCAGCTGCCCGTGTTTCTCCTCGGCTTGATGAGGAAGAATTGACATAGACATTCCTGAAGACTCTGAAGAAGGAATATAAGGAAAGAATGATAGTATCTACTCCAAACAACTTCTCCGACATGGTTACTATGGGAACTCGCCTAGAGGAGGCTGTCAGAGAAGGTATTATTGTCCTTGAGAAGGGTGAATCTTCAGCCAGTGCACCAAAGAAGTATGGTAATGGCCACCATAAGAAGAAAGAATCTGAAGTAGGGATGGTATCTGACAAACCATCCGCAGCTGCTACACAATTACCTCTGCCCTACCAATACATGCAGTACTCTCAACATCCTTTCTTCCCGCCATTCTATCAGCAATATCCTCTGCCATCGGGTCAACCACCAGTGCCCGTCAATGCCATTGCTCAACAAGTGCAACACCAGCCTCCTGTTCAGCAACAACAACAGCAACAACAGGGTCCCCGACCCAGACCTTCTTTTCCACCAATACCTATGCTGAGCTGCTCCCAACTTTACTTGCTAAGGGACACTGTGTCACTAGACCAGGCAAGCCTCCGCCTAATCCATTGCCTCCCAGGTTCCGGCAGGATCTTACATGTGAATTCCATCAGGGCGCTCAAGGCCACGATATTGAAGGTTGCTATGCTCTGAAGTATATTGTGAAAGACTTGATAGAAAAAGGACGGTTGACTTTTGAAAACAGTGTTCCTCATGTTCTTGACAATCCGCTTCCAAACCATGCTGCTGTTAATATGATCGAGGCTTTCGAAAGAATCCCCGTTCTTCAAGAGGATCCCATGCTGGATGTCCGCAACATTGTTACTCCCTTGGTACCGCTACATGTCAAACTTTGCCGAGCTTCTTTGTTCAATCACGATCATGCTTCTTGTTCAGAATGTCTCCAAAATCCTATGGGCTGTTGTGTGGTGAAAAATGATATCCAGAGTCTGATGGATGACAAGCACTTGATTGCCAGTGATGTATGTGTGATTGTGCCAGTGTTTCATGATTCTCCCGCTGAAAGTGTATCTAAGACAAGGAATGTTGAGCCTTTGGTGATCAGGTTACCTGGTCCTGTATCTTATACCTCTACAAGAGCAATTCCTTACAAGTACAATGCAACCATGATTGAGAATGGAATGGAGGTGCCTCTGGTATCTCCAGCTACAGTTGATAATGTTGCAGGAGAAATTACAACCCTGAGAAGCGGAAAAGTCCGTCCACCCTTGTTCCAAAAGAACGTGGTTACACCTATTGCCACAGTAACTCCACCAGTTGCTCCTCCTATTGACAAGAGAACCGGCCCAACAGGCCAATCTATTGACGAGTCTAATCTAGACGAAATTCTGAGGCTTATCAAAAAGAGTGACTATAAAATTGTTGACCAGCTGCTGCAAACTCCGTCAAAGATATCCATCTTGTCTCTGTTCATGAGCTCAGAGGCTCACAGGAAAGTGTTGATGAAGGTACTGGAACAAGCTTATGTTGATCATGAAGTCTCTGTGGATCAGTTTGATGGAATAGTGGGTAACATCACTGCTTGCAATAACTTGGGGTTTGGTGACGATGAACTCCCCGAAGCAGGGAAACACCACAACTTGGCTCTGCATATCTCGGTACACTGCAAGTCTGACATGATATCCAATGTGTTGGTGGACACTAGATCATCTTTGAATGTAATGCCTGAGTCTACACTGAGACAGTTGAGTCATCATGGAATCTCTCTGAGGGGAAGCAGCTACTTGGTTAAGGCTTTTGACGTATCTCGCAAAGATGTCCTTGGGGAAGTAGACTTGCCAATCACCATTGGTCCCGAGACATTTCAGATTACTTTCCAGGTCATGGACATCAATGCTTCTTACAGTTGTCTCCTCGGAAGACCGTGGATTCATGACGCTGGAGCAGTCACTTCTACTTTGCATCAAAAGCTCAAGTTTGTGAAGAACGGATCTGCTGAAGGGATGTCATTTCAAGGCTTGACTGTTGAGGGTGCAGAACCCCGAAGAGCTAGTGCTAGCATGGCTTCATTAAAAGACGCCCAGAAAGCTGTTCAAGAAGGGCGAGCTGCCGGCTGGGGCAAAGTGATTCAGATTTTGGAAAACAAGCGTAAAGAGGGCCTTGGATTCTCCCCGACCTCTGGTGTTTCAACAGGAACTTTCTACAGTGCTGGGTTTATCAATGCTATTGCTGAAGATGCTGCTGAAAGTAGTTACGTGCCTACATTTGTTGTACCAGGAGGCACTGCGAGAAATTGGGAGGCCATTGATGTTCCTATAGTCATGCATGCTTCCATGTAATGTGTCTTGTTGCTCATGTTTTTTTTTTTGTTTTCAAAATAACAATCCTTTCGCTCTGCCCAAGGCAAAAATGATATCATTGTAAGGGCATGTTTGTTTCGGCATTGCCGTTATCAATAAAAGTTGTCGTCTTTCTCACGACTCTTTGTTTTTTACTTTTTAGTGCCTTTTTCTTGGAAATAATGGTAATGCCAGAAAAAACCAAAACATCTGTATTTTTCTTATTAATTTCAAAAATCTGCATGAAAAACTTTTTCTAAAATCATCCCAATCATATTATGCAGATTGAACCACAATAAACCCGTTGAACACAGTGTCCCTATAATTCCTCCAAATTTTGAATTCCCTATATATGAAGCTGAAGATGAGGATGATGATGAAGAGATACCGTACGAGATCACTCGACTGCTTGAGCAAGAAAGAAGAGCCATTCAGCCTCACCAGGAAGAAATTGAGCTCATCAACCTGGGTACTAAAGAGAACAAGCGAGAGATCAAGATCGGTGCTGCACTCGAGTCAGAAGTGAAAAAGAAGATTACTCAGCTTCTCCATGATTATCCAGATGTCTTTGCATGGTCCTATGAAGATATGTCGGGTCTAGATCCCAAGATTGTGGAACATCGGATACCGACAAGACCTGAATGTCCTCCTGTCAAACAAAAATTGAGAAGGTCCCGTCCAGACATGGCTCTTAAGATCAAGGCTGAGGTGCAGAAGCAAATTGATGCGGGTTTCCTCATGACAGCTGAATATCCTGAATGGATTGCCAATATCGTACCAGTACCAAAGAAAGATGGGAAAGTTCGAATGTGTGTTGATTACAGAGATCTGAACAAAGCCAGTCCAAAAGATAACTTCCCATTGCCGCATATTGATGTGCTTGTTGACAGTACTGCTCAATCCAAAGTGTTCTCCTTTATGGATGGTTTCTCTGGTTATAATCAGATACGAATGTCGCCTGAAGATAGAGAAAAGACGTCCTTCATCACCCCATGGGGAACGTTCTGTTATAAAGTGATGCCGTTCGGCTTGATAAATGCTGGTGCTACCTATCAAAGAGGTATGACAACTCTGTTTCATGATATGATTCACAAAGAGATTGAAGTATATGTTGATGATATGATTGTGAAGTCAAGTGATGAAGAGCAGCATGTGGTGTATTTGAAAAAGATGTTTGAAAGACTAAGAAAGTACAAGCTGCGGTTGAATCCTAACAAGTGCACATTTGGTGTAAGATCCGGAAAGTTGCTCGGCTTCATTGTCAGCCAGAGAGGCATTGAAGTTGATCCTGACAAAGTCCGAGCCATCAGAGAGATGCCGGCCCCTCAAACTGAGAAGCAAGTCAGAGGTTTCCTCGGACGTCTGAATTATATTTCAAGATTCATATCTCACATGACTACTACCTGTGGACCAATTTTCAAATTGCTCAGAAAGAATCAGCCTGTTGTATGGAATGATGAATGTCAGGAAGCTTTTGATAGCATTAAAGAATACCTGTTGGAACCACCTATCCTTGTCCCACCAGTGGAAGGAAGGCCTTTGATTATGTATCTGTCAGTGTTAGATGATTCAGTGGGTTGTGTTCTCGGTCAACAAGACGAGACTGGTAAGAAAGAGCATGCTATCTACTATCTCAGCAAGAAGTTCACCGACTGTGAGACTCGGTATACAATGCTTGAAAAGACTTGTTGTGCTTTAGCTTGGGCTGCCAAACGCCTGCGTCATTATATGGTGAATCATACAACTTGGTTGATATCCCGAATGGATCCAATCAAGTACATCTTTGAAAGGCCTGCTGTTACTGGAAAGATTGCACGTTGGCAAATGTCGTTGTTTGAATATGATATTGTGTACAAAGCTCAGAAAGCAATCAAAGGAAGTGTCCTTGCTGAGCACCTTGCTTGTCAACCTCTTGATGATTACCAGCCAATTAAGTTTGATTTCCCTGATGAAGAGATTATGTATTTGAAAGCGAAAGACTGTGAAGAACCACTGATCAATGAAGGGCCGGATCCCAATAGCAGGTGGGGATTGGTGTTTGATGGTGCCGTTAATGCTTATGGTAAAGGAATTGGAGCCATCATTGTAACTCCGCAGGGGCACCACATTCCTTTCACTGCTCGAATAACTTTTGAATGCACGAACAACATAGCTGAATATGAAGCATGCATCTTGGGCATTGAAGAAGCCCTTGATATGAGAATTAAGCACCTTGACATCTATGGAGATTCCGCACTTGTTATTAATCAGATAAAAGGTGAATGGGAAACTCATCATGAGAAGCTGATCCCTTACCGTGACTACGCAAGACGTCTGTTGACATACTTTACAAAGGTTGAGCTGCACCACATCCCTCGGGATGAAAACCAGATGGCTGATGCTCTTGCTACTTTGTCTTCCATGTTTCGTGTGAACCATTGGAATGACGTGCCTGTAATCAAAGTACAGCGTCTTGATAGACCCGCTCATGTGTTTACTATTGAAAATATGCCAGATCAGACTGGTCAAGATGTGAGTGATAAAAAGCCTTGGTATTACAACATCAAACAATTCTTGCAGAATCACGAATATCCACCTGGCGCTTCCAACAGGGATAAAAAGACCTTGAGAAGATGGGCTAGCAAGTTCCTTCTGGACGGAGAAATCCTATACAAGAGGAACTATGACATGGTCTTGTTAAGATGTGTTGACAAAAGAGAAGCTGAGAAATTGATGCATGATGTACATGATGGCACCTTTGGGACCCATGCTTCGGGCCACACCATGTCAAGAAAACTGTTAAGAGCCGGCTATTACTGGATAACCATGGAGCGTGACTGCCACAAACATGCTAAGAGATGCCACAAGTGTCAAATTTATGCTGACAAGATTCATGTGCCTCCACACGCCCTCAATGTTATATCTTCCCCATGGCCTTTCTCTATGTGGGGCATTGACATGATCGGGAGAATCGAACCAAAAGCTTCCAACGGACATCGTTTCATTCTAGTGGTAATTGACTATTTCACCAAGTGGGTTGAGGCTGCCTCCTATGCAAATGTGACCAAGCAAGTGGTAGTTAAGTTTATCAAGAATAACATCATCTGTCGATACGGTATTCCCAACAAAATCATCACTGACAATGGTTCCAATCTGAACAATAGCATGATGCAAGCTTTATGTGAAGAATTCAAAATTGAACATCACAACTCTTCTCCTTATAGACCTCAGATGAATGGTGCAGTTGAGGTCGCTAACAAGAACATCAAGAAGATTGTTCAGAAGATGGTCACTACTTACAAAGACTGGCACGAAATGCTACCCTTTGCCTTGCATGGTTACCGTACTACAGTGCGCAGTTCAACCGGGGCAACCCCTTTCTCTTTGGTATATGGTATGGAAGCAGTTCTCCCTCTGGAAGTGGAGATTCCCTCTCTTCGAGTGATCATGGAAGCAAAATTAACTGAGGCTGAATGGTGTCAAAGTCGGTATGATCAATTGAATTTGATTGAAGAGAAACGTATGGATGCTATGGCTCATGGACAGTTGTATCAAGTGCAAATGAAGAATGCTTTTGACAAGAAAGTCCGACCTCGAGAATTCAAGGAAGGCGAACTTGGTCAGCAACCCAACCCAAGGGGCAAGTGGACACCTAACTATGAAGGTCCTTATGTTGTCAAGAAGGCTTTCTCTGGTGGTGCTATGATTCTCACACACATGGATGGTGTTGAACTCCCAAATCTTGTTAATGCCGATATAGTCAAGAAATACTTTGTCTAAAAAGAAAAGAACAGCGTGGTAGGTCGAAAACCCGAAAGGGCGGCCTAGGCAAAAATGCGCTTCCCGGTGGATCGAAAACCCGAAAGGGCGATCCAGGCAAAAGTTAGGGACAAAAAAAATGAATATGAAAAAGCTCGCTGAGATTGTATGCAACTCAGGCAAGAATGAGGTTGACAATAAAAGACAAGTAACTATATCTGGCAAATCACCATCACCCCTTGGGGCGTCTGCAATTGTCAAATGATCGTCTTCATCAAAAGCTTTTGTACTTGTGAATTCAAAATTTCTATGAAATATAGTGGTCATCGTGTTCAATGTATCACCAACCAATAAAATTACCATTTTCCAAGCTTTGTAAATCCGTGAAGTCATGCCTTTGGCTGACTTTCACTCTTATACATCAATTTGAGCCTGTGCTATTGTTTGAAACTCTATTTTTCTTTCTACTTTCAATGCTATATACAAAATATTTTCTTTCTATTTGATAATGTCAATATCTGAAACAAACATTTTTGAAAATTGAAAAATCCTTTTCTGTTTATTTTGAAAGCAAACCTGAGCAATAGGGTACATTTCAATGAAACATGCATGAATGAATGAATGACAATGGCTATTTCAATACTTGTTACAAGCAGGTTACTCCCCAGGATGATCTATGGTCAATGGCAAGAATGAAAAAAACAGAATGAAAATGAAAATGAAAAATGAAAATGAAAGGCTCGTTAAGTCAAAAACCCGAAAGGGCGGCTTAGGCAAGAATGAGCACCCCGCTGATTGACAACCTATGAAGGCAATTCAGGCAAAAATGGGGCAGTGAAAAGAATCTTATTCCCAGGTGAATCGAAAACCCGAAAGGGCGGTTCAGGCAAAAATAGGGATTGAAAAATGAAAGAATGAAAATGAAATAAAAGCATTGACCACAGATGCGAACATCCAATGTTTACCCAGCACTGACACGCCTAGCAACGGCGACCTGTATTCAAGAATCTTCCAAGGTTCCCCTCCTCTACAAGTTTATATTGCCCTCAGCCATGGTTTCGATACGTCTCTCAACGACGGTCTCTCCAAAGAGGTTTTCCCCTGTGAATATGTTGCAGCACGAGCCACTACGTGCCCAATCTTCCAATGTTTTGTCTGCCTCTGTGAAACTTTCTTGTCAAATTACAAACCAATCATGCATTTCAAGCATTCATACATGCATAATCATGCATTTTATGTGCTCATACATTCGATAATCTTGTTATACCATACATACATGCTGCATTTCCAATTTCAACTTTCAATCCAACTCAGTTTCCACTTTCAACTCAATCCAAACTGCAACTGTCAAACTCAATTTCAATCTCAATTTCAATTCCAACTGTCAAATTCAATTCAATTTCAACTGTCAAATTCGATGCAATCTCAACTCTCCAATCTCAATTTCAAATCATTTCAACTGTCAAATTCGATGCAATCTCAACTCTCAAATTCCAATTTCAATTCAATCCAATCCTAATTCGAGGCAATCTCAATTCCAATTCAATTCAATCTCAATTCGAAGCAATCTCAATGTCAATTTCAACTCTCCAATCCAATGTCTATGTCTCTAATCAATCTCAATTCTCAATCTCTCTTTCAATGTCAACTTTCAATTCAATTCAAATCAATATCAATTCACTCTCAACTTGATTTTGGGCCAACAAAAATGGTCATGTCTATCTTCAAATCAAGTCAATGACAATTTACCTTCAATTGGTATCTTGTTAAATCAGACTTCCAGTTTGTATCTTGTTATCGGTCAAGTGTCAAGTTCGATCCAAAGAACAACTTGTGCCTGCTTATATACCTATACTTCCGGACAAACGACAAGTTTGATCCAAAGAACAGTTTGTACCCAGCTTATGCTTTGTTATCGGTCAAACGACAAGTTCGACCCAAAGAACAGTTTGCACTTACCTACATGATGTGGTGATGATCCAACGGCAAGTTCGACCCAAAGAACAGTTTGTATCTACCCTTTTGTCTATATCTCCAGCCAAACAGCAGTTCGATCCAAAGAACAGTTTGTGCCTACCTATCTGTTTGTATTTTCAATCAAGTGTCAAGTTCGATCCAAAGAACAGCTTGTATCTGCCTATATGTCCATGTTTCCGGTCAAGTGCCAAGTTCGATCCCAAGAACAGCTTGCACCTATCTCTTGCTTTGTATTCCTTGGTCAAGTGGCTAGTTCGATCCAAAGAACAACTTGTACCTTATTTTCTATCCCCTGGTTTGTCTACCTTGTCAATGTCCACCGGGATCCCCAGTGACATGACATGTTCCATAGACTCCAGTTGTTTGTCTTGCGTTCATAATCAAAGTATTGCATGGCATTCATGTGTTTGAAAGTCTGAAAACGTATTTTTATGTCCAAAAACAGTGCAAATGTTAATATTTAAGTATCTTCGTCCCGTCAACTCTAAGACTTCGTCTCTTGACTCTCCGGACAAAGAAACTTAAATAGGGGCAGCTGTTATACCCTAATTTTGGACCTAAAAATACTAACTCAATTCTTCTTTTCTTGCATTTCATGTCATTTGAACTGCCTCTGATCAATTGCATCTTGCTCTGTTTCCTATTTCAATATTACTTGCAAAATTTACATGGAAGGGTATTTTAGTCATTTCCTGTGTCAAAATTTCTTCCAATCATTGAAAAATTGTCTAAGTCTTTTCAAATAATTTGAATAAGTCCTTGTTCCAACTCTATGTCAAAATCCAGTTCAAAAATTGCATTTGAAGTCATTTTGAGTCAGTTTTGCCCCTAGGGGCATTTTAGTCTTTTCATGTGTCAAAACTCTGTGTAAATTCTTAAAATGGTCTCTGAGTCTTTTAATTTTGTTTGTATAGGTTTTTGCTTTAATTTCCTATTAAAGATCCATTTTAAAATTTGCATCTGAGTCATTTTTAGTCGTTTTAGCCCCAGGGGCATTTTAGTCATTTCACACAAAATTTCGGCAGAGAGAGGTTACTTTAAAGTACCTCATTTAGGTAATTGGTTCATTTTAGTCCGTTTTGTCAGTTTTAATCATTTCACTTTACGTTTAGTCAATTTTACCAATTTTTAATTCAATTTTATTTTTCTATTTTTCATTTTTTGCACTTTAGTCCTTTAATTCCTAAAATTTGCATATTGGTCCTTTTTGTTACTTTTTTAATAATTGCACTTTTGGTCCATTTTTCCTCTTCAGTCCTTCAAACATTTCTTTTTTAAAATTTACAATTAAGTCTTTTTTTGTCCAAAGTTTTGCAGTCTGGTCCTTTTTTAGAAATTGCAGGTCAACCCTCAGAAGTTTCGAAATTGCACAAAAGTCCTCAGGCAAATTTTCAGTCCAATTTCGAATTAGTTATAAGCCCAGACAGGTGGCAAGCAACCGTTGGCCACCAAGGCCACTTGGCAGCCTATAAAAGGGGCCAATTCATCAATGCAGGTCCAGAATCAATCACAATAAGCCACATCACACAAACAGATTCCACATTCTCTCTCCATTCTGTTACGATCAAAAAGCAAAAAGTTCCAAGAACACGAAGAACACAGGGAAGAACCCTAAGATTCCAGAACAAAAAATTGAGCTGAATTCATTGCAATTCTCAGAGATTCGAGTTCGAATCTTCATCATCGAATTGAAAAACTGCAATTCAAGCACCATTTCAAAGAAATTGTGCGATCACAGTTCGGAGAGAGTGAGAAGAAGAGGATCGAAGCAAGATTTGAACCGGTGAAGAAGGAGAAGAGAGTTTCACCGATTTATTTTCGGTTCAACGCTTACCAGAAGAATCAGAAGCTTATTCAAGGATCTTTCGTTCGAATCTCCAATCAAATCCAGGTATATTCAGAAAAAAACCTTCTCGTTTTGTTCATAATCATCATCGAAGGTTTGAAATCAAAGATAAACGGTGAATCGAAGTGAAAATCCTGAAAAGCTTTTGAAAAGTCTCAAAGTCGAAACCCTAATTTCAAAAATTGTAAAGATTCACCGTTTATTTTCGTAATCAGAGTTTAGAATCATCATCAGTGAAGAAAATAGGATGAATTAGGGTTTGGTTTCAAAAAAATTAGGAAAAGAGTTGAAAACCCTAAAGACCGTAAAGTTTCAAAACCAAACCTGTTCGAATCAGTGTAGAACGAAACGTTTTGAACGATTTCCATCAACAAACATCCAGATCGAAACGTTTCGAACAATTTTCTTCGAAAAATGTCAAGAACGAAACGTTTTGAACGATTTCCTTCAACAAACATCCAAATCGAAACGTTTCGTGCACAAGCTATGCTGATTCATGGTCTATTTGTGATTTATGGCTTGAATCCATGTTCGTAGTGAGTGAAAACCATGAGAGAAGCCATGAGAGAAACGAGAGAGTCTGAGGAGAAGAAAGAGGAATTAGGGTTTGAAATGAATTGGACCGGTCACTCTTGTTTTTATATAGGTGTGAACCGGATTGGTTCATGTGAACCGGTCTGGTTCACTCCTGGATCTTGTGTCAACCGTTGATCTTGCTGTTTGATTAGATGTGTGGTCCTGATTCGTTCCTTTCGTGTGTCTCTTTGAGCTTATCATGCGTCATGCATTCCCAGCCCTTAGATCTAGGTTTGTGATGGACTTAGGACAATCCAACGCCTCTGAGGCATCTGGATAGTCCAAGATCCACCATTAACCCTGGGCTTGGGCCTGGATTTCTTCCTGTATTTGTTTCTCAGTGTTTGTTGCTATTTTCTATACTGCACCTTGCTATCTGCACCTCTGTTTCATCCAAAAATCTTTTAAAAAATCCCTAAAAAAATTTCTATGGCTTCTTGACCACTTTCTTGATGTGTTTGTGATGATGATATGTATTGAAACTTGGAAAAAATATGTAGTATTTTTTTGATTAATTCTTTACTATTTTTTTGTTAAAGGTTGTGAAATTTTGCATGTTCTTGTGTCTAAAATTCTTTGGAAATTCTAAAAAAAAAACTTCATGTATGTTTCTTGTTATTTTTGTGATATTTCTATGCATCTTGTTTACTAAAATTTTGTTGAAAAGTATTATCACATTTTCTTGCATTATTTCTTGATTTCATGTGAAAAATATTATGGAAATTGTCCAAATCCACCTCAAGCTTTTGGTAATTGTTTGTGGTGTATGTTGCTTGAAGTTTGTGAGCTCATTGTTGCTGCTTGTGTTTAATATTGCTGCATGAGTGTGAATCTTGATTAATTACTTAGCTTACAAGTTACTTGTGTAAATAAATGATGCAATTATGTCTAAGTTTGCTTCCAAAAAATGACAAGTTAACCATGTTGCCTTAATTTCTATTCCAAAATCTGATTCTAAACCTTTAAAAGTGTGTTGGAATGTGAGAATTATAGGTCACATGACTCTTGCATTTTATGAGCAAATTTTAGTCATATTTTGCACTCATTTTGCCTTTATTTTGGGTTGTTTTCTATGCTTTATGTTATAGTGTTTTCTTGCTTTATTTCTTTTGATATTACCATGTGTTACTAACCATTTCATTTCATGTCTCATACATTTCATAAGCATTCCCATTTCATCCCATATTCATCTTATTTCTTACACTTTAAGATCCATGCAAAAATTAGAATGTAAAGACTTAGGAGTTCTTGTAATATTTTACTTTCATGCAATTTAAATTTCTTGCAAGACCATAGAATGTATCTAGGCCAATGATGTAAAGGACAATGGACTCTAATAATGTACACCGACACAAGCACCGACACATGCACACACTTCACTTTAGGTATATAGCTAGAATATGCATGTTTAGATGTATGTTTAGGATTGTATGTTTAGATGAATGCCTAGGATTTATACTTAGAAAAATCAATTTTCCAAAAAATGTGAACAATATCACTCAAACCCCTTTTTCATAATAAACCTTGGGATCAAAATCCCATTGTAATTTCCCCTTTCATTTTCTTAATCAAACTTTAATGAATTTTAACCATACTTTGAGTTCTTTTACAAAATAACTAATTCCACCTCACCTTTTCTAGATCTCATGCCCTTGAGGCCTCTTTCTATTCTTCAAATTCCAATTTTCAAACTTAAAATCAACCAACAAAAACAAAAACATTTGTGGAAGAGAACTACGGTGGATTTGATCCCTTAAACGGGTACGTAGGCAAGGAACAAAATTCCTTCAATTCAACTAAAATAAAAATCCAAAAACATTCTCCTCCCTCCAATTCTTCACTTAGAATACCTTTAGGCCTAATATCATTTTCAAAATAGCATTTAAAAATAAAGCGCGCGCGTAGAAATTAAAGACGGTTCCTATAGGATACTATAGTCGTTATGGGTGCCTAACACCTTCCCGTAGCGAAAACAACTCCCGGACCTCGATTCTCAAGGGTTTTGCTTACTTTTTCCCTTCCCAAGAAAAAATAAGATATCACCGGTTAAAAGGTTCAAACGTAATCAATGTTTGACACCCGAAAACCAAGATAAAACAGATTTGTTGCTATTGAGTTGTTGAGAACACTTTCTCTCTTCTCCCTCCAGCTTGTGTTGACGAGCTATTCTTCTCCTCATCTCCTTTTTCTGTCCCTTCGAAAATAAGAGTGTTCTTAAGACCTTAGTCCCTATTCGGTATAATGTCCCTTCGGAATTAAGAAAGGTCTTAAAAACATAGTCCCTTCGATAATGTATGTCCCTTCGAAATAAAGAGTACTTTTAAGATCATAGTCCCTTTTGAAACAATAACGTCCTGTCGGAATTAAGAATGATCGTAAGAGTAAATAAATTAAGAATGATCGTAACAGTATATAAATATTCTTTCAATATTTTTCTATTTGAGGAGAAATTAAAAAGTCGAAATGGTGGTATCACCATATTTGAGTGGTCGTAGTACCATATTGATAGTTTGGGGAAATTAAAGTTAGAATGGTGGTAACACCATATTTGAGTGGTCTCAGCACCAAAACAGAGTGGTAACAATACCATATTAAAATGGTTTCAGTATTAAAAGAATGATCTTTGTACCATATTGAAGGTGTAAATCTCAAACGGTTTTCTAGAGTGCAGTAGTTAACTGCACAATTGTAGTTGGACTTGTTTTATCTTGGAGGCGACGTGTTTGATAGTCTCTCTTGCACAATTTGGAGCAGTGCCACGAAACGTTTTAAAGAGAGAGATCTGGTCGTGACTCAACCTAGTAACAACTTTGGTAGATATTTTCTATTAAAATAGAATTTGGAAAACCAAAATACAACTGTTTGAAAATCCAAAAACTACAATCAAAAACACCCACATTTCTCCTTCAACCTCCAATACCATTTACCAGGCAGAGTGAAATTAAATTCTTTTATTCTCCTAACTCTCAATTCTCCATTCTTCTTTTCAAACAAATGGTATTACATTTAATCCAAGTAATTTTTCAATCCTCATGACTCCCGCCAAACAAAAAAAAGTTATGTATTGACAATTTTCCTCGTTAGTTTCTGTCCAACTATGAAGTTTGTATACTTAAAGAAAATAAAGATGTATTCATATCAGATATCGATATTTCACAAATATATATATTGTAGAAGTACCAGGGTTACTTTTTAAAAAAAAACAAAAATTAAAGTATGTTGCCGATCATTTGTAATATACTTTACAGATGCATAATTTAAAAATTAGAGGAAATAAAAAATGTGAGACAAATTTAGTGGAGTTGTAAATGATTAAATTCAAGATGGCACTTGTCTTTTGGAATCAATAGAATTGTTTGTTGATAAATTGGACCTAAAAGATAAGTTTTTGATGAATGATGGTAATGAGAGAAAAGACATTTAATCAGTGAACATTATACAAAACATTTTTTGAGTTATATCAATAATGTTTTTGTTGATATCCTATCATAAAACATAAGGGTATAAATATAGTATGATTTATAAGAAAATTCTACACTCTATGTTTCGATCATAAAACATAAGGGTATAAATATATTATGATTTATATCGTGTAATGTACATGAATTGTTCAAGAGGTGTCACCTTAGTGGTTAAGTTTGCTTTTCTAACGTCAATGATAGAGTTCGAATCTCACCTAATACAGTTATAATATGACAGTTATAATATGGTCATTAGTGACTTTATTATTAATAAAAAAAAGTGACTTTATTATTAATAAAAAAAATCCCTTCACCATATCTTTTAATTTTACTATAGATTTTTTTTAGTATATGTTAACCTTATTAAATCTTGAATTTCAAAATTTTCACATATGTCAACGCATAAAATGCTTAGCTACCAAAAAAAAGGACAATGGATGATTGGACCATCACTTATGTATTTTTAGTCCATCATAATATCTTATAATAAAATCTATAATTAGTCACTACGAATTATTTGATTGCCTATAAACTTTAAATTATAATGAAAGATTAATTCTAATTTTTATTTTTTAAGGGGGTCAATTCTTTATTGTTATTTTTAATTAATTTATAGCTAAATGATTATAAACTTATGCTAAAAAACATTTAAAAGATGGACCCTAATGCTGTTTGCAATCTTACTGGTTCACATCACAGCCCACAGACTAGTTGAGACTGTCATCTCAAGGGCCCCTTTGCAATTACAATTGAAAGTGAATCAAGGGCACCCCTACAAAATTTATATAATTGTTATTGCTACAAATAGAAAAAACGGTTAGATATTATTCGGCTATCTCAATTTGTCATCTTGACATGGTCCTAACAACATCATCATGTTTGATTAGGGGTGGGAATAGGCTAGGCCGAGTTGGGTTTTGCAAGGTCTGAGCTTGACCTGTCAAATTTTTTGAAGGCCTAAGTCTGGCCTGCGTCCTGTCATAGGCTTACTTTTTAGACCCAAGCCTGACTTTCGGAAAATCTGATACGGCCTGCTAGCCTGTTTAAAAGCCTATTTCATATGAACGTCTTTAAATAAGCAATATGATATAAGTTTAAACAAACCAGCAAACTAATATATCAATTAGATTAAACTCTCTTTTGACAATCAACATGAGTTTTTAGGGAATTTGACTATATATTGTATCATATTTCAATTCTAATTTATAATAATACATTTAAATATGCAAAAAAAAATTAATGTATACTAATAAGCTTAAATTACTGAAAAAGTTAACAAATTTTTATTTTAATTCAAAGTACAAAATATAATAAAATAATAAATAATATTATTCATATTTACTTAAATAGGTCGGCCTAATGTAACAAAAAAAAAAGGTCGGCCTAATAGGCTTAAAAGGTTTTTTGAATGGCCTTTGGCCTGACCTTTTAAGCTAAATAGGCTTATAAAAAAGCCTATGCCTTCTCTATTTAAGAAAAAAGCTTGGCCTAGCCTGACCTGTGATAGGCTAGGCCGTAGGCGCTTGTAGGCCGGTCTGGCCTATTCCCATCCCTATGTTTGATGATAGTACATTCGTCTCTAATTATAAGATCCTTTTGTGTTTTTTTTTATAATCTCTTTTTATAAGATCCCTTTCAAATTTCAATGTAAACTGATTATTTTTGAGAAATGCTAACAACCACTATATTTGTATTTATGTTGCTTGTCGAAGAAGCAAAAGCAGCGAAAAGACACTATGGGGCGCGCCAGCTTTATATTTTGGTGAAGGATCTTCAAATTCTTTGCACAAGATATTTTTGTATAAGATCTTCATATTTTTGGTACGAATCAGCTCTAATTCTCCTTTCTTTTGCTCCAAGACGCAATCTTTGAAATATTTTTTCCTGAAATAAAATAACTTGCAATTGAAATAAAATAGATCTAAAAAGGAAATAAAAACATATTAAATCTAAATAAAATAAACTTAAATATTATATTAGAATCACTAATTATTGACTCATCAAACTTCCCCATACTTGAATCTTTTCTTGTCCTCAAGCAAAAGACATAAACATAGCAGCATAAACAAGATTAACATATGACAATCAGAATTAAAAACTTATTCAACCCAACAACAAGTCTCAAGGCATAAACATAGCACATAAACAAGATTAACCTTTTGTCTCCTCCAAAGCTTTATTTCAAGTGTACACTAATCACAACTTCAAGCATTTCTTATGAACTTATTCAACCCAACAACAAGTCTCAAGTGAGTGTGTGTGTGTGTGTGTGTGTGTGTGTGTGTGTGTGTGTGTGTGTGTGTGTGTGTGTGTGTGTGTGTGTAGTCCAGCCCTTTTTCTTGCTCCAGTATAAGAGATATTATGAGGAAACAGGTTCTAAACTTAACTTTAAACTAACCGAGAAAAATCTTTTCTTCATTTCATATAAGAGAGATGGGAATTATAAGATCATTGGATCATTTGACATTTTAAGAAGAAATTACAGGAGCTATTTTTGATTGTCAGAGAAACACCACCTTCACGTGGGAGGTTAGTGAGGCCTACTCCTGCCCCCCAGAGTCAATGATGTCCCCTTAAAAATATATTTGCTTCCGACCCTCTTGATAATCAACCTAATTTACGCATTTTTTATTATTTTAATGTCTTTGTGACCAACCAGTTTTGGGCACTTAGTCACTTATTATTATTTTTATTTTTTTCAAGTCTTTTCTCCCCCACACAAACTTATACTACTTTCTTTTACTCTGAAGACTTTTAAGGGTTTAATTTACCATTAAAGTTAGAACGTGCTCCTTAAAATACATATTCATACACTTACTCAAAGACTGCAACTTAGTGCTTTTCTCAAAGAGAATTTTCAAAATAAAACATAATGTGGGTATATCAAGAACACTTAAAACACAAGAAATCACTTTCATGTACGAGAAACAACCATTTGGGAAGAGACAACAAAAAAATTTATGTCATAATTTATAATAAAAACAAGTTGCTTTCCATGCCTTTCGCAACAAAACAAAACAGAAATTAAAATTCAAAGGAGTTTGGAAACACTACGACACTTAACTAAACAAGACAAGACACTTTATTGCCCCCCCCCCCCCCCCCCCCCCCTCCCTTTCCAACACACTTGGGTGAAGCATTGTCCTCAATGATTTAAAAAGAAAGAAAAATTAGCAAGAAGTGGGAGAAAAAAGTGTGGAAAGCGCACAATTTGCTGAAGGAGGAGAAAAAATTGACCCTGGGAGCCTGACTTGCTGGCACGGGCCGTGCCTCCCTCTCTGCAATTTTCTTGATTTTTGGCTGTTGGGCAGTGGCACGGCCATGCCACCACAGGCACGGGTCGTGCCATCACTTCTGGTCACAAGCTCAATAAATTTGTGGGTTGTCTCCCACCAAGCGTTCTTTTATCGTCACTAGCTTAATGAATTTACTAGTCTGCAAAACAAAAATAAAGGAAGAAAGACATTAAACTGTGGGTTGCCTCCAACGCAGCGCTCTTTTACTATCACTAGCTTGACGAAAAGGAGGAATTTGTTTCTCAATCTGGGTTACGTAGACCATTGCGTGCAGATAATGCTAGAGAACATTCTTTCACACGATGATCAATCACATCAATCATACAGCATGAATCAAAAATAGAGGGACCTTTCATCAAATTGGCAATTTCAAACTCTACCTTCTCATCACCTGCATGAAAAATTATCTTACCATACTTAACATTAATAACAGCACCCGCAGTAGCGAGGAATGGTCTTCCTAGAAGGATTGGAATTTTGGAATCCTCTTTGCTGTCTACTACCACAAAATCCGCCGGGATATAAATCTTTCACACCTTAATGGGGATATTCTCAAGAATTCCGACCGGATAGATAATGGAACGATCGGCAAACTGCAAGGTCATCTTAGTGGGTTTCAAATCACCTATACCAATCCTCTTCAAGAGGGACAAGGGCAACAAGCTAACACTAGACCCTAAATCACACATGGCTTTCTCAATGGTTTCCTTCCCAATCACACAAGGGATGGAAAAACTACCGGGATCTTTGAGCTTTGGAGGCAATTTCTTTTGTATGACAGCACTACATTCTCTTGTTAGAGCTATTGTCTCATTATCCTCTATTTTTCTTTTCTTTGATAAAATATCTTTCAAAAAGTTTGCATAAAGAGGCATCTGAGACAAAGCTTCGGTAAATGGAACATTGATGTATTTTTTTCAACATGTCTACAAAATTTTTAAACTGTGCATCCAGATTAGATTTAACAAGCCTTTGTGGAAAAGGAATTTTTGGCTTATAAGGTGTTGGGACAATTGGCTTCTCACTCTCTCCTATGACTTTCTCACCTTGTAGCTTTTCACTCTCTATCTCACCCTCAATTATCTTGGATTTCATAATGGGTTCCTCTAATTTCTTACCATCCCTAAGTGTATTAGCATTTATACGGCCTTTGGGGTTGATTTTAGTTTGACTCGGAAAGACTCCAGGGATTTGAGAGGAAGTAGCTACTTGTTGGGCTACTTGAAAGATTTGAGTCTCTAACATTTTAGTGTGAGTAGCAATGGAGTCCACTTTTGATGTAAGCTTGACAAGAGAGTCATTCAAAAATCCAGTTTGATTTTTAAGTTCTTGAAATTGCTTGGATTGTTCCATAACATATTTTTCTAGTAAAATTTCCAAGCTGGATTTTTGAAGGACTCTTTGGTTGTTTGCATAACTGCATAACATATTTTTCTAGTAAAATTTCCAAGCTGAATTTTTTAGGGACTCTTTGGTTGTTTGCATAACTGGGTGGTGTTGTTTGCTGTCCAAAAGGATTTTCAGGGTTTTTATTATAAAAATTTTAGTTTGGCCTCATTCCTTGATTATATTAGGGACTTTCAACAGCACTACCTAGTTGGCATTCAACGCCAGTATGACCGGCTATTCCACAAACTTCGCATGGTGGTAAAACATGATCAGGTGTGACAACACTTACATTTAATTCATCAAATTTTTCAAAGAGTGTGTCCACCTTAGCATTCAAATAATCAAGGGAAGAAGCTTCATACATACCTGCCTCTTTTTTAGAGGGTGAAGGAGCAACAACAGTGATGGATTTCTCACTTGCCCACTGATAGTGGTTTTGGGCCATGTCCTCGATCAAAGCATATGCGCTTGTGTAAGTTTTATTCATCAAAGCTCCACCTACAGCTGCATCAACATACATTTTTGTGGTATACAAAAGATCATTATAGAAAGTATGGATAATTAGCCATTTCTCTAGACCATGATGGGGGCAAAGTTTAAGCATTTCTTTGAAACGCTCCCACACATCGTAAAGAGATTCCCCATCTGTAACAGCCCAGGTGGGTCCCGCACCTATTAGTGGGGCCGTCCCACTACCCCGGCACTGTTACTCACAAGCTTAATCACTACCCCCCTTCTCTAGTAGTGTTTTTGCCTCCCGTGGGAATCGAACCTAGTACCTGGGGATAAGTACTACTTCAATGCATTCCCACTACCAATTGAGCTAGTAGCTCAATTGGTAGTGGGAATGCATTGAAGTAGTACTTATCCCCAGGTACTAGGTTCGATTCCCACGGGAGGCAAAAACACTACTAGAGAAGGGGGGTAGTGATTAAGCTTGTGAGTAACAGTGCCGGGGTAGTGGGACGGCCCCACTAATGGGTGCGGGACCCACCTGGGCTGTTACAAAAAAAGGCGCCTTTTTATTGTAACAGCCCGGTGGGCCCCTCGCAAGGCAAGGCACTGCACCCCCCGCACTGCACTGTTACTCACAAGCTTAATCACTAGCCCCCTCACCATACTAGTGTTTTTGCCTCCCGTGGGAATCGAACCTAGTACCTGGGGATAAGTACTACTTCAATGCATTCCCACTATGCACTTTTAATTTTCTTGGCAAAGAGGCCGTAGAATGTATCTAGGGTATGATGTAAAGGACAATGGACTCTAATAATGTACACCGACACAAGCACCGACACATGCACACACATCACTACATAGTTAGAATATGCATGTTTAGATGTATGCTTAGGATTGTATGTTTAGATGAATGCCTAGGACTTATACTTAGAAAAAACCAATTTTCCAAACAAATGTGAACAACTTCACTCAAATCTTTTCCAAATAAACTTTGGGATCCAACATCCCATTGAATTTTCCTTTTGTTTTCTTAATCAAAAATCCAATGAAAATAATCATACTTTGACTTGTTTTTGCAAATGACTAATTCAACCTCACAATTTTTCAATCTCATGCCCTTGAGGCCTCTTTCTATTCTTCAAACTCCATTTTCAAACTTAAAATCAACCAACAAAAACAAAAAACATTTTGGAAGAGAACTACGGTGGATTTGATCCCTTAAACGGGTACGTAGGCAAGGAACAAAATTCCTTCAATTCAAATAAAATAAAAATCCAAAAACATTCTTCTCCCTCCAATTCTTCACTTAGAACATTCTTAGGTTTAATATCATCTTTCAAAATAGCATTTAAAAATAAAGCGCGCGCGTAGAGATTAAAGACGGTTCCTATAGGTTACTATAGTCGTTATGGGTGCCTAACACCTTCCCGTAGCGAAAACAACTCCCGGACCTCGATTCTCAAGGGTTTTGCTTACTTTTTCCCTTCCCAAGAAAAAATGAGATATCACCGGTTTGAAAGGTTCAAACGTAATCAATGTTTGACACCCGAAAACCAAGATAAAACAGCTGGCGACTTCACTGGGGAGATTCGAGAGTTACGCCTAGTCTTTATTTCCACGCTTGCGCTCTTTTTACTTGTTTCTTTTACATGCTTTCCTATGTGAATAAATGTTTAAATTCTTGCAAACGTGTGGGGTGAGAATATCAAAAGTCCTGCACCCGGGCTGAGTGAACTTAGGATTTAGGAGGGATATAATCAACAATTCATTCCGGGGGTTGCCTCGTGTTTTGGATTATGCGATCAATCCCACATAGCTGAGGCATTTTGGAGGTGATGTTGTCGGCGCGTGTTGTCGCGCTTAGGCACTTTACTTCTAATTGTTCTATGACGCTATGAACCGTAGATAACCAAACCCATCCATGGCCATTTTTCTAGGATGTAGTGCGGAGATTAGACCGAGTGTTGTCTCGAGCTTTAGTCGTCACGCGATACTACACTCAAGTTAGACCTTCCACGTATAATCATGGAGCGAGTGTTGTCTCGTGACACCATGAGATACGTCGGAGAGGTTGCAACTTGGGAACCTTTTTAGAACCCGGTTACTATTATCCTAAAGCCCTAGTTTCACCGGACACCGTGTCCACCCGTGACTCCTCGACTTTGAACTTCAACCCACCATGTTTTCTCCGAACTTGAACATAATCACGCATTCATGCATACATGCATAAACTTTTTCCATGCATTGCTATCGAAGGGCTTAGACAAGTTGAATTTGTAAACATTGTAGGGATGAAGATGACTAAGTCCTACAAGTTCAAGGAAGTGGATTTGGCTAGTTTGAGGGATTTGGCACTCAAGATTGAGGATCCGACTGGTTTCCGACGTCGTTACGGGGCTTTACTCACTATTCTCCAGACTAATGTGGATGAGAAGCTTGTGCACACTCTAGTGCAATTCTATGATCCGGGGTATCGGTGCTTCACCTTCCCAGACTTTCAGTTGGTGCCTACTCTAGAGGCTTATTCTTCCTTGATTGGTTTATCTATTGCTAAGGGGATACCTTTCTCAGGACCTGAAAATCCTCCTCCTCCATTGGTTATTGCTAAAGATCTCTATCTCAAGACCACCGATGTCTCCAAGAATCTTGTTACTAAGGCACATATCCGAGGGTTCACTTCAGAGTATCTTCTTGGGAAAGCCAACCTCAATACCATTTGTCAGGACACTCTTGAGGCTATTCTTGCACTCCTCATCTATGGGCTTATTCTCTTTCCGAATCTTGATGGCTTCGTAGACATGAATGCTATTATGATCTTCCACTCCAAGAATCCGGTTCCTACTTTGCTAGCTGACACATACCATGCTATTCACGATCGTTCCAACAAAGGTCGCGGATACATTCTTTGTTGTGTGCCTCTCCTCCATAGGTGGTTTATTTCACACCTTCCGCAGTCTTTCCACGACAATCCGAGGAATTGGTCTATTTCACAGAGGATTATGGCTCTCACTCCTAATGAAGTGGTTTGGCTTACCCCCGCTTCTAGGGTTAAGGAAATTATCTTTGGTGGTGGAAAGTTTCTTAATGTACCTCTTCTTGGTACCCGGGGTGGAATCAACTATAACCCGGAGCTTGCTTTGCGACAATTTGGTTTCCCGATGAAAGATAAACCCATCAATCTTGCTACAGCTCCTTACTTCTTTCACTACTCTAATGCTCCCACCGGAATTAGAGAAGATTTCATGCAAGCTTGGACCAAGCTTCGGAAGAAAGAGGTGAAGCATATGGGTGTAAGGTCCGGTATTGCTCATGAGGCCTATACACAGTGGGTGATAAACCAAGCTGAGGAGATTGGTATGCCTTACCCCTCTATGAGATATGTGTCTGCAACCGTTCCTACCATGCCTTTGCCTCTACTCCCACCTACCCAGGAGATGTATCAGGAGCACCTAGCTATGGAGAGTCGGGAGAAACATCAGTGGAAGGCTAGATACTATGAGGCTGAGAACTTGATCATGACTCTGGATGGAAAGGGTGAGCAGCAGACTCATGAGGCCTTGACACTGAAGAAAGAGTTAGCTAAGGCTAAGAGAGAGATTGAGGAGAAAGATAGACTGCTTATGAGGGACTCCAAGAGAGCTAGGGGTGCCCGTGACTTCTATGCACGATACTGCAGCTATGAGTCCGACTCTGAGGACGACGCTTCCACTTCCTATGCTTGAGGATTTCCATTTCCTGTTGTTATTTCCATTTGTTTATGTTGAAATTGTCTTGTAAAACTATATGTCGGTTGTTTGTTTCCCGTTTATGTTAATTGTTGTTTACGAGTTTATAATTTGTCTAAAACCCTTCGATAACACAAAAAGAGTCTTTTGCATATGCATTAACACATTTCATGCATCATATGCATTCATCGGTCACAAAAAAAAACTTCTCTCGTGCTCATTGCCTCCTGGTTTTGTCCGCCGCAGTCTGAAAAGTGGCTCGTGTTCGCAAGGTCTACCAACCAGATAGAATTCATCAGACAAGATTTCACAAGAGAAGGATGATGGCTAATTTTGAAGAAGAAAATGCTCAGCTCCGTGCCGAATTGGCTGCTATGAAAGAAGACTTGGCTAAGGCTCATGACGCCATGTCCGCTATGATGGCTTCACAAGAACAGCCAGCCACTTCTATTCCAGTTACTGCTGAGGTGATTCCCTCTATCCCACTGTCTACTGTGGCTACTGATGCTCGGTTTGTTATGCCCAACGGCCGTCCTTATGGACTCCCACCTTTCTATTCTCCTAATACTGCTGCTGGTATCTCTGGTTTTGCTGGTCAGGGACAGATTCCTGTGTCTACTGCTATGCCTCAAGTAACCACTGTTGTTACCGACCCTATTGTACACACTGTGCAACAGGTAATTGATGTTGACACTCCGCGTGGACAAGATCCCGCAATGGAAGCTATGAAGAGACAGTTAAAGGAGTTGGCTGGAGAACTCCGTGAGGTCAAGGCTAGCCGGGGAAACAATGGTGCTCCTGCTAAAGCTCGTGACCTATGCTTGGTATCCCGATTTGAGGTTCCTAAGAAATTCAAAGAGCCAGAATTTGACAAGTATAATGGGACTTCTTGCCCACACAACCATGTTATCCGGTATGTCCGAAAGATGGCTAACTATGCCGACAATGATGCACTGATGATCCACTGCTTTCAGAGTAGCTTGACAGATGATGCAGCAGATTGGTACACTAGTCTGAGCAAAGATAACATCCATACCTTTGAGGAACTCGCTGCTGCTTTCGAAGGTCAATATGAGTTCAACACCCGTCTGAGGCCAAACAGGGACTCTCTCAAAGCCCTATCTCAGAAATCAGATGAAACCTTTCGAGAATATGCTCAGAGGTGGAGAGGGGCAGCTGCCCGTGTTTCTCCTCGACTTGATGAGGAAGAATTAACGCAGACATTCCTGAAGACCCTGAAGAAGGAATATAAGGAAAGAATGATAATCTCTGCCCCAAATAACTTCTCTGATATGGTTACAATGGGAACTCGCCTAGAGGAGGCTGTCCGAGACGGTATTATTGTTCTTGAGAAAGGTGAATCTTCAAACAGTGCACCAAAGAAATACGGTAACGGTCATCACAAGAGGAAAGAATCTGACGTAGGAATGGTGTCTGGTAACCCATCTGCAGCTGCTACACAACTACCTCTGCCCTATCATTACATGCAGTACTCTCAACATCCTTTCTTCCCACCATTCTACCAGCAATATCCTCTGCCACCGGGTCAACCACCAATGCCCGTCAATGCCATTCCTCAACAAGTACAACAACAGCCTCCTGCTCAACAGCAACGGCAGCAACAACAGGGTCCCCGACCCAAGCCTTCTTTTCCAACAATACCAATGCGGTATGGTGAGCTGCTCCCAACCCTACTGGCTAAGGGACACTGTGTCACCAGACCAGGCAAGCCTCCGCCTAATCCGTTACCCCCCAGGTTCCGTCAGGACTTAACATGTGAATTTCATCAGGGCGCTCAAGGCCATGATATTGAAGGATGCTTTGCTCTGAAATATATTGTGAAAGATCTGATAGAAAAAGGACGTTTGACTTTTGAGAATAGTGTTCCTCATGTCCTCGACAACCCGCTTCCAAACCATGCTGCTGTTAATATGATTGAAGCCTTTGAAAGGGTCCCCGTTCCTCAAGAGGATCCCATGTTGGATGTCTGCAATGTTGTTACTCCCTTGGTGCCATTACATGTCAAACTTTGCCAGGCTGCTCTGTTCAAACATGATCATGATTCTTGTTCAAAATGTCTGCAGAATCCTATGGGCTGTTGTGTGGTGCAAAATGATATCCAGAGCCTGATGGATGACAAGTACTTGATTACCAGTGATGTATGTGTGATTGTACCAGTGTTCCATGACTCTCCTGTTGAAAGTGTATCTCAGGCAAAGAATGTTGAGCCTTTGATGATCAGGCTACCTGGTCCGGTATCTTATACCTCTACCAAAGCAATTCCCTACAAATACAATGCAACCATGGTTGAAAACGGGGTGGAGGTGCCTCTGGTATCCCCAGCTACAGTTGACAATGTTGCCGGTGAAATTACAACTCTGAGAAGTGGAAAAGTCCGTCCACCCTTGTTTCAAAAGAAGGTGGTGACACCTATTGCCACAATAACGCCACCGGTTGTTCCCCCTGTTGACAAGAACACCGGCCCAGCAGGCCAATCTATTGAAGAGTCCAATCTGGACGAAATCCTGAGGCTTATCAAGAAAAGTGACTATAAGATTGTTGACCAGCTGCTACAAACCCCATCAAAGATATCCATTTTGTCTCTGCTCATGAGCTCAGAAGCTCACAGGAAGGTGTTAATGAAGATACTTGAGCAAGCTTACGTTGATCATGAAGTCTCTGTGGATCAATTTGATGGGATAGTGAGTAATATTACTGCCTGCAACAACTTGGGGTTCGGTGACGATGAGCTCCCCGAAGCAGGGAAACGTCACAACTTGGCTCTGCATATCTCGGTGCACTGTGGGTCTGATATGATATCCAACGTATTGGTGGACACTGGATCGTCTCTGAATGTAATGCCTGAATCCACACTAAGGCAATTGAGCCATCATGGAATTTCTCTGAGGGGTAGCAGCTACCTGGTTAAAGCTTTTGATGGATCCCGCAAGGATGTTCTCGGGGAAGTGGACTTGCCAATCACCGTTGGTCCCGAGACATTTCAAATAACTTTCCAAGTCATGGATATCAATGCCTCTTACAGCTGTCTCCTCGGAAGACCGTGGATCCACGACGCTGGAGCAGTCACTTCCACTTTGCATCAGAAGCTCAAGTTCATGAGGAATGGTAAGATTGTCACTGTGCATGGTGAGGAGGCATATCTAGTTAGCCAAGTATCATCATTCTCTTGTGTTGAAGCAGGGTCCGCTGAAGGGACGTCGTTTCAAGGATTGACCGTTGAGAGTGCAGAGCCCCGGAGGGCTGGTGCTAGCATGGCTTCACTGAAAGACGCTCAGAAGGCTGTTCAAGCAGGGCAAGCTGCTGGCTGGGGCAAAGTAATTCAGATTCTGGAAAACAAGCGTAAAGAGGGCCTTGGATTCTCCCCGACATCTGCTGTTTCAAAGGGAACTTTCTACAGTGCTGGGTACATCAATGCTATTACCGAAGATGCTGCTGGAGGTGGTTACGTGCCTACCTTTGTTATACCAGGAGGCACTGTGAGAAATTGGGAAGCCATTGATGTTCCTTTAGTCATGCATGCTTCCATGTAATGTGTCTTGTTGCTCATGTTTCTTGTTTTCAAAATAACAATCCTTTCGCTCTGCCCAAGGCGAAAGTGATATCATTGTAAGGGCATGTTTGTTTCGGCATTGCCGTTATCAATAAAAGTTGTCGTTTTTCTCACGACTCTTTGTTTTCATACTTTTTAGTGTCTTTTTCTTGGAAATAATGGTAATGCCAGAAAAAACCAAAACATCTGTATTTTCTTATTAATTTTAAAAATCTGCATGAAAAAAACATTTTTCTAAAATCATCCCAATCATATTATGCAGATTGAACCATAATAAACCCGTTGAACACAGTGACCCTATGGTTCCTCCAAATTTTGAATTCCCTGTATATGAAGCTGAAGATGAGGATGATGATGAAGAGATACCGTATGAGATCACTCGACTGCTTGAGCAAGAAAGAAGAGCCATTCAGCCTCACCAGGAAGAGATTGAACTCATCAACCTGGGTACTGAAGAAAACAAGCGAGAGATTAAGATTGGTGCTGCACTTGAGCCAGAAGTGAAAAGGAAGATCATTCAACTTCTCCATGATTATCCAGATGTCTTTGCATGGTCCTATGAAGATATGCCGGGTCTAGATCCCAAGATTGTGGAACACCGGATACCGACAAGACCTGAATGTCCTCCTGTCAAACAAAAATTGAGAAGGTCTCGTCCAGACATGGCTCTTAAGATCAAGGCTGAAGTGCAAAAGCAGATTGATGCGGGTTTCCTCATGACAGCTGAATACCCTGAGTGGATTGCCAACATTGTACCAGTACCAAAGAAAGATGGGAAAGTTCGAATGTGTGTTGATTACAGAGATTTGAATAAAGCCAGTCCAAAAGATAACTTCCCATTGCCTCATATTGATGTGCTTGTCGACAGTACTGCTCAATCCAAAGTGTTCTCTTTCATGGATGGTTTCTCTGGTTATAATCAGATACGAATGTCTCCTGAAGATAGAGAAAAGACGTCCTTCATCACTCCGTGGGGAACGTTCTGTTATAAAGTGATGCCGTTTGGCTTGATAAATGCTGGTGCTACCTATCAAAGAGGTATGACCACTCTGTTTCATGATATGATTCACAAAGAAATTGAAGTATATGTTGATGATATGATCGTGAAGTCAAGTGATGAGGAGCAGCATGTTGTGTATTTGAAAAAGATGTTTGAAAGATTGAGAAAGTACAAGCTGCGGTTGAATCCTAACAAGTGCACATTTGGTGTAAGATCTGGAAAGTTGCTAGGCTTCATTGTCAGTCAAAGAGGCATTGAAGTTGATCCTGACAAAGTCCGAGCCATCAGAGAGATGCCGGCCCCTCAAACTGAGAAGCAGGTCAGAGGTTTCCTCGGACGTCTGAACTATGTTTCAAGATTCATATCTCACATGACTACTACTTGTGGTCCAATTTTCAAATTGCTCAGAAAGAATCAACCTGTTGTATGGAATGATGAATGTCAGGAAGCTTTTGATAGCATCAAAGAATACCTGTTGGAACCACCTATCCTTGTCCCACCAGTGGAAGGAAGGCCTTAGATTATGTATCTGTCAGTGTTAGATGATTCAGTGGGCTGTGTTCTCGGTCAACAAGATGAGACTGGTAAGAAAGAGCATGCTATCTACTATCTGAGCAAGAAGTTCACCGACTGCGAGACTCGGTATACAATGCTTGAAAAGACTTGTTGTGCTTTAGCCTGGGCTGCCAAACGCCTGCGTCATTATATGGTGAATCATACAACTTGGTTGATATCCCGAATGGATCCAATCAAGTACATCTTTGAAAAGCCTGCTGTTACTGGAAAGATCGCACGTTGGCAAATGTTGTTGTCTGAATATGATATTGTGTACAAAGCTCAGAAAGCAATCAAAGGAAGTATCCTTGCTGAGCATCTTGCTTGTCAGCCTCTTGATGATTATCAGCCGATTAAGTTTGATTTCCCTGATGAAGAGGTCATGTATCTGAAAGCAAAAGACTGTGAAGAACCACTGATCAATGAAGGGCCAGATCCCAATAGTAAATGGGGCTTAGTGTTTGATGGTGCTGTTAATGTTTATGGTAAAGGAATTGGGGCCATCATTGTAACTCCACAGGGGCACCACATTCCTTTCACTGCTCGAATAACTTTTGAATGCACAAACAATATAGCTGAATATGAAGCATGCATCTTGGGCATTGAAGAAGCCCTTGACCTGAGGATTAAGCACCTTGACATCTATGGAGATTCTGCACTTGTTATTAATCAGATAAAAGGTGAATGGGAGACTCATCATGAGAAACTGATCCCTTACCGTGACTATGCAAGACGTCTGTTGACATACTTTACCAAGGTTGAGCTGCACCATATCCCTCGGGATGAAAATCAAATGGCTGACGCTCTTGCTACTCTGTCTTCCATGTTTCGTGTGAATCATTGGAATGACGTTCCCGTGATCAAAGTACAGCGTCTTGATAGACCCGCTCATGTGTTTACCATTGAAAATATGCCAGATCAGGCTGATGAGGTTGTGAATGATAAAAAGCCTTGGTATTACAACATCAAGCAATTCTTGCAGAATCGTGAATATCCACCTGGTGCTTCCAACAGGGATAAAAAGACTTTGAGACGATGGGCTAGTAGATTCCTTCTGGACGGAGAAATCCTATACAAGAGGAACTATGACATGGTCTTGCTGAGATGTGTTGACAAACAAGAAGCTGAGAAATTGATGCATGATGTACATGACGGTACCTTTGGGACCCATGCTTCGGGTCACACCATGTCAAGAAAACTGTTAAGAGCCGGCTATTACTGGATAACTATGGAGCGTGATTGCCACAAACATGCTAAGAGATGCCACAAATGTCAAATCTATGCTGACAAGATTCATGTGCCTCCACACGCTCTCAATGTTATATCTTCCCCATGGCCTTTCTCTATGTGGGGCATTGACATGATCGGAAGAATTGAGCCAAAAGCTTCCAATGGACATCGTTTCATCCTAGTGGCAATTGACTATTTCACCAAGTGGGTTGAAGCTGCCTCCTATGCCAATGTGACCAAGCAAGTGGTAGTCAAGTTTATCAAGAATAACATCATCTGTCGATATGGTGTTCCCAACAAGATCATCACTGACAATGCTTCCAATCTGAACAATAGTATGATGCAAGCTTTATGTGAAGAATTCAAAATCGAACATCATAACTCTTCTCCCTACAGACCTCAGATGAATGGTGCAGTTGAGGCCGCTAACAAGAACATCAAGAAGATCGTTCAGAAGATGGTCACTACTTACAAAGACTGGCATGAAATGCTACCTTTTGCCTTGCATGGTTACCGTACTACAGTGCGCAGTTCAACCGGGGCAACTCCTTTCTCTCTGGTATATGGTATGGAAGCAGTTCTCCCTCTGGAAGTGGAGATTCCATCTCTGCGAGTGATCATGGAAGCAAAATTAACTGAGGCTGAATGGTGTCAAAGTCGGTACGATCAATTGAATCTGATTGAAGAGAAACGTATGGATGCTATGACTCATGGACAGTTGTATCAGGTGCGAATGAAGAATGCTTTTGACAAGAAAGTCCGACCTCGAGAATTCAAGGAAGGCGAACTTGTATTGAAAAGAAGGATAAGCCAGCAACCCGACCCAAGGGGCAAGTGGACACCTAACTATGAAGGTCCTTATGTTGTCAAGAAGGCTTTCTCTGGTGGTGCTTTGATTCTTACACACATGGATGGTGTTGAACTCCCAAATCCTGTTAATGCCGATATAGTCAAGAAATACTTTGTCTAAAAAGAAAAGAACAGCGTGGTAGGTCGAAAACCCGAAAGGGCGGCCTAGGCAAAAATGCGCTTCCCGGTGGATCGAAAACCCGAAAGGGCGATCCAGGCAAAAGTTAGGGACAAAAAAATATATGAAAAAGCTCGCTGAGATTGTACGCAACTCAGGCAAGAATGGGCGCCTCGATGAGCTGAAAACCCGAAAGGGCGGTTCATGCAAAAATGAGGTTGACAATAAAAGACAAGTAACTATATCTGGAAAATCACCATCACCCCTTAGGGCATCTGCAACTGTCAACGTTCTCTTCATCAGAAGCTTCTGTACTTGTGAATTCAAAATTTCTATGAAATGTAGCGGTCATCGTGTTCAATGTATCACCAATCAATAAAATTACCAGTTTCCAAGCTTTGTAAATCTGTGAAGTCATGCCCTCGGCTGACTTTCACTCTTCTACATCAATTTGAGCCTTTCTATTGTTTGAAATTCTATTTTCTTTCTATTTTCAGTGCTATATACAAAATATTTTCTTTCTATTTGATGATGTCAATGTCTGAAACAAACATCTTTGAAAATTGAAAAATCTTTTTCTGTCTATTTTGAAAGCAAACCTGAGCAACAGGGTACATTTCAATGAAACATGCATGAATGAATGAATGTCAATGTCTATTTCAATACATGTTACAAGCAGGTTACTCCCCAGGATGATCTGTGGTCAATGGCAAGAATGAAAAAACAGAATGACAATAAAAGAAAAAATGAAAAATGCAAATAAAAAGCTCGCTAAGTTGAAAACCCGGAAGGGCGGCTTAGGCAAAAATGAGCACCCCGCTGATTGACAACCTATGAAGTCAATTCAGGCAAAAATGGGGCAATGAAAAGAATATTACTCCCCGGTGAATCGAAAACCCGAAAGGGCGGTTCAGGCAAAAGTGGGATTGAAAAATGAAAGAATGAAATATTGAAAAAGCATTGACCACAGATGCGAACATCCAATGTTTACCCAGCACTGACACGCCTAGCAACGGCGACCTGTATCCAAGAACCTCCCAAGGGTCTCTCCTTTACAAGTTTTATTGCCCTCAGCCATGGTTTTGATACGTCTCTCAACGACGGTCTCTCCAAAGAGGTTTTTCCCCTGTGAATATGTCGCAGCACGAGCCACTACGTGCCCAATCTTCCAACGTTTCGACTGCCTTTGTGGAACTTTCTCTGCCAAATTACAAGCCAATCATGCATTTCAAGCATTCATACATGCATAATCATGCATTTTATATGCTTATATATCCAATAATCTTGCTGTATCATACATACATGCTGCATATCCAACTCTCAACTGTCAAATCCAATCATGTCAACTGTCAAATTCGAAGCAATCTCAATTTCAATGTCAATTGTCAAATTCGAAGCAATCTCCAATTTCAAATCCAATTCAATGTCAAACTGTCAAATTCGAAGCAATTTCCAATTTCAATGTCAAACTGTCAAATTCGAAGCAATTTCCAATTTCAATGTCAAACTGTCAAATTCGAAGCAATTTCCAATTTCAATGTCAAACTGTCAAATTCGAAGCAATTTCCAATTTCAATGTCAAACTGTCAAATTCGAAGCAATTTCCAATCTCCAATTTCAATTCCAATTTCAATGACAATCTCCAATGACAATCTCCAATGTCAATGTCAACGTCAATTCCAATTCCAATGACGATATCCAATGTCAATGTCAATTTCAATTCCAATGACAATATCCAATGTCAATGTCAATTTTCAATCCAATTTCAATCCAATTTCAATGTCAATTGCAACTCTCCAATCCAATGTCAATGTCTATGTCTCAATCCAATTCAAATTTCCAATGTCTCTTTCAATTGCAACTCTCAATCCAATGTCAATGTCTATGTCTCAATCCAATTCCAATTTCCAATGTCTCTTTCAATTGCAACTCTCAATCCAATGTCTATGTCTATGTCTATGTCTCTGTTCAATCTCAACTTTCAATCTCAACTTTCAATGTCAACTTTCAATTCAAATCAATGTCAATTCTCTCTCAATTTGCTTTTGGGCCAACAAAAATGGTCATGTCTATTTGCAAATCAAGTCAATGACAATTTACCCTCAATTTGTATCTTGTTAAACCAGACTCTCAATTTGTATCTTGTTACTGGTCAAGTGCCAGGTTCGAGCCAAAAAGAACCACTTGTACCTACTTGTATACCTATGCTTCTGGACAAACGGCAAGTTCGATTTGAAGAACAGTTTGTACCCAGCTCATGCTTTGTTATCAGTCAGACGGCAAGTTCAATCTGAAGAACAGTTTGTACCTAGCTTATGCTTTGTTATCGGTCAAACGACAAGTTCGTTCTAAGAGAACAGTCTGCACTTTCCCACATGATGTGGTGATAATCCAACAAGCAAGTTCGATCCAAAGAGACAGCTTGTATCAACCCTTCTGTCTATGTCTCCAGCCAAACAGCCAGTTCAATCCAAAAGAACAGTTTGTGTCTGCTTATCTGTTTGTATCTTCAACCAAGTGTCAAGTTCGATCCAAAGAACAACTCGTATCTGCCTATGTGTCTATATTTCCGGTCAAGTGACAAGTTCAATCCCAAGAACAGCTTGCACCTATCTCTTGTTTTGTATTCCTTGGTCAAGTGGCTAGTTCGACCCAAAAGAACAACTTGCACCTTATTATTCTACTCCCTGGTGTGTCTACCCTATCAATGTCCGCCGGAATCCCCAGTGACATGACAGGTTCCATAGACTCCAGTTGTTTGTCTTGCATTCATAATCAAAGTATTGCACAACATTCATGTCTTTGAAAATTTGAAAAAACGTATTTTTATGTCCAAAAGCAGTGCAAATGTTAATATTTAAGTATCTTCGTCCCGTCAATTCTAAGACTTCGTCTCTTGACTCCCCGGACAAAGAAACTTAAATAGGGGCAGCTGTTATACCCTAATTTTGGACCTAAAAATACTAGTCAATCTTTCCTTCTTGCATTATAAGTCATTTGAACTGTCTCTAATCAATTGTATCTTTCTCTGCATTTTATTTCAATATTGTTTGCAAAATTCACAACAGAAGGGCATTTTAGTCATTTCTTATATCAAAATCTCTTCCAATCTTTAAAATTTTTGTTTGAGTCCTTTCAAGTAGTTTGAATAAGTCTTCATTCCATTCTATGTCAAAATCCATTGCAAAAATTGCATTTGAAATCATTCTGAGTCAGTTTTTGCCCCTAGGGGCATTTTAGTCTTTTCAAGTGTCAAAGTACTGCTTTAATCCTAAAAATTGTCTCTGAGTCTGTTAAGTTTGCTTGAATAAGTCTTTGCTTCAATTCCTTGTTAAAAATCCATTTTAAAATTCGTATCTGAGTCATTTACAGTTGTTTTAGCCCCAGGGGCATTTTGGTCATTTCACACGAAATTTCGGCAGAGAGGTACTTTAAAGTACCTCATTTAGGCCATTGGTTCGTTTTAGCCCGTTTTGTCAATTTTAGACGTTTCACTTTACGTTTAGTCAAATTACCATTTTTATTCCAATTTTATTTTTAGTTTTTTTTTCTTTTTTTCTAAGTCCTAAAATTTCCAATAATGGCATTTCAGTCCCTTTTAGTCTTTTTTAGTATTTTTGCAGATTGGTCCTTTGTTTGTCATATTTTGCAGAAAAATCCCAAAGTCAAAGCAGTTACAAGGCGGTCAAAGTTTGTTACAAGCCTGTGTCCACATGGCAGTGCCTAATTGGTCCAGATATTCCAAGTGTCAGTCTATAAAAGGGGCCAAATCATCACAGATCCATTCAGAATATGCCAACTCACCAAAAAACACCATCACGTTTCTCTCTCTGCAATTTCAGGATCAAAAAGCCAGAAAATGATAAACGTTCATGAACATTCATCATGAATATTCATCTTCAACCTCATAACACAAAACCATAACAAACTTTTCCAGAATCAATCTCTCATCAACACAATCACCATTACTGAACACTATCACCAAATCCACAAAAAAACCACATCAAATCGTGATCAATTTCATCACAACACAAAAAAATTCGAAGCAAAAACTCAACAAGATTCGCGAACAACACAAATCAATCACAGCCATACCAGAATTGAAACCGAAGAAGATTTGAGCAAATTCCTTCGCAATTCTCAGAGATTCAATCGAATCTTCATCATCGAATTGCCTCATTCTGCAATTCCAACACAGAATTTCTGTGTGATCACAGAAAGAGGAGGTTGAGAAGAGAAAAAGAGGTGTCGAAGGAAAATTGATCAGAGAACACGAAGAAGAAAAGGATCAAGCTCAACAAGAAGCAGATTCAACAAGATCGAATCAGTTACACCACAAATCCATCACCGCAAGATCACAGAACAAGGGAGGAAGAAAGAAGACGTGAAGCATAGCAAACGGAGCAAGAAACGAGGACCGAACACACAACGGCGAGTTCAACAGGTAATCGTTCATACTCCTTTTGTTCTCTTGCGTTATCGTTTTGTTCAAAAATCTTCGAATCTCTTGCTTAGATCTAGGTTGTTAAAGCCTCATTTTCGAAAAACTGAAGATGGATTCGTCTTCTCCATGGAAAAAGGGAGTCATAGATGTGAAAAGGTTTTAGATCGGAAGAGTTTTGATTCTCCGGCGACGGAAACGGCCGCCGGAGCTCCCTTTCCACCGGAGAAGACGACCGGAAGTAGGTCGGAGAAGAAGAAGGTATTGCAGACTCTCTCTCTCTAGAATTGTAGAGAGAGAGGCGCATGTGTGTTGTGTGAGGGTTCCTCTTTGTTTTTCCTTTTTATAGTTGCTATGGAATCCTACGCGCGCGCGTGCACTGCGTTACCATGCTCTCCTGCGCCCTTAGCCATTAGATCTAGGTTTAAGAGAGGCTGGATCAATCCAACGCCCCTGGTGCGGTTGGATGATCCAGGATCCATCTCTGTTTGGGCCTGGACGTCTGTTCTTCACAGATCTTTCGTTTTTGCTTATTTTTTACTATGTGCACCACTGGATCTTGTTTTTTACACCCTTGTTTGTCCAAAATTGTTCATAAAAAACCCTAGAATTTTCCATATGTGTTCTTGATGTTTTTCTTAACATTTTTGTGACATTTTTTCGTGCTGAAGCCTGAGAAAAATATTTGAAGCATTTTTTTTTTTGTATTTTTGTTAGAATTAATGATTTTCTTGCACTTTTTAGTCCAAAAAACCCTTAAAAATTTCCTAAAAAAATTCATATAGGCTTCTTGATATTTTTGTAGCATTTTGTGATAATTTTTCACATGTTAAAATTGGTTAAAAAATGAGGTGTTAATTTTCTTGCTAGTTTTGTCATATTTGGTGCTAAAAATGAATGGAAACTTGTTTGATTTTAATTCCAATTGCTTGGTGAATATTAGTGACCAATGTCTCTTGACTTCATAGAGTTTAGCCACTGTTTGTGTTTAATTTTGTTGCATAATTGTGAATTTTGGTAGGTTACTTAGCTTACAAGTCATTGAGTAGTTAAATAATGTAAATATGCTCAAAATTTGTTTTAAAATGCCAAGTAAATCATGTTGCCTTAATTCCCATTCCAAGACTTGATTCTAAACCTTTAAAATGTATTGGAATGGGAGAATTATAGGTCATTTGGTTCTTGCATCTTTATGAACAAATTTTAGCCATATTTGCACTCATTTTGCCTTTATTTTCTATCCTTTATATTCTAGTATTTCTCTTGCTTTATTTCCTTTGATATTGTCATGTGCTACTAACTCCTTTCATTTCATGTTTCATCATTTCATAAGCATCTCTATAGCATCCCATATTCATCTCTATTTCTTTCTTGCCATTCAATTTGTACCCAAAGTTAGAATGTAAACACTTAGGAGTTTTGTAATATTCTTCCTTTATGCACTTTTAATTTTCTTGGCAAAGAGGCCGTAGAATGTATCTAGGGTATGATGTAAAGGACAATGGACTCTAATAATGTACACCGACACAAGCACCGACACATGCACACACATCACTACATAGTTAGAATATGCATGTTTAGATGTATGCTTAGGATTGTATGTTTAGATGAATGCCTAGGACTTATACTTAGAAAAAACCAATTTTCCAAACAAATGTGAACAACTTCACTCAAATCTTTTCCAAATAAACTTTGGGATCCAACATCCCATTGAATTTTCCTTTTGTTTTCTTAATCAAAAATCCAATGAAAATAATCATACTTTGACTTGTTTTTGCAAATGACTAATTCAACCTCACAATTTTTCAATCTCATGCCCTTGAGGCCTCTTTCTATTCTTCAAACTCCATTTTCAAACTTAAAATCAACCAACAAAAACAAAAAACATTTTGGAAGAGAACTACGGTGGATTTGATCCCTTAAACGGGTACGTAGGCAAGGAACAAAATTCCTTCAATTCAAATAAAATAAAAATCCAAAAACATTCTTCTCCCTCCAATTCTTCACTTAGAACATTCTTAGGTTTAATATCATCTTTCAAAATAGCATTTAAAAATAAAGCGCGCGCGTAGAGATTAAAGACGGTTCCTATAGGTTACTATAGTCGTTATGGGTGCCTAACACCTTCCCGTAGCGAAAACAACTCCCGGACCTCGATTCTCAAGGGTTTTGCTTACTTTTTCCCTTCCCAAGAAAAAATGAGATATCACCGGTTTGAAAGGTTCAAACGTAATCAATGTTTGACACCCGAAAACCAAGATAAAACAGGTACACAATAATAGCATGTGGCTCTTCCGTAGAAGGGGTTGCATACTTCTTAAGAGTGCGTTCCTTAGCCATATCGTTATTATTTTGTGCTTCTCTTCTTCTCTTATGTAAGAATCTTTCGATATCGGGAACGAATTCACCAAGACTTTAGTTTCTTCGCATAAAAGAATAAGAACCCAAGAAGTTAACGGTAAAGATAAAGAAAGAAAAAGAAGGAGAAAAAGAAAAAAGAAAAAGATTTTTTTCAGTCTAACCGTTATTTAAAAAGAAAATGTTAGTCAAATTACAATAACTCCCCGGCAACGGCGCCAAAAACTTGATGGGGTAAATCCGCAAGTGCACGGTTTACCGATGTAGTAATAAAAGAGTATCGTTTTGATAGGGAATTATGAATTCAATTAACTTTTAACAATGATTAGAAAATAGTTTAAGTTGAAAAGTTTGGATTTTTAATTGAAAGAAAATAACAATAATAAAAAAGTGTCTTGGGATTATTGGATCATCATGGTGACAAATCCTTCGCAAACTAAACCCTAAACCTAGAATTTTATGTTGGACCTATTTTCTAAAGACAAGTTTCTCTTTAGCCTATCACATCTCCTTTCGGTTTCAGTGAGTGTGTTCCTCTAGCAACCACGCCTATTCTCATGGTTGATTGCTATTGGAACCCTTGAAGAACGAAACTTTATTGTCTCAAGGTTTGCTAGACTATTCTCATGTTTCGCAATCCTTGTCTAATTTCACTTGTTCCAATATCAAAACTTCTTCTTTCGATGCTTCGCTTTGATATTTGTGATGATGAATTAACAAATAATAACCCTCCGTTGTTGCATTATGAGTTTGATATTTGTTAATTCATTATAAAAACGGTGAAATTAGATTAGAAAATATATTTACATAAAATTAGGTCATTAGACTCATCCAACAATCCCAAGACAAAGAAGTCTACTCACTTATGTTCATTGTAGACATAGAAGAGAAGAAGAAGAAGAAGAACATAAAATAAAATAAAATAAAGGTGAACTTTTGTTCAAAGAAACAATTGTCACTTTTCCAAGAACAAAAGATGACTATACAAGCTAGATGGCTGCTCTATTTATAGTCTAACATTGACTTGAGCCCCAAGAATTAAATCACTAAAGTGTTGCACAAGAATCCATGGGCTCTAGGTCAGAAATACTAAAATAGACAGCTTGTCGAAGAAGCAAAACAACAAAAAGACAATATGGGGCGTGCCAGCTTTATATTTTGGTGAAGGATCTTCAAATTATTTGCACAAGATATTTTTGTATAAGATCTTCATATTTTTGGCACGAATTAACTCTAATTCTCCTTTCTTTTGCTCCAAGACGCAATCTTTGAAATATTTGTTCCTCGAATAAAATAACTTGCAATTGAAGCAAAATAGCTCTAAAAAGGAAATAAAAACATATTAAATCTAAATAAAATAAACTTAAATATTATATTAAAATCACTAATTATTGACTCATCAACTACTAAGAGAGAGAGATAGAGAGAGAGAGAGAGAGAGAGAGAGAGAGGGACAGGGAGAGAGAGAGAGTGTGTGTGTGTGCGCTATGTACTTTTAAGATACATAGATGAGGGAACCATTAGGAACATTGGCCACCATACCTTCGAAAATTTAGGAACACTAACTTAAGTTTATGTTTCAATTACCCCTGAGTTAGATAAACCCCACACGTAAGGATCACCGTGTGATCAGTAGATACGACTCAACAGGCGGAGGGATAAACCTTAATCGACCAAGATATTATAGACCCCGCACGTAAGGATTAACGTATGACCAGGTGCAGCTTGACAAACTGATTAGGTTATCACGTCCCACGAACTCATCACTTAAATGGCCCTTACGTGAATTAACTCAAATGAGACTTGACTGTTACGTAAATCCAACAAATGAATCAAAGGGATTCAAAGAATCATAACCGCCATTAACATTCTGAAATCAAAACAGGTAACATGCTCTGTTGCAAACAAATAAAAATAGAAAATCTCTAAACCCTTATCTCTTTATTTTACTATTTTATTCTCAAATAAGTAACACGAATTGTTTAGAGGAAACAACAACCCATGTGGATACGATATTCTATTTATCACTTTATTACTATGTAAACAATTTGGTACACTTGTCTAATTCGACCATCACATCCACCGAGGTGCGAATTCTTGCGTTTTTCTCCCGTTTTCAATCATTCTTCCGTCTAGAATCCCCTAGGTATTTCAAATGAATTTTCTTCACTTTGTATTGTCTTCAAAAGCCTTTTAATAACCATTGACTTCAATCTTCGTATCTTTGATGCTTCACTTGATGTCTTTATTTGCCGATTTACATGATTTCTCACTACAAAATACTCAAAACACCTATGGAGTTACATGATCTAGGATAAAAGTGAATTACAACGACTCGAGTGAACAAAATACAATATGTTCCTGAAACTATTGACAACTCATCTATCTCTCGTCTTATTTGTCTTCAAATGCAAAGAAAAGTACTAAAAACATAGCCAAAAAGGCCATATGATGCTATATCATCAAAATACAATGTTCTCCATCATATTAATGGTAAATCATTTTTAAAAAAATATTTATGTAAATGTAGTCAAAATATTGTATAACAAAATATTGAAAATACAATGTTTTTAAATAAAATTTGAATATTTGTAATACTATAATCATAGGCGTAGATAACCATGCATGTAAGATAATTAATGAAGACTAATATATTATTCTTAGAGTCAATAAAAAAAATTCTTAATAAATATCGTAAAAAATTACAGTCTAATAAAATAATTAGATATTATAATATTATTCTTAGAGTCAATAAAAAAAATTCTTAATAAATATCGTAAAAAATTACAGTCTAATAAAATAATTAGATATTATAAGCTAGTCAACAAATAAAGAAATTAGTCAACAAATATAAAAAGTTCTTAATTTTATTGAAACAATTAAATGTTTTTCATTATTAAAGTTTTAAAGTATTTTATCATGATATTAATTCCCTTAATATCTATCATATATGGAAAGGGAATACATGATTTTGGGATGACTTTTTCGTGCGTTTGTTTCAAGTTATCTTCGTAGATTCCGGGGAATAAAACGATAGGAATACACATGCCTATGTTTGTTACAAGTTTACTAAATTTTATTCCCGGGAATAAAACGTTCCTGGGAATAGAAAAATTTCCCCAAAGAAAAGGGTGGGAATAAAGTTCCCATGGAGATGGGAATAGATTCATGAGTAATTTCCTATTATAATTCCTATTTTTATGGTTCCCAGGAATATTATAATGTTAAACAAACATCTTTTTTCTAAATACATTGGAATAATATTCTCATCTTTATGTTCCAAGGAATATTATTCCTAGGAATAAATTTGGTAAACTTGAAACAAACACTTTTGTATATAAGAATGATATATTGTTGGTGTCATTCAAAAAGATAAGAATTATTATATTTGATATATTGTACCAAACTTTAATTATCTTTTTCAACGACGCCAACAATTATATACCTATAATTTTAATCAAAATAAAAAAAATTAATCAAAAATTTAATAAAAATTATTGGTCATAAGTCCTGAGCAATAAAAAGAGTGGACAAAAGGGCACAAACAATATAAAGAGTTAACAAATGGGCACATAATATCCGTCTAAACGCTGGTAAAAATAAAAGAAAAACGAGTTTGTGCACAAATATCTTCCATAGGCCATTATAATACATACATTTTCATAATACCATAATATAGACATTTTCGTTAAGTAAATATTTTTAGACACCTTGTCTTTGGACTGACTCTAAGTTTAAATAGTTTAAATTTGATTGAAAGTTAATAAATAACGAATAAAAAACTGAAAAAACTTGACTAGAACAATATTCACAAAGACCTTTTACCATGGACAATACCATATATACTAAGTTGTGGGAATAAGTGATTTTTAGGTGTTTATTTGGGTTGAACTATGAGAACACAAGGTGAGGTGATGTTAAAAGGGTATTGGTCGTTTTGATGGTTTTTTTTGGAGGGGTTTTGGTGCAAGTAACAGACAATAGGTGTTTAGAACTTGTTTCTGATGTCATTTGCAAGGAAGTTGAAGGATTTGGCTCAAGTCTAGTTTATGTTGTTGTGTGGAGGTTTGACTTTGATTTTGGTGTTCACTTTGGTTTTGATGATTGGAGTTAATTGGTTTTGGTGGTAGCCCTCGATTGAGTTTCTGTCTCGCCCGGACTTTATTCGTCTTGTACAAAGACTTGATTGTTAATAAATTTACTGTTAAAATAAAATAAAATTTAGTTACTAAGAATTAAAAAAATTGTATAAAAGTGTGAGAATTGACCAATCAAGTTCTACATATAGGAATAGTGTGGTTATTATCTGCAAGTATTACATGGTTTTTTTTTTTTTTAGGAAGTAAGTATTACATGGTACCACATAAGATTCTGTATTTCTTATTTATTATCAACCTTATTTCATAATAATATTATCATAAGCATTTTCCTTTAACATTTATCAACAACCTCGACCTTAAAGAGATTCTTCTGCATAAAATATATGAACTTCTAAATGTTATTGCGACTAAAAAGACCAATTCAAGTTGCAGCAAGGAACATTGCTCCACAATATTGGTTTGAGACAAGACGAATTTATCATTAAATATATTTATAGTAAAGTTATATATAGGAATGAATAGGCAATATAGTCCCTAAACTTGTAACCATCATTTAATTTAGTCGAAAGAGTATATTATTAGGTCCTGATTTTTTTTCAACTTCAATTTCATCTCTCCATTAGCTTCGGCATTATTCATGATGATGTGGAACGTTAAACGATAAGAAACTTGAAGGAATGAATAAAAAATGTTAAAATATATAATTGAAATTATGTGTATGCATGAAATCTTTAGGAATAGTTGTGGCTTGCGAAGCGTGTGTAAGAGTATGTTGTATAATGTTTACACTTTAAGTCATTGTACGTGTGGAGGTGATTTGAAATCCATGTGAACTATCATGTCATCGCTTAACATCATGTTATCATAAATAACGTTTAAAGTTATGATAATGGATGAAACTTCGAACAAATTTAGGGACATTATTTTAAAGGCCAAATTCAGTGACTATGATACTATTTCAAATAATTCAATGACTAAATTAAATGATGTCTTTGAATTTAAGAATCAAGTTTAGGGAACGCCACATATCCACCCAAAATTTGAAGGCACCGAAAATATGAGTCATGTTTCTTTTATTTCCAATATTGGATTATCAATATCTTATACTATCATTTATGCTTTATCCAAACATGAGGACCCCAAATGTGTTTTCACTCCTCCCCTTTGAACCAAAACTTTGATACCATTAATATTTAAAAAAAAAAAAAAAAAATCAAGTCCCACATAGAGCAAGGGCGCTATATTGAAAAAACCAGGCCCTTAAAGATAAGGTCTAACTAAGATTTGTAAAAAGAAACATCTCTTATCTAATAAGTGGTTTTGTAATGATGAATTAGACTCAATATAAAAACTTAATAATTGTATATAAGATTGAGTTATATTCGACTCATATATTTTTTTTGGTACAATATCCGACTCATATTCTAATAATTAAATACAATAAGGTGTAAAAAGGGTCAGTTGGCTAATTATGGCACACTCATCAGAATGGTGAGTGCTGTATGGCTATCAAGATATATGACTCATGTAATTTTTGTGAATCAATTGAGTTGATTAATTAAACCGACCCTAAAGAAAAAATACAATAAGATGAGCAGGTAAAAAAACATAAAAGAGAACAATGGACCCATTGTTTTGTATTTTTAGGGAACTGGTAATTAAAAAGTTAACTTACATTATAAAAAAAGGATTTATTCACCGTTTAGTAGCCTTGAGAAGAGGTTTAATTTGTCCCCTACTCAGCCACCCTTTTCCCCTACTTTATAGGATTCTAGGTTCTTTCTTATTCAAATGGGAAAGGAAGAAAATAAGAAAGGGACAAAGTTTTCATCGACCCCAAATGTCAAAAAGCACATACCCCTACCCCACAGTCATTAATTGGCTCACAGTTTGTAGATATACTCCTTCCAGTCACTATTATAAGTAAAAGTTGACTTTTTAGGTTCATTTAATAAATGGTGTATGTAGTCTATATATAAACTACATACATCATTTATTAAATGAATCTAAAAAGTAAATTTTGCATATAATAGTGACCGGAGGGAGTAGTAAATAACTTTTTTTTTTCTTGATGTAAATAAATCTAATTTCTTTTTAAATATTAACAAATGGTAAACATTTTATGAGGTATTTAAAACATTTTTTGTGTAAAAAAACTATTTTTGACATACATGAACTCTTTTAAGAGCATGTGTTTAAGTTAGTCATGCTTACCGGTTACTACTCCTCTGTTTTAAAATATAAACAAAATTCATTTTTTATGTTCATTTATTTAATGATGTACACCCTCCGGTCACAAATATAAGCAAAAATTCATATTTTAGATTCATTAAATAAATTATGTAAGTTGTCTACAATAAAGACCACATACATCATTTATTGAATGAATCTAAAACATGAATTTTTGCTTATATTTATGACCGGATGGTGTATGTGGTATGAACTACCTACATCATCAAATGAATGAACTTAAAAAGTGAATTTTGATTATATTTTAAAACGGAGGGAGTACATGTTATGCATTCTAAATAATGGGTAATCATATGGTCAAGGTTTTATGCAAAGTAAAATTACAAGTTTTTCTTACTAGCAAGTGTGGGATCTTAAGTGGTTAGTTCACTCGCTGTGATTGCATCAGCTCTAACTGTCCTTACATCTGATCTGCAGTGGTAGAGTAGAGATCCAATTTGGGCGTCAGCCCACTTTTATTACAAAAAAAAAAAAAAAAAAGAGTAGAGATCCAATTTTGACTCACCATTATGGATAAAATTAAACTAGAAATAATAGTCATTTTGGTTCTTGTTTATGTAATGATTAGTCATAATAGTCCTTTAATGTATCAAAATTTTAAAGTAATCTCTGATTATGCAATTCGTTAGTCAAAATAATCTCTAACGTTAAAATAGTCCTTCAAAATAGTCTCTAGCGTTAAAATAGTCCATCAATACTAACAATAACTCTTTTATTATAGAACTGATATGAGAATAAGTAAGTACTTATAAGAATTGATATGACAGTAAGAATGTATATTGAATGACTAATATGACTGTATTAACATAACATTTTAATGCGAAAGACTATTTTGACTAACAAAATGCACAATCATTGACTATATTGAAATTTTGATACATTCATGGACTATTGTGGCTACTTGTTACACTCAGGACAAAAACGACTAATACCCCATTAAACTATTTAGTGAGTTTGAATCTCAGTCCAAAAATTAGTTTAAAAGAAGAGGGTGGTCAAAAACATTTTATCTTTAAATCGGCTCTAATATAACGTTCAATGGACTTTGATCTAATCCGAAAAGTTAACTCATGAAATAAGGGTGTTCAAACACATTTATACATCCAACTGATCGAGAAGTTGTGTAATATGAAACTCCAAACAACTTCAGTATCTACTCTCATGTTTAAATCTCATCTTAAAGATTAGTTCAAAATGATGGGGTGATAAAAAAAAAAAAAAAAAAAACATTTCTATATCCAAGAGCAAAAAAATCTGAACAATTTCAACTCCAAACAAACTTCAAACAACTTGAATAGGATTAAGTATTTAAAATAAGAAAGAAAAATAGCCAGCCAGCTAGGATACCTGAAGAACCAATCCCAGTGAGAAAGAACATCTTTACTTTACTAAAGTGACACCATCAATGCAAGTTAAGAATATAACAAGAATTTTTAAACCAAAATTCTTATAAAGTATTAAAGTCACTACAATATCAAACATTTGTACATTATCTTCCACAAACAAAAACATAAAACATCTGAACTCCAAAATCTAAATTATAGTTTTTTTTTTTTATATGTTGGGCTATAAAGACAAGAAATTTCTGCAACTTCGAACAAGAGCTTCTACACTGATGATGTCATCAAACCAGAACCTAAAAGACCTACAATGGTCTCAACAAGCAATCAACATGATGGAAAACCAAAATCTACACAGCATTTCCTTCTACCTTTCCCAACCAACTTCAACTTGTTACCAAGAAACAAACAACTCCATAAGCATAAACATTTCCAAACAAAATCAGCAACATTTTTCAAACCTTTTAGCAACACTAGCATCATGTCACCACACAAATTCAACCTTGAAAAACTTGGAGTTTCATAGAGTTGAATGGGAATCACAACAGGTAAAAAACCTTGGAACTCTTCTGAGTAATCATTGTATAAAGCAAGTTGTTTTTAGAAGAAACAGGTTCAATGGAAAAAGTATGTTAGATCTTTCTGACATTTTGAAGGAGAATAAAATGGTTAAAGAGATTATGTTTTCAGAATCATGTATTGGTTCTGTTGGTGCTTGTTTACTTGCTTCTTCTCTTATGTTGAATCATAGTTTGGAGGAGTTGCAGATTTGGGAAGATTCAATAGGTTCAAGAGGTGCTGAAGAGATTTCAAAGATGATTGAAGTTAATCCATCTCTTAAACTGTTAACAATTTTTGACTCAAATTTTATTACAGCTACACCTCTTATATCTGCAGTTTTGGCTAGGAATAGAACCATGGAGGTTCATGTTTGGAGTGGTGATCAAAATGGTGAAAGAAGTTCCAAGGTTGTTGAGTTTGTACCTGGGAACAATACATTAAGAATTTACAAGCTTAACTTTTCAGGTACTTGTAGGGTTGCTTGTTCCTTAGGAATGAATTTCACAGTTAAATCACTTGATATGACTGGTGTTAAGATAAAATCAAAGTGTGCTAAGGAATTTAGATGGGTTTTAGAGCAAAACCAAACCCTAAAAGAGGTTAATTTTTCAAGAACATGTCTGAAAGACAAGGGCATTGTGTATATTGCTGCTGGACTGTTTAAGAATCATAGTCTGCAAAAATTACATGTAGCAGGAAATTGGTTCCGCGGAATCGGTGTCGAGCATTTACTTTGTCCTTTGAGTAGATTTTCATCGTTGCAAATGCAAGCTAACACTAGTTTGAAATGTGTTACTTTGGGGGGAGGGAGAACAAGAATAGGAAGGGATGGTTTAGTAGCTATAACACAGTTTCTGGTAACGAATGAGACGGTGACGCGGTTCGGGATACATGATGATGAGAGTTTGAAACCAGATGATTTTGTTAAAATCTTCAAGAGTTTAGAGAAGAATGCTAGCTTGAAATGTTTGTCTTTACAAGGTTGTAAAGGTGTTCAAGGAGAGATGTTGCTGCAGACAATTATGGAGACATTGCAGATAAATCCTTGGATTGAAGAAATTGATCTTTCAAGAACACCTTTACACAATTCTGGAGAGTCTATTGGGATTTATCAGAGATTAGGGCAGAATGAGAATCCTGAACCAGAAATGGATTTGATCAAAGATATGCCACTCACTGAGCCTAAGAGTTGCAGAGTTTTCTTTTGTGGACAAGAATATGCAGGTAAGATTGAGTATTAATATTTGATGTTTAAATATAAATTAATTTCACAAAACACCGCCTTAAAATGTAAATAAAATAAGATCATGAAACTTAACTAAGCAGAATTTTCATATAAACACAGGCTAATAGTAAAGGTATGTTTGGATTGGCGTGTTTGAGCTTATCTACTGGCATAAGCATTTTTAGAGTTTATAGAAACAACTTATGACATGTCCATAAATTGTTTTAACTTTTAATCTTATTTTCATAAGCTCTATAGGATAGCTTATGAAAATAGCTTACAATTTATATGAAAACAGTTTGACTTTATTTTATCATTTGTTATATAAATAGCTTATACATGAGCATTTATATGATAAGAGCTTATATACTCTTCTAAACATTTAATTAAGCTGTTTTTCAAAACGAAATCAATCTGAATTATAGTTTAAACTCATATTTCCAGGAAAAACCACACTTTGTCATTCAATATCACAAAACTTCTCTGCTTCGGCGGCACTACCCTACTTGGATCAAGTAAGGACAATAGTGAATCCAGTGGAGCAGGCTGTCAAAACAGTTGGAATGAAGATAAAAACATTCAAGGATGAGGATACAAAGATTTCAATATGGAATCTTGCTGGTCAACATGAGTTTTTCTCCCTCCATGATCTTATGTTCCCAGGTAGCGGTAGTGCGTCGATTTTCATCGTTATATTGAGTTTATTCAGGAAGCCAAGTAACAGAGAACCAAAAAGCACTGCAGAGATTGAAGAGGATTTGCAATATTGGCTTAGGTTCATAGTTTCCAATTCCAAAAGAGCAGGACAACAATGCATGCTACCAAGTGTAGCTGTAGTGCTGACACACTTTGATAAAATCAACCAATCATCACAAAATCTGCAGCAAACGGTAGATTCAATTCAGAGATTGAGAGACAAATTTCAAGGCTATGTTGATTTCTACCAAACTGTATTCACAGTTGACGCAAGATCATCAGCATCAGTTGGTAAACTCACTCATCACATCCGAAAAACGTGCAAAACAATTCTCCAAAGAGTACCACGAGTTTATCAACTTTGCAACGATCTAATACAGATTTTATCAGAGTGGAGATCAGAGAATTACAACAAGCCAGCTATGAAGTGGAAGGAGTTTGGTGAGCTGTGTCAAGTAAAAGTCCCATATTTGAGAATTCGATCAAGACATTATAACAAAGAAGCGGTGGAAATGAAGCGAAAAGCTATAGCTACTTGTCTTCATCACATTGGCGAAGTGATTTATTTTGATGAGTTGGAGTTTCTAATTTTAGATTGTGAGTGGTTCTGCGGTGAAGTACTTGGTCAGCTCATAAAGTTGAATGTTAGAAGGCAACAATCTTCGGAAAACAATGGATTCATTAGCAGGAAGGAACTTGAGAAAATCTTAAGAGGAAGCTTACAAAGTCCAATTCCTGGTATGGGGTCAAAGGTATTTGAGAACTTAGATGCTAGTGACCTTGTGAGAATGATGCTAAAACTGGAACTTTGTTATGAGCAAGATCCATCAGATCAAAATTCTCTACTGTTGATTCCTTCCATTCTTGAAGAAGGTAGAGGAAAGCCTCAGAGGTGGCAGATAAGCTCACCAGACTGTCTTTATGCCGGACGCCATCTTGAATGTGATGATTCGAGTCATACGTTTCTAACTCCAGGATTCTTCCCTCGCTTACAGGCAAGTGTTTCTCCATCATGCTCCTCTTTTATTCCCTCAGTTTCACCCTTTGCAATTGTTTCTTGCACCTTCTTTTACATTTTTTACAATAAATTATTCCCTGCACTTAGTATTGCAAAGCAATGTTGTCAATAGAAGATCACGGAAAATAATGGTTTGTTCGTATTTTGTCATGCTATAGCATCATTAGGTTTTACCTGCAAAATACACAAGCCATATGCTACTATATTTTTACAAACCGTTTCTATTTTGATCTTCACCCATAAGTCTTTAGAGCTACATTTTGTAGGATTTTCAGTATTTTCCGTGACTACAATTTTCTCGTTTCATGCTGCAGGTACACCTTCACAACAAAATAAAAGCTCTAATGAATCAACACGGTGCAACTTACAGTCTTGAAAAGTACCTCATTTCAATCAGCATTAATGGAATCTACATCAGAGTTGAGCTTGGAGGACAACTAGGTTACTACATCGACGTTCTTGCATGCTCCACCAAAAATTTGACAGAAACTTTAAGAGTCATTCAGCAACTTATAATCCCGGCGATTCAAAGTGTTTGCCATGGGATCACCTTGACAGAAAATGTCATTAGACCTGAATGTGTACGAAGTTTGACACCCCCTAGGTACAGAAAAACTCAATCTGCTTCCCTGCAGCAACTGAAACAAGCACTTCTATCACTTCCAGCAGACGGCATGTATGATTATCAGCACACATGGAGTCCGGTCTTGGATTCTGGTAGGCCTATTCTCCAAGAAGGGTTTGATTTTGCACGAGACCTTTTATCGGATGATGACTTCCGAGAAGTGCTTCATCGCAGGTATCATGACCTACACAATCTTGCTCAGGAGCTGCAAATCCCACCTGAAAATAACCCTGAAGGGCGAGATCAAGATATAACCTTAAGCAATGAAGCTGAGAAAGTTGAACCATCCTTTGGTGGCATTGCAAAAGGGGTTGAAGAAGTTTTACAGAGACTCAAAATTATTGAACAAGAAATCAGAGACTTGAAGCAAGAAATCCAAGGGCTAAGATATTATGAACACAGACTCCTACTTGAGCTTCATCGCAAAGTGAATTACATAGCAACCTTCAATGCACAAGTTGAGGAAAGGAAAGTACCGAACATGTTCTATTTTGTAAAAGCAGAAAACTACTCAAGGAGACTGATCACCACCATGGTTTCTGGCATGACTGCTCTCCGGCTTCACATGTTATGCGAGTTCCGAGGACAAATGCATGTTGTTGAAGATCAGATGGGCTGTGAAATGATGCAAGTTGATAACATGGCTGTGAAGTCTTTGGCTCCATATATGAAGAAGTTCATGGTCATGGTAACTTTTGCTCTTAAAATCGGAGCTCATCTTGCAGCTGGAATGGGGCAAATGATACCAGATTTGAGCAAGGAAGTGGCTCATTTGGGTGGCTCTTCGCTTCTCTTTGGTGCAGCCGGGGCAACTGCAGCTGGTGTTGTAGGGGCTGCTGCTATCGGTCATAGAAACAGGTCCGCGGAAGGTTCAAGAGGCATTCAACAAGACATAAAAGCAGCACAGCAATGGATGGTTGATTTCTTAAGGGAAAGGAGGTGTTCCACAGGGAAAGATATTGCAGAGAAGTTTGGACTATGGCGAGTAAGGTATAGGGACAATGGTCAGATTGCATGGATCTGTAGGCAGCACATGTATTCCAGATCTGCAGAGATAATTGAAGTGCCTATTTGAAACAAGAAGAAATCCTTATAGTACACTAGGAACGTTTGCTTTCAAGTTTCTTTCTATGGTTTTTTGTGTGTTTATTATATTTCAGCCATGAATATGGAATGTATTGAAGTTCCCCGAAACATTTAGAGTTCATATGTTGCGCTGCCACCGTGATTTCGTCACATTTACTGTGATTCTAGTAGATTTTAGTTTCTAAAGTGATGGAATCTTATTCAATAACATTTCTGATTATCTGATATAATATAATTACATTTTAAGAGTGCTTTTCAAACTAATTAAGAATAAATATCCAAAAAAATTAGACTATCAAATCAAAATCCATAAAGACTCATGATGCTGTATGGCATGAGCTTTTTGCATGTGAAGTAGAAGAAAGATAAATCCTGGAGATTTTGCTCCATCAACTTTAGTGTTCACCATGTGAACGTGGGACCATATTATCACTAGAACACATGATTAAATAGTATGTTGTGCCATAAAGTTCAATTTCACAATCATTGACATTTAGATCATAAAGGACAAAGAAAGAAGGTAAGACAGAAAAGTTCATGTAACAGTTAACATAGCAACAAGCTTGTGAGAGTACAAAGTAATATTCCCTGTAACCTACAACATCAGAAGAAATACAGAAGGAGAAACCACACTGGATACTACATTATTTCATTTCACTGCTATTATCAGTTTTCCGGACCCGAATTCCCTACGCTCAACAAAAGCACACGGTCACACACACATGGGATCTGATCATTGGATGAAGATCAGAACAATTGTATCTTGGAATTCGCCAAATTGACTTCAAAATTAAATTACATATTGAAATATGATCCAATCTTCATCTAATGACCGAGATTCATGACTGCGTGACTACAGGGAATCCAAATCCCAGTTTTTAATCTAAAATCTACAGTCACCTGCCTGTATTCCCTTAAACCAAGGAAGCAAAAGCTCAGAAGAAAGCTCTGCTTCCATAATAGACACGGGGGTTAGCGTTCTTAGTTTGCGGTAGTTTCTGCTCAGTACTTGAATTTCCTGAAGTAGTTGGTTCACTTTCAATGTCCATAGGAAGCTTCATTTTCGCTAATGACTCGGTAAATTGCTGCATGCTTTTCATGTACATGTCAACTATATCCTGCTGAACCATCTGCGGCTCTGGCTCAATATTCACAGTCACAACAGGCTTAGGGAATAAATCACTCGGAACAACACTTGAGGAATCACTCTCACCGTCTTTGACATCCACTTTTTTTACCTCTTTGGTTCCTGAAACTTGTTCATGACTTGGGGACTTAGAAGCTGCTGCTGCAGCATCAGATGATTCTGAGCTTTCATGAGCAGAAGGAGAAGAAACCCCATTTGTCGACACACTGCTTGGTGGAGACTCAACCTTAGGAGGTTCCACTTGCGCAGACTCACCACTGCATGCTGAGAAGCTTTCCACAAGACGAACACCAGCTTCCGAACTATGATTTTCAGCATCAGAAGTTGCCAAGCTATCAGAGCACTGAGTCTCCTCGCACGAAATGCCAAAATATTCCGAAACCATTAAGTGGTCTTCGTTTGCAATCTTAGGATCTGGAAACTCAATTTTATCCAAATCTCTGGCCAATGACTCACATGTTTCCGAGTCCTGCTGAGTGACATGTGTAGCCACTTTCCCCGGCATAGCAGATATTGCCATAACATCAGGTGTAGCACCGGTGTAAGCAATGGACAATTGAACAAAACCTGAAGGAGAATGAAACAGATCAGTTGAAGAAAGAGAAAACTCTTTCTCTAGTTTACCATTCTGGACTAGCACTTCTGACAACGGCACCAAAGCAAAACCAAGCAACTGATCTTCAAGATAATTCTTCACCCTGCTAAGCATCCATAGCTCACATTTGAGAGACGAATCAACATCCCAAACATTGAGACGAAGATTGTCGTTAAACACAGGGTTCCTTCCACCTCCATTAATGGTCTTAGTAGAGACGCTGTTCTCTGGATTACTTGTCAGGTAAATCTTAGCATAAACATCTTGCTTGTGGTATATGCAAATATTCTGAATGTCCCTAGCCTGATGTATATAAACATCGAGCACTCCAACGCATTCCTCGGCATTTGACATGATAGTTTCCTTCCCATTGACTTCAATGTCCTTAGAGGAAGGACCGTTGCTTTGTGTGGTAACATCATCAGACTTGTGCTTCTCACCCTCACCCAAGACTGAGGTTCTAAAGGGTGATACAACAGATTGTGGGGAATCCATGATCATACAACAGTAATTGAGAACCTGTCAAAGCAAAACAGCTACATGAATGCCAATTCATACAAGTTTTAACACAAACTTCATAACTAAGATAAAAACACACCCAAGATTCTTAAGACTAGCTAAACAACCTAGTATTAGCAAAACACAAAATTCATTGCTCCAGTACTAAAAACACATATATTAACTGTCCTAAAATCTAGGGTTAAGCAGATCCAAAAAAGAAACTAACATAACTGCATATAAAGTAACATAGTTAAAACAAAGAAAGAAAGAAGCTTGAACTTGAGTTCCTCCAAACCTTTGAGAAGCAAATTCAGAATTGAAAATCAAAACCAACAAAACACAAGAGGAACAACCAAAACCTAATAACCTCTCAAAATTGAAACTTTCAAGTGATATGTACCAAAATACAAGAATTGTCCAAAGCTTAAAAACTAGCCAAAATAATCAAAAGGGTCACAGAAAAAATCATCAGATTCCAATAAAGCTACAAACTTTAATTATTTGCTCTATACAGAAACACTTCCACAGAATCCAAGAGAGGAAAAACAGGAAAAAAGCATAAGCACAGTAACCTATGCTACCTATGACACAATTCCAACACAAACCCACTTTAAATTCCTCATCAAATCACACAAAAAAGTACTCAAAAGTAATAATTGAAGCAAAACTAGGAATCAATCAAAAAAATTCAAAAAGTAAATAAATCTGCAAAGTGCATATACATGTTATTGAAACAGAACATGTTATGCTTTTTTACCTGAACTTTGGTTGTTTCAAAGTCAAAGTTGTGTGTGTGTGTGGCTCAAAGACAGAATCAGAGCATGACCCAGGTGATTGAACCGAGGTAGTGTTACAGAAAGAACAAAAAAGTTGTGAACTTTGTTGTTTAAAGGGAAAGGAGGATGGATATAGGCGATTGATGAGAGAGAGAAATGAATGATATGTAGGGATCTGTGAGGAAATTACATATACAAGAAAGTGCAACTATGTATATTTGGAGTGTAGTAGTAGTATAATACTATTTTATATACGGTAGGTACTATGAGGGAAACCAACCATAGCCCATAGGTTATATTTGTTTTTTATGAGAATCGATTATCATCGTGTGCATGTAATTCTAAAGACTAATTTTTCGAACCCAAGTATTTGTAATGGATAGTTAAACTCTCATTTGAAGAGATTTGATATTGCTACATTTTCAGAGCTCAATCGAGCTCGTTGGTTAAAGCTAGAAGAGATTCATTCTCATCTTATCGAAGAGTTTACGAGTTCATATGTAATATTTGTTGCTGTAACATTTGTTTTTCAACAATCATTCTCGAATCAGATGAAATATTTGTGGATTTTGCGCTTTAAAAATAGATCTCAGATAAAGTAGCATGATCTACATGAGTCTTGTTGAATAAGAGAGTGAGTGTTAAAATGTGTGTTGAAAATAGAGTATCATTAGTGGTTCTTTTGTATTTCTTTTTTTGTTTGGTTGTGAAGAGAAGTTGTGAAGAGAGAAATAGGTGAGAAATAGAGTAGATTTGATGGATTATTAGGTAGAAAAGAAAGATGGAAGAAATAGAGAAGAAAGAATTGTTGATTACTTTTGAAAGTACTAAAATGCCCCAAATTAAAAATCTTTTTTTACAACACTAAATTAATCAACATATAATTTATCTATATATGTGAATTCATTTAACTAATTTATTAAACTAACAAATCAACACAATTTTTTAATTTGATTAGATTAATTAATTTTAGTTTTTTTGACAGGGTTTAAATAATTTAGTTAACTAAATCAACTCATAAATTTATTTCCATTGCTGGTATACCTATCTATCTAATAATAAACCAACACATGCAAAAAAAAAAAAAAAATACCAACACATGCGTACCCATTTTGCTCCATAATTATTACTACAATTAATTTGATGATGATAATATTACCTAAAACTATAACCACCCGTAAAAAGAAGGAAAAAACTACCTATTTAACAGCAACAAAAAACACTACCAGTAATACCAAGGTGTTTACTTGCGTGCACAGCTTGCAAAGAACGAAGGGTAAAAGTGGAAAAGCAAAAGAGTTGGGGCTTCTTTTGCATTTCTTCGCTGTCTAGCAGAGAAGAAGAATAGCCATGGGGCCCACATATATTTGGTCTCTCTCTCCTTTTTCTCTGCTGTTCCAAACTGTGGAAATGTGTTCTCTCTTCCCTATTTCTCTTGTCTATTTCTCTCTCTCCTCTAACTCTCTTCTACCAAACACACCCTTAGGCTATGTTTGGTTTGGAGAAGAAAGTTAAAGGAAAGAAAGTGTAAGGATAAATAGTAGAAGGAAAGAAAGGTAGAAGAAAGTGAGATGATTTGTTTAGTTGTTTGGTATAAAAGACATTGAATAGATTGTGAGAGGAAAGAAAGATATGTATATTTGCAAAATTACATTTATAACCTTAAAAGGTTTTAGCTAATTGTGTTAATTTCAAATTAGTTATGCTATCTACACATTTAATTATATTTTATTAATAATTTTTAATTCACATGACATTTTTTAAATTTTTTGTTAATGTCCTTTTTGCTCAAAACATCATGCCAAGAGAAAAAAATTTGGAGCATGATTCAAAAGCATTGGCTTATCAGACCATGTTCAACATAGTAATATTAATAATTCAGCAAGGGTATTTTTGACATTTTCCCAAAAGTGAAAGCTTCTTCAATGTTTCCGTCCAAAACAGGGAGGAAAGATTTTGAGCGTGGTCCCACCTCAAAGTTTCTTTCCTCCACTTTTTGAAGTGCTACCAAACTATGGAAAGCCAATCTTTCCACAAACTTTCTTTCCTTCTTCAATCTTTCCTTTATCTTTCTCTGGATCCAAACGCAGCCTTAAAGTGTAGTTTAGTTATATGATTAACAAAGGAGGTTAATGGTGTACTAGATATAAGTTTGTTTCTATTATGTGATCAATAAATTGTCTCATGAATTCTAGGTTCCATATAAAGACATTGATTTGATATGTAATAGCTTGAAGCTAATCAGAAAATATGAATGGAACAAACATTGTAATAAGACGGAAGGAAAGAATGTTGCACAAATACGAGAATAAAACAACGTCACATTACGACAAACAAATCACAACGAAAACATTTAGGGTTGTAAAGAAGGGATGGTGATCTTGCCGAACCTAAGATCCTTGGATGATGACGTTAAACGACCTTGAGTAGGGTACTTCTGTCAGCAACAACCTTCTTCCTCTATGGGTTGTGCGCCTACACACACTCTGATGGTCAAGTTAGTAAGCGTCGTAGGAGATATGACATGATGTTGGATCCGACTTAAGGGTCCTAATTGGCTTCATGAACCATTATTCATTGTCATGTCATTGTCATGGTTTTTATGAGCCCGAGCAAGAGGCATCTAGAATATATCATATATAATATCTTATTCTATATCAAGACAATATCAATATTGTTATTTAGATTAATTTTTACTCACCATGCACTACTTTTTATTAAAAAAACTTACTTGTTATACTCCCTCCGCTTTAAAATGAGTGTCGTTTTAGGTGTTTATTTACACACATATTAAGAAATGCAATGATTAAGAAAAAGAGAATGATTATTTTACCAAATTATCCTTATTAACTATTGGTTAGTTTTAAAAGTAATACTTTGGAAGTAGTGTGCAGAGTATTAATTAGAGGGTACAATTGAAAAGAAAAAGTTATTATTGCATTGGAAACTGAAAACGACACTCATTTTAAAACAAATTTTTTTGGCTAAAGCGACACTCATTTTGAAACGGATGGAGTAGTTCTTAACTAATGCTCTAAAGCACTCATTAGCATTCTCTAAAAGTTAATCATAATTAATTAATTTTCCTTTATTTAATAAATATAAAATAATAGAGGAAAAGGGGGGAGGTATAGACACGCCGACCCACGCCATGGACCCTAATCACAAAGAGACCAATCAGAATGCATTTGAGTGGATTTTTGTAAGTGGGGTATGGTGTGCTTTTCTCATATGAAATGACTTTTCTTTCCATACATATTGACAAATGACAATAACATCTGCAAAAGAATGTATATTAAAGAGTGCACTGCAGTCGGCTGTTCTGTCATGCTTGTACATTTTAAGCCTGCCAATTAAAAAAACTGTTTTTATGACTTAAAAGGAGATAATAAACTCATAGAGTGCCAACATAATTAATTAGGTTCTTTCAAAAAAAACATAATTAATTGTAACAAAAAAAAAACATAATTAATTGGGTCTTCATAATAGAGTGCACTAATTTGTCAAAAAAAAAATAAAGTGCACTAATTAAAGAATTACAAAGAGAAAGAAAAAAAAATAATTTACTCTCTCAGTCTCAAAAATGAGTCATTTGTTTATTACACATGTTAAAAAAAGTGTATAAGATTGTTAGAAATAAAAGTGTATAAGTAAAAGAGAGAGAAAAATAGTTTTAAGTATTATGTAAGTATTTGTGTATTCTTCATGATCATTATGCAAAAGAGAATATATTGAATTGAAGGTGATGGATTAGTATTAATTTTTTTTTTGAGAGAATATTAGTATTAATTATAGTGTATAATTGGAAAAAGGTAATTAAAATTGTATTGAAAAATGAAATCGGTCAGTTTTTTACAAATAGATCATTTATTATAAGACGAGTATTAAAAAACACTTTTTCAACATTGAAAAAGTAAAACACACAATCCCTAATGTAATTCATTTTATAATTCATTAATAAATGTCTTAGGGACATTTATTAGCATTTCTGTATTTTATATTTACTCTGGTTTATGCATTATTTCAATGAATATAAATTCGATGAAATAACGGTGAACTATATTTTGTTATAAAATATAGTTTTTGATCTAAATACCTCTTGTGATTTTTTAAGTTGAATATTTTTAATAAGTTAGTTCCTTGAGATTTGTTTATTATAAATTGATCATTTAAGTTATATAATATTTACATTTTTTTGTCAAGTAGTCTAGCAGTTAGAGAAATTCATCTTAAATATGAATAAGTAAGGTGTTCAGAGTTCGAACTTCGGCCCCTGCATATATTATGTATTATCCCTTACCAACTGAGCTAAGCTTACAGAGACTAATATTTACATTGTTAATCATTCTTTCAATCAACTTTGTTAAAAAAAGTTTATGGGCCACTTAATATTAAGGTGGTAGGTCCAAAAGTGGTTATGACGTCAAATATGGTGACTTATGCACATTTTCTTCCTCTGCATTCAAACATAATTTTACGAACTTGAATCATCTCATTCCCTTCATTCTCTTCTTCTACCTCCTTCACCAAATTGTATCTATCTCTCTTAATTTTAGAGAGAAGAAATAAAATAAAAAAAATATCAAGAGAGAAGATTAAAAGATAGATAGATAGATAGATAGATAGATAGATAGATAGATAGATATAACTTGATGAAGGAGAGAGGATGAAAAATTGATTGGAATGAGAGGATTCAAGATGTAATTTTACAGATAAATATTTTATAACATGTTATACATCAAGTAATCGATCAATTTTATTTTAAATCAAACTGAATAATACACTTATGAATCCTAATTTTGAGAACTGTGAATTCACACCTACCAACTTAATATTAAACGTCTATATAAACATTTCTTAACTGAGTTTGATTAAAATAAGATAATGATCTGTGAAGCCCCGATACTTCAAAATGGATGACGTACCGTATCCCCTGCGTATCCTGCATCGATACCTGCCTGATACTTCCCGATACGTATCCAGAGAGTATCCATATATTAAATTTTAATTTTTAAAAAATTAATTATCCGATACTTTCTGATACGTCCCGATACACACAGATACTTGTGTTTTTTATATTATTTTGATTTATGTTTTTTTTTTAAAAAAATAAGAATAAAAACATTATATTACTATAATATATATACATTTCCTTTATCTTTATTTGGTGTCAGTACGACCCACACCACACCACACAACACAATTGCATCTTTCCCTTTCTAAGAAATTAGGGTTTCAACTTTTTCTTCCAAACTGGTCGTCGTCGAAGTCTTGGTATCGGACGACTTTGGTATATATTGCGTATGTAATTGACTAATGATCACTCTCTTAATCGTCAATATTATTTATATTTATGTTAATGTGCTACGAGCCTGGTTTCTTGTGTTTGTTAATATATTTGCATATTAAAAAAATGGTTATAATTATATTGTACATTTAATTATATAATTTTTTTTATTAACGTATCCTAGCCGTATCGTATCTTGATTTTTGAAATTTTCCCGTATCGGTGCAGTATCGTATCCGTATCGTATCTCGTATCCGGGCTTCACAGATAATGATGCATATATTTTATGACTTAAAAGGACCAATTTATAAAATAAAAAACTAAAAATATTAATATATTATAAACATCTAACATAATTTTTTTTTTTTTAGGGAATCTAGCATAAATATTGTGAATGGCATCTAGCCTAATTCTTGTGAAAATCACACATTGACACATTGTAATTCTGAGAATCTAAACACACTTGTAATTATATTTAAAGAAATAATATTTGTACAACCATTTCGTGATAAATTTCTTTCTCATACTCACGTTATATTTATAATTTCTCTCTTTATTATTTTAGTTTTTGTATCAATACTTAGTTTTCTTTGTAAACTTATGTTGTTCTAGAAGTTATCATATAGCTGTTCAAATAACAAACCTCGTATATTTATAGTTATTGTCAAATGTCAAGTTAGATGTAAAAATTTAGGCACATAGTCTAACCACAAGAAAGACGTATGCACGAAAGACTTGTATACATATGTGTACACTTTACAAGTCTACTTAGTTCTTCTAGATGACAATAAATTATTGATAAAAAAAAGATGACTTAGTGAATTAATACTTTTTCTCAGTTATTTTTAGTATGTATTTTCAAAATTTGACAACACGTATATATTCGTAACAAAATTCTTCATTACGACCGTTAGTATCATTTTTAATGTATATTTTTCAAAATTTGACAACACGTATATATTCGTAACAAAAATTTTCATTAGGACCGTTACTATCAAGTGATCAACATCACTAGAAAGCTAATTGTAACCCAAAACAACTCTACTTCGAAAATATGTCCACCGATTTCAATTATAAGCAACATTTCACTCTTTAAATTTATCATATAACTTATATATTCGATCTATATATCATGTCTAATACATTAGTTATTCGATGACATGAAATAATTGATATGTTATTTAGCTTGTTTTGTGGACTTTCTAACACAAGCTTGGTACTGCATTGCATGAAAGGGTATTTGCAAATTGCGGTTGCTCTAATGTCAAAAAATCAACGAGAGATTGAGGTGATTGATCCTTTGAATGATTACTACAACTAAGAAACACATGGAAAGAACATAGAATCATTACTAATTTATCTTTAACAACTATTATACTCTACTTTTGATATTACTTCATTATTAGTTTTTGTGCATAAGTTCAAATTGAATTTGTGTTTGCTTAATAATAACTTTTCTCTTAAAAGTCATTTTTACAATGAGAGATTTATTGATTTTTTCTTAAGTTAAAATAGATTGTATTGAACTAAAAACGTCTGGTTTTTCTAGCACAAAATGTGTCAAGAGAAAACCAGAAAAAGAAGTATCAAGTTACATCAATCAAGAAAGAAAAAAGAAACAAAGAAAGTTACAATATGATCTCCAAACAAGCTAAAGGGTTAAATCACCAAGGATAATAGCTTAAAGCAAAATTGAAGCGATTTGTCTGTAGCCACCAATAAGATTGAAGCTTAATTTTGTCAATAAGATGTTGTAACGATTCTTCTTTTTGTTTAAAAACACAAGAATTTCTTTCTTGCCATACACCCAGACACAACAAAGTCAAATGAGATGAAGAGTTGAGTAGATACTTTTAGGAAACCCACCTAAAGCTCCAAATTGGATTAAACGATCTATATCCTCCACTTTACCACAATCACCCACGTAAAGCTGAACATTATGCTGAAGCACTCGCCTTTTAATCAAGTTGTCCGTTGTTGGAGAATTTATTGAATAATTGTGTTTGATTAAAAATAATTTCCTTCTAAAAAGTCATTTGACATTGAGGGACTAACTGAATAAGGAAATTAAATAAGAAATAACATTTGTCATTTAAAAAATAATAATTTTAAATATTCAGATCGTCCTTTCAAATTAAATAAGAAATAATTTTTGTTCTCACATGCAAAAACAAATCACTATAGTTTATAAAATCACAATGTTTTAATTTTGGTCCCTAGCATCATATTATATTAAAAGAAACAAAATGAAAAATGCATGTTTACACCAAATAAACAAAATATTTATAGGAACGATTTGCATATTTACTTTGTCACCTGACTTTATTTTCTACTGTCTTTCTGCCAAAATTTTCTTTTTATCAAGGAAATGAAAGTAGTTATACTATCTTTGAAGATGCAAATTGAACTTAGACTGTCAGAGTAAAAGAACTAAAGTAGTATGTGTACAAGTGATTGCTTACTGCAATCATGACACTTTCATGTAACATAACCAGAGACAAATTGTAGACAAAGGAAAACATACTAGGTAGAAACAAATTTCAAGAACAATAATTCAGGAAGGACATTGGGAATTAACAAATTAGGCATTATAAACATGAGATAATAGAAAACGGGGTGTACTTGTGTTGGCATGGAATTATATCTTTTCAATAAATGAACTCGAAAGGTCAATTTAAGACTCAAGGTAGATTCTTAAAAGGATTCTTAGTTGATAGATTTAAGACTACAAGTTTTGGTTTTGAAGGCAAAAAACATGTGATTTAAAATGGATGATGTAAAATATTTTTTTAAAAAATGAAAATGTAAACATAAATTGCAAAAAACAAGAAATAAAGATAAAAGAAAATGATATTGTATAAAATAATATTGAGTTACATACCTCGTTAGTAAAATGTGATATCTTGTGAGGGTTGATGTGTTTATATAGCTAGCTTATTTTACATAACGAAAATTAATTATTTTACATGAAGTTTGGTTCTACTATTTATAGAAAGAAAAAAAAAACTAATTTCTAAAGTGCATGGGTGACAAGTGTCCTTTACCCATCTAACTTCTCATGCAAGTCTCTTCTTATATTCGAACCTTGGACGTTGAAGTTATCTCAACGCCCATGTTACAATGTTCAAGGTTTGGATTAAGCAATTTTCTATGATTCTCAAAATGCTATCAACATAATTAATTACCATCTTCTGTTTATATAACTTCTAGTTTTACCAAATTCTCGTATCCTCATGCCTTGTTCTGATGTATGAGTTTGAATCAATGTTTTGATGTCTTGATCTGAACCTGAATTTAAAGTCCTTGACATAATTTTAGGTTATGATTTGATAAATCTAATCACTTGGTTATGAACAATATATAAACTTGAATATGATTTATAACTTTGAAGTGTTGAATATGAATACCTAAATTTTGCATTATATATGTATCATTCGGAAGTAATATATTTGATTATTTGGTTATGTTTTTGTATTACTCCAAATCTTATGTATTATTCTGAAACCGATGTTGTCTTCTGTTTTGATGATTAAGTTAGTTATTTTTAAAATTGAAGCTATATTCATGTACTTAAAAACTCAAAGAAACTAGATTGGATAACTAAACACATCAGAAAATAAAATTATCTTATAGAAAATAACTTTATTAACATTAAAACATCTTTACAAACGAATTTTGTGATTTTCTTCAACAATAGAGTCGTTAATTTCTTTTATTCTAAGGAGTTCCTTTGTATACCAAAGAAATCACAGTCATTAGAGTAGTATGGCCAACCCATTTGGGTTGGCCTCGTGATATTGGCTTGGAACTTGAGAGTGTGCTCCTCCTAAATGTCTCAGGTTTGATTCTCTCTGGTGCTAATTTGAGGGGGTTAATTTAGCTTCTTCAAAAAAAAAAAGAGTAGTATGGCCTATATTGATAGTTGTACAATTAGTCATCAGAAATTAGGAGATGTCACTAAAAATTGTCTTCAAGTACAAATCATCTACCAAAAAGGTCCTCACACGGACAACGAAAGTTGAACTCACGATCTTACGAGTGAGTCAATTTGTTACCAACTGAATCAACATTCATTAATAGTTTAGTTTTGATGAAAAACAATTGAATATTGTTATTACTACTTTTTTACAAAATTTATTTTATATTTTTAAGAAAAATAAAAATAGACTAAAAGTACAATATTACACACGTTCCTCCATTAAATTCAAGGAATAATTAATTGAGAATGAGAAATAAGGAGCTGCGTGCGAGAAATGGAATGCTGAAATAAGCTTGCTAGGCCGACCTCAACGGCTAGTTGTTTGAATCCCTACGCTGTCCCCACACTCCCCAATAATGCTCTATCATGCTCATGGAGCGTTTAACTTTCAATTTCTTTTTCTTCTTTTTTCATTCTTTTTGTCTAAGATGCCATTTCTATAGATTTTTTTAATAGATTTTTTTTTTGAGGAATGATTTTTTTAAGAGATAAATTGTCTTCTCAAAAAAACAAAAAAATAAAAGAGTATTTGTAATGATCCAAGTTAAGCCCATAAGAATAAAATAAATCTAAGTTATATTAAATGATTAGTCATGCATTCTAGAAGGATCTAGATGGTCACATTTGTAAGCAAAAAAAATACTTTTTAGGTTCATTGAATACTTAAAGTATTGTTAGATTCATTCAATACTTAATGTATTTGGTCAATACTTTATGTATTCAATGAACCTAAAAAGTATTTTTTCTTATAAATGTGACCGAAGGAAGTAGAATGCAAATGTTATAAATAAGAGAATGGTCGTAATCATTATAAATGAAATGAATGAAGAATTAGTTTGTTAGAATAGCGTAGATGTAACTTATTTATCCTTAATTAATGAACAACCACAAAAGTTGTTCATAACAATTGGTGCTTTCATTGTCATGGATTCTCCTCCCTACCACTACTACAATCACAACATTCATGATCCTACAATCATCACTCACACCTCACCAACACAAACATACCCAAATTTTACCAACCACTCTCTGCCTCGAAACCTTCCTCCCATCACCATGTCCATTCTCAAACAAATTTTACACTCTCAACAAACTAGCCTTCAAACAATGACCAATTGTGCTAAAACACTTTCAGCCATTACAGCCGACCTAAAAACCCTTAACACTAGCTTAACACATTATGGTATTACCAAAACACGACCCATACCTTGCAGCAACAAACCTATGCCACACAAAAACCCTTCTACCAGCAACTACCACTCCAAATCTCCTCGCCTATATGTCATACATCACTTAATATAACTTAGTTCTATTTTATTCTTATGAGCTTAACTGGAATCATTACAATATTGCATCCGTATTTATTTTCTGTCCTTTTTTTTAAAATAGATCATAATTGAAAAAAAAATTCAAATAAGAAGCAATTAAGGGTATCTATATATATTTTCCTTAAAAAAAATAGTATCTATATTTATATAATTGTATCCAAATAAACTATTTTTTATAAAGCTATTTTTATTACGATAAACAAACACTCAATATATAATGTTTTTTTAATAAAATCTCTAAAAAAAAATACAATCGCTAACTTATTGAAAGCTATAGTCATTTTTTTAATGCGTAACAAACGAACACTAAGCAATGATTTATTTACAGCAGCAATTTTTAATTAAAAAAAGCATCCATATGAACTTGATGGGAATGATTTGACCTAGTAAATAAATAATATAATAGTAATTAATATAAAAACCAAAAACAAAATTAATATTAGTAGTAATTCTTTTACTTTGATTAACCTAATTGCAAGCTAAATATTTATTTTTAATCTTATTATCTTTTGACAATTTATGTCACGTCTTAAAAATGTCTAGTTACACCCAATATTAATTTAAATTTAATGAATTATTATACCAAAATTGTCATTGTTCATAGTTTACTATAATACGTAAATTGATTTCACATAATTTAAGTAAATTGAGGTTAAATATTTCTTGTACATTTTCTTGCTATGTTAACTTAGTTTATGTATAAGGAATACATAAATTGAGTTTACATAAGGAATACCTCATTTTCTCATATTTCTTGTACATTCTCTTTTCCTATCACATTCTTTTATTAGATGAAACCAACGTGACTTATATATCTCACACATAAGGATTGCACTTGTGTGATATAGTTTTTGGTGACATTGTTGATAGTGTATTTTAGCTGAGAAAAATAATTGATAAATTATTAAAATAAATTATTTAGATAAAAAAAATGATTGATTAAGAGAGAGATAAAAACAATGTCACCAAAAACTAATGTCATGTAGTGCAATTCCACACATAAAGTGATGAGATCCATATAAATTTCATTTAATAAAAAAGTGAATGTTAAAAGACCGTGTTGAAAAAGGCTCTTATATGAACACAACCCTAATTGAAAAATATTTGGAGACACACACACAATTAGAAAAATTTAGTAGAGAAGTAAATTTGTCACATCGTTTTTTACTTTTATCTTTTAATCTTTCTCATATATGTGTGTGCCTAAGTATTTTTTATTTGTGTTTGTGACCAACTTAGACTTTCTTGTTGAAAAAGAGTGTTTCTAACACTCATCTTATAAATAATATCATTTCTTTTTAAGGTGCCTTTTAGTTGGTTACTTCTTCCTCTTCTTGTAATGACAACATCTCTACACGAACTATGATTTTGATATGTTTGTTTATGCGTCTATGAGCCATCAAATATGTCATTTTTTCTAAAGCAAGTAAAAGACATATAGACAATGAAGTTAGTAGTAATTAGAAGAGAGGAACAAGCAATACAAAAGCTTTTAAAATTGAAAGGTCAGAAAGACAATCAAGTGAGTGTTTGGTTTGAGTTAAGAATTCTAAAGTCAAAAAGCAGATTGGACAGAATTCTTATCACGGAGGGAATCATTGAAGAGTGGGGAGTGACAAATCAATGGGTTGGTGATAGAGATATCTCTGATCATTGTCCGATATGGTTGGATTGCAAGGTTGAAAATTGGGGCCCTAAACCATTTCGCTTCAACAATTGTTGGCTTGATGATAATAGGTTCAGTCCGTTCGTGAAAGAATGTTGGAATTCGTTTGATGTGAATGGAAAGAAAGCTTATGTTATTAAGGAAAAAATGAAATTACTAAAAGAGAAGCTTAGAGTGTGGAACAAAGAGGTGTTCGGATGGATTGATTTATCAATTGATAACACTGTCAAAGGACTGAATGAACTTGATAGTATGGTGGGGGAGGGGGCTGTACCTGATATACAACAGAGGAAAGAATTACAAGCTCAATTTTGGCAGCAAGTTAGACACAAAGAAAGCTTAATTAGACAAAAATCAAGGCATAAATGGATCTTGGAGGGGGACGCCAACACAAGATTTTTCACGCGAGTCTACAACAAAGAAGGAGAAAGAATCAACTGGTTTCATTCAAGAAAGGAGATACATGGGTTGAAGGCGTTGAGAATGTGAAGAAAGAGGTAAAAATCCACTTTTCGGATCTGTTTGCAGAAAAAGAATTTAACAGACCAGTTTTGAGTGGAGTACCATTCAAATCCATCTCTGAAGAAGACAATGAATTTTTGCTGGCTCCATTTTCTGAGGAGGAGATAAAGGAAGTAATCTGGAACAGCGATGACAACAAAAGTCCTGGCCCTGACGGCTTCAATTTCAATTTTATCAAAAAAGAATGGGATTTATTGAAACAAGACGCGTCATCATTCATTAGAGAATTCCATCAATATGCAATTCTGCCAAAAGGAATCACAACATCTTTCTTGGCGCTGATCCCAAAGAACAATCATCCTCAAACCCTCTCTGAATACAGGCCAATCTGCTTAATTGGTAGCCTTTACAAGATACTATCCAAAATACTTGCTGCTCGACTGAAGCAGGTGCTGGGAAAAGTCATTTCGCCTTGCCAAACAGCATTCATTCCAGGCAGACAAATTTGAGATGGAGTGGTTGTGCTGAATGAGTTAATTGATCTAATTAAGAAAAGGCGAGATAAGTGCATGTTTCTAAAGGTAGATTTCGAAAAAGCATTTGATTCTGTCAGTTGGAAATATCTGGAATATATGCTCAATCGGATGGGGTTCCATGAGAAATGGATTAAATGGATGAGGGCTTGCGTCTTCTCAAGCTCAATGTCGGTTCTGGTGAATGGAAGTCCGACAGAAGATTTTGAGGTGAGCAAAGGATTAAGGCAAGGAGACCCGCTTTCTCCATTCTTGTTTATTATAGCTGCTGAAGGTCTCACAGGTCTTGTAAATAATGCCATCCGAAGTGGTTGTTTTAAAGGTTATATGGTGAGTAATGATCAACAACACCATATATTACAATACGCAAATGATACCATACTTTTGGGTGAAGGTTCGTGGGAAAACTTATGGAGCTTGAAGTCGATTCTCAGAGGCTTTGAATTAGTATCAGGACTAAAAGTCAATTTCTACAAGAGCAAGTTGTATGGAATTAACCTTGAAGATCAATTCCTTAATGCTGCATCTGCCTTCCTCTCTTGCAGTGTTGATAAATTCCCGTTTCGCTTCCTTGGTCTACCTGTTGGGGCAAATCCGCGGCGTTGTGATACTTGGAAACAGGTTGTAGATGCAATGAAAAAGAAGCTATCATCATGGAATGGGAGGAGTTTATCCATGGGAAGCAGAGTAACTCTCATCAACTCAGTTTTGAGTAGTCTACCTCTATACTACTTCGCCTCCTTCAAAGCACCGAAAAAAATCCTGAATGAATTGATTAAAATACAAAGAATGTTCTTGTGGGGAGGGCGCTCAGAACAACATAAAACATGTTGGGTAAGTTGGAAACAAGTATGTCTGCCAAAGAATAAAGGTGGGTTAGGTGTCAAAGACTTGAAACTTTTCAATATTTCTCTTTTGAACAAATGGAAGTGGCGGTGTCTTACAGACAAAAATGCATTATGGTATGATTTGTTAAAATTCAAATATGGTTCGTTAGCTCGTAAAGTACTCAGCCGTGATGGTCCTATGATAAGAAGAAAGGACTCGAATTGGTGGAAAGACATTTTACTTGCAGGCACAACAAACATGGCGAGCGAAGCATGGTTTCCAAACAACATTAAATGTAACTTGGGCAATGGATTGGAGATAGATATTTGGAAGGACAAATGGTTAGGCAATGAACCATTCTGCAGTTTATTTCCATCACTTTATTTGTCTAGACCTGCAGAATCTTCAATGGTTGCGGACAATGGAATTTGGCAAAACACATCATGGAGATGGAATTTGAGCTGGGCTGTCAATAATGATATAACAGTTGTGCAAGAACTAACAGATCTGAAAGCAGTGCTACAAGGAATAACACCATCGAAGGAGTTTGCAGATTCGTGGAGTTGGATTCCAAACAAAATCACAGGTTTTTCAGTCAAAACATGTTATGAAATTCTGCAGAAGTCTGCATCTTCTTCTTCACTAGAAGTAAGCCAAAAGAAAGCGATTAACAAACTGTGGAAGAGTGGTGCCCCGTCAAAGATCAACGTGTTTGGGTGGAGACTTTTCTTGGACAGACTCCCAACCAAATCAGCACTTATGCATCGAGGAATTCTCGATGATTCACAAAACGCTACTTGCGTATTCTGCTCAGAACATGTAGAATCAAGCTCTCATTTATTCTTTTCTTGTAGGCAATCTGCTGAGTTATGGAAAGAGATACATGAATGGATGGGAATCATTATTCATGAAGACATTGTTGGCATAGAACACTTTCTACAACATGGACAGCAGCTGAAGGGAAAGGCATACCGGAAAACTCGCTTCTTGATTTGGCTAGCTACAGTTTGGAACATTTGGCTGTTGAGGAATGCTATAATTTTCAATGGGGGTGTGGCTGATTTTAAAAATCTAAAGACCAAAATCCAAGCTCTAACATGGAGTTGGCTAATTAGCAAGAGGGATATGGCATCTGATTCTGTATTCTCAAACTGGTTGGATAATCCTTTAGAATGCCTCTGTAGTCAATAATTATAACTTATTATGTAATGGGGTTAACTCCCCCTATCATCTTTGTATTGTTGTAATGGGTTAGAGTACCCCTTGTACTCCTTTCAATAATATATCTCTTGCTTATCAAAAAAAAAAAAAAAGATCCTCTTCATTTAGGATTCTCTCCATTTCTTCCATTTGGAGAGATAAATACACATTTTTTTTTGGAAAAAGTAAAAAGTAATTAATGATGGTAGGATCCACTATTTATTTTATGTGTTTATCTCTCTTCAAATTACATACTTCATTTTTTTTTTGCTAAATGGAGAGGATCCTTACCTGTTTGGTTTAGTTTTTTTTTCTTTTTTGTCGTTGTCTTGCATCTATGGGTGAATTGCTGTGAAAAAAGTGAAAAATTGCTTATTGTTGAGACCAAAAGGAGTATTGTAACACCCCGTTTTCCCAACGTAAAAATTTCATAATTAAAAATCAGAGTAATTCCACTTTAAACGGAATGCTACACTTCTTAAAAATTCATAAACTGAATAAATAATAATTTATTCTTCAAAATCATTTAACATAAGTAATTCAAAACTTCGCAGCGGAATTAGTTCATTCAACATAAAAAGTCTTTGCCACGCAGGCCTCATCAGAAAATCTCATAAGTCTTAGTTCAATATTTATTCATAAAAGTTCATAAACAATACATAAGGAATAGAAGTAAAGTCAAGTCTCATCCCGTTACGTATCAGAGCACCTAGACACACATGTGAGGAGGCCACTCACGACGCCTCTAATCTTGATTACCTGCAAGTTACCCATACGAAGAGCAACATTTCCAAGCAGAGGGGTGAGATTTCTCAAACAATAATATAAAGCATATAAATCATGTAAAGTACATTCAACAACTTAAACATCCTATAATTCATTAATCATATCTAGCAACTTAAACTTCCTTAACTAGTATCATTATTCTTCCTACAATAGTCATATACTTCATATTATATCATCATATAAATATCATCACATATCTACAAATATTAGTCATAAACATTATCATATATCCTTTTAATCATAGCATCTTAATCATAGATATAAACAACATCATATAACATCAAGTACTAATCATAACCATCTCATAACATTATATATCAACCATAAACATAATCACAAACAATCCATCATAAATATAATCACGAGGAATCATCATACATCATCATTAGTAAACGTATAACATCTTATCATATTCACATATCAGCATATCATAAATCACATAGCATCTTATCATAACAACTTCATATTCAACCATCATAAACAAATCATAATCAACATCAACATCAATCCTAAACAACATCATCGTCAAACATGAACAACATCATCGTCAAACATCATCATCAAAATCAAACATCATCATCAAACATGAACAACATCATCGTCAAACATCATCATCATTAAATCATAATTAAATATAAGTTATGACGACTCTACAATGCAACAACAACTTCAACAACAACTTAGACAACTTCAACAACAACTTAGACAACTTCAAAAACAACTTAGACAACTTCATGAACATCTATGACATCCTAACATCTTGACATCTTGACAATATAACATCTTAACAACTTGATGACTTCATAACGACTCGACGACTTAACAACTCTTATCATCTTAACGTCTTAACATCTTAGCATCTTGACAACATATGGATCACATAAATAATTCATGTCATATCATAATATAAAAATATCAAATGATAATAAACAACAACTTAAAACATCATATTCATCAATCATAAACAACTTCATATAACATCGTATTTAAACATCAACAATAATTCACTATGTATCTTTGTAAAAACATAATAAATTATGCACAACATAAATTATGCACAACATATTTTCATGTCAAACAAAAGCTACTGGAAAGATATCACAAATATCAACAACTTTCATGTTTACAACAAAGATCAATTCAAAACAGAAACATATGAACAAAACGCAAAAACATGAAACAGAGAATGCTGTCACCGTACAATTTTGCTAAGACCTCCCTGTAGTATTTTCATCATAACTCAAAGACCAAACATCATTTTCACGTCAAACCAAAGCCACTAGAAAGCTAACAAAATTATCTAAAACTTTCATGTTTACGCCTAAGACCGATCAATATCAGTTTTCATTTTAAATTCAGAAAAGTTGTGCTGAAAGTCCATAAAAATTCACTGTGACCTACGTGCAGTAATTTGACCATAACTCAAGTTCTATATATCGTTTTGACGTGAGACCATCGGCATTAGAAAGCTAACGTCCATACCTACAACTTTCGTGTTTACACCTAAGGCCAATTCGGCACCTATCAATTCCAGTTTTAATATCAAAATTCGGGTAGAATGCAAATTTTCTCCAAGTTTCACCTAATCTCATGGTTCTAACCTCAAAACTACTTCCAATAATCATCATATGGATTATCTAAGGTTTGTACACAATTTCTACATCAATTCAACAAGTTTTCATCATTTAATCATCAAATCTCTCTCAAAACCCTAATTCTCAAATTCTCACAAACTCTCCCCCACTTGTTAGATGTAATCTAATGATTTAACAACTTAATATTAATGCAAGATAGTCTCACCCTCACCTTAGATTAATTCCTGAATCAGCAGCAGCGTTCTTCTTTCCTAAGGTCTTCTCCTCTTCTCTTGACTTCTCTCTTCTCTTCTCTTCTTTCTTGTTCTCCTCTTTTCCAAAAAGCGGTTTAAGGTAAACTCTTTCTAACCTAAGCCTCTCTATTTATAATACTAAAATATTCTTCCCAAATCTATTTAGGCCCAACAACTTATTCTTCTTTCTATTCTAACCCCCAATTCCACTCACACTAATAATCCTCATAATCTTATTTATTTCTAAATTAAATATATCTCTCACAATTAACAAATATATTTCTACACCAAATAACAAATATATCTCTAACAAATAACAAATATATTTCTACATCAAATAACAAATATATCTCTAACAAATAACAAATATATTATTCTAGTAAATACCAACATATAACATAACAAAATATCACTCATCAAAATAAATCGACTAAATCATACCAAATCTACTTACTCTAATAATTCTCATATTCTAATAAATAATAGAAATATGACACGTAATAAAATACTAACTCCTCATATAAATAAATAAACCACATAAATAGACTCTAATTTAATAAAAATAATTAAATAAAAAGGAGGGCGTTACAACTCTCCCCAACTTAAAAGAATTTCGTCCTCGAAATTCAAGCACAATAGAAAATAAATTTAGTCATTACTTCTTCAAAGAAAACACAAAAACCACATCAAGTTAGTCAGTTAAACATGATCACATAAAAACAAAACTACTAACTAGAAAACATGACGACACGACACAACGACTCATCTACTTGGCCGGACGGACCGACCTGCTCTGATACCAATTGTAACACCCCGTTTTCCCAACGTAAAAATTTCATAATTAAAAATCAGAGTAATTCCACTTTAAACGGAATGCTACACTTCTTAAAAATTCATAAACTGAATAAATAATAATTTATTCTTCAAAATCATTTAACATAAGTAATTCAAAACTTCGCAGCGGAATTAGTTCATTCAACATAAAAAGTCTTTGCCACGCAGGCCTCATCAGAAAATCTCATAAGTCTTAGTTCAATATTTATTCATAAAAGTTCATAAACAATACATAAGGAATAGAAGTAAAGTCAAGTCTCATCCCGTTACGTATCAGAGCACCTAGACACACATGTGAGGAGGCCACTCACGACGCCTCTAATCTTGATTACCTGCAAGTTACCCATACGAAGAGCAACATTTCCAAGCAGAGGGGTGAGATTTCTCAAACAATAATATAAAGCATATAAATCATGTAAAGTACATTCAACAACTTAAACATCCTATAATTCATTAATCATATCTAGCAACTTAAACTTCCTTAACTAGTATCATTATTCTTCCTACAATAGTCATATACTTCATATTATATCATCATATAAATATCATCACATATCTACAAATATTAGTCATAAACATTATCATATATCCTTTTAATCATAGCATCTTAATCATAGATATAAACAACATCATATAACATCAAGTACTAATCATAACCATCTCATAACATTATATATCAACCATAAACATAATCACAAACAATCCATCATAAATATAATCACGAGGAATCATCATACATCATCATTAGTAAACGTATAACATCTTATCATATTCACATATCAGCATATCATAAATCACATAGCATCTTATCATAACAACTTCATATTCAACCATCATAAACAAATCATAATCAACATCAACATCAATCCTAAACAACATCATCGTCAAACATGAACAACATCATCGTCAAACATCATCATCAAAATCAAACATCATCATCAAACATGAACAACATCATCGTCAAACATCATCATCATTAAATCATAATTAAATATAAGTTATGACGACTCTACAATGCAACAACAACTTCAACAACAACTTAGACAACTTCAACAACAACTTAGACAACTTCAAAAACAACTTAGACAACTTCATGAACATCTATGACATCCTAACATCTTGACATCTTGACAATATAACATCTTAACAACTTGATGACTTCATAACGACTCGACGACTTAACAACTCTTATCATCTTAACGTCTTAACATCTTAGCATCTTGACAACATATGGATCACATAAATAATTCATGTCATATCATAATATAAAAATATCAAATGATAATAAACAACAACTTAAAACATCATATTCATCAATCATAAACAACTTCATATAACATCGTATTTAAACATCAACAATAATTCACTATGTATCTTTGTAAAAACATAATAAATTATGCACAACATAAATTATGCACAACATATTTTCATGTCAAACAAAAGCTACTGGAAAGATATCACAAATATCAACAACTTTCATGTTTACAACAAAGATCAATTCAAAACAGAAACATATGAACAAAACGCAAAAACATGAAACAGAGAATGCTGTCACCGTACAATTTTGCTAAGACCTCCCTGTAGTATTTTCATCATAACTCAAAGACCAAACATCATTTTCACGTCAAACCAAAGCCACTAGAAAGCTAACAAAATTATCTAAAACTTTCATGTTTACGCCTAAGACCGATCAATATCAGTTTTCATTTTAAATTCAGAAAAGTTGTGCTGAAAGTCCATAAAAATTCACTGTGACCTACGTGCAGTAATTTGACCATAACTCAAGTTCTATATATCGTTTTGACGTGAGACCATCGGCATTAGAAAGCTAACGTCCATACCTACAACTTTCGTGTTTACACCTAAGGCCAATTCGGCACCTATCAATTCCAGTTTTAATATCAAAATTCGGGTAGAATGCAAATTTTCTCCAAGTTTCACCTAATCTCATGGTTCTAACCTCAAAACTACTTCCAATAATCATCATATGGATTATCTAAGGTTTGTACACAATTTCTACATCAATTCAACAAGTTTTCATCATTTAATCATCAAATCTCTCTCAAAACCCTAATTCTCAAATTCTCACAAACTCTCCCCCACTTGTTAGATGTAATCTAATGATTTAACAACTTAATATTAATGCAAGATAGTCTCACCCTCACCTTAGATTAATTCCTGAATCAGCAGCAGCGTTCTTCTTTCCTAAGGTCTTCTCCTCTTCTCTTGACTTCTCTCTTCTCTTCTCTTCTTTCTTGTTCTCCTCTTTTCCAAAAAGCGGTTTAAGGTAAACTCTTTCTAACCTAAGCCTCTCTATTTATAATACTAAAATATTCTTCCCAAATCTATTTAGGCCCAACAACTTATTCTTCTTTCTATTCTAACCCCCAATTCCACTCACACTAATAATCCTCATAATCTTATTTATTTCTAAATTAAATATATCTCTCACAATTAACAAATATATTTCTACACCAAATAACAAATATATCTCTAACAAATAACAAATATATTTCTACATCAAATAACAAATATATCTCTAACAAATAACAAATATATTATTCTAGTAAATACCAACATATAACATAACAAAATATCACTCATCAAAATAAATCGACTAAATCATACCAAATCTACTTACTCTAATAATTCTCATATTCTAATAAATAATAGAAATATGACACGTAATAAAATACTAACTCCTCATATAAATAAATAAACCACATAAATAGACTCTAATTTAATAAAAATAATTAAATAAAAAGGAGGGCGTTACAACTCTCCCCAACTTAAAAGAATTTCGTCCTCGAAATTCAAGCACAATAGAAAATAAATTTAGTCATTACTTCTTCAAAGAAAACACAAAAACCACATCAAGTTAGTCAGTTAAACATGATCACATAAAAACAAAACTACTAACTAGAAAACATGACGACACGACACAACGACTCATCTACTTGGCCGGACGGACCGACCTGCTCTGATACCAATTGTAACACCCCGTTTTCCCAACGTAAAAATTTCATAATTAAAAATCAGAGTAATTCCACTTTAAACGGAATGCTACACTTCTTAAAAATTCATAAACTGAATAAATAATAATTTATTCTTCAAAATCATTTAACATAAGTAATTCAAAACTTCGCAGCGGAATTAGTTCATTCAACATAAAAAGTCTTTGCCACGCAGGCCTCATCAGAAAATCTCATAAGTCTTAGTTCAATATTTATTCATAAAAGTTCATAAACAATACATAAGGAATAGAAGTAAAGTCAAGTCTCATCCCGTTACGTATCAGAGCACCTAGACACACATGTGAGGAGGCCACTCACGACGCCTCTAATCTTGATTACCTGCAAGTTACCCATACGAAGAGCAACATTTCCAAGCAGAGGGGTGAGATTTCTCAAACAATAATATAAAGCATATAAATCATGTAAAGTACATTCAACAACTTAAACATCCTATAATTCATTAATCATATCTAGCAACTTAAACTTCCTTAACTAGTATCATTATTCTTCCTACAATAGTCATATACTTCATATTATATCATCATATAAATATCATCACATATCTACAAATATTAGTCATAAACATTATCATATATCCTTTTAATCATAGCATCTTAATCATAGATATAAACAACATCATATAACATCAAGTACTAATCATAACCATCTCATAACATTATATATCAACCATAAACATAATCACAAACAATCCATCATAAATATAATCACGAGGAATCATCATACATCATCATTAGTAAACGTATAACATCTTATCATATTCACATATCAGCATATCATAAATCACATAGCATCTTATCATAACAACTTCATATTCAACCATCATAAACAAATCATAATCAACATCAACATCAATCCTAAACAACATCATCGTCAAACATGAACAACATCATCGTCAAACATCATCATCAAAATCAAACATCATCATCAAACATGAACAACATCATCGTCAAACATCATCATCATTAAATCATAATTAAATATAAGTTATGACGACTCTACAATGCAACAACAACTTCAACAACAACTTAGACAACTTCAACAACAACTTAGACAACTTCAAAAACAACTTAGACAACTTCATGAACATCTATGACATCCTAACATCTTGACATCTTGACAATATAACATCTTAACAACTTGATGACTTCATAACGACTCGACGACTTAACAACTCTTATCATCTTAACGTCTTAACATCTTAGCATCTTGACAACATATGGATCACATAAATAATTCATGTCATATCATAATATAAAAATATCAAATGATAATAAACAACAACTTAAAACATCATATTCATCAATCATAAACAACTTCATATAACATCGTATTTAAACATCAACAATAATTCACTATGTATCTTTGTAAAAACATAATAAATTATGCACAACATAAATTATGCACAACATATTTTCATGTCAAACAAAAGCTACTGGAAAGATATCACAAATATCAACAACTTTCATGTTTACAACAAAGATCAATTCAAAACAGAAACATATGAACAAAACGCAAAAACATGAAACAGAGAATGCTGTCACCGTACAATTTTGCTAAGACCTCCCTGTAGTATTTTCATCATAACTCAAAGACCAAACATCATTTTCACGTCAAACCAAAGCCACTAGAAAGCTAACAAAATTATCTAAAACTTTCATGTTTACGCCTAAGACCGATCAATATCAGTTTTCATTTTAAATTCAGAAAAGTTGTGCTGAAAGTCCATAAAAATTCACTGTGACCTACGTGCAGTAATTTGACCATAACTCAAGTTCTATATATCGTTTTGACGTGAGACCATCGGCATTAGAAAGCTAACGTCCATACCTACAACTTTCGTGTTTACACCTAAGGCCAATTCGGCACCTATCAATTCCAGTTTTAATATCAAAATTCGGGTAGAATGCAAATTTTCTCCAAGTTTCACCTAATCTCATGGTTCTAACCTCAAAACTACTTCCAATAATCATCATATGGATTATCTAAGGTTTGTACACAATTTCTACATCAATTCAACAAGTTTTCATCATTTAATCATCAAATCTCTCTCAAAACCCTAATTCTCAAATTCTCACAAACTCTCCCCCACTTGTTAGATGTAATCTAATGATTTAACAACTTAATATTAATGCAAGATAGTCTCACCCTCACCTTAGATTAATTCCTGAATCAGCAGCAGCGTTCTTCTTTCCTAAGGTCTTCTCCTCTTCTCTTGACTTCTCTCTTCTCTTCTCTTCTTTCTTGTTCTCCTCTTTTCCAAAAAGCGGTTTAAGGTAAACTCTTTCTAACCTAAGCCTCTCTATTTATAATACTAAAATATTCTTCCCAAATCTATTTAGGCCCAACAACTTATTCTTCTTTCTATTCTAACCCCCAATTCCACTCACACTAATAATCCTCATAATCTTATTTATTTCTAAATTAAATATATCTCTCACAATTAACAAATATATTTCTACACCAAATAACAAATATATCTCTAACAAATAACAAATATATTTCTACATCAAATAACAAATATATCTCTAACAAATAACAAATATATTATTCTAGTAAATACCAACATATAACATAACAAAATATCACTCATCAAAATAAATCGACTAAATCATACCAAATCTACTTACTCTAATAATTCTCATATTCTAATAAATAATAGAAATATGACACGTAATAAAATACTAACTCCTCATATAAATAAATAAACCACATAAATAGACTCTAATTTAATAAAAATAATTAAATAAAAAGGAGGGCGTTACAACTCTCCCCAACTTAAAAGAATTTCGTCCTCGAAATTCAAGCACAATAGAAAATAAATTTAGTCATTACTTCTTCAAAGAAAACACAAAAACCACATCAAGTTAGTCAGTTAAACATGATCACATAAAAACAAAACTACTAACTAGAAAACATGACGACACGACACAACGACTCATCTACTTGGCCGGACGGACCGACCTGCTCTGATACCAATTGTAACACCCCGTTTTCCCAACGTAAAAATTTCATAATTAAAAATCAGAGTAATTCCACTTTAAACGGAATGCTACACTTCTTAAAAATTCATAAACTGAATAAATAATAATTTATTCTTCAAAATCATTTAACATAAGTAATTCAAAACTTCGCAGCGGAATTAGTTCATTCAACATAAAAAGTCTTTGCCACGCAGGCCTCATCAGAAAATCTCATAAGTCTTAGTTCAATATTTATTCATAAAAGTTCATAAACAATACATAAGGAATAGAAGTAAAGTCAAGTCTCATCCCGTTACGTATCAGAGCACCTAGACACACATGTGAGGAGGCCACTCACGACGCCTCTAATCTTGATTACCTGCAAGTTACCCATACGAAGAGCAACATTTCCAAGCAGAGGGGTGAGATTTCTCAAACAATAATATAAAGCATATAAATCATGTAAAGTACATTCAACAACTTAAACATCCTATAATTCATTAATCATATCTAGCAACTTAAACTTCCTTAACTAGTATCATTATTCTTCCTACAATAGTCATATACTTCATATTATATCATCATATAAATATCATCACATATCTACAAATATTAGTCATAAACATTATCATATATCCTTTTAATCATAGCATCTTAATCATAGATATAAACAACATCATATAACATCAAGTACTAATCATAACCATCTCATAACATTATATATCAACCATAAACATAATCACAAACAATCCATCATAAATATAATCACGAGGAATCATCATACATCATCATTAGTAAACGTATAACATCTTATCATATTCACATATCAGCATATCATAAATCACATAGCATCTTATCATAACAACTTCATATTCAACCATCATAAACAAATCATAATCAACATCAACATCAATCCTAAACAACATCATCGTCAAACATGAACAACATCATCGTCAAACATCATCATCAAAATCAAACATCATCATCAAACATGAACAACATCATCGTCAAACATCATCATCATTAAATCATAATTAAATATAAGTTATGACGACTCTACAATGCAACAACAACTTCAACAACAACTTAGACAACTTCAACAACAACTTAGACAACTTCAAAAACAACTTAGACAACTTCATGAACATCTATGACATCCTAACATCTTGACATCTTGACAATATAACATCTTAACAACTTGATGACTTCATAACGACTCGACGACTTAACAACTCTTATCATCTTAACGTCTTAACATCTTAGCATCTTGACAACATATGGATCACATAAATAATTCATGTCATATCATAATATAAAAATATCAAATGATAATAAACAACAACTTAAAACATCATATTCATCAATCATAAACAACTTCATATAACATCGTATTTAAACATCAACAATAATTCACTATGTATCTTTGTAAAAACATAATAAATTATGCACAACATAAATTATGCACAACATATTTTCATGTCAAACAAAAGCTACTGGAAAGATATCACAAATATCAACAACTTTCATGTTTACAACAAAGATCAATTCAAAACAGAAACATATGAACAAAACGCAAAAACATGAAACAGAGAATGCTGTCACCGTACAATTTTGCTAAGACCTCCCTGTAGTATTTTCATCATAACTCAAAGACCAAACATCATTTTCACGTCAAACCAAAGCCACTAGAAAGCTAACAAAATTATCTAAAACTTTCATGTTTACGCCTAAGACCGATCAATATCAGTTTTCATTTTAAATTCAGAAAAGTTGTGCTGAAAGTCCATAAAAATTCACTGTGACCTACGTGCAGTAATTTGACCATAACTCAAGTTCTATATATCGTTTTGACGTGAGACCATCGGCATTAGAAAGCTAACGTCCATACCTACAACTTTCGTGTTTACACCTAAGGCCAATTCGGCACCTATCAATTCCAGTTTTAATATCAAAATTCGGGTAGAATGCAAATTTTCTCCAAGTTTCACCTAATCTCATGGTTCTAACCTCAAAACTACTTCCAATAATCATCATATGGATTATCTAAGGTTTGTACACAATTTCTACATCAATTCAACAAGTTTTCATCATTTAATCATCAAATCTCTCTCAAAACCCTAATTCTCAAATTCTCACAAACTCTCCCCCACTTGTTAGATGTAATCTAATGATTTAACAACTTAATATTAATGCAAGATAGTCTCACCCTCACCTTAGATTAATTCCTGAATCAGCAGCAGCGTTCTTCTTTCCTAAGGTCTTCTCCTCTTCTCTTGACTTCTCTCTTCTCTTCTCTTCTTTCTTGTTCTCCTCTTTTCCAAAAAGCGGTTTAAGGTAAACTCTTTCTAACCTAAGCCTCTCTATTTATAATACTAAAATATTCTTCCCAAATCTATTTAGGCCCAACAACTTATTCTTCTTTCTATTCTAACCCCCAATTCCACTCACACTAATAATCCTCATAATCTTATTTATTTCTAAATTAAATATATCTCTCACAATTAACAAATATATTTCTACACCAAATAACAAATATATCTCTAACAAATAACAAATATATTTCTACATCAAATAACAAATATATCTCTAACAAATAACAAATATATTATTCTAGTAAATACCAACATATAACATAACAAAATATCACTCATCAAAATAAATCGACTAAATCATACCAAATCTACTTACTCTAATAATTCTCATATTCTAATAAATAATAGAAATATGACACGTAATAAAATACTAACTCCTCATATAAATAAATAAACCACATAAATAGACTCTAATTTAATAAAAATAATTAAATAAAAAGGAGGGCGTTACAACTCTCCCCAACTTAAAAGAATTTCGTCCTCGAAATTCAAGCACAATAGAAAATAAATTTAGTCATTACTTCTTCAAAGAAAACACAAAAACCACATCAAGTTAGTCAGTTAAACATGATCACATAAAAACAAAACTACTAACTAGAAAACATGACGACACGACACAACGACTCATCTACTTGGCCGGACGGACCGACCTGCTCTGATACCAATTGTAACACCCCGTTTTCCCAACGTAAAAATTTCATAATTAAAAATCAGAGTAATTCCACTTTAAACGGAATGCTACACTTCTTAAAAATTCATAAACTGAATAAATAATAATTTATTCTTCAAAATCATTTAACATAAGTAATTCAAAACTTCGCAGCGGAATTAGTTCATTCAACATAAAAAGTCTTTGCCACGCAGGCCTCATCAGAAAATCTCATAAGTCTTAGTTCAATATTTATTCATAAAAGTTCATAAACAATACATAAGGAATAGAAGTAAAGTCAAGTCTCATCCCGTTACGTATCAGAGCACCTAGACACACATGTGAGGAGGCCACTCACGACGCCTCTAATCTTGATTACCTGCAAGTTACCCATACGAAGAGCAACATTTCCAAGCAGAGGGGTGAGATTTCTCAAACAATAATATAAAGCATATAAATCATGTAAAGTACATTCAACAACTTAAACATCCTATAATTCATTAATCATATCTAGCAACTTAAACTTCCTTAACTAGTATCATTATTCTTCCTACAATAGTCATATACTTCATATTATATCATCATATAAATATCATCACATATCTACAAATATTAGTCATAAACATTATCATATATCCTTTTAATCATAGCATCTTAATCATAGATATAAACAACATCATATAACATCAAGTACTAATCATAACCATCTCATAACATTATATATCAACCATAAACATAATCACAAACAATCCATCATAAATATAATCACGAGGAATCATCATACATCATCATTAGTAAACGTATAACATCTTATCATATTCACATATCAGCATATCATAAATCACATAGCATCTTATCATAACAACTTCATATTCAACCATCATAAACAAATCATAATCAACATCAACATCAATCCTAAACAACATCATCGTCAAACATGAACAACATCATCGTCAAACATCATCATCAAAATCAAACATCATCATCAAACATGAACAACATCATCGTCAAACATCATCATCATTAAATCATAATTAAATATAAGTTATGACGACTCTACAATGCAACAACAACTTCAACAACAACTTAGACAACTTCAACAACAACTTAGACAACTTCAAAAACAACTTAGACAACTTCATGAACATCTATGACATCCTAACATCTTGACATCTTGACAATATAACATCTTAACAACTTGATGACTTCATAACGACTCGACGACTTAACAACTCTTATCATCTTAACGTCTTAACATCTTAGCATCTTGACAACATATGGATCACATAAATAATTCATGTCATATCATAATATAAAAATATCAAATGATAATAAACAACAACTTAAAACATCATATTCATCAATCATAAACAACTTCATATAACATCGTATTTAAACATCAACAATAATTCACTATGTATCTTTGTAAAAACATAATAAATTATGCACAACATAAATTATGCACAACATATTTTCATGTCAAACAAAAGCTACTGGAAAGATATCACAAATATCAACAACTTTCATGTTTACAACAAAGATCAATTCAAAACAGAAACATATGAACAAAACGCAAAAACATGAAACAGAGAATGCTGTCACCGTACAATTTTGCTAAGACCTCCCTGTAGTATTTTCATCATAACTCAAAGACCAAACATCATTTTCACGTCAAACCAAAGCCACTAGAAAGCTAACAAAATTATCTAAAACTTTCATGTTTACGCCTAAGACCGATCAATATCAGTTTTCATTTTAAATTCAGAAAAGTTGTGCTGAAAGTCCATAAAAATTCACTGTGACCTACGTGCAGTAATTTGACCATAACTCAAGTTCTATATATCGTTTTGACGTGAGACCATCGGCATTAGAAAGCTAACGTCCATACCTACAACTTTCGTGTTTACACCTAAGGCCAATTCGGCACCTATCAATTCCAGTTTTAATATCAAAATTCGGGTAGAATGCAAATTTTCTCCAAGTTTCACCTAATCTCATGGTTCTAACCTCAAAACTACTTCCAATAATCATCATATGGATTATCTAAGGTTTGTACACAATTTCTACATCAATTCAACAAGTTTTCATCATTTAATCATCAAATCTCTCTCAAAACCCTAATTCTCAAATTCTCACAAACTCTCCCCCACTTGTTAGATGTAATCTAATGATTTAACAACTTAATATTAATGCAAGATAGTCTCACCCTCACCTTAGATTAATTCCTGAATCAGCAGCAGCGTTCTTCTTTCCTAAGGTCTTCTCCTCTTCTCTTGACTTCTCTCTTCTCTTCTCTTCTTTCTTGTTCTCCTCTTTTCCAAAAAGCGGTTTAAGGTAAACTCTTTCTAACCTAAGCCTCTCTATTTATAATACTAAAATATTCTTCCCAAATCTATTTAGGCCCAACAACTTATTCTTCTTTCTATTCTAACCCCCAATTCCACTCACACTAATAATCCTCATAATCTTATTTATTTCTAAATTAAATATATCTCTCACAATTAACAAATATATTTCTACACCAAATAACAAATATATCTCTAACAAATAACAAATATATTTCTACATCAAATAACAAATATATCTCTAACAAATAACAAATATATTATTCTAGTAAATACCAACATATAACATAACAAAATATCACTCATCAAAATAAATCGACTAAATCATACCAAATCTACTTACTCTAATAATTCTCATATTCTAATAAATAATAGAAATATGACACGTAATAAAATACTAACTCCTCATATAAATAAATAAACCACATAAATAGACTCTAATTTAATAAAAATAATTAAATAAAAAGGAGGGCGTTACAAGTATTGTTGTTGCTGTCGTCGTTTTTTGGCTGACTATGCCAGTTTAATTAGGACCATCGTATAATGCCAATCTAATTAGAATTACTTTCGATCTTGATAGCTATGCGCTCTAATATATATTTATTTTTAATAAAATAACGTGAACAAGATCAACTTCAAAGTAGTGTCATTTTTAAACATCAATTAATTTAGGAAAAACACAAACATTATTAAACTAAACTTTATATATTACTCCCTCCGTTTCAAAATGAGTGTCGTTTTAGGTGTTTACACACATATTAAGAAATGCAATGATTAAGAGAAAGAGAATGGTTATTTTACCAAATTATCCTTATTAACTATTTGTTAGTTTTAAAAGTAATACTTTGGAAGTATTGTGCAGAGTATTAATTGGAGGGTACAATTGAAAAGAAAAAGTTATTAATGCATTGGAAACTGAAAGCAACACTCATTTTGAAACAAATTTTTTTGGCTAAAGCGACACTCATTTTGAAACGGAGGGAGTAAGAAAGATAGGAAGAAGGAAGCACTTCTCATAAAGCCAAAAAGGACAATTTTGGAATTTAAAACATTCACAACGTTCATCTCAGTTCAAACAACAACAACAGCTCCAAGCAACAACAACAACACTCTTCATCTTCCTCTTCCCTCTCTTTCCTTCATTTGAATCTCTCTCTCTCTCTCTCTCTCTCTCTCTCTCTCTCTCTCTCTCTCACACACACACACACACACAATGAAGCCAAAGAACAACGATAACAGTTTCTTCGGAACATTCACTTCAACTTCAATCAAAAACCTTCTTCCAATTTCATCCTTTCGCAAACCCATTTCTTCAAACCCTAAATCCAATCTTGAAAACATTCCTCCATCAAATTCAAACATACCCATCACTCATAATCAAATTCAATCACACACCAAATCATCATTTTCTCAGAATAACCAACATGTTAAGGCAAGTTCAAATTTTTTGTTTTTGATTTTGTTTTGTTTTTCGATGTTTCATTTTTACTGATATGTGTTTTTGGATCAGGTTGTGGTGAGAATTAGACCTGATGAAAAAGAGGGTGATTTGATGGTTAAGAAGGTTTCTTCTGATGGTTTGTGTGTTGGGGATGAACAGTTCAATTTTGACGAAGTTTTTGGTGCTGAATCCAATCAGGTAGTAGATAGTGAAATTATATTAGATTCATTGTTTGTCTGTAATTGTGCTTTAGATCTTCAATAATTTTACATGATGTAGCAAATCATGAATCAAAATTCAAATCATGATAGAGAACTTAGCTTACATGATTATGATGAGTTAAGGGCATGTTTATCAAATCGAGATTCAAATCATGAATTGAAAGACTTATTTTTCAGAATTGTGAATTGAATCTTATTATAAATCATTAAGTTAGATTATCAATATTTCAGTAAAAACAACACCAAACCTATAAGCTAATATGTGATCTATTAGTATCAAATAATTCAAGATTAAAGTCGTACATAAATCAAACGAGGAAGAAATTAGTTGGCTACACTAAAATTAGGCAGTGATTCATTAGAATGAATGTGATTAATCATATTGAATCGGAATTCGAAATGAGATCCATAGTAGATACAACATTAAGTAAGATTCCTGTCAATTAGAAATTGGAAATTTGTTGAATTTGCCGTTAAAATGAAGGAATTAGTAAGTTGACTTATTTGGCTTAATTTTGTTGTTTCCTATGCATAGAAGTAATTATGATGAAAGAATGTTATGACGTAGTTTGTTCTATTTAGCCGATTTAAATGGTGAAATAAGGCTTGTTTGTTTTTTCTTTGTATCCGTAATAGAAGATCAACCACTAATGTGATTTACGGGCTGTTCTATGTATGTCCAGGAAGATGTTTTTCAGTCGGTTGGTGTTCCCTTGGTTCAAAATGCTTTAGCTGGTTACAACACTTCAATTCTTTCATATGGCCAGGTACTTATTGATGCATTGTGTGTTGTATTTTTGAACTTTCATGTGAAAAAATGTATAGCATTTGTTATGGAAATATTGTGGTTTAATGGTTATTAACCCTTCCATATGTATTGTACTTCTTTACTAGTCTGGAAGCGGAAAGACTTATACAATGTGGGGTCCGCCAAGTGCCATGGCTGAGGATCCCTCACATCATAGTCAACAGGGAATTGTTCCTCGGATCTTCCAAATGTTATTTTCTGAGCTTGAAAGAGTATGTTCTGCTTCCTACATTAATTGTTATTATTTTACTAAATTTCTGCATTATGGTATTTTGAATTTTGACTGTTTGAGTTTGAATTGCTAAATTAGGAGAGACTTATGTCTGACCAGAAACAGTTCAGCTATAAATGCCGTTGTTCTTTTCTTGAGGTAAGTTTGACCTTGAATGTCATTATAAAGCTTCTGAATGTAGCAGTGAGCTTGTCCTTTGGAGTTGCTAATGCATTTTTTTGCTTTTTTTTTTCCTTGTTTTGTAACAGATATATAACAATCAAATTGGGAATTTACTCAATCCAAATCAGCAGAACCTTGAGGTAGGGGTATACTGTCATCTTGTGTTAAATATGATATTATTTTCTACTCCAGTTTTAAATGCTGCATGCTAATTATAATTATGGCTTGGTCCGTATCATGTTGCAGATAAAGGATGACTCCAAAAATGGGTTTTATGTTGAGAATCTGATAGAGGAATATGTCACATGCTATGATGACGTGGCACAAGTTCTGATTAAGGTAGAGAAGCATTCTAGCGTTTTACCGTCGAAAGTCAGATTTCTCTATGCCATTTATTAGAAGCTGAATACTTGTTTATGCTAGCTGATATATTTGTCAAGCAATTGTATGCATTTGCCTTCGTTTTTTTGTTTAATATATTTGTTCAAATCTTGATCAGCTATATTCATTTGTGCTGCAGGGCCTTTCAAGCAGAAAAACCGGAGCAACAAGCTTAAATTCAAATAGCTCTAGATCACATGTCATTTTCACTTTTGTGATTGAGTCTTTGTCTAAGGTAATGCCATATTTTAGAACAATTCTACCTAACATTCTGGCATTGGCGTGAGGAAACTATGGTTTTCATTAACTGATTCTTCAGGGCACCACAAAGGGTTTCAGTAGTTTAAAAGCTAGCAGAATCAGCCTTATCGATCTTGCCGGATTAGATGGGGATAGTGTTGACAATGGGAGCAGCCAATATCTATGGGAAAGCAGACATGTAAAGAAATCGTTATCTCAGCTTGGGTAAGATCCCATGACCAAGGCCCTGTTTGGATAAAGAACGTAATTAATTGTTTATCGCACAATCACTTATCATATAAGTGCGTATGTATAAATTATTTCTATAACAAAGGATAAAATAAAGTGAAATTGTTTTCATATAACCTATAAGTTGTTTTCATAAGCTATCCTAGAGAGGTTATGGAAATAAGCTGAAAACAGCTTATGGACATGTCAAATGTTTTTTTTTTTGTAAGCTCTACTAAACAGTCTCACAAGTGCTTATGTCAATTAATGAACTCAAATAAGCCAATAAAAATAGGCCTTAAATGACTTCACATTTCCTATTTATATCTTCTACTACAACATGTTTGTATGGGTTTTTCAATAAGTTGAAACATAAAAGTAATGCATTATCTTCGTATTTTATTATGTCAAACTATTGCTACGTTGCTACTTAATTCCATATATTTGTAACATATTTCTTCTTCTTTCCATATATTTGTAACATTTTTCTTCTTCTTTGAAGAGCATTGTCCGGCTACTTGTGGATTAGTTGCTCGTATCACTAGTTAATAACCAAGTCCATCACCTTGATTGTTTTCTTTTTGTAACTTTTGTGTTTCATTAATGTAGGCATTTAGTGGATGCTCTTACGGACAAATCTCAGTCTAAAGAAGATGAAGACAATCCACACAGTAACTCCTGTTTGACTCAATTGCTACAAGAATCACTTGGTGGAAATGCTAAACTCTCAGTAATATGTTCCATCTCCCCTCATAACAAGTACTACCTCCCTTCTTTTTTTATAACTATCTTTGACACTTTTCACATATATTAAGAATAGTTAGCAATGTCATTAATGTGTACATTTTTGTGTATAAATATTACTAAATTTTGAAATGTGTATATGTATTAAATTTTAACTTTCCATGACAAATTGGTAGTAATTATGAGGGATAAATTTGTTTTTTTTTTGTAAGCTATATTTGGAAAAAGCTAATGAATGTATCTATTAATTTGAAAAGGTGCTTATATTTAGGGACAATATTTTTAAGAGGGGGTTTATCATTAGGGACAAAGGTAGTATTACCTGGATCAAAGAGCATAGTTTGTCTGTCTATAGAGTAATAGGAAAGTATTGAGTTCTAGAGATAAAGATTCAACTTTTTGATTGTAGGAGCAATGATGAAACAGTCTGCACACTCAGATTTGGAGAGAAAGTAAGATCCATTAGAAACAAGCCAATTATTAATGTAATAAACGAGGCTGACGATTTGAGTGGTAAAATCCGACACTTGAAGGTAAACTCCTGGACTTTTTAATTGAAACAGTTTTAGAAGGATTAGACTGATGCAAGTCTTTGTGTTTTCTTTGGTTCAGGAAGAACTTATTAGAGTGAAGGCTGGTGATGTTTATAGCTCCGTTGGGGGTAAGAATGGATGCTTCCAAGGACATAACGTGCGGGAAAGCCTTAATCAGTTGAAAGTCAGCTTAAACCGTTCTCTACTCCTATCTAACTTAGATAATAATACCGGAGAAACTGTTAATGTCGGCGAGGATGACATACAGCAATTACGCCAGCAAATCGATGAATTAGATAGTTCATGTGAAGGGAATCCAAAATACATTTCTGTCGGTGAAGATTGTGTTCAGTATTATTCTTTTGAGGAAAATTATGATGCAGACACAACCATAGGTGAAGAAAATTCTGTTGGTGATAGCATTTCAGTCATTTCATGCAGCAAATCCCCAATACTTGACGGACCAGAGTTGTCTGAGTCTCCAAAATTCAGCAATAACCAAAGGAAAAGCGTGGCTTTTTCAGCAAGTTATCTAGGAAGTAGGAACAATGTTTCAGACAGTTCAACTTACGGGAATGACCTTTCAGGAAAATCGTTTAAACGGGGTGAGCATATGCAAACTTCATTACAGTCAGGCAAAGCAGATTCCTTGGCAGAAAGTCTCCAGAGGGGATTACAGATAATTGATTATCACCAACAGAATTCAGCTTTGAACAAATCTTCAAGCTCTTTTTCCTTTGGACGTTTAACTTTGACACCATGTCCAGAAATCGACAAGGTTGAACCTTATGATCAAACAATACAACAAAACATTTCTAATGATGAAGTAACTTCCACGTTCCTTTGTGCATCTTGTCGTACAGATTTAACAGATAAAGTTCCAAAAGTATGTTTCAATTTAATCTCGACAAATTTCTCTTTCAAAAGTAATTATTTTACTGACTTTATTTCTCCTTTTTTTCGCTCTTAAAGCATTTTGAAAATGTAAAGGCAAAAGGCCACATGAGAGAGAAGGAGCTTGAGAGTGTTTGTATGGAGCAAGCAGCTAGAATTGAGCAACTAAATCAATTGGTATTAAGATTCTGCCTTCCTGAATTATGTTTGTGGCTGGTTTCTACATTTACTGATAATGTGCATTTGTCTCCAGGTGGAGAAATTGAAAGGAGAGAAAAATATGAACTCCATTTCTGTGTTTGATGAGGGTGAAGAGTATGGCTCCATGAAGGATGAAAACAAGGTCAATTGTTGATCTTTAATTCAATTTAATTTTATACATCTAAAGTTTACCCAGATGACGGTTTGTTCTGATTTGATTTAATTTGTTTTCTTCTTTTGTCATTTGCAGCTTCTGAGGAGCAATTCCTTGCATGGTCATTCACTGTATGTTATAGAGGAAAAATGTGAAATCAAAGAAGTCCTGGAAGAGTTAGATCAGAGAGAGATCTCTTTTGATTCAACTGAGAAAGAATCACTACTCAAGGAAATTCAGAGTCTTAGGAGCAAGCTGCAATTATATAGTGATGCACCAGTCAAAATTTCTATAGACAAACTGAGAACTTCTTTAATGTCAAGATCCATACAACTGCAAAAAAGTGGTGTATTTTCTCACGATAATAGGAATGAGGAGCTGGAAAATGAAAGAGAGAGATGGACAGAAATGGAAAGCGATTGGATCTGTCTTACTGACGAACTTAGAGCTGACCTTGAGTCGTACCGCCGGCGTGCAGAGAAGTTGGAAACTGAACTGAAGTTAGAGAAGAAGGGTGCAGAAGAAATGGACGATGCACTAAAAAGAGCTGTTAACGGGCATGCAAGAATGGTAGAACACTATACCGATCTTCAAGAAAAATATGATGACTTGGCTTCAAAGCATGATGCTATGAAGGAAGGGATAGCCGAGGTGAAGAAGGCAGTGGTAAAAGCCTCTAAAAAAGGTAAAGCACGCTTTGCCAAATCCCTTTCTTCTGAGCTTTCTGCATTGAGGTTGGAGAGGGAAAGGGAGTCAAAATTATTGAAAAAGGAGAACCAGTGTTTGAAAATACAACTTCGAGACACTGCTGAAGCTGTTCAGGCTGCCGGGGAACTACTTGTTAGACTAAGAGAAGCTGAACAAGCTGCATATGTTGCTGAGGTACAATTCTATCATTGATCGAGAAGATTTTTAGTAAATGTTGCATTGCATATTTCTGACTCATTTATTGTTTATTACATTTCTTATGTTATACAGGAAAACTTTGCAAATGTCCGACAAGATAACGAAGAGTTAAAAATGCAAGTGGAGAAGCTGAATAGAAAACACAATACAGAGATTAATACCATGAAGCAGTATCTTGCAGAGAGCAAATTGCCAGAGTCTGCATTGAGGCCACTGTATCAAGAGGATTCTGATATGAAACACAATAATACAACTTCTTCCTATGCTTATGATGATCAAGCATGGAGAGCAGAATTCGGAGCGATATATCAGGAGCATTATTAATTCATCGATGCTGCAATCACCTGTTTGTCCGGAAGTAGATCCTACTTGGATCGAAAGGAACCCGTAAAGTCAATTTTTAGATATTTTTTCAAGTTGTGATCTATCAATCAACACTTGGTCTGTGGGAAGTATAATTCTTTGTTTGCTTGTATACTAATAAGTAATATAGTAGTACCATTGAATTCTTGTCGTTACCACCTTGAATTTTAATGTGTAAGTAAAGCTCCTCATGCTTTCTTCTTCTTAGAAACTATCGACTAAAAGATGTGGACAGAAAGGTCTGATTTCTATTCTTATTGCAATCATGAAGTTCTATGTTATGAAACATATGCCTTTGCCGAAGTTAAAGCATTATAAAACCAAGTGAATTACATGCAACTTTTTTCGTCCTTATTTCAAAGTAAAAAGGAACATTACAATTCATTAAAATTGAACTATCATAACACGATGCAAACAACATTTATTACATATGAATCAAACATGAAAAATCAAAAATGTCTTGAATCACCCATCTGTTCAAAGGTCTCGTATTGCTCTTTATTTGAGAATTGACGCATCAAAGCAGACACTGAAATATGGAATGTCATCATTGTTGAAAGGCCACAAGGAGAATCTGAATTATCCCCATGAGTTCCTATGTATTCAAAGCACAAATATTATCAATAATATAGAAACTATTAACCATTTTTAATGATCTGACGATTATAATTGATTGACATTATAATTTTTTTAAAAAATTGGGGAAAGGAGAAATTGTTATTAAAAGTGACGCTAATGACCATTTTACAACCGTTTTTGAGCGAATTTGAAAAAGTTACACTGACTGTGTATATATAAATCACAATTGGAAAAACACATACCTTTATCACCAACTTCGGTCAACTATTCCTACAAATGGAACCTTCTCTACGATCCATTGATGTTTTCCTCGAACACGATCAATGCTTTGCTCAAACTCATCAGTCATGTTTATGATATGACAAACTTTAAGCCTTGGCAAGTTGTAGACACCAGAAGGCACCTCCATCAGTTGTTGAATATTAACTAACTTGAACTTCTCTAGAGAGGACAAAGCTCCTTTACCAATTTTGATGGATTTCAAATTATACAAGCGCCTAAGTACCAGTTGCTTGAGACTCTTAAACCCTTCATCTTGAAAATGCAAATGTTCACCTTCATATGCACAAAAGAGAATGCTAAGGTATAACAAATTCGGAAGATCTTTCAATGATTTCAATGGATCATGATCATGAGTTAACATGGAATATGACAAAGACAATTTAACAAGGTTTTGAAGCTCTCTAATCCAATATGGAAACCTCTCCAACTTCCCTACAAGGCGAAGCTTCTGAAGTCTAGGTAATGATACATCGAAATTCAAAAAATCAATGACTTCATGTCTATTTATTGCAGCGATGTATAGCTTCTCCAAGTGTTGCATCTCATTTATGGAAGAACATACAGCTTCTGTGTATTCTTGCTTAACATTAGTCAACCCCAACATTTTTAACTTCTTGAGCCTCTCAAGATCGGTAATCAGCTCAACTCCGCCATGATCTGCTTCCACTTCGCGTAGCGTTTGTAGGGACACTATGTCTCCAATGCCATCATTCAGTTGAATTCCATATCCAACACCTTTAGATGTATCATAAGCTAGAAGGTGCCTTAACTTTTGAAGCTTGTTAATCTCTTTTGGTAACTCGCACACCATAGTTTGCCTTATATCTAAGGTCTCTAGGTTATGAAGCTTACCAATAGATCCTGGGAGATTCCTTACTTTTGTATTTCTAAAGCTTAAATATCTCAAATGGAATAAATCCCCTAAATTTTTTGGAACATAATGATGCAGCGCAACATCTTCAAAATCAAATACTTTTAGTAATTTGAACTTTGAAGGGATACTTGCCACAAAGGAATCTGGTAACTCTTCGTTTTTGAAAACATGCAGTGACCGAATGTTTGAGCATTCAACATTTCTTGACAGTAAAGTGTTGGAACTGGTTGATATTGTTAGGCGACGAGTCATCAAGCTTAGGACTGACTGGTCCTCATTATCGTGAGTAAAGTTGCAAAAGCTTAGGTCCTGAATTTTATCAAGGATCATTTCTCGTATTAAGCCATGAACATGACAACTTCTAGCTTTGCTATTACTTGAAAAAGAAGATACAAGAACCAACCTTCTATGGATCAACTCTGTTAAATATTGTTCCGCAATTTCTTCCACCGTTTTTCCTGTTTCCTCTTTGACAAACCCTTCCGCTACCCATTGTTTAATTAGTCTCATGGTGTTAACTTCATAGTTTCCAGGAAATATTCCAAAGTATAAGAAGCATTGTTTGAGATTGTAAGGTAAATCATGAAAACTAAACCCTAAAATCTTTGTTATAACATGTATACTGGGATTGTTGTCCAACTCTGAACTCAAATTTTCACTAAACCTTTCCCATTGATGTGAATATCTTTCTTTGGTAGACAAAAGACCACCAATAGCCACAATTGCAAGTGGCAGACCCTCACATTTTTCAACAATTTTAGAAGATACATTCATAAGATTTTCAGGACATAGTCCATTCAAGTCAAAGAATGCCTTCTTATAAAAAAGCTCCAAAGATTTTTCATGATTCAAAGGTTTCAACTCATGCACTTCAAGAAAAAAAGAAGACCTCTTACAAGACACGGCAACATCAATCTTCCTAGTTGTGATTAATACCCTACTTCCATTTTTACTATCAATCAAAGAAAATCCAATATCATTCCATAATTGTTCATTCCAAACTTCATCAAACAAGATGATATACCTTTTGTTTTGCAAGAAGTCTCTCACTTTATCAATTAATGACTTTCGATCCATTTCAGAAATTTCACAAGGATCTTCCCCTGTTTGTTTGTAAATGTTTTGCAACATGTCCCTCAGCAACTCTTCATCTGTGTGTCGAGACACTGTGATCCATACTCGAAAATTAAAGTATTCAATAACCTCTTTGCTGTCAAAAACTATCTTGGCAAGAGTTGTTTTACCTTGCCCTCCCATCCCAACCACCGAGACGACAGTGAGCTCTTCTCTTCCCTCTATCAACAAATTAACCAATTCTTTCCTTGGGTCTTCGAATCCCACAACTTGAGCTTCTCCAATGTAAAATGGAGCCTCTCTAAGGTTGTTCAATATGGTGTTTTCATTTGCTGCAGAACTACTTGATCCTCGTGTCAAAGATGATTTGATTTGGAGGAATCCATGGTTTTTTCCACCAGTATCATCCATTGCACTAACTAGTGACTTAATGTCCTGAATCTTGTAAGCTATTTGTAGACAAAGAATCTTGGTTTTGAAAAAGTCATTAATCTCAGGAAGTAAAGCTGCACATCCAGGATCATGATGCTGTTGTCCCTCACATATCATATATTCATCAATGACATCTTGTATGCGAAAAGATGCTTCTCTTAGCTGTCTGATCTTTACTTTGATTCCGTCGCGCGTATTGTCTTCTTCAGCTTCGGTCATTCTATCTGCATTGTTGATGAAGTCTTCAATGCTTTCTAGTTCATTTTTCATGTTTGCAACTTCTTTTGGGACACCTCTTATCATATTGGTTACTTCCTTTAATAGTGGAAGCAAATGGTCCCGAGCTAACGGAAGCAACTGATCGCAAGCAAAGGAGATTACAGTGTCACACATTTTGTTGTGTCTATGGTTTCTGCTGATTAATGGTGAGATTGATGAAGGAGAAAATTATAGCATATATATGTTCTTCAAGCTCTTTGAATAGTTAAGTCTATGGTGAGAAAGACATTGACTTTGACTTGCTTTTCTCTATAATTGTTTGATATGTATTGAGCAACTTCAGATCTGCCATAGTAGCCATACAAAATAAATTCATTTTGGTTTTGGTTGAGGTTGGTGATTTGTTGTCCACACTTCTTTGATTTCTTTCTTACGATAAGTTATGACTGGCTACAAGTAATTTAAATTATTTGAGGTTTTAAAATGCAAAATCAATTAATAAATTATTGAAGTCAATTTTTTTAACATTTATTTTTCAATCGATAATAAAAAAATCATTGAATTTTTGTTGAGACGGAGTATCTTTGGATAAGTTTTTTTTTTTTTGAGGGAAAGAAGCTTATAGCATTTCATTAATAAATAATGGAGTTAGATGAAAATGTGGCTACCCCTGCTAACGCATGAACAACCTCATTTGTTTGTTTCCGACTAAACTCAACAAGCATGAGAGACATCAATATTTCTTGGATAAGATTTTCTTAACTTTAGGTTTTTGTTAAGTAATTTTTTGATGAAATTAAATTATTCCCTTGATGGCCTTTGGGCTGCTACAAGTCATCCATCCAAAGATGCCTAAGAGTGGTGATTTTGTTTAGGGTTTGCATAAATTATAATGCAGTATTAGACACCAATATTGTTGTTCTTGTTAGAACTAAAGTGTCAATGCGCTCGTGCGGGCGCGCGCGCATACAGATATCACTTACTACTACTGTGACTATAGAAGAACCTGAATTTTTTATGCAATTATCACTTGCTACTGCTACACATGTCAAAAGTCAACCATAAGGCTTGGTGTAAATTACAATAATTTAGGAGAATAATCTACACCTCAAGCTTTGTTAAGAAAGCAAATAATTACTAAGTATTCAAAGTGAAAGTTAAAACATAAACTCTTATCAAGAGGGTAAGTCATGTGTACTTGGTAATTTAGTTTCCTTCTTCTGACTTATATCACCAGAAGAAATGCAGTAGAAATCGGCAAGGTAAGCCAAAGCTTCTGAGTTGCTATTACAAACCTTCCATAATGATGCAACCTCTCCTTTAGAGACAGTTCCCCAATCCTCACAAACATCTAAAAAGTCAAGTAGTTTTGAATAAAACGAATCATAGTTCATCAACAGGAAGGGAACAGGAAGCTTTGATCCGATCCGTTCTAGTTGGATTAACGCCAGCATCTCGAACAACTCATCTAGAGTACCAATCCCACCTGGAAGGGCAACCACAGCAGTTTTATCGAATGAGTTGTTCCTCACTACAGCATCGACTAGCCCATGCTTCCTTGCAGAGAAAAACCTGAACTTAAATCTAAATAGTTAATAGCAGTCAAGTATATTTTGGATCCTCTCAGTCTCCTATTTGAATGTAAAAAAATACCATCCTGTTAGTAGTGTACACGGGTTGGATAAGGTCAAATTTGGCCAAACCTCATACCCATCCTTTGGTTGGGGTTGGATACCCCCCGTAGGTTTTACGACAAAACGAAACCAAACTAACATGGTGACAAACAGGTTGAGTCAGGTTGGGCTGACAAGTCTTAAAGGGAAAAAAACTAACTTTTTTATTCTAAAATTGTAACTACATCAAAACACTTTAAACATTACAAAAACCACAATTTCAAGCAAAATTATGAAGCACGAGTATTCTTCCAGAAAACATACTCAAATTGACAGAAAAAATAATTGGGTCGGGTTAACTGGTTTACAATTCTAAGTCCGTCACCTGAACCACACTCGAATTTAATCGGGTTTGAGTAAAGTATAGGTTGGGTTGAGTTGAGTCATTGGATTAATCGGTTCAATCCAAATCTGTGTACACCCCTGGATCTTATTGGAGCGAGAATGACACATTTTTTCATACACTAGTAGTAATAAGCCTGTGTTGGAACAGAGGTCTAAAGAGAGTACTATACTTTGATTAAATAAAGGATTAATGACATATGACAGAGCTTTTGTATGGTGCACTAGTTGTATACTTGTATTACCAAATCAAATGTCTTTCTATCTCTAGTACAACTATATTTTTATTTTCAAATAGAACAAACTGTTAAACAATGGCAGTGGATCACCTGCAAGTAAGGTAATTTTCTGATGGTAAGTATGGATGAAAGTTGGATGCTGTCCATTCCCCGGCTTCTCTTCCTATCTTGAATCCACCGACCGGTTTCCCTGCCAGCAGAGCACCTTGAGTAACAGCATCCATTAGTCCTGGTCCAGCCCCTGACCATGTAGTGCTGTCCAAAAGATTTGCTATCTGCAAATAAACATTTGTTGAAAAAAATAAGCATAACTTCCAAAGAACTTTTTCAGTCTCAATTGTTTGTGCCAGAAAAAACATTATTGGTTAATAAGAGAATAATAATTTATATAAAACTCACCAGCAAGTAACCAAGAAAACATGCTGGAAGCTATTGTAAGAATTTACTTGCCTCTTTAGCCAATTCTTGTGCTTGCACATAATGTGAATGGCTGGAGTCTATTCTAGAAGAACCTAGATAAACAATTCCTCTTCCTAATCGGTTTATGAGTTCATAACATTGTTTGATCTCTTCTTTAACCTGTAATTTTGAAGAAGAAAAAATGAGAACTACAGATATTATTTGTACAATTGTATATAGTTAGATGCAATCATGCAAAGGAATTTGTTTGATAGAACTCTCCGACGCAAAGTGTTTTGCTAGACAACCATGTTATATGGTCAATTACAAGCAAAGGTTCGAGTTATTATTTCCATTTTTTTCTTCTTAGAGATGTATCAGCATTGCACCAGCACCTGGAGACGCATTGTTTGAGTTCAATGATTCTAAGGGTGGTACTTTTTTTGATTATGTATGGATTAGTGTTGTTAAATAGGGGTGGTATAATGTAGCAGAATTTGAACAAATCACTATTTTTAGCAATACACAATTTAGTGCAAAGTATAGTCAAATATCGGCAATCACAGGTGTTATAGAACTGATGCATAGCAGAATTTGAAAAAACCACTATTTCACACGATTTATGATTGACAATACTTACAAAGAATATATTGCACCAAGTCCATACTAGATATAATACACCCTATGTCCAACATAAATTGCATCTTAAGTTCTTCTGCTGTGTTGAGCAGAATAATATTAAGTTTCATGACTAATCGATATGAACCCTTGTTTAAATGAGTCTTAGGTTACTGAATACAAATAATTTTAGCAGAGATCAATCCCACTAGAAGGAAGATTATATTCAAGCTTTCTAGACAAAGAATGGATATCTGTTTTCGTGTTCACAGTTTTTCATTAAATATCAAGATATTAATATAAATTATACATAATATTTTCATAAATAAGATCCAAGATTAGGAGAAGAAAAATGCTAATTTGTCATAAAAAACTTAACATCTTCACACCAACAAAAAAAGAATATTCACCGCAAAGCTAACCAATTTCTGTTAACTGATTACCAAAGTATAAATACAATAGTTTCCAGATAATCCATTCCATGACAAAGTTGGAAGCTCATCCATGAACAACAAAAACATAGCTTTTTGTCACTAGGCACATTGGTTTTTCCATAAATAAATAACATTAAAAACCTATGCAAGATCTTAAATAGTGGTTTTTGATAACTATCCTTAATATTGCGGAGAAACACATTGAAATACTACCAAAGAGATCTCAATTGTGATTGTGTTCAAACATAAAAAACCATTACTGTTTGGATTAACTTATTCGAGCTTATCTACTGACATTAATTTTGTGAGACTGTTTGGAGAACTTATGAAAACAGCTTATGACATTTTACTTAAGCTTAATGCAGTTTATTTTCATAAGTTCTCCAAGATAGCTTATGAAAACAACTTATAGATTATACAAAAAACATATGTAAGCTTATGTATAAGCACTTATCATGCATAGTAAGAGCTTGTACTATAAGCTGTTTATTAAACATAAGCAAACATCATGGTGATTGACCTTAATTATCATGGTGATTGACCTTAATTCTTAATTTAAGTAAAAGCTTAAGTAAAAGCCTACTCAAATGCACTAAAGCACAACACAACTAACATGATTGCCCTCACTTATAAACATTTTTTCAAACTATCTCGTATCCAATGTGGGACTCTTTAACAAGTAAGTGATGGGTGTTACCTCATTTGGGCTTTTCCTCTCATCAAACTCAAATGATTCTTGCGTGCTTTTGCTTACAAAAATTGATCTGTGATTGGCCTTATGCTTTGAGAGCTTGAAACCAAAGCTATTGTTGTTGTGGTGTGTTGAGGAGAATAATAATCTGCTCCAGTTGATTAATCTGTTTTGATGATGAGTGTGTTTGATGAGCACAACATCGGAGGAACCAAACGAGGAGAATGCCATCATTACTGAGAGTTGAGTTCAGATTCTCTCACAAAACAAAAGGGTCAAACAAGGTTACACATAGACATGGCAACGGGGCGGATGGGGTAAAAATTGAACACCCAATACCGCCCCACCCTCACCCGCGAAAACTTTATTTTTTTGTAAAATATTTAAAAAATGCATATTTTTTCATAGCAACAAAAACACAATAATTATATTAATAATTATTTATCTAATAATTTTTTTTCAAAAGAGCAAAATAATTATAATAAATATGTTTCTAAATAGTAATAATATATTAAAATAGGTTGGTGCTTATGGAAATAAGATTATAAAATTTAATAAAGAAAATTTTAAAAAACGGGTGCGAGGCAGGGGTGGGTGTGGGGCGGGCGTAAGCATCCCCCGCCCCCGTACTAAATATTCAAATTTTCCCCACACCCGCACCCACAACCGATTAAATCTACTTTTCCCCGTTAAATTTGGAGCGGAGGCGGCCGGGTCTGGCGGGGGCGTGGTTTGTTGCCATGTCTAGTTACACACATACTTCTAATACTTGGACCCCTTTATTTTTTTTTGTATTTGTTTTTGTTTTTTGTTTCCTATGTTTTTTTTACATAGATTTAATATATTCCACTTTGCATTTATGACACTAGATAATGCACCAATACTTAACAAAAATATTTAAAATTATATTTCTCTCTCCTTCATTTATACATTTATCTTAATATGTGTGAAATGAGCAAATAACTCTGTTAGTTCTGGACGGAGGGAGTATTAAATACATCATGTATTTAAGGAGCATTAGAGCAATTAATTATCTAAACAACAATTTCAATGTATTTAAGACATTTATAATATTGGGTTAAATCTGTTTTTGGTCCCTATAAGTATACTGAATTTTCGTTTTAATCTCTCTAAAATTTTCCATTAACTTTTGGTCCCTATAAAATTTTCAATCACTACTTTTGGTCCCTATTTATAATTAAATTTTTGTATTTTTTAATGAAACCGTGCAGAAATGTATAGAATATTATAAAAACCAATCACAAAAAAATTAGAATTTTTTAACAAAACAAAAACTAAATATGATTTTTTTACCGTAAAAAATATAAAAATTCATATTTACTTATTTTTATTTAAAAATTCTAATATTTTGGGAGAGATCCTTATAATATTATAAATTTTTCTGCAAAATTTTATTCAAAAATATGAATTTTACATCTGAGTTTACTTTAAAAGAGAGACCAAAAGTGAAGATGACAAAATTTTGGAGGACTAAAAGTTGAAGAAATTTTTTAGAGGGACTAAAACGAAAAGTTGACATATTTATAGGGACCGAAAACATATTTAACCCTTTCATATTTAAAACATTAAAAAAAGAAATATTTATAACATTTGTAATTTAATATGCTTTATTATATATTTATAATTTAATATGTATTTATAATTCAATATGTGTTTGTTAGTAGATCTTTTTAATTCAAGTATTTTATTCAATTATGTTATAATTTTTATTTAATTTTCTTATGAAAAAGTCTTAATGCTCTGATTGGATCAAGAGATTGTGGCATACCTAAGGCTGGTGCATGAATCTAGAAATAGAGCAAACACTCTTTTCTAAATGTTGCATATTGAATTCTATTCTTTTCCGTTTGGTAATGTAGACAAGATAGAGTTGTCCGTTTGTAGAATTACTAAGATTCAAGAGAGTATGTGATGAACTTCTAAGATTCATAGATGAAGTTGGAGCATTTAGATGATAATTTAGGAATCTCAATTCTTTTATGTTTCAATTACATCTGAGAGAGTAATGTCTTATCTTTTAGTGTTGTGTATAACCTTAGAGGGATCAACAGGTGAAACTTGACAACTAGAGGGATATACTACCCTAGAAACTCATCACTTGAATAGAAGCTTTGTCTTATAACTGAATGTTGACTTATATTTACTCCAACAAGGAAATAAACGGGATTCGAAGAATTCAACCCGCCGCTAAAATTCTGCAATCAATCATGTTACTAACTCACTACTGGTTTGCACAATCAACTAAAACTTGCAAACTCCCCCCAAATTTACTTACTTCATTTATTTTTATTTTATGTTTTTTTTATAAGTAATGCTAGTTGTGAAGTTGCAACAACAATCTCCATGGAGACGATCCTACTTACTACTTTATTACTTGTTAACGCGATTTGGTACACTTTTTGAATTTGTCCATCATCTGGGATATGGCGCATTTCCCTCACAATATCCATATTAATCAACCCTAAATATACATCGGACAAGCCACGCATAACAGGAGGTTGACAAATGTTGAAGATACCGATGTAGTAGATACTAATGATTTATACAATGAATATTTTATATTCTAATACGCCCTTGTAGTCGAAACGGGATGTTGACGAATGTTGAGACTATCTTTGAAATCATCAAACAATTGCAGTGGAAGGCCCTTGGTGAAAATGTCAACTATCTGATAGCGAGATGGTACATGTAGAACACGTACGTACTTGACCTTTAACAACCTTTCCACGCATAAAATGGATATCCATTTCAATGTGTTTTGTGCGTTGATGTTGGATAGGATTATCTGACAAGTAAACAACACTAACGTTGTCAAAGTAGACAAGAGTGACTTTGATGATCGGACATTGGAGTTCTTACAGTAAGTTTGGAAGCCAACAAGATTCAACAACAACATTAGCAACACCACGACGATACTATGTTTCAACACTAAAGCGGGATAAAGTTGATTGTCGTTTTGTAGACCAAAAGAGACCCAATAATTTTTAAGGTAAACATAATATTTAAACATAGATCTTCTATTATTATTATTATTATTATTATTATTATATTATTATTATTATTATTATTATTATTATTATTATTATTATTTATTTTTTATTATAAAAAAGCCATAAAATGGGACATTATTTTGATTAGAATAATTTGGTATGGAGTATTAACGGAGGACCACAATTTGCCTCTCTATTTTGTTTGATAGAATAAAGTTTAAGTGAGTTAGGCACCAGAGACTCATCATTATTAGAACATACCTCAAGACTAATGGAGTGTTTATAAAGATACTTATAGATCATTTATTATAGAGGCTTTTTTTTTTTTTAAAACAAAAGGATACTTGCTCAAAAAGCAAGCACCTAGAATATATTATTAAGCAAAACAGATACAAAGAAAAGGAGGGGGGGACAAATAACCAAAACCCTCCAAATTATTATTCTAATTTTTCCTAATATATATATATGGGTAATGCTAATGCACACCCACCTTAATTTTAGAAGGTGTGTGTTAGCATCCTACACCTTTATGTTTTTGACAAAAAATACCCTTTTCTCTTTCTTCAATTGTGATTAAATGCATGACTCTTAAAGTAATTTTATTATCCACCCCACACTTATAAACTTCTTTCTTTCTCTTTCTTTCGAACATCTAAGGAAAGAAGAAAATATTCATTGTTTTTCACTGTTTCGGTTAATATACTCCACAGGTCTACACCAAGATCTATTGTTCAACCATTAACCTCATTCCTTAACATAAGCCATATTCTGTAGATTAAAAACGTTTCAGAATTTTTTTTTTAAAAATGACCCAATATAATTTCATTTTTAACTTGAAATCATTATTAATAATTTGAAGAAACTTTCATAAGCTGCAACTTGAAGGAAATTTGAAGAAGAGATATGGCAGCAGTGGCGTAGCCAGAAACTTTGAATAGTGGGGGCACTATATATATATAAATTTGTAGCATAACCATCATCTTAAATAATTTGGATCTTAAACAATATAGTCGTCGATGTACAATACTAATTTAGAGGCCAATACCAATTTAGAGTAGTCATTTTGGTTTCTAAATATGTGATGTGTTATCACTAAAATATTTGAATTTTATCAAAACTATGAGCACATCTTCAAATGTTTCATTTGCTATTAATTGTATAGACCAAATTGATTAGTGAAAAATATATATAAAGATTAACTTAACTAACTAAAGACACATTTAAAAATCAAAATGATTAATAAAAACTAAGGTTTGTTTTTGTAATTTTAATAGAAAGATTAATAACACATTGTGATTCAAAACCTTCAAGTTTTTCCATAATATAACATTACATAATCATCATACATTAATTATTAGGAAAATGAAACCAACACAACAGAAGGTGTTGAGAGATGTAGCCAAGCGTTTTTGTTTAAAGGCTCCATAACATCTTTAGGAATGGTTGGTAAAACTTTCTTTAGTAAATATTATACATAAATATATAATATGTGTATTAGTGTGTGTGTATATCTAATGCATGAAGCAACTTTCAAAAATTAGTGGGGGCACAAGCCCACATATAGCTTAACGTGGCTCCGCCCCTGTATGGCAGCGACAAGGAAGAAGGTAATATGAGCAGTTGCCTATGGGAGAAGGAGAGAGAAACTAATGTATTTTCTTTTAATGGAGAGAGGTAATAAAATTACTTTAATAGTCATGCTAAAGGGTATTTTTTGTCAAAAACATAAAGGTGTAGGATGCTAACATAATTAAGGTGGGTGTGTATTAGCGTTACCATATATATATATATATATATATATATATATATATATATATATATATATATATATATATATACACACACATATATATATATACTATTATAAAAATGGAATCAAATGAGCTTTTAATGCTGGAATCATTATGATCATGAGGGTCTCCAGCAGATCCAACTTTGGGGGAATGCAAACAGCTCAATCAAGTCGGGCTTTTAAATGGTATGGGCCTCAAAATAATGAAAATTACTTTTCTGACATCTAATACTTCATAATAACATATGGAAAATACAAGATTGTCGGACAGCGGTAGTTAACTACCGTTGGCCAAACCGGGAGCAGTTAACTACCGTTGCGCATGATACATATTCAACTCAGAAACCAGCTTCCAGCCACTCTTTCATTACTCTCTCTAAAAATTTCAATTGTCTTACCTCTGAAATTGTGATTAGGTAGAGAATGCACCTTCCAACCACAACAATTGTCTTACCTCTGAAATTGGATAAGGTCAAACCTGTTAAACAACAACTCTAAAGCATTCACCCGAAAGTTGTATGTTTAGGTAGTGTAGTGAAAATTCAAAAGATTAAGAGAGCACAACATGTATTATGCATAATGACCTATATAAGTCATGATAATGAATTTCTTCATAAAAGATGATTGTCACGAAATGCATCTCATTCTTTATGTCATGACTTGTCTTATATGAGGGAATTCGATCTGATAACATATATAGTTGATTTTGTAGAATGCATATGTTGTGTTCTCTTCATTCTTTTGAGGAGAATGTAATGTAATGTAATGTTGATGAAATTAAAACTAAATAAAATTGTGTATTTTCTTAATTGATTTTGTGTAATTGTGTCACTTTATTAGATTTTAATACGCAATTTTTATTCGAATTCACCCTGAGTTTATTTAGTCTTTATTCAAATTTAATTATTCAGTACACAATTTTTATTCAAATTCACGTTGAGTTTAATTGATCTTTTTTTGAATTTATTTATTCTTTAATATACAATTTTATTCGAATTTATTTATTCAATATGCAACATAAAATAAATGCAAATATAAACAAAAATAAAGGAACACAGGTAATAGATACAAAATCTCATTTTATTAATATAATGATACATTTACAATGGGGTAAAACTAAATATGGGTAAAAAAAACCACCTAAAAACGATATAAAAAGAATCTTAGAGAGCACCCAAAATTGAACCTAAATTGTCCATATACTCTTCTCCAAGATACTCATACAAGACAACACCAAGATGACCCATCAATTGTTCCTCATGGCACTGCTTCATGACAACATCAATTCTCGAATTGTGCTTCACCATTGCACTCTTGTTGTTTAACCTCCACTTGGGTTTAAAAAAAAAAAAACACAAACCCTAAATTCTGGGGTAAAACCAATTCAAAGAAACCTCTGAAATTTTCAAAGATGTCTCTTTCAATGAAATACCAAGAATGAAAAAACTACATTGTTGTTGTAGAAGGAAGAGGAGGAAGGAGAGTGAGGAGGAGAGAATGTGAGATGATGGGTGTGTGGAGATGGTGAAGGTTGGAAGGGTGTTTATAGGGGGTTTAGGGGAAAAAATGTTGAAAAAAGGGGTTGAAAAAGGTTGACCACCGTCCAAAAAAAGGTTGAATGATAAAAAATATGTTGAAAAAATATTAAATGATAAAAAAAATGTTGATAAAATTTTAAATGATAAAAACAAGGTTGAATGTAAGTTGCTGCATTCCCAGAACGAACGCAGCGGTAGTTAACTGCTGCAGGATAAGCCAAAGATAGTTAACAACTGCTGGGGACAATTATGTATTTTCCATGTGTTATTAGGAAGTTATTGATGTCAGAAAAGTAATTTTCCAAAATAATTATAACCCAATATCCACCATCCACTCAAATAAAAAAACATACGTTTATTTTTCTTTCTTCAACACATGTTTGAGTTTCTTTTTCTCACTCAACACCTATCGTTGCACCACCAATCCGACCTCAAGTATGCGTTTGGTATATGTTGCTAATATATTCCTCCTAAATTTCAGGTTGTAATTTTTTTTTCAGCCTTCCTCTAAGCCTCATAAATTGCGTCCTATTATTAGAAAGTTTTTAATAAATTACATTTTTATTTTATTGAAGGTCTATTTTATTATAAGAGCCGAGCCTCCTATTTCATAGCAACAACCATGGTCCCCAAAGAAATTGATGATCTCATACAGGAACGGGAAAAATTTCTTGATCGCATAAAAAAAGCAGATAGGGTGGCTGCAGCTGAAGATAGAGACGAACGTGAGTTAATGGAAAAAAAAAGGCCATATAGCTGAGAATTATTGATTTTCGCGTAGAAGATGTCATTGATGAATGGAACTCCTGTGTTCAACATGAAAATATAATTATAATTTTTTATAGTTAATATCTTTTTCGCCCATATTATATTTTGTTTTTTTTTTATAGAGAAATGTAGTGGTAACTTTGTTAGAGGAAGAATTGTCAAAGCAAGAAGAACTCTAGACTTTCTTTATAAATTCCTTCAGCCTCGGAACCCGTTACCATTAGGTTACAATTTGGAGATTATTTTTAGCACATATGATTTGGTGAAAAAATTAATTAACATAGTATGTTAAGTTTTTGACACGTTTGACTAACTAAACATGCGATCGTACTAGATCATTTCTATTTTCTCAAATTTTTATTCCATTTATGATGTTGTGTTGACTTGCGGATTATTGGAGTTACTTCTGATTAGGTGTTAATAGTAGTGTTATATGGTTAGTGGCCGTTAGAGGTAGTTACTAGTTAGTTAGATTTGTGTTACTGCATACTAGACTTAGCATTAGAATATATACACAAATGCGGACAATCCTCATTTCATACACCGGTTTTGTGGGGTTGTTTTAGTCTCACTTACGAATTTTAATATGGCATTAAAGCCTGCTCAAAATCTGTTGGGTAACCTACTATCAGGTTTCTGCTATTGGACCACCCACCATTTATATATACACATTGAGCTTAATTGTGCTAGACGTGAGAGGCTTGTTAACAAGTTTAACATCTTATAAAAGATGACTTATAAGCGGAGGTAATCATCAGCTTACAAGTCACTAACTTGTATTTTGGGGTTGTATTACACTCAACCACAAATTCGAGGAATGATAATTGAACACAAAAACTACATCAGGGGTAGTCTTGTAACTTCCGTTAATATTTAATGGCATAATTGAGATTACAATTAGAATGAGGGACATTTTTGATAATTTCTTCCTCTACTCCTCTCTCAATTGTTTTAATGTTGTAAAATGAAAACTTTGTCGAAAATGATATTTAGGGCCGAATACTTTACAAGTCTTTTGTGAATAGTTTTATATGATTGTATGAAGGTGTAGGAATGATTGATAGGAGTTGAATATGATGTTTATCATGGTATGGTGTATTTCCTCCCTTACTTTGATTATGAGAAATTGTATGAAGTTGTTGAAATATATGTTAATTGACGGTGAAATTGTTGCTGAATGCATATATATTAATTGATGGTGATATTGTCGGTGAATGCATATATGTTGGTGATTTGTTGTTGAACTTATGCATAGTGTGTCATAGGTTCATGCATCATATGTTGTCGGATATTTATATCCAGGTGAGGTGATCGAATACCTTGTATTCAAATGTTGGTGATATGATGTTCAGTTGGCATCTTAGGGTGACGACCTTGATGGTGACGGTACCACATGCATCTAGAAGAGTCTAGATTATTGTATGCATTTGAATGGTTGATGAATTGTGTCATAATTGAATACGTGACTTGGTGAATTTGTGCATTGGTGAAATTTGTTGAATGTTGTGATTTAAGTGAGTTGGTGTATATGTACATTGGTAAACTTGTTGATAGTTGAAGATAATTGAACTATGCTCTAATTGCATGTCTTACTTGTTTGTGCTTATACACTTGGTGAATCTATTTGATGATAATTATTTTGGTAATAGTAATGAGGTGAGAATTGTATATGTATATGTATATATGTATATATATATATATATATATATGATGTGGTGATTCCTTTGATAATGATGATTGCTTGCTTATAACTTTGGAATGATGAATTGTACTTGTTGAGTTAAGTATGCTAAATGATGAATAAGGTAAGTAATCCTTTCATTGATTGACGTTGATAAATGATGAGTTTACGTCGATGACTTGATTAGAGATTGAATATGCTTGCTATGCTATGTTAGAATTGTGATAGCATGATATGTATGGAATGGGAGATAATATATATATATATATATATATATATATATATATATATATATGGGTTATGTTACAAGACACCCTTTGGTGGTGTCTTTTATCAAGCAACACCTTAAGGTGTGATTTGCACTTTTTAGTTATAACTTTGCTAAAAGACACCTTCATAAAAGTAAGTTGGTGTCTTTTCGCAAAAGCTCATAGAGTAACTTGATAAAAGACACCTTCACAAAAGGTGTCTTCTATCATAACCCTATATATATATATATATATCTGTGTGTGTGTGTGATGTTAATATTCTAAGAGGGATGGGTATGTATATGTGTTATGCATGAATCCTTGAATGCTTATGTTTATTTATGTTAATTATGATTGATGTGAAGCTAACCCCAGTGATTTGTGGTGGATCGCCTACTAGTTTGTATGAACGGGTAGGCAGCGTGCAGGTTTAGTTTTGTTGCTTGCTTGGTGAGTTGTTCTAGGATAACGGAAGCTTCCTCTATTTATCCGTTTCAATGTCTTAAATTAGGCTCTGATCTTGGATATCGGTCGTTATGTTTATCTTGGATTTTGGATTATGTTGTTGAGATTTCACCCATATGTTAGGATTTGGAGATTTTATGTATTGATGTATTTGAAGTTATGACATGTATACTTGGAGATGTATGCTATATATCTGCTGCGTAGTTGTTTAATTTTTTATGCATGTTATATTTTGATGAACTTTTGTAGACGTAACGTCTATTTCTTGAATAATTGTTATTCGCGTGTTTTATAGCTTTAATAAAAATAGGGCATTACATCATGTCTTCAATATCGTTCTTTAATTGAAGAACGAGACATCATATTGCCAAGAAGATGTCGTAGCTTTCTAAGCTTGATAACCTCCTTTGGTACCTCGTTTATTTCTGATTCTCTTAGATCCAGTGTTTCCAAGTTCATGAACTTTCCAATGGACTTTGGAAGACTTCGTACTTGTGTATTCCTGAAGCTTAAGTACTTCAAGTAGATCAAACAACCCAAGTTTTCAAAATCATAAGACACATTAGAATTTTCAAAATCAAGTACATTTAACGGCTTGTATTTTGTAGGAATTCCACTAACAAAGCGTGGAGGTAGTTTTTCCTTTGTGAAGATATGTAGTGACTTGATGAATGAGCTTTCAATATCATCTGAATGTTCGAGAAATCCAGACAACTCTACATGAGAATTGGTTGCAATTGACAGGTGCCTAGCTATCTCGCTTACGTTGGCTGACCGATCATCATCATTAATATGTTGGCAAAAAGATAAATCCTCATACTTTCTCAGGATCATATCATGTACTAGCCAATGAATGCGACAACATTTAGGTTTACCATCGATGGTAAATGAAGATACTTGCACCAAATTTCTGTTGATAAGACGTGTTAAATAGTCTTCTGCAACTTCCTCAATAGTTTTCCCATTTTCATGGTTTACAAATACAAACCCTTATGCAATCCACTGTCTAATTAGTCTCTTTGATTTAACTACATAACCTAGAGGGTAGATTTCAAAATACAATATGCATTGCTTAAGATGGTTAGGCAAGTAATCATAACTCAAAACTCTTGTATTTTACTTTTTCAATTAAATATGTTACCATTCTCTCTAGGTATTTGCTTACCAATGGCTACAAGTCCTAGTGGTAAACCATCACATGTTTTCAAACTTTTTTGGACAACTGTTTTTATCGATGTCAAGTTTGAACGCAACCTGACAAAACAGCTTCAAAAATTCTTCACAAGTTAAATGCACTTCAACATCAACAACAGAAGACATATTCCTAGTCTTTGCAACTTTTTTTTTTGTTTTTCAAAAATGTCTTTGCAACTTCTTTGTTCCTTGTCGTGATAATTATCCGACTTTCATTCACGTTATGACCAATGCTATGTTCAATTTTCTTCCAAAATTGTTTGTTCCACACATCATCAAAGAAGAGAACATACCGTTTTTTGTGCAAGTGTTTTTTCACTCTATTTTTCAACGGCTCTAGATCCATCTTATAAAAGTCATAGATAGCCCAGTTCCTTCGCAAAGCTATTGCAACATGAACCTAAAGAATTGTTTTGGAGAGTTGAAACTAGAAATACGGATCCACACTTTGCAGTTGAACTTTCCAATCATCTTCTCATTGTCGTAAATTTACTTTACAACAGTGGTTTTTCCCTGTCCTGTCATTCCTACCACGACTGTAACATTGCTCTTTGCATGTCCATCTTCCAACCAACCAATCAATTTATCACTTTGGGCTTTGAAACCCACAATTTCAGTTTTACCCGGATAATAGATCTGTGGAGGGGTCATACTCATCCATGCCACATCTGTTTTTTTTTTTTTGCAGAACTACTTAGTTTTTGTTTGGAAGAAGACTTGCTTTCGATACCGCCATTGATTTTACCTAAATCTTGTTTAATTTCTTCAACCTTACACAATTTGAAAACGATCACAACACTTCATGTTGACAAATGTAGCACTGCCACGGGGTAAAGTCACACATCAATTACCATAAGATTAAAGTTTGACATATATTATGTTGGAGGTATTAACCAAAATCCATAGTTAGTTTCTGCATAAGGAAACAAAAAAACAATAACAAAAAACATTAATATATTAAAAAATAACAAAGCAATAATTGTTACAAAAAGGTTAATATTTGCAAGCAAATATAGTTGACTTAACAAGATTGTTTCTTTTTGTTAGACCATCCCATAGTTGTATACCAAAGTACTTAATTTCATTTCGGTTCAAACATCTAGTGTGAAATGCAGGTAGTTGATAGAAGCAATTGACTTCAAAGAAACTTTGGACTTTGAATATATTCATTCCATAATAAGAAAACATGACATTCACATTGGTTGGAAAACAGTATAATTGTTGAAGTGCATTCCAACCATTGTTAAATCAAGTGTTACAAAACACTTATTATTGTTCTTCGATAATTATACCGTTAAGTAAAAAAAAATTATATAGTTGTTTAGCTGTAACAATATTTGTATGTTATGAACAGACAAAGTTTGCATGTTCATCAACATATCAAAAAAAAATTATACTGTTTATTATTGTTCGTTTTAGCTGTAACATATAAATATTGTTATGAACAAAACACTTATTGTTATGGAATAACTAAATGAAATGTTGTTTAGACTGAAAAAAATCCCTTTTAGCTATAACATACAAATATATTTAAATATCTAAAAATAATGCATTTTAGATATTATATCTGGAAGTTTAACTGAAAAATTAAATTTTAGTTGTTATTGAATTATCCCTAAACACATCTAAACAAACATTTGTGTATATTAAACGAAGTAATTTAAAAAAGTAGACGATTAATAAACAGACATTTTTGTATATTAAACGAAATAATTTAAAGTATAGGAATTAAAAATAAAAAAGAAACCACAAAGGAATATCTTCGTATAATAAAAAACCGTGGATCTGAATATTATTTACACAAATTTGTTAAATTGATTTTAAAATCTGAAAGAACTAATAGTATATAGTAGGCATGCAGATAAAGTTTAACTTCACTTGGTTATATACCTAATTCGTCCATTTAGACAATTGATATATGTGTATAGTTAAATTAAGGGCTATACCTGACTATTTCAGTCTCGATGTTGTGGCCATCTTCACAGGTATAAGGAGGTTTCTCACCTCTAGCTATCTTTGGACACTTGTGACAAGCAAAAAAGTACCAACCGTGCTTAGTAGAATTGACTTTCTCAATTTTCACCACAGTAACACAATAACTTATCTAAAATAATTAGAAAGTAGGACTAATATAAGCAAAATGAAGTTATAAGGAATGATATTTGATATAACAGACAAGGTTTGGACTTGGTCCAACTGGATGATGTTAGAAAGTGGGAGAATCATAGGATGCATTTTAATTACATAACCTGGAGGGTAGATTCCAAAATACAATAAACATTGCTTAAGATGGTTAGGCAAGTAATCATAACTCAAACCTAATCTTTCTTTAATATGCGACTCTTGTATTTTACTTTTCCAATTAAATGTGTTAGCATTCTCTCTAGGTATTTGCTTACCAATGGCTACAAGTCCTAGTGGTAAACCATCACATGTTTTCACAATTTTATCAGATATGTTTTCAAACTTTTTTGGACAACTGTTTTTATCGATGTCAAGTTTGAACGCAACCTGACAAAACAGCTTCAAAGATTCTTCACAAGTTAAAAACACTTCAATATCAACAACAGAAGACATATTCCTAGTCTTTGCAACTTATTTGTTCTTTGTTGTGATGATTATCCGACTTTCATTCACGTTATGACCAGTGATATGTTCAATTTTCTTCCAAAATTGTTTGTTCCACACATCATCAAAGAAGAGAACATACCGTTTTTTGTGCAAGTGTTTTTTCACTCTATTTTTCAACTGCTCTAGATTCATCTTATAAAAGTCATAGGTAGCCCAGTTCCTTCGCAAAGCTTTTGTAACATAAATCTAAAAAATTGTTTTGGAGAATTGAAACTAGAATTGCAGATCCATACTTTGCAGTCGAACTTTCCAATCATCTCCTCGTTGTCGTAAATTTGCTTTACAACAGTGGTTTTTCCCTGTCCTGTCATTCCTACCACGACTGTAACATTGCTCTTTGCATGTCCATCTTGCAACCAACCAATCAATCTATCACTTTGGGCTTTGAAACCCACAACTTCAGTTTTACCCGAATAATAGATTTGTGGAGGGGTCATATTCATCCATGCCACATCTGGGTTTTTTTGTAGAACTACTTAGTTTTTGTTTGGAAGAAGACTTACTTTCGATACCGCCATTGATTTTACCTAAATCTTGTTTAGTTTCTTCAACCTTACACAATTTGAAAACGATCACAACACTTCATGTTGACAAATGTAGCACTGCCACGGGGTAAAGTCACACTTCCATTACCATAAGATTAAAGTTTGACATATATTATGTTGGAGGTATTAACGAAAATCCATAGTTAGTTTCTACATAAGGAAACAAAAAACAAAAACAAAAAACATTAATATATTAAAAAATAACAAAGCAATAATTGTTACAAAAAGGTTAATATTTGTAAGCAAATATAGTTGACTTAACAAGATTGTTTCTTTTTGTTAGACAATCCCATAGTTGTATACAAAAGTACTTAATTTTATTTCGGTTCAAACATTTAGTGTGAAATGCAGGTAATTGATAGAAGCAATTGACTTCAATGAAACTTTGGACTTTGAATATATTCATTCCATAATAAGCAAACATAACATTCACATTGGTTGGAAAACAGTATAATTGTTGAAGTGTATTTCAACCATTGTTAAATCAAGTGTTACATCAAGTGTTACAAAACACTTATTATTGTTCTTCCATAATTATACCGTTTAGTAAAAAAAAAAATTATATAGTTTTCTTTTTTTGAAAAAAAAAAAAAAAAAAAAAAAAAAAAATTATATAGTTGTTTAGCTGTAACAATATTTGTATGTTATGAACAGACAAAGTTTGCATGTTCTTCAACATATCAAAAAAAAAATTATACTGTTTATTATTGTTCGTTTTAGCTGTAACATACAAATATTGTTATGAACAAAACACTTATTGTTATGGAATAATTAAATGAAATGTTGTTTAGACTGAAAAAATCCTTTTAGCTGTAACATACAAATATATTTAAATATCTAAAAATAATGCATTTTAGATATTATTATATCTGGAAGTTTGACTGAAAAATTAAATTTTAGTTGTTATTGAATTATCCCTAAACACATCTAAACAGACATTTGTTTATATTAAACGAAATAATTTAAAATAGTAGACAATTAATAAACAGGCACTTTTGTATATTAAACGAAATAATTTAAAGTATGGGAATTAAAAATAAAAAAAGAAACCACAAAGGAATATCTTCGTATAATAAAATACCATGCATCTGAATATTATTTACACAAATTTGTTAGATTGATTTTAAAATCTGAAAGAACTAATAGTATATAGTAGGCATGCAGATAAAGTTTAACTTCACTCGGTTATATACCTAATTCGTCTATTTAGACAATTGATATACGTGTATAGTTAAATTAAGGGCTATACCTAACTATTTCAGTCTCGGTGTTGTGGCTATCTTCACAGGTATAATGAGGTTTCTCACCTCTAGCTATCTTTGGACATTTGTGACAAGCAAAAAAGTACCAACCATGCTTAGTAGAATTGACTTTCTCAATTTTCACCACAGTAACACAATAACTTATCTGCAATAATTAGAAAGTAGGACTAATATAAGAAAAATGAAGTTATAAAGAATGATTTTTGATATAACAAACAAGGTTTGGACTTGGTCAAAGAAAGTGGGAGAATCATAGGATACATTTTAATTACATAACCTGGAGGGTAGATTCCAAAATACAATAAGCATTGCTTAAGTTGTTTAGGCTAGTAATCATAACTCAAACCTAATCTTTCTCTAATACGCGACTCTTGTATTTTACTTTTCCAGTTAAATGTGTTAGCATTCTCTCTAGGTATTTGCTTACCAATGGCTACAAAGTCCTAGTGGTAAACCATCACATGTTTTCACAATTTTATCAGATATGTTTTCAAACTTTTTTGGACAACTGTTTATATCGATGTCAAGTTTGAACGCAACCTGACAAAATAGCTTCAAAGATTCTTCACAAGTTAAATGTTACATTTCATGCATTTCAACATCAACAACATAAGACATATTCCTAGTCTTTGCAACTTCTTTGTTCCTTGTCGTGATAATTATCCAACTTTCATTCACGTTATGACCAATGATATGTTCAATTTTTTCCCAAAATTGTTTGTTCCACACATCATCAAAGAAGAGAACATACCGTTTTTTGTGCAAGTGTTTTTTCACTCTATTTTTCAACGGCTCTAGAACCATCTTATAGCCCAGTTCCTTCGCAAAGCTTCTGCAACATGAACCTAAAGAATTGTTTTGGATAGTTGAAACTAGAAATGTGGACCCATCTTATAATTGTTGAAGTGTATTTCAACCATTGTTAAATCAAGTGTTACATCAAGTGTTACAATTATTATGAACAAAACACTTATTATTGTTCTTCAATAATTATACCGTATAGTAAAGAAAGTTATATAGTTGTTTAGCTGTAACAATATTTGTATGTTATGAACAGACAAAGTTTGCATGTTCTTCAACATATCAAAAAAAAATTATACTGTTTATTATTGTTCATTTTAGCTGTAACATACAAATATTGTTATGAACAAAACACTTATTGTTATGGAATAATTAAATGAAATGTTGTTTAGACTGAAAAAATCCCTTTTAGCTGTAACATACAAATATATTTAAATATCTAAACATAATGCATTTTAGATATTATTATATCTGGAAGTTTGACTGGAAAATTAAATTTTAGTTGTTATTGAATTATCGATAAACACATCTAAACAGACATTTGTGTATATTAAACGAAATAATTTAAAAAAGCAGACAATTAATAAACAGACATTTGTGTATATTAAACGAAATAATTTAAAGTATGGGAATTAAAAATAAAAAAGAAACCACAAAGGGATATCTTCGTATAATAAAAAACCATGGATCTAAATATTATTTACACAAATTTGTTAGATTGATTTTAAAATCTGAAAGAACTAATAGTATATAATAGGCATGCAGATAAAGTTTAACTTCACTAGGTTATATACCTAATTCGTCCATTTAGACAATTGATATATGTGTATAGTTAAATTAAGGGCTGTACCTGACTATTTCAGTCTCGGTGTTGTGGCCATCTTCACAGGTATAAGGAGGTTTCTCACCTCTAGCTATCTTTGGACACTTGTGACAAGCAAAAAAGTACCAACCATGCTTAGTAGAATTGACTTTCTCAATTTTCACCACAGTAACACAATAACTGATCTGCAATAATTAGAAAGTAGGACTAATATAAGCAAAATGAAGTTATAAGGAATGATATTTGATATAACATACAAGGTTTAGACCTGGTCCAACTGGATGATGTTAGAAAGTGGGAGAATCATAGGATTTGAAAGTAGGTCTGCCTTTGAAGAAAGTTGTGAACTTCTATATGATTGGGTACACATGATTTGACTTTGGGACCGAGTCTGGTCATCTTGAGGCAAACTAATAACAACATAAAATAGGAAGGATGTAACATTGTGTCTTAAAAAAATTTCAAAACAACAATATGATAATAACAAACCTTCTTTTGAACAGATTCATCTCATGAATGACCCCATTGATGTACAACTTAGTGAAACAATAAGTGTTTGAAACACTTAGTGGAAAGCGCCATGTTTTTAGTTGAATAATAAGTGTTTGATAACAACAGAAGTCAATCTTAGGAGATACACATGCAACTACAAAAACATATGTAGGGATATATCACATTCTTCCTTGATTTTGGCATACTTTAGCATCATAACCACTGGTCCACCTTGCTTCCTTTCACTGTTGTATATAATAAACATAGCAGCATAATCCTCCCACAAAATGCAGTTCAGAGAAATGTCACTACAAATCCATTTGAAACGCATGAACATTATAACTATGTATATCTGTTAGGTAAACCTAGTTCCCCTTAATTATTTAAAGATCAAATGTCCAAGAAGACATTAAGTCCTCACCTTAGATCTTTCATAGTAAATTTAACCTGGAGCTTTTTCCCAGTACCTTCATTCAGCTGACAATAGCCCATGTCCTAAACAACTCCAATAACATCTTGAAAACCAACATCAAATGATTATTAGAAAGAAAAATTTCAATATAAAATGGAAATGTATATAAGTTATAAGCAGTATTGAACTCACTAACTAATACATTAGGTCGCCATTTCCTTGAAATAATTTCTGCAAATGGCTTGAATTTGATGTCAGACTTTGGGACATCATGAACATTGATGTCATCAGCAGTAGTGCCACCGGTCCATTTCGACAAAAACTTATTTTTTGAAGCCTTGAACACTAACTCATTGCTAACAACTTGAAAGTTGCTCAAAGAGTATGTAGCATTTTCTTCTAAGATTTTATCATAAACAACTTTATATGCAGTAGGTATAATCACTTGTATATCATTACCTTAAGTAGGAGACAACCATAAAATAACATGTCATTACATTTGCTTAAGTAAAAAACAGTAAAGATCATGAAAGTATATAATATGACCTTAGCATCCACAATGACCATCTCTAAATGTTCTTTCCCATCCTTAACAACAGTCCATTTGTCCTTGACTCTAACAGCTAGTTTCCAAAAGTCTTTCTTATTTGTGATATCATCAATAAACTCGAATGGTCTTTCTATTTTCCAGATCTAAGTAAAAAACATATTGAGGGTTAATACTGAATATTTTGTGAAAACTGAAAGCAAAAGGGAAAACATGAGCTGAATATATAAATATAAGCGATGGTAAAGCTTGATATCTTCATAGTAAAGGAAAAATTGCTGAAAATAACTGACTTTAGTTGACAAACATGATTCTATATTTCTGTAACAACAAAAAACCAAAACCAAATTGAAGGTGAAGCTGAACATTTGAATCTAACATGCTTATGAAATGCAGAAACCCCAAAACAAATGAATAGTAAAGTTATCCATGAGAAGAGTAGTTTACCAGGGAATAGATGAGAGAGGGAATGAATGAATGTAGAGAATAATAATGTTTGGTAGTAATATTAAAGAAATGTTATATTTGTTAGGGGAATTATATTTTAAAGTTTTGTCATAGTCTATGTTGATTGATTGCAAGATGTAAAATGGAGATTTGAACCAAAAGTGTACTTTCTAACTTCCCACAAAAAAAAAAAAAAGAGTTAATTTTAGTTCCAATGGTATGAGTAAGTTAGAAACATGTGCCTATAAAGCAAACCAGCCTATTTTGTTCCAGTTCCATGATATAAGTTTAGTTTAGTGATGTCATCTATTTTGTGAGATAATAGACAGATTTTACCCCTGATTCTTGCAGGTTTACATAGAAAGAGATAAGGACATTAATAGGTTTTCCACAACATAGTTTTTTCTTATATTAAAGGAGATGGTCCATTCATTGAGTGGTTGTTATTGATAGATATGGGTACCAGTACAAAAATGACCAATCATTGTTGTGTAATAATATTATTATATTTTCTCAGTACATTTTTAAGTGTCCATCTAGATTTTCTTTTAAAGGAAAGAAACTTATATCATTCATTATTTAAAACATGTTCAATACAATTTGTCATTATTATCAAAATTAAGAAACTAATTTATGGACAATCTCATTTGCTTGTTTTCTCATAAACTCAACACTAAAGTTGACATAATATTGTTCAAAGATAGTTTTGCAATTATGAATAATCATCACGAACACTGTAATATCTTGATGTATAAACGAAAAACTTTCCACCACTTTTTTAACATCAAGTTCAAAATCAGTAGGTCCCAAGTGTAATTGATGAACCCATTCTAAAGTTGACAATCCACTTTTTTAGACATGCTCAATTAATGAGGTCAACATTTGTTGACTTTTGTCTTTTCAGGAATTAAAGTCTTTTTTCTTCAACATGAGAATTTCGACAAAGTCTGAACTAAGCAATTGGAATAGTCTAAAAGCTTCGAAGTTCAACAAAAAGTAAGCCAATATGTAAATTCGTTGAAGTCAAGCAGTTACTGTCAAAGCTGGAATAATTTGAATCCAAAAGCAGCGGTTTCCTTATTGAAGACATGGAGGACAAGCGGTTTTCGATGGAAGAAGTGCTGATCGTGGCTTATTTTTCCTTTTCACTTATTTTACTATGTATAAATAGTAGTTTTCCATATGAAAAATAAGTCGCAAATTGTAACACCATCATCCCATGAAGCAATAAATCACGCGAAGAATACAATCATTCAAGAATTTAGATGTTATATCTTCAATAAATTCAAAAATACATAATTAATTTTTCAAAACTTGTAGCGGAATAATATCATAACACCTCATCAACATATAATAAAATCTCCAACATAGACATGTTACATGTATCATAATACATCATCAAACATAAATCTCAAATCTCAACATACTGAGTGATAATCTCATCAAAATATGAAAATAAACGACAAAAGACCGACATCCTAATCAGAGTACCATGACTCTAAAGGAAAAATATGAGGTAGCTCCAAAGCTAGTCTCAAGCATAGTCACAAGCAAAGAAAAACAAAACAACTAATCCTGCAAGCCGTCTACCCATTCATACAAATAGGCAGATGGTCAACCAAACTTCAACTGGGGGTTAGATAACATTCCAGAAATAAAACATAATCAAATGAAATTAAAATGACATATTTAATTTCAGATGGTTAATAGCACTTAGTTAAATCACTCACAATGAATTCCACATCATTATTAAACATCAAGCATACAAGCATAATACTACAACATGTACACTTTCACATGTTTACATATTCACCAAATTTCACCAAATACATAAATCACCAAGTACATGAATCACCATGTTTCACCAAGCACATAGTTAAGTATGGCACTTTTCACCATTTATCAAATGTATGCAATGTGCTCTAGACACGACTCTATATGCATGTGGTACCAATCGTCATCACTTGATACAACTGTATGATAATCGTCGTCACTAAATACAAAGTATTCTAATCATCGTCACTGGATACAAAGTATCCTAATCGTCGTCACTGAATATAAATATCCTACACAACAACTTATGAATGCATGAACATATGACTCAATAATGCATACGTTCATCCAACAAATCGTCATCATTAACATCGTCACTTTTCATACATACGTTCATCATCAATAACATCGTCACTTTGTATGTGAGAATTCATCATCATTAATATCATCATCATAATCGTCATCAACAACTATCACCTCAAGGAAACAATAATGTTTCAAAATCACATTTTGCATAAAAATACCCTTGATAGTTGGGATAAAGTCCCTACACTTAGAAACAAGTTTGGAAACGTTTGGAATGAAGAAAAATACATTTTTAAGGTTTCTGCTCTGACAAAATCGAGGCAAGATGTTCTCCAATTGTGGCACGATTTTTATAGCATAAAAAACACCAAAACTTAGTCAAAATCATGGCATGTTGTTCTCCAATTGTGTCACATATTTTACAGCATCAAAAACACCAAAACTCTAGACAAAATCGTGGCACGTTGGTCTCCAATCGTGACACTATTTTGGCCTGACAGACGACATCAAATTTTTCAACTTTCACGTTTTCGATCTGTTTTCAATTCTGTTTTTGCCAACACGTCCCAAACTTTTCGGCCATTCAAACTATACTTGAAAACATGGTTTTACAACTCAAAACAACTTAATCAAGCTCTCCCCAAAATGACTTATTCACAAAAGTTTTAAAAACGACTTTTACTCAAAAACCCAAATTTCTCCCAAACGATCCTACAACCCAAAATCATGAACTAAATCAGTAATTCTAATAATCTTACTTTATCACAACAACATCATGAACCTATTCAAAATCATCATAATCAACATTCTCCATTTTCAACCCATTTTCACAAAATTCATAAAATCACCACAACAACACATTTATTAACACTCAATGCATGGATTATCATCACTAACACAACCCAACAACATCATTTTTTTTTTTTATCATTTTAAGCTAAAACTTCAAAGTTAACATTTCAACAAAATTAAACCATGAAATTTAAGCACCCACAACAAGATTCCAACAAATTTGACATACTCAAATTTATCACATAGTCATGAGAACGAAAATCAACATTCAAAATCATAATTCATACAAAAGTGATTATGACCCAAAAGTGAAAAATGAGATTATAACTTATTTGAGTGAAAGAATCTATCTCCCTTACCTCAAAGCTTCACAATCACTAGTTATGGCTTCACTCTCCCCTCTAGCTTCCAATCTCTAGCTTCCCTCTTCTCCAAGTTCTTCCTATTCTCGTCTTCTCTTTATCTATCTACTCTCTCTCTCTCTCTCTCTCTCTCTCTCTCTCTCTCTCTCTCTCTCTAACCACTCTAAAGTTATGAGAAATGCAATGAATGGAAAAACCCTAGTTTTCTCTTAAGAGATGAATATATACTCCTCTTTAATGGGCCTAGTTACTACAAACCATAATGAGCTTAAAACTCTTACTCATAAATTCTAAAAAGTTACTACTCATTAATCCGCTTAAAACACCGAATAATTACCATATCTAAATAATTACCTCAACTCACTAGTAACTTAGTAAAAATAATTATTCTCACTAAAACACAAAAAATAACCTTCCTAATAAAATTATTAATTTATCCTTACCCACCACACCAAATGACCAAAACTTCTCTTAGTCTAAAAATGACCAAAACACCCTTCTAGGTCAAAAATCCACTAATCCAAATCAAATACACACAAAGTCAAATAAGCACATATAATAAATAAATAAAATAATTCTAGCTAAAAACTTGCTATTACAACTCTCCCCCACTAAAAGAATTTCGCCGTCGAAAATCATCTGAAGAAAACAACTCCGGATACGACTTCTTCATCCTACTCTCTGATTCCCAAACTTCTAATATAGCCTTTTTGTTTATTTTTCTTCTTTTCAAAATTGACACTATATGAAGATCACTTGATTTAAGACATGAATGATTAGCTTTGATATCATTTTATACGTAAGTTCTGTTTTTTTTTCCAAGGAAAAATATTATATTAATTGTGCAATCACACATGTGCATCAGCTCATAACGAAAAGCAATCTTTTTAAAAGAATGAGTTTGCACTTATTTTCTCCAAATTAAACCGAAGTTATATAATAAATTTGTAATTGGTAGATGAAAAAATAGATAGTTAGGAGTTACAAAGCTCAATTTGGCAAGTTACATAATAAATATAAGAATGAATATATATAAATATTTAGTAAATATATGAAAAAAGGAAAAAAAATACGTTAGAAAAGGGGCATTTGTGAGGTGACATGTTAGCAAAGTGTAGCTTAGAATACATGTATATACTAGGTATTCGACCCGTGCGTTGCACGGGTTTGATTATAACACTTACAATATGTTATAATTGAGAAAATAAAAATTGTCATAAGTATAATCACATACAATTCAATGATTGATAAATTTTTTAGTTGATATGATTATATTAATATTAATTTATATTAAACTAGGAGTGTTTTTTTTAATGAAAATTTGAGTGTTGTTAAAAGATAAGAGAATTTGTATTGATTCATATGGTAGATTTGTGTAAATATTTTAAGAACAATTAATACAAAATGTGGCAGATCCTATAATAGTTTCTAAGTTTGAAGACACTAAATTATATTTTATCTAATAGTGCAATAGTATAAGAACATTTCTTTTTGGAGATCACAATGGTGCAATAATAAGTTGCTTTGATTTTTACTTTGATATCTCTTATTCTTTTTCATCATATATATAGACGTTCATGCTTGTTGTCATTATTGCTTTTAAGATGTTTTGTCTTTTTTCATCTTTTGATTATGTTCTTGAAATAAGCCTGGGTTATCATATGGTTTAATCTTTAGTTGTTTTTTTTTTTTCATCTTTTAATTATGTTCTTGTAAATTATGCATCAACTTTTCACTTTTAATCTTTTATATCTTACTTAAGTTCTCTCATATTCATTGAAAATTTAATTTTTGTGGCAATAACTTTTCTTTTATGTTCCCTAATTATGTCCCTAAATAGTAGAAGACATTTTCTTAATGAAATATATTTAGAGATGATTGGTATAATTAAACATACTATTATTATATTTTGGTTAATTTATGAAAATATTGTTGAAGTCATTTTCTTAATGAATTATCGTGACATTTAGTTATAATACACTATAAAGCTAATTTTAGAATTTGAAGAGTAGCTTAACATAAGGTACTCAACAAAATTTCAGTTAAAATATTTAGGTTTAATTGTAGATTTAGTCCTTTATTTACATTTAGTTTTAGTCCCTTAATTTTAAAATCATTCAATTTGGCCCCTTCAGATTATTGGATTAAAGTCCGCGATATAGAATTGTTAAATGATGTGACATGTGATCTTAATAATGTCATGAAATTGCAATAATATCCCCAAAAGAGTCAGACAAAATATTGATGAATTATATTAGAAAATGTAAATCATACATTCAACGTATATAGTTTAACATAAACTTCAATTTTTTTGGTTACAACATAAACTTCAATTCATTACTCCATCCATTAACCAAATTTAACATACAACAATTAAAATTTAACTTCAATAAATAGGACAATCATTTTTTGGCCAAACCTTCCATAACTTAAATATTACATTAAAAATAGACAATCATACAAACAACTTTGAGCCACCACATTCAATCATAGAATAAGTCCCAGTTAAGGACGGTAGCATACATCCTATTAGGAGGATTATTGAGCGTGAACAAAATAACGTCACCAACTTTTAGTCCCTTTTCAAGAACAAAGTCGTACCATCCTCTCCCTATGTATTTCTGATGCATGCTTCTTGCCGCAATGTGAACATCACACTCACAGTCATAAGATTTACCGGTTTCTTCATCAAAAAGGATAATTTTAGATTGATCAATATACAAACCATTCTTAGCAACACGTCGAGGAAAATGCTACAATAGATTTGTCAAGAAATCATACAAATTATAATTAATCAACAACAACTTCACAACATGAAAACAACAAAAAATGCTTCGTAAATGCCACTAACCAAAACATTGTTTCCATCCCAAATAGAAGCAGTAACATTATACTTCCAGTAATGAACATCGACATTTTGAACTTTCCCAAATTCAGTACCATTGACTTCAACTCCAATCTCGTTCATTTTTCCTTCAATCCAAATGATATATAACATAAACAAATAAATCATATTTTTTATCCATTTTAAAATAAAACAAAACCAAACAAAGGCCCATCCATAAAAGGTACAAACAAAAAAGTTATGCAAAAACTCATGACATTTTTCCACTTATCTATACTTTTTAAATTTTTTTTGTCATCGAGGGGCGATATATTTTATGGTATAAATATCTATAGAAAAATTATACTTAATAAAATATTTTTCATTAAGTTTTATCAATATTATAAATAATTTTAACTACTATCTTTATTTCAGTTTAATTAACAATATAACTTATTGTATATTACGAACACAAAAAAAAAAAAAAGAGTGATAGTGATTTCTATTATAGGTTTAATATTCTTTAAAAAGATATAGAAACAAATTATAGTAAGATATCATACTTTGTCAAAAAAAAAAGTAATAAGATATCATAATAGTGCAATCAAACAATTACAATTTATATACACCTATAAAATACAATTATCTCATATGCAAATTCCTTAATCATTGACTTATAGTAAGGGATTGACTATATATCAACAACCACCACAAAAAACTACTTGGAATGAATCAATATATATAAGCACACAATAATTTTAAATGCATTCAAGGCATAAAATGGTAGTTTTTTTTTTTTTTGAGAGACTAAAATGGTAGTTGATATATAGAAGGTGAATGATATATGTAACCGATGTACATCTCTTCAATTTTGGTTGTTTTTTTTTTCTTGTTTGCATTAAAATTTTCAAGGAGATATGAAATTAAAATAGTTATAAAACACAAAAGGGTGAGAAGTGAGAAGTTTTTATAACTTATAACTTAATAATAATTATTACTATTCAAGTTTAGTGGGGAAATTATATAGAGACATATTTTTTTATATATAACATGTATAAAGACATATTACTTCGGTAGCTACTGAATGTAATATCTTTTATGAGTAAAAGTTGAAAATAGTATCAAGCAATAAAAGAAAGTGACCGATGGATTTTAAAAATGGCCTTTACACTGTAATATGTATTCATCACTCGTCATCATATGCATGAATTCAAGATATTGAAGGACAATTTGCAACCGATAGAAAATGAGTGAGTAAGAATTAAAAAGTGACATTCTATACTTTTAATGAAGATAATACAGAGTGGAAAGTTATAAAAGAGTATGATAAATGTTTTTAAAGGTGTCACATAGACATAATAATCTTTTAAGAATGAATCAAATTTAGTTGATGAGAAGTGTTTTTAGAGGTGTCACATAGACACAATGTTTGTCTATAAATAACCCAAATTTAGATTTCAAGGATATATATAGATATAGATAGATAGATAGATAGATAGAAGTATACATGGCTTAACGAGAAATATGACTGTCTTAAAAAAATGGCAAACTTTACCAAACTAAATTTCTCAAAATATAAATCAACGTAACTTATGAAATTCAAGAAAACATCAATTTATCTGAGCTTGAGATGAAATTTCATATAACATACAACCTTCTCCAATATCTCGTAATCAAACAAAAAAGATTTTTATTTACAAATGTTAATCATAATTCCTAAAAAAATGTCATCAGTTAGATAACAAACAAAACTAACTAAAATACGTTTTATAATTTAACGTGCTGATCCCAAATGTTACGAAGCTAATATAGCCATCTTTGAACCTATGAAATTTCAATAATTTCAATTCTGCAAACTCTCTCTTTTTTCTATTCATACAATGGCATGATTCTACATATAATTTCAACTCCAACTTGCTCACCACATCAACTTATATGACAACATATACAATGAATTCATACAATAGATGAATAATTAGAAAATTTAAAAGTTTACCTTTTATTCTTTTAGGTTGCAGCAAAGATCCCTAAGAAAGAATTCAATATTCTTATAGAGAAAACATTATTATATAAAAAATCAATTAAATTAATAGCAATCCTCCAAAACTACATACCTTTTACTTCTTCTAGTTATATTAGGGAGACAGTCAATACATAGTAGAAGATTGTCAAACACATGTTGCAGGTAGAAGATTGGTTAGCGTGATTCTTATGTACAAAACACAATATATAATGAATCCCATTGGTAACAATTTTTGTTAGACTAAAAAGTAATGACTCTTGGAATATATAACATATATGTGTTAGAATTGTTAAATTTATGGCATTTAAATCAGCCACATACACAAAGAATAGCGACGGCCATTTTTTTTTTTTTTGGTACAACAACGGCCTTTTTAGAATTAAGCATTAAATTGATTTTGTGGTGGATAAATAATAAGTTTGAGATAATAGTTTTTTAGAGAAGGTGGCAAGATTTTAATAGAGAATGAGGAGTTTCTATAGATATGCCACATAGGCACAATCCAAGCATTAGAATGAAGCAAGTTTCAAATTCAAAGATAAGATAAGATATATAGATAGATAGATAGATAGATAGAGATAGAGATTGGTTTTTATGATATCATAGACTCAAGTTACTCTCAGTTTTTGCCAAATTTTTACCCTTATTTTTTTTATATAATATTTGTTAGTCTACTTTTCTAAATTTCTCTTATTTTCTTTCAATATTTAATGTGGATATGACAGTTAATTTCATGTGAATTACGAGAAAAGGATAAATGAAGCTTCTATTTAATAATAATAATAACAATAACAAATGATTGCTAAAAAAAAGTAGAAACAATGAGATATATAATTTATATAAACAAATAAAGGAATTGTAACAAAAAAAAAATAAAAATAAAGAAATATGAATTTTACAAAACGTTTAAGAATGAAAAATGAAATATATTAACTAAGTAAGTTAGTCTTTTCCACATAAGAAGTGCTACAAAAGAACTAAGTGAGTAAAATAAAACTAAATAATAACTCCCAGGCACAAAAGGGGGTTAAAGCCACCACATATAGTATTTAAAAGCAATGTTAGGATGATTTGTCTTTAGCCACAAAAAGGATTGTGACTTAACTTTATCAAGAAAATGATGTAAAGAATCCCCCTTTTGTTGAAAAACTCGGGCATTCTTGTGTCGCAAAACAATCCAAACACAAGAGAGCCAAATCAAATTAAAAAACGAAGAAAATATTTTTTGATAAGCCATCCAATGATCCAAATTGAAGTTAATGGTCTTTAACATGAGTTGGCTTGACTAAAATCAAACCCAGCCAATTGTAGATATCTAACTAAATTTTACCAAAAGAGTCAATTGGTAAGTGATTGCATAATAAACGACAAGCGAAAATATAGACTTTTAGAGGAACCTCCTTATGACAAACGAGTTTTGTGTGGTTGTTGTTGATAGGTTGATCCCTTGATGTCAAATAATTGTAAACACTAGTAACATTGTATTTTGAAGATTCATGAAGTTGTCAAATCCACATGTCGCTCGCACCAACCTGCAAAATAATAGGATGTAATAGCGCACAACACTCACTCACCTGTTCTTCATCGCGTACTAATAACCTCCTCATCCATTTCCAAGCCTGACCACCCTCCCTCCAACCTAAAGAAAATATGTCCTCCATAGACCCCAATTTGTTATCACCAAGATAAAAAAAAAGGCGAATAAATCTATCTTTCGAAACCCCTCCCTACAGCCAAGGATCCCACCAAAATAAAGTGTGAGTGTCATCTCTTGCCTCTCGCCATAACTTATCGTTAGGGGGTTTGTTGATTAAGGATAATGAAATAATGAAAACTTTGGATAACGATCACGAAGGGGAAGAAAAAGGTATGTCCTAACTCCTAACTAATTCTAAATTTAGAAATGGGGGTTCCATCTGTGGTGATGGCGGTGTTGCGGCCGCCATTGGCGGGGGTTCGTCGTTAGGGAACGGAAGAAGAAGATGACATTTTGGTCATTTCCCTTCTAAGTTTAATAAAGGGCATTTTGGTCTATTCTTGACCAAAAATATGAGTCAGCATGCTCATATCCCTGTCAACAGTAGACATGTTAACTAAACACAGCCACATTAGCGAGATTATGGGATCAGGGATCAAAACTCAAGTGATTAGTAATTGAACGGGCTATTTGAAAAGATTAACAAATACATGGACCAAAACTCAAGTGACCCCTATTTACAGGGACAATTTGCATATTTAAGCCATAAAAAATTCATCTACTTAAAGTGACCTAAATAATAATAATTTAACATCATAAATGGCCATCTTCAACTCAACTTTAGAGAGAAACCACAAAGCATCTGAAATGTTTAGACATATAAAATTGTAGAGCTGAAAACTTTAACTTCAAATAATCACATTAAAAACTATAAGAATGAACGTTTGCTTTAGTAGAATTCTATAAATTTTGGAAAAGCTTAAGAATACATCATTAATAATTTTTGGTCTATGAACTAGCCACAATATTTGATTGTTATGAAATTGAAAGGAAAAAAAAAAAACTGTAGTTTGTACTTCGTACCTTTCTAATTTAGTGAGTTAGTCTTAAATGAATTAAGCTGCATCACTGAAGTAACAGTGGTTAATGTCGCCAACCAATACCACTTGATGTAACACCAAATCACAAAATTTTGGCCTCAGCCAAACAACAAAAGATAACCTGTTAATATTCACAGTCTATTGTCCAACACATCTCTATATAAAGCTATGAAGACTCTATGATGTTAAATTTAAACCATTCTATGTATCATGCATCAGAAACATTGGATGATACACATATGACATATGCAGATGCTATTCAGCAAGGCAATTTAATTACCACAAAATCTAGAAGCAAGCAAATTGACAATGATAGAGGTGATACCAATGATGAGTAGTGTGAATCCTCTTTAAATTTTTTAGAAAAAGTTGTGTTACAGAAAGATATTTTTTGTCAATTCAATGATTATGCTCATAAACTCAAAATCAAAGTTGTCAAATGAGGATCGTGAAAAATAGTGGTTTGTTCAAATCCCGCATGTTCAAATTCTGCTACTTTACGGTGTTAAAACGTTGTTATAGCAGCACTTTGTCCCAAATAGCGTATTGTTGATTAGAAAACTATTTGTTGGAAGAGAAATGTAATTTGAACATCTAAAGACTGACAACTTATTTGATACCATATAAAAATACATCGTTTTATAACTATTGATTTGACTCAGAGAGAGAACTTCCCACCAGCTTCAACAAATTGTTTTATTAATCCTTCTCTACTTCAAGGATATATAAGCCTATTATGTATGCACATTAGATAGATGTTATAAATTTTACATTATAGTCAACTAATCGCAAAATTACATATAGCTTCACTTTTCTTTCACCAAAATAGTGAAAAGTAATTCTTGAAAGCAACAATTACAATTACAAACAACTCAAATATCAAATCAAATAAAAAACACATAATTTTTGTTATTGAGGAACATAAGTCCCTATGTTCTGTAGTAAGAAGTCCCTGTGGAGAATTTGCCATAGCACTTAAAGTGGAAGTTCAAAACCTACCAAATCACAGCGAATTTTTTAACTAATCAATACCACTTAATGTAATGTACTAGATCCTTGAAGCATTAGATTGCTGCGTAAGCCTCATTTCATTGATTATTGGAAGAGAACGTATGGAAGCAAACATATGACATGTCCATATAAGCTGTTTTCATCTTATTTCCATCAGCTGTTCAAAATAGCTTATGAAAACAACTTGCATCTTATATGAAAACAGTTTGTGTATTTCAATAACTTATGCATAAGTACGTATATAATATCGTTTATCCTATAAGAATTTTCTCACCCTTTCTATGTTCCTGATTCTGGGTTTTTGGATTTCAGGCAACTAGAACAAGGTTCAATCCATTCTCAATGCAAGTTTGAGTTTATGAATGAACGTGATTTAACATGATTTATTTTCTTAAATTCATGTTAATAATTCATTTCTTGACGTGAAATGTTATCATGGTAAAATGACATTAAATTCTTTAAAATCAGTATGTACAGAATCAGGACAGAAGTTTTAAAACCAATTCATCTACAAATGAAACTACAATATATAAAATTAAACTTCATGATTGTGAACACTAGGTTAAATTTCTTTAACACTAAATCCTCGTCTATTATGTGATTTCTTCTAAATCCTTTTGTATAGCCTAATGTGTATCCACATTAGATACATGTATAAAACTTACATTATAGTCTAGTATCAGTTCAACAAAAGAGCGACAAGTCGAGGCAGAAAAATACATTAAACTTCATTATTATTACACCAACATAGAAAGGGAATCAACAGAAAAATAAGGTCTCACAATTCTTAAAAGCAACAATTACAATTACAAACAACTCAAATATCAAATCAAAAGTAACAATATAGATATTTCATACACCAATGTTAAAGAACGATCAGACATTTTATGTCAAAGAACAATCACACATTTTATTTATTTATTGAGTAACATAAATCCTTAGCTGATGCAGTAAAAAGTCCCTGTAGAGAAGAGAATCTGAATTTCCATTGCACTCGAAGTTGAAATCCATCACCTATTAAATCACTGCAAAATTCAGAATCTTTGATACCAAAGGATTGTAGAAAAATTGCCTTAGCAGATCCATAACAGGACCTCATAATAAAGCTTGTATTTTGATGACTGAAAAGTAAAAATTCTCATGCATATGGAAAATAATAAATATTAGTACGAAAAAATAAGTTATAGGAAGACAAAGCACACCTGGAGTATGATAAAGCGTTATTTCTAACTCCTTGAGTTTTTAATTTCTCTGCGATCTTTAGAATAAATCTGTACAAGGGGCACATGCTCCATGATCCAATTCCAATCCTCAGTAGAACTGCACTCCCCAAATTCATCATCCACACCCGAAATAGAGAGATCTTCAAGTTTCTCCAAGTGTTGGATGCCAGTGGGTATATTCTTCAGATTTGGAAGGTTCGTCAAATCAAGAATTTTCAAAGAAGGCATTGATCCTTTGTCGATAATAATTTCTCTCAATTCAATGCTATCACTAAATCCCACTTCCTTTAATTTCTGAAACCATCCATCTTGAAAATGCAAATGTAAACCTTTATACTTACTAAGGTCCAAGAACAAGCGCAACAAGTGTTGCAAACTTTTTAGTGATTGTAATGGATCTTTAACTGAATAGGGGCACACCAACGCCAACTGAGTAAGATTTTGAAGATCTAACATCCACTCTGGAAACTCCTTTAATTGCCCTTGTAGTATAAGTTTTTGAAGCATAGTTGGTGGTGAAATCAAATTCAAACAAATGAAGTTATCATCTATAAAAGTTGAATGAACATTTAGTTTCTGCAAGTGTTGCATTTCATTGATTGAAGAAGATAAAATGCTTCCATCTTCCTCATGAACATCCAGCAACCACAAATACCTTATCAGTTTCAGCTCTCCTGATGCTCCATCCAAATCTAAAGAAACATCACGCAGAGTTTGTAGGGACTTCATCTCTCCAATACCATCCTTTAATTGAATCAAAGACATAAAATTGCCAATAAGATGTCTTAGCTTTTTCAGCTTGCTAATCTCCTTTGGCAACCCAATATCATATGGACCACTTAGAACCAAGGTCTTTAGGTTCTGGAGCATGCCAATGGATTTTGGGACTTCAACTTCATAAATTGACATCAAGATGCTTAAATACTTCAAGTGGGTGAAATTTCCCAAATTCTTAGGAATATTATTCATACCAAAATCTTCAAAATCAAGAACCTTCAGTAACCTGTACTTTGTGGGGATTCCTCTATAAAAGGTCGAGGATATTTGTTTAAACTGGTACCTTGTGGGGATTCCTCTATAAAAGGACGAGGATATTTGTTTACTTCCAAAACAAAATATGGACCGTACATGAGATTTATCATCACACTCCCTGAAAACATCGTCAATGGTTGTTATTATTGATAGGCGCCGAACTATTCCACTAAAGGATCTTTGCCCATCATAACTAATATGCTTGCAAAAATTAAAACCTCATTTTTTTCAAGGATCATATTGTGTATTAGATCATGAACACGACATCCTTTAGCTTTGCCATCAATTCTAAGTGAAGATACTTGAATCAGGCTTCTATGGATCAACTCTGTGAGATATCCCTCTGCCACTTCTTTCAAAGTCTTCCCCTTTTCCTCCATTGCAAACCCTTCAGCTATCCATTGTTGAATCACTCTCTTTGATTTAACTTCAAAATCTTCTGGGTATACTCCAAAATACAACAAACATGACTTGAGATAGTAAGGCAAATCATCATAACTTAAACCTAAAATTTCTTTTATCCCAATTAGATGTGAATCTGTCTTTAGCTCTAAATTTAGATTTTCTCTAAATCTCTGCCACTCAAACACATTTTTCTCTCTTGTAGATAAAAGTCCACCGATGGCAACAATTGCTAGCGGTAAACCATTGCATTTTTTAACAATTTCATTAGCTATACCAATGAGCTCTTTTGGACAACGCCCATCATAGTCAAATTGGAATGCCTTCTTATTGAACAATACCAAAGTTTTTCATGAGTTAAAGGTTGCAACTCAAGCATTTTATTAGAGATACATAGTTTAGTTACAAGGAGTACTAGTTCTATTAGTATATATAGGTGTAACCTCCCCATAAGTGGGTTAACTTTCTCATTTGTAATATTGCATTTCACTATCAATAGAACAATTCTATAAGCTTTTCTCTCCTTCATCAATGGATGCCATGTTTCCTAACATGGTATCAGAGCAAGATTGGTATCCACCTTGAAGGATTTTCCGCTGCATTTTCTGGAGAAAATTCAATTTTCTCACTTTCAATTTCTTTCTTATTCCATTTTTTTCCTTTTCTTTCTCTGTCTTCATTTTCCCGAGAAAACTAGTTTCATTTTCCTTTTCTTGTTCCTTTTCTTATACATTTCCGATTTCAGGATTTCATTTCTTCGATTCAGTTTCTTCGATTCAGTTTCTTTTTTTCTTGATTCGTTTCCGATCGATTTCGTTTCTTCTCACACTGTTTTTCATCTTTTGTTCTTCGATTATCTTGTGTAATTCCATTTCGTGATTCTGTTTCAAAATTCTTGTTCGCATCTGTACGATTCTTGCGTTTTCGATTCTGATGTTATCCTTTTTCCCAATTATTAGATTTTCGTGTTCGTTTTTTTTCCTTGGTTCATGCTCTCGTTTTCCTCCTTTGATCAGTTTGTGATTCAATTTCATTTGCGATTGAAGTTCCTTAGCTCTGGATCGATCCTAATTTTCAAGTCAGAGTTGTGGTTTCCCATTGATTCTTTGAGAAACTCTGTTTTTAGATACGTGTTGTATTGTAATTGCAGTTTGTACCTATTGTGCACACAAGGTGTTTGCTAAAAGTTTTCGCTGAATATTGCTTTGTTTTACTCATGTTTGGGATTCTGGTATGTGAAGGCTATTAAATGGATGGATTTCAGTTTAAGCCTCTGTTTGTTCAGTTTGATAGCAATGGTTCTTGGTACTAATGACATTGTGGGATTGAGCATCGGTTATTGCTTCCAAAGGTGACGAACTTCTGCTGTATAAAGCCATAATGCTATTGTGTTTGTTCAAGCTTGGATTCATACGTTGAGGGATTTTGCAGCTGTTTAAGACACTCCTCTGCTGCAATCTATATGTTTTGGTATGATATCTCATAATATTTGTTCCAATTGATACATTCTTGGAGTTTGGAATATTGTTTGACCTTTTGGAAGCTTGATCATGGAATGGTACTTTGGAATTCTGTGTTGATTAAATTGATTATGTTTTGCAAAGCGTGGTGATTGATTTGTGGTGAATGTATAAAGAAGATTTGTATGATGCTTCCTTCGCTGGTTATTTGAAAAAGGCATAATGCATTGCTCTTACATCCACTAAAGAAGAGTTGTCTTGAAGATTGTCATTTTGTGGATTTATTCTTTTAATCTTTCTTTCATGATTGCTATTGTTTCTGGATCATATGTCAATAAGCAGTGGCAGAAGGTTTTACAAGCAGCCCTTTGTCAATAAGTGGTTGAAGAAGGTGATTGAGGCTGGGGTATACTTGGGTTGCGGCTTCCTACATTTGTTCAGGTTTGTTGGCTTTTGGTATATGGCAGTCTCACTCACATGACAGTAGCAGTGGGCCTTCTGGTTCCTTGAGTGTATTCTATCTTTGTGCCTTGCGTTTCTACTGTGTTTGGCAGGGGTTTCTGGTATATCTGATCCCTATGTAATTGTGCTGCTGTTTGTGAGTTTTGTTGTGCTACTTGCACAGAGAATGGTGCAGTAGTTTTGTTTGGTGAGGTTTATCTTTCTGGCTCAGTTTTGGATTGTTGGAAGATTCTTGGATTGATTATCTTCCCTCGGTTTCTTTGTCCTGGATCGTTGTTTGGTTTGGCTTCATTATTGGAAGCATTGGTTTTTGGCCTATGGTTTGAATGCATCAACATGGTTTTGTTTTCTATGGTTTGAAGACACATCACATGGCTATGCATCTCTATTGGCTTGCATTTGATTTTTTTTTTGTCTCGGCTCGGCATAGGAGGGCATCACTTTTTATCTTTGGAACCTTGGTCTTGTATATGACCTCCTTCCATTGTTGACTATGGCCCTTCCTTGCATTTGGTTTTTCTTGTCTCGGCTCGGCATTGGAGGGCACCACTTTTATCTTTGGAACCTTGGTCTTGTATATGACCTCCTTCCATTGTAGACTATGGCTCTTCCTTGCACTTCTTTTCTTCTTGTGCTTCTATCTTGAGTGATTGAACACTCTTGATGGTTAAGCGTTGTGCCTTAATTGGCTTTGTTGATATTGGCTTCTACCGGATGGTGGTTAAGCGTTGCTTTGATGCTCCTTCCTTCAATTGGTTCAACCTTGAGTTGTGGTTGCTTCTTGTTGGATGAGCACTTGTTTGATATTTTTTCTTAGCCGATGTATTTCCGGCATCTTTCCTTGTATTTTCTCATTTCAAGTTGGATGTGTTTTTTGAACACCTTCCAACTTGTGGGGGACTATCAGAGATACATAGTTTAGTTACAAGGAGTACTAGTTCTATTAGTATATATAGGTTTAACCTCCCCATAAGTGGGTTAACTTTATCATTTGTAATATTGCATTTCACTATCAATAGAACAATTCTATAAGCTTTTCTCTCCTTCATCAATGGATGCCATGTTTCCTAACACATTTCAATGAAAGAAGATTTTTTACAAGACACCACAACATCCATGTTCCTTGTTGTTATAAATATCTTACTTCCATTTTTACTATCAATTGCAGCAAATTCAATATCATCCCAAAAATGTACATTCCAAACATCATCAAACACGACAACATACCTCTTTTTCTGCAAGCATTTTCTCACTTCAGCAGTCAATGATCCTCGATCCATTTGATAAAAGTTCTGAGTAGGATTGTCTCCTATTTGTTTGTAAATTTTTAGCAACATGTCCCTCAACAACCCTTCAACATCATATGATTGAGACACTGTGATCCATACTCGGAAATGAAAATGTCCAATGATATCCTTGCTGTCAAAAACTTTCTTGGCTAGAGTTGTTTTTCCTTGCCCTCCCATTCCTACCACAGACATCACAGTGCGCTCTTCCCTTCCTTGTACCATCCAATCAATCAATCTTTTTCTTGGCGCTTCAAATCCCACAACCTCAGCTTCCTTGACGTAAAGAGCAGCCACTCGAGGGTCGTGCCATTTGACATTCCTTCTTCCTCTAGAATTGCTTATTCCTTGTTCAAACGAACGTTGGAAGCCATATCTTTCACTTCTTTCTGTGATCTCACGAACAGATGACTTAACATCTTGAATCTCAGATGCTGTTCGACACGAGGGATCATAGTTTTGAGTTTATGAAGTAAAGCTATACATCCATGATCTCGAGGTTGTTGTGCTGCCAGGATCAAATATTCATCAATGATATCTTCTATGCGAAAAGCTGCTTCCCTAAGTTGCTTCACCCATATTTTGACTCCTTCATTGGTGTTGTCTCCTTCAGCTCCTGCAGCTCTTTTATCAGCGTCCTTCAGGAAAGCTTGAATGCTTTCCAGTTCATCTTTAATTTCTGCGAACTCCTTGTGAACGCCTCTCAACAGCTTGGCTTCTTCCCTTAACAGTGGAAGTAGTTGGTCAACAACTAAAGACACCGCCATTTCCGCCATGAGTCAAGCTCTGATTATTGATGTTTCTCTATATGAATTGAAGAATACACAGTTTGTTTTTTCTTGAAACTTATTTTGCGTAATTCTATTATGAATAAAGTAATAAGGCATTAATTGCCTTCAATCCAGTAAATAGGAATCCGTAAACTTGAAGTAACAAGGGAATAAGGAAATTTCTATCATGAATAAAGGAATAAAGCAGTTGCCTTGTATCCAATAAATGGGAATTTGTAAAGTGTGTTAACTTCTATTATGAAGAAAGAAATAAGTCACATACTATTTCAAAAGAATGTAAACATTAAATTTTGAGAGAAAAAATTAAAACAATTAGTTTAATCGATCTTGTGTCTATCTCTCCCTTAAGTTTGAGATGCATGCAGGCCAGATTGAGAATTCTGATATCTAAACTTAATATAACCTTCAACCAATTCAGATCTTTTACTCTTAGCAACTAATACTACATGATTACATTATATACTCTTCTTAATCAGTAAATAATATTGTTATCAAATATATTTAGGCAGTCACAAACTGATGCAATGCCAGACCATGATACAAAAATAACTTAAACATAAGAAGTGCCTTTTGATTACTGAATAATGAATGACTGGTGCCAGACAATCAAAATAATGAATAAACTTTTGATTACTTGGTAAACATGTATGAAGTCGTCATGTACACTTCACTTTTTTTCATAAATCTGAAAAATACATTAAAAAAAAAAAAAGAAACAGAAACAGAAACATGTATGATCAAATGCCAAAACCTATAAAGAAAATATAATAGGAATTTTATTCCATCAAGTGAAGAATGTGTGACTAACACCAAAAAGTAACAAATTTGTCAGCAGAACACTATCCAGCTCGAGAAGTAGAGTTGGCTCGACCCCTACCGATCAAAAAGAAAAAAAGATTGGCATTCACTCGCGTATTCTGAATTTATCTTTCCTGTGATTTCATTTTCATAAATCTGTTAATGCATAATTTTGATATGTTTTTGAACCAGTTTGGAATTTTTTGAGCAAGTTCACCATGTACAAAAATCATTTAAAAATAGATATGCGATATTTTGACAATCACTTTGAGACAACCTAATGGACATCCTTTTATGCAAACTCATTTTAGTTTCTTTAATAAATTTTTGCTCACCTTGATTTCCATATCAATAGCCATTATATCTTTAGTTGTCCCATAAGCTGTCAAAAAATGGTTGTTCAAATAACATACCTCTTAAAATACGACCCTGCATATCTATAAAGCTGATCAAACATTATTAAAGGCCGAAGATGTACCAAAAAGAAAGATAAATGACCCTGCATTTCTGTAAAGATTGTTGGAACAAAATGTGTTTAACAATGAACCTCAAAGAGTTTTGACGATAACAAGGTATTAAAAATTGTAAATTGGACTAGCTAATATTTGTTCAAGTGTACAGGACCACAGTTAAAAAGTTACATCATTAATTGGTTCTGAATGAGCAAATAAAGGGCAAAAGAAAATGAAGCTTAGACGATTCTGAAGGCAATACGCTCCTGAAAGTGGAAAACGCTCCTGAAGTCAAGCTGCTCCTGAAGATAGTAAAAGCGCTCCTGAAGAAATAGCGCTCCTGAAGAAATAGTGCTCCTGAAGAATAGTGCTCCTGAAGACAAGAAGTCCAGAAGCCACATTATCAGAAGCTGCATCATCAAAAGCTACATCATCAGAAGCTGGAGAAGCTGCACCATCGGAAGCTACAGAAGCTGCATCATGAGAAGCTGCCTCATCAGAAGTCATTTCACCAGAAGCTAAAGATCAACTGAATTTGCAAAAGATTCAAAGATTGAAGAATCTACATTGCAAAAGCTGTCTATTGGATTCGAAAACACAGCAGAAAATTAGTGGAACATTGCAACGGTCATTTCAAAGGTGTTTGAAGGCATGTGCTTGCAATTTGGACGAAAGCGTTGACATTGTACTATTGTACGAACTGTACAGCCACCTTCTCCACTACTCTGTTTTGTGTCCACGCTACAAGACAAGAAAACAGTTCCAGAATACGGCTTCGCCTGCATAGATGTTCCTTTGGATAAGGAATGGATTTCAAATTGGTTCTTCATAGGACAACAACCAAATCAGGCAAAAGATCATTGGTGAAAGATCAAGCTTCAAACAACGACTCTTTTGTGTGCTGGCAATTTCACAACGTCTCTCTCACACCTCTATATAAAGGAGTGAAGACTTAGAGTTTTGGTAATGCAAGAACGCTGAACGAAAGACTCACAACATTTTTACAAGTGCCAAACCTCTGCTGAAATTGTTCTGCATTCACTTAGAATTTCTGTGTCTCAAAGTCATATCTTAGAAATTCTTAAGTCCATTGAGTCTGTATCTGATTTGTATTGTGAGCACCTCTGATTGTATATCAAGTGTTCAACCTTAAACAATTTTCTGTGTAATTTTGTTTAGTTAGGAAGTCTCTTGCAGTTGTGCTTGAGCAGGAAGTCTTTTAATTGTGTTCTTGAGCAAAGGAAGTCTCTAGCTTGTGTGCTTGAGCAAAGGAAGTCTCTTGCTTGTGTGCTTGAGCAATTGTAATCAGATATTACTCTTAGTGAAATCTCCTTGGAAGTGCAAGGGGGACTGGACTACTTCCGGATTGTGGAAGGAACCAGTATAATTGTTTTGTGTCGTTCTTCTTCTCTCTCTCTGTTTTATTCCGCTGCATTTAGATTCTGATTATCACTTCAGAAGCTGTCTCACTTAGCTTCTGATCAGTGTATTCAGTTTTTAAGAGAAACGAAGAATTTTTCAAAACACAATTCAACCCCCCTTCTTGTGTTTTTCTCACCTTCAATTGGTATCTAGAGCCTTGGTCTGTTGTGAAACACTTAACCGTGCAACAGTCAAAGATCTGAGAAAAACATGTCTACTCCTCCTCCTACTGGTTCTGGTGATACTAGCTATAAAAATGTCTCACATGATTATAGTGATAGTAAGAAATCCAGTGTTGGAAAGATTCCAAAATTCAATGGAGATGCTGAAGAATTCTCTTGGTGGAAGACCAACTTTTACAGCTACATCATGAGCCTAGATGAAGAATTATGGGATATTCTAGAAGATGGTGTTGGTGATTTAGTCCTTGATGAAGAAGGAGCTGCTGTGGATAGAAAGAAACATACTCCAGAACTGAGGAAACTCTACAAGAAGCATCATATTATCAGAGGAGCCCTTGTCACTGCCATACCCAAAGCAGAATACATGAAGATGAGTGACAAATCCACTGCTAAAGCTATGTTTGCTTCTCTCTGTTCAAACTATGAAGGGAGCAAGAAGGTCAAAGAAGCAAAGGCTCTCCTGCTTGTACATCAGTATGAGTTATTCAAGATGAAGGATGATGAAACTATTGAGGAGATGTACTCAAGGTTTCAAACCATAGTTTATGGGCTACAGATTCTAAAGAAGAGCTATGTTGCTTCTGATCATGTAAGCAAGATACTCAGAAGCTTACCTGCCAGATGGAGACCAAAGGTGACTGCCATTGAGGAAGCTAAAGATTTAAACACTTTAAGTGTCGAAGATCTTGTTAGTTCTCTCAAAGTTCATGAGTTAAGTCTTAATGAACATGAGTCTACTAAGAAGAGTAAATCAATAGCTCTTCCATCCAAAGGCAAGTCATCAAAAGCTCTCAAAGTGGTTGAATCTGAAGAGGAAGAACAGTCAAGTTCAGATTCTGAACCAGATGCTGCTGAAATGGCCATGCTCTCAAACAGACTTCAGTATCTGGCCAAGAAGACCAGAAAGTTTCTCGCCAGAAGGGGTAACTCCAGAAGCTCAAGGAAAGAAGATCAGTAGGGATGCTTCAACTGTAAGAAGCCTGGACACTTCATTGCTGAATGCCCTGATCTTCAAAGAGAAAAGTCAAAGGACAAGTCAAAGAGGACTACATTCAAACCAAGCAAATTCAAGAAGCAGATTAAGCAGAGTTTAATGGCAACCTGGGATGATTTGGGTAGTGAATCTGGATCTGATAAAGAGGAAGCTGATGAAGATGCAAAGGTAGCTGTTGGGTTGGTAGCAACAGCAACTTCAGAAGCTGGATCAGATTCAGACTCAGAAGATGAAAACGAGGTATATTCCAAAATTCCCAGAGATGAACTTGTTGAGTCACTTAAAGAACTTCTTACACATTTTGAAGTAAGAACCAATGAGTTGAAGGATTTAAAAGAAAAATATGCTGATTTTGTACAACAGCAAAAATCAACTCTATTGGATCTGAAAACTTCTGAACAAGGACTTAGGGGCTTTGACTTCATGTGTAAAACATATGAAGATCAGCTCAGGTTCTTATGTCAGAAGCTACAAGAAAAGTGTAATGAAAAACCTTTAAGTAACCATGAAATTGCTCTTGAAGATTTTATTATATCAGGCATTGACAGAAGCAGAGTAGCTTCTATGATTTATAGCATTTACAAGAACAATGGCAGAGGAATTTGTTTTCCAGAAGTGAAACTTGAGAAAACCAATCTAAAATCTTGTTGTGAATGCATCAAGGAAGGTCTGAAAACCTTCTTTGTACCAGAAGGGGCTGAGTTGGAAACTGTTGTTCAATCAGAACCTGAAGCTTCTAGTTCTAAGGCTAAGATTACTTCAAAGCCAAAGAACTCTAAGTCAAAGGCTATGATCAAATCTGATTCCAAGACTTCAAAGGTTAGGATCCTGAAAAGATCAGAACCTATTTCTCAGAGTCTGGTGAAACCAAAATCTGAGGCTCTGAAATCTAAGTTTCAGAAGAAGACAGTTACTGCTTCTGAAGTACCAAAACCTAAGGTGATGGTTAATCAGAAGCAACCCAACTCACATCACAAGGTACAAGAAGTGAAGAGTAAAGCCTTAAGTACTAACCTTCCAGGACCCATAGGACAATGGGTACCTAAATCTAAAAATGTCAATGATGCAGGTATGTCTAAGAGCAGTGCCAAAGCAAAGGTCATGGTACCTAGACAGCGGTTGCTCAAGACACATGACAGGAGACAAGTCCATGTTCCTCAGCCTAACAATGAAAGAGGGAGGAAATGTGAAGTTTGGAGGCAACCAGTCAGGCAAGATCATAGGTACAGGAACTATTGGTAATTCCTCTACCTCAATTAATAATGTTTGGTTGGTAGATGGTCTTGAACATAACCTTTTGAGCATTAGTCAATTTTGTGATAATGGTTATGATGTGCTTTTTGAAAAACCCAACTGTACAGTAATCAACAAGGAAGACAAATCCATTGTGTTCAAAGGAAAGAGAGTCGACAATGTCTACAAAATCAATTTTTCTGAACTGGCTGATCAGAAGGTGATTTGCCTACTATCAGTGAATGATAAGAAATGGATGTGGCACAGAAGGTTGGGACATGCTAACTGGAGGTTAATCTCTAAGCTTAGTAGGTTACAACTTGTGAAAGGGCTACCAGACATTGACTATCATTCAGATGCACTCTGTGGTGCATGTCAGAGAGGGAAAATTGTGAAGTCATCTTTTAAAACCAAAGACATTGTTTCAACCTCAAAACCTTTAGAATTAATCCATATTGATTTATTTGGACCAGTGAGTACTGCATCCTTATATGGAAGTAAATATGGATTAGTCATTGTTGATGATTACAGCAGATGGACTTAGGTGAAATTCCTGAGAAGTAAGGATTATGCATATGAGGTATTCAGTAACTTCTGCACACAAATTCAAACTGAAAAAGAGTCAAATATTTTGAAAATCAGAAGTGATCATGGTGGAAAATTTGAAAATGAGCCATTTGAAGCTTTTTGTGAAAAACATGGAATCATCCATGAATTCTCTTCTCCTAGAACTCCACAACTAAATGGGGTTGTAGAGAGAAAGAATAGAACTTTACAAGAAATGGCCAGAACCATGATCCATGAAAACAATTTGGCTAAACATTTTTGGGCAGAAGCAGTGAATACAGCATGTTATGTTCAAAACAGGATCTATATTAGACCTATTTTGGAGAAAACAGCATATGAACTCTTTAAAGGAAGAAAACCCAATATCTCTTACTTTCATCAATTTGGATGTACATGTTACATTCTGAACAACAAGCTCTACCTAAAGAAATTTGATGCCAAGGCCCAAAGAGGAATCTTCTTAGGTTACTCTGAAAGGTCAAAGGAATACAGAGTGTATAATTCAGAGACACTCTGTGTTGAAGAATCTATGCACGTTAGATTTGATGACAAAGAGCTTGAAGATAAAACTTCAAAGCAAGGTGAAAGTTTTGCAGAGATACAGGTTCCTGAAGTTACTCCAGAACCTGATCAGATAGCTGAATCTGAAGAAAGTCCAGAAGCTGAACCCACATCAGAAGCGCAAGATGAAGCTGCTTCTGATGAAGCACAAGATGGCTCACATCAAGAAGATCCTCCCAGAAACACATTCAAACACAAGTCTTCACATCCTGAGGAGCTAATCATTGGAAACAAAGATAGTCCAAGAAGAACAAGATCACATTTCAGACAAGTAGAGTCAATGATTGGACTAATCTCAATGATTGAACCTACAACAGTTGATGAAGCACTTTCAGATGTTGGATGGATCCTAGCTATGCAAGAAGAGTTGAATCAATTTCAAAGAAATGATGTGTGGGATCTGGTACCCAAACCTCAGCACAAGAACATTATTGGAACAAAATGGTGTTTTATCCTGGTTTTCGGGTGTCAAACATTGATTACGTTTGAACCTTTTAAACCGGTGATATCTTATTTTTTCTTGGGAAGGGAAAAAGTAAGCAAAACCCTTGAGAATCGAGGTCCGGGAGTCGTTTTCGCTACGGGAAGGTGTTAGGCACCCATAACGACTATAGTAACCTATAGGAACCGTCTTTAATTTCTACGCGCGCGCTCTATTTTTAAATGCTATTTTGAAATGATATTTATACCTAAAAAATATTCTAAGTGAAGAATTGGAGGGAGAAGAATGTGTTTGAATTTTTATTTTAGTTGAATTGAAGGAATTTTGTTCCTTGCCTACGTACCCGTTTAAGGGATCAAATCCACCGTAGTTCTCTCTCAAAAATGTTTTTGTTTTTGTTGGTTGATTTTAAGTTTGAAAATGGATTTTGAAGAATAGAAAGAGGCCTCAAGGGCATGAGATTTAGAAAAGAGTGAGGTTCGATTAGTTATTTGCAAAAACAAGTCAAAGTATGATTAAAGTTTGTTGAAATTTGATTAAGAAAATAAAAGGAAAATTCAATGGGGTTTTGACCCCAAGGTTTATTATGAAAAATGTTTGAGTGAAGTTGTTCACATTTGTTTGGAAAATTGGTTTTTTCTAAGTATAAATCCTAGGCATACATCTAAGCATACAATCCTAGACATACATCTAAACATGCATATTCTAGCTATATACCTAAAGTGATGTGTGTGCATGTGTCGGTGCTTGTGTCGGTGTACATCATTAGAGTCCATTGTCCTTTACATCATACCCTAGATACATTCTATGGCCTCTTTGCCAAGAAAATTAAAAGTGCACAAAGGAAAAATATTACAAAACTCCTAAGTGTTTACATTCTAATTTTGATACAAATTCAATTGCAAGAAAGAAATAGAGATGAATATGGGATGAAATGGAGATGCTTATGAAATGATGAAACATGAAATGAAAAGAGTTAGTAGCACATGACAATATCAAAGGAAATAAAGCAAGAGAAGCACTAGAACATAAAGGATAGAAAATGAGTGCAAACATGGCTAAAATTTGTTCATAGAATGCAAGAACCATATGACCTATAATTCTCACATTCCAATGCATTTTTAAAGGTTTAGAAACAAGTCTTGGAATGGGAATTAAGGCAACATGAGTTACTTGGCATTTTAGAACAAATTTTAAGCATATTTACATTATTTAACTACACAATTAACTTGTAAGCTAAGTAATTAATCAAGATTCGTACTCATGCATTAATATCAACACAAACAGTAGTTAAAACTCCCTCAAATCAAATGGCATAGGTCACAAATGTTCATCAAGCAATAGGATTGAAATCAAGCAAAGTTTCATTCATTTTTAGCACAAAATATGACAAAAATAACAAGGAAATTAACACCTTATTTTTTAACCAATTTTAACATGTGAAAATATCACAAAATGCTACAAAAATATCAAGAAGCCTACATGAATTTTTTTGGAATTTTTTAAAGGTTTTTTAAGCTAAAAATTACAAGAAAATTGCTAGTTCTAACAAGAATAGAAGAAAATTCTTCAAATATTTTCCTCAGGCTTCAGCACAGAAAAATGTCACAAAAATGTTAAAAAAAATGTCAAGAACACATATGAAAAATTCTAGAATTTTTATGAACAATTTTGGACAAACAAGGGTGTAAAAAACAAGATCCAGTGGTGCACATAGCAGGAAATAAGCAAAAACAAAAGATCTGTGAAGAACAGATATCCAGGCCCAAACAGAGATGGATCCTGGATCATCCAAACGCATCAGGGGCGTTGGATTGATCCAAACTCTCTTAAACCTAGATCTGATGGCTAAGGGCGCAGGAGAGCATGGTAACACAGTGCACGCGCGCGCGTAGGATTCCATAGCAACTATATAAAGGAAAAACAAAGGGGAACCCTCACACAACACACACGCGCCTCTCTCTCTACAATTCTAGAGAGAGAGAGAGTCTGCAATACCTTCTTCTTCTCCGACCTGCTTCCGGTCGTCTTCTCCGGTGGAAAGGGAGCTCCGGCGGCCGTTTCCGTCGCCGGAGAATCAAAACTCTTCCGATCTAAAACTTTTTTACATCTATGACTCCCTTTTTCCATGGAGAAGACGAATCCGTCTTCAGTTTTTCGAAAACGAGGCTTTAACAACCTAGATCTAAACAAGAGATTCGAAAATTTTTTGAGCAAAACAATAACGAAAGAGAACAAAGGAGTATGAACGATTTACCTGTTGAACTCGCCGTTGTGTGTTCGGTCTTCGTTTCTTGCTCCGTTTGCTATGCTTCACGTCTTCTTTCTTCCTTCCTTGTTCGAATTCGTTGAGCTTGCAAACGTTTTCCAGTACTGTTCCTTTTGTTGTCTTGATTCTGATTTTAGGCTTCGATTCGAATCTGTTACTAACAGTGACGAATTCAAATCGAATTCTGTGATGTTGAGCTTTGCGGCTGGTGATGAATTCGTAATGAACGGTGCTGTTCTTGATTCTTGTTGGATTGATGAATTTGTTCGGTTTGGTGATGAATCCGAACTGATGATGATGGATTTGTGATGAACGGTGTTAGAATTGGAATTGGAATTTCTGGAATTTTTTGCAGGTGAAGATGAATGTTCTTGCGAGATTCATCTTGTTCTTGAGCTTTTTTGATTCTTTGATCTGAAAATGCAGAGAGAGAGAAAGTAAAATCTGTTTGTGATGATGTGTCTTGTAATGAATGGCCCCTGTGACTTTGACTGTGATGACTGGGCTTTATAGCTGACACTTGTGACTGCTGGACCTGTTAGATGATGACATGTGGCATAACTAACTCTTGGACAAATGAAAAAAGGACACGTGGCACTGGACTAATGACTTGGACAATTAAGGACTAAAATGCAATTTTTAGGAATTTAGGACTAAAAAATAAAAATAAAATGAAATAAAATTGGTAATTGGAAATAACGTAAAGTGAAACGATTAAAATTGACAAAATGGACTAAAACGAACCAATGACCTAAATGAGGTACTTTAAAGTAACCTCTCTCTGCCGAAATTTCGTGTGAAATGACCAAAATGCCCCTGGGGCTAAAACGACTGAAAATGACTCAGATGAAATTTAAAAAATGGATTTTTAACAGGGCAATAAAGCAAGAACTTATACAAGACTCAGAGACAATTTTTAGAATTTAAACAGGGCTTTAACACATGAAAAGACTAAAATGCCCCTAGGGGCAAAACTAACTCAAAATGACTTCAAATGCAATTTTTGAACTGGATTTTGACATAGAATGAAACAAAAACTTATTCAACCTATTTCAAAGGACTCAAACAAAATTTCAAAAGACTGAAAGAAGTTTTGACATAGGAAATGACTAAAATACCCTTGCATGTGAATTTTGCAAATAACATTGAAATAGAATGCAGAGAAAGATGCAGTTGATCAGAGACAGTTCAAATAGCTTGTAATGCAAGAAAAGAAGAATTGAACAAGTATTTTTAGGTCCAAAATTAGGGTATAACAGCTGCCCCTATTTAAGTTTCTTTGTCCGGAGAGTCTAGAGACGAAGTCTTTGATTTGACGGGACGAAGATACTTAAATATTAACATTTGCACTGCTTTTGGACATAAAAATACACTTTCAGAGTTTCACAAGTATGAATGCCATGCAATGCTTTGATTATGAATGCAAGACAAACGACTGGAGTCTATGGAACCTGTCATGTTACTGGGGATTCCGGTGGACATTGATAGGGTAGACCAACCAGGGAGTAGAAAATAAGGTACAAGTTGTTCTTTGGGTCGAACTAGCCACTTGACCAAGGAATACAAAACAAAAGATAGGTTCAAGTTGTTCTTAGGATCGAACTTGGTACTTGACCGAAAACATAGACATATAGGCAGATACGAGCTGTTCTTTGGATCGAACTTGACACTTGATTGAAGATACAAACAGATAGGCAGACACAAACTGTTCCTTGGATTGAACTGGCCGTTTGGCTGGAGACATAGACAAAAGGGTTGATACAAGCTGTTTCTTTGGATCGAACTTGCTTGTTGGATTATCACCACATCGTGTGGGGGAGTGCAGACTGTTCTCTTAGATCGAACTTGTCGTTTGACCGATAACAAAGTATAAGCTGGGTACAAACTGTTCTTCAGATTGAACTTGTCGTCTGACTGATAACGAGGCATGAGCTGGGTACAAACTGTTCTTCAAAACGAACTTGCCATTTGTCCGGAAGCATAGGTATACAAGTAGGTACAAGTGGTTCTTTTTGGCTCGAACCTGGCACTTGACCAGTAACAAGATACCAATTGAAAGTCTGGCTTAACAAGATACCAATTGAGGGTAAATTGTTATTGACTTGATTTGGAAATAGACATGACCATTTTTGTTGGCCCAAAAGTAAATTGAGAGTAAATTGACATTGGTTTGAATTGAATTGAAAGTTGAAATTGACATTGACATTGACATTGGTTTGGAAATTGAAATTGACATTTGACATTGACATTGATATTGACATTGACATTGACATTGACATTGACATTGGATATTGACATTGGCATTGACATTGGAATTGGAATTGAAATTGGATATTGGAATTGGAATTGAAATTGACATTGACATTGACATTGATATTGACATTGGATATTGACATTGGATATTGACATTGACATTGGCATTGGAGATTGTCATTGAGATTGGAATTGAAATTGGAATTGAAATTGGAGGTTGGAAATTGCTTCGAATTTGACATTGAATTGAAATTGAGATTGCTTCGAATTTGACATTTGACATGGTTTGGAATTGAGATTGGGAAGTTGAGATTGCATCGAATTTGGCAGTTGAAATTGAATTGAACTTGACATTGGGATTGGAATTGAAATTGAAATTGAATTTTGACAGTTGACAGTTGAAATTGAGATTGAAATTGAAATTGAAAATTGAGCTTGACAGTTGAAATTTGGATTGGATTTGACAGTTGAAAGTTGGATATGCAACATGTATGTATGGTATAGCAAGATTATTGGATGTATGAGCACATAAAATGCATGATTATGCATGTATGAATGCTTGAAATGCATGATTGGTTTGTAGTTTGACAGGGAAAGTTCACAGAGATAGACAAAACATTGGAAGATTGGGCACGTAGTGGCTCGTGCTGCAACATATTCACAGGGGAAAACCTCTTTGGAAAAGACCGTCGTTGAGAGACGTATTGAAACCATGGCTGAGGGCAATAAAACTTGTAAAGGAGGGACCCTTGGAAGGTTCTTGGATACAGGTCGCCGTTGCTAGGCGTGTCAGTGCTGGGTAAACATTGGATGTTCGCATCTGTGGTCAATGCTTTTATATTCTTTCATTTTTCATTTTCATTTTCAAACCCCATTTTTGCCTGAACCGCCCTTTCGGGTTTTCGATTCACCGGGGAATAGATTCTTTTCATTGCCCCATTTTTGCCTGAATTGCCTTCATAGGTTGTCAATCAGCGGGGTGCTCATTTTTACCTAAGCCGCCCTTTCGGGTTTTCAACTTAGCGAGCTTTTTATTTTCATTTTTCATTTTTCATTTTCATTCTGTTTTTTATTCTTGCCATTGACCACAGATCATCCCAGGGGAGTAACCTGCTTGTAACTTGTATTGAAATAGACATTGACATTCATTCATTCATGCATGTTTCATTGAAATGTACCCTATTGCTCAGGTTTGCTTTCAAAATAGACAGCAAAAGATTTTTTAGTTTTCAAAAGATGTTTGTTTCAGATATTGACATCATCAAATAGAAAGAAATATTTTGTATAAAGCATTGAAAGTAGAAAGAAAAATAGAGTTTCAAACAGTAGAAAGGCTCAAATTGATGTAGAAGAGTGAGAGTCAGCCAAAGGCATGACTTCACGGATTTACAAAGCTTGGAAAATGGTAATTTTATTGGTTGGTGATACATTGAACACGATGACCGCTACATTTCATAGAAATTTTGAATTCACAAGTACAGAAGCTTCTGATGAAGATGATCATTGACAGTTGTAGATGCCCCAAGGGGTGATGGCGATTTGCCGGATATAGTTACTTGTCTTTTATTTTCAACCTCATTTTTGCATGAACCGCCCTTTCGGGTTTTCGGCTCATCGAGGCGCTCATTCTTGCCTGAGTTGCGTACAATCTCAGCGAGCTCTTTCATATTCATTTTTTTTTGTCCCTAACTTTTGCCTGGATCGCCCTTTCGGGTTTTCGATCCACCGGGAAGCGCATTTTTGCCTAGGCCGCCCTTTCGGGTTTTCGACCTACCACGCTGTTCTTTTCTTTCTAGACAAAGTATTTCTTGACTATATCGGCATTAACAGGATTTGGGAGCTCAACACCATCCATGTGTGTAAGAATCAAAGCACCACCAGAGAAAGCCTTCTTGACAACATAAGGACCTTCGTAGTTAGGTGTCCACTTGCCCCTTGGGTCGGGTTGCTGACTTATTCTTCTTTTCAATACAAGTTCGCCTTCCTTGAATTCTCGAGGTCGGACTTTCTTGTCAAAAGCATTCTTCATCCGCACTTGATACAACTGTCCATGAGTCATAGCATCCATACGTTTCTCTTCAATCAGATTCAATTGATCATAACGACTTTGACACCATTCAGCCTCAGTTAATTTTGCTTCCATGATCACTCGAAGAGATGGAATCTCCACTTCCAGAGGGAGAACTGCTTCCATACCATACACCAAAGAGAAAGGAGTTGCCCCGGTTGAACTGCGCACCGTAGTACGGTAACCATGCAAGGCAAATGGTAGCATTTCATGCCAGTCTTTGTAAGTAGTGACCATCTTCTGAACAATCTTCTTGATGTTCTTGTTAGCGGCCTCAACTGCACCATTCATCTGAGGTCTGTAAGGAGAAGAGTTGTGATGTTCAATCTTGAATTCTTCACATAAATCTTGCATCATGCTATTGTTCAGATTAGAACCATTGTCAGTGATAATTTTGTTGGGAACACCATATCGACAGATGATGTTATTCTTGATAAACTTGACAACCACTTGCTTGGTCACATTTGCATAGGAAGCAGCTTCAACCCACTTGGTGAAATAGTCAATTGCCACTAGAATGAAACGATGTCCATTGGAAGCCTTCGGTTCAATTCTTCCGATCATGTCAATGCCCCACATAGAGAAAGGCCATGGGGAAGATATAGCATTGAGAGCGTGTGGAGGCACATGGACCTTGTCAGCATAAATTTGACACTTGTGGCATCTTTTAGCATGTTTGTGGCAGTCACGCTCCATAGTTATCCAGTAATAGCCGGCTCTTAACAGTTTTCTTGACATGGTGTGACCCGAAGCGTGGGTCCCAAAAGTACCGTCATGTACATCATGCATCAACTTCTCAGCTTCTTGTTTGTCAACACATCTCAACAAGACCATATCATAGTTCCTCTTGTATAGGATTTCTCCGTCCAGAAAGAATCTGCTAGCCCATCGTCTCAAAGTCTTTTTATCCCTGTTGGAAGCACCAGGTGGATATTCACGATTCTGCAAGAATTGTTTGATGTTGTAATACCAAGGCTTTTTATCATTCACACCTTCATCCACTTGATCTGGCACATTTTCAATAGTAAACACATGAGCGGGTCTATCAAGACGCTGCACTTTGATTACGGGCACATCATTCCAGTGATTCACACGAAACATGGAAGACAAAGTAGCGAGAGCATCAGCCATCTGGTTTTCATCCCGAGGGATGTGGTGCAGTTCAACCTTTGTAAAGTATGTTAACAGACGTCTTGCATAGTCACGGTATGGGATCAGCTTCTCATGATGAGTCTCCCATTCACCCTTTATCTGATTGATAACAAGTGCAGAGTCTCCATAGATGTCAAGGTGCTTAATTCTCAGATCGAGGGCTTCTTCAATGCCCAAGATGCATGCTTCATATTCAGCTATGTTGTTCGTGCATTCAAAAGTTATTCGAGCAGTGAAAGGAATGTGGTGCCCCTGCGGAGTCACAATGATGGCTCCAATTCCTTTACCGTAAGCATTAACAGCACCATCAAACACCAATCCCCACTTGCTATTGGGATCTGGCCCTTCATTGATCAGTGGCTCTTCACAGTCTTTTGCTTTCAGATACATAATCTCTTCATCAGGGAAATCAAACTTAATTGGCTGGTAATCATCAAGAGGTTGGCAAGCAAGATGCTCAGCAAGGACACTTCCTTTGATTGCTTTCTGAGCTTTGTATACAATGTCAAATTCAGACAACAACATCTGCCAACGTGCGATCTTTCCAGTAACAGTAGGCTTTTCAAAGATGTACTTGATTGGATCCATTCGGGATATCAACCAGGTTGTATGATTCACCATATAATGACGCAGGCGTTTGGCAGCCCAGGCTAAAGCACAACAAGTCTTTTCAAGCATCGTATACCGAGTCTCGCAGTCGGTGAACTTCTTGCTCAGATAGTAGATAGCATGCTCTTTCTTACCAGTCTCATCTTGTTGACCGAGAACACAGCCCACTGAATCGTCTAACACTGACAGATACATAATCAAAGGCCTCCCTTCCACTGGCGGGACAAGGATAGGTGGTTCCAACAGGTATTCTTTAATGCTATCAAAAGCTTCCTGACATTCATCATTCCATACAACAGGCTGATTCTTTCTGAGCAATTTGAAAATTGGACCACAAGTGGTAGTCATGTGAGATATGAATCTTGAAATATAGTTCAGACGTCCGAGGAAACCTCTGACTTGCTTTTCAGTTTGAGGGGCTGGCATCTCTCTGATGGCTCGGACTTTGTTAGGATCAACTTCAATGCCTCTTTGACTGACAATGAAGCCTAGCAACTTTCCCGATCTTACACCAAATGTGCACTTGTTAGGATTCAACCGCAGCTTGTACTTTCTCAATCTTTCAAACATCTTTTTCAAATACACAACATGCTGCTCTTCATCACTGGACTTTACAATCATATCATCAACATATACTTCAATCTCTTTGTGAATCATATCATGAAACAGAGTGGTCATACCCCTTTGATAGGTAGCACCAGCATTTATCAAGCCGAATGGCATCACTTTATAACAGAATGTTCCCCACGGAGTAATGAAGGACGTCTTTTCTCTATCTTCAGGTGACATTCGTATCTGGTTATAGCCAGAGAAACCATCCATGAAGGAGAATACTTTGGATTGAGCAGTACTGTCAACAAGCACATCAATATGAGGTAGTGGGAAGTTATCCTTTGGACTGGCTTTATTCAGATCTCTGTAATCAACACACATTCGAACTTTCCCATCTTTCTTTGGTACTGGTACGATGTTGGCAATCCACTCAGGGTATACAGCTGTCATGAGGAAACCCGCATCAATTTGCTTTTGTACTTCAGCCTTGATCTTAAGAGCCATGTCTGGACGAGACCTTCTCAATTTCTGTTTGACAGGAGGACATTCAGGTCTTGTCGGTATCCGATGTTCCACAATCTTGGGATCTAGACCCGGCATATCTTCATAGGACCATGCAAAGACATCTGGATAATCATGGAGAAGCTGAATGATTTTCTTTTTCACCTCTGGCTCAAGTGTTGCACCAATCTTGATCTCTCGCTTATTCTCTTCAGTACCCAGGTTGACGAGTTCAATCTCTTCCTGATGAGGCTGAATGGCTCTTCTTTCTTGCTCAAGCAGTCGAGTGATCTCATACGGTATCTCTTCATCATCATCCTCATCTTCAGCTTCATATACAGGGAATTCAAAATTTGGAGGAACCATAGGGTCACTGTGTTCAACGGGTTTATTGTGGTTCAATCTGCATAATATGATTGGGATGATTTTAGAAAAAGTTTTTCATGCAGATTTTTGAAATTAAAGATGTTTTGGTTTTTTCTGGCATTACCATTATTTCCAAGAAAAAGGCACTAAAAAAGTAAAAAACAAAGAGTCGTGAGAAAGACGACCACTTTTTATTGATTAACGGCAATGCCGAAACAAACACGCCCTTACAAAGATATCACTTTCGCATTGGGCAGAGCGAAAGGATTGTTATTTTGAAAACAAGAAACATGAGCAACAAAACACATTACATGGAAGCATGCATGACTAAGGGAACATCAATGGCTTCCCAATTTCTCACAGTGCCTCCTGGTATAACAAATGCAGGCACGTGACCACCTTCAGCAGCATCTTCAGTAATAGCATTGATGAACCCAGCACTGTAGAAAGTTCCCTTTGAAACAGCAGATGTCGGGGAGAACCCAAGGCCCTCTTTACGCTTGTTTTCCAGAATCTGAATCACTTTGCCCCAGCCAGCAGCTTGCCCTGCTTGAACAGCCTTCTGGGCGTCCTTTAGTGAAGCCATGCTAGCACCAGCCCTCCGGGGCTCTGCACCCTCAACAGTCAATCCTTGAAACGACGTCCCTTCAGCGGACCCTGCTTCAACACAAGAGAACGATGATACCTGGCTAACTAGATATGCTTCCTCACCATGCACAGTGACAATCTTACCATTCCTCATGAACTTGAGCTTCTGATGCAAAGTGGAAGTTACCGCTCCAGCGTCGTGGATCCACGGTCTTCCGAGGAGACAGCTGTAAGAGGCATTGATATCCATGACTTGGAAAGTTATTTGAAATGTCTCGGGACCAACGGTGATTGGCAGGTCCACTTCCCCGAGAACATCCTTGCGGGATCCATCAAAAGCTTTAACCAGATAGCTGCTACCCCTCAGGGAAATTCCATGATGGCTCAATTGTCTTAGCGTGGATTCGGGCATTACATTCAGAGATGATCCAGTGTCTACCAATACGTTGGATATCAGGTCAGATCCACAATGTACTGAGATATGTAGAGCCAAGTTGTGGCGTTTCCCTGCTTCGGGGAGCTCATCGTCACCGAACCCCAAGTTGTTGCAGGCAGTAATATTACTCACTATCCCATCAAACTGATCCACAGAGACCTCGTGGTCAACATAAGCTTGCTCGAGTATCTTCATTAACACTTTCCTATGAGCCTCAGAGCTCATGAGCAGAGACAGGATGGATATCTTTGAAGGAGTCTGTAGCAGCTGGTCAACAATCTTATAGTCACTTTTCTTGATAAGTCTCAGGATTTCGTCCAGATTGGACTCTTCAATAGATTGGCCTGCTGGGCCGGTGTTCTTGTCAACAGGGGGAGCAACTGGGGGAGTTACCGTGGCAATAGGTGTCACCACCTTCTTTTGAAACAAGGGTGGACGGACTTTTCCACTTCTCAGAGTTGTAACTTCACTAGCAACATTATCAACTGTAGCTGGGGATACGAGAGGCACCTCCACTCCGTTCTCAATCATGGTTGCATTGTATTTGTAGGGAATTGCTTTGGTAGAGGTATAAGATACCGGACCAGGTAGCCTGATTACCAAAGGCTCAACATTCTTTACCTGAGATACACTTTCAACAGGAGAGTCATGGAATACTGGCACAATCACACATACATCACTGGCAATCAAGTACTTGTCATCCATCAGGCTCTGGATATCATTTTGCACAACACAACAGCCCATAGGATTCTGCAGACATTCTGAACAAGAATCATGATCATGTTTGAACAGAGAAGCCTGGCAAAGCTTGACATGTAATGGCACCAAGGGAGTAACGACATTGCGGCCATCCAACATGGGATCCTCTCGAGGAACGGGAACCCTTTCAAAGGCCTCAATCATATTGACAGCAGCATGGTTCGGAAGCGGATTATCAAGGACATGAGGAACACTGTTCTCAAAAGTCAACCGTCCCTTTTCTATCAGATCTTTCACAATATATTTCAGAGCAAAGCAACCTTCGACATCATGGCCTTGAGCACCCTGATGGAATTCACATGTTAGGTCCTGACGGAACCTGGGAGGCAATGGATTAGGCGGAGGCTTGCCTGGTCTAGTAACACAGTGGCCTTTAGCAAGTAGGGTTGGGAGCAGATCAGCATACCGCATCGGATCGAGCACAAGCCACTTTTCAGACTGCGGCAGAGGAACCAGGAGACAATGAGCACGGGAAGCCATTTGTGACCGATGAATGATGCATATGAAGCATGATATGCAAATGCAAAAAGACTCTTTTTTTTTGTCAGAAGACTTGTCAAAGTGGTTGTGAACATCACAGAGAAACACGGTTTTATTTGAAGATCTTGAGCAAAATTAGAAGTTTAGTCGAGATGGTATCACTTGGTGTTCACATCCGTGATGTTCAAAAGATGACTTGTCTAAGTCCTCCGATAAATGCATGGAAAAAAGTTTATGCATGTATGCATGTATGCATGATTATGTTCAAGTTCGGAGAAAACATGGTGGGTTGAAGTTCAAAGTCGAGGAGTCAAGGGTGGACACGGTGTCCGGTGAAACTAGGGCTTTAGGATAATAGTAACCGGTTTCTAAAAAGGTTCCCAAGTTGCAACCTCTCCGACGTATATCACGGTGTCACGAGACAACACTCGCTCCACGATTATCCGTAAGAAGGTCTAACTTGAGTGTAGTATCGCGTGACGACTAAAACTCGAGACAACACTCGGTTTAGCCTCCGCACTACATCCTAGAAAATGGCCATGGATGGGTTTGGTTATCTACGGTTCATAGCGTCATAGAACAATTAGAAGTAAAGTGCCTAAACGCGACGACACGCGCCTACAACATCACCCCCAAAATGCCTCAGCTATGTGGGATTGATCGCATAATCCAAAACACGAGGCAACCCCCGGAATGAATTGTCGATTATATCCCTCCTAAATCCTAAGTTCACTCAGCCCGGGTGCAGGACTTTTGATATTCTCACCCCACACGTTTGCAAGAAATTAAACATTTATTCACATTGGAAAGCAAGTAAAAGAAGCAAAAAAAGAGCGCAAGCGTGGAAATAAAGACTAGGCGTAACTCCCGAATCCCCAGTGAAGTCGCCAGCTGTTTTATCCTGGTTTTCGGGTGTCAAACATTGATTACGTTTGAACCTTTTAAACCGGTGATATCTTATTTTTTCTTGGGAAGGGAAAAAGTAAGCAAAACCCTTGAGAATCGAGGTCCGGGAGTCGTTTTCGCTACGGGAAGGTGTTAGGCACCCATAACGACTATAGTAACCTATAGGAACCGTCTTTAATTTCTACGCGCGCGCTCTATTTTTAAATGCTATTTTGAAATGATATTTATACCTAAAAAATATTCTAAGTGAAGAATTGGAGGGAGAAGAATGTGTTTGAATTTTTATTTTAGTTGAATTGAAGGAATTTTGTTCCTTGCCTACGTACCCGTTTAAGGGATCAAATCCACCGTAGTTCTCTCTCAAAAATGTTTTTGTTTTTGTTGGTTGATTTTAAGTTTGAAAATGGATTTTGAAGAATAGAAAGAGGCCTCAAGGGCATGAGATTTAGAAAAGAGTGAGGTTCGATTAGTTATTTGCAAAAACAAGTCAAAGTATGATTAAAGTTTGTTGAAATTTGATTAAGAAAATAAAAGGAAAATTCAATGGGGTTTTGACCCCAAGGTTTATTATGAAAAATGTTTGAGTGAAGTTGTTCACATTTGTTTGGAAAATTGGTTTTTTCTAAGTATAAATCCTAGGCATACATCTAAGCATACAATCCTAGACATACATCTAAACATGCATATTCTAGCTATATACCTAAAGTGATGTGTGTGCATGTGTCGGTGCTTGTGTCGGTGTACATCATTAGAGTCCATTGTCCTTTACATCATACCCTAGATACATTCTATGGCCTCTTTGCCAAGAAAATTAAAAGTGCACAAAGGAAAAATATTACAAAACTCCTAAGTGTTTACATTCTAATTTTGATACAAATTCAATTGCAAGAAAGAAATAGAGATGAATATGGGATGAAATGGAGATGCTTATGAAATGATGAAACATGAAATGAAAAGAGTTAGTAGCACATGACAATATCAAAGGAAATAAAGCAAGAGAAGCACTAGAACATAAAGGATAGAAAATGAGTGCAAACATGGCTAAAATTTGTTCATAGAATGCAAGAACCATATGACCTATAATTCTCACATTCCAATGCATTTTTAAAGGTTTAGAAACAAGTCTTGGAATGGGAATTAAGGCAACATGAGTTACTTGGCATTTTAGAACAAATTTTAAGCATATTTACATTATTTAACTACACAATTAACTTGTAAGCTAAGTAATTAATCAAGATTCGTACTCATGCATTAATATCAACACAAACAGTAGTTAAAACTCCCTCAAATCAAATGGCATAGGTCATAAATGTTCATCAAGCAATAGGATTGAAATCAAGCAAAGTTTCATTCATTTTTAGCACAAAATATGACAAAAATAACAAGGAAATTAACACCTTATTTTTTAACCAATTTTAACATGTGAAAATATCACAAAATGCTACAAAAATATCAAGAAGCCTACATGAATTTTTTTTGGAATTTTTTAAAGGTTTTTTAAGCTAAAAATTACAAGAAAATTGCTAGTTCTAACAAGAATAGAAGAAAATTCTTCAAATATTTTCCTCAGGCTTCAGCACAGAAAAATGTCACAAAAATGTTAAAAAAAATGTCAAGAACACATATGAAAAATTCTAGAATTTTTATGAACAATTTTGGACAAACAAGGGTGTAAAAAACAAGATCCAGTGGTGCACATAGCAGGAAATAAGCAAAAACAAAAGATATGTGAAGAACAGATATCCAGGCCCAAACAGAGATGGATCCTGGATCATCCAAACGCATCAGGGGCGTTGGATTGATCCAAACTCTCTTAAACCTAGATCTGATGGCTAAGGGCGCAGGAGAGCATGGTAACGCAGTGCACGCGCGCGCGTAGGATTCCATAGCAACTATATAAAGGAAAAACAAAGGGGAACCCTCACACAACACACACGCGCCTCTCTCTCTACAATTCTAGAGAGAGAGAGTCTGCAATGCCTTCTTCTTCTCCGACCTGCTTCCGGTCGTCTTCTCCGGTGGAAAGGGAGCTCCGGCGGCCGTTTCCGTCGCCGGAGAATCAAAACTCTTCCGATCTAAAACTTTTTTACATCTATGACTCCCTTTTTCCATGGAGAAGACGAATCCGTCTTCAGTTTTTCGAAAACGAGGCTTTAATAACCTAGATCTAAACAAGAGATTCGACAATTTTTTGAGCAAAACAATAACGAAAGAGAACAAAGGAGTATGAACGATTTACCTGTTGAACTCGCCGTTGTGTGTTCGGTCTTCGTTTCTTGCTCCGTTTGCTATGCTTCACGTCTTCTTTCTTCCTTCCTTGTTCGAATTCGTTGAGCTTGCAAACGTTTTCCAGTAGTGTTCCTTTTGTTGTCTTGATTCTGATTTTAGGCTTCGATTTGAATCTGTTACTAACAGTGACGAATTCAAATCGAATTCTGTGATGTTGAGCTTTGCGGCTGGTGATGAATTCGTAATGAACGGTGCTGTTCTTGATTCTTGTTGGATTGATGAATTTGTTCGGTTTGGTGATGAATCCGAACTGATGATGATGGATTTGTGATGAATGGTGTTAGAATTGGAATTGGAATTTCTGGAATTTTTTGCAGGTGAAGATGAATGTTCTTGCGAGATTCATCTTGTTCTTGAGCTTTTTTGATTCTTTGATCTGAAAATGCAGAGAGAGAGAAAGTAAAATCTGTTTGTGATGATGTGTCTTGTAATGAATGGCCCCTGTGACTTTGACTGTGATGACTGGGCTTTATAGCTGACACTTGTGACTGCTGGACCTGTTAGATGATGACATGTGGCATAACTAACTCTTGGACAAATGAAAAAAGGACACGTGGCACTGGACTAATGACTTGGACAATTAAGGACTAAAATGCAATTTTTAGGAATTTAGGACTAAAAAATAAAAATAAAATGAAATAAAATTGGTAATTGGAAATAACGTAAAGTGAAACGATTAAAATTGACAAAACGGACTAAAACGAACCAATGGCCTAAATGAGGTACTTTAAAGTAACCTCTCTCTGCCGAAATTTCGTGTGAAATGACCAAAATGCCCCTGGGGCTAAAACGACTGAAAATGACTCAGATGAAATTTAAAAAATGGATTTTTAACAGGGCAATAAAGCAAGAACTTATACAAGACTCAGAGACAATTTTTAGAATTTAAACAGGGCTTTAACACATGAAAAGACTAAAATGCCCCTAGGGGCAAAACTAACTCAAAATGACTTCAAATGCAATTTTTGAACTGGATTTTGACATAGAATGAAACAAAAACTTATTCAACCTATTTGAAAGGACTCAAACAAAATTTCAAAAGACTGAAAGAAGTTTTGACATAGGAAATGACTAAAATACCCTTGCATGTGAATTTTGCAAATAACATTGAAATAGAATGCAGAGAAAGATGCAGTTGATCAGAGACAGTTCAAATAGCTTGTAATGCAAGAAAAGAAGAATTGAACAAGTATTTTTAGGTCCAAAATTAGGGTATAACAAATGGGTATTTAGAAATAAGCTGAATGAGCAAGGTGAAGTAACAAGAAACAAAGCCAGGCTAGTTGCACAAGGGTATAGTCAACAAGAAGGCATTGATTACACTGAAACGTTTGCTCCAGTTGCAAGATTGGAAGCAATCAGGTTACTTCTTTCCTATGCAGTTAATCATGGCATAATATTATATCAAATGGATGTCAAGAGTGCATTTCTAAGTGGTGTCATAGAAGAAGAAGTGTATGTCAAGCAACCTCCTGGATTTGAGGATATTAAATATCCTGACCATGTTTTTAAACTGAAGAAATCACTATATGGCTTGAAACAAGCTCCCAGAGCTTGGTATGATAGACTAAGTAATTTCTTAATCAAGAATGATTTTAAAAGAGGACAGGTTGATACAACACTCTTTAGAAGGACCCTTGGGAAAGATATTCTTGTTGTGCAAATATATGTTGATGATATAATATTTGGTTCTACTAATGCATCTCTTTGCAAGGAATTTTCTGAGTTAATGCAGGATGAATTTGAAATGAGCATGATGGGAGAGCTGAAGTTCTTCCTGGGCATTCAAATTAATCAATGCAAAGATGGAGTCTATGTTCATCAATCTAAGTACACAAAGGAGCTTCTGAAGAAGTTCAAACTTGAAGATTGTAAAGTGATGAACACTCCAATGCACCCTACGTGCACCTTAAGCAAAGAAGATGAAGGAGCTACAGTAGATCAGAAGCTGTATAGAGGTATGATTGGTTCTTTGTTATACCTCACTGCATCTAGGCCAGATATTTTATTCAATGTATGCTTGTGTGCAAGATTCCAATCAGATCCTAGAGAATCTCATATGACTGCTGTCAAGAGAATCTTCAGGTATTTGAAAGGAACAACTAATCTTGGACTCCTTTATAAGAAATCCTTAGATTATAAGCTAATTGGATTCTGTGATGCTGATTATGCTGGTGATAGGATTGAAAGAAAGTCAACCAGTGGCAATTGTCAATTTCTGGGTGATAATCTTATATCCTGGGCTAGCAAAAGACAAACAACTATTGCTATGTCTACAGCAGAAGCAGAATACATTTCAGCTGCAAGTTGTTGTACACAACTACTTTGGATGAAACATCAGTTGGAAGACTATCAGATAATTGCTAACAGTATTCCCATTTATTGTGATAATACTGCTGCTATTTGTTTGTCTAAAAATCCAATTTTGCATTCAAGAGCCAAGCACATTGAAATCAAACATCATTTTATCAGAGATTATGTTCAAAAAGGAATTTTAGATATACAATTCATTGATACTGAAAATCAATGGGCTGATATATTTACTAAGCCTTTAACTGTTGAAAGATTTGATTTTATAAAGAAAAATTTGAACATGCACTTTGTATCTGATTAAAAGTTTGCATGCTACTGAATAGGATTTTAGGTTCTGAAGTTAGTTCAGAAGCAGTAGTCCATCAGAAGCTCTTTATTGAGGTTCTGAGGAAAACTCGCTTCTGATGATGACGTCAGCATCTGAAGTCCAGAAGCTGGATTTATTGCTTCCGAATAGTTGAATTAGTGGAAACGTTGGGAGTTACTTTTTAAAAGTAACTTCTGGCCCACTAACTTGGTAGTTACTCTATGAACTTCTTACGTGGCCTGTATGTGTTGGTGTATAACTAAAAGGGCAATGGTGATTTAATAGCTTTGAAAGTACTTTTCACGCGCCCCCAATTTGTCATTAATGTTATGTTTGTTTGTCTCTTTTGAATTGCAAACGTTTTTACTCTTAAACACTTTTTCAATTCACACACTACTCACTCACAACAAACACATTTGCTCTCAAACCTCTTGCGAAGTAAGCGGAAAAACCGTAGAACCCTAAATTCTCTAAATCTTCTTCAATCATCATCATATGGCATCATCAAGCTCGCAACAGGATGTTTCAGACTCTTCTGCACGAATGATTCCTGAATATGACTACAGAGGAAGAAGTATGAAACTGGAAGAATGGGAACTACAGGTTCAAATAGAAAATCCGGTGGATTTTGAATCACTCGCCTTCCATGAGTGTTGGATCAGAAGCTACTATGAAAAGCAGGAACTTATGCATTACTTCAAGATGTTGAATGGACCAACATACGAAGCATTGGTTAGACACTTCTGGGTGAGAGCTAAGGTTTATGACAAAGCTGCGTCTATAGCTGAAGAAAGTCAAATGGTGTTGATTTATCCCGAACTGGAAGGGAAGACCAGAGAAGTAATGGGACTTGAGCCATTTACAGGAGTTGAAATCAGGTCAAGTATTTGTGGTATACCAGTGAGAATTGCAGAATGGCAGATAGAAGCTGTACTCCGTAGAGAAGCCTCTGGAAAATACTCTGGAATTGATCTCTCAAGTACAGCTGAAGAACGCTTCTGGAAAGAGAAAGTAAACTTGGCTCTGTACAACTCCATGCAAGCAGGAAAGTATGCTGATCTGAGCATGGATAAGAAGCTGCTTCTGAAGATTCAGAATGAGGACTTACTTCCATGTGGTGGAAGTGAGAAACCCAATTTGGCACAGAAGGTCTTTCTCCAGCACTTCATTAAGAAGGAGAAAGTGAACGTGCCAAAATATATGTTCAAGTACTTGATAGAGTGTCTGAAACAGAGTCAGCTGCAGAATAGAACCTGGGTACCTTATGGAAGACTCTTGTGAGAAATATTCTATCAAGGAGGAGTCTTGGACAAGCTAAGCAGTGCTGAAGCCTTCACAGATGAGCTGCTTGATACTAAAACTGGAAAGTTCATAAATGCACAAACCCTCAAGAATATGAAGTTGATCACTGTTGTCACCAAGCTTCAAACTGATTTGAGTGAATCACTTGCTAAGTCTGACCTTATGAAGGACTTTCCACCCATCAGCAAGAAGGATCCTCTTGAAGTGCAGATGTACTATATCAAGGAACACTTTGAGGCAACCAATGAGAGAATCAGATTGGAAGATGTACCAAAGGAAATGTATGGTGGTGCTCTGCCACAAGCCAGAGGCAGAAAGTCAAAAAGGAAGATGACTGCAGAGCAATACCTAGAGGTTGAAAAATCTGCGAAGAAGTCTAAAGTCACTTCTGATAAGCTTAACATTGGTGGTTCTGCAATGCCATCAATTGAAGAAGTGGCTGAAGACATCAACTCTAGCGTGGTCCTGAGTATTGGTATTGCTCTTGATCAACCTGCAATACCAAAGAAGAAAAGGAAGCAAGCAGTAAGGAGGACCAAGGATTTTCCTCTTATTACCAAGAAGGCTGAAGCTGCTACTAATGTGTCAGAAGCTATTGGAAAAGCTATGGAGATTGCTTCTGAACTTCAAGAGAGGGTAATAACAGAAGCATCACAACTTCTTAAAATTCCTGACACTGCTGAAGATGATCAATTAAAGTCAGCTGATTGTTCAGAACCCTCTACAACAGGTAATATCTTCACGCACTCAGAACCAATAGTACATGAGATATCCAGTGACTCTCCTTCACCCTCTTCAAAATCCTCATCATCATCTTCTGATTCTGATGATGATAAACCTATAAGTCTTCTGTTTCGTAAGCCAGTAAAAAGCCATTCAACATCAACCAAGACCAACAAAAAGTCCTCTCAGTCAAGCACTTTTAAGTCAGTTGGTCATATAATCAATCAGAAGATAGAAAAAATGGCTGAGCAGAGAGACATAGTCATTGATACTATCCTCCGCCATCACCCTCAACCTCTTAACATTCAACCCCTCAACATGATTGTACCAGAAAATGTTGAGTCAACCTCAGAGAAAGCCTCTGAGACAACTCCAGAAGCAGCTGCTTCTGATAAAGTTGTTTCAGAAGACCCCCCACAACAACAACCAGAACCAGAAAAAGCCTTTTCACCCCCTACAACTTCATCACCCTCAACTGTTCCTGAACCATCTGTTCCTGAACAAGTCACTCCTCAAAAGACCGTTCCTGAACATATTGTTCCTGAACAACCAGTTACTAAACCCATTCCTAAACCTGCATCTGAAACTGCCGCTGCTGAACACATTGTTCCTGAGCCAACCCCTGCTTCCCTAACTCCTTCACCAGTACAAGTTATCAAGATCACCCATCATACTGGTGTATGTGATATGGACACAGACTCTGAGGATGATCAAGATGATCATGCCTCTGATATGGTAGTTGACCCCACTCCTGACCAACCATCAACTAGCCAATCCTTAACTATAAATGACCAATCATCATCAAACCTACCCATTGTACACTTAGCCCCTCCAAAACCCTCTAAACAACCTTCACCTCCCACCATTTTCCTGGATTCTCAAGTACTACAAGATGTGTGGGAAGATATTGCTTCTGAAGTTCTCAGACTGATAGCAGGTAGAAATGACTTGGGTCATACAATAAGCTATCAGAAGCAATGGAAGAGGATAAAAGAAAGGGTCGTCAACCTGATTTCAGCTTTGCATGATTCCTGCATTGAGGCTCAAGAGCAAGCCAAGCAGAAGCTGGAAGATTGGTTGAATGGAATAGAAGAGAATACTGGAGATGTTGAAGTTCTTGGTACTTGGGTGAAGAATCCACTCAGTATCAGAGGCAGTGAACCTGATGAATTCCTGCCTAAGGAGCTGCATCTGATTATTCCTTCTGAGATCCTCGAAAAGAGTGATGCACCTAACCTGGCTCTAGCTCAGGAAAACAAGGTGCTCAAAGAAGAAAATGAAAGGCTTGAAACAGAGCTACTAGAGCAGAAGCTGAAGATATCAAAATTGGAAGCTGATATGCAAGAAGCCAAGATTAGAGAAGACAACTACAGAAAAGATATGGACAAGAAGTATGCTGATGTTTAAGAGCTTCTGAAGAAGATTTTAGAGAAATAAGCCAAACCCATAGTTGCACACTTTTAGCTTATTTTTTTTGTCTCTTTAGGCTTTTGATATTCTTGGTTCATCTCTGCTTCTGATTTAGTTCTTTTCACTTCTGATATTATTAGCTTCTGAATTCTTCTTGCTTCTGAATATCATTAACTGTTTATATCATGTGTGCTTGCTATGACCTGTTTATTTAATTTTTGAAGATGGTTAAAATGCTTTAAATTTATTTGAATTATGCTCTGAACCTTTAATCTTATGTTTTTCTCATCTCTTCTTTTTGTTTATGTCTTTTTGCTAATGACAAAAGGGGGAGTATATGTGATAGTATTTAAAGGCTCTGAGCCCCATTAATTAATATTTGAAAATTTTGAAAATTTCTATCCTTTTCTGTTTTTACCTTAAAACGGTGTATCAAAAAGGGGGAGTATCAAATTTCAAATAAAAATTAATTGAATCATTCTTCTTATCTATAAGTCAATTCTTTCAATTTTTTTAAGCTCTGATATTATTGTGCGAAAAATGAATTTAATTAACCTGGATAGAACATAGGGGGAGCTTACAAACCTCACCTTAAAAACTATCAGACTCAGGGGGAGTTAGAGCTTACAAACCTCAGACTCTGAGCTTACAAACCTCAGAAACCCCAAAGTCAACTCGTTAATTAGATTAACAACAATTGACAAATTTTAAATACTATTGTTTGTCATCATCAAAAAGGGGGAGATTGTTGGAACAAAATGTGTTTAACAATGAACCTCAAAGAGTTTTGATGATAACAAGGTATTAAAAATTGTAAATTGGACTAGCTAATATTTGTTCAAGTGTACATGACCACAGTTAAAAAGTTACATCATTAATTGGTTCTGAATGAGCAAATAAAGGGCAAAAGAAAATGAAGCTTAGACGATTCTGAAGGCAATACGCTCCTGAAAGTGGAAAGCGCTCCTGAAGTCAAGCTGCTCCTGAAGATAGTAAAAGCGCTCCTGAAAAAATAGCGCTCCTGAAGAAATAGTGCTCCTGAAGAATAGTGCTCCTGAAGACAAGAAGTCCAGAAGCCACATTATCAGAAGCTGCATCATCAAAAGCTACATCATCAGAAGCTGGAGAAGCTGCACCATCGGAAGCTACAGAAGCTGCATCATCAGAAGCTGCCTCATCAGAAGTCATTTCACCAGAAGCTAAAGATCAACTGAATTTGCAAAAGATTCAAAGATTGAAGAATCTACATTGCAAAAGCTGTCTATTGGATTCGAAAACACAGCAGAAAATTAGTGGAACATTGCAACGGTCATTTCAAAGGTGTTTGAAGGCATGTGCTTGCAATTTGGACGAAAGCGTTGACATTGTACTATTGTACGAACTGTACAGCCACCTTCTCCACTACTCTGTTTTGTGTCCACCCTACAAGACAAGAAAACAGCTCCAGAATATGGCTTCGCCTGCATAGATGTTCCTTTGGATAAGGAATGGATTTCAAATTGGTTCTTCATAGGACAACAACCAAATCAGGCAAAAGATCATTGGTGAAAGATCAAGCTTCAAACAACGACTCTTTGGTGTGCTGGCAATTTCACAACGTCTCTCTCACACCTCTATATAAAGGAGTGAAGACTTAGAGTTTTGGTAATGCAAGAACGCTGAACGAAAGACTCACAACATTTTTACAAGTGCCAAACCTCTGCTGAAATTGTTTTGCATTCACTTAGAATTTCTGTGTCTCAAAGTCATATCTTAGAAATTCTTAAGTCCATTGAGTTTGTATCTGATTTGTGTTGTGAGCACCTCTGATTGTATATCAAGTGTTCAACCTTAAACAATTTTCTGTGTAATTTTGTTTAGTTAGGAAGTCTCTTGCAGTTGTGCTTGAGCAGGAAGTCTCTTGATTGTGTTCTTGAGCAAAGGAAGTCTCTAGCTTGTGTGCTTGAGCAAAGGAAGTCTCTTGCTTGTGTGCTTGAGCAATTGTAATCAGATATTACTCTTAGTGAAATCTCCTTGGAAGTGCAAGGGGGACTGGACTACTTTCGGATTGTGGAAGGAACCAGTATAATTGCTTTGTGTCGTTCTTCTTCTCTCTCTCTGTTTTATTCCGCTGCATTTAGATTCTGATTATCACTTCAGAAGCTGTCTCACTTAGCTTCTGATCAGTGTATTCAGTTTTTAAGAGAAACGAAGAATTTTTCAAAACACAATTCAACCCCCCTTCTTGTGTTTTTCTCACCTTCAAAGATAAATGACCCTGCACTTCTGAAAAGATAAATGGGTGCTTTTCATATTGATTATGTTGTGTGAATTATTTTTGGTTTTGATTCTACATTGAGAGAAAGACTTTGAGTTCCCCTTGGTCATTCTTTAATCCCTATGAATGATGACAGATTATGGGAGATGAAAAGATAAACAATGAGGTCTAGGAATACTTCTTTTCAACACCCTTTTTAATACTCTTATTATTGATGAAATCAATGTATAACTCATACTTTAAAAATGAGTTCCGCAGAAAGTTGTGATCTCCGTGTGGACTTTGCCATTATGTGGGTTAGAGTGTTTGTTGAAAAGAGAGTGTTCCTCCACAAGATTTTTATGTAACTATGAAATTGAACTTTTGTTGAAAATATTTCTTCCCGCAAGAGCTTGGTCACACCATGAAAGATATTTCAAGGCATCTGATGTGACCACAATGGTGGCCCATGATACAAAAAATATGTTAACATGAAGGCAGGGCATAGCAATCAAAATTGATTACGTGATAAACATATGTAAAAGATTCATCAACTTAAACTGACCTAAACATTAATAATTTAAAATCAGAAGTGGTCATCTTCAAATTAATTTAGCAACTCAACTTTATAGAGAAACCACAGCATCTGAAATGTTTAGACATATAAAATTGCAGAGCTGAAAACTTTAACTTCAAATAATCACACAAAAAACTAGAAGAATGAACATTTTCTTTAGTGGAATTCTATAAATTTTGGATAAGCTTTAAGAATACATGGTTAATCAAATTTGGTCTATACACTAGCAACATCATATTGATTGCCATGAAATAGTTAGTGAAATGAACTAAGCTGCACAATCTGTAATATCCCGCCTGTCAGTATCGGTATATTACCAGTCGATCGTGTCAAAGGATTTAAAATCATGAAAAGTAAGTTAATGGAGATATTTTATGAGATGTCAGCTTTTTACGGGTAAAGTATCAGAGTCGTTTTAAACACGCTTGAGGCAAGGGTATTATGGTAATTTCACGAAGAAAGGATATTTAATTGGATTTACCCAAAAATATCTCACTTTCCTCTTTCCTTTCTCTCTCTAGTTGGCAAACAATTGCTCTTCCTTCTCTCTACTCTTCTCCATCGCCCTCTTTTCTCCCTCACTCCATCAATTCTTCTCAAGTTTCTTTCTACCAAGAATCATGTTTTATGAGGTTCTTTCAAGATCTTTATCATTAGAAGCTTGAGATTTGTTTGTTCTCTCTCTAATGGATTCAAAAGTTAGGGTTTGGATTTGAATAAGAAGCTAAGATCTTTGATGGTTGATTGGAGCTTATGTTGGGTCTATTTCATGGAATTGGAAAGCAAACAAGAAACAATTATGGAATGAGTGGAAGCTTTGGAGTCACCTTGGAAGCAAGAGTTAGGGTTTGTTTGAAGGTGAATATGGATTTTAAATTGGCACAAGGTATGGTCTCCACAAGATCAAGGTAATAATATTAAGTTTGAATGGATTAATATCTCTATTCTTCCTCACCAAGAATTCCTTTTGATTTTAAGTTTTGAATATGTGTTTTGAGGGTAATGTTGGAGTATGGTTTTGAGCTTGAGATGGTGTCTTGGGTTGCAAGCTAAGGGACAACAAGTTTTGATTCTTGAGCTTATAAGCTTCGAGATGTTTCAAGAAATATACTAGGTGAGTTCCATAGATAGAATTCCCACCCTTTGGGATTATGATTATGCCATGTATGTTTAGTATGAATAACATGAAATTCTAGGGTTTATGTATTAGTCTAGTTGCCCTTTTTATGTCATGCATGCTATACATGTTAATACTTGCCATATGTATGTTTTACAAGTTTACAATGATCAAATATGTTCCAAAACACATAGAGACACTTGGTTTGAGGTTTTTGGGTCAAAAATACCATTTTTAAGTGTTCTGGACTGTCCTAACTCGCCACAGCGAGCTATTACTCGCCACGGCGAGCTAGAACTCCGAAAGGGGGGGTCCTGCTCGCCCCCAACTCGCCACGGCGAGCTACCACTCGCCTCCCCAGTGAAATCACTCGCCTAGGCGAATAAGACAGTGAGAAATCTCACTGTTTTGCTTGCTTCAGGCAGGCATGGGGATTCGCGATGCGGTTTTCTCCGTGGTGTCTTTTAACGAATGTAAACCCCTCAAATTAAGGTCCTAAATAATGATCATTGTAAGCAAGATTTCTATGATAAAGAAGCAAGTATTAAGCATGTTAGTAAGGCATGGCATATGAGAGAAACATGTTATGAATTGGGTAGCAAGTTATCCTTAAGCAAGGGAAAACTAGAGCCTCGACATAGTCGTCGAGAACTAGCTAGTTAGTATGAATTCTTAGAATGACTTAGCTAGTATGTAAGTTGTGGATTGATAAGTTAATTCTCTCCACCATGTTATGAACAAGTATAAGTTTACCGTTAATTGGATCGATTCAAGGGTCCGAGGTAATAAGCAAGCAAGTATGAATATGTTTAATTTATGTATACAACAAGACCATGACTAATAAGTAGGTGGCATGTCTCTTGCTATCCACATCAAGGGGATACAAGAGGTTCTCGATCTAAGGGGAACGATTCAAGCCGTAAGGGACCCGCATGTCACTGAAATAAGCAAGACGTAGGTGCTCGTGTCTCTTGTTATCCACGCTAGGGGGATACAGGAGGTTCTCGACCTAAGGGGAACGATTTAAGCCGCAAGGGACCCGCACGACACCGAGGGAGTCCGATGTACGTACATCGGTCATATATGGGATTGATCTCGGGGTTACTCCACCCGGGACTGTCCGTAAAATGAATCCAGATTATAATTGTTTGTTCAACGCTAACATAATTGAATGAACTTAGATACGTTTATGTATGATTATGATTATGATTATGATTATGTTCACGAATGAAAGCACATATGGTTAAGTTAAGTATGAGAGCATGTGATGCCTTAAGACAAGTTCAAGTTATGTATAGAACAAGTAAAGAACATGATACCGATGACGATCTTAGGTTTCCCCTAATCGTCCAGTTTAGAATAGTGCCATGATTATGATATGTTTAGGCCTTGATACGTAGATCGTATTCTTGGCAATGCGGTTCTAGGTTCCCTTTCGACCGCCGTGACACGTATAGGATGAGAAGCCTATAATAAGTGAGATATGATTATGACGGCTCTAGTATGCACCACCGTCTAAGTATGCAAGTCCCCACACACGTATAATCAACCGTTAGGTTGTAATGTAGACACGTGGTGACCGTAGGTTTCCCCTTGAGGTTGCCTATAACCTAGGATTTAGGGGAACTCAATGAGACATTACGTCTCATCCCAATCCTTATTTGTTTCAGATAAGCAAGTTGGTATGCAAGCTTGAAGCCAGATGGATGTATCAACAATGCGTGCTCGTATCGCTACAAGATGCCAAGGATGTCAAGGATGTAATTTTCCATGTTGGATGAGATGTTTATGTTAATGTGTGTACGAACGCAATTTGTTGTATAAATATTCATTCGAAACTTTTATTGTTGTATATTTTAATGTATCCAGTACTAAATTAAACGCACATCCTAGACTTTCTAGATACGTCTGGTATGGGTGTTACATTTGGTATCAGAGCAGGTCGATTCAGACCGTGCCTTGGGTCATTAAATTACAACTAAAGTAGTGGGACCATTGGGTTCCAGGTAAATATTCTGGTTGTTGTTGTTAGTTGAGCCTGATCAACTCAATTTAGCATTCAACGATTAGAATGGATGCCTGAGAGCGGAATAGGACCCAGGAGAAACGAAGTATGTGATGAAAAAGTTTAATCGTGCCATAAGGTGGCCGGTGAACTAAGCAAGTAGAAGTGTGAATCCTCCGGGAATGTAAGACATGTTAAGAAGGAACGTTCCGACAATGTCATGTAAGATGTTAGCAATACTTCATGTACCCGTAGTGAAGAAGTTGGATATATGTATCTGACCAGGACCGAATGTTTCGGTAGGAGTTGCTGTTGGAACGGGTTTAGGAGATTATGGAATGTCAGAACAAGGCTACAAGATGGTGAGAAGTCGACATATGTTGATGGAGTCAGCAGGCTCTCAGGAATAGCAATATGTGAATGAAGTTAAGGACATGTATGTGTGGAAAGTTGTGTAAGTAACAATGTAATGAGGAAAGCTATTCATAATAGAGGAAGTTAAGGACTCAAGAGAAAGTTTTATGTTAACAGGATTAAGGCATTGGTTTCCGACGTGCCAAGAATTGTATCGAAAAGGGTTGATGTTGCCGTGCATATGTTATAGAATATTTCAAGAAGATAGGAATGAATGATGTGCATTGTAAACTTGAGAATAAGCATTTTATGCAATAAATGTTTTCTGAAAAAATAGAGTTGGAGAAGCTCACCAATAGAAAGCCTGGGACAAAACTTTCCGTTTTTATGAAATCTTCCATTTCGTTCCTATGGTTTGCAATAACTATTGGGGAGATGTCTTCACTATAATCTTTTATGTGACTAAAAATCTTTTATGACATCAAGTAACGAATGCATATCATATCCTAAGATTTCCAAGGAAAAAGGCATGGGCAATCATCAATGAAATCGGTACGGTTTAAGGTAGCTTTGGAAGTTAATGTGTTAAGAGTCAAGAACAAGCGAAGATCAAGAGTATAGAAGTTTCGGCGTTGAGAAGGAAAGTCACAGATGTTTATGCACGAGGTATGAAGTAAGAAGCTAAAGCGGTGCAAAATTATGAGAAATTACAAGGTTTCCGGTTTATGTGGAATTATGAGGTATCTCTCGAATCTATGTTTTGCTTAATAGACTTGCTAAGGCTCGATATGATGTTGAAATATAAAGTTTAAATAATTTTAGAAAGATTTGTGCGTATGGGTGATTGAAGTTGACATTTTGAAAATTCATGGGAAATTTTCTAGGAACCGGGTTGCTACGACACTTGTAGAGCGGGCATGACTCATTAGAGTCTAGGTTTGGTGACACGTATGTGTTATCAACTCGTTCTATGATTTTAGAGTAGCAACCGGGGCCTAAACTCAGTTTTTGTATATAGTAGAAAATCACCAACGTCAATGACCCGTGCGTTAGTTTACGAAGTTTTCTTTAAAAGAAAAATTAACGAGCAAGCATTGGTATGATTAAGCAAAATATAGTATACGAGAATGCGAAGGTTCAAGGATTAGATGTTTAAGAAAGATATGTTCAAGTACAAGACGAGGATGTCAGAGGAATTCGAGTTTCCTCGGAAATAAGTTCAAGCGTGATATGTATGGTAAATGCAACCAGCAAGAACGTAAGGTTTACCCCCAAGTCAAGTATTATGAGCATAAGATAAAATATCATGGGTCTTGAATTTACAAGACAAGTGTAAGGTTGTGATGTTGGTTGCAACATGGAAGATTTTGGAGAACATTTCAAGAAGTATGTATTCAAGTGGTAAGCATGAATTGAAGTCTCAATTGCTCTAACGGATTAGAGTATTAGTTTAAGCCAACCGGTGGAGATCAGAGTAGCGCCATGGAAGCTAATCGTTAGTCATGAAACATGGAATTTTAGTATGTATGAATTTTGTGAAGAAGGTTCGGTTGGTAATACAAGTTTAACAAGAAGCATCATAAGTCAAGCGAGGATTTCTCAATGTGATAAGTAGGTATGGATGTTTATATAGTCAGCATTGGTTAAGGTAAAAGTTTAAAGTATGTATCTTTACCTAGGTAAGATGAGAAAGACAAGTGTCGCCATATATGAATGGGCTAGGATGCATGAATGATGGTATTGGGAAATAGGTAAGGTTCAGGAGGTTACCTTTCGTTACTCAATTAAAGAATCAAAGCATCAAGAATGATGACCGGTTTCCGAAAAAGGTATTAACGCTCAAGCGATAACCGAATGAGATGATGTGGAGAATCAAGTTTAGTGTTCCGAAGAAGAGGAACAAGTTACCGTCTAGTGGGCCAAGGATCGTCTATGGTCTGTGATATGCAGTAATATGTGTCTGAACTACTTATATCAGTTAAGAAAGTAAGAATCCACCTTCGGAGTTAAGTATGTTATCATGAAAGGAGATGCAACTCTCGAGTTTGTGCAATGAGAATCATACTCTCGCATGCAATACTTGTTGAGTGAAAACGATACTTGTTAAAACATGTTAAGCCATGATTTTATAACTTTTAAAAGTTAAGATTGGTATCAAGGAACTTGGGAACGATGCTTATTTTAAAAAAAAAAAAGAAACTCATGGAATTATACATTTTCGAAACTGATGAGATACGTCGTAAGTAAGTTTGGGGCGGGTTGTTAAATCTTTTTCAAAATATAGAAACTCGTCCGGTGGCTCTGTGGTACCATTACACAATCAGTTTTGGATATGATAAAATCTTTTTAATCATGTATCTATTCGTTCCAAGAACCCGAATACCAAAGTTTAAGAAGAATTTCTTCAAGAAAGATTTTAGAACATGTATCGTTATCATTTAACAAGAGACATCACATGAAAGTATGCACATGTTACGGAAACGACAATGTTCGTATGAAGCCAATATCCTACGGGATACACGGAATTATGTTAAGAATGTATGTGCAAGTAAATTTGCTAGGAAGTTTCAAAAGAATGTGAACCATAATATTGGTTATTAGATTATCAGATGAAGTGGCAAGTTGATTCCACTTATCCATGTCAAGCTATGTGAGTTACCTATTATTTTGGGTGCCATAAGATATTAAGATCAAGGAAGCTATATGCTTATGTATGTGAACCAAGAAGCAAGACAAAACACAAGCAATGATGAACTTCTTGAGAATCTGTGTTTCGAATATGTATGGCTCAGACCGAAGATGATAAGTTTATGTCATGAGGATTGGTAGTCGATCTCTAAATTTCGAGGACGAATTTTTTTTAAGGGGGGTAGAATGTAATATCCCGCCTGTCAGTATCGGTATATTACCAGTCGATCGTGTCAGAGGATTTAAAATCATGAAAAGTAAGTTAATGGAGATATTTTATGAGATGTCAGCTTTTTACGGGTAAAGTATCAGAGTCGTTTTAAACATGCTTGAGGCAAGGGTATTATGGTAATTTCACGAAGAAAGGATATTTAATTGGATTTACCCAAAAATATCTCACTTTCCTCTTTCCTTTCTCTCTCTAGTTGGCAAACAATTGCTCTTCCTTCTCTCTACTCTTCTCCATCGCCCTCTTTTCTCCCTCACTCCATCAATTCTTCTCAAGTTTCTTTCTACCAAGAATCATGTTTTATGAGATTCTTTCAAGATCTTTATCATTAGAAGCTTGAGATTTGTTTGTTCTCTCTCTAATGGATTCAAAAGTTAGGGTTTGGATTTGAATAAGAAGCTAAGATCTTTGATGGTTGATTGGAGCTTATGTTGGGTCTATTTCATGGAATTGGAAAGCAAACAAGAAACAATTATGGAATGAGTGGAAGCTTTGGAGTCACCTTGGAAGCAAGAGTTAGGGTTTGTTTGAAGGTGAAGACGGATTTTAAATTGGCACAAGATATGGTCTCCACAAGATCAAGGTAATAATATTAAGTTTGAATGGATTAATATCTCTATTCTTCCTCACCAAGAATTCCTTTTGATTTTAAGTTTTGAATATGTGTTTTGAGGGTAATGTTGGAGTATGGTTTTGAGCTTGAGATGGTGTCTTGGGTTGCAAGATAAGGACAACAAGTTTGAAAGGCATGAGCTAAGGGTGCAAGGAAATCAAATTAGGGTTTTTGATTCTTGAGCTTATAAGCTTGGAGATGTTTCAAGAAATATACTAGGTGAGTTCCATAGATAGAATTCCCACCCTTTGGGATTATGATTATGCCACGTATGTTTAGTATGAATAACATGAAATTCTAGGGTTTATGTATTAGTCTAGTTGCCCTTTTTATGTCATGCATGCTATACATGTTAATACTTGCCATATGCATGTTTTACAAGTTTCCAATGATCAAATATGTTCCAAAACACATAGAGACACTTGGTTTGAGGTTTTTGGGTCAAAAATACCATTTTTAAGTGTTCTGGACTGTCCTAACTCACCACGGCGAGCTATTACTCGCCACGGCGAGCTAGAACTCCGAAAGGGGGGTCCTGCTCGCCCCCAACTCGCCACGGCGAGCTACCACTCGCCTCCCCAGTGAAATCACTCGCCTAGGCGAGTAAGATAGTGAGAAATCTCACTGTTTTGCTTGCTTCAGGCAGGCATGGGGATTCGCGATGCGGTTTTGTCCGTGGTGTCTTTTTACGAATGTAAACCCCTCAAATTAAGGTCCTAAATAATGATCATTGTAAGCAAGATTTCTATGATAAAGAAGCAAGTATTAAGCATGTTAGTAAGGCATGGCATATGAGAGAAACATGTTATGAATTGGGTAGCAAGTTACCCTTAAGCAAGGGAAAACTAGAGCATCGACATAGTCGTTGAGAACTAGCTAGTTAGTATGAATTCTTAGAATGACTTAGCTAGTATGTAAGTTGTGGATTGATAAGTTAATTCTCTCCACCATGTTATGAACAAGTATAAGTTTACCGTTAATTGGATCGATTCAAGGGTCCGAGGTAATAAGCAAGCAAGTATGAATATGTTTAATTTATGTATACGACAAGACCATGACTAATAAGTAGGTGGCATGTCTCTTGCTATCCACATCAGGGGGATACAAGAGCTTCTCGATCTAAGGGGAACGATTCAAGCCGTAAGGGACCCGCATGTCACTGAAATAAGCAAGACGTAGGTGCTCGTGTCTCTTGTTATCCACGCTAGGGGAATACGGGAGGTTCTCGACCTAAGGGGAACAGTTTAAGCCGCAAGGGACCCGCACGACACCGAGGGAGTCCGATGTACGTACATCGGTCATGTATGGGATTGATCTCGGGGTTACTCCACCCGGGACTGTCCGTAAAATGAATCCAGATTATAATTGTTTGTTCAACGCTAACATAATTGAATGAACTTAGATACGTTTATGTATGATTATGATTATGATTATGATTATGTTCACGAATGAAAGCACGTATGATTAAGTTAAGTATGAGAGCATGTGATGCCTTAAGACAAGTTCAAGTTATGTATAGAACAAGTAAAGAACATGATACCGATGACGATCTTAGGTTTCCCCTAATCGTCCGGTTTAGAATCGTGCCATGATTATGATATGTTTAGGCCTTGATACGTAGATCGTATTCTTGGCAATGCGGTTCTAGGTTCCCTTTCGACCGCCGTGACACGTATAGGATGAGAAGCCTATAATAAGTGAGATATGATTATGACGGCTCTAGTATGCACCACCGTCTAAGTATGCAAGTCCCCACACACGTATAATCAACCGTTAGGTTGTAATGTAGACACGTGGTGACCGTAGGTTTCCCCTTGAGGTTGCCTATAACCTAGTATTTAGGGGAACTCACTGAGACATTATGTCTCATCCCAATCCTTATTTGTTTCAGATAAGCAAGTTGGTATGCAAGCTTGAAGCCGGATGGATGTATCAACAATGCATGCTCGTATCGCTACAAGATGCCAAGGATGTCAAGGATGTAATTTTCCATGTTGGATGAGATGTTTATGTTAATGTGTGTACGAACGCAATTTGTTGTATAAATATTCATTCGAAACTTTTATTGTTGTATATTTTAATGTATCCAGTACTAAATTAAACGCACGTGCTAGACTTTCTAGATACGTCTGGTATGGATGTTACACAATCCATCACTAAAGTAACAGTGGCTAATGTAACCAACCAATACCAGCTAATGAATCACTAAATATAGTCATTTGAAGATAGCATGTTAATAGTAATACTGTCCAACACATCTATAGATAAAGCTATGAACATTCCATGATGTTAAATTTTCAATATCTCATGAATCATTTACCGTGCAGTATCAAGTTAAATATTTATCCATAGCTTAAAGGGTTGATTCTAATATCCAGTTTATCCTGTAACAGGAATCATGATGGTAGAAGCAAAACTCACCCACACAGTTATATTATGTTTGGTTTTACATTTGACATATACTCAAACTGAAAGTATGTCTCTAGTTCCATTGAGAAGAACACATGTTTTCTCCATTCAAATACCAAAACAAACATATAATGTCCTTAATTGAGGACACAGCAACAGTGAAATGGAGGAGTTAGTCAAATGATGAGATATTTCATAAGAAAAGTTCAATCAACAATTTGATGGCTTCAATATCAATGCAACTATTTCATTACCAAAGAAATATCTGTAAAACAGACAAACCCTATAACACACATTTTCATAACATTGAGTGCAACTTTAGCAACTATACATAATGGAAAAACTAAGATGAAGGCACAACAACTAGGAACATTTAAATTATGGTTGCGAACATTAGCAATAACCATTTATTCATCATTCACTCTTGTAGGAATCAATAAGTGAAAGGAATACAGAGGAGCAAGAATGAAATAGCAAATCTTTCAGCAATTAGCAGCACGCCCATATGTAATTCTTAATCCCGAGGTCTCGTTCAATTATGCTCTTTATTGGAATCGCTGCGAGCCATACGCCGGACCTCTGATGGAGGGATGTAACCATACTTCTTTCTCAACGTATCTAAGACCAATTTATCGCGAGCCAAGGTTCGAGCTAGTTGGGGCTCAACATTGACATAAGAAAGGTGCGCTCCAACAGCTAACATAATAGCACCAGAGAGGGAACATGCAATGGCCATTGCCAGATTCTTGGGTGTTGCGGCGAAACACCCCGCCATTTCCAGTATCACCTGTCATATAAAATAGTACAAGAAAACCCTCATCAGTTTCATCAAGATTGTAATTGACATTGTCCACTGTGTGTGTATCAATTGAATGTTCATGATTATAAACTCAACCAGAGTTGTCAACCGCGGATCACAAAATATATTGGTTTCGTGTTATAACGCTGTTATAGCGCGTATTGTTGAACAAAAAACTATTTGTTCAAAGAGAAATGTACTTTGAATAGCTAAAAGTAGACGATGTATTTGACACCGTATAAAAATACATACTTTAAATTATTGATTTGACTCAGAGAGAACTAATAAAAAACTAAACCACACCACCATATCTACAAGGTATATATATGGTGTCTCACAACAAAATTGATTCACAGTATGTAAACATATTTGGAACCAAGACTTATGGATGCATTAAACTATTCTTCAACTAATTTTAAACTATTTTTGAGCTAGTTCAGAATCAGGACAGAAGTTTCTGAACTTGTAAAACCAATTCAAAACTGAAAAGATAAAAGTATTTTTTGACAATGATCTTTCCCTTAACATGTAACTTATAATGGTGCTTGGAGGTTAAGTTTCTTTAACACTAAATCCTCGTGTATAACGTGATTGCTTCTGGATATAAGACCTTCCTTTCCTCCAACAATGGAATCAACAGAAAATCCCAATTTCTATAAATAGAATCAATACATAGTTGTTGCTCCTCATTTTCTTCAAGTGATTGAACATTAAAAATTCTCATGCATATGGGAAACAGTAGATATTAGTACGAAAAAATAAGTTATAGGAAGAAAAAGCACACCTAGAGCATGATAAGCGTTATTTCTAACTCCTTGAGTTTTGAATTTCTTCCCAGACTCTGGAATAAATTTTTACAAGCGCCACATGCTCCATGATCCAATTCCAATCCTCGGTAGGAATGCGCTGCACAAATTCAACTTCCACACCCCAAATATAGAGATCTTCAAGCTTCTCTAAGTGTTCAATGCCAGTAGGTATATTCTTCAGATTGAGGGGTTGCACTAACTTAAGCTTTTTTAGGGAAGGCATTGATCCTTTGTCGATAATAACTTCCTTCAATTCAATGCAACCTCTAACTTCCAGTTCCTTTAGTTTTTGAAACTCTCCATCATGAAAATGCAAACATAAACCTTCATACTTACTAAGGTCTAAGGACAACATCAATAAGTGTTGCAAATTTTTTAGTGATTGCAATGGATCTTTAGTAGAATCAGGGTAAAACAACTTCAACACACTAAGATTTTGAAGATCTGACATCCACTGTGGAAATTTCTTTAACCACACACGAAGTGTAAGTTTTCGAAGCATAGTTGGCTTTGAAATCAAACTCAAATCAATGAAATCAACACTTGATTCAACGTCTAGTGTCTCCAAGTGTTGCATTTCATTTATTGAGGAAGATAGAATGCTTCCATATTCTGTAGAAACACTAAGCAACCCCAATTCCCTTATCTGCTTTAGTTTTCCTAATGCTTTAATTACCTCTGCTGCTCCATCATCCAAATCCAAATCAACATTACGCAGAGTTTGTAGGGAATTCATCTCTCCAATGCCATCCTTTAATTCAATCAAGGACAGTGTTTGGCCGATAAGATGTCTTAGCTTTCTAAGCCTGCTAATCTCTTTTGGCAACACAAGATTATATGCATCCTTTAGAACCAAGGACTCTAGGTTCTGGAGCATAACAATGGATTTTGGGAATTTGACTAACAAATCTGACAGGCTGAAGCTTAAATACTTCAAGTGGATGAAATTTCCCAAATTCTTAGGAATCATAACAAAACCTTCAAAATCAAGAACCTTCAATAACCTGTACTTCCTAGGGATTCCTCTATAAAAGGGCAAGGATATTTTATTTCCAAAACAAAATAGTGACCGAACATGAGATCCATCAATACAGTCCATGAAAACATTGTTAATGGCTGTTAATGATAGGCGCCGAACTATTCCACTTAAGGATCTTTGTCCATCATCACTGATATGCTTGCAAAAATTAAAATCCTCATCTTTTTCAACGATCATATCACGTATTAGATCATGAACACGATAACCTTTAGCTTTACCATCAATTCTAAATGATGATACTTGAACCAGGCTTCTATGGATCAACTCTGTTAGATATCCTTCTGCCACTTCTTCCAAAGTCTTACCCTTTTCCTCCTTCACAAACCCTTCAGCTATCCATTGTCGAGTCACTCTCTTTGATTTAACTTCATAATCTTCTGGATATACTCCAAAGTACAACAAGCATGACTTGAGATGGTAAGGCAAATCATCATAACTTAAACTTAAAATTGCATTTATCCCAATTAGATGTGTATTTGTCTTTAACTCTAAATTTAGATTTTCTCTAAATCTCTGCCACTCAAACACATTTTTCTCTCTTGTAGATAAAAGGCCACCGATGGCAACAATTGCTAGCGGTAAACCATTGCATTTTTTTACAATTTCATTAGATATACCAATTAGCTCCTTTGGACAACACCCATCATAGTCAAATTTGAATGCCTTCTTATTGAACAACTCCACAGATTGTTCACCAGTTAAACATTGCAACTCAAGCACTTCAATGAAAGAAGATTTTTTACAAGACACCACAACATCCATTATCCTTGTTGTTATAAATATCCTACTTCCATTTTTACAATCAATTGCAGCAAATTCAATATCATCCCAAAAATGTAGACTCCAAACATCATCAAACACGATAACGTACCTCTTTCTCTGCAAGTAGTTTCTAATTTCATCAATCAATGATCCTCGATCCATTTGAAAAATACCCATAGGAGGATCCTCTCCTTTTTGTTTGTAAAACTTGAGCAACATGTCCTTCAACAACCCTTCAACATCATATGCTTGAGACACTGTGATCCATACACGACAATCAAAGTGTCCAACGACATCCTTGCTGTCAAAAGCTTTCTTGGCTAAAGTGGTTTTTCCTTGCCCTCCCATTCCTACCACAGAAACTACAGTGCGCTCTGCCCTTCCCTTTATCATCCAATCAATCAAAATGTCCCTTTCTTTGTCAAAGCCCACAACATCAGCTTCTTCAATGTAAAGAGAAGCCAGTCGAGGGTCGTGCCATTTGTCATTCCAGCTTCCCCTGGATCTGCTTGATTCTTGTTCGAAAGAACGTTGGAAACCATATCTATCACTTCTTTCCTTGATCCCACGAACAGATGACTTAATGTCTCGAATCTCAGCTGCTATTCGATGGCGAGGGGTCACTGTTTTGAGTAAGTTAGCAATCTTATGAAATAAAGCTATACATCCATGATAAGGAGGCTTTTGTCCCACATGGATCATATAATCATCAATGATATCTTCAATGCGAAAAGCGATTTCTCTAACCTGCCTCACCCATACTTTTACTCCTTCACTGTCGTTTCCTTCAGCCGCAGCTCTCTTATCAGCATCCTTAAGGAAGGCTTGGATGCTTTCAAGTTCATCTTTAATGTCTACAAATTCCTTGTGAACATCTTTGAGAAGATTGACTTCTTCTGTCAAGAACGGAAGAAGTTGGTCAATAGCAAAAGACACTGCCATTTCAGCCATTCTGATATCTTTTTTATTTGTGAGATTGAAAACTGCACTTTGAGATGAAGACTACAATTTACTCCAGATTGAGACTTATGTAATGCAGCATATACAGTGAGTGGAAGACCAAGTTTCCCTTGGTCATTGTTTAATATTTGTTTGAGCAAGTTGAGACGGAAAAAACATAAAAAATAAACCTGCATCTCTGTAAAGGTTATTAAACAATACCAGTAGTAATTGTTTTAAGGTTAGGTGTACCAAAAAGAGATTAAAAAATGACCCTGCTTGTCTTATTGATTATCTCGTGCGAATAAATGAATTGGTTTTTCGTTTTCCCCCATATATTGAGAGAAAGACTTCAAGTATCCCTAGTCATTCTTTAATACTTCTTTAGACAAGCTAAGCAAGTTGCTATTCATGTGATTTATCTCTAAAAGTAATTAAAAAATATTAATTCGTTCTGTGTTTTTTTTTTTTTTTTTTTTTTGAAAACTCGTTCTTTGTTAGCTGGCAGTGTTACCTTAAGAAGGCCTTAAATGATTGGGAAAACTAATGGTTTCAGTAATTATGGTTGTGAACATTAGAAATAATCCTTTATTCATCATTCACTCTTTTAGGAATCAATAAGTAAAGGGAATACAATTGTTCAAAAAAAAAAAGTAAAGGGAATACAAAGGAGCAAGAATGAAAAGCTAAGGCTTTTAGTAATCAGCAGCAGCACCTCTCTGTCTAAATTTTAAACCCAAAGTCTATTTTGGCACGTGAGTCTGAACCAAATCACGGAAAAACCGAAAACAAATCCTTAAAATTTCAACTATGCCTGATGATTGTTCACTGAAAGTATTATCCTGCTCACAAAAGATTGCCAAAATTGTATATTTTATATAAAATAAGAAACATAAGTTAAGTGAATGTATACCAATGTAGCATCGATACTTCAAATTGGAGGTGCGTCCGGTGTCTAAAGGACACCGAATCATGTGGGTGCATTCAATTACATCCATTTTTTCAAATTATTATTAGTGTCTACATGTCATTGTTGTGATCTGGTGTATATGTTTGTGTTAGTGTTTCATATAGAATGACACATTTAGAGAATCTTTGAAATGAGCTTCCCTACAAAGATAGCATATCAAGAGTTTGAAGTGCATTCTTCCATAATTTATTCCCATACTTAAGTTCGAGAGGAACACCTGATATAGTTTATGAAATTTTAAGATTCAATAAGGTAAAAGAGTATTACAATCAAGCACGGTACAACAAAAGAATTATACCTCGAGAGGATTACTTATTTGAGCTTATATACTGGCACACACACTTGCGGGACTATTAGAAGAGAACATATGGAACCAACTTATGACATGTCCATAAGCTGTATTCATCTTATTTCCATAAGCTCTTCAAAATAGCTTTTGTAAATAACTTACACCTTGTATGAAAAGAGTTTGACTTTAATCTATTGTATGTCAATAGCTTATATGTAGAAACTTATATAATAGTGTTTATTCTATGAGCACTTAATTAATTTGTTAATCAAATGGTTACAATGTTACTATTCACGCCTAGTGTCTACCTACAACACTGTTCATAGGTAAAGATATGAAGACATTAAGAATATAAGCTTAACTCAGTCTACATATTCAGCAAAGCCTTTTAGTTACCATGAAATCCGGCGGCAGTAAGCAAATCATTTTAAAGACCAGAGAATGGACAGAGTGGACTTTGATCTTATAGCCACCAATGCTTTTGCGGAATTTACGCTGTCGCCCATTGCAACATGGTGAAGTAAAGTACAACCCATCAAATCAAATTATGCAACAATATTTGTAGCCATATGTGGCACCATCGTCTCAACAATTTGCCACTGAGATTGTACAACTGCAACATGAAGCGCAGTCCTGCCTATAGTACTGTAAACTTCACTGTCAATGTGTTTGGATCGTTATCAAGGAAAGTCATTGTAGATTACCAATCACCTTTGCTGAGTGAACGGGCTGGTAGTAACCATGATTGAATCCTATAACTTTTGGCAATAATAGTGACATCATTGATGAGTATCTAAGGAATGAGAAAAATATACTAGCTAATAGACTATAACAATTTTAAGCATTAAACAACTTTATAAAAATGCGTCATGTGTTTTTAATGTAATCATAAACTATGGAAGCTTTTGCCTGAATTATCAAGTACATTCGAATATATGGTGATATGTACGAAAGTTTTAGACTTCATATTCTCTTAAAAATTTCAGGAAAAAAAAGTAATTTGTTTGTACTAACCCATGGTCTGTCTCAGAAAAATAAGAAACAAAGATGATCGAAACACATAATGAACTCGTGAAAACGGCCTTGATATGATCAAAGAACATCAGTGGACTTGATTCTCCAGATGCCATTTCTATTGCAGAACTTTGCCTTTGATTTGGAAGCTGAAAACTAATTCAAATGGATAATCGGAT